>NC_086101.1:84521592-85771592 GCF_963921235.1 Mobula hypostoma | reverse complement strand
GGGGCTTTCCTGTTGGGCACCTGGTGACAAATAATGTTCTGTGGGGATGGTGTTGGAACCACTTCTTTTCACATTACATGTTAATGATTTGAATGACAGGATTATGGGTTTGTGACCATGTTTGCAGAAGATACAAAGATAGCTGGACGAGCAAGTAACATTGAAGAAGCAGGGAGATTTCAGAAGGACTTAGACAGATTAGGAGAATGACCACAGAAGTGGCAGGTGCCATATTGTGAAAGGAATGGTATCGTCATGCAATTTGGAAGGAGGAATAAAGTCGTATATTATCTTCTAGATGGGAAGAAAATTCAGAAATCAGATTTGTAAAGGGACTTGGGAATCCTTAAGGTGTTAACTGACAGGTTGAGTTTGTAGTAAGAAAGGCAAATGCAATATTAGCATTCATTTCAAAAGGACTAGAATATAAAGCAAGGATGTAATGCTGAGGCTTTATAAGCTATTGGTCAGAACACATTTAGAGCATGCTGAGCTGCTTTGGCCCCCTTATCTAAGAAAACATATGCTGGCATTGGAGAAGGTCCCGAGGATGCTCATGAAAATGATCCCAGGAGTGAACGGGTTAACATACATAGAGCATTTGATGGATCTGAGCCTGTACTTGCTGGGGTTTAGAAGAATGAGGGGGTCTCTTTGAAACCTATTGAATATTGAAAGGCCTAGATAAAGCGGATATGAAGAGGATTTTTCATATATATTATGTTCATCCTGCATAAGTCTAGGACCAAAGGGCGCTGCCTTAGAATAGAGTGATATCCATTTAGAACAGAGATGAATAAGGATTTTGTTAGTCAGATGGTGGTGAATCTGAAATTCATTGCTACAGACAGATGTGGAGGCCAAGTCTTTGGGTATATTTAAGCTGATGTTGATAGGTTCTTGCTTAGTTAGGACATCACAGGTTTCAGGGAAGAGGGAGAATGGGGTTGAGAAGGTTAATAAATCCATCAGGATGGAATGGAAAAGCAGACTTAATGGGACGAATAGCCTAATTTGCTTCTATGTCTTGTGGCTTTGTGGATTCTGATCAATTAGGTAAGGGCTGAGAAGAGGTAGTTCATTTCAATACAGTTAAATATAAGGTGGTAAATTTTGGAAAGTCATTGGAACTTTACTAGGCAGTCATTTGGCACGAGGGAGAATAATGAAACAAAGGGAACTTGTGATGATGTTGCTAGGAATAGTTATACGGAGAAATTGGCCAGGCTACATTTTGAAACCTTGGAATGTAGGAGAACGAGGGATGATCTTATAGAAATACTTACAATTATGAGAGACATAGATAAAGTGAATGGTAACAGTATTTTTTTTCCACAATAAGGCTGTTCAAAACTAGGGACATAAACTTAGGGTGAGAGATGAAAGATTTAAAAGGGACCCGAGGAATAACTTTTTCAAACAGTGGGTGGTGAGTTCATGGAAGGAGCTGCCAGAGGAAGTGGCCTGAGTCAGGTCTATTAATATTTAAGAAGCATTTTGATATCTGCATGTAGGATGTGGGCTTAGAGAGCAATGGGCCTGATGCAGGAAATTCACTGGTAGATATGGACTGTTGGGCCAAAGGTTGGACTTTAATGGAAAATCCTACAAAATGTAGTGAACATGGCCTAGTCCATCACTGTTAAAGCCCTCACTACCATCAAGCATATCTACATAGAGTGCTGTCACAGGAAAGCAGCATTCATCATCAAGGATGCCAACCACCCAAACCATGCTCTTTTCTCAATGCTGCCAACAGGAAGAAGGAATCAGAGCCTCAGTACACACACCACCAAGATCAGGAACCAGAGAGGATAACTTCACTCAAGCTCACTTGCCCATCACTGAACAGTCCCCACAACCTACCATCTCAAATTCTCAATATTTATTGCTTATTTTTATTCTTCTCTATTTGCACAGTTTATTGTCCTTTGCTCATTGATCATTTGTCCGTCCTGTCTTTCATTGATTTTATCGTGTTTCTTGGATTTACTGTGTATGCCCTCAGGGTTGCATGTGGTGACATATACGTACTTTAATAGTAAATTTACTTTGAACTTTGAAAGAACTTCTATCTATGCCATATTGCTCTATGACTCTATGAACCTAATATCATCTGAAATATCCTACCAATAAACTCAGCTGAATTGTATTTATGGATGGGCAATAAAATACTTGCCTTGCAAGTGATAATAATATGCCATGAACAAATAAAAAACAATTATCTTTCTGATGCATCTTAGTTAAGAAACATGCAGAACTAAAAATGACAATTTCTTTCAGGTAAATCCACAACCTCTTCCTCCCTACCATTGTAATTATGTTCAAGGTCACATGCTCAAGGTCACAGTCCAAGATATCACTGTTTCTCTCATTCCGGCTTCAATTTTAAACATTTCACTACTGATGTAGGCATCTCTTCAGCTACTGAATACAGGACTTTGCATCCTAAAATTTTCTTTATGAATTTTAACTCTTTTTAGAATGCACCTTAAAATCTCTGTCACTCCATTAGTTTCCAAAGTAAATATGCAAAGAAATAGGTCTGGTCTGCAGCTCGAGGCTCTGAATTGGAGAAAGCAAATTTTGATGGTATCAGAAATAATCTGGGAAGCATGGATTGGGACAGGCTGTTTCCAGGCAAAGGTGTACTTGGAAAGAGGGAGGCCTTCAAAAATGAAATTTGAGAGGACAAAGCGCGTAGTAAACTTTTCTAATACTATTTATTATTTATGGTGCAACTGTAACGAAAACCAATTTCCCTCTGGCATCAATAAAGTATGACTACTACTACTACTGCTACTTTTCAAGAGATATTGAGGCCCTGGTTAAGAGAAGAAAGGAGGTGTATGGCAGGTATAGGCAAGTAGGGACAAATGAGATGCTTTTGAAGTATAAGAAATGCAAGGGAACACTTAAGAAAGAAATTAGAAAGCCTAAAAAAAGCCTGAAGTTGCTCTAGCAGACAAGGTCAAGGAGAATCCCAAGGGATTTTACAGGTATTTTAAGAGCAAAAGGATTGGGAGGGACAAAATCAGTCCTTTGGAAGACCAGAATGGTAATCCGCCTGTGGGGTCATCTCAGATGGGGAATCTTAACTGCATTCTTTGCATCTGTATTTACTTGGGAAGTGGATAGAGAGGCTGTAGAAGTAAGGCAAATCTGCATCAACTTCATGGACCCTATACAGATTGCCAAGGAGACGTCGTTGCTACTCTGAGGCAAATCAAGGTGGATAAATCCCCAGGGCCTAACAAGGTGTTCCCTCAGACCATACAGGAGGCACGTTCAGTAATTACAGGGGCCCTAGCAAAGATGACCAAAACTTCCTTAGTGACAGGAGAAGTACCAGCAAATTGGTGGATAGCCAATGGTCTGCTGTTTAAAAAAGGCTCTAAACAGAAACCAGGAAGTTATAGGCCGGTGAGTCTGGCATCAGTTGTGCGAAAGTTATTGGAAGGCATTCTTAGAGACCAGATATATAAGTATTTGGATAGACAGGGACTGGTTAAGGATAGACATCATGGCTTCATACATGGCCTTTCATGTCTAACCAATTTTATGGAGTTTTTCGAGGAAATTACCAGGAAAGTGAATGAAGGCAAGGCAGTAGATGTTATCTGCATGGACTTTAGTTAGACATTTGACAAGGTCCCACATGTGAGGCTGGTCAAGAAGATTCAGTTGCTCGGCATTCAGGATGAGATAGTAAATTGGATTAGACATTGGCTTGGTGGGAGAAGCCAGATAGTAGCTGTAGAGGGTTGCCTCTCTAACTGGAGGCCTGTGTCTAGTGGAGTGCCGCAGGGATTGGTTTTGGGCCTTTTGTTGTTTGTCATCTATATCAATGATCTGGATGATAATATGATTAACTGATCAGCAAATTTATGGATGATTGAGGGTGTAGTGGGCAGTGAGGAAGGCTATTATGATTTGTACTGGGATCTGCATCAGCTGGAAAGGTGAGCTGAAAATGGCAGATGGAAATTAATGCAGACAAGTTCAAGGTTTTGCATTTTGGTAGGACCAATCAGGGCAGGCCTTACACAATAAACATCAGGGCACTGTGGATTGTGGTAGCACTCTGGGAATGCAGGTACATAATTTATTGAAAGTGGCATTACAGGTAGATCAGGTCGTAAAGAAAGCTTTTGGCACATTGGTCTTCATAAATCAAAGTATTGCGAGCAGGAGATGGGATGTTATGTTGAAGTTGTATAAAACTTTGGTGAGGCCTAATTTGGAATATTGTGAACACGAGAAAATCTGCAGATGCTGGAAATCCAAGCAACACACACAAATTGCTGGAGGAACTCAGCAGGCCAGGCAGCATCTGTGGAAAAAAAATACAATCTATGTTTCGGGCCAAAACCGTTCAGAAGGACTGGAGCAAAAAAAATGAGGAGTAGATTTAAAAGGTTGGAGGAGGGGAGAGAGAAAAACACAAAGTGATAGGTGACACCAGGAGGGGGCGGGATGAAATAAAGAGCTGGGAAGTTGTTTGGTGAAAGAGATACAGAGCTGGAGAAGGGGGAGTCCAATAGGAGAGGACAGAAGGCCATGGAAGAAAGAAAAGGAGGGAGGAGCACCAGAGGGAGGTGATGGGCAGGCAAGTAGATAAGGGGATGGGAAATGGTGAAGTGGGGGGGGTGGGTAGTTTTGGTCACCTACCTACAAGAAAGATGTAAAGAAGATTGAAAGAGTGCAGAGAAAATTTACAAGGATGTTGCTGAGTCTGGAAGACCTGAATTGTAAGAAAAAATTTAACAGGTTAGGATTGTATTCTTTAGAATGTAAGAAGATTGAGAAGAGATTTGATAGGTATACAAAATTTGATAGGGGTATAGATGGGGTAAATGCAAACAGGCTTTTTCCACTGAGGTTGGGTGGGACTACAACCAGAGGTCATGGTTTAAGGGTGAAAGGTGAAAAGTTGAAGGGGAACATGAGGGGAAACTTCTTTACTCAAAGGGTCATCAGAATGTGGAAAGAGCTGCCAGTACAAATGGTTCATGTGAACTCGACTTCAACATTTAAGAGAAGTTTAGATAGGTACATAGATAGGAGGAATATGGAGGAGATGGAGGGCAATGATCCCAGTGTGGTTCATTGGGAGTAGGCAGATTAAATGGTTTTGGCACAGACTAGATGGACTGAGGGGCTTGTTTCTGTGTTGTACTTCTCCGACTGCGACTCTGAGTCATCTGTTGATTAAAACAAATTCCCATTGATGGCTCTCTCACTTGAGATCTTGGGCTACTTAAAAGTACCAAAATGAATATAATTAATTGTTAGTCAATAAATCAATGAGTAAAACAATTATTTCCAACTGAAGGCCAAATAATCTCCAATATCTGCAGTTACATTTTTTATCATTTATCTATTTTAGGCTGAATACAGTTGATGCTATTGCTAACAGGACTGCTTGTTACAGGCATTAGTCTTCATGAATGGAAAAAGATGCTTTACTCAGAACTTCATTCTCACACAGGGAACATCATTAGTTCCACAGTTTTTTTAATAGTTTGCGACTGAAAGGTACTAACATAACTGAAGGTTATTGTAAAAGTCAGAGTCAAGCTTGGCTATTTCATCAGTTTTTTTTTGATTTTAGCACAATAGCAAATCTAAATCCTTTGTCTGATTGAATCTATGGAACAGCTTAAGGTTAACACCCGTTCAGCAATCTTTATTTTTGAAGTGCAAAGCAAGCAATTAGGTTGTGCAAACATTGACAATATCAACATTCTACAGGTCAAACAAAAATGCTCAATAATGCTTTTGTAGACTAAAAATACCACAATATATGGTCTTTAAATATGACACTTGAACTGAATATCTGCCGCATTAAAACAAACCAATTGTGTCAAGATGTACAGAAATAGATTTGGATCTTATCAATTGCCCTTCAACAATATTATTAAAGTTACTTTATCGAAAATACAGATCTATCCATTATTTAGTTGGATGATTCTAAACAGGAGATTGTAATCCAAAGATTCCAAAATGCTCAGCTTTAGGTGACAGATATAAAGAAGATAATGTGTGACTCTGATATCAAACACATTGGTCTCAGCCCCAGCATTTCAGGTAATTGTGTTCATTGACTGATCAGTGGATCAGTGTGGAAGAGACAAATGGCGATTTTAGATCAGGATTAGGGAGTGAGATTAGATGGCAGTATTTAGATGTTCAGAAGTTAAATGTGGATCTTGGAAAATCAGGAGCCATGGAGGCAGATGGGTATAGTTGGTGAAGGATCATCTGTGGGACCAGAAGAGGGTAGAGTTAGGGAAAGATCTGTTGATGGGAATAGCACGATTCTGGAAAGAAGCTTAATATGGGAAGAGCAAGAATACTCCATTTTCAGATGAATTATTTTCTCTTTGGTTTCAGACGATTCCTGAGCCTTAATTCCCTAAGTGCAGTTTGGTATCCCTCTGGTTCTTTCAGAACAAACTAGTCTTAAAGAAGATCTCAAACAATTATCAGGCTCTATACTTTTAGGCAAAGGGTACTGATATCTGAATCAAGCACAATGTGCAGACTTCTTGTTCAATTTTATGGAATTTAGTAGGTGATGCATTTCAGCCCAGGCATATCGGCATGTAAATCTACATGCGGTGCTCCTGAAATGCATTCTTCCTGATTTCCAATTTGACATCCTTTTAAACAGAAGTAAATGTAACACCCACCCTAGGTTAAGACAATGAAACTTAATGTTTATACATGGGGGAATATGATTGTTAAAGTAAGAGCTGTATACTAGACTTGTTTTTCCCTTATCACTTATTTACCACATAATTTATTGTTTTTCATTTCCTGTGTTAACAAAGAAAAATATATCCAACGTCCTTTCAAAGTTGCTGGTGAACGCAGCAGGCCGGGCAGCATCTCTAGGAAGAGGTACAGTTGACGTTTCAGGCCGAGACCCTTCATCAGGACTAACTGAAGGGAGAGTTAGTAAGAGATTTGAAAGTGGGAGGGGGAGGGGAGATCCAAAATGATAGGAGAAGACAGGAGGGGGAGGGATGGACCCAAGACCTGGACAGGTGATTGGCAAAGGGGATATGAGAGGATCATGGGACAGGAGGTCCAGGGAGAAAGACAAGTGGGGGGGGGAACCAGAGGATGGGCAAGGGGTATAGTCAGAAGGACAGAGGGAGAAAAAGGAGAGTGAGAGAAAGAATGTGTGTATAAAAATAAATAACGGATGGGGTACGAGGGGGAGGTGGGGCATTAGCGGAAGTTAGAGAAGTCGATGTTCATGCCATCAGGTTGGAGGCTACCCAGACGGAATATAAGGTGTTGTTCCTCCAACCTGAGTGTGGTTTCATCTTTACAGCAGAGGAGGCCGTGGATAGACATGTCAGAATGGGAATGGGATGTGGAATTAAAATGTGTGGCCACTGGGAGATCCTGCTTTCTCTGGCGGACACAGCATAGGTGTTAAGCAAAGCAGTCTCCCAGTCTGCGTCGGATCTTGCCAATATATAGAAGGCCACATCGGGAGCACCGGACGCAGTATATCACCCCAGCCGACAAGGGCATGTGTAGCACTTCTTACACTTCCTCCCTTACCACCATTCAGGGCCCCAGACAGTCCTTCCAGGTGAGGCGACACTTCACCTGTCAGTCGGCTGGGGTGATATACTGCGTCTGGTGCTCCCAATGTGGCTTTCTATATATTGGCGAGACCCGATGCAGACTGGGAGACCGCTTTGCTGAACACCTACACTGTGTCCGCCAGAGAACGCAGGATCTCCCAGTGGCCTCACATTTTAATTCCACGTCCCATTCCCATTCTGACATGTCTATCCACGGCCTCCTCTACTGTAAAAATGAAGGCACACTCAGGTTGAAGGAACAACACCTTATATTCCGTCTGGGTGGCCTCCAACCTGATGGCATGAACATCGACTTCTCTAACTTCTGCTAATGCCCCACCTCCCCCTCGTACCCCATCCATTATTTATTTTTATACACAAATTCTTTCTCTCACTCTCCTTTTTCTCCCTCTGTCCCTCTGACTATACCCCTTGCCCATCCTCTGGTTCCCCCCCCCCGGTCTTTCTCCCTGGACCTCCTGTCCCATGATCCTCTCATATCCCCTTTGCCAATCACCTGTCCAGCTCTTGGCTCCATCCCTCCCCCTCCTGTCTTCTCCTATCATTTTGGATCTCCCCCTCCCCTTCCCACTTTCAAATCTCTTACTAACTCTTCCTTCAGTTAGTCCTGACAAAGGGTCTCAGCCTGAAACGTCGACTGTACCTCTTCCTAGAGATGCTGCCTGGCCTGCTGCGTTTACCAGCAACTTTGATGTGTGTTGCTTGAATTTCCAGCATCTGCAGAATTCCTGTTGTTTGCGTCCAATGTCCTTTTCATCTTTTCAAGTTTCTTTGCACTGGTAAGAAATTGAATAGCTTTAACATTGTATATTTTAAAAAATTAAATGGTTATATTTTAAATCATCCCATTGAATGCAGATGGAAGAATGTTTCCCTGGGAAATGGTTGCCTTAGCTGTGCAGTGAGGGAGAACAAAGGGCAAGAGAACAATAGCAATGCGAATTGAGAAACATGCCAACATTGCTGGAGGAACTCAACAGGCCCTTTGGTGCTTTGGGCCCAGGTCCTTCATCAGGATTCCTAAATTATGTGAACTCAAGCAGCATTCCCAGGTCAAGGATATAACTGAGTGGTTGCAAAACATTCTGGGGAGGACTTCCGGGTCATCAAGGGAATGGCGGCGTAAGGAAAAGGTCTCTCGACAAAAATGAAGGTAAACTGCCCCAAAATCGAATTTAGACAAATACTTAATATTGCATAACTATATTAATAAAAGGGGCAAGGATGATGTCTAAGAACAAGAATAAAAAGTCCGCTTCGAAGGCTAATAAACATAAAGAGATGCAGCAAGGCGACGGGCCTAGCTCCCCCACGGCAAGCCAGGACGGAGATAATGAGGGGGAATCGGTGACTCTGTCTTTGATTCTCGGAGAGATTCGCGAGTTCCGACAAGATAACAGCAAACAGCTGGAAGATATTAAAGGAGAAATAGCAAAACATTCTGATAGATGTGAATGAATCGCAAGATACTTTGGCCCATGTCAAGTAGAGATAGAAAAATACATGAGGGTCCTTCAGATAATATTAAAAAGTTAAGAAAGAGATATAAGTACATGACCTCAAACATGGCAATCTCTGGATTACTTCCAGTGCCATATGGTAACAAATATACAACCAGAAGAATGGCACGAAGAGTTAAGTGCTCATGCTGCTTTGGTGGTTTAAGAAAGAAGAGGAAAATTGGGAATGGAAGACAGAAAGATTACGCTAGAGCATGGAGTGCAAGTAATTCAGCAAACAAAGGACTTGATTGATAGATGAACAGAAGTTTAATATTTTAGTTATTACTAGAGCTTTATTTAAAGAGGGGAAACACCAACACATACGATTCCAGATTCCAGTGTTAGAGTGTGTTCTGGAGTCAGGGTATGTTGCAAATATTAACTTCAGCAACCAATATTCAGCCATGAATACGGATTGTAGATTGAATTCAAAATGTAGTTTGGAACAGGGTAGATTGCAGACCGGGAAATTGGTATATGTCTGCTTATGCATGATGCAATCAATAGCCCATTGCATGAATAGGACTCAGAGACTACAGTAATTAACACTTATTTTGGCTGTGTTGGTGGGAAGATCCAGGCATTTGAAAACTACATGTGACTCAAAAAAAGCATTATGAGGGCATTGTAACTATAGAAATTTTCCTGGTACCTTTGTTCTTTAACCTATAAAAATATGTTGTAATGTTGAATCAGGGAGTCTCGCTCTCTCTCTCTCTCTCTCGCTCTGTCTCTCTCTCTCCCCCTTCCCCCCTTTGTCTCTCACTTTCTCTCTCCCCCCTCCCTCTTCCTCTCCCCCTCCCTCTCCCTCTCCCTCTCCCTTTATATCTACCAGTTGCATCTCTCCAGTTCGTGCTACAACACCAGGAGTTTTTGACAACAAGGGTGGAACTAGAGGGACTGTGACAGTATAGCAGTATGGGTTAAAGAAACCTTTATAGCGGTGAGAAGGGTGTCATTTGTCAAAACAGTCATTGAATTTAGTTACAAGAGGAAAACAAAAGTACAAATAAGGGGTAGTCATGTTGTTGAGTGTGTTATATATCTTCAAACAGTACAAGGATGTGCAGAGAGCAAATATCGGATATTAATCATTAAAACAGTAATAGCAAAGATTTTAATTATCCTAATTGAACAGTAACCAAATCAATGTTAATACTTCAGAAAACACAAAGCTACTAACTTGAATTCAGTAAAATTTATTTGTTTAATATGCAGTAAGTGAATATGGCGTGGAATGGAAAATTAATTGAGGTGTATAAAATTAGGGTCATAGAGTCATAGAGCACTACAAGCACAGGAAAGCCAAAGGCCCACCTAGTCTGTGCCGAACCATTAATCTGCCTAGTCCCATTGACCTGCACCCAGACCATGGCTCCCTATGCCTCTCCTATCCATGTGCTTATCCAAATTAGTCTTAAAAGTTGAAAAACCACCCAGCATCTACCACTTCCGCTGGTAGCTCATTCCACACTCCCAACGCTCTCTGAGAGAATTCCCCCTCAGGCTCCTCTTAGACATTTCACCTTTCACTCTTAACCCGTGACCTCAAGGTGTAGTCTCACCCAAAGTCAGAGAAAAAAGCCTGTTTGTGTTTACCCTATCTATACCATTAATACATTTGTAGACCTCTATGAAATCTCTCCTCAATCTTTTATGTCTTAGGGAATAAAGTTCTAACCTGTTCAACCTTTCCCTAAAACTCAGAACCTCAAGTCCTAGAACATCCTTTTAATTTTTTTCAGCATTCTTTTAATCTTATTTACATCTTTCCTGTAGGCATGTGACCAAATCAAGTAAAATGCACCAAATTAGGCATCACTTAAGTCTTATTCACTTTGAACATAAGATCCCAACTCCTGTACTCAATGCATTGATTTATCAAGGCCTATGTGCCAAAAGCGTTTTTATGACGCTATCTACCTGTGATGCCACATTCAAGGAATTATGGATCTGTATTCCCAGATCCCTCTGTTCTGCCACACACCCCAGTGCCTCACTGCTCACCACGTAAAACCTCCTAAATTTAGGTCCTCCTAAATTGAAACATCTCACTCTTGTTTACAGTAAGTTCCATCTTGCACTTTTAAGCCTATTTTTTCCAGCTAGTCCTGATCCCACTGCAAGCTTTGGTAGTCTTCCTCACTGTCCACTACATCCCCAGTCTTGGTGTCATTTGCATATTAACTGATCCCGTTTACCAGATTATCACCCACAGGGTTAATATATATGACAAACAACAACCACTCAGCATTGATCTCTGTGATATACCACTAGTCACGGGCCTACACTCAGAGAGGCAAACATTTGCAACCACCTCTGGCTTCTTCCTGAAACCAAAGTCCAATCCAATTTACTACCTCATCCTGAATGCTTCGTCTTAGTTCTTCACCAACCTCCCATGCAGTACCTTTTCAACAGCCTTGGTAAAGTCCATGTAGACAACATCCACTGCCTTACCTTTATCAACTTTCCTGGTAACTTCCTTGAAAAACTCTGTAAAATGGCGTAGACATGACTTAACCTCACACAAAGCCATGTTGACGATCCCTAATTCATCCCCGGTTATCCAAATACTTATATATCGGATACTTTGCAGAGGGATCAAAGGGGACATGGAGATAAAGTAACTGGCACAAGGATTAAAGATGAGTTGAGCATTTTCTTTCAGATGATAAGAGTCTAGTAATGTCACTACTTTCGTGTATGGCCCAGGTGCGGATCGAGAGACACTGAAGCAGGTTGATAGTTCAGAGACTGTAATGCAAACAGTGTTAGAGGGAAAAGTAAACAATAAACACTAGGCAAATAACTAAAAGTCTCAAATGGAAAACAAAGCCAACACTGCAACTGAAAGGAATATAAAACAACTACCGCTAGTCTTCAGTCAGTTGACTCGACAGTCCAGTTTCTCAGGCGAGGCTGAATGCAAGCAAGCAGCAAAATGCTGCTGCGTTTTGTTCAAGTCTCGACAGACTCTACGACTTAAATACAATGAAATAATAATTAGCTGATACGTGCATATTCATGACTGCAATTGCCGTATCTGCTGTGCTGCTGAATCCGTGGTTGTAACAGGAAATCATTACCTCTGCGAGAAATGGAGGCAGAATGCTCAACATATTTAAAATGCAAATTGATAATTAAATAATTGTGAGGAGCTCAGCGGCAGAAACCTGAGCTGTAAAGTGGGTTAAGCTAGGTATGTAGCTCTTTCTCAACCAGCATGGACATGGCTGGCCAAGTAACTTACTTCTGTGACAGAAATTTTCATGTTGTTCCATAACCAACCATCATGTGTTTTCCTTTCTTCTAGAACAGGGGTTCGTTCCCAACATTTTTTATGCCATGGACCAACACCATTAAGCAAGAGGTCCATGCACCCTGGGTTGGGAGCCCCTGCTCTCCAACTAATGCTGACCAAGAGTTCAGTTCTGTAAGCTGGTACATTCATACTGCTTCTACCAGGAAGACGTGGGAGTAAACTTTGTAACACTTTAGCACAGAAATTTGTAACTGCCACAGATTCCTGTACGTGGATATTATGGTAGATTAAACATAGCACAGTAAAATGGAGCATTCTATGTCTTTCAGATCATTTTGTCATGTAATAAATTAGGTAACTAAGCAATATTTTACAGTATATTTTTGAATATTTATAGCATGCTTAACCATGAACCTATATCCAAAATTTATTAGATTGAAAACTTCGGCAGCCCAAATCATTGTCATAAATTAGACACAGAAAGATCCTGTAAAGAATAATGACTTATTGATGCCATGTACTGGGTAATACACAATATGATCAACCTACATCCTCAAGTAATTTTGTAATGTCATATTTAAATTTCATATGAAAGCTTGTAGCATGCTGGGTTCTCATATTACTCCTGCGGCCCCAGTATATCATCCTGGAAGGGTAAAACGCTAAATGGCATAGTGCAGCAGTTTAATTCAAAAGTGCACTGTAGTTCTATAAATTCTTCACACATTAAGCATGTCAAGAAATAGAATTCACTCTATTCTGACACTTGACATTGAAAAATGCAGTAATGGGATGTCACAAATTAAACTGAAATGTCCGCAGACCAAGCAGGTACTACATACTTTTTAATATATCCCCAGGAATATCAAAATTACAGGTGGAAGAAAAGACCAACATCAATGTAGTTTGCTTTCCTCAGCTTTGCTGGAAACTAGATGAAATGATAAGGGAGTTGTTGACAGATCATGGCAACCTTTATCAATTAGTCTACAATAGGCCTAAAATGACAATGGAAACACCAGCATGGATAACTTAGAACAAGGATCCAAAGTCACTGATTCCTTCCTAGTAAATGTACTCCTTATATGTAACACTGAGGTCTGTGTCTTTCTGAGCACAAAATACTTGATTACACCCTGTATTTCTATATTATAATCTGAGATTTGGTATTTACAAATCCAGTCAAGATTCAGCAGATGAAGTTTTATTTTTAAGACAACTGTTGAGTTCTTAAACAAAATCTGTTTGATGATACCAATCCCATTGCTTGTTGAAGCAGACCTACTGCATAACATTTCTCAAAACTAATTACTAATTGGCAGTCTGTGCACTGTATCTAACCTGAGAGCATCTGACATAGCCTTTAAGTGGGAAAAGACTGATGTTTCACACCGCAAACATAAGTAATGATGAGGAGAACATTTTCTTGTCGAGTAGAGGATTTAATTGAATATTTTAATTAACGATAAATTTGAAGTTATGGTTTGGTTAATTATAATGGCTGGTGAAGCAGTAATTGTCTTTTTTATCCGATCTTTTACATTTAGCAAAACTCGTCAGCACTAATTTGAAAATACTGAAAATCAATTGGTTCCCATGAGAACATTCCCTGACACCAGCTTTAATAAAAATTTATCAAAGAAGAAGATGTGGCTGACAGAGAGATTTCACTGCAGAGGAAACTGTTGTGGCCAGTAAGCCATATGATCAAGATTATCAGTTTTGATTTAAAAAACAGAAGGACATATTTAGAGGGCAGCATATTCCTACACTGAATGTGTAATTCCCATGCTAAAATACAAACGTTTGAGGGTAGGACTGATCAGGGACATGTGCCTGGAATCGAAGAAGGCAAGGGAGGTTTGTAATGAATAATTTGCTTCAGTTTTCACCATTAAAAGGAAGATTGATAAATGTATGATCAGCATGGAACGGGCTAATATGCTGGAACATGTCAAGATTAAGAAAGATGCAATATTAAGACCTCTGAAAAATATTTTGATAGATATGTTCCCAGGGCCAGATTGGATATACAGTACCCAGGTTACTAGGGGAAGCATGGAAAGAGATTGCTGTGCAGCATTTGTGGTGATCTGTGTGTCCTAAGTGGCCATCGCAGTAGTACCCAAAGATTGGAGTGCTAAACATTATTCCTTTGTTCAAAAAATGTAATAGGGATAATTCTGAGAATTATAGACGAGTGAATCTTATATCGTCGGTTGACAAACTATTGGAGAGGATTCTTAGAAAGAAGATTTACAAGCATTTAGAGAAGCATCATCAACATGGCTTTCTGAGGGTCAGGTCATGGCACATGAGCTAGATTGATTTTTTTCTGAGGAAGTAACAAAGCAAATTGATGAAGGTAGAGTGGTGTATATAGATTTTAGTAAAGAATTCAACAAGGTTTCCCCATCTCGGCTCATTCAGAAAGTTAGGAGATACAGGATCCAGGGAAACATGGCTGTGTGGATTTGAAATTGGCTTTCTCACGGAAAGCAGAGGGTGCTAGAAGATGGAGCATGTTCTGCTGGAGGTCACTGACTAGTGGTGTTCCACAGGGATCTGTTCTGGGACCTCTGCTCTTTGTGATTTTTATAAGTGACGTAGATGAGGAAATGGAAGGGGTTGTTAATAAGGCTGCCAATGACACAAAGGCTGGTGGTAATCTGTATAATGTATAAGGTTATAGTAGGTTACAACATGACATTGATAGGATGCAAAGTTGGGCAGAGAAATGGAAGATGAGTTCAATCCAGAATAGTGTGAAGTGATACAATTTGGGAAGTTGAACTTGATGGCAGAGAACAAAGTTAATGGCAGGATCCTTAGCAGTGTGGAGGAACAGAGGGACCTTGGGATCCATGTCCATAGATACCAAAAAGTTGCTGTCCAAGTTGAAAGGGTTGTTAAGGTGCATGGTGTGTTGGCCTTCATTAGTCATGGGATTAATTTTAAAAGCTGCAAAGTAATATTGCAGCTCTATAAAACTCTGGTTATACCACATTTGGAGTCTTGTTGAGTTCCTCTCTACACCTTGTGGTGCATCGGTTAGTAACCTTGCCATTACTTTAGCATTTGTCTGTTTTTTTTTAATGAGGTCAAGTTGCCAGCTCAGTGTTCAACCCAGCATGGATGGAAAGTAAGCAACAAGCAAGCTAACTTGAATCCAAGACCTCTCACCTTGAATTCCGGTGCAGATGCCACCACACCAGTGGCCAGCTATTTAGAGTATTGTGTACTGTTCTAGTTCCACATTATAGGAAAGCTGCAGAAGCTTTGAAGACAGCACAGAGGAGATTTACCAGGATACTTCCTGGATTAACAAACATGTCTTATGAAGAAATGATGAACGAGCCAATGCTTTTCTCTTTGGAGTGAAGGAGGAAGAGAAAAAACTTGATAGGTTTGTATAAGATAAAAAGAGGCATGGATAGAGTGGGCAGCTGGTGTCTTTTACCAAGGGTGTCAATGACTATTGTGTGAGGATATACTTTAAAGGTGATTGGAAGATGGATGTCTGAGATAAGCTTTTTATACAGGCAGTGGTAAGTGCTTAGAATGCACTGACGGGGATAGTGTTAGAGGTAGATACATTTGGAAAATTTAAGAGACTGTTACGTACCCCGTAACTGGGTTGCCAAACCAGCAGAAATGGATCACTCAGTTGGAGTCTGGAACACTAGAACTAAGGAAGTTTTATTAAAGAAACAAGCAACACAGTAATCGAAAGGATAATAAATGCAACAGTTCAGCAATGTTAACCACATATGTGCACAGAATTAAGATAACAGCATCAATCAAGCTCTATCGTTGTCTAGGGGTAAATGACCAAATTTCAAAGTGACTCAAAGTTCAGTTTGCAGTAATCGTTGCCATGGCGATGGACAACGTGGGGAAAGAGAGAGATAGAACAGGAACAACTGATCATTCAGACACTGCTTCACTCACTGTCCGGCGAGATGCTCACAAGCAACTTTTGGGCGGGTCCTTGGTGATGTCACCTGAGGTCACCGACTGTGACCCCTCCTCCAGATGCGGTCGATCCTCTGCAGTGAACCCGGCACCCAGGCAAGGGCGGACACACACCGGGTTCCCGCTGATTGTACCTTTCCACCCCGGGCGTTGTCTGGTACTTCTCACCCACTCGTGAGAGGCGCACCGCTTCCAGGGTCTCGTTACCTCGGGTGGCGTGTGTCCTGCCTTAGCGAACCTGTCCCTTTTTATCCCCCTGCTGGGGCATCGCCTGTCCACCACTTCAAACAGTTCAGGGTTCAAAGGGGAAGCCGCTCCCGACAGCTCTCTCTCTCCCGTCCCTTCATTACACATCTCCAGACACTGCTCCATTGTTCCTTATCTCTCCTTCTCCTGAGGGCAGGTGGCAGACCAACTGCTGATGACACTGATGCTAGCCCAGGCCAGCAAACATCTTAATTTTATGTGTATTCTCGTCACAAGACTCTTAGATAGGTTTATGTATAAAAGAAAAATGAGTGACGATGTGTGAGAGAAATGTAAGATTGACCTTAGAGGAGGTTAAAAGGTAACCACAATATCATGGGCCAAAGTGCCTGTCCTATGGTGTTCTAATCTATGTTCTATATTCTAAAATGTCAATGTATAGAATGTCCACTTTGCATCCACATTGAAAAGGGTTCATGATGTTGTTTGAGTTAACAGAAGTGGAGGCAGGGAACACATATGGGAGTGGTGTTGAGTAATAGTTCTACAGTGAGGACTTTAAGCAAAATCTTTAGCCTTTTCTTGCATATCGCAAGATATTTAAAAGCCTCTGTGGATAAATGAAGGACCAGAGGAAGCAGTAGAGGCAGATACAATTTCAAAATGTTAAAGATATTTAGACAAATGCACAGATTGACAAGGTTGAGTGAAATATGGGACAGTCTGTACTCTTCCATGTTCTATGTAAATATAGGCAATTGGGACGAGATCACTAGGCAACTTGTTCAGCATGGACAAATTGAACTGAAAGGCACTTTTCTGTGCTGTGTAGCTCTATAATTCCATGACAACAGGCACTAGCTTTCCTCATTCCATTAATCATAGAATCATTGAAATACCTGATGCAGTTGACACTGAAGGAGATCAATCAGCCTGTATGTTCATGTTAGCCAAAATTAGAGTTCGTTAGTTTTCTCTCCATTCTAGTTTCTCAACCCAACGTTCATCCAAATAAATTTTAAATGTGATGGGGGTCTCAGCATCCATCACCCTTCTATCAAGAGTGTCCCAGATCTCCACTACTCTTCAAACAAAAAAAAACTTGTCTCATTGCATCTACGTCTGAATTACTAATCTTACAGATAAGGGAAATATGTTCTCCTGTTCACTCTGGCTGTACTTTAAGAGACCCAATACTAGTTCATTTTTTGTCTCAAAATGCTCTAGTAAATTAGTACACTCCAACTTCACCTCCCTATCCTCCAGGTCCTTCTCCTTGGTGAAGAGTAATGTGAAGCACTTACTTAGGACATCTCCCACATCTTCCTCGTTATGATCCTGCACCTTATTGCTTACCTGCAGCACACTTTTTTGAAGCTTTTGCACTTTATTTTCCATCTATTATTGTTTTACCTTGTACTACCTCAATGGACTGTGTACTGAATTGATCTGTCTGAACAGTATGCAGGACAAGTTTCTCACTGTACTTCCATATATGTGACAATTTTCTTCTTCTACTTCTTGGACATTAGTTCACAATGGAGCAAAGGCCATTGATGACCTCCCATCTCCATCATCCAAAGTCGATGGTATGGTTGGAGTTTACCAATGTTTTGTAATCCATTGTATCCACCGTACAGGTGATTGGTCTATACAGCTTCACCAGAGCCTTGTTTGCCGGCCTTACCTATTTCCACCTCTCACGATGGAGATGTGGGGTTGGACTTTACGAGGCATATGTGACAATTATGAATCAATAGTAATATTAAATAAATAATAATAAAGCACATGTTCTCTTCTTTACCCTGGAGTGGTCCCACCCACTCCCTCTTTATCCACTTACTTTTGATATCAGCCTGGAATGCCTTGGGCTTCTCTTCAATCCAACTGCACCACTCTTTGATGGGCCACTCCTTGTTGGAAGCCGAAGCTCTTGAGGAAATAAGACAAAGAAATAATGCCGAAATGTAAAATTGTCTTAGCTGTGGAATAAGTTGAATATACAATACTTCACATTATATATTTCCCGACATTAAACTCCACGATCCATGATGGGGAGTCACTTCAGCACTCTGCAGAGATAACAAACCAAAGCCAGCCACACCACAAATTAGGGAAAATGGAAAGTAGATTATTTCAGAAGCGTTCATGAGAATTCCTATGTTTGCTTTCATTACCTGACTAGGTATGACGTTAGGGATGACTGAAATGCTGGCTAAAAAGATAGTTAAGTCTAACTAGTGAATAGATCTCTTCTTAACTGTTACCTCATCTTATTGTAAATATTCTCATACAATATATGCATGAGTTGCTGAAATTGGAGTAGTGCTGGGTGTTCTAAAAGAATATTCACATGGGAGCATAATTTTACTTACTTCAATTAGATGGAGCTCAGTCCATTATACATAGCTTCCCTTGGGCAACTATGAGGGTGGGAGTCTGCTCTCCAAGCAGAAATATCTAGTTGCATGAATGCTAATTAAATGTGCCCAGTCTTATTATAAAATTTAGAGTAGTCTGCTGTCAACTGCACTTTAAGTCTTTACTCATATTGACAGATGAGACAAAGATGCCTAAAACTGGGTTTCACCACATTTTGGTGTGCTAAACATGAGCTGTTTATGGGTTGGTGCCCAACTGGTTCCCCTGCAAAATGTGCGGAATTATATAAATAACCCTCCTATGGTGTTTTGCATACATAATGTGCTAAGATAATATATGAGCAGTTTCCATAAGAAGCTGTGTAAGTAGTTCAGCTCGATGATGTCATCGTTGGACTAAAAGCCAGGAAATGTAATAGATTTTAGAAATCCATCTTGGTGCAAGAGCTGCATCAATGTCTGCCACAGAGCAGAGAGGAAATGCAAGGGAATAACCTCTCTGTGTCTGGGTATGTCTCACTGAAATGTTCTGATCATATCCCATGCTGTGAGAAGACCTTTGCCACTGAATGGGGGGTGTGAGCTGATCAAAGGGGAAGTAATTGTAGCATAAGCTCAAAAAAGATTTATATTGTGCAGCAAAGAGCGAAAGAACCAAGTTAGTTACGATTTCCAGGGTATCACAAATGGAGGATAACTGATACCGTATGCAAGGTAACAGTGTAGACTATTTAACTGAGGAGTCATTGGTAATCCTTGTGTTATATGTTCATTGCTTTTTATAACTGATCACTGAAGTCATAGGTTGTACTACACTCCAAATTATGCTGGTAATGTGTGATATCATTATGCAACTAACATCAGAAAATGACAGGGACTAAGGCAAAATGCTTATGGAAGAGGCAGAAATTTTGCAGTTTCAGTTGGATGTGATGGCTAGTGTGATTCATCTTGGGTAAAGTTAATTTTGGATCTGATTTCCACATGAAAAATGCCAAACTTCAGTCACCTCAAAACCAGCCACTGAGTGTGGGAGATCCTGATTCTGTGCCATTGCAACTAAAGAGGGAAAGAATGTCAATGAAAGTTTTGTTTATTAGGATGAGTTGTGCCCCACAGCAAAACCCAATTGAACCCTAACTTCATTACGAAAAACTTACAATGTCCAATTAAACTACTAACTGATACAGCTTTGAACAGTGGGAGGAAACCAGACCACTCAGGGAAATCCACAGGGAGAACGTACAGACTCTTTGCAGAGATGGCGGGGGAATTGAACTCTGAATTCCCATGCCCCGTGCTGTAATAGCATCGTGCTATAGTGGCATCCATTGCCACTCATCAACACAATTCGTTGCCTCGCTGTATAGGTATGGCTACATATTGAGTGATTTTTCTGTATTTTCCAGATTTGAACAAAATCAACTTGTGGCTAACTGCAAAGATCAAAACCTGTTCATAACCCAAACTGACCGCTAATGACCATTTTATCGATAATCGCTGAACTAACTCTGCAGCTGTGGCCCGCAGCCATCAGCACTTTCCTTTGTGTTGAACTGCATCTGTGGGTGCGGACTCACTTTCAGGGACTTTGTAGTTAATGTTCTGTGTGTTATACGTTTACTTTTGGATTGTTTGCATGATTTTTTTCACACACAGTGTATTTGACGGTCTTTGTTGCCTGTGTGTATTCTTAATGGGTTCTACTGTGTTTTTTTTTGTTTTGTGGCTGCCTGCAACAAGATGAATCTCAGTATTGTATACAATATACCTGTATTTGTTTTGATAATAAATGTACTTTGAACTTAGTTACTTCTGGAATAGAAGCATAACATGCTGGAAGCATTCAACAATTTAGCTCTGCTGAAGGGTTGTTAGCCTGAAATGTTAATTCCTTTTCTGTTTATGTGGATGCTTTCCACTTTGGAAAGTTTTATTAGCATTTTCAGCTTTTTTTCAGATTTTCTTTGTTGATATGGGATTTATTCTCAAGCAAAGATTAATAATGTAGTGTGATGTTAGTTTATTAATTGCTGTCAGTGAACAGGGGGATACTGGGTTAGAGTTAATTTGCTTTGCAATTAGTGACGCTATCGAGTGTAATGAGATTAGCAGCACTGCTGTCAAAGAGGATGCTGCAGTTTTGTTCTATCTGCTTAATAGCCAATCCCTATTGGTGCCAACTAATGGATTAAACTGGATTAGTCATTGCAGTTTACAGCTGTAAATGTATCATTCTACTCAGTCCAGGACAAGGAGCCATTTTAGAGCTGATTTGGGTCACCCTGACAGACAGTCAAGAAGCACAATCCACTTTAATACCCAAATATTCTAACTACATGCTTAGGCATGTCCCAAGCAGCAATATTATGAAGACCAATATATGGGAATGAACGAGAATCAATTAGGGAGTTTAAAGTAAGAGAACCTTGATGAGGCAGTGATCATATGATAGAATTTATCCTGCAGTTTGAGAGAGAGAAGGTAAAATTGAATGCAACAGTATCAGAGTTGGACAAGACTAACTACAGATGCATGGGAGAGGAGCTGGCCAAAGTTGATTGGAAGAGAACACAAGCAGGGATGACAAGAGAGCAGCAAAAGCTGGAGATTCAGGGAATAATTTGGAAGTCCCAGGATCGGTTCATCTCAAAGAAGAAGGAGTATTCTCAAGAAAGGCGGAGGCAACTGTGCCTGACAATGGAAGTCAAAGACAGTTAACAAGGAAAAGCGAAGGCATATAATATAGCACAAATATGGGGTGGGGGGGGGGAGATGAGATACGAAGGTAAACTAGCCAAAAATATAAGGGAGGACAGTAAAGGCTTCTTTAGGTATGTGAAGAGGTAAAACTTGGTTAAGACCAAAGTTGGACCCTTGAAGACAGAAACGGGTGAAATTATTATGGGGAACAAGGAAATGGCAGATGAGCTGAACAGGTACTTTGGATCTGTCTTCACTAGGGAAGACACAAACAATCTCCCAGATGTAATAGTGGCCAGAGGACCTAGGGTAACAGAGGAACTGAAGGAAATTCGCATCAGGCACAAAATGATGTTGGGTAACTGATGGGACTGAAGGTTGATAAATCCCCAGGGCCTGATGGTCTGCATCCCAGGGTACTTAAGGAGGTGGTTCTAGAAACCGTGGACACATTGGTAATCATTTTCCAATGTTCTATAGATTCAGGATCAGTTCTTATGGATTGGAGGGTAGCTAATGTTATCCCACTTTTTAAGAAAGGAGGGAGAGAGAAAACAGGCAGTTATAGACCAGTTAGTCTGACATCAGTGGTGGGGAAGATGCTGGAATCAATTATAAAATATATATTAGTGGCATATTTGGACAGCAGTGGCAGGATAGGTCCAGGTCAGCATGGATTTACAAATGGGAAATCATGCTTGACTAATCTTCTGGAATTTTTTGAGAATGTAGCTATGAAAATGGACATGGGAAAGCCAATGGATGTAGTGTACCTGGACTTTCAGAAGGCCTTTGATAAGGTCCCACATAAGAAGTTAGTATGCAAAATTAGAGCAAATGGTATTGGAGGTAAGGTACTAACATGGATAGAAAATTGGTTGGCAGACAGGAAACAAAGAGTAGGGATTAATAGGTCCTTTTCAGAATGGCAGGCAGTGACTAATGGGGTACTGCAAGGCTCGGTGCTGGGACCGTAGCTATTTACAATATACATTAATGATTTAGATGAAGGGATTAAAAGTAACATTAGCAAATTTGCAGATGACACAAAGCTGGATGGCAGTGTGAAATGTGAGGAAGATGTTATGAGAATGCACGGTGACTTGGACAGGTTGGGTGAGTGGGCAGATGCATGGCAGGTGCAGTTTAATGTGGATAAATGTGAGGTTATCCACTTTGGTGGCAAGAACAGGAAGGCAGATTACTATCTGAATGGTGTCAAGTTAGGAAAAGGGGAAGTACAATGAGATCTAGGTGTCCTTGTCCATCAGTCACTGGAAGTAAGGATGCAGGTACAGCAGGCAGTGAAGAAAGCTAATGACATGCTGGCCTTCATAACAAGGGGATTTGAGTATAGGAGTAAAGAGGTCCTTCTGCAGTTGTACACGGCCCTGGTGAGACCACACCTGGAATATTGTGTACAGTTTTGGTCTCCAAATTTGAGGAAGGACATTCTAGCTATTGAGGGAGTGCAGTGTAGGTCCACGAGGTTAATTCCCGAGATGGCGGGACTGTCATATGTTGAAAGATTGGAGCCACTGGGGTTGTATATTCTGGAATTTAGAAGGATGAGAGGGGATCTGATTGAAACATATAAGATTATTAAGGGATTGGACACACTAGAGGCATGTTCCTGATGTTAGAGAGTCCAGAACCAGTTTAAGAATAAGGAGTAGACAATTTAGAATGGAGTTGAGGAAAAACTTTTTCACACAGAGGGCTGTGGTTCTGTGGAATGCTCTGCCTCAGAAGGCAGTGAAGGCCAATTCTCTGGATTCTTTCGAAAAAGAGTTAGATAGAGCTCTTAAAGATAGCGGAATGAAGGGTTATGGGGGAGAAAGCAGGAAAAGGGTACTGATTGTGGATGATCAGCCATGATCACAGTGAATGGCAGTGCTGGTTTGAAGGGCTGAATGGCCTACTCCTGCACCTATTGTCTATTGTCTATAAATTAATGGGAAGCAAAAGGATTTGGAAGCTTTTAAAAACCAACAAAAGACAAATAAAAAGGCTAAGGAGAGGAAAATGAAATATGAAGGTAAGCTACCCAATAATATAAAATAGGAGTTTTAATATGAAAGAGTAAGAATCTTGTCTTCAGAAATATAAAGAGTTAGGAGAGGTAAGAGTACACATTAGTCTGCTGGAAAATGTTGCTGAAGATGTAATAATGGGGACAAAGAAATGACGAACAAACTCAGTAAGAATCTTGCATCCATCATCACTGTGAAAGACAATCGGCAATATGCCAGAAATTTGAGAGTGTCGGAGCAGAGTGAGTGCAGTCGCTATTCTTAAGGAGAAGGTGTTTGGGAAGCTGAAAGGTCTGCAGGTAGATGAGTCACCAGGACCAGGTGGACTACACCCCGGGGTTATGAAAGAGGTAATGAAAAGATTGTGAAGGCATTAATAGTGATCTTTCCAGAACCATTAGATTCTGGAATGACTTGGGAGGACTGGAAAATCACAAATGTCACTTTATTCATTAAGAAGGAAGGGTGGCAAAAGGAAAGAAATTATAGGACAGTTAGCTCAACTTCAGTGCTTGGCAAGTTGTTATCCGTTATTGAGAATGAAGTTTTGGAGTACTTGGAGGCACTGTCAGCCCTGGCAGGCACCTGCAACCTATTTAAATACAGCTCTCATCCACAGTCCTTGCTCACCCATCAAACCAGTCAGCTTCAATGAGTTCCTCCTAGCCTTCAGTTGTCTTGTTGCCTTGTTGTGTTAAGTATCCATTCTCTCTTATTT
Organism: Mobula hypostoma; assembly: GCF_963921235.1. NCBI lineage: Eukaryota > Metazoa > Chordata > Chondrichthyes > Myliobatiformes > Myliobatidae > Mobula > Mobula hypostoma. Next base: position 85,747,180 of record NC_086101.1, on the reverse strand, counting down.
TGTGGTCCTTCGTGACTTGTTATTTTGCAGTTGATTATTAAAATTTTCGCTCACTACTAAGTCATCTCCACTGCTCTGCTTTTGGGTCAAACTCCTCTGCATGTCCTGACAGGCACACAATACAATAGGCTGAAGTTAGAAAGGTTTCCGTAGGGGGAAATCTTGGGGTTCTGACAGAGGAAGCTGAAGAGATTGTGGAGATATTAGTAATGATCTTTCAAGTTGTGGATGACATGATTGATCAAAAATCAGGTAGTTTTGAGGAGGCAGGGATCTGCTGATGGAATTGGACAGATTAAGAAATGGACAAAGTGGCAGATGGAATACAGTGTAGGAAAGTGTATGGTTATTTATTTTGGTAGAAAGAATAAAGGCATTGACTATTTTCTAAATAGGGAACAAATTCAGAATTTGGATTTGCGGAGGGACTTGGGAGCCTTAGTGTAGGATTACACTAAAGGTTAACTTGCAGGTTGATTTGGTGGTAAGGAAGGTGAATGCAATATTAGCATTCATTTCAAGAGAACTAGAATAGAAAAGAAACACTTTATAAGGCATTGATCAGACCACACAGAGCACTGTGAACAGTTTTGGGCCCCCTATCTAAGAAATGATTTGCTGGTATTGGAGTTGGTGCAAAGGAAGTTTATTAGAATGATTCTGGGAATGAAAGTGTTAAAGTATGAAAATGTTTTCATGGCACTGGAGTACTGTACTCTCTAGAGTTCAGAAGAATGAAACAGATTGCATTGAAACCTTCAGAATATTGAAAAGCCTAGATGGAGTGAATGGGAGAGGATGTTTGCTAAAGTAGAGTGTCTAGGATCAGAGAACACAGCATCAGAATTGAAGGACATTCCTTCAGAACAGAGGTGAGGAGGAATTTTGTGAGTCAGAGGATGGTGATTCGATGGAATTCATTGTCACGATCAGATGTGGAGCGCAAGCCATTGGGTACATTTAAAGCTGAAGTTGATAAGTTCTTGATTAGTAGGGGCATCTAAATTTATGGGCAAGAAGGTAGTAGAATGGGAAAATAAATCAGCCATGGTCAAGTGGTGGAGCAAACTCAATTGGCTGGATTGTCTAATTCCGCATCTACTGTACATCTTATAGTCATATTGTGTCAGCTATCCCTTCAGATACTTCCCACTCATAAATATTGTGCAATCAAAGGATGGGATAGGAGTAGAAGAAACTCTGAGCAGGGTACGAGTCCTAGATGGCTCCAGAAAGATCGTCCTGTTGCTTCTGGCCCATGGGAAAGTTCCATTTCTTATCTGGACCTCCCGCTGCATTGAGCCAGCTTTCCCGTTTTGTTGGGAACTGGTTTACATTGACAGATAATGACTTCTGCATTACAATGACAGCTTTCCTTACTTAGAAAATGTTATTCAGTGGTTTTCCATTAACATGATGCAATTGAAACCTCTACACTGTGAAATCCATCTTTCTTTATTCTTTATGTGTAAGACTTAATCATCACTGAATGTAGAAGGCTAAAGCTAGCCAATATAATGGATAATTTTAAGTAGAAATTAATCATGAGTAATTTTTAATATATGCTTATTTCATAACACTTAGAACAGACAGTGCATATCTAATAAACTGTGAAATGTCTGCATGTTGAAAAAAGGCTGTGTTTCTGTTTAAGACTTATTTCATAAGCAAATGGTGTTTGTCCATCATTTCTGACGATAACAGGAAGACTGTGCGGGAGAGTTTTTAAACTGGAAAAGCCATGGTACTGGGGTAGTTCAATCTGGGTCTAATGGTATGAAAAGGCATCACAAACTGGGGTCTTCCTTGGTTACAGTGGATAACTGGGACATCTTCTGTGCCTTACCATGGCATTGCAGAACTGCCTTCCTGGCCATTAGATCTCACTATAGGTCTGATCTGCCCAGTCCACCGGAACTGACTTTGCATCCTGGGACAGGCATGTCCCTATCTGACTGATGTATGGGGCCACCGGGTACCTAAGTTAGCCTGCCTATTTGGAATGTGACCGCTGTCACATACCCACAGTTAACTGGAGCCTCAGATGAGAGCTGAGTGTCCAGTGGGGGCCAAATGTGCGCAAGCTACCCTGGAATGGACACAAATGCATATGCAAATACAGCAGTTTAAATCTTCCTTCAGTTAGTCCTGACGAAGGGTCTCGGCCTGAAACGTCGACTGCGCCTCTTCCTATAGATGCTGCTTGGCCTGCTGCATTCACCAGCAACTTTGATGTATGTTGTTAGTTTAAATTTGGACCAGTTTTCCTATCACCCATTAACTGTTCTTAGATTACCTCCAAGTATGATAACCAACTGAATGTACAACTAATTAAAGTTCACACTAAACACACTGAATTCCAGGTCTTTTTTTGAAAATTGTTTTTGAAGTTGTTCCTACCACCTTCTGAGGTGTTGCCATTCAAATCATAACATAAAAATGTATTTCTCTCCATTTTCCAAGTAATTCGATGTTTAACTTGAACCATTGTGCTCCATGTATGATCCTGATGGATGTGAAAAGATTCTTCTTGTCTATTCTCTCAAAATCTCTGTGATTCTACTGAAAATAGACAGTTTGCTTTTCAAGTTTGTGACCCAATTCTTTATCATTTACCCAGACCAACACATTGAATTTAGTTGCTGTCGGTTTGTGCAATATCAAAAAGAAAGGTATTGGCAAAGGAAACTCTTCCTTCTGTTAGACATGAGTTATATTAATCCAATCTGACATTACAAGCTCGCAACTTTACTGATACGAGGAAAATTTAATGGTCAGTGGGCTAATGACTGCTGTATTCTAAACTACAGGCATGGCTTGGTAAATGCAGTGAAGATGTCAATACTCATCTTTGTTATGGAATGAATAAGTATGCTTGTGCAGATTTAAACTCAAAAATCCCGAAGTTACAATCTGACTTATCCTGCATCTATGATAAAACCTCAGCTTTAATATCAACATAAATGTGGGAATTTTTAATACTTATCTGCTAGAGAATCATGAAACTTGACATAAAATTACTACATTCAGAATTGAGTGAAAATGTAACAATGTGGTTAATGGTAATTCCCTTAATTTTACAAGTTTGGAGTTATGTGAAGCCTTAGATCTTTATTAACGTTTATATTGTGTATATTTTCATATATCTATTTTAACCCTGTCTGTATCAATTTGAATTTCCCTTCAGAATGGAATTTAAATCTAGTTTAACTTCAGATGCTGGGTGTTTCGGGGATAAATCTTCAATCTGAATGGTTGAAGAAGGTCATAATTACTTAGTCTGCTCACATGCAATATCCTGCAGAGGGAGACATGCTGGATCAGATGACATATTAAAGCCAATCTCCACTCAAAGTGAAAAAACAATTGTGACCAACTGTCAGCAAGACAAGTACCAAGTGCCTCTCTTTTACCACTGACAGCAAACACAATGACAAAATCTTATACATATCTACACCTGTAATATCCTGTTCATCTTTTAAAGGAAAATGTGCAAACTAGAACAGCCAGCAAGATAATATCATTTACATTTGTAGCAAATTCTGTTGTATAAAGTTCAGTGAAAAATGAAATATTAAAATTCAAGACAATGGTGGGATGTGATGTAATGCAAAAATAGGCAGGTTTAAGAATAATTCTCTCTGTGCCTCTCTATAATAGAATTTAAAGCAGATTGTGAAAAATTGCCACAAAATTTTATGGACTTCTGCCAAAACTTTAAATTGGGATCAACAGAATATGTATAGGAATAGAGTAATTTCAATGATTCGATGGTTCCTTCTAATATCAGAGAATGTATACGATAAACAACTTACCCCTTCTCCTCCCCTCACTTATTCAAAGCAGAAAGTATCAGCGCTCCCACCACCCACCAGCACAGCTCCAGAGTTATACAAACGACACAATTAGCAACCAATTCAAGAGAGCAGAAACAATTCCCTCATCAGATTTCATGGTTAGTGGAGCATGGGGTGGGCAAGGGGTGTTGGGTAGTTTAGCATTGTGAAATTGGTGATGTAACTTTCAACATAGCCATACAACCTGTAATTGTTTTCAGAAGACCATGTATTTTTAGAATAACCTGCCTAATTTTCCTTGTATTGAGGTCAGCAGGATGTAAGTCCTACAACCAGCAAATGCTCCATTTGAACACAGGATTTCATTGTTGGAGGTATTGAAAGTCACTAATCAAAACAACTTCACCCTGTTCCCAAGCATTTTAATAGTCAAATGCTATTGTATTTTTTGTGCACTAAAAGGACCTTTGCCAATTGCCCCTGTGTAATGTTGTCTGATAATCTTAAAATGAATATACGTGAAAACAATTGCATTAATAATATTGCACCAAAAACAATCAGTAGCTTACAGCTTGTGATAAACACTAGTAAATTCCCTTTTGGGTCCAATGTGGCATTAAACCAATAGTTAGAATATTAAGGAAACATCTTATATTTTCATACAGAAAGAGGTAAGTTTGGTATGCACATGAGAATAGCAGACAAACTTATCTTGTTAGAAAGATGATATTGAACCCAAACCTTTATTTGTATGTTAAGTCCCTGCATGCATACCTTCACCTGCTTAATAAACCCAGTGGCTACTTTATTAGGTACACCTGTACACCTGCTCATTAATGCAAATATCTTATCAGCCAAACATGTGGCAGCAACTCAATGCATAAAAACATACAGACATGGTCAAGAGGTTCAGTTATTGTTCAGAGCAAACAGAAAAATGGGGAAGAAATATGATCTAAGTGACTTTGTCTGTGGAATGATTGCTGGTGCCGGATAATGTGGTTTGACTATTTCAGTGGGGTGAAAAACAAAAAAAAGACTTCCAGTGAACTGTAGTTCTGTGGACTAAAATGCCTTGTTACTGAGATAGGTCAGAGCAGAATAGCTAGACTGCTTCAAGCTGACAAGAAGACCACAGTAACTCAAATATCCATGCATTGCAACAGTGGTGTGCAGAAGACCATCTCCGAATACGTAACATATCTAACCTAGAAGTGGATGGGCTATAGCAGCAGAAGACCACAAATTTATATTTAGTGGCCACTTCATTAGGTATCTCCTGTACCTAATAAAGTGGCTATTCAGTATATTGTGCACAAGCCAAAAAAAAAGATTGCAATTACAGAACCTCTGTTTATCAGACAAATAAATAAAGTATGTGTAAAGAAGTTCACTTCTTCTTCAAGCCAATTGTTGCATCATTTGTTACCTTCAAAGACTTCCATATTACAGATGCAGGCCATTTGCCTAAGAAGAGGCTCAGCTGAATACAGACAAGGTTCAAGCTACTGGCTTGAAATCACTAATTACATTTTGCCTGCTCTCTAATTTGCAGTATCTGAACTATGTTTCATTTGAAAATTCCAATCATCACTTCTGCTCCCCTGCCTCTCCAACTATATCTTCCTATATCTTGTCTCCTGAAAAAATAAATAAATGTGTGATTGTTATTTTTTTTCCTAATGAGAATGCAATCAACTAATTTTGTTTGTTTTTTTATTGAAATGCAGGAAGCTTCAGTTTAATTGTAATATTTATACAATATATTTGATGTCTACTTATACAAGAGGTGATTGATAAGTTTGTGGCCTAAGGTAGAAGGAGTTAATTTTAGAAAACCTAGCACATTTATTTTTCAACATAGTCCCCTCCTACATTTACACACTTAGTCCAGTTGTCGTGGACCATACAGAACTTGGACCACCAGGAAGTGTCCACAGCAGGGGTGATTGATAAGTTCGTGGCCTAAGGAGAAGGAGATGAGTTATTAATTTCAAACTTTCTGCATCATCACTCAAAGAGTTGAACTGCTTGTGTATGTAACGAGAGCTGTATAACTCACCTCCTTCTACCTTAGGCCACAAATTTATCAATCACCCCTGTTGTGGGCGCTTCCTGGAGGTCCAAGATCCGTATGCTCCACGACCTCTGGACTAAGTGTGTAAATGTAGGAGGGGACTATGATGAAAAATAAATGTGCTAGGTTTTCTAAAATTGACTCCTTCTACCTTAGGCCAGAAACTTATCAATCACCCCTCTTATTTCCTACCTTCCAGCAAAGTTTCTGACACATTTTCAAAGAATTTTAGACTTTTCAAACAGTGAAGCAGAAGAATAGTGGTGGGCATTCTATCAATTCAACTATGACATATCCTGGGAAACCAGCAATGTTGCAGTTGACAGTTCTGCCATTGTATTAATGGGCAGCTATCCAATTCAGTCATCTATATTTATGAAGATGTTGGTTCCAAACATATTTCATTTCATGGTGCCAATAACTGCAATTTTCTTAGCAGCATTATCAAAGAAATTGAAATCATTGTAACTGACATTGATTTGTGCATTAAGGAAACAAGTTAGCCGAGAAAGCAATGTCATCGTGCAACCTTTTTGTACCGATTTTTGACACTTTTTATGAATGCTGTTGTTCTCCGAACATTGTAAGTTCAGCACTGAGATGAGTTGGGTCACGAAGCAAAATTGCCTGATCATCTGGATTCAAGGTTAGATTCTAAATTATAGATTTTTTTCCCTCGATAAATGCAAATAATGTCTTACATCAGAGCCCATGGAGCAAGAACTGAATTTCAATATCGCTCCTGAGGAAAGGAATAAACTTGACAAGCCATTTCCTCTCAGAAATAAACAAGATATAAAGCATTAAAGTTTCAGGGCCTCATCAGAAGAAGTCACCAGAGAGAAAGAAAACCAAAGAAATGGAATATAATTTACTCTAGATTTAGGTAAGAACAATTAATTTACCAATATTCAGTAGAAGTTCTTTTTTTCTCAGCTTACATCGTTGAAAAAATATGGTAATGGCTGAGGATTCAGTGTTGGTCAAAGTGAAGTAAGGTTGAGTGTATGAAAATTGACTCATGATTGTTCCTCCAATGTAATACCAGGAGATAGTTGGGGAGGCAGGGGAGCAGACATTAAACTCCACCAAACGACTTGAGCAGTTACACAACATACAAAATTGATTTTAAGTCAGATTTTAAACCTGTCTGAGAATTGATGTCTTTTTATTCAAAGAACAACATGTTTTTGACTAAAAATAAAAGCAGAAAATGCTGAAGTCGTTCAAAAGGTTAAGCAACATCTTATTCAGATTCAAAACCCTTCAACAGAACTGTAAAAGTGAGAAGAAAGAAAAGAAATTAGAATTTACTACTCCCAATCCCTCTAAAATAATTATTTACCTTCCCTGTGCCCAAGAAGGTTCAGGTCTTAGTTATTCTCAGTTTACTGCCTTGATTATTCTGCACTAATGCTGTACATACAGAATATGTTCACTTCTGCATAAAGGAAGTCAATAAGTCTTAACTCATTGAGTCAAGAACTAATCTACCTTTCCTTTTGCCGTGACAGCAGAGAGACTGGCATTTGCTTGCACTGCAGGCTCCCCAATGTGTGGACTTTCAGAGATTATATTTTTTCCAAATACATTATAGGTAACTTTCTGCAAGAGGCACTTGTCTATCACTTTGGAGCATTTCATATACAAGGAAAATACAATACTATGCAAAAGTCTTAGGTACGTATATATAGCTAGGGAGCCTAAGACTTCTGCACAGCACTGTAGTAATTTTATGTATTGCATTGTACTGCTGCCGCAAAGTAAATAACATACGTGAATGATGATAAACTTGATTCCGATTTGGGTCTCTATTGTGGACTGAGAGTGGGAAGGGAACAGGGAGAGGAGAATCAAGGTTGGGAAAATGGGAAGGGAGAGAGGAGGCAGTGGGAAGCACCAGAGAGACATTCTGTAATGATCAATGAAGCAATTGTTTGGAATCAAATAACCTTGCCTGGTGCCTCAGGGCTGGGTGCGTCTGCACCCATACCACCCCCCACAACTGGCACTCCTCTGCTACCTGTCCCATACCCCACTGGTGCCACCCTCACCATTCCCAGCATCCTTTACTCCTGCCAGATTTACAAACTCACTCTTCACTCCATGTTGACAAAAACGGTAGTCTGGTACTATTCCTCTGCAGCCGATATAGTTTCCCTGTCACTCCCTGGGAATACCCTTCCAAACACCTCCCATCACTCCAGCAACCATTCCCTCAGTAGCAACACTTCTCTGGAGACTTAGATGAAACACTGATAATTAGTATGCTCCTTTAAGTCATACTTACAAAAATTGTACCTGTTGTGTTGTACAGCGACAACTGAAAGCAGCTAACAAAGATTTCTCACTGTACCTTGGCACATGTGATAATAATAAACCAATTTACAAATTTACTAGTGTATGAGTGGGAATTGTCATGTTGAAAACAATAGTGTTGTTCTGTCAATCCATGACAGCAATTATTGCACTTTCTGCTGCTATCAGAAATAGCATTTAAATAACCAGCACCTTGTTCTAACATCAAGTAAGTGCACACAACCATTTCTCGGGCTTGTGTTACATATACTGGATCAGATTCAGGCCGTTAATTGTACCAGTCTCCCTGAAATGATCATCCCAGCGATTTTAGCTTGTTATCAGAGCGAAAGGTATAATACATTTATTTCAGAGAAATAACACTCAGCTCCATTGCAGAGGGAGGCTTAATCACCTGCATGGTTCAGAAGGTGAACATTATCTTTCTTAAGGGCTGTCAATGTAACCTGGTAACATTCCTAACTGCAAGCACATAGAACTGAACCTATTCAATAAGCATATTATATATTATGGGAAACATTTCAGCCATTTTAGCAGTTGAATTCTGAATGAATTTAATTGTTGACAAACTGCAAATTTAGTACATTATTTAACATCTGATCATAAAACCATAAGATATAGGAGCAGAATTAGGCCATTTGGCCAATCAAGTCTACTCCACCATTTCATCATGACTGATCCAATTTTCCTCTCAGCCCCAATCTCCTGCCTTCTCCCTGTATCCCTTCATGCCATGACCAATCAAGAATCTATCAACTTCTGCATTAAATATACATAAAGACTTGGAATCCACAGATTCAGCACCCTCTAGCTAAACAAAATCCTTCTCATCTCTGAAAGTATGCCCCTCTATTCTGAGGCTGTGTTCTTGGGTCTTACACTCTCCACCATAGGAAATATCCCCTCTGCGTTCGCACTATCAAGGCCTTTCACTATTTGATAGGGTTCAATGAGGTCACCCCTCATTCTTCTGAAATTGAGTGAAAACAGTCTGACAGCCATCAAATGATCTTCATATAACAAGTATTTCAATCCTAGAATCATTTTTGTGAGCCTCCTTTGAAACCTCTCCAGTTATAGTGCATCCTTTCTAAGATAAGGAGCCCAAAACTGCTCATAATACTCCAAGTGAGGCCTCAATAGTGCTTTATAAAGTCTCAACGTTATATCCTTGCTTTTATATTCTAGTTCTCTTGAAATGAATGCTAATATTGCATTTACCTTCCTTACCACAGACTCAACCTGCAAATTAGCCATTAGAGAATCCTGCACAAGGACTCCAAAGTCCCTTTGCACCACAGTTTTTGTATTTTCTCTTCTTTTAGAAAATAGTCAACCCTTTCATTTCTTCTACCAAAGTGCGTGACCAAGCACTTCCTGACACTATATTCCATCTGCCATTTCTTTGTCCATTCTCCTAATCTGTCTATGTCATTCTGTAGCCTCTACTTCCACAAAACTATCTACCCCTCCACCTATCTTCATATCGTCTGCAAACTTTGCAACAAAGCCATCAATTCTATTATCCAAATCCTTGACATATAACGCAAAAGGAATTGGTCCCAAAACAGACCCTAATATCATAATAAATGGTTAAAAGTGTTTGAATGGTATAGTTATCTTAAATATAGCATAACAATGGTGAGATGAGCTGGTGTGCTTTCTTGGCCATGGTGACAATGTGGTTGGACCAGGCCAGGCTATTGGTGGTGTTCACTCCACGGAACTTAAAGCACTCCACCATTTCAAGCTCATCCCCACTGATGTGGAACAATTCCCCATCAAAGGTTGAGTGAACTCAGCCTTTTCTCCTTGGAGCGATGGAGGATGAGAGGCGATCTGATAGAGGTGTATAAGATGATGAAAGGCATTGATTGTGTGGATAGTCAGAGGCTTTTTCCCAGGGCTGAAATGGTTGCCACAAGAGGACACAGGTTTAAGGTGCTGGGGAGTAGGTACAGTGGAGATGTCAGGGGTAAGTTTTTTACTCAGAGAGTGGTAAATGTGTGGAATGGGCTGCCGGCAACGGTGGTGGAGACGGATATGATAGGGTCTTTTAAGAGACTTTTAGATAGGTACATGGAGCTTAGTAAAATAGAGGGCTGCAGGTAAGCCTAGTAACTTCTAAGGTAGGGACATGTTCGGCACAAATCTCTGGGCCAAAGGGCATATATTGTGCTGTAAATTTTCTATGTTTCTGAGGCCACACAGCTTCCCCATTACTGGTCCCACCAGTAAACCAGTGCACCAAACGTACAACGTTCTACTTTACCAATGTCCTACAGGGTCTTGTGATCACAAGAGAAATGACTAAGACCTGTTAGACAGCACACCTACTTTGTGTACCCACTCCGACATCTCTCAGTAGCAGGCAGGAACACAGCCCACACCAAGTCCAGTTCCTTCGCCAATGAGCAACTCACTGATAGGGTATCCCCACAGTATTTGAGGTTCTTGATTTCCAGCAGTACCTTCTGATCATAAAAGAGACATTTCAAAAAGATAGTAACACCTTTGGTTGGTCCCGTAGAAGCCGCTGTGTCCGAGCATGCCACCATCTTGCCATAAGTAATAACCAATAACCAATAATCTAAACCAGGTGCCTTTACTATCCAGAATGAGTGTACTGCCATTCACCTTTATGAACCAGAATGTTTTTACTTCCATTCACCTGTTCTGGCAATAGGCAAAACCTTCTTAACTTTGTACACCTTTATTAAGATAATCTCTCCTTTCTCTTACACTCCAGTGAATGTAGAACAGAGGGGTCTAGGAATAATGGTGCATAGTTCCCTGAAGGTGGAATCTCATGTGGATAGGGTGGTGAAGAAAGCTTTTGGTATGCTGGCCTTTATTAATCAGAGCATTGAATATAGGACTTGGGATGTAATGTTGAAATTGCATAGGGCATTGGTAAGGCCAAATTTGGAGTATTGTGTACAGTTCCAGTCACCGAATTATAGGAAAGATGTCAATAAAATTGAGTACAGAGGAGGTTTACTAAAATGTTGCCTGGGTTTCATCTCTTAAGTTACAGAGAAAGGTTGAACAGGTTAGGTCTTTATTCTTTGGAGCGTAGAAGGTTGAGGGGGTTCTTGATAGAGGTGTTTAAAATTATGAGGGGGATTGATAGAGTTGATGTGGATAGGCTTTTTCCATTGAGAGTGGGGAAGATTTAAATAAGAAGACATGAGTTGAGAGTTAAAGAATAAAAGTTTAGGGGTAACATGAGGGGGAATTTCTTTACTCAGAGAGTGGTAGCTGTGTGGAACGAGCTTTCAGCAGAAGTGATTGGGGCAGGTTTGATGTTATCATTTAAAGTTAAATTGGATAGATATATGGACAGGAAAGGAATGGAGGGTTAGGGCTGAGTGCAGGTCAGTGGGATTAGGTGAGAGTAAGAGTGCAGCACAGACGAGAAGGGTGGAGATGGCCTGTTTCCGTGCTGTAATTGTTATATGGTTATATGGTTATATGAATAAGGTCCCAACCTTCTCAAGTTCTCTCTATAACTCAGTCTCTCAAGTCCCAGCAACATCCTCCTAAATCTCCTCACAACCCTTCACAGCTTAATTACATCTTTTCAATAACAACATGACTAAAACTAAACATAATATTCCAAATGTAGCTTCACCAATGCCTTGTACAATTGAAAATAACATCTCAGCTTCTTTCCTCAGTATATGCAGCAGGTAGATGAAGTGGAGGACATAATATTTCATTACATTTGTTGCATAAAGAGAACATTATGAATGGAGTAATCAATCAGGCTTATACATTGTCTTTTGGAACTGGGCAGGATGTAAAAAGATGAACAAAAAATTACAGAGCACACAGTTTCTGAAAAAAAAACAGAAATTGCTGAAAAAGCTCACCAGGTCAAAGGGCCCTGGACCAGGAGCATTACCAGGTATTCGTTCCACAGATGCTACCTTACCTTTTGATATATTTTTCAAATATTTTCTGTTTTTATTTTGCATTTTCAGCATCTGAAGTTTTTCTTTTCTTTTATTTACACTTACTCAAACATTTCCATTAATATCACTTCATTGAGGATTTAAAAACTTTTGGTGATACCTGAATTAACATTCTCATAAGCTAAAAAATCCTCTGATATCCCTAATTGGCCTTTTGATTCTATTGCCCTTTTATTTCCTTTTGAAGTTACATAGCTCTGCTATAATCCTCTGAAATCTGTTAAATTAATATTGGCAAGCAGTTTAATTTTATTGGGCTATAGTGGACATGTCCTCATAACTGGAATCAGAATTGTAAACACGAGAATGTTTGTAGATGCTTGAGATCCAAAGCAACCCACACAAAATGCTGAAGGTACTCAGCATCCATGGAAATGAATAAACAGAGGACATTTCAGGCCAAGACCCTTCTTCAGGATTGGAAAGCAAGGGGGAAGATGCCAAAATGATAAAGTGAGCAGAGGAAAAGGAGGATAGCTAGAAAGTGATGGGTGAAGCCAGGTGGTAGGAGTCTGTGTGAGTATATTGTCATAGGAGGCAGCAGAGATCACAGAGGGGGAGCAGTGAAAGAGGGTTTCACTGAACTCCTGTTGAAGAGCAGATTAAAATTTCTTCAGGGTAGGAACCAGAATTGGTTTATTATTGTTATGTCCTGAAATACAGTGAAGAGCTTTTCTTGCATACCGGTCATACAAATCAATCACTACACAGTGCATTGAAGTAGTACAACGTAAAGCAATATCAATGCAGAAAAATGTGAAACAACTACAGACAAAGTGCAGTGCAGGTAATCAATAAAGTGCAAGATTTGGTATGTCAACAAAGACACGCAAAAATGCTGCATGATTTTTAATCTATTGAATATATGCATACTGTAAGTGATTTATTTATTTACTTTTCTTCTTCTATATTATGTATTGCATTGAATTGCTGCTGCTAAGTTAACAAATTTTTCGACACATGCCAGTGATAATAAACCTGATTCTGATTCTGAGGTGGTAACAAGGTAGATTGTGAGATCAAGAATCCTTCTTATCATATTAGGGAACTATTTAATAGTCTTAGAAAAGCAGGATAGAAACTGTCCTTGACCTTGTATTGTACTTTTTCAAGGTTTTGTATCTTCTATTCTTTGAAAGAGGGGAGAAAAGAGAATGCCAATGGCACATAAATTAATTTGGATTTTTCTGTGATTAAAAACAGAAAAACTATTTGATGTTCCCGCTCATCAGGAGTGTTGAGGGAAACTCCCCACTGACATTCCAGCTAAATGCAGCAAAGATGACAGCTCGATTCATGCAGAGTTTGAAAATTTCCATTTCTCATCATCAAGAGCTTGACACTGTTTTAGGTAGCGAAAATAAACATTGCTCTTACCTAAGATAAATAATCTTTTATGAAAGATGTGCTTTGGTATACATTTAGACAACAGAAATGAATCAAGCACCAACTCAAAATTCAACAGGAACAAATTATTTTTTGATCTATCGCATATTATATTGTGTGTATACCTCTGACTGAAGATTGAATTCTTATTATGAACTCTTTTTGCTTGTAAGTTTTTCTTCAAGGAAAAGAAGAAAGTTGTTATAATAATTTAATGAAATACCAACAAAATACACAGGCAATTATTTACTTGGTCCAGTTACTATTACTTTGTATTTATACAGATTGCACTGAAATGAAGTAGATTTTCATAATGCTGCTCCACTTCTTAACTTGAAGTACCTAATTGATAACATGTGACTTAATGGATTTGGCAAGATGTGCAAATTAGGTTCTATAATAAAATTGTGATGTGTGCTTATGTTTGTATCTATGACTGAGAAAACAATTGAATTGTATTTTGTAGACTGGGAAAAGCACACACTCAGGACAACAAATACTTTTACGGGTTTGAATTCCTTTATCTGTTTTAGATGTTTTAGTGCCGGAAGAGGGTCTGAAAAGAAAACGAACGAATTTACAATCAGTTCCTGCTGTTACAATCTCAGTTTAACTTCTGATCCACACTCTTGTGTATTGACAAATTGCATATGCAGTATAAAAATACATAAAGCAAACCGCACAAAGATAATACAAAACTAATACAGTAGTGGCAATTCTGAAGGAACACAATACAGACAACATTAGAATCCCACCAACCCTGTACCTTATACATAGCAGCGAAAATGTAAACAAATACATCTCATCTAAGATGTCTACTGCCTTTTAATACACACATGCTTAACTTCGAAACGGAGACTAAACATTCACGTTACGCTGTTACACTCACAATCAGTCATTAAAAAATAAAGTTAGACAGAAGGTACACTTTGGCACAACTTTTACAAGATATTGCCTGGTAGTTAAATTACAGGAAGACTGACCTACTTAGCCGATAAGGAACTCTGCACAAGCCACGCTAGTGTTAGCTGTGAGGAGGATGCTAAGAGGATGCAGGGTGACTTGGATAGGTTAGGTGAGTGGGCAAATTCATGGCAGATGCAATTTAATGTGGATAAATGTGAAATTATCCACTTTGGTGGCAAAAACAGGGAAACAGATTATTATCTGAATGCTGGATGATTAGGAAAAGGGGAGGTGCAACGAGACCTGGGTGTCATTTTACACCAGTCATTGAAAGTGGGCACGCAGGTACAGCAGGCGGTGAAAAAGGCGAATGGTATGCTGGCATTTATAGCAAGAGGATTCGAGTACAGGAGCAGGGAGGTACTACTGCAGTTGTACAAGGCCTTGGTGAGACCACACCTGGAGTATTGTGTGCAGTTTTGGTCCCCTAATCTGAGGAAAGACATCCTTGCCATACAGGGAGTACAAAGAAGGTTCACCAAATTGATTCCTGGGATGGCAGGACTTTCATATGATGAAAGACTGGATGAACTAGGCTTATACTCGTTGGAATTTAGAAGATTGAGGGGTGATCTGATTGAAACGTATAAAATCCTGAAGGGATTGGACAGGCTAGATGCAGGAAGATTGTTCCCGATGTTGGGGAAGTCCAGAACGAGGGGTCACAGTTTGAGGATAAAGCGGAAGCCTTTTAGGACCGAGATTAGGAAAAACTTCTTCACACAGAGAGTGGTGAATCTGTGGAATTCTCTGCCACAGGAAACAGTTGAGGCCAGTTCATTGGCTATATTTAAGAGGGAGTTAGATATGGCCCTTGTGGCTAAAGGGATCAGGGGGTATGGAGGGAAGGCTGGTACAGAGTTCTGAGTTGGATGATCAGCCATGATCATACTGAATGGCAGTGCAGGCTCGAAGGTCCGAATGGCCTACTCCTGCACCTATTTTCTATGTTTCTATGTTTCCATGCTATCCAGTGTCAATGCCTTCACTCGTGAAAATCTAAAGCATCCACATGTAAAACATGTCAAACTACTGATATTCTCGATTCACCAACAAGCATAAACAAATTCACATGGATATTGTCAATTAATACTCACCGTTCCTCACCATGCCCAGTATCTCTGGGAGGAACTTAATCCCAAAGCCCCACCAGCTTCTTCTGCAGAAAACAAAAATGGACACCCCACTATCCCGTATGTGTGTAATGACATCAACGTCTCCACTTAAAGGCACAGACAGCTATTCTAGCATTACCCGAATGGATGCCTAAGTACACTTTTAACGATAATGAATAAAATTCGTCTGTCACCTGGTTACATTCTCCCTGCATTCAAGTAATCGTCCTCGATTACTCGCTCACTACAAGGGTACTTCTAACCTCCTTAACTGCTTCTCTAAAGAGAACTGAACTGAGACTAGCCAGTATCTCAGACACTGCTGCTGGACTTATGGAGGCCTCATCAAGGACTGACCTTGGTTCACGATGTGGGTTAGGGTGCTGTCCATCAGTTACTCGTTTACTCCTGCGGGGGTGCTGCTACAAGAGGGCTACCGACCTCCACCCCTGCATTAGCCGTCATCGGCTCCCCAGTCTCAGTTCCAGCAGGTGTCCTATTTTCAGAAGATATGCTGTCTAGGCTAGGGTCAAGACTCTGTACACCCTGTTCTGACATATCTGCTACCAATATCAAACCATTTTCTGAATCCTCAGATTCTGATTCATGCCCCAGGGGTGAGCTGGCCTGAGTTACTGGAGTTTGCAGTCTCCTTCAGGTAGCTGGAGTGGGATGGTTCTCACAGGGCCTGATGTCTACCCTGTTCACCCTCTTGCTAGGCCCACCCTCCCAAGGTTCCACCGTATATGTGTTGCCCAGTACCTCCACCACCCTGTAGACGGTTGAGTTCGAAGCATCCTGGATCTTATTACGGCCTAATGGTCTGTTCCTCAGGTAAACCAGTGCATTCACATCAACTTTGGGACGGTCGACTTTGTCCTCCTGCCAGGCAATGTGTTCTGCCACCTTCTGTTCAGGGTATTCTTTTGCTCTGGCATGCACATCCCTCAGTCAGCTCTGGTGTACAGCTAGCCAGTCATGTTTCCGGCCCACCGTCTGTTCTTGCCCCAGCAGAGCACCCACGGACAAGTAGGGATCTACCCCAAACAACCGATATTAAGGTGAATACCCGGTGGTTGCGTGAGGTGTCGCATTATATGCATGCACCAACTCGGGTAGATGTTCTGGCCATCTGTTCTTCTTTTCTGGAGGCAACGCACACAACAAATCATGCATCGTCCTGTTGAAACACTTGCACTGCGCGTTGCCAGTAGGATGATGAGGTGTGGTACGGCTCTTCTTTACCCCGTATAGTTTGCAAAGCTCAGCTATGACCTCACTTTCGAAGTTACGGCCCTGGTCAGAATGCAATCTCTCAGGAACACTGTACTTCATGAACCATTCCCTCAAGAGCACCCTTGCTGTGGTACCCGCCTTTTGATCCCAAGTCGGAAATGCTTGGGTGAATTTAGTGAAAATGTCCATGACCGCTGTTACGTACCCCATAACTGGGTTGCCAAACCAGCAGAAATGGATGCAACATACATCAAAGTTGCTGGTGAATGCAGCAGGCCAAGCAGCATCTATAGGAAGAGGCACAGTCGACGTTTCAGGCCGAGACCCTTCGTCAGGACTAACTGAATGTCCTGACGAAGGGTCTCGGCCTGAAACGTCGACTGCGCCTCTTCCTATAGATGCTGCTTGGCCTGCTGCGTTCACCAGCAACTTTGATGTATGTTGCTTGAATTTCCAGCATCTGCAGAATTCCTGTTGTTTGCAGCAGAAATGGATCGCTCGTTGGAGTCTGTGATTACTAGGAACTAATAAAGTTTTATTAAAGAAAGAAGTAATGCAGTACACTTATTGCAAGGATATGAATGTAACAGGTTAGCAATGATAATACACGCATATACACAGAACTAGGGTAATAGGAATCAATCAAGCTCTATCGCAGTCTAGGGGTAAAATGATCAGTCTTAAGTGAAACAGAGTTCAGTTCAGTTTAGTGCAGTTCGAAGTAATCGCTGTTGTACCATTGGAGAGAGAGAGAGAGATGCAGTTGGTTTCAGGCAGACCTTTTGATGTCTTCGCAGTTGGCTTCGGCAGACCTTTTGATGTCTTCTAATCCCGCTGTGATCACCGACTGTGACCCCTCCATTCCGGATATGATCGTTCTTCCGCGGTGAACCCAGCACCCAGGCAAGGGCAGACACACACCCTAGGTTCCCACCGATTGTACCTTTACACCCTGTGAGCCTCTGATCGGTTCCCGTGAACTGGTCCTCCAAACTCCCACCAACTTGTGGGGGAACACTGCTCTTTCCAGGAGTCTCGTGGCGTGTGTCGTGCCTTAGCAAACCTGCTCCTTTTATCCCCCTGCTGGGATATCACCTGTCCATCAAACTTCAAACAGTTCAGTTTCAAAGCAACCGGTCTGTCAATATCTGAATTGTGTTTCTTTCCCGTTAATCTCGCTCTTCTATCTCATTAGCATTTTGAATGTTTCTCCATTGTCTTCTGTTATCTCTCTCATGAGCATCATCCATCCGGTAGCGCTGCTTGGTGTCACACATGACACCACTAAGACATTCTCACGCCCATCAGTTGCTGGCTCCAACACAGTGAAATCTACCACTACAACTTCAAGCGGCCTAGAAACTAGAAATGACTTTATGGGGGGACGGATCCTAGGTTGTGGCATTTTAGTTAGCGCACAACGTGGATCCACCATGCCACATCCTCGTGTATGTCCACCTAAAAACATCGGCTTCTCAACAACTGCAGAATAAGTTCTATGCCTTGATGGCCCCTAGAGTCATGTACATACTCTAACACTTTGCTCCTCAAGCTGATAGGTACCAGAAGCTGGTAACACTCCTCAAGCTTCTCATCCTCAACTACCCTATACAGGAACCCTTTACGCTCCCTGATACTGTCCCAGTGCCTTAACAGAGACAAAACAGGTTTAGGCAGAGTTTTATGCTCTTCCCACTTAGCTTCCTTTTCTGATCCCAAAAGTCTCTTAGGACACTTAACACAGGGTCTTGCTGCTGGAAAGTACACAAGTCCCCATTAGAATAATCTGGGAGGGTTGGAGTGTTCCCTTGCGTTGGAACACTTACATCACTAGTACCAGCTTCCCAGGCTCGAATTTGCTTAACCCTACAGCTGTTAAGACCAGCGGTACCCAGTGCTGGGTCAAGAGCAGTGCCGTGATTGATCAAACTACAGATCGCCACAGAGCCATCAAACTCCACATCCTCTGAGACAGGCTCAGGCTTCCCTGCAAATGGTTGCCTAAATAATGTATCAGCCACGGTATTGCTCCGACCCGGACGATACTGGACATCGAAGTCAAACACTGACAGCTGTGAGATCCATCTTAATTCCACTACTCCCAACTTGGCAGTTTTCAAGTGGGATAGGAGGTTATTGTCAGTGATTACAGAGAATTTGGAACCCAACAAGTATCCACAAATCTTCTCTACTATCGCCCACATAAGTGCAAGCAGCTCCAATTTCATGCTGCTATAATTCCTATCATTCTTTTCGGCATTCCTTAATCGCTGGCTTGCATATGCAATAACCCTCTTTGCCTTTCCCTGTTGTTGGTATAACACAGCTCCTTGCCCATGATTGCTTGCATTGGTCTCCATTAGAAAGGGCTGGGAGAAATCGGCAAAGCCAAGGATGGGGCATCTGGTCAGTTTCTCTTTGAGCAAGTCAAAGGCAGTTTGACATTCTTCCATCCAAGACTGTTTTAACAGCCGGTTTGCTTTTCTTGGACTCCCTACATTAGTACACAAATTCACTACATCATGCAGTGGACCTGCAATCTTTAAGAATCCCTCAATGAACCGTCGATAATAACTGCAAAAGCCAAGAAATGATCTTAAGTCCTTAACTGTCGATGGTACTGGCCACTGCTGAACAGCTGAGACCTTCTCAGGCTCAGTACCTATCCCCTGGCTGATATCTGGTGTCCTAAGAACTTGACCTCTGACTGCAGAAAATGACACTTCTCCAATTTTACCTTCAGACCAGTCTGCATGAGGAACTTAAGCAGAGTGTAGAGCTTCTCCAAGTGTTCCTGGAAAGTCTGTGAATACACCAGAGTATCACCCAAGTACACAAGGATGATTTGGAAGACTAGGTCATTCATGGTTGCCTGCTTGAGCCTTTGAAAAGTTGCCAGTCCATTGCAGACCCCAAAACGACATACGAAGATATTCATACAGACCAAATGGGGACGAAAAAGCAGTCTTATGCCTATCACGCTCCTCTACCGCCACTTGGTGGTAACCACTCACGAGGTCTATTGTCGAGAAAAATTGCGTGCCCTGCAGGGCATCAAAACTCTCATCAATACGTGGGAGTGGGAACGCGTCCTTTCTGGTCTTAAGATTCAGTCTCCGATAATCTACACACAGTCTTATGCTACAATCAGCCTTCCGGACCAACACCACAGATGAAGTATATGCACTATTGCTCTCCTGAATCACATCCTTCTTCAACAACTTTGAGATGTGCTCTTTCACTTCATTGTACTGACTTGGTAGAACGCGACAGTATGGCTGTAAACAGGCTCGTCATCAATTTACTGAATCTCATGCTTGACCTTGTCAGAGTACCCAAGGTCTTCCTCTCCAACTGCAAAGATATCCAGGTACTTAACCAGTAATGCTCTTAGCTGAGCTTGTTGTCCTTCATGACCCCCAATGTCAAGCTTGTCTAGAATTGACTTTAACTTGTGATTACTACACTCCTCCTTTACACCCACTGTCACGTGATCAACACGAGCTGAGATCCACTGAAATCCAACTGTACATTGTTGATCACTATCCACGCACTCCACCTTTGACAGGATACCCAGCCAGGTCGTAGGTACGAGCCATACATCCTCTCTCGAGAGAGGTTTAAAATCTGTACTGGCACTATACAATTACCAGAGTCAATGAGCGCAGGAATGACTATGATACTTCCTAGTAAAGGGGTGTTAAATGGCTCAAGTAACATTTTATGGTCACTACCAGCATCGCCAGTGGCCTTGCTAGCTGCAATGGTGACTACAGATCCAGCAGGTATCTGCTCAGTATCTTTTCCTGATACTCAGACTACTGCTTTCTTTTCAGTAGTGTGCATCTGCACTTTCTGGAAAACATCTCTCCAATCAGAATCCAGCTTCCCTTCTAGGGTTGTGTCAAACTCTGCGTAAACAAGTTGCCTACACTGGCTGATAATGTTCATGCCTACAATACATGGGATAGGTGGTTTGGTGCTAACAGGATCCCTGACTACTAGAAAACCATAATTTGGTATCCTCATGCCTGTTGCTTGAACCTCTAGCTCTAGATACCCAAGCTAAGGAATATCGAGACCGTTTGCAGCTGTTAGCCTAAGGCAGCCAGCAGTGGACAACATACCCACATCCTCTCCAGTCAAGTGTTCTCAAAAGAACTGCTCAGTCAGGGTGCTTACTTGGCTACCTGTATCCAACAGGCAATGGACAGCGACACCTGATATTTCAAGCTCAACAACTGGACATGTTCTCTGGCGCGTTGCAGCAACCTGGTCACAGGGTAGCTGTGCGTTATCTGTATCTATGAGGTTCTGCTGAATAGCCCGACTCCCAACCTTTTGAGGGGAGGAGGATGCAGACTCCACTTCCCTTGCACCCCGCTTCTGTGGGCAATTCCTGGCCAAATGCCCTCCCACCTGACACTTGAAACATATTGGTTGCCCATCTTCTGTGAACCTAGGCTGTAAATTACATCTGCCACTAGTAGTACATGTAAAATCCCTCTGTACAGTGAGATCTTTCACTGCTTGTGTCAATTCACAAAGGGCTTTGCCCTGCTCTGCAACTATTTTAAGGACGTCATCTAGTGTGACAGGCTCAGATTCCTGAGCTTTAAGAATCAAGCACCGTGCCTGGCTACTGCTACACTTTGACTTTCCAAACTTTCTATTTCCCAGAGGCTCTTCTACGAGCCACAGGCGAGCCTCCTCCCTCACTTCTATCATTGAGGACTCAGGGTGGTCCCGCACGAATCTGTGGAGCTCCCTTCTGAGGGAAGGATCCCTGATCCCCTCTATAAATTGATCTATTAGCACCACCCTCTCATTGGTTATGGCATCAGGGAGTGCTTCAGTATCAAGATAAGAGCTTGGGCTAGGGCATGGGAAAACTCTCTTACATCTTCACCCTCACACTATTTGCGACTGTAGAAGATATGGCACAGCTGGAGTGCACTACGCTTGTCTCTAAAAGCTTCCCTGAGATATGTGAACAAGTTGTCAGCGCGGTCTTCCCCAGCATCACTGCGCATACGTGCTTCCTCTAAGGCTGCACCCCTGAGCAGGGACATAACAAAGTCATACTGATCCTGGTCAGACTGATTTCCACTATGAAGTGCACGTTGTACTTCTTCAATAAAATCATCAACAGACCTGCCATCTTTCTCAACATCCCCTGTAAATGGAACAATGTGTCTTTCCCTTGGGACATATACATAGGATCTTTTGCTTAATTTATCTATGATTGCCATGGCTTCATCATACCTACTATGCAATTCCCTAATTTGTTCATTCAAATCAAGTTCAACTGGTGTGTCCTCTGAGTGTAACATTGTAAAAGCTCAAGTCATTAAAGTTTTCACAAGAAGCTCGCAAGAGGAGTTGCTGCCGTCCTTTGCTGCAAACGCGATGGTTTCATGGCCTGCAGTTCCCTGCATCCACGTCTCCGTACTGCATCCTGATGTCAGTCGCTGATGTCCCAACCCATTCCCGAGGCTCTATCGCGCTCTCCACGAGGCAACAGGCGCTTTCTCCTTCCACCCGATGGGAACACGGTCCTGTCTTCACCACTACCATATATTACACTGCATACAATAATCAGAGACCCTCTAAACTGGCTTGGAATTAGCCCCACTCCTGGGACCAGATTTTGTAGCCTGGGGCAAAGTACACACTCAGGACAACAAATACTTTTCCGAGTTTGAATTCCTTTAGATGTTTTAGATGTTTTAGTGCTGGAAGAGGGTCTCAAAACAAAACGAATGAATTTACGCAACACACATCAAAGTTGCTGGTGAACGCAGCAGGCCAGGCAGCATCTCTAGGAAGAGGTACAGTCGACGTTACAGGCAGAGACCCTTCGTCAGGACTAACTGAAGGAAGAGTAAGTAAGAGATTTGAAAGTGGGAGGGGGAGGGGTGGAGCCAAGAGCTGGACAGGTGATTGGCAAAAGAGATATGAGAAGATCATGGGACAGGAGGCCTCGGGAGAAGGAAAAGGGGGAGGGGGAGAAAATCCCAGAGGATGGGCAAGGGGTATAGTCAGAGGAACAGAGGGAGAAAAAGGAGAGTGAGAGAAAGAATGGGTGTATATGAATAGCGGATGGGGTACGAGGGGGAGGTGGGGCAAAGTCAATGTTCATGACATCAGGTTGGAGGCTACCCAGACGAAATATAAGGTGTTGTTCCTCCAACCTGAGTGTGGCTTCATCTTTACAGTAGAAGAGGCCATGGATAGACATGTCAGAATGGGAGTGGGATGTGGAATTAAAATGTGTCGCCACTGGGAGATCCTGCTTCCTCTGGCGGACAGAGCGTAGGTGTTCAGCAAAACGATCTCCCACTCTGTGTCGGGTCTTACCAATATATAAAAGGCCACATCGGGAGCACCGGACACAGTTTATCACCCCAGCCGACTCACAGGTGAAGTGTCGCCTCACCTGGAAGGACTGTCTGGGGCCCTGAATGGTGGTAAGGGAGGAAGTGTAAGGGCATGTGTAGTACTTGTTCCGCTTACAAGGGTAAGTGCCAGGAGGGAGATCAGTGGGAAGGGATATGGGGGACGAATGGGCAAGGGAGTCGCGGAAGGCAGAGGGGGGGAGGGAAAGATGTGCTTAGTGGTGGGATCCCGTTGGAGGTGGTCGAAGTTACGGAGAATAATATGTTGGACCTGGAGGCTGGTGGGGTGGTAGCTGAGGACCAGAGGAACCCTATTCCTACTGGAATGGTGGGTGGATGGAGTGAGAGCTGAATGAATATTAGGGTCAGACAGCATAATTACAAGCACAATGTCATTTCCACACCTGCTCACGTCATGAACAATCATTCAAGATCCATGGGCAGTGTATCTCAGGAATTTTAAAATATTTTCAGCTACTTCCATGTAGCTGCTATAACATTTTGAGACAAATTTGTAGCATTACTACTTCACATTATTTTGTTTATGTTCTTCATTGTTATCCCAGATCATCTGGAGCAAATAAAGATCTCCCAGCAAAGCACACATTTATCTTGAAAGGATTATTTCCTGGCAAGTCCAGTATGGTAAGAAGATAGGGAATCATATATGTAACTGAGCAAAAGGAACAAACAGTGCTGCAGCTTCAGGAAAGTTGAAGAAATAGATACATCCACAGAGAATTTTTATCCCTGAAGAATCTTTAGGGATAGAAGAACAAGTATGCACATTCTTGAGACACAATACAAATGAGAATTCTCTTCCATGTCATACTTACTACAGGGTTATATCAACTCAGGCAGAATCTTTCAGCCAGGTGAGCTGTATCCCAGAGTTCATTTGCCTTTGTATCCTCTTTAACTGTGACAGCAAATAATCAATCTGCACTCCTATTTGCATTAAAGAGCCGATTAATGCTATTGTTGACAGAATAAAACATTTTCCACACAGGAGAGATGAAATAATGGGAGAAAGGGACATTGTCAAGTTTCTGAAAGATCGCAAAGTTCTTCCAGTTGTCTGTGCTCCTTCACACAGAGTGAAGTCAATAGCAAGTAAGTGGCGTATGATCGTCGCCAGCACATCATGCAGGTTAACACCTGCTTTTCTGACACCACTCTATCATTGCAATTCTGCATTTAGGGTGCACTACTCAGTAACTGAGAAACAGCCAGATACAAGTACTTTCCTACTTCAAATTCATGTCCTCTTTCAAGAACTGACATCCAGCAATCAAACTGTAATGTAATCAGTGTATGGCTAACTAGAGACCTTTTCAAACAGACTTTTAGACTATATAATAGAACCACAAAAGATGTCTCAGATGATTATGTTAGTTGCCTGCTGACCGGACTTGATTCATGAGGAGCCTTCATTGGAGTGAAACCATGGGAACATAAGTACATAGAAAAAAGAGAACAGGCCAATGTATCTTCATACCTTCTCTACAATTCAATAAAATCATGAGTAAACATTTACCTCAGTTCCAATTTGCCTCATCAACGCCATATTCCTTGACTCCATTAACATCTAAAGACCAGTTGATCTATGTCTAAATATAACCAGTGATCATCCACAACCCTCCTCTACTAGGGGAGAGAATTCCAACAAATCATTACCCTCTGGGTGATGATGCTTTTTTCCATCTTAGTGGCTGACTCCTTATTTTGAGAGTTATGGAGATTCCACAGACAAAGAAAACTTTGATCTTGTCCAGCAATAATTTTTGACATTTCAATGAGATCACCTAGACCTAAGACAATTTATTCCCAGTCTATTTTATTTTTCCTCATGCAACAAACCAGCCATCACAGGAATTAAACTGATAAACTTCTGCTGCATTCTCTCCATTGCAAGTATATCCTTTCATTGATGGCAAAACTAGACTTGTACACAATATTTCATATACACTCTGACCAGTGCAATATACAATGGGAGGAACCAATCCTGACTGTTGTAGTCAATTTCTCTTGCAATGAAGGCTAGCCCACCATTTTCCTTCCTAATGGCTTGCTGCCTTTGAATACTAATTGGCAGTAATTTCTGTTCAGGACATCCATATCCCTGAACATCAATCTCTCACCATTTAAAATTTTCTATTTTTCCATTTTAATGATCTCATATTTTTCCACATTGTTTAATCCATCTGCACACCCTAACCCATTCACTTAATCTGTGTATATTCCCCAAAGCCTCTTTGCATCCTCCTCACAGCCCACACACCTTGGTTTGTATCAGCAGCAGACTTGAACATATCCTAATCCTCAGGTTTGTTGCACATTTTAGAAATGTTAAAGTTTTTTACTGATGTAATACTATTTTTAAATCCCTTGACTGAGAACCACTTTTAGTCAGGTTATTCTACTACCATAAGACCATAAGATATAGGAGCTGAAGTAGGCCATTCGGCCCATCGAGTCTGCTCCGCCATTCAGTCATGGTCTGAACCAATTCTTCCAGTCATCCCCACTCCCCTACCTTCTCCCCATTCCCTTTGATGGCCTGGTTAATCAAGAACCTATCTATCTCGCCTTAAGTGCACCCAATGAATTGGCCTCCACAGCCACTCGTGGCAACAAATTCTGCAGATTTACCACTCTCTGACTAAAGTAATTTCACCGCATCTAAATGGACGTCCTTCAATCCTGAAGTCATGCCCTCTTGTCCTAGACTCCCTTACCATGAGAAATAACTTTGCCATATCTAATCTGTTCAGGCCATTCAGAATGTTTCTACGAGCTCCCCCCTTATTCCCCTGAACTCCAGTGAATACAGCCCAAGAGCTGCCAGACGTTTCTCATACAGTAACCCTTTCATTCCTGGAATTATTCTTGTGAATCTTCTCTGAACCCCTCCATTGTCAGTATATCCCTTCTAAAATAAGGAGCCCAAAACTGCACACAATCCTCCAAGTGTGGTCTCATGAGCGCCTTATAGAGCCTCAACATCACATCTCTGCTCATATATTCTATACCTCTTGAAATGAATGTCAACATTGCATTCACCACCGACTCAACCTGGAGGTTAACCTTCATGGTATTCTGCACAAAGACTCCCAAATCCCTTGGCATCTCTGCATTTTGAATTCTCTCCCCATCTAAATAATAGTCTGCCTGCTTATTTCTTCAACCAATGTGCATGACCATATACTTTTCAACATTGTATTTCATTTGCTACTTCTTTGCCCATTCGCCTAAACTATCTAAGTCTTTCTGTAGGCTCTCTGTTTCCTCAATACTACCCACTCCTCTACCTATCTTTGTAGCATTGGCAAATTTAGTCACAGATCCATTAATCCCATAGTTCAAATCATGGACATACATCGTAAAAAGCAGCGATCCCAACACCAGCCCCTAAGAAACTTCAATTTTGCTTTAAAGGAATAAATCTAATCTAATTAATTAATTATTAAGTTCAAATTAATTCTTAAAAAATGTTCACTGTTGGATTACTGTTATATTTTAATGGAAATCTGCCACATCTAGTTCTTTTGTATTTTGTTGTATCCAGAGTTGAGACGTCAGTTCATATTGATCAAAATCATTTTCACTTTTATTTGAGTCAACCATTCTGTGATAAAAAAAATTCTGAATGACACTTAATCACCGTGTCATCAGTTAACACTTTTGCTGTACACAATACCAAACTTAAAATAGCCTCCTTCCAAGATGATTCCTTAACATATTGATCTAGAAAATCTTTTGTCATACACCTATGACTTCATCCTCCACTCTATTGTGATTTGGTTTTACTAGTCATTTTGTAAATTAAAGGCCCTCATTATTGTCTTGGAACAGAGGCGAATCACCACAAATGCTCTCCCACGAACATCGGCAGGAAATGTCCACATCACACGATTTGTACCAGCATGCCAACCTCCAGAGCACCATATAACATCAAAAGATGTAAGCATTCTGCAGGTTGCTCGGGATTGGAAAAAGGACGTGGACTTGGGAAAAAAGCTTGTGTTTCCCCCAGGCACTGCGGCTACAATACTCTGGCCAGACATGGTCCTGTGGTCCATAACAGCCAAGCTGGCGTATGTTGTGGAATTGACAGTACCATGGGAAGATGGTGTTGAAGAAGCTTATGAGAGGAAAAAGACCAAGTACTCTGAACTGGCAACTGAAGCTGCCCAGAATGGCTGGAAGACCAAGATTTTCCCTGTAGAAATGGTATGCAGGGGACTTGTTGCTACATCTACAACCAGTCTATTGAAGAAGATGGGGGTGAGGGGTCACTCCCTCCAACAAGCAATCAAGTCCTTGTCAAATGCAGCAGAAGAAAGCATCAATTGGATTTGGATCAAAAGGAAAGACAACAACTGGGCTGCAAGATGAAGACAGGAGGGTATGGAACTGAGGGCGGTGTATTGAGATGCCAGGTAGCACCGTTGAGCCCTTTGGAGACATCGTGGGCTTATCAACGAAATGTCAAAGAAGGAGGGTGTCCACCTGATGACCCCGAAGACGTACCTACCCTCCCTCCTTGTCACTGCTCCAAGCCACTGCCAACATCCAGAGTGCCGACTTACCATAGGGATTGAAACATCAAGTCCTAGTAGCTCTGTTGTTATCTTTGATACATCCGCCGTTAATTTAATGATTTATATTGCACCTCCACATTAGCTACAATTACTTGGGAGCTTATATACAAATCTCTCCAATGTTGTCTGCCCTTTAAGGTTCCATAGTACTACCTGAATAGTCTATATACCTTGATTTGCAGAGCTAAGATCCGTTTCCTCCTTCTCCTGCTCACGCCAGATTTTTATCTCATTCTTTACCATCAGAGCTGACTCATCTTCTTTTCAATTTTACTTATCCCTTCAAAAAATTAAGCGTCCTAGAATATCTAATTTCCAATCATAATCACTGTATCACTGTGATGATAATTAGATATTAATATAATTTATTTGTATTCATAAGATTAATACACATATGTTGATTTGAATATGATTAAAGGACTTAAAATTCATCTTTGTCCCATTTTGCTTTCTTTGACTCTAATTGGAGGTATGCTCATATCAATATTCTTTAACTATCTGCACTTGTCCTTTCTCTTTAACATTTAAAATCACCCTTCACCAGAGCCCAGCCTCCCATTATTGAACATGATTAGAAGAAGTAACTGATGTAGAGAAAGCAGCTAATATGCAAGCAGATACTGAGAGCCAAAATTAACAATAAATTATATTCTGTCTTTCAATCTGACAAAATGCTCTAAGAGATATCTATATTCATTAATACAGCCCTGTATAATACATTACTGTCTTAGGCACATAGATACAGCTACAGTGTCTAAAATTTTTGCATTGTACTGTAGTGATCTTATATATTGCACTAGACTGCTGCCACAAAAAAAACATCATGACATAAGTGAGAGATGATAAACCTGATTCTGATATGGTCTCTATTGTGGACTGAGAGTGGAAAGGGGGCAGGAAGAGGAGGGACCAGTATTGGGAAAAGGGGAAGGGAGAGGGGAGGGGGCACCAGAGAGGCATTCTGCAATAATTGATAAACCAATTGTTTGGAATCAAATGACCTTGCCTGGTGTTTCAGAGCTGGGTCCGTCCATACCCATCCACCCCGTGCTTCTGGCACTCCTTCTCTGCAACCTGTCCCATACCCCTCCTGCCTCACTCCACCCTTGCATTCTCAACATCCTTTGTTCCCACCAGATTTACAAACTCATTCTCCTCTCCATGTTGACAAATACAGTGTGTGCAGAATCCTTAGGCACACTGGCTCTATGTAAAAGCCGAAGACTTTTGCACAGTACTGTACTTCGGGGTTCATTAGCTGCAAATAATTGTTTTCATAGTCTATTCTTTATTTAAATAACTGAAAACAAATTAACATTTTGCTGTGAGTCCCTTACCCTGCCTTGTAGTCCCTTATGTGCCTTTTCCAGGAACTAGCCTGTCAAAGGTAGAGAAGTCCTGATGAAGGCTCTCACTTTGAGACGTCGACTGTTTATTTATTTCCATAGATGCTGCCTGACTGCTGTGTTCCTCTTCGTGTCTTGTGTGTGTTGCTCTGGATTACCAGCACCTGCACAATCTCCTGTGCTTAAAAGAGAGTTGTTGCCCAATCAAGGGATCATGAGGTGCTTGTGGATTAGTCTGATCTTAGAAATGGTGTCTGAAAAATACCGCCTGTAGATTGTAGCCTTCAGAAAGTGTCTGGACACTGCATCTGACACCAGAGCATGAAATATTAAATTGGAATTGAAAGTTCAATCTTCACATTCCATTTCCATTTTATGGCTATTTTACCCCTGCCATTGAGCACCAGACTTACACATGAGTACAGACTGGAGGACATCTGTGATCTGTCTTTATTCTTCATGTTTGCCGGTTTATCTTAGCTCAACAAAATCATTCAGTCTCCATGACTACAGCGTGATCATCACTGAGCCTTTTCAGAGTTGTGGTTGCAATGTGACTACAGCTGGATATTAAATATTGCAGGAAACTCGACTTTTAGAAGAGGTAGGAAAAATGGAAAAGAAAGTGGGTCAACCAAGACAAATGTAGTAATGACATCACAAACTCCCGCGAAGTACGTCTCTTTGGCAGTATCAGGAAAGGTGACTCTTCTCAGGCGTTCCCTCCAGGCTCAATAATAACTTCCTTCCACTTCAGGTCTATGTAACATTGAGTTTTCTGGGAAGTCTTGTGTTGGATTCGCAGACTCAGCCACGGGGAGTTCATGATGGAGCAGGTGGGTTGGTACTTCGGGATCCCAGTCATGCTCTCTGCTCTTCATGAATAACATCCTGTCATAGAAACTCAAGGTACTCAGTGCATTCCTGGATGTACCACCTTCTGTATCAGCGATAACTGCCCAACTATTTCATGAAGATATAAAAAGCAGAAAAAACCCATCTGTAATACCTGTAGTCAAGAGTCCTCTTTCTTGAATATGGTAATAATTCTGTCACCTCTGAAGCCACTGACATGCATTTGTTTATCATGACGATAGTGCCCGTAGGTAACTGCTTATGAATATGAACACTGCAGAAGATTTAAAGTTACTTGTTTACAATCTACAGCAGAGGCTGAATAATTGCAGCTCCACAGAACATTATTTTTCTTTATAAGACTGAATCCTATAGGTGCATTTATCTTACACCTTCTTATCAAGACTTGCATGAACCTATCCCGATGGGATAAGACTTGACTAGACTCATAACGTTCATTCTTTAAAAAAATCGTTTAATAGTTCATTCAGATTGAACAGTTGCCGCAAGTAAAATAGCATCAACAGAAAACACTGCAAAAACCCCTTTAGGGATTTTCAAAAATTTGGCATGACATCTAAAACTTTAACAAACTTCTAAAGATGTGTAGTGAAAGTATATTGACTGGCTGATTCACAGCCTGGTATGGAAACACTAATGCCCTTGAACAGAAAATACTACAAAAAATAGTGGATAAGGCTCAGTCCATCACCAAGTGACAACCTCCCCATCATTGAGCACATCTACATGAAATGCTGTCACAGGAAATCATCGTGCATTATCAGGGACCTCCAGCACCCGGGACATCCTCTCACTGCTGACATCAAGAAGAAGGTACTGGAGCCTCAGGACTCAAACCACCAGGTTTAGGCAGTTACTACCCCTCAACCATCAGGCTCTTGAACCAAAGGGAATAACTTCATTCAACTTCACTTGCCCCATCATTGAAGTATTCCCCACAACTAATAGAGACGCTTTCAAGGACTCTTCATCTGATGTTCTCGATATTTATTGGTTACTCATTTATTTATTATTATTATTTATTTCTTTTATCACTGGTTGAATGCCTGTTATGTGGTCTATCACTGATTCTGTTATGATTATTGATCTATAGATTTATTGAGTATGTAGCAAGGAAAAGACTCTCAAGGTTGTATATGGTGACACATATGTACTTTGACAATAAATTTTCATTGAACTTTGAATATTGGGACTTTGAAAAATGGCACCGGGTGATCTATGATGATTAAGAAATTTAAATGATATTAAGACGATTAAAATGTAAAAGCAGAATTAGGCTACTTGGCCTATCAACTCTGCTCCGCCATTTCATCAAGGCTGATCCATTTTCCCTCTCCACCCCAATCTTCTACCTTCTCCCCGGATCCCTTCATGCCCTGACTAATCAAGAATTTAGCAACCTTTCCCTTAAATGTACCCAATGACTTGGTCTCCACAGCCACCTGTGGCAACAAATTCAACAGATTCACCACTCTCTGGCTAACAAAATTCTCCACATATACATTCTAAATGGACATTTTTCTATTTTGAGGCTGTGTCCTCTGGTCTTAGTTTACCCACCAGCAGAAACACCCTCCCACATCCACTCTGTCGAGGTCTTTCAACATTTGATAAAATACTATATTATGTTGCACAATAATATGGCTTTTGTACTCTCTGTGCCTTACAAAGATTTAACCCTGCGCATAAATCAATATCAGAATTAGGTTTATTATCATTGACATATGTGCTCTGGATATTGAGTTAGATTGTCCAGGCTTAAGCAGGATATAGACCAGAGGGAAAACTGGGCAGAACATTACCAGATAGAATTTAATCCCAGTAATTTGCATTTTGATATATTTTGGGAAGTCAAAGAGGGGTTGGATGTAGTTATTCAATATTTTGGTAGGTTACTTGTATTCCACTGTACAATGGCATTTATCTTTCAGCATGTATTTATTGCTGTTTTATCTGTATGTAAGTGTGTGTTCGTATTGCAATTTTACTGGGCAAGACAGACATCTGATCTGCTCACTTCTGAAAAACATGACAGTGTAACTGACAGTCAATCTGGCAGATTAAAGTTTCAACCTGTAAATGGTTTAATTTCACTGCATTTCAAGATAAATCACCACCTCTATAGACTTTATCTTAATGCCTTTGTGAAGATATTACAAAACTGGCAGCAGGGTTCAATATCCTTTCAAATACCGATCCTTTAAAATACCAATACTTATTTTTCAACTTGGGCTTCTTGGCCACTGAAGTTAAGGACTAGTGCCGACACTGTCCATTTAAGTTTTATATTTCAGCTCTTCATTTAGAACTATTCATTTTTTTTTAGCTGTATGGATTTTTGCTGTCTCTATCTTGTTTTCAGATCTGCTTCTTTATTAAATCCAATGGATTTTTCTGTCTTGGCAAATAATTCTTTACTAAGTTGAGAGAGATTTTTTTCTGACTCTGCTGTACGGCCAAAATAATAATTTGGATTGTAGTTGTTTTATTTTCCCCTTTCTCCCACTCACTTTGGCCACGTTCAGTTTTCATTTCCTACTCAATCTATCTCTCTCAATCTCCTCTCTTCCATCTCTGTCAAGTTCTTCTTAGTCACTACTTCTTTTTCTCAGTGAGTCAAATCAAAAAAAAGTCTTGAATTTCCAGCTGTTATAACAGCTCCAGCCACTTACTTATTCTGGGGGTTTCAATCATACAGGCATCAATGCCGGAGTTGACCTTTTATTCATTTTCAGGAATAATTACCCTGGAATCCTTACGTAACCGAGTAGCCGAGGTCTTGATGAAAACTGCCGAGCACCTAACTTTTTTCGGGATCCCATAGAGCCATTTCTCTACTTGGCCATTGTGACCCACCTTAGGGTACTGTAGCCCCTAAAACAGGTCCTTTGACCCATCTGGTCCATGTCAACATACAGCATCTTCCCTGCTGGTCCTAGTTACCCAAGTTCACCCCATAACCCTCCAAGCCCTTTCTATCCATATACTTATCCAAGTGCCTCTTAAACATTGCAATTCTATCTACTCAACCACTTCCTCTGGCAGTTCATGCCAGGCACTAACTAGCCTCTATGTGAAGAAGTTAACTCTCGGGTCTCTTATCAATCTCTCCTCTCTTATCTTGTATCTGTATCACCTGGTTTTGGACTCCCCAAGCCTGGGAAAAAGACAAAAGACCATCCACATTATCCATACTCTTCATGATTTTATAAACTACAACGGAACTCTACTTGTAATAAATGACAGCAGATCAGAATCAGGATTTATATCACTCATATATGTTGGTAAATTTGTTGTTCTGCAGCAGCAGTACCATGCAATACATAATAATTTAACAAAAACTATAAATCACTATTTATATGTATATTAGGTAGAGAGAAAAGAGATAAAGATATTGAGGCGGCGTTCATGCATTCATTTTCCAGTCAGAAATTTCATGGCAGAGAGGAAGAGCTTTTCCTAAAACATTGAGTGTGTGTTTCAGGCTCCTGTACTTCCTCATTGGTGGTAGCAATGAGAAGAGGGCATGTCCTGAGTGATGGGTGTCCTTTATGATGGATGCTGCCTTTTTGAGGTGTCGCCTTCTAAATGCTGGGAAGGCTAGTGCCTATGGAACTGGTTGAATTGACAATTTTCTGCAGTTTTTTCCAATCCCATCCAGTGGCCTCTCCATGCCCCAGACAGTGATGCAACCAGTTACAATGTTCTTGGTGATGCATCTGTAAAAATTTTGTGAGTGCCTTTGGTGCCATACCAAGTCTCCTCAAATTCCTAATGAAATACAACTGCTGACGTGCCTTAATTGCAATGGTGTCAATATATTGGTCCCAGGATAGACCTTGAGAAATGTTGACTCCCAAGAACTTGAAGCTGCTCACACTTTCCTCTGCTGCTCCCTCGATGAGGACTGGTGTGTGCTCCCTCGACTTCCCCATCCTGAAGTCTACAATAAATTCCTTGATCTCACTGATGTTGACTGTAAGGCTGTTGCTGTGACACCACTCAGACAGCTGATTTATCTCACTCCTCTACACCTCCTCAGCATCATCTGAAATTCTGCCAACAATAGCTGTGCCGTCAGCAAATTTACGGAAGATGTTTGAGTGGGGCCTGCCCGCACCTTCATGGGTGTGGAGAGAGTAGAGTAGTGTTCCAAACACACATCTTCAAATAAAACCAGTACCGATTGTCAGCGAGGAGGAGATGTCATTTCCAATCAGCACTGACTGTGGTCTTCTGGTGAGAAAGTCAAAGATCCAGTTGCAAAGGGAGGTACAGAGGCCTAGGTTTTGGAGCTTGTTAATTGGAACTGAGGGTTTAATTATGTTAAATGCTGATCTGTATTCAGATGCTGCTTGACATAGGTATTACTATTATGATCCAAAGACGGGTGGAGAACCAGTGAGACTGCATCCACTGTTGACCTATTGTGGCAAAAGACAAATTGCAGTGGGTCCAGGTCTTTGCTTTGGCAGGGGTTGATTCTAGCCATGACCAACATCTCAAAACACTTCATCACAGTAGATGTGAGTGCAGTTGGGCAATAGTCAACCCACCCTGCTCTTCTTGGGCACTGGTATGATTGTCACCCTTTTGAACCAGCCTGCTCTTCTTGGGCACTGGTATGATTGTCACCCTTTTGAACCAGGTAGGAACCTCTGACTGTAGCAGTCAGACATTGAAGATGTCCTTGAACACACCACCAATTGATTGGCAAAGATTTTTAGAGTCCTATCAGACTACCATCAAGGATTGATGCCTCCCTCCTGAAAGATGCTCTGATGTCAAGCCTTCAAGATAGAGGTGACAGGGTCAACAGACACGGCAGGGATTCACACAGGTGTAATTTCATTCTCCCTTTCAAAGCATGCATAAAAGGTGTTGACTCAACTGGGAAAGAAGCATCACAGCCATTCGTGATGTTAGGTTTTGCCTTGTAGGAAGCAAAGGCCTGCTGACCCTGCTAATTCTGTCTCAAAGTTCATTCAGAATAGTTTTTTTTTGCCCTTAAAATAGCTTTCAGTTGGTTGTACCTGGACTTCTTGTATAGTTCTGGATCACTAGTCTCGAATGCCACAGATCTAGACTTCAGCAGACTATGAATCTCCTGTTTCATTCATGACTTCTGGTTTCCAGTGAGTTCTGAAAGGCACACACTCATCTACAAATCTTGATGAGGTCAATAAAAATGATGACACATTCATTCAGACTGATGAATCCCTGATTATTGTCCAGTCCAGCAACTCAAAACAGTCCTAGAAGTGTTCCTCTGGCTCCCTTGACCATACCTTCTTGGTCCTCATCACTGGTGCTGTGGTCTTCAGTCTCTGGCTATACAGAGGGAGTAGAAGTACAGCCAGGTGATCAGCTGTCCAGAATGTGGGCAGGGAATGTCATAGTAAGCATTCTTGGTGGTGGTATAACAATGATCAAATGTGTTGGCACCTCTGGTTCTGCAGTTGATATATTTGTAGTAATTATTTAAAGACTTCTTCAAACTGGCCTGGTTGAAATTCCCCACAATGATAGAAAAGACAGCTGGTTGTACAGTTTTGTGCCTGCTGATTATGGTACTCAGTTTCACCAGTGCCCGTTTGACATTGAGCTGAGGTGGAATGTTCACTGCCACCAGGATGATGTTGGAAAACCCCCTTCAGCAGCTGAAATGCATGACACTTTACTGCTAGATGTTCCTGGTTGGGTGAGCAAGACAGAGACAGAATCGAGACATCACTGCAGGACAGTAAGTTAACCATGAGGCATATTCCACCTCCTCTGCCTCGAAAATATTGATCTGTCTTGTCCTTGTGGGAAATTGTGAAGACACCAGGCCGCAGTGCTGCATCTGAAATGGTGGAAGTGAGCCATGTTTCCATAAAGCAAACTGCGCAGCAGTCCCCGATAGCCCTCTGGTACAGCAATCTTGTACTAATGTCTTCAGAACTATTTTCTAGGGACTGTTTCTTTGCCAGCAGGATCGTCAGGAGTGGGCTTCTAAAGCCTTTGTGTTTCAATAGTCTCTCTAGACCAACTTAACTTCTGTGCTTCTATTTTCTTAAAGGGGAACTGTGCTTGCAACCAAAGTCTGCAGACTGAGGTCCTTTGAGTTTAAGTATTGATAGATTTTTTAAATGTTTTAAACCCATAGCTGTAACTGGATTTCAGCTGCAGTAGTCCTAAACAGACTACTACATCATCATTTGGACTATCATTTACCTTCTTCTTTGCCTTGGTTTCCCCGCATATTAACATATTTTAGTGATTCTTTACAGGGATAACTAGATCCTTCTGACAATTTTTCAAACAATTATCATTTTGAGTTCTCTCAACCCAAATGGATGACCTGACATTTTTCCACATTATTCTCCATCCATCCTTACTTTGATAATTTGTTTAGTCAGTCTATAGTTCCCTGAAGTCTCAGTATCATTTTCACAGACCACAATCCTGCTGAGCTTTGTATCATGTACAAATATAAGGGGAGCCATTTATGAATCCTGGAGAGCATGATAAATGCATTGGGATTATTGCCAGCAGTTTATCATGTAGCTGCATGAATTTCCCAGCAAGTTCCAGCTCAAGATGCAAGTGGTGTAAGAATTAAGTACTGGAAACTTAGAGACCAATTCCATTGTTTAAAAGTAAAAGCTTATTATGTTTATTGAATTAAGCTCTCTGTAGATCTTCCAATTAGTTTTACTAACTTTGCCCTCCAATGGTATCATTACAATGCAGAAGAGAGGCAAATGGGGATTTGGCAGAAGCTGGCCATGAAATTGAAATCAATGCATGTATTATTTGAAAATTATCTCTCACTTCTTACAGTGTCAAGCAAAACCTTTTCAGCCAATAAATGCTTTGAATTGTAGCTACTATTCTATTGAAGTAAGTGCAGTAACACACACACACACACACACACACACAGACACACACACACACACACGCACACACAAGAATATTTCACAGAATTCAAATGAGCTGAAGACCAGATTATTTTTGTTGGTGGTAAACACAAGAGATTCTGCATGATGCTGGAAATCCAGAGCAACACGCATAAAACGCTAGAGGAACTGAGCAGGCAGGCAATATTTATGGAAAGGAATAAACAGTCAATGTTTCAAGCTGGGGTCCTTCGTCAAGTTGTATCACAGGCTGAAACATCAACTCTTTATTCTTTATTTAGATGCTGCCTGACTTGCTGATTTCCTCCAAAATTTTGTGTTTTACTGGTGTGCTTGTTCAATTTAAATGTTGCTAAGAACAATTAAAGATTCTGCCTGATATTCATCCAATTTTGTGGCAAGATTTTGCACGTCGTCCTCAGAAAGTTTATAAAAACATTTTGAAGACAACTCCCCAGAAGTAACAGTGCTTGCTCATAATTGCACCAGTACAGAAGTGAGAGCATAACCAGTGGACTTTGCTGATACTCTGAAGAGTGGATAAATCTTAATATTGATTTGGAAATCTATGAGTATTTTAATCACGGATAGCCTTGACGAAGCTAACATTTTTAACCACAAAAGTAAAAATTTGTTTATTTCATTTTGTAATGTAATGCTGCAAATATTCTCAAAGAATATATAAAACAAGTATGAGTCATATGACGGGATTTTTGGTACAGATGAGCAAAACAAATATTTGGAAGGTTGAAAGGCAGGGGGAGAGTCAGGGGAAGTTAATGAAGGCAATTTTAGAGCTGTCAGTCTTGGCGCATGGCCAAGTGGTTAAGGTGTTGGACTAGTGATCTGAAGGTCGCGAGTTTGTGTCTCAGCCGAGGCAGCGTGTTGTCCTTGAGCAAGGCACTTAACCACACATTGCTCCTGCATGTTTACAGTCCAGCGAAGGTGGTTGGTGCAGTATGGACAAGACAAGACAACCAAAGATAAATTTGTCAAGGCTCAAATCTGTTGTTCAAGTACAAAAGTGTCAGGAGTAGGAAACTGTGTGAGGCAGAGTTTAAAGATGCTCACTCAAAAGTTGTAATGAATGACAAGGTTCAAATAAGATTCAAAGTTATTGAGTTTGTTCCTTCCAGCAGGAATCTGTTGATGGAAACACAGAACCGTGAATCAGCTATTGTAAAATTCTTCAGTTGGTTGAAGCAGAATAAGTACTTTCTGCAATAGCAGGAGGGAAGAAAGCATCCACAGCTGGCTAATCTATTCCACCACAACCATTTCACCCTCCTCCACCAACCAGTCCCAACGTCTTAGCTGTCTATCATTAAAACACTCTGAAATTCTCCATCTTGCTAAATGCCTCAGATATTTAATAATTCAGATATTGATTCAAATTAACTAATTTTGAACTTTCACATCCCACGTACTTCTACCTTTTACTTTCTCTCTGTCTAACAATTTTCTATCTATGCCAGCATATAACCCTCTAATCCCACACACTTTAATTTTGCATATGTAGCCTGGGGAAAATAACACAAATACTTTTTCAGGTCCTTAGTTCTTTTATCTATTTTAGATGTTTTAATGCAGAAAGAGGGTATCAAAATAAAAATGACAAAATGAATTTAAAAAAACACAGTTCCTGCTGTTACAATCTCAGTTTAATTTCAGACCACGCCCTTGTTATGTATGCAGTATGAAAATAACTAAAACAAAATAGACAAAACCAACACGGTAGTGGCAATGTTAAAAAAAATAAAAACAATATTAGAATCCCACCAACCCTGTACCTTATACACAGCATCAAAAGAATGAATAAATACATCTCATCTTAACTAAGAGACACACTCACTTTAGCACACGTGTGCTTAGCATCCAAGCACATATAGGCTAGACCCTGAAAAGAGTTCTCCTCGCTCACGCTATGTAAACAGAGATTAACACATTCCCATTATTCCATTAGATTCATATTCGGTCATGAAACAATAAAGTTAGACAAAAAAAAACATTTACAATATATTGCCTTGGAGTTTAAATTACTGAAAAGACTAACCCTGCTAGATCGATGAGGAATTTCCCACAACCACGTTATTCCAGCACTGACCAATGTACTCATGAAAGTCTAAAGCATCCACATGTAAAGCATGTCAAATTACCAATCAACACACATCAAAGTTGCTGGTGAACACAGCAGGCCAGGCAGCATCTCAAGGAAGAGGTACAGTCGACGTTTTGGGCCGAGACCCTTTGTCAGGACTAACTGAAAGAAGAGCTACTAAGAGATTTGAAAGTGGGAGGGGGAGGGGGAGATCCAAAATGATAGGAGAAGACAGGAGGGGGAGGGATGGAGCCAAGAGCTGGACAGGTGATTGGCAAAAGGGATATGAGAGGGTCATGGGAAAGGAAGCCTAGGGAGAAAGAAAAGGGGGTGAGGGGGAACCCAGAGGATGGGCAAAGTGTATAGTGAGAGTGACAGAGGGAGAAAAAGGAGAGAGAAAAAAAGAATGTGTGTATATAAATAAATAACGGATGGGGTAGGAGGGAGAGGTGGGGCATTAGTGGAAGTTTGAGATGTCAATGTTCATGCCATCAGGTTGGAGGCTACCCAGACGGAATATAAGGTGTTGTTCCTCCAGCCTGAGTGTGGCTTCATCTTTACAGTAGAGGAGGCCGTGGATAGACATATCAGAATGGAAATGGAATGTGGAGTTAAAATGTGTGGCCACTGGGAGATCCTGCTTTCTCTGGCAGACAGAGCGTAGGTGTTCAGCGAAACGATCTCCCAGTCTGCGTCGGGTCTCGAGGAGGCCACATCGGGAACACTGGACGCAGTATATCACCCCAACTCACAGGTGAAGTGTTGCCTCACCTGGAAGGACTGTCTGGGGCTCTGAATGGTGGTGAGGGAGGAAGTGTAAGGGCATGTGTAGCACTTGTTCCGCTTACAAGGATAAGTGCCAGGAGGGAGATCGGTGGCGAGGGATGGGGGGGGGAATGAATGGACAAGGGAGTCGCGTATGAAGCGATTTCTGCGGAAAGCGGGTGGGGGGGGAGGGAAAGATGTGCTTAGTGGCGGGAACCCATTGGAGGTGGCGGAATTTACGGAGAATAATATGTTGGACCCGGAGGCTGGTGGGGTGGTAGGTAAGGACCAGGGGAACCCTATTCCTAGTGGGATGGCAGGAGGATGGAGTGAGAGCAGATGTGCGTGAAATGGGAGAGATGCGTTTGAGAGCAGAGTTGATGGTGGAGGAAGGGAAGCCCCTTTCTGTAAAAAAGGAGGACATCTCCCTCGTCCTGGAATGAAAAGCCTCATCCTGAGAGCAGATGTGGCGGAGACGGAGGAATTGCGAGAAGGGGATGGCATTTTTGCAAGAGACAGGGTTAGAAGAGGAATAGTCCAGATAGCTGTGAGAGTCAGTAGGCTTATAGTAGACATCAGTAGATAAGCTGTCTCCAGATATAGAGACAGAAAGATCTAGAAAGGGGAGGAAGGTGTCGAAATGGACCAGGTAAACTTGAGGGCAGGGTGAAAGTTGGAGGCAAAGTTAATAAAGTCAACGAGCTCAGCATGTGTGCAGGAAGCAGCGCCAATGCAGTCGTTGATGTAGCGGAGGAAAAGTGGGGGACAGATACCAGAAGAGGTTTGGAATATAGATTGTTCCACAAAGCCAACAAAAAGGCAGGCATAGCTAGGACCCATACGGGTGCCCATAGCTACACCTTTAGTTTGGAGGAAGTGGGAGGAGCCAAAAGAGAAATTATTAAGAGTAAGGACTAATTCCGCTAGACGGAGCAGAGTGGTGATAGAGGGGAACTGGTTAGGTCTGGAATCCCAAAAGAAGTGGAGAGCTTTGAGACTTTCCTGATGGGGGATGGAAGTATATAGGGACTGGACATCCATGGTGAAAATAAAGCGGTGGGGGCCAGGGAACTTAAAATCATTGAAAGTTTTAAGAGCGTGAGAAGTGTCACGAACATAGGTAGGAAGGGATTGAACAAGGGGAGATAAAACTGTGTCGAGGTATGCAGAAATTAGTTTGGTGGAGCAGGAGCAAGCTGAGACAATACGTCTGCCAGGACAGGCAGGTTTGTGGATCTTGGGTAGGAGATAGAAATGGGAAGTGCAGGGTGTGGGAACTATAAAGTTGGTAGCAGTGGATGCGAGATCCCCTGAGCGGATAAATTTGGTGATGGTGTGGGAGACAATGGCCTAGTGCTCCTTAGTGGGGTCACGATCAAGGGGTAAATAAGAGGAGGTATCCGTGAGTTGTCGCTGTGCCTCGGCAAGGTAGAGGTCAGTATGCCAGACTACAACAGCATCTCCCTTATCTGCGGGTTTTATAGTAAGGTTAAGATTAGTGCGGAGGGAGTGGAGAGCAGAGCGTTCGGAAGGAGTGAGGTTGGAATGGGAACAAGGTGCGTTGAAGTTGAGACGGTTGATGTCCCATCGGCAGTTAGCAATAAAGTGATCCAGAGCAGGCAGAAGACCAGAGCGGGGTGTCCATGATGAGGAGGAGGGTTGAATCCTCAAATTACCAATATTCAAGATATACAAAAAGTATAAATTAATTTACATGGATATTATCAAATATTATTCACCTTTCCTTACCAATCCTGGGAAAAGTACTCAAACATCATTCTCTCTGGAACATGGTAACACTTTGTTCTACTCCACACGTGCAAAATGACATCACTGTTTTCTCTTAAAGGCACAAGCCTTGAAGCATTACCAAGGTGAATACATAAGTGCATTTTAACAATTAAAAAATGATATTTAATGGTCACTTGGTTACACATAAGAAATTTTTTCTTTGGGACTTTATGAAAATCAGATCGTTTTCACTTGTCTGATTAATTGATTCCCATGAAAACTTCAATGTTCTTTCCACAATGATATATACAAAAATGCCATAAGTGACGCCGTGAATTCTAGAAGGAATGGGTTGATGTCTAAAGGGCATTTTTCTATAATACATATCCCTATGACTGTCATTGCTATGAACCCGCAAGTAACGTTTACTGTGGACTGTCACTTTAAGAGCGCCTTAGTGAGGGGGGACTATGACATCAGTCACAGGCTGCTGCGAACTTAAACTCATATATAGAGAGTGACCTTCAGTTGAGAGAGAGAGAGAAAGGAGACCAGCTGCTGAAACTCTAGCTGTGATGGTTCAAAACTCTTTTAAGCCCAAAAGATTGGGTTAAATATCAGCACGGAGTGCAAAATGAATCCAAGCAATCAAACAATCTGTCGCTTCATACAATCCAAAGGAGTGGATTTTTCGGGATATCCTGTGGAGACCATTTATGTGTTAACCCTTGCCTGGGTATGTTGTGTGGTAATCATTTGAAGATGATATCCCTGTGACAGGTCACTTTCGGTGATAATTCGTATGTGGATTTGGAATGGCATGACAGACAAGATCTATGGTGACTGTTATTTTGTTTTACCATCGTGGAATCTATGGAATACTTCGTACTTACCTTTCCTCTATGTTTCACCTTGGATTACAAATATCTCTCTCCTATCATTTATTCTATGGATGACTGAACTTTCCTAGTTTACCATCTCATGTCTCTAAGCCTTGTTTCCCCAAACTCAGCATAATTTGGGAGCTATATTTACAGACATAATTTTCTTTAATTTGATATTTATGTGCGATTCATCTTATGGTAAGGATAAAATCTACAGGTGAATCACACATAAATAACAAATTAAAGAACATTATTAAATATTGTAAGGTATGGAACATATTAAGCAGTGACACTTTGAATATGCTACGGCCAGGAGTTCAGAAGCCTAATGGCTTGGGGGGAGGAACTGTTTCTCGTCCTGACCGTTTTTGCTTTTATGCTACATGGTCTCCCGCATGGTGGTAGAAAGTCAAAGAGGATGCAGGATGGATGGGTGGGATCCTTAACAATACTAAGTGCTCCTGGTAAATGTCCCCAGTGGATGGTAGGGAGACCCCTATGATTTTCTCAGCTGTTCTCACAGTCCTTTGTAGGGACTTCAGGTCCGATGCTCCACTGCTCCTATACCAGATAAAGATATAACTTGTCTGGACACTCTCAGTGGTGCTCCTGTAAAATGTAGATAAGATGGGGGTCAGGGAAGCTTTGCTTGCCTCAATCTTAAGAAATGGAGGTGCTGCTGTGCTATCTTGTGAAGGGAGGTGATACTGAGGGACCTGCTGAGGTCATCCTGGGAGTTCACGTCATACAACTTGGTACAATTAGCTCTCTTCTCTATGGATGAGAAGAGAAGGATGGTTCGTCTGTACCTTCCTAAGTCCACAATGAATTCCTTTGTCTTCTCCATGTTCAGCTTCAGGTAGGCCTCCTTTTTGAAGGTGGGAGGAGACGTTATTCTTGGTGATTACTGAATCGAGGCAAGTTTGTTGTCGTGTGAACAACTATATGAATGCACAGTTGCAATGAAAACCCTACTTTTAGCAGCATCATGGGCATGTACATTAAAGAGCATTCATGGATGGAAGCCATAAATTAAACAATTAGAACAAAGATAGCAGTCCTCTTTTAGACCATAACACCTCGGAGAAAAAATTAGGCCAGTTGGCCTATTGAGTCTGGCCTGCCATTCCATCCAGGCCTGGCCAGCTGAGTTTCCTTTGGCGGCTCGGACTCTGATCATACTCCTCTCTCTGCAAGGAGTTCACTTTTGAGTCCAAAAGCAAAAAGTTTACCCTGAAGAAGAGCATGGTTGGAGGGAAAAGGTTTCAGAAGACTCTGCATGGTCAGTGAGCTCTCATTTTTAAAATAATGTACCCCATCTGACAGCTCTGTCCCCTCCACTGATCAAACTCTATATCACACCAGTTCTTCCTATTTGCCTCAATTGATACCATGTCCTCGACATTCCAAATGATATCATCTAGATAGGATCTAGAGGATGTGGAGAGTGTGCAGAGGGATATAGATAGGTTAAGAGAGTGGGCCAAGGTCTGACAGATGGAATACAACGTTGGTAAATGTGAGATCATCCACTTTGGAAAGAATAGTAGAAGAGCAGATTATTATTCAAATGGTGAAAGATTGCAGCATGCTATTGTGCAGAGGGACTTGGGAGTCCTTGTGCATGAATCGCAAAAAGTTAGCTTGCAGGAACAACAGGTTATTAAGAAGGCAAATGGAATGATCTTACAGAAACATACAAAACTTTG
Source organism: Mobula hypostoma (assembly GCF_963921235.1). Taxonomy (NCBI): domain Eukaryota; kingdom Metazoa; phylum Chordata; class Chondrichthyes; order Myliobatiformes; family Myliobatidae; genus Mobula; species Mobula hypostoma. The sequence continues at coordinate 85,702,994 of NC_086101.1, read as the reverse complement.
AAAGGGATAGATAAGATAGAAGTAGGAAAGTTGTTTCCATTGGTAGGTGAGACTAGAACTAGGGGACATTGCCTCAAGATTCAACACAGAAGATTTAGGACGGAGATGAGAAGAAACTTTTTTTTCCCAGTGAGTGGTAAATCTGTGGGATTCTCTGCCCAGGGAAGCAGTTGAGGCTTCTTCATTAAATATATTTAAGAAACAGTTAAATAGGTTTTTACATAGTAAGGGAATTAAGGATTATGGGGAAAAGGCAAGTAGATGGAGCTGAGTTTACGGACAGATCAGCCATGATCTTATTGAATGGCGGGGCAGGCTCGATGGACCGGATGGCCTACTCCTGCTCCTATTTCTTATGTTCTTATGTTCTTATAACACTGTTAGCATTGGTTTATCTTGATTACACTATGATATTATAAGTAGGTACTAATAAGGATGGTGGTTTTAACATCAAAGCCCAACTCACTATCAAATCTTATACTGCTGGTTTATTGCTAAAATGTTACAATTCGTAATAAATTGGAGGCTCGTCCACAAAATGAACAAGTTCGGAGCTTATTGATCGATTGATTATCGATCTCATTGGCTAATTCTCTTTTGATTTACTTGTGTGTGGAAATCAGCAGCAATGGATATTTGTAAATTTCTGGCATCGCCAGACCTTGGGTAATTAGGGGACGCCAGAAAAGATGACTTGGTGGCTGTTGCTAAAAAACTGAGAGTTTTTTCGATAAAACGGTCTATGAGAAAGCCAGAGATACAGAGGAAAATAGTTGAGCACTATATAGCTGCAAAGGTATTTGAAGAGATTTGTTTCCTGAAAGTAAACCAGTTACCCCTGAGTTCCAGTTATGGCTGGACCAATTAAGGTTCGACCAAGAGAGACTTAGATTAGAAGATGTGGAAAAAGACAAACAGAGGCAGTTTGTAGCTGAAGAAGCAGACAAGCAGAGGGAAGAAGGAGAAAAAAAGAGGGAAGTAAATGAAAGACAAAGGAGGTTTGAGTTAGAGAAGTTAGACAAGCTACAGCAAAGGGGTCTTGCGGTTGACTCCGGTGAGAAGTTTGTAGCCAGTCAGGAAGTTAAATTGGTCCCTCCATTTAATGAAGTTATGGTTGATAATTACTTCCAGCATTTTGAGAAAGTAGCTCAGAGTCAAAAGTGGCCAAAAGGAAGCTGGTCTCTTTTGTTACAGAATGTAATTAAGGGTAAGGCTCAATAAGCTTACTCTGCCTTATCAATTGAAGATGCAGCTAGTTCAAGACAATGAAACGGACTGTACTTAAAGCCTATGAATTGGTTCCAGAAGTTGACAGGCAAAGGTTTAGAAATTTGAGGAAATCTGTGAACCAGACTTATGTGGAATTTGCTTATGAGAAGTTTCTGTGTTTTGACCAATGTTGCACATCTAAGAATGTGGATGATGATTTTGACAACTTGAAAGAGTTGGTTTTAATTGAAGAATTTAAGAGGTGCGTCCCTAATGACATAAAGGTATATTTAGATGAATAGGATGCTGCCACTTTGCAGGAGTCTGCTAAATTAGCAGATGAGTTTGCTTTAACCCACAAGGTTAAGTTTACCCTGAGTAAGAGCTTCCAAAAGAGTAGCATGAATAGTCAGGGTAAACCAGAAATTAAATCTGGGACTAGTGACAAAAGTAAGGATGAAGAGAAGCAAGTGAAGGAGAAATATCCTGGTCTTACTTGTCACTATTGTAAGAAATCTGGTCACATTATGGCTAATTGTTCCACTCTAAAGAAGAAGAAGGAAAAGGAGGCAGTCACAAATGTTTATATGCAGTGTTGTGAAACACCTATAAACCCATAGGGTTCTACACATTCTGATGAGGCTCAGTTAAGGACTGAGAGGTCTGACTGAGTTAAGAAGGGATTTGAACATTTTATGTCAGATGGGTTTGTGTCAGTGAATGAAGGGACAACCCCAGTACCAGTGAAAATCCTACGAGACACTGGGGCGTCTCGGTCACTTATATTGGACAGTGTTCTAAAGTTTGGTGAGGAGACTGACATTGGTGAGGTAAATCTTATTACAGGCATCAGGGGCAGGATTTTCTCTGTGCCACTGCACAAGGTAACTTTAGAGTCAGGGTTGGTTTCGGAGATTCAGAGCAAGAAGGCTGCAAGTAAACGACTGATTTTTTAGAGCAAAGGATGTTTTTTAACTACTCAGGGTAAAAGAGAGGCAAGACTGCACAGGCACATGATGTCAACCAGTAGAATGCAAAAGGTTTAAAAAAGCAAGGAGTCTTCAACGGTTTTTGATTCAGAACAAGAAGGCTGCAAGTGAATGGCTGATATTTCAGAGCGAAGCGAGTTTTTTACCACTCTGGGTAAAAGAGAGACAAGACTGCATAGGTGCATGATGTCAGCCAGTAGAGCGCAAAAGGTTTAAAAAGAAGACTGCCATATCTAGCAGGCAGCGTTGGGAACGGGCAGCAGAGTGAGAGGTGGCAGAGTGATAGGGCTTTGGCTCAATGGGCTTAGGTGGTAACGAGAAGAGGCAAGGTAGGTTTACCTTTATTAATTGCGGAAAGGAAGTAATATGAGTGAGGCCAGTTTTCTATGCTCGGTGTCAGATGTGGGAGGTCCTGGAGTCTCCCAGCCTCCTGGACGGCCATATCTGCACCAGGTGACCGAGTTAGGAACTGGAGATGTAGCTTGATGATCTTCGCTTGGTCAGGGAGAGCGAGGAGGTGATAGAAAGGAGTTATAGGCAGGTGGTCACACCAGGGCCATGGGAGACAGACAAGTGGGTCACAGTCAGGAGGTGGAAGTGGAAGAGACAGATACTAGAGAGAATTCCTGTGGCTGTACCCCTTGACAATAAGTACTCCTGTTTGATTACTGTTGGGGGGGGCAGCCTATCTCTACTTCTTTTCTTGAATAAAGGAACAACATGCGCAACCATCCAATCCTTCGGTACATATTGGTACCAATGACATAGGTAGGAAAAGGGAAAAGGTCCTGAAAAAAGATTACAGGGACTGAGGAAGGAAGTTAAGAAACAGGACCGCAAAGGTAGTAATCTCAAAATTACTGCCTGTGCCACGCAACAGCGAGAATAGAAATAGAATGAGGTGGAAGATAAATGAGGTGGAAGGTGCTCAAGGATTGGAGCAGGGGGCAGGGATTCAGGTTTACGGAACATTTGGACCTCTTTTGGGGCAGGTGTGACCTGTACAAAAAGGACAGGTTGCACTTGAATCCCAGGGGGACTAATAACTTGGCGGGGAGGTTTGCTAAGGCTACTGGGAAGAGTTTAAACTAGAATTGTTGGGTGGGAACTGAACTGAAGAGACTGGGAAAGAGGAGGTTGGTTCACAAATAGAGAATGCTTGTAGACAGTGTGAGAGGGAGGATAGGCAGGTGATAGACAAGGGATGTGCTCAGACCGAAGGTTTGAGATGTGTCTATTTTAATGCAAGGAGTATTGTGAACAAAGCCGATGAGCTTAGAGCGTGGATAAGAACTTGGAAATATGATGTGGTGGCCATTACAGAGACTTGGATGGCTCAGGGACAGGAATGGTTACTTCTAGTTCCAGGTTTTAGATGTTTCAGAAAGGACAGGGAGGGAGGCAAAAGAGGTGGGGGCGTGGCACTGTTGATCAGAGATAGTGTCACAGCTGCAGAAAAGTTAGACACCATGGAGGGATTGTCTACGGAGTCTCTGTGGATGGAGGTTAGGAACAAGAAGCGGTCAATAACTTCACTGGGTGTTTTTTATAGGCCGCCCAATAGTAACAGGGACATTGAGGAGCAGATAGGGAAACAGATCCTGGAAAGGTGTAGTAATAACAGAGTTGTTGTGATGGGAGATTTTAATTTCTCAAATATCGATTGGCATCTCTCTAGAGCAAGGGGTTCAGATGGGGTAAAGTTTGTTAGGTGTGTTCAGGAAGGTTTCTTGACACAATATCTAGATAAGCCTACAAGAGGAGATGCTGTACTTGATTTGGTATTAGGAAATGAACCTGGTCAGGTGTCAGATCTCTCACTGGGGAGCATTTTGGAGATAGTGATCATAATTCTATCTCCTTTACAATAGCATTGGAGAGAGATAGGAACAGACAAGTTAGAAAAGCATTTAATCGTATTAAGGGGAATTATGAGGCTATCAGGCAGGAAATTGGGAGCTTAAATAGGAACAATGTGAAAAGAAGCAGACCCAACAATGACCACTGTGGAACATCAATAGTCACCAGCAACCAACCAGAAAAGGCTTCCGTTTATCCCACTCTTTGCCTACTGCCAGTCAACCAACGCTAGCATCATTTCTGAAATACCATGGGCTCTAATCTTGTTTAGCAGACTCATGTGTGGCAGCTTTTCAAAGGCCTTCTGAAAATCTAAGTGAGCAAGATCCACTTACTCTCCTTTCTCTACCCAGTCTGTTAATTCCTCAAAGAATTCCAAAAGATTATTCAGGCGAAGTGTCCCTTTAAGGAAACAATGCTGATTATTTCATCATGTGCTTCCAAGTACCAAGATGTTCATCCTTATTAGGGGACTCCAACTTCTTCCCAATCACTGAAATGAGGCTAAATGGTCTATAATTTCCTTTCTTCCACCTCCCTCCCTTCTTAAAGAATGGAGCGACATTTGCAATTCTTCAATGTTCCACAACCATTCCAGAATCTATTTATTCTTGAAATATCATTACTAATGCTTTCACGATCTCTTCAGTTACCTCATTCAGAACCTAAGGGTCTAGTCCATCTGGTCTAGGTGACTTACCGACCTTCAGATCTTTCAGCTTCCCAAGCAATTCTCCTTAGTAAAAGCAACTGCATTCACTTCTGTCCCAACACTCTCAAGTTTCTGCAATACTGCTAATGTCTTCCACAGTGAAGGGAGGAGAAGATGGCTGCACGACACAGTTCGCAGCGGCCACTCAGGTGGCAATATCTGTTATCTGTCAAGTAGAGTGCCGTGCACAATCCTGATTTGATGGAGACAGATGTGAGAGCACAGGGGAACATCTGGTGAAACTTCTGAAGTGCCTGCTTCACTGCCGCTGCTACTGTGTGATCCAGAATCTCTGGAGGGGAAGGCCTCGAGTCCTCGGCTTGCCTGTTGCTCGGTGGCCGGTGCGGGGTCAAAGTGCTCGTTAGAGATGGTACTCGGTGCTCGGTGTCAGAGGGCTGGTCGGAGGCTCAAAGTTTTCGGACGGACTCAGAATCGGCTACGGTCGGTTGCTTCCAATGCATCAGCAAGTTTGCAACACTTGGAGGTTTATGGCAAGGAGAATTTCTCCCTTCTACTGTCTGCATGAGATGATGGGGCTATCGGAACTTAAGACTTTTTTTTTTACCATGCCTATGTTCTGCTCTTTATCAAATTACGGTATTGCTTTGCACAGTTGTACCTATATGTTATAATTATGTGGTTTTGTTAGTTTTAGTCTTGGTTTGTCCTGTGTTTCTGTGATATCTTGCTGGAGGAACATTGTATCATTTTTTAATACATGCATTTCTAAATGATAATAAACGAGGACTGAGTGTCCTCATAATCTAATCTAATCTAAAATAGGAGCTGACGTAGGCCATCCCATTGAGCCTGCTCCACCGTTCAATAAAATTATGGATGATCTCGCCATGGACTCATCTCCATGTACCTGTTTTTTCCCCATAGACCTTAATTCCCCTACCTTGTTTTAAATATATTTACGGAAGTAGCCTCCACTGCTTCATTGGGCAGAGAATTCCACAGATTCACCACTCTCTGGGAAAAGCAGTTCCTCCTTATCTCTGTTCTAAATCTTGAGGCCATGTCCCCTAGTTCTAGTCTCACCAACCAGTGGAAACAACTTTCCTGCCTCTATCTTATGTACCCCTTTCATAATTTTATATGTTTCTATAAGATCTCCTCTCATTCTTCTGAATTCCAACAAGTCAATCTCTCCTCATAGTCTAACTCCCTCATCTCTAGAATCAAACTGGTGGACCTCCTCTGCACCAAAGCCATTATATCCTTCCTCAAGTAATGAGACCAGAACTGCTCACAGTACTCCAAGTACGGCCTCATCAGTACCCTGTACAGTTGCAGCATAACCTCCCTGCTCTTAAATTCAATCTCTCTAGTAAAGAAGGCCAACATTCCATTTGCCTTCTTGACAGCCTGCTGCACCTGCAAACCAACCTTTTGTGATTCATGCACAAGCACTCCCAAGTTCCTCTGCATAGCAGCATGCTGCAAAGACTGATGAAAAATACTTATCAAGCTGTCCTCCATTTCTTGGTCCCACATTGCTACCTCTTCAGCATCATTTTCTAGCAGTCCGATAGTCATTCTCACCTCTCTTTTATCTTTAGGTATCTAAAAAATTGATATCCTCTTTGATATTTTTGGCTAGCTTACCTTTATATTTCATCTTTTCCCCCAGAGACAGAGACAGAGACAAAGAGACAGAGAGACAGGTATAGAGACAATAGAGATAGCGACAGAGATAGATAGTGAGAGACAAAGAGAGAGAGATGCACCACAAGGCTGTGAGCTTAGCCCCATGTTCCACATGCTTTATGCTTATGACTGTAAAGCTAAGCACACCTCTAATGCCATATTTAAGTTTGCTGATGACATTACAACTTGATCTGGCACTAGAAAATAAACATGGTCAAGTGAGAGATCCTAGTCAGTGAGCATTTCAGGGACAGTAACCAAAAGTACCCGACCTTTAGCTTAGTTTTGGAGAAGGGTAGAGCAGGCAGTATAGGAAAGTCTTTAATTTGTGGATGGCAAATTAAGATCTCATTAGGCAGGACCTTGGCAGCATAAATTAGGAACAGATGAACTCAGGGAAATTTACAATGGAGATGCGGTAGTTGCATAAGTTGAAGAAGCATTGCATAGGTTTGGATAGAATTGTAAAAGGATGATAGGTTGACAAGAGAGGTGGAACTTTTAGTCAAGAGCAGACAAAAGCATACTTCAGTTTTAGGAAGCAAGGATCAAAGTTCAAAGAAAATTTATTAACGAAGTATGTATCTGTCACCATATTCAACCTGAGGTTCATTGTCTTGCAGGCAAATACAAGAAATACAACAGAATCAATGGAATACTGCTCCCAACAGGATGGACAACAACAAATGAGTGTAAAAAAACACAATGAACTGTGCAAATACAAAAGAAGGAGAATAAAAGAAATAATAATAATAATAATAAATAATCAATAAATATCAAGAAGATGAAATGAAGGGTCCTTAAATTGAGTTTGTAGGCTATGGGAACAGTTCAGTGATGGGGTGACGAAAGTGAGTGAAGTTATCCCCTCTTGTTCAAGGGCCTTATGGTTGAGAGGTAATAACAGATGAGACAAGGATGTTGAGAGTTACAAGATGGCTATGAAGGGACTTAGGAGAGCTAGAAGGGGACAAAAAGGCCTTGTGAGTAGGATTAAGGTGTTCTACATGTACATGAAGAACAGGAGGATGACTAGTGTCAAGGTAGGGTCAATCAGCAATAAAAGATGAAACATGCCTGGAGTTGGAGAAGGTAGGGCATGTCCTTAATGAATAACTTGCTTCAGTGAGAAAGACATTGATGAATGTGAGGTCAGCACAGAACAACCTAAAGTACCAGAACATATGGAGTTTAAGAAACCTCCATATGTTTCTTATATGGAGAAACATATAAGATGTGCAGGAACTTTTGAAAATCATTAGGATAGATAAGTCCCTGGGGCTGGATGGGATATAACCCAGCCTACTATAGGAAGCAAGAGAAGAGATTAGTGCATTTTGGCAATGATTATTGTGTCCACATTAGCGACAGAAGTAGTACCAAAAGACTTGAAGATGGAAAATGTTAATCCTTTGTTCATGAAAGGTAATAGGCATTATTCTGGGAACTAATGAGCAATGGATGTTACACCAGTGGTGGGTAAACTATTCGACAAGATTATAGAGACAGGAGTTATGAGAATTTGAAGAAGCATGGTCTGATTGGAGGTAGTCAACATGGATTGGTGACAAACAGGTCTTGCCTTAAGAGGCAGATTGATTTTTTTCGAGGAAGTGTCTAAACAAATTGATGAAGGTAAAGCAGTGAGGTAGTGTATATTGATTTTTGGAAGGCATTCAACAAGTATCCCCATGGTAAGCTCACTCACCAGGTCTGGAGGCATGAGATCCATGAAATCTTGGCTGCAAGGATTCAGAATTGACTTACCCACAGAAAGCAGAGGGTGGCAGTAGATGGAACATATTCTGCCTGGAGGTTCATGGCTTGTGGTGCTTCACAGGGATTTGTTCCGGGCCCCCTCTTCGTGATTTTTTATAAATGACTTAGAAAAGGAAGAGGGATGGCAGATTGGAAAGTTTGTGATGACGTGTAGGTTCGTGGTGTTGTGGATAGTGCAGATGGCTGTTGTAGCTTACGACAGGACATTGGTAGGATGTAGTACGGAGCTGAGGATGGCAGATGGAGTTTAGTGTATAGCAGTGAGAAGTAATACAGTTGGAAGGTTGAACTTAAAGGAAGAGTATAAGGTTGATAGCAGGATTCTTAGCAGGGTGTAGAAACAGAGGGATCTTGGGGTCCACCTCGATAGTTCCTTTTAAGTTGCCACAGAATTTGATAGGGAGGTTAAGAAGGCCTATGGTGTTTTGGCCTTCATTGTTTGGAGGATTGAGTTATAGAGCCATGCGGTAATGTTGCAGTGCTACAAAACTCTGATTATACCGCACTTGGAGTATGATGTTCAGCTCTCATTCCATCATTATAGGAAGGATGTAGAAGCTTTAAAGAGGCTACAGAGGAGATTTGCTCGGATGCTGCCTAGATTAGAGAGCATATCAAAGGTCGAGCAAAGGAGGATGAGAGGAGACTTGATAGAGATGTCTAAAAAGGTAAGAGACATAGATAGAGTGGGCAGCCAGCATCTTTTTTCCCTGGGTGACAATAGTTGATATGAAAGGACATAATTTTTAAGTGATTGCAGGAAAATATAGGGGAGGTTTCAGGGGTGAGCAGATGACAAAGGTAGGATTTTAAAACAAAGAGTGGTAAATTCTCAGAATATACTGCTGTGAGTAGTGGTAGAGGCAAGTAAATTAGCAATATTTTAGAATATCTTAAGTTGGCACATGGATGAAAGGAAAATGGAGAATTATTGGGATGGAAAGGTTAGATTGATCTTGGAGTATGTTAAAAGACTGGCCCAACATCAGGAGCCACTGTTTTGCCTGTGTTTTAAATCTTTGCAGCTTTGCAATCTCGTTCACTATTCTCTAATGTTCTTAAGCCTCAAAACTCCTTCTATCATATTTCCTTTTCTTTAAAAGTCAGCCAGTTGAAGTTAATACTTTAGATTCAACTAATCTTTCCTTCCATTTGTTCATCTTCATTATTGTTCTATTTATATTGCTATAACCTTGATATCCTTTTCTATTTCTTTGGCCTTCAGTGTGAATGTATTTTTTTAGCAAAGAAAAGTACACAGTATATTTAAAACTTATCTTTACTCCAAGCTTCAAATGGTCAATACAGCTGGACATACCTTACAAATTGCAATTACAATTGAGCTATTCATTTATTTGTCTTTTCAGTCAAATATTGTATTACCAAAGAAATACACACAAAAAAAATCTTAACCATTAATGTAATATTGTCAATATTTTCAATTGTGTCAATACTGTAACCAAGAAGATCAAATGGTAAAATATTGTGAAAAGTCCAAAATTAATTTCTAGCTAGTACATTATGATGTAAAAATTTAGCGAACAAGTTATTCAACATACAGAATCAGCCATGAATTTGGAAGGAAGACAGAATTTCCAGGAATTACTTCTCATCATAAATTCAGATTATTAACATTGCAAAAATATACATGAACAAAGTCTGGCAACCAACTGATGTGCAAAAGAAGACAAACTGTACAAGTGAAAGAAGAAATAATACTGAAAAAACAGTGACAAAATAACATTGATATTCCCCAAAAGTTGGCTGGATTGTGGGCTCGGTGGACAGCAAAATGATGCTGAAGACACTCCATCCCTTGAGTTCAAAATTTAAGTTATCAGTTAATGCCATTTCCAATTCAGACATGAACATAGGGGCTGGGTAGCATGCTAAAATATAGCACATGAGAGGGCAACAACAGGAAAGAGGGAAAGAATGGGCCTCAGATCAGCAAGCTTCAGGCTTGTGCCAAAAAGACTCCATAAATAAAGCATTTTGGGCTGCACTGTAGCAATCTTGATGCTTGAGGAATGCATGTTTAATGCATGAAACATGGAGGAAATTGTTACTGGATTAAAACAAGTAGTGTCGTATCCAACGATGACAGGAAACCTGTGTGGGACAGTTTTTAACTGGAAAAGCCTTTTTTTCTTTTTCAATCTTTTTATTAATTTCATAAAAATAAACATAACATGGTAGTAGTACAAAGTTATTGGGAATACAATGTTATAATTAACATAAGTGATTATAAAGCCAGATAGCACTTAAATGATAAAACTCCCAATCATATAGGATACAAATGAATAATATAAAACAAAGAAAAATACCTAAAAAAAATCAAGAAAAAGGAAAAAAAAATAACCCCCCAGGAAAAAAACTAATCTAAACAGAATTAATCAACTAAACTAAAAGAAAGACATGGGCTGTTTTGTAACATCGTAAACAAAGAGAAAAAAGAAAATCTTAGTGTTGACGACTCTGTTCCTCTCAATCAACATTACAAAGAAGTAAAATAAGTTTGGAAATGGTCACATTACAACATATGAAAATGTTGAATAAATGGCCTCCAAGTCTTTTCAAATTTGATAGAGGGGTCATAAACAACACTTCTAATTTTTTTTCCAAATTTAAACACAGCATAGTTTGAGAAAACCAATGAAATGTGGTAGGAGGATTAATCTCTTTCCAATTCAGCAAAATGGATCTTCTAGCCATTAAAGTAAGAAATGTAATCATCCGACGAGCTGAAGAGGTTAAATGATTTGATTCTATCACTGGTAACCCAAAAGTATCAGTAATTGGGTGAGGTTGTAAGTCTATATACAAAACCATTGAAATAATATCTAAAATATCTTTCCAATATTTTTTCAACAAAGGACATGACCAAAACATGTGAGTTAAAGAAGCTATTTCGGAATGACATTTATCACATATAGGATTTATATAAGAGTAATAATGAGATAGTTTATCTTTGGACATATGAGCCCTGTGCACTACTTTAAACTGTATCAATGCATGTTTAGCACATATAGAGGATGAGTTAACTAATTGAAGAATTTTTTCCCATTTTTCAATCGGTACGGTAATCTTGAGTTTTCTTTCCCAATCAGTTTTAATTTTATTAGATACATCAGGACATAAATTCATAGCTATATTATAAATCCATTGCTACAACACCTTTTTGAAGAGGATTTAAATCTAATTTTTTTTTCCAAAATATCCGTTGGATATAAATGTGGAAAATTAGGAGAAACAGTAATTAAAAAGTTTCTAACCTGTAAATATCTAAAAAAGTGAGATCTAGGTAAATTATATTTATTAGATAGCTGTTCAAAGGACATAAAACAATTATCCAAAACTAAATCACGAAATTGTGCTATACCTTTGATTTTCCAATCTAAATAAGCTTGATCCATAGTGGAGGGTTGAAAAAAGAAATTAGATATAATTGGACTTGCTAAAATAAATTAGTTCAACCCAAAAAATTTTCAAAATTGACATCATATACGTAAAATAAGTTTAACTATTGGGTTATTCATTTGTTTATACAATGTAGAAAGAATAAAAGGAAGCAAAGTCTCTAAAGCAGAACTCACTGAAAACCCTTGTAAAGAATTACATTCAAGATTTACCCAATGTAGGCTTGAAATTTCACCCAAGTCCCATAACCAAAATTTTAAGTATCGAATGTTAATTGCCCAATAGTAAAATCTAAAATTCGGGAGAACTAACCCCCCCCCCCGCCCTCCCCCCCCTTTAACTGGAAAAGCCGTTGCACTAGGGCAGTACCATTCTCTTGACCTCACAACGCTGGATCTAGTGGTACGAGCAATCACAACTGGATTCTTCATTGGTTATAATGGATGTCAGTGACTTCTTCTCTAACTTGTCATGCCATTTGCTCCCCACAGACTGTTGCAGAACTGCCTTCCTGGTTGTTTACCATACTTGTTAAATAAACAATGACATTGTGTCCAATGGTATGCAATATACAATGTAAGCAATTAGTACTCTGGGATTTAGAGTGAAATATTTGAATGAGTAGAGACTTAGGTACCAAGTCAAAAAAAAGAGTTAAAATGGGCAGGTCATTTACTGGTTACTAGTAGGCTGCTAAAATCAATTCATTTTGTACCCTAGGCTGTTTATGATCTATATAAATAACTTAGAAGAGAGAACAATGAGCAATATACCTAATCAAGCTGAACAAGCAAAGCTAGGTAGGAAAGTGAATTCCAAAGATAATATTAAACTGACTGCTTTGTAGTTCTATGTTCATGACATTCTCCTTTTTTAAACAATGATACTGCAAGAATAATTTTCCTTTCCTCCTGGAGTATGTCTGTACCCAAGGAGAAATAGAAATTGCTAAATTACAGATTTTTTTCTTTATTTTATTTTTAGAGCTATGGATACATTTTATTCCATCTGGTTGATTTACTTGCAAAATTAGAGGAATAGTTTTATCTTAATGTCTGTTCAATGACAGAGGTGAAGCAAAGTTTCTTTGTTCAAAATGTAAATATTTGAAATCTTGCACCCAGAAGACCATGAATACTCAATTATTGAGTGAAAACTGATGACCTTTCAGTTTCAAGAAATATAGGGACCAAGTGGGAAATAGGTATATGTTGAGGGAATCAGTTGTAGCTTATTAAATGGAATAATCTTGCTACAATCACTTATGCCTATGAAGACACAAGAGGTTCCAGAAGCTGGAAGGTGGAGAAATAAATCATCTGCTAGTGGGACTTAATGGATTGTCTTGGGTTCCTCCAGTAGATTGTTAACCAACTTACAATATGCCCCATTTCTCTTTTTAGTTCTTCTAAGGATCTCACTTGTGCTTGCAGGCTTTCTTAGCATCTTCACCAAAGTATTTAGTGCAGGACCAGAAAACGTATCTCTCACATGACTATCAATTATTCATTGATGCATGTAAGTCCTAACCATTAGATTAATTTTTCTTCACTGATAAGTGATGAGGTCAGACCTTGTTGAGATAAACTACACCCCCCCCCCCCCGCCACACACACACCCACACACGCTGTTTTCTGGAGTGGTAATAGTAAGTGGATAAATTCAAAACAAACTGAAACTCAAAAAACATTCATATGACATTTTGGACCATCCAGTTTGGAACTGTGTTCCATCTCAATATATAACCTTATGGTTCAGCGTAATTAATAGATAAGAATAGAACTGAACAAAACAAACCAGATGAGTCTATTGAGAACCCTTATCAAGGTAGTATTGAAGTATGAAAAATAGAATTACAGGTCAAAGGGTATTTTATCGGTCATGTAAGTACAATAGAGAAACTTGATATCTTCAGTAATTTTCTTCATCAATAGCTCCCTGGCCCCCATCCCTGTTGTCTATCACAAAGTATCTGTGAGCAGGATGTAAATACATGAGCTCACCACCATGCTGCAGAAACCTGCACATTTGCTTGTTCATTCTTCGTGTTAAATCTTTTGAATCCTCTACTAAACAACACTTTAAATTGTACTTCCAGCATAAATTGCAGCAGTTCAAGAAGGAAGATGAACCGAACCATTTGAGGTAGATATGAACTTGTCAATCAATAAATATTAGTTCATTATGAGATTTTTTTTTTCACAATAGCTAAGGTAACAACAGTTCTATACAAACCTGAACAGGATGGTAGTGAATAGACACAATCTATGAACCCCTAAGAGCCAAAGAAACATAAGCCAATAGGATTCCAAGGTCAGCTGAAGGGTAAGCAATCAGGACCGAGGCAAGCGAAAGGGGAGGGGGTGGCTATATAAACATGAGCGCTCCCAGAGAGAAGCATCAACAACTGCGAACTGAGGGTATTACCTCGACTGGTGATGAAGTGTCTATAAGCAAATTGCCAAGCTTTGCAAACACCACAACAACAAACCTGATTTGAGAAGCAATTATGATGCTTACAAAGCATAGCCCTGAATGGGTTTAGGATAGATTAGTTGTGAACTTAATTACTATAACAAAAGCCTGCAGCTAACATGACTTCACTGTGGAAACAGTTTGATGAAGATGTCAACCAAATTCTGGAGGCAACAGTGAAGGGAGGGGTCGATAGGAAACTACAGGCCATGATGCCCAGTGGAGGTTGGTTGTAGGGGATTCGCAGCCCATTCCTTAGTTAGAGCCTTCAGCAATTTGGGCATCGAGGGAGAGTGGAAGAGGAGAGCCATCCGCAGTACCACCAATGTGGCAGAGAGGGCCTCAGGATGGCTATGGCTCAAAAGAGGGGAGCCATGGAGTCCTAAGTAGCTAGCCATCTGGACACAAGCTGGGAGCTGCAAAGAGGGTGTATGATGTTGAAAGACCCGAAACACCCGATGATTCCAAGAACATTACTGAAGATGTGTCCAGAGGCATCAGTAGATGTATGTACACAGCTTAGATAACAGTTCTTCTTTGAATCTTCCATATTCTATAGTAAATGGAGGAAAATGGTACAGCTTGAAATCTACCCATCTAATTCAAGGTAAACCAATTAAGACAGATGAGAAGAAATTTCTTCACTCAGAGAGTGACAAGTCTTAAGTACTCTCCACCCCAAAGAGTTATGAATGCTCAATAACTGACTGCATTCAAAATCAAATTAATAGTTTTGTTGATATTAGAGAAATCAAGTGATATAAAACAGGACAGCAACATGTTATTGAGATTAAAAAGTCAGCCAATATCTTGGTGAATGGAAGAATTACCTTAAAGGTTGAATAATCTACTTCTGTTCTCATTACAGTATGGGAAGATTTAAACTTCACTTGTGAAATCTGGAAGTAAGAAAGAATCAGATTTTGCCAGTCCTCGTGAAGGGTCTTGCCTCAAAACATCAACTGATAAGGCCTGACCTGCTGAGTTCGTTCAGCATTTTGTGTGTGTTGCTTAGGATTTCCAACCATCTGCAGACTCTCATGTTTGTGAGATTTCACCAGCTCTTTGGTAAAGCTGCAATGAACTGAATCTTGGTGGATATATAGTCTGCAATGAAAATCGATCAAAATCTTTCCCAACGTACTGTATAGAACCCAAATACTTTTTGAATCAAACATAATGCTGAGAAATGCTGGCTCAGAGTGGGTCTAGAGTATATTAACTGTGAGCTGAGTTGTTGCAAAAAAACAAAACCTAACTTGTTATATCTTCCTTATTAATGGTCGAAAACCATATGATGAAATGAAGTGCAGACCTAATGCAGACAAATGGGATGAGTGTAGATATGCGTTGTGCTCTGCATGGATAAGGTGTCCTAAAGAGGCTATTCTTGTGCAGCATGTTTCTATGATTCCATGATTCTCTGAACACAGGAGGTATTGAGCTTGTATTCAAACTGAAAGTAAGTTCTTATGTATATGTTTACACAGGCATAAGCTTTTTCACTGGATCTCCATCTATATGGCATTATAAGAAAAGTTACTGAATGAATAAATAAATAACAAGCTGACTTAGTGCTTCGGGGTTCTGGGTTGAATTACTCTGTGAATCTTGATCACTTTATCCCAGATGGATTAATCCAGGCTAAATTCAGGACATTGTAGGAAGAAAAGTACTTACGGGTGTGCCTGGTGGTCCCAAAGATAAGCTATATCATTCAGGTCATTGAAATTGAGCAAGTCATTAACTGACTTACAATATTGTATATCAGAACTACGTAACAGATATGGGAAACTGTGAATATTGGCAAATGCACAGGCTAATTATCCTTGAGCTTGGTGGTACCACTATTTATGAGTCTCTGCAATCCTAATAGTAAAAGCACCCTATTGTGTTGCTAAAGAAGGATTTCAGGAATTTTGACCCAGTGATAAAGACACAGTTATATATTTTCAATTCATTATGACTTAAAAGAAATCCTACAATGAACAGTTGGAAAATGGAACTCAGTACAATTAATTATTACTTAATCTGTGTTTGTTTGAATATTTCTTGCCCTGAATTTAGAATGCAAATGCAACAACGGCAGTCTTTAAATTAATAAAAGATAAGGAAAAGGAAATTAATTTCAGTTATTCAGTTAATAGCTTACTCTCCACTGGGAAATGTCTTCAAGGAGGATAATTCACCAGCATGTGTTATAGTTACCATGCCTAGATATTGCTGAGATTTCTACTGTGCCCCTGTTGAAGTTCTTCTAAGCATGATTTATATCATTCACTTGGAGAGGAGCAGAGACCTAGAAGGTGTTGAAGGATTAGAGAGGAAATTGAGCAGGATCCGGCTCTTAACAAAATACTTGGAGCACAGCCAAAATCAATATAAGCACCTTGATTGGTCAGCAAGGCAAGTAACATACTTGGTGAGATCATATTACCCTCTGAGCAAGGGGCAGAAACAATGTCCACATCACTTTTACTGTGGCAGCACAGACAATTTCAGGACTAACCAGCATTTAATTCACACTAAATCAGTATCATTACAAACAACAGTGCCAGAAAAATAATCATGGCAATGTAAATAGAAAGAATTCTCACAGAATCCAAGGTTTACCTTCAGAATAAACTTTTTCTTTGTTTCGAGCTGACAACAACAGTGGAGTCAAGTGATTTGGAAGGGATGCACCTGATCTACAGTTTTTTTATTATTCTTACATTATTTGCTATCTACTCTCCCCCCCCCCCCCACCTATCCCTACCCTGTGTCTGCTGTAAGAATGAGGTAAGTATTTTGCAGTATCAGGCTTCAGTGTCTATGTGCTGTGTGAGCCTTCAAGCTTGACTGTCTTCTGTGCAAAATGAGCTGTGTGCAATTCTATTTTTACCTTATATGGACAGTGCAAGTTTCTATCCTGAACTTTATGGGATTGTTGTCAGGCTATTGACAGTAGGGATTGCTCTTTACATTACTCCCTTGTCCATTTGTCCATCCCCACTGTTTACCCTCCTGGCATTTATCTCTGCAAGTGTGACAAAAGCTACCCATATCTCTATATCTCATCCCTCATCCCTCATCACCATTCAGGGCTCCAAACAGTCCTTCCAGATGAGGCTCATCTATTGTATCCAGAGCTCACCATGCAGCCTCCTTTATATCAGTGAGACCTGACATTGATTGGGGGATTGCTTCATTGAGCTCTTTCACTCCATCTGTTTCAAAAGGCAGGATCTTTTGGTAGCCACCCATAATAGTTTGACTTCCTATTCTGATATGTCTGCCTATGGCCTTATCTGCAGCCACGATACAGGCTATAATAGGGTAGGAGGAGCAATATCTCATATTCAATTCTGGCCTTTAACCTGTGGCATGAATATCGATGTCTCTAACCTCAGGCAATTTCTCTTCCCTTCCTCATTTCCCTTCTCTCATTTTCCATTACCCATTCTGGATCCCCTTTCACGCCTTCTCTTCTCCTCACCTGACCATCACCTTCCCCTGGTTCCCATCCTTCTACCCTTTCTTCCATGGTCTACTGTCCTCTCCGATTAGATTACTTCTTCTTTAGCCCCTTACTTCTTCTACATATCACCTTTCAACTTCGTTCTTCATTTCTTAAGTATGTCTTATGAGGAAACATTAAGTAAGCTTGGGCTTTTCCCTTTGGAGTGAAGGAGGATGAGAAGAGACTTGATAGAGGTATAGAAGATTAGATTAGATTAGATTATGAGGACACGCAGTCCTCTTTTATTGTCATTTAATAATGCATGCATTAAGAAATGATACAATATTCCTCCAGTGTGATATCACAGAAACACAGGACAGACCAAGACTGAAAAACTAACAAAAACCAGATAATTATAACATATAGTTACAACAGTGCAACAATGCCATAACTTGATGAAGAACAGGCCGTGAGCACAGTAAAAAAGTTCAAAGTCTCTCGCAAGTCCCACATCTCACACAGATGGGAGAAGGAAGAAAACTCTCCCTGCCATGCCCAACCACAGTCCGACTCTGAGTCATCCGAAAACTTTGAGCTCTGTTCAGCCCTCCGACACTGAGTACCGAGCACCATCTCTGCTGAATGCTTTGACCTCAGCCTCGGTTGCCAGCAGCAGGCAAAGCTGGGGATTTTGAGACCTTCCCTCCGGAGATTCTCGATCACACAGTAGCAGCGGCAGCGAATGGGGCATTTCAGAAATTCCTCCAGATGTTCCTCTGTGCCTTCTCACGTCTGTCTCCATCAAATCAGAATTGTGCATGGCGTCCTACTTACAAATACGATATCATTTCACCAGAGAGCTGCGGCGCTGCGTCGCGCCACCATCTTCTCCTCCTGCCTAAAAGGCATAGATAGAGAGAAAGGCCTGCACTTGATTTCACAGAACCGCAAGGACTATTGCAAGAGGACATAGTTTTAACATTATTAGAGCAAAATAACAGAGAGATGTCAGGGGTTGGTTTTATACACAAAGAATGATAAATATGTTCTGTATTGCTGAGTGTGATAATATAGGCAGATACAACAGAAGAATCTCTTAGATAGGCACATAGATGAAAGATAAATGTGGGAGGGAAGGGTTAGATTGATCTTGGAATGGGTTAAAAATCTGGCACAACATCATGGGGTGAAGGGTTTGTACTTTGCTGTAATGTCCTATGTTTCATCTTCTCATGGACAACTCATGGGATTTTTGCAAATTAATGCCATAGGTCATATTTATCCTCTGCAATGTAAGAAGAGAGTTTGATGAGATACCTCATTGAAAGATATCAACTTAGACAATACAGACTTTGCCATACTGCATGGATTGACTTTTTTATATAATGTCATTGAGAATTTCAACCCAAGACCTTCATTGGTGAGAGTGCTACCATTGAGCCATTTTGTACTTGGGCAATCCCTTGATTTTGAGAAGGACATGCTTCCACTACAGAGTAAAATAGTTGTTGCCAGTGTGGGATCTGAAGCTTCATCACAGGTGTGGTAAAAAATGCTTAATGATCAACTGTTCAGGCAATCTGCGAGAGAAATGCTTCTTTCACTATTTTTCTGCTGTGTGTTTCATAATGATGAACCTTAAGATTCTTGATGCCATTCTAGTAGCTTTTTTTTCCATTTGGTTTAATTGTGGATGAGCAATTCACTCATGTGGTTAGGAAAGTCACACATTTTCAAGGAAACAGAGAATTATCGATAAGATAAAGTAGTAAAATTGACCCTTACTTCCGAGCCAGTAAGATTCTTCTTTTGGGTGTTATCAGTAATTGGAATTCATTACCTCCGAATGAGAAAGTGGTGGAGTCTGTCTCGAGATCTGAGCACAAATTTTATCAAAATACCATGAACCACTCTTGATGTCCACGTTAACCAGAAAGTAACCATTGCACATTTGTGGTTCATTTCCTTAACACCATGGTACACATTGATTTTTCCAGATAAGGTATAGCTGTGTTGAGAGTTTCTACCCTGACTGCTCTTACAAATATTCTGGAAACTGAACTCCTCTTCTACCTATTATTGAAATAAAACAAATTGCAGATCTTTGTTGGTTTATTTCCTGATGTGCTGTGGCACACAGTTCTTTTCCAGGTATGATATACACATCTACTGAGAGCTTGCCTGCTCTGATCGCTCTTTCAATGCTCTTTCAGCATCCATGAAGTTTGAAACTGAGGATGGCTTAAGTTTCAGAAATGAGGGGAATGGTGGGGGGAATGAAATGAATACCTGCTTGTAAGGAGATAAGGAGAGAATGAACCAAAAGGCATTGAGATTGTTGGATGGAGAATAAAGAAGGCTAATGATCCTCTGTTGATTTGTGTTAAGAATATGTAAATAAAGGATGAATGAGAGCTAACACTTTAGAGCCCTCGAAACTCAGTAATGAATTAAACAATCTCAGATAACCAGCCTTTCCCAATTTGTGTCAGAATTGACCATTTCAAATGAAGGTCATCAATCTGTGTTACCTACTTACTTACTTACTTACTTACTGCCTATTACGTCACTGAAGTTTAGGGCAGCAGTGAAGGTCCTCTATCTCCATCTGTCCATACTGTCACACACAGATATAGAAAGATTCTTCATTGCTGTTTCCTTAACAATTTATGACCAGTCAGGATTGTTAGCTCTGAGCTGAACCTCTGAAACTGGAGGACCAGTCAACCACTCTTAGTCTGGCCTCTGCCTTTTCATCTGTTTGGCATGGGTAACTTTACTGAGAGTCAGAGTATAAGGTCTTGACTCCAGCTAACATAGATTTCCAGGTCATTAAGGCATGCAAGCCTCCAAACCTTACAACAAGGTTGCAGTCCCCTTGGATGATCGATCTGTATTGCTCACACATTTTTCCCTCTCTACAGATGCTGCCTGACATGCTGGAGTATTCTAAGATTTTATTTCAGATTTCCAATAACTGTATCTTAGTGTATTTCACATTTGCAGTATTATTTTTGTACTGTCCTGTATCCTCAGACATTTTCTGTTTGAATATTCTCAAAGTATCTCAGTTGAAATTTAAAAAAAAAACTTCTACTTTCTTATGCTATACTTTTCTTCAGAACCAGAGGCTGGAAATCAGCCCAATGCCCGATGTACTGTATCAATGGAATATCTAATGTGGACATTTCTGGAGGGAATTTTGTACTTTAATTATGACAGGAGTTAGCCGTCCATAGATGAAATACCTCACAGATCAAAGAGGACAACGCTGGATCAATTATTACACGATGGAGAAATGCAGTTTGGTGGATTCAAGAACAACTAATTACAGTTGTTTACAGAGAAAAAATATCTTGAGCTTCATTTAGAATGAAAATTCAAAAAGTTGTCTCAAGCTTCATGGGCAGAGCAAAAAGATAAAGCTGAAGAAAGAACTGAAAATAATTTTAATTTTGAGAAAAGGGCTTTTGACAGAATTCCTCAGCCTGAATATACAAAACTGTGCAAAATCTTAGCCACATATATATAGCTAAGGTGCTGAAGATTTTTGCACAGAGTATAGTAATTTTATGTATTCCACAATAAAAAAAATCATGACAAATGTGAGTAATGATGAAACATATCCTGATATGGGTCTCTGTTGTGGACTGAGAGTGGGAAGGGGGCAGGGAGAAGGGAATCATGGTTGGGAAAAGGGGAAGGGAGAAGGGAGGGAGCAGGAAGCACCAGAGAGACCTTCTGCAATGATCAATAAACCAATTGTTTAGAGCAAACTGACAATAGACAATAGACAATAGGTGCAGAGGTAGACCATTCGGCCCTTCAAGCCTGCACCGCCATTCTGAGATCATGGCTGATCATCTACTATCAATACCCGGTTCCTGCCTTGTCTCCATAACCCTTGATTCCCCTATCCATAAGATACCTATCTAGCTCCTTCTTGAAAGCATCCAGAGAATTGGCCTCCACTGCCTTCTGAGGCAGCGGGTTCCACACCTCCACAACTCTCTGGGAGAAGAAGTTGCTCCTCAACTCTGTCCTAAATGACCTACCCCTTATTCTTAAACCATGCCCTCTGGTACTGGACTCTCCCAGCATCTGGAACATATTTCCTGCCTCTATCTTGTCCAATCTCTTAATAATCTTATATGTCTCAATCAGATCCCCCCTTAATCTCCTTAATTCCAACGTGTACAAGCCCAGTCTCTCTAACCTCTCTGCGTAAGACAGTCTGGACATCCCAGGAATTAACCTAGTGAACCTACGCTGCACCTCCTCCACAGCTAGGATGTCCGTCCTTAACCCTGGAGACCAAAACTGCACACAACTGACCTTGCCTTGTGCCTCAGGGCAGAATGTGTCTGTACCCGTACCACCCCTCGTACCTAGCACTCCTTCTCTGCCACTTGACCCACACCCCCTTGTCTCGTTCCTCCCTCACTATTCCCAACATCCACAAGATTTACAAACTCTTGTCTCCACTCCACGTGTCTCTCTTGTGCTGTGCAAATGTCTTAGGCACCCTAGATATATATATGTGCCAAAGATTTAAGAATAATGGTAGGCAAATTGTTTAAAAGGATTGTAGGCTATAGATTTGTTATAATGGAAAGATGAGGCTTACTTATATCAATTAAAGTATTAGCTCATGATTAACTAAGCAGAAAAGGAACCAAGGTACTATATGCTTTGAGATGTTTGATGTAATTTACAAGATAGTAAAAAATAAATAACTTTGAATATACACATTGTACTGAAGGCATAACTAGGATAAAATAAAATTCGAAGTATAAGGTAGAGGACTTATTTAGATTATAAAGCAAAAATTATAAGACAAAAGTGGAAATTTCAACAAGACTATGGACTTATCAGATTTTAGCAACTAGAATATTGTCTTCAGAAAGAAAAACTGTAATTACTTATTAATAAGGAAGTTAAAATATGCTATGATATTTATGCTTCTATTTCATAAAGATTAGAGAAAATAAACTAATTACTTCCACTTTTTTAAGAAAGCTCCTTCTTTAGGGAAGTCTTTTGTTCCGTAAAATTGATGCCAGTAAGTATGTAGCTACAGAGATCTGGAGTTTCTTAAAATCCAACACAAGTTCTCACATCAAAGTTGCTGGTGAATGCAGCAGGCCAGGCAGCATCTCTAGGAAGAGATACAGTCGACATTTCAGGCCGAGACCCTTCGTCAGGACTAGTCCTGACGAAGGGTCTTGGCCTGAAACGTCGACTGTACCTCTTCCTAGAGATGCTGTCTGGCCTGCTGAGTTCATCAGCAATTTTGATGTGTGTTGCTTGAATTTCCAGCATCTGCAGAATTCCTGTTGTGTACAAGTTCTCATAATTTGATATGAAAATTACAATCCATGCACTTTTCTTTTCTTGAAAGCACTGCACCAGAAGCTGGCTGCACACAAAATGGCCATGTCCCATAGTGAATTTCCATTAAAACACACTAGCAGTTCGTTGACTCTTTCAGCAGCAAGCACTGTATTAAAGTCATTTTTGAAAGCTATTGTTCCAAACACAATTAGAATGTATTTCTGAACATTTAAGCATGGTTTTCTACATTTATAGATCAGGTGGCACATGTGTGGGAGGACTGACTCAAACGCAAAATACTTTTACCAGATTTTCACTGTATTAACCAACTGGCATTCAATGTCACTCCCAAATACATCAAAGAGCATTTTTAAAACTATTTCTAAGTCTTCTTATTGTCAGATTTATAGAAACATAGAAAATAGGTGCAGGAGTAGGCCATTCGGCCCTTTGAGCCTGCATCGCCATTTATTATGATCATGGCTGATCATCCAACTCAGAACCCCGCCCCAGCCTTCCCACTATACCCCCTGATCCCACTAGTCACAAGGGCCATATCTAATTCCCTCTTAAATATAGCCAATGAACTGGCCTCAACTGTTTCCTGTGGCAGAGAATTCCACAGATTCACCACTCTCTGTGTGAAGAAGTTTTTCCTAATCTCGGTCCTAAAAGGCTTCCCCTCTATCCTCAAACTGTGGTCCCTCGTTCTGGCCTTCCCCAACATCGGGAACAATCTTCCTGCATCTAGCCTGTCCAATCCCTTTAGGATTTTATACGTTTCAATCAGATCCCCCCTCAATCTTCTAAATTCCAACGAGTACAAGCCCAGTTCATCCAGTCTTTCTTCATATGAAAGCCCTGCCAGCCCAGGAATCAATCTGGTGAACCTTCTTTGTACTCCCTCTATGGCAAGGATGTCTTTCCTCAGATTAGGGGACCAAAACTGCACACAATACTCCAGGTGTGGTCTCACCAAGGCCTTGTACAACTGCAGTAGTACCTCCCTGCTCCTGTACTCGAATCCTCTCGCTATAAATGCCAGCATACCATTTACCTTTTTCACCGCCTGCTGTACCTGCATGCCCACTTTCAATGACTGGTGTATAATGACACCCAGGTCTCGTTGCACCTCCCCTTTTCCTAATTGGCCACCATTCAGATAATAATCTGTTTTCCTATTTTTGCCACCAAAGTGGATAACTTCACATTTATCCACATTAAATTGCATCTGCCATGAATTTGCCCACTCACCCAACCTATCCAAGTCACCCTGCGTCCTCTTAGCATCCTCCTCACTGCTAACACTGCCACCCAGCTTCGTGTCATCCGCAGACTTGGAGATGCTGCATTTAATTCCCTCATCCAAGTCATTAATATATAATGTAAACAACTGGGGTCCCAGCACTGAGCCTTGCGGTACCCCACTAGTCACCGCCTGCCATTCTGAAAAGGTCCCGTTTATTCCCACTCTTTGCTTCCTGTCTGCTAACCAATTCTCCACCCACACCAATACCTTACCCCCAATACCGTGTGCTTTAAGTTTGCACACTAATCTCCTGTGTGGGACCTTTTCAAAAGCCTTTTGAAAATCCAAATATACCACATCCACTGGTTCTCCCCTATCCACTCTACTAGTTACATCCTCAAAAAATTCTATGAGATTCGTCAGACATGATCTTCCTTTCACAAATCCATGCTGACTTTGTCCGATGATTTCACCGCTTTCCAAATGTGCTGTTATCACATCCTTGATAACTGACTCCAGCAGTTTCCCCACCACCGACGTTAGGCTAACCGGCCTATAATTCCCCGGTTTCTCTCTCCCTCCTTTTTTAGAAAGTGGGGTTACATTAGCCACCCTCCAATCCTCAGGAACTAGTCCAGAATCTAATGAGTTTTGAAAAATTATCACTAATGCATCCACTATTTCTTGGGCTACTTCCTTAAGCACTCTAGAATGCAGACCATCTGGCCCTGGGGATTTATCTGCCTTCAATCCCTTCAATTTACCTAACACCACTTCCCTACTAACATGTATTTCGCTCAGTTCCTCCATCTCACTGGACCCTCTGTCCCCTACTATTTCTGGAAGATTATTTATGTCCTCCTTAGTGAAGACAGAACCAAAGTAATTATTCAATTGGTCTGCCATGTCCTTGCTCCCCATAATCAATTCACCTGTTTCTGTCTGTAGGGGACCTACATTTGTCTTTACCAGTCTTTTCCTTTTTACATATCTATAAAAGCTTTTACAGTCCATTTTTATGTTCCCTGCCAGTTTTCTCTCATAATCTTTTTTCCCCTTCCTAATTAAGCCCTTTGTCCTCCTCTGCTGAACTCTGAATTTCTCCCAGTCCTCAGGTGAGCTACTTTCTCTGGCTAATTTGTATGCTTCTTCTTTGGAATTGATACTATCCCTAATTTCTCTTGTCAGCCACGGGTGCACTACCTGCCTTGATTTATTCTTTTGCCAAACTGGGATGAACAATTGTTGTAGTTCATCCATGCAACCTTTAAATGCTTGCCATTGCATATCCGCCGTCAATCCTTTAAGTGTCATTTGCCAGTCTATCTTAGCTAATTCACGTCTCATACCTTCAAAGTTACCCCTCTTTAAGTTCAGAACCTTTGTTTCTGAATTATGATTTTGGATTCTGTGATACTCAGAAGAGTTTGAATGAAAAATCAAGAAAACAAGTTTTCATACATATATTAGTTTCCATTTGTTTTTCCAATTCCTTCTGAAGTTTCCACTGCATATACAAATTTCTACAGATGTACCGTGGAGAGCATTACAACTGACTGCATCACTGTTTGGTGTGAGGGGGTCATTGCACAGGACCAAAATAAGCTGCAGAAAGATGCAGGAAGTTGTAAGCTCAGTCAGCTCTGTCATGGTGACATCCATCATTAAGGACCCCCATCCCCCGTCACCCTAGACATGCTTCTTCTCATTGTTACCATCAGGAAGGAGGTATAGGGGGCCTGAACGCACCCACGCAGCAGTGTATTGAAGGTAAGAGGGGGTAGGTTCAAAGAGGATGTGAGGGGTAAGTTCTTTTATTCAGTGATTTGTGGATGCTTAGAATGCGCTGCTTGGTATGGTGGAGGATGTGGATGCATTAGACGCTTTCAAGAGTTGTTTGGATAGGCATATGGATGTAAGGAAGATGAAGAGATATGGGCATTGTTTAGGTAGGAGGGGTTTACTGTTTGGGTGTTTTTGATTTGATTTATATCAATTAGCTCAAATGATAATAATGAGCAAATGAGCCCCATCTTTTCTCAAAATCAAATAAAGGTTCAAAGGTTCGACTACTAGTTTTCTCCAAACTAAGACATAGCATCATTTGAGAGATGTTTTGTGTTTCTTAGGATACTTGTGTACCCAGAGACAGTCCTGACCATAATAATATAGGGTGGCTGGCTGTCTGTCAGCAGAAATTTTTAGAGTATCTTTGTTAATTAGTTTTCACCAAAGGGGTTTGGACCTTCAGAGTTGTCTTATCAATTACAATGTGCTTCCACTATGTATCTCAAAGGAACCATTTGTCAACACAAAGTATTAAAGAAAACAATGTCATTGTAACTATTTGAATCACTTACTGCTACCTTTCATCTTAAGGGTATAAAAAATGTGATGTACTTTTGAATTTGTGAGTCTCTACTGAGTGTGCCTCCTGAGTCTGCTTGTTGTGTTGCAGACTTTTATATCATAAGCTTCAGTGTCTCTCTCGTGACTTTGATCACAGTCACAACAATGACCACAACTCAAAGGCTTCAAAGTGTTGAACGGTCAAGCAGAACGAAAATAGAAAGCTGTTTCCTTTTTCAAAACAATTGGAAATTGAATTAAAGAACTGAAGAGATATTGCAAGGTCATGGGTAGATGAGGAGCAGTACAATAGAAGGTTGTGGAAACAAAATAACAATTTCTAAATCAAACCCATATAGAAACAGTTGATACTCTGTAATGATTAGCTATTCACAGGAACCATCAGTAAGTGGTATAACGTAAGTGACGAAAGGAGAAATAAGTAGGCAGTCCCTGTTCTTTTGAACTTACACAAGTTAGGCTATTTTTCCAAACTCCTTCAGACATTGCATCACATTTTCCAACAGGCAGGAATCTGTCTTCAATCTACATGGCTATATATTATTTAATCAAGTATACAAAAGAACACAGAAAGATTCATCCCATTTTTTTGTGCCTCCAAGTGGGAACTGTCACCTATTTGCTTCTGCATTTCACTCCAATGGCTTTGCACTCTGCATGCAGGCACCCTGACGTGTAATAAGCTACCCAGATTTAATTTGGTGCCGCTGTATTATACCAGAATAGTAGCACAAAGTTCAGAAAACTCAAAGTGAGGATAAGAAAGTCATTTTTTAATGTAATTTTCTGGATATTGAGAAAAAACATCAAGAATCGTACCAAAATAATAGTATTAAGGAATTGCTGCTCTCAGTCATGTTAAACCATCAAACGTCTCTGTAGTTACATCATTTAGGGATAAATAATTAGCTCAGATACTTCTCCTCTGGTATTGCCTTTGGCGATTTTTTAAGACTGTCCTATTCCTTGACCAATATAATGCATTTTCATTCTGTCAACCAGATTTCTTACTACATGAGATTAAGGGGATTTATTAATATCAAATAATATTAGACTATTGTTGAAGTGCAACATGTTATATTGACAAATTAATTTTTAAAAAGGCAAGGATTAGCCATAATGAGGTGCTGCTTGGATAACTGCAAGCACACCTCTGCTTTGTGAAATTAATTCCCCCCCTCCCTCCCCACCAAGCAAATGTCAGCTGCCTGTATGTCTGTGGGAAAACATCAGCCAGTCTCCTGACAGTACAAGGGGAAGGTCTGGACCACTTGGCTGCTGATCCCATTAGCATATTGTAGTTGAATAACTAGTGCCCCCGTGAATGTCACCAATCATGGACTAAATTACAGTACTATCTGCTGGGTAATGGGAAGAACAATCTTGTCAGCACAGGCAACTACTTGAGTTGGAACAGATGATGAACTGCTGGAAAAACTTAGTGGGTAAATCAGCTTCTGCTCAGGCAAGGGGAGGGTTGACATTTCAGTTTAAGATCCTATATCAGTATTAAGAGTGTAAAGGGAAGAGAGTCAGTATAGAGAAATGAGAGGGAAGGTTAAGTTAGAGCAGGAAGGTGATAGGTAGAGCCAGGAAAGGGCAAGGAATCAGGTGGTGGAGGGAGAGCATTGAGACAAATCTAGCAAAGCATTCCTCTTGGAACAAGAAAAGGCATTCATTAAGGCATCTACCATTCCTTTTAGTCTGAAGTTTTACTTAAGAACAGGTAAAATGAACAAAGGGCATGGTCCATTCAATATTATCCTAAAATGGCAATTGTACTGTGTATGTCAAAGATCTCCATTTTCCATTTTAAATGAGATGAGGTCAGAGAGACTTTTGACCATTTGGGAAGTGAAATGTGAGAATATTGCAGAGGATTTTCTGACAGTTATTTCCTACAATTTTTGGAACACAGCTCCTTCAGTTTCTTTGGATGATAGGCCTCCGCATCTATCCCAATATTTTTAGGTTAACAACAGAAAAATCAAAATGTCAATATCTAAGTAAAATAACATGTTCAAAGCCGCACTAAATATAATTAATGACACTGGATAACGAAGATTTTGCTTCTTGAATACCTTTGGGTGTATCTTATTGATTTTGGGCTGCCATTCATGAAAATCACCATGAAATTTCCCTATCACGCACCATTTTTAAAAAATCACCTTTATTTGTTATTTCAATTCATAATTTCAGTCAGAGTCATTGATGCCAAGATTAAGGAAGGCATTTTTGTTGGTTCACAAGTCAAACAGGTCATCAATGATAGACAATTTGAAGAATTTCGAGTGTGACTGGCGAAAAATTGCATGGAAGGCACTCAAGGACTTTGTTGAAAATTATCTTGGTAACTGCAGAGAACCAAACTAAGTGCGACTGCTTGACAAGAATGCTTCAAACGTACAATACCATGAGTGCAACATGTTACTAAAGAGTAATTTTCTGCATTCCCACTTAGACTTCTTCCCTGAAAATCATGGCACTGTCAGTGTCAAGCATGGTGAAAGGATTTCATCCAAATATTTAACACATTATATTCAATAAAAGTTAAAGTCTTCTTTCTCCAAATTGCTATGTGATACAAGTAGTCCGAAATTATATTTGTGTTTAGCATCAAGGGGTCTATCATAACTATAAATTTTTTTCTGAGGAAGCAACACTTTTGAAAAAATGTATCATCCAGTGTAATTGAACTAATTTGACACTGTATAGAGAAGTGAGAGGGATTTGGTGACTATTAAGGATAGTGGAACCCTTGAGTTCTATCCACTGTAAAGATGCAAGGCAGAATCCATAGAAAATTTGAACATTAAGACTGAGAAACTTCCATTGTAGATGGGTATCATTTAATAGGAAACTAACGTGGGTAAATGGAGTTCAAATACAATCAGACATAATCTTATTGTCTAACAGAGTGAATAGGCATTCATGGTTGACTGGCTCAGTACCCTTCTTTAATTCATACATTCACAAAATTTGCTTGTGTTACAGGAGAAAATAGTAGAATAAACCGAAGAAGTCTGTATTTGGATTTTATGGAAAATATTTAACCTTTCCCCACAGATCAAAACTATTTCAACAGAGTGATTTACATTTGCATTCCATTCATGACAAGAACTGCTCTATAACCCTGAGTTACTATTCCCTCCATTTATTATGCTGAAATGTTCAGCAAGCTGAAATAAAACTGCATATATACAAACCCCATTTCCAGAAAAGTTGGCATATTTTCCAAAATGCAATAAAAATAAAAATCTGTGATATGTTAATTCACATGAACCTTTATTTAACTGACAAAAGAACAAAGAAAAGATTTTCAATAGTTTTACTGACCAAATTAATTGTATTTTGTAAATATACACAAATTTAGAATTTGATGGCTGCAACACACTCAACAAAAGTTGGGACAGAGTTAAAATAAGATTGAAAAGTGCACAGAATATTCAAGTTACACCGGTTTGGAAGACTCCACATTAAGCAGGCTAATTGGTGGCAGGTGAGGTATCATGACTGGGTATAAAAGTAGCATCCATCAAAGGCACAGTCTTTGCAAGCAAGGATGGGTCATGGCTCACCCCTTTGTGCCAAAATTCATGAGAGAATTGTTAGTCAGTTCAAAAGGAACATTTCTCAATGCAAGATTGCAGAGAATTTAGGTCTTTCAACATCTACAGTACGTAATATTGTGAAAAGATTCAGAGCATTCAGAGACATCTCAGTGTGTAAAGGGCAAGGTCAGAAACCACTGTTGAATGTGCATGATCTTCGAGCTCTCAGGCGGCACTGCCTAAGAAATCGTCATGCTACTGTGACAATTATCGCCACCTGGGCTCAGGAGTACTTCGGAAAACCATTGTCACTCAACACAGTCCGTCGCTGCATCCAGAAATGCAACTTGAAACTGTATTACGCAAGGAGGAAGCCATACATCAACTCTATGCAGAAACACTGGTGAGTTCTCTGGGCCCGAGCTCATCTCAGATGGACTGAAAGACTGTGGAACCGTGTGCTGTGGTCAGATGAGTCCACATTTCAGCTAGTTTTCAGAAAAAATGGGCATCGAGTTCTCCGTGCCAAAGATGAAAACCATCATCCAGATTGTTATCAGCAAAAGGTGAAAAAGCCAGCATCTGTGCTGGTATGGGGATGCATCAGTGCCCACGGCATGGGTGAGTTGCATGTATGTGAAGGTACCATTGACTCTGAGGCGTATATTAGGATTTTAGAGAGAAATATATTGCCATCAAGGCGACGTCTCTTCCCGGGACGTCCATGCTTATTTCAGCAGGACAATGCCAGACCACATTCTGCACGGGCTACAACAGCATGGCTTTGTAGACACAGAGTGCGTGTGCTTGACTGGCCTGCTGCCAGTCCAGATCTATCTCCTATTGAAAATGTATGGCGCATCATGAAGAGGAGAATCAGACAACGGAGACCACGGACTGTTGAGCAGCTGAAGTCTTATATCAAGCAAGAATGGACAAAATTTCCAATTGCAAATCTACTACAATTAGTATCCTCAGTTCCAAAATGATTAAAAAGTGTTATTAAAAGGAAAGGTGATGTAACACAATGGTAAACATGCCTCTGTCCCAACTTTTGTTGAGTGTGTTGCAGCCATCAAATTCTAAATTTGTGTATGTTTACAAAATACAATTAAGTTGGTCAGTAAAACTATTGAAAATCTTTTCTTTGTACTTTTGTCAGTTAAATAAAGGTTCACGTGAATTAACGTGTCACAGATTTTTGTTTTTATTGCATTTTGGAAAATATCCCAACTTTTCTGGAAATGGGGTTTGTATTTGGAGCAGGTAACTACTACTATAGCAAATAATCAAAACTTCCCAACACATCACTGGCCTACCCTCCATCGAGGACATATATACAGAAAGGTTTTGGAAAAAGACCAGTAACATCATGAAGGATCCCACACACCCTGCTCATGGACTGATTGCCCCACTCCCATCAGGGAGGAGGCAAATAGAATACATGCTTGGACCAGCAGACTCAAAAACAGTTATTTCCCCAAGCAGTAAGGCTGATCACCACCTTTACCCACTAACTCACCTCTTCACAACTTCAGCCACCACTATTTCATCATTTCCTGTCAGTCACCTTATGTACAGACATACCTGTGCCTAGCATCACTTTATAAACATACAATCAGCTAAATATATAAGCTATCTTATGTATTTATATTTATTGTGTTTTTAATATTATTATTGTGTTCTTTATCTTATTGTGATTTTTTTGCTGCATCTGATCCAGAGTATCAATTATTTAATTTTCCTTTACATTGGAGATAACTTCTTGAATCAATAATCTTTAATCCTGAATCTTAAATTTCAAACATACTGAAGACATAAGGCTCTGTCCCTTATAAATAAAATAGGTGATGGTGTGGGACTTTTAACTATGTGCTGAACATCTTTGTCAGAAACGCCAAAGATAGGAATCCTAGATATAGAAAAGGATAAGAGTGACTTCCCACTAAAACAAGATTTCTAAGATGTTTCAAAACCTGCTTCAAGAAGGAAGCAAACATCATTGAGGACCCTTGCCATCCAGGTCATGCCTTCTTCTTGTTACTACCATTAGGGGAGAGGTACAGGAGCCTGAAGACATACACTCAATGTTTTAGAAACAGCTTCTTTCCTTCCACCGTCAGGTTTCTGAACACTTCATCAACCGCTGAATACTACTTCTCTATTCCTTTTTTGCACTATTAATTTATTCTATGCGACACACACCAAATGATAAAGGAACTCAACAAGTCAGGCAGCACCTATGGATGGCAATAAAGAATCAACGATTTGGGCCGAGAACCTTCATCAGGACTTCTGATGAAAGGTCTTGGCCTGGAACATTGACTCTATTCCTCTCCGTAGGTACTGCCTGATCTGCCGAGTTCCTCCTGCATTTTGTGTGTCTTTGTCTGGAATTCCAGTACCTGCAAAATCTCTTCTGTTTATTATTTATTCTAGCTTTATTGTAACTTATACTAATTTTAATCCCTTACACTGTATTGCTGCCACAAAACAGGAAATTTCACAACATACAGTAAGTCAGTGATAATAAATTTAATTCAGACTAATTCTGATTTAGCCATTCCATGAGTAATGGAAATCAGTCATTTCAAAACACAAGCAAAGATTTATTCAAACAGTCACATTTACTTTTCAAGGGACTTTTCAACCTGCACTCTGCAGCTTGGTTACATCATTCTTGGTACAAGGCGACTGTTTGAATGTAAAACAGAAGAGGCGATGGCAGCACGACGCAGCGCACAGCGGCCACTCCGGAATGAATATCTGTTTATTTATTAAGTAGGGTGCCGTGCACAATCCTGATTTGATGGAGACGGACGTGAGAAGCACGGAGGAACATCTGGAGAAACTTCTGAAATGCCTGTTTCGCTGCCGCTGCTACTGTGTGATCCAGAATCTCCGGCGGGAAAGGCCGCAAATGCTCGGCTTTGCCAGTTGCTTGGCAACCAGGGCCGGGGTGAAAGCACTCGGCAGAGATGGTGCTCAGTGCTTGGTGTCGGAGGGCTGGTTGGAGGCTCAAAGTTTTCGGACGGACTCAGAGACGGACTGTGGTCGGGTGCTTCCAGGGTGCTGCATCGGCAAGTTTGCAGCACTGGAAGCTCATGGCAGGAAAGTTTCTCCCTTCTACCGTCTGCGTGAGATGTTGGGGCTATCGGGACTTTGAGACTTTTTTTTACCATGCCCGTAGTCTGTTCTTAACAAATTACGATATTGCTTTGCACTGTTGTAACTATATGTTATAATTATGTGGTTTTTGTCAGTTTTAGTCTTGGTCTCTCTTGTATTTCTGTGATATCATACTGGAGGAACATTGTATCATTTCTTAATGCATGCATTTCTAAATGACAATAAACAAGGACTGAGGGTCCTTGTAATCTAAATCTAAAAAAAAATTATGCTTAAGTTTCTAAATTGCATCAGGAGATGGCTCTCACGTGGTGGGAACTTTATCTTTTTACAGCAGAGCCAAGTTTCAACCTGAATCTGCAAAATATGAAACACATGTCTTTTCCATCTTTTCATCATTCATTCTCTGGAGCTGCAGTTACTGATAAGCTGTGTATTTATTACCCATCTCTCCTTGCTGGGACAACTTTTACTTATTGATTTTTTGGACCATGCCAGATGCCACTTAGGAACTAATATTAAAAAGTGATAGATTGGAATCATATTTTGCAGTATCCAGTTAAGAATGCAGGTTTCTACTTCTAAAGGACATTAGATAAGCAAATGGAAATTTAATGATAACAATTTATGATATACCTGTTTATTTCCTTTCTTTTAATCACTTCAAATCTCTAACTGTCATAGTGGGATTAGAATAAATAATTTCTGGATTATGCACCCAATGTCTGATTTACTTGTTCAAATGTACAACCTGAATACTATCTGTAATGTTTTGTAACTCCAAAAAAACTAATCAGAAGAAAAAAAAATAGGGAGTGCAGAAAGCATGTATGTCAGTTTCATTTTTACTTTTAGCGAGAGTCTCACATATGACGTGCCAGCATGATAACGTATGTCATGCAGGTACTTTTACATAAAACCTGCAATTAATTATTTAAACAATGAAGAATACTTAATTAAACAATATAATTATAGTATTACTCAAATATTGGCTAATGGCATCTGTCTTTTTTGAAGGACAATGGAGTCGACCCCGGGCAGAAGGTATGGAGATCCTGGAGCACCCCATTGTTAAGATCCCTCTCTCGGCCTCACCGGGAGAGTCCAAAGGAATGTAAAGCAATACATTTGGCACCAGATTGGTTGCAGGAGCTGCCAGGAGGATGTTCAGTGATGTCCAGCCACTTCAAGGGCTCCACTCTGGATATTCTGTCTGGGTTTACTCCCCTAGCCTTTGTCTCTTCCACGGCTGCCTACAAGGCAGGGTAATATTGAATACATACCTCTCTCTCTGCTCAGCTATAAAGTCCAACTCAATGTAGAATGCACCTCAACTACATGCAGAGTGCACTGTATAATACAACTACTATACAGACATTCACAGCATAGTAAATTTTAAATTGTCCCATTCATAACTAAAGATTTAATCAGCACTGAGGATTTCCTACTCTTGCAGGATAAGGACTCTGCCTCTCAGGGGAGACATGAAGCTATGAAAAAAGCTCAGTTTCTGAGGGCTCCTCTGGGCAGTTGTAGGAGTTGAAGTTGGGATTGCAGGAAGTGGTTCAGACAGCTCTGTATACCTTTCTTCTCCTTTCTCCAAGATGCTCCATCTCCAGTCCCATGATAAGTTGTCCTCTTGAAATTGATCATGTAACTGTATCTTAGAAGAAGCAGAGCCTATCTCTGTATTTAGGCTGCTCTGGATTGAAGATGGACACTAGTAGCTGAAAATCTGTCGCAAGGGTAAACACTCTCCCGTACAAGTAATGGTTGAGCTGTTTTACACTCCAAACAGATTCTGTCAATCTGGATATATTATTTCTTTGCAGCAGTAAGAGAACGTGATGCAAATACTATGGGGCATTCACCTCCATCACTCATAATGTGTGACATGACTGCACCTAGACCATAAGGTGAGGCATCACAGGCAAACTTCACTGGACAATGTGGATCATAACACGTGAGCGCTGTGTCTAACTTCACAACTTATAGGAAAGATGTCAACAAAATAGAGATAGTACAGAGAAGATTTACAAGAATGTTACCTGGGTTTCATCACCTAAGTTACAGAGAAAGGTTGAACAAGTTGGATCTTTATTCTTTGGAACATAGAAGGTTGAGGGAGGACTTGATAGAGGTATTTAAAATTATTAGGGAGATAGATTGAGTTCACATGGATAGGCTTTTTCCATTGAGAGTGGGGGAGATTCAGACAAGAGGACATGAGTTGAGAGTTAGGGGGCAAAAGTTTAGGGGTAACATGAGGGGGAACTTCCTTACTCAGAGAGTGGTAGCTGTGTGGAACGAATTTCCAGCAGAAGTGGTTGAGGCAGGTTCGATGTTGTCGTTTAAAGTTAAATTGGACAGCTATATGGACAGGAAAGGAATGGAGAGTTATGTGCTGAGTGCAGGTCGGTGGGATTAGGTTGAGAGTAAGAGTTTGGCATGGACTAGAAGGGCAGAGATGGCCTGTTTCCGTGCTGTAAATGTTATATGTTTATATGGTTATATAACTTCCTTTACCTTTAGGAAAACTACCTCACATTACCTTGTCCATTGCTATTTCTTCCCAATCTGTAGTAATGAGTTCAAGGGGTGGAGCACAGTAGTCAGGTTTGGCAAGAACCTCTTATAATAGTTGACAAATCCTAAAATGGACTGAACTTTAACGCGTCCTTTGGCCTTGGAGCATCCACCTCTGGTTAAAATTTCTCAGCACACTTTAAAGAATTCACACTTGTCACAAAGTGCTCTGAACGCGAAATCATCTAATCTTTTTAACACTGTCTTGAGGCTTTGGGGATGTTCCTTGTCATCTTTACCAGTAACAATGATGTCATCGAGGTAAAACTGAGTGCCTGGGCAGCCTTGCAGTATCTGGTCCATAGTTTTCTGCCAGAGTGCAGGATCAGATGCTGTTACAAAAACCATTTGTAAGTTTTTATAGTGAGAAACACCAGACAGACTCTTCATCCATCTCCATATGTAGATAGGCCTATGTCACTCTCATCATTATCAATATTTTCATCAATAGAATGCAAATTAGTTCTCTTTTTGAAATTGCATCTTGATGTTTATCTTTATCTCTTCCCTGTGCAGTCAATTTATTTTTGTCTGCTCAAGTTGCTTTTTGTAACTGTCTGACTTTGTTGCATTTTCTGCAAGTTTCAACTTTAAATCTGCATTGATCTGGAGTATGTGAGCCCCTGGTACTATGGTAACACAATTTGTTCAGCAAAGCAGGTTCCTGATTAGTTGTTGCAATTTTGTTCAAATGACTACAACTGAATTGTATTTCTGTCTGCTGTTTCTATTGTTACAGCAATTTCAACTGCTCTTTTAAATGTAAGTTGTGCTTCAGTTAGGAGCCAGTTTTGAATGCTTTCTTGTAAGATTCCACAAATTAAATGATCTCTTGGTGCATCATTAAGATGTTCACTCAACTGACAATGCTTGGGCTATCTCTCCATTTCAGTCACATTTGCTGAAATTGACTCCCCTTCCTTTTGATTCCACTTTTGAAAGATAAAGCAGTCTGCAATCAACAATGGTTTTGGTTCTAAATTTTCCTGCATTACTTTCATGATATCAGCAAAGCTTATTTCAGCTGATTTGGTTAGAGCAGTTAAACTCCTAAGCAAACATTAGGCCTTTTAACACAATGCATTCAGCAAAACTGGCACTCACTTACCTTTGGCTATTCCATTTACCTCATAATACTGCTCAGTATATGAGTCCGTTATTTGTTGTGCACTTGAGCGCATTTGTCTTTCTAATATAGCCAGCCATTACTGCTTTTTTTAAAACAAAATGTATGATTATTATCACTGCTTATGAACCCATGAACCCGTTTCCTGCCTTTTTTTTATTCAACTGTCTCTATTGCCCACTTCTGAAGAGATACGTGCTGTGGTGCTTTTTATTAAACTTGAACATCTCACTGAGCCTTCAACAGGTTGGTAGACACCCTGGGTTTATTTGAAACTTCCTCATCACCACTGATATATTTTGTAACTCCAAAACATAAAACCCATTGAAAAAAAAACAAGATAAGCTTGAATGCATGTACATTAGTTTTGTTTCATTTTTACTTTTAGCAAGTCACACACATATGACATGCACTTACACTTACATAAAACCCATAATGAATTTCTTCAACAACAAAGAACGTTTAATCAAACAATATATTTACAATGTTATTCAAATATTAGTGAAATATTAAATATGCAACACTATCAAATTCCCTTTGATGAAATATTGTTCCAACCATTTTCACTGTTTACCCTCCTATAGACAATTTAGTTCCTCCAGGAAAAAGAAGGAAAGGTGCTTGCACAATTATCCATATGTTTTACATCTCATTCAACCTTTAGCCATATGCTTTGATCACCACTAATACTATCTTTCAAAACTCCCTTTCCTTCCATTATCTTAGAATTATTACCTTTCACCCACTGGCAATCTGTGCCAAAACCAAGTTCTTGCATTGAATCTTTTCCCTTTACTCCACATGTGTCTGTTAGTTCATTCCAGATCTCTGGTTGATCTGTTCTGCATGAATAATGGGAGTATTGGATGAGAAATTAGATGAAATTGCACTCCCAGAATGTTTCAGTCTGCAACCACGAATCCAGGTACACCTGGCCAGGCACTGCAGAACAGACCTTTCTTCAGACTACTCCCTCATGGGAAGCAATTATGTAAATGCATCATGTTCCCAGGCAAGAAAAGTCCAATGACAGGGGTGGTTTTCTTCCTGGTTGTCAAGGTGATCACAACTTTGTGATTTTATGCAACTGCTCTTTTTTTGCTACATGAGCAGGTGATAGATGTCAAATTTCACAATCAGCAGTGAAACCAATATGAAGTCACAGACAGATGTTTATTGTCAAGGTTAGCATCTTTACTGTTTTCCCGTGAATGTTCAAGAGTACGCAATGATTTTCCATGTGACTGATTTCCCCAAAGTCCAAAACAACATTAATAGTTTATATATAGCCATCTGGCACTTTGCTGCCAGTTCTACAATGTTTGTAAACAGAAAAACAAATATGCCATGCAAGTACAACTTTGTTATGCACTGATCTATCTATGGGGATGTTTGTTATACTGTCAGCATTGTAAAACACAAAGGGCTTGGTGGCCTGACTGGAATCCTGGCACTTACATCAGACGTGCCCAAGTTCTACATTTAGAGAGGGATTGTTTTATGCCATTGCTATACCTACCAATCTCATTACCATGGTAGGGTGCGACAAAGCTTTATGGTGCAAAACAGAGGGATCAATTCCCAGCAAGCAGTCAGCAACTCTCAAAGATCTTGTAAGAAGAATAATTCCAAAATTAATTCCTCTATTGGTCTTCAAAATGTCCCAGACAGCTGCCCATTTCTATAGCCAGCTCTCAGATCCTAGATGGACAAAGAAATAGAGAAAACTGGAGAAGTCAACGAGAAGAGCCTACATAATTTTCTCAGGGAAGTTAGGTAAATCAAAAAAAAAATAGTTTTAAACTTCTTTTGTCAATCCCATGAAGTATGCGTGTGATGCGGTAAGAGAAGACTTAATGGAGTGGTTAAAATTATGAGCAATTCCGAGAGAGCAATCTTGGCGAAATTGCTTGCAGTGGCAAAAGATTAGAAACCAAAGAACATTGGATCAACTTTATTGGCAGAAGAGCATGAGATGACATGAGAACTTCTGCTGTGCCGTGCATTATGACCTGGAATGCATTGCTTGAAAGGAAATAGACTCAGTAGACACTCTGAAAAGAAAATTGGAGATATATTTTAAAAGGAGGGATAAAAATACTGGATATACAGGAGATTTGAACTAATTGAATTGCTTCTTCAAAGAGTTGGCACAGGCTTGAAAGACTGTATGATTCTTTGATTCCCCAGATTTGGAGAGTTCTACCTGTTGTTTCTCATCATATGATGTTTCCAGGAGGCTTTTTTTTCATCATTATTCTTCAAAGCATGTTGAAAAATCTTTTCAAACAACACCGGCATTGCAGAACAGAAAGATTGTTCTTTTATTTCACTTACAGCAGACAACAAAACAGAAGAAGAGGACTCTTGATTCTGTTTTCAAAACATAACAAAACTTCTTATGGATTTGGGGTACAATGAAAAATAATAATACAGGCAACAATTGTGGTGACCTGCTTTTTGGTCCTGTGAATACTGTTTTTTCACATTCATTTAAATAGAGAAAGATGTCTTGAAAACAGCGTTCAAAATTCAAAGTAAATTTATTATGAAAGTACATATATGTCTCTATAGCAACCCTGAGATTTGATTTCTGTGGGCATACTCAGTAATAGAGTCAATGAAAGACCACACCCAACAGGACGGACAAGCAACTAATGTGCAAAAGACAACAAACTGTGTAAATACAAAGGAAACAAGAATAAATAAATAAACAATGAATATCGAGAACATAAGATGAAGAGTCCTTGAAAGTGAGTCCATAGGTTATTCAGTGATGGGACAAGTAAATTTGAGTAAACTTGTTCCACTGGTTCAAGGGCCTGATAGTTGAAAGGTAATAACTGTTCCTGAACCTGGTGGTGTGAGTCCTGAGGCTCTTGTACCTTCTTCCTGACGGCAGCAGTGAGAAGTGAGCATGACCTGTGTGGTGGGGGTCCTTGATGAGAGATGCTGCTTTACTGTGACAGAATTCCATGTCAATGCACTCAATGGCTGCGTGGGCTTTACTCATGATGGACTGGGCGAAATCCATTACATTTTGTAGGATTTTTATTTCAAGGGAAATCAAGGCTGAAAATGTATTACTCAGTTTTACAAACACAAGAGCTGAGTGCAGTTTTCGAACCTTCATATGACAATAACTGAGTTTTCCTTTTGGTGCAATCAGGCACATTCTTGCATTTTTTGTATGAATGCACAGCTGAAATCATTCATCATTTTTGTTAAGATTTCTATACTTTGTGAACTTTATCCCATACCCCATGGTCCTACATTAGTAAAACTAAAGTTCCAGATAAAATGGAATTGTCCATTAAATAAAAGCCTAAAATGAATAAAACCATGAAGTAAGACCATGAGAATATAGGGGCAGAATTAGGCCATTTGGCCCATTGTGTCTGCTCTGCCATTAGATCATGGCTGATCCATTTTCTCTCAGCTCCAAACTCCTGCCTTCTCCTCACATCCCTTCATATCTCAGCTAATCAGGAACCAATCAACCTGTGTCTCAAATATACCCAATGACTTGGCCTCCACAGCCGCCTGTGGCAACAAGTTCCACAAATTCACCACTCACTGGCTAAATAAATTCCTCCTCATCTCCATTCTAAATGGACATCTCTCTATTCTGAGACTGTCCTTTGATCCAAGACTCTGCCACCACAGGAAACATCCTCTCCTCATGCATTCTATTAAGGTTTTTTAACATTCGATAGATTTCAATGACAGCCCACCCACCCCACCCCTATTCTTCTGAATTCCAATGAATACAGGCCAGAGACATCAAATGCTCCTCATATGGTAGCCCCTTCATTCCTGGAATCATTGTTGTGAACTGCCTCTGAACCCTCTCCAATGTCAGCACATCCTGTCTTAGATAAGGGGCCCCAAAACTACTCACAATATTCCAAGTGTGACCTTACTAGTGCCTGAAAGAGCCTCAACATTACATCCTATCCATAACATGCCATATTTGATAGATTATTCAGGATAATGCCATTTGAAAACCATTAAATTCCACAAATTGACCTAGAAACCATACTGTTGTGGAAGAATTGTACTGGAATACACTAGTCACCTACATCACTTTCTGCCATTGCACCTGAAATCCATACATATGCCTCATTTTTAACATAGCAACGTCCAACAGCACCGACTGTGCTATATAGTACATAGGTACCTTCAGTGTCATTTTGGAAGACACATGCTAGATTAACTACAGTTCATCGGAACCATGACAGATCCTTTAAATGGGGTGTACTCATTGTGGTAGGGTGGAGGTACATTTCTACCAAAGGAAGGGTAAGGTGCTCCTTTCCTCTGCCAGCTTGAAGGTCACCCTTGGGTCACCTGCAGGATCATGAGAAGCCATGGGAACAATTCACAAGTCCTGGCTATGCAAATACTGACGCCAGGCAAACAATCTCTGAAGAGTACTGAGTATTGAGTATTGACAGCTGGAGGTCACCTGTCTGGCAAAGGCACTGCCCAAAAGAGAGCAATGGCAAGCCACTTCTGTAGAAAAGTTTGCCAAGAATGATCATGGATAAAAGACAATGATCATCCATGTCATACAAAATGGTACATAATGATGCTGATGATGATAACTCATTGTAGCCATTCACAATTGGAAGGCATTGCATATCTTTGGGAAGTTTACATCGAGTCCCATCTGACTAGATTTGGACTTGGCCTAGAATTTAGATGTAAAAGGTGGAGAGAAAGCGAAACATCTCCCACACAAATAGACCCAGGAGAGCACTGAGATTAATTATGCAATGAAAGTGACAGAAGATGGATATGGATATCAGCACCAGAAGTAAACACTGCATGCTTGGATCTATTGCTGCAATAAAATTAATGAGCTCACATGTGCTGGTCAAGATCAGTGAATGGACAATTAATTAGCAAATTTCAACTATTATTTGATTCATGGTTGGGCATCTGCAACATCCAGATTCATTTTTTGTCATGATCTAGCTTGCTATCCCATGCCCTCACACATTATTCTATCACTTATAACTATACCTTAAAGCTTCAGATATAACATGCATTAGTGGTTATATAACAAACTGGGATATCAAATGCTCTGCAATATACTCACAGACACAACTTAATATCTTTTGTTGAAGATATTATACAGCTGCCAATAGCAATATCAATTCATCAACAGGGACTACCATATCGAGAATGAGAGACTATCACCCAGAATAAGCCATCAATGACACCAGAGAAATTGTTTAAGAAGATAGCATTTTCAACTCCACTCTTTCTTCTCATTTTGGTCTTCTCCCTCAGTCCACAATCTATACAGATTTACAAGATTTACATTTGGTTTAAAACTTGTTTTTCCCACTTAGCCCTTGACTTTTTGTCTCTTTTCTTTCAATTTTTAATCTGGTCAGGATCTGGGTGCTAAGCAATTAGACACTGATGAAGAAGGCATTGATCAGATGCTGTCTTATTACTTGTTGCTAACAGAAGGTCAATATAACTGATCATACCATTTCCATTCCACCTTACCCTGTTTGCAATCAAGCAAAGGCTGTTGCCATTCATAGAAGCAGAGGAGACCAAATAATCTAAACATAAATATACATCAGCTAGTTCCTCATGACATCTAAAGATCTCTGTCATGTGTCACGTGGACTGTTTGAGGCTGCTGAATTATTTGTTTGAATGTTTTCATTCTTGGTTGAACTAAACTAATAGGCATAATCTGAAGTATGTACCTCTCTTGCATATATGAATTGTGAAGTTGTTGCCCATTTACTATTTCAGTAATATTGGTGTAGTCTTGTAACTATGTTGTTTGATGAAGCATTCTTGATTCTTTAAATAACTTAGTACAGGTTACATGTATAGATACTTGAATTGCATATGTCATCATGCTACCACATGATCTGTGCAGGCATTGCTTAAAGTAATCACAAAGTTAGTCTCACATTTCAGACTCCCATGCCTTCCTTTGAATTAGTTTAATGCTTTGGAGTTAGAAAACTTAACATAAGTAGACTCTGATATTTGATAACAGAAGGAGGCCAGGATGGTACGCATTGTAAGGAAAATTTTGAATCCATTTCAATGATAGTAAAAAAGACACAATTCAAGTGACATTCTTAATTCTTCATGACAAAATTGTGAGAAGCCAGTTTCTTTCATAACTGCAGTGCCATGGTTATGTTGTGGTCAGTCGTCTAGGTGGCGAAGATTCCAGATTTTCCAAATGCAAAGAAGAAATGCTACCATCCATTTTGTAGCTGAGTAGTTTCCCAGTTTTACTTTCCTCATTTCTTAAATAATTAAACAACAATCTTTAAATCCAAAGGTATGATTCCGCATTAC
Source organism: Mobula hypostoma (assembly GCF_963921235.1). Lineage (NCBI taxonomy): Eukaryota > Metazoa > Chordata > Chondrichthyes > Myliobatiformes > Myliobatidae > Mobula > Mobula hypostoma. The sequence goes on along the minus strand of NC_086101.1, from coordinate 85,659,765 downwards.
AGAGAATTTGCTCAAGTATATCATGCAGAATGTCTTTGGCTTTCTTTTAAGTATCCTAGCATAGAAGCCATATGTCCAGATTTGTCCCTGTTAAGACTTGTTATTTTCTCAACACTGTACATCTGTTGATACTTTTTCAATTCCCTTATACAAATGCTATTTTGTCCTTTTTTTCTATACTGTAATGAACACCGTATTCTTTTAGAAAGTATGCTATAGTATTTCATCAACATCTGCCTCTATTGGCTTATTTTTCTTTTTTTCACACTTATTCTCTTAATATATTAGAATAAACATTGTAGATTATTATTTGACATTATATTACACAAGCAGGGGAGACACACAGCAATCCATCTGTAATACTTACCATAAATAATTCACTTCTTTACAAATGTTTTCACTATCAATACATTAGTCCTTTTTAAGTTTCCTCATAATCATTATAACTTTTCAATATCTTTTAGCACCTCTGCTAATTTGGAGTTCTGTTTTCCTGAGCAACCTGAGCCTGAAGGGTGGATGCTGCAGTGTATTTAATATTTCACTAATATTTGAGTAATATTGTAAATATATTGTTTGATTAAGCATTCTTTGTTTACATAATTAATTAGGGATTATATGTAAAGTACATGAGTGGTTTAGTTCATTATGCCACCATAAGTGCACGCTCCCTTCAATGCCATCCCCTTCTCGCAATTCCTCCATCTCCGCCGCATCTGCTCTCAGGATGAGGCTTTTCATTCCAGGACGAGGGAGATGTCCTCCTTTTTTAAAGAAAGGGGCTTCCTTTCCTCCACCATCAACTCCGCTCTCAAACACATCTCCCTCATTTCACGCACATCTGCTCTCACTCCATCCTCCCGCCACCTCACTAGGAATAGGGTTCCCCTTGTCCTCATCTCCCACCCCACCAGCCTCCGGGTCCAACATATTATTCTCCGTAACTTCCGCCACCTCCAACGGGATCCCACCACTAAGCACATCTTTTCCTCCCCCCCTCTCTCTGCTTTCTGCAAAGATCGCTCACTACGTGACTCTCTTGTCCATTCGTCCCCCCCATCTCTCCCCACTGATCTCCCTCCTGGCACTTATCCTTGTAAGCGGAACAAGTGCTACACATGCCCTTACACTTCCTCCCTTACCAACATTCAGGGCCCCAGACAGTCCTTCCAGGTGAGGCGACACTTCACCTCTGAGTCGGCTGGGGTGATATACTGCGTCTGGTGCTCCTGATGTGGCCTTCTATATATTGGCGAGACCTGACGCAGACTGGGAGATCGTTTCGCTGAACACCTATGCTCTGTCCACCAGAGAAAACAAGATCTCCCAATGGCCTCACATTTTAATTCCACGTCCAATTCCCATTCTGATATGTCTATCCACGGCCTCCTCTACTGTAAAGATGAAGCCACACTCAGGTTGGAGGAACAACACCTTATATTCCATCTAGGTAGCCTCCAAACTGATGGCATGAACACTGACTTCTTAAACTTCCGCTAATGCCCCACCTCCCCCTCGTACCCCATCCGTTATTTATTTATATACACACATTCTTTCTCTCTCTCTCCTTTTTCTCCCTCCGTCCCTCTCACTATACCCCTTGCCCAACCTCTGGGTTTTTCCCCCCCTCCCCCTTTTCTTTCTCCCTGGGCCTCCTGTCCCATGATCCTCTCAGATCCCTTTTGCCAATCACCTGTCCAATTGGCTCCATCCTCCCCCTCCTGTCTTCTCCTATCATTTTGGATCTCCCCCTACCCCTCCCACTTTCAAATCTCTTACTAGCTCTTCTTTCAGTTAGTCCTGACGAAAGGTCTCGGCCCGAAACGGTGACTGTACGTCTTCCTATAGATGCTGCCTGGCCTGCTGCGTTCACCAGCAACTTTGATGTGTGTTGCATAGAGGTGACAAGGTAGTTTTAAAATGAACCTGAGGCATCTACCTACCTGTTGAAGTGCAACGAGATGTTAGAGTTAAAAAAAAGTGCAGAGTGATTTCTTCTTCGGTATGGGCAAGAAAGAGACGTTTGAGTTTAAAGAAAAAGCACAGTACATGCTTCTTTTGAAGGGACAAAGACAGTTGAGCTAAAAAAGCAGAAAATTGACAAAATTCATAGGCATTCAGTTTGCCTAGAAGTTAAACTGCTCCAACCAAACCAGCCAAAATGAGTTTTACAGAGTGACCTCCTCAACTCCCTTTTCAGGAAAGACATTATCCCTCAAAGTAAGAAATCCTCTACAGCGATTAAATCTTAAAAATTTACTATGTTGTGGATGTCTACCTTGTAGTTGTATTATATAGTATTCTGTGCACACCTATAGATGACTAGAGAGAAATATGCTACACATTTGAGTTGAGATGCATTCTATACTGAGTTGTTTATAGCTAAGTAGGTAGGAGTGTTGTGTATTTAATATTTCAGTATTATTTGAGCATGGGGTGCATGGATTGCACGGGAGGGGTAGCCCCTCTAGATGGGAGGGGGGCTTGTCGCACTCCTTGGAGTAGCTCATCATCTATTGCTCCCCACCAATGCCCAGCTCTCACCTGTGGCTCCTCGTAGCTGTTTGCATGTGATAGTGGCCACACCCCGGGCAACGGCTTCGACAGGCTGGCTAAACCAGGTGAGGGTAGCCAACAGGTCTGAAACCCTTGCTGAGATAAGAATTTCCTCATCCCAGCATGCGAAGACTGCTTCAGTGGATCAGGCAGAGGAAACCCCAGGAGTTCAACAGCTGAGAAGGCATTGGAGCAGTGTGTTGTGGAGTGCGTAGGGCATGGCAGAGCACCTAAGAAGACGCGGACATCCAATGCAGCCAAAGAAGTTGCCAGACGTAACAATTCTTCGTGCCTCTGGATTCTGACTTCTGAGGCCGAGAGAGTGGGATCGTCTCTGTGCAAGGCTTTTCCACTTTAATAATTTTCATGCACTGGTTACATTGCGCAACATTCATCTCCCAAAAGATCTCCTGGCCAGGAAGAACAAAGCATTCATGGAGTGGCAACACAACACAAGTTCCATTCCCAAAAAAAGAGCGGTTCAAGTCCCTTCAGGCCCACGCCTAATGGGAAATTCACAAAATGCACAACCTGTGGTGGGATAGGAAAGCTGAAGAGGTGCTACGCTTCGCCGCCATCAACAACTCGAAGCTGCTCTTTAACTCCATCAAGATGATCTTCGGCCCCTCAAGATCTGGCTCATCTCCACTGTTGTCTGCTGTTGGAACCACTCTGCTAAAGGACAAAGAGAGCATCCAACGCAGATGGAAAGAGCATTTCAGTCAGCTCCTGAACTGCCCTTCATCGGTTGACCAGTGTGCTCTGGACCAAATCCCCAACAGCCTATTCATGAGGAACTAGATGATCCTCCCTTGATAGATGAAATCAAGAAGGCTTTCGCGCAGATGAGCAGTGGCAAGGTGCCCGGCAAGGATGGAATACATGCTGAACTGTACAAGGCACTCAGCAAGGAATCACTTGAGGCTTTCCACGCACCCTGACTAGCATTTGGGAAGAAGAAGAGATGCCCCCTGACCTCAGAGATACAACAAAAATAAAGATTCAAAGACCAACTGTGGGAACTACAGAGGTAATGGAGCTACTTTCCATTGCTGGAAAAATCCTCACCCACATCATCCTCAAAAGACTGATTCCAACAGTGTCAGAAGAGAACCTTCCCAAGTCACAATGTGGCTTTCGCCCCAAACACAGCTCTGTCAACATGATCTTCACAGTGAGACAGATACAGGAGAAATGCCTGGAAGAACATGACATAGTACTCTGTCTTCATTGATCTGATGAAGGCGTTTGACATGGTCAACAGAAACGCACTGTGGATCATCCTTAGAAAGCTTGGCTGCCTGCAGAAATTCACTACACTCATCTGTCTGCTCCACGATGGCATGACAGGAGAAGTTTTCTCACATGGTTCCCTATCTGAGACATTCAATATCTCAAATTGCGTGAAGCAAGGGTGCATTCTTGCACCAGTGCTCTTTAACCTCTTCTTCACCCAAGTGCTGAAGCATGCTGTTAAGGACCTCGACCTGGGTACTTACATAAGATATCGCCTAGACAGATGGATGTTTGACCTGAGACGCCTTGCTGCAAAGACCAAAACGTTGAGGAGGCTCATCACTGAAGCCCTGTTTGTTGATAACTGTGCCCATATGGTCCACCAGGAGAACCACCTGCAGACGGTTGTCGACAAGTTCTCCGCAGCCTCAAAGCTGTTCGGCCTGATGATCAGCCTCAGTTAGACAGAAGTTCTCCTACAACCTACACCAAACAGTCACCCTCCTCAGCCACGCATCACCATCGACGGCACTGTCCTGAAGAATGTGGAGAGCTTCAAGTATCTAGGAAGCACCATCTCCAGCAACGGATCCCTTGGCAAGGAGATCATAGCAAGGATCCAGAAAGCCAACCAGGCACTCGGGAAGCTCTGTGTTAAAGTTCTGGAGCACAAGGACATTTAGCTTTCAAGCAAGCTCAAGGTGTACAACGCTGTGGTCCTCACCTCTCTCCTGTACGGCTGCGAAACCTGGACCCTGTACCGCGGGCATGTCAAACAGCTGGAGCAGTTTCACATGCACTCTCTGCGGTCGATCATGAGGATTCGATGGCAGGACCAAATCACCAACCAGGAAGTCCTTCACAGAGCCAACAGCACAAGCATTGAGGCAAGGATCCTCCAGGTCCAGCTAAGCTGGACTGGCCATGTAATCTGCATGGGTGAAACAAGAATCCCCAGGCAGCTGCTCTACGGTGAGCTTGAGCATGACAGTCGCAATCAGGGCTGCTCCAAAAAAAAGTTCAAAGACAATCTGAACTCGTACATCAAATGGGCAGACCTCCAGCCTCGACAACTTGAGGAGTCCACAGCCGACAGGGCTGCGTAGTGTGCCCTGACCAGAAAAGCTGCATCTGAATTTGAGGATGACCGAAATCAGCGCCTTGCAGCAGTATGTGACCAACGCCACAGAGCTGTGTATGCACCTGTTCTAACAACCGCCATTCCATGTCCAACCTGAAACCGCAGGTGTGCTTCAGCCTTTGGCCTCTGAAGCCACATGCATATCCACAGATGACTGCACAATGTTTAGTCTTCCTCAGACCCCGAGAGACAACCACCACCATTATTTGAGCAATATTGTATATATCCTATTTGATTGAGCATTCTTTGTTTGTTTACATAATTCATTATGGGTTGTATGTAAAAGTACGTGAATGGCATACATTATTACACCACCACGTCATAAGTGTGTGCCTCACTAAAGTAAAACAAAGTAGACCTGCATCCCCAACTCCTGTGTTTTTCTTTCGATTAGTTTCTGGAATTACAAAGGATAATCGGTGCCACAATGAAGATATCATGAGAACATTAATTTTCATGTGTCATGGCTATATAATTTAGGATGCAGGTAAGATGTCTGTAAATAGTAATAGGCAGTAAATTATATTAGAGGGGATAACAAACACTCAATTATCTCAGTCCCATCAACAGAAGTATGTTAATATTGACCATATTGCATATTTTCATTATATATATTTCATTTTTTGCAACAACATATAATAATTTTGACAATCCGACAGAAAATAAACACTGATTGAAGTGTTGAAGCCTGAGAGTGGAAAATGAACTGGTGTTCATTCCCACTATTTCATGCCAGCCAAGCTCCCCCACAAGAGCCTATCCTGTCTGCCTGCATTTGAGCTGTTTCCCTCTCTTCTTGCCACTACCATCAGGCAAGATGTGCAGGAGTCTGGGGTCCCATAACACCAGGTTCAGGAATATTTGTTGCCCTCCAACCATTGGGCTCCTGGACCAGCATGGATGGCTTCATTCACATCAGGCTGAACTGACCCCACAGACGGTGAACTCACTTTTGAGGATTCTACTGCTCGTGTTCTCGGTATAATTTGTCTTCTTTCGAGCATTAGTTGTTTGTCAGCCTTTGTTATGTGCATTTTTTTGCGGATTCTATTGTATTTCTTTATTTTCCTGGGGGTGCAAGCAATAACATAAATCTCAAAGCTGTATATGGTATGCATTGATTGATAATATATTTACCCTGCACTTTGAATTATTGGATGTCATCAACAACAATGAGAAGGCCTACACAGAGGAGGTAGAAGAGCCCAAGGCCTGTGTCAAGCAAGTAACTTCTTCCTCAATGTCAACAAGACAAAGGAGATGGTTACCAACTTCAGAAGAACTCACACCACTCTCAGCCCTCTTTACATCAACTGCATAGTACTGGAAATTGCCAGTAGTTTCAAACTCCTAGGAGTGCACATCTCGCACAATCTCTCATGGCCCCATAGCACATCCCACACAACCCAGAAAGCTCACCAATGCCTCTGCTTTCAAGGAGGCTGAAGAGAAATGGATTATGTACATTAATACTTATGTCCTTCTGTAGATGTGCAGTAGAGAGTATTCTAATACTGTATGACTTGAAAATTGCTAAGTGGTAGACAGGAAGGCTCCACATGTAATCAAAACTGCCCAATGCATCACTGGCACCAGCCTATCTGCCATCAAGGACATAAATACAGAAATGAGCTGGAATAAAAGGTCAGCAATTCCATAAAGAATCTCACTCATCCCGCTCATGGACTGCTTGTCCACCCCCATCAGGAAGGAGGCTACATAGCATCCACGCTAGGAGCACCAGACTCAAAAACAGTTACTTTCCTCAAATAGTAAGGCTGATCAACTCCTCCACTCACTAAACCACCACTACTTTATCATTTCCTATCAGAGTCACCCTATGTATAGAGACTCCTGTGTCTGGCATCACTTTGTATTTATACAATCAATCTATGTATAAAAGCTAATATTACATTTATTCTGTTTCTTTTATTATTGTGTTCTTTATCTTATTGTGTTTTTATTGTGCTACATCGAATCCTGAGTAAGAATTATCTTTCTTTCTATTAAACTTGTGTATTGGAAATAACACTGAACAATCTTGAATCTTGAATCTTTGAAATCTTTGAATCTTAAATTCAGTTAATTTTAATAAACAAATTTTGAAATAAATGTCTAAACTGGTCTCGGTAATCATGGAAACAACTTGATCAAATTGTGGGAGACAGCACGTTAGTGCCTTTTGGTTTTCAATAAGTCTTGTTTCTAGTTCCAGCTCCCTTTGTTCTTGAGGTAACCCACTTATATATACAGTATAAGTTGGTTGAGCCAGTTGCCAGACAGTAACAGAGTTATAGGTAAAAAGTTGTAAGAAATTACCTGACCAATGTAAGTCGCAAATAAATCCCTGGTCAAAAAATATCTTTCAAGGTCATTCCACTTATCAAAACAACTCAAGAAAAAAAAATCTAAGAAGTGCCCCTTTCTTCTATGATTTAACTTTCCACAAAGGAATTTTCTGATGGAGGGTGGGAGAAATGGAGTTAATTGAAAAATGGAATGAATTTTATTTGGAATAATGGAACTGAAATTTTGGTTAAGCCTTGATACTAGCCACATGCATTAAATGCTCCCTGCACAACAACATCTGTTCTCAATCTATCATAAATTGTTCAATGTCAAAACCCAAAGGAAACATCTGAGAAAACATAAGGTAGCTAATAATTGTATTATTGCTTCAAATTACTCACATTTACTACGTCAACATGCTTAGAAAAATATTGTGCCATTTGTGAGAGATCAAAAAATATTTAGAATTAGTTGCATGAAGTTCTAAGATGGGAAGTCATTAGAGTACTGTAGAATGACATTTTGATCCTTCACTTGAATGCAAAATTGGTAGCTGTTCAAATTTTTTTAAAATATTAAATAGATCCATGGAATTGCTTTTTACAGAATTATCTTTCAATTCCAAAAGGGAGGCTCAAATGAGAGAGTTAATTTCATTGACAGGAAAGATTCCTTCACTATCTTGTTCGGCAGTCCATTGGGATCAAGAATGATTTACTTCCACTTGCTTTTATTGGTTTTGAAGTGGCTAATGAGATCAATGTGGGAACTGCAGACTCCTCCACAGATTAGGAAGGAGTTGATTAATGGGATCTGGGGGTAGGTAGTAGGTGAGGTAGCAAGGGATCTATGTGCTAAAGATACATGGTCTCAGTATTATACCAAGTGCAGCCACGAGTCAAAGGCCCCTAGGAGATAGTCAAGTTTTTGCATTTTTTTCAAGGACTGTGAACTTCAACATATCATTAGTTTTGACATTCGATTTCATGATGTTATAATTATAATTGCATACGTAAGTGCAACTCCAACAGTGTAGCAAGTTATATAACACCCTTAGCAATTAACAATAATGCAACTTGAATCACTTCCATAATCTCATGAATTGTTCATTAGAATTGATTATTAGCATGGACTGTATGTAACCTTAACTGTTATTCATTGGTATCGTGTCTGCTACTTTCAAGTTCAATTTCAAGTTTATTGTCATTCAACCATACACATGTATACAGCCGAAGATAACGTGCAAAACACAGCACATATAGTTGCAACCCAAGCACAAGTCCCCATGTTGCATGGCCTGAAAAATAACAAGTTGATATAAAGTGTAAGGTGCACGTTTACCCATATATAGTGGGGAAAGTCAAATATCAAATTATTTTGTCAGCCAATTTTTGACCACAGTTAATGAGTAGATGTGGTGCAGAGAACTGAGAATAACATCAGCAATATTTTTAAGACGCTGATGGTTGTAATAGACTTAAGTCCAGAGACAGATTGTATTCCGTGTGTATAAGAAGCTCTGTTTGAAGGTGGCCACCACAAAATCAACTAAAATAACATGATATGGACTATAGTCAGATCTTTGTTGTCTTCATGATGAGAGCCGAGATAGCAAATATTTCTTTTCCATCAGGTGCAAACAAATACCTCTAAGTTGCCCTACTGGACACATATGAAAACTCAGCCTAGTACATATTCTCATACCTTGTTGTTAAGTCCCTGTAATCTGCCTGAATTGATCACGGGGTCTCCTAGTTTTGACGTAATTCCTTCATCTTCTGATATATGATACACAGTGGAGAGTATCCTGACAAGCTCCATCATGGCCTGTTCTGGAAACACCAAAGTCTAAGCATGGAAAATCTCTTAAAAAGTGGTGGATACAGTTTGTAAACGAAAGCCCTCCACACCATTGGTCACATCTACAAGGAGTGCTGTCACAAGAAGGCAGCACCCATCAGCAATGACCCCCACCATCCAGGCCAGGCTGTCTTCTCACTGTTACAATCAGGAAGGAGGTACAGGAGCCTTTGGCCCACAGGATCAGGCTCAGTTACAGTTATTACCCTTCGACCATCAGGCTCCTGAACCAGTGTGGATAACTTCGCTCACCTCAACACCAAACTAATTTCACAACTTATGGAGTCACTTTCAAGGACTCTGCAACTCATGTTCTCAATATTATTTATTTATTGATTTGTTTACCCTTTTAAAATGTTTTAATACATATTTGCACAGTTTGTCTTCTTTTCTGCATTGATTGCTTGCCTATCTTTGTTTGTGTGTCAGCCTTCTTAGATTGTACTGTATTTCTTCTACTGTGAATGCCTGCAAGAAAATGAATCTCAGGGTAGTTTATGGTTCCATATACGTACTTTGATAATAAATTTATATTAAACCTCGAACATTGAACTTACAGGATGTTTAGGGCCAAGTTCCATCTGCAGTCAAAAATAAACTTTTTGAGTATCCTCTGTGGAGGCTAAAAGAGCACTACCAAAGAGAAAGACCAGATTGAGTGAAAAGTTTCAGAGACAAAACTAAGCTTATGTATAAAGTGAATTAATGTTGAACAGACAACATAGACTCTGACAAAGGTGAATTGTCATGCCCAGAACTGTATGGTATGTATTACTGAAGCAGATCATAAAATCATACGGAAAATCATGATAGATATGTCTAGTGTAGAACTGAAAATGTAACTAGACACAGAGTTAGCTTTGTCTATAATTTCAGAGGCTGACTACAACAGACTGTTTTTTAAGGTACCATGAGAGAAGATCTGAGTGATGCTAAAGACCTACACAGGCGAAAAAGAGTCTCCCAAAGGCAAACTGAAATTGGATGTGATGTATGGAGGCCAAACACAGCAGTCAGAGCTTGATGTGTTGAAAAGAGGAGGGCCAGCATTTTTCAGATGTGAATGGTTGAGAAAAATCCAAGCAGCCTGGCACACAGTGTGGCATTATCAGGCAACTGCAACCCAAACGGTAGCACTAATCAGGGGCTGCCACAGTTCCTTAATGCTAATGAGAAGGTGTTTTAGAAGGGTATTGGTAAATTCAGAAGTATGAAGGTCAGATTGGAACTGGATAAGCAGCAACACCAAGATTCATAAAGCGTATCCAGGGCCTTACGCATTATGTCCCAAAGTGGATGCTGAGCTTCAGAGCATAGAGGCATCTGGAATTCTTTCCAAGGTGTAGTGGAGCGATTGGGCCATTTCCATTGTCCCAGTGATCAAGTAAGGGAAGGCTGGAGCCGTATGCATATGCAGGAATTTCAAAGTGTGCATCAACCTGGTGCTGAGTACTGTGCAGTATCCCCTGGCATGAATAGAAGACATTTTTGCATCTTTGGTAGGCAGGGAAAGGTTTTCAAAGATTAACTTCTTATAAGCCTACCTGAAAATGGGGAATGAGGTGTCAAGCAGGAAGTTCCTCACAACCAACAATGACAAGGGACTGTTCCAGTATAATTGCCTTGTCTTTGGCGTCACATCAGCTCCAGCAATTTGACAAAAAGCAATGGCGAAAGTGCTCCAAGATATCCCAGGAACACAATTTTACCTTGATGACATCATCATAACTGGCAAGAATGATGAAAAGCACCCCCAGAACCTTGATGAAGTAGTTACCAGGCTGAGTGAGTACGGTCTGCGTGCAAAGAGAGAAATGTGAGTTTTTCAAGAATGAAATCTCATAACGTCATTGTCATTGATAAGCATGGCTTACACAAGTCAAGCTTATCTACATATTGTGTCAGGAAACCTTCCTGAACACACATAACAAACTCCATCCTATCTAAACCCCTTGCTCTAGGGAGATGCTAATCAATATTTGGGAAATTAAAATCTCCCACCACAACAACCCTGTTATTATTATACCTTTCTAGAATCAGTCTCCCTATCTGCTCCTCGATGTCCTTGTTACTATTGGCTGGTCAATGAAAAACACCCAGTAGAGTCATTGACCCCTTCCTGTTTCTAATTTCCACCCACAGACACTTCGTAGACAATCCCTCCAGACTTCCTCCTTTTCTACAGCCGTGACACTATCTCTGATCAGCAGTGCTACACCCCCACCTCTTTTGCCTCCCTCCCTGTCCTTTCTGAAACATCTGAAGCCTGGCACTCAAAGTAACCATTCCTGCTCCTGAGCCATCCAAGTCTCTGTAATGGCTACAACATCATAGCTCCAAGTACTGATCCACACTCTAAGCTCATCCACTTTGTTCATGATGCTTCTTGCATTAAAATAGACACATCTCAAACCATCGGTCTGAGCGCATCCCTTCTCTATCACCTGCCTCTCCTCCCTTTCGCACTGTCTACAAGCTTTCTCTATTTGTGAACCAAACTTTCCTTCCACCGTCTCTTCAGTTCAGTTCCCACCCCCCAACAATTCTAGTTTAAACTCTCCCCAATAGCCTTAGCAAACCTCCCTGCCAGGATATTGGGCCCCCGTAGATTCAAGTGCAACCAGTCCTTTTTGTACAGGCCATGCCTGCCCCAAAAGACTTCCAAATGATCCAGAAATCTGAATCCCTGCCCCCCTGCTCCAATCCCTCAGCCAAGCATTTATCCTCCACCTCACTCTATCCCTACACTCACTGTCACGTGGCACAGGCAGTAATCCCGAGATTACTACCTTTGAGGTCTTGCTTCTCAACTTCCTTCCTAACTCCCTGTAGTCTGTTTTCAGGACCTCCTCCCTTTCCTACCTATGTCGTTGCTACCAATATGTACCATGACCTCTGGCTGTTCACCTTCCCACTTCAGGATATCATGGACACGATCGAAACATCCCAGATCCTGGCACCTGGGAGACAAACGAACATCCATGTTTCTTTCCTGCGTCCACAGAATTGTCTGTCTGACCCCCTAACTATGGAGTCCCCTATCACTGCTGCCATCCTCTTCCTTTCCCTACCCTTCTGAGCCACAGGGCCAGACTCTGCACCAGAAGTGTGGCCACTGTTGCTTCCTCCAGTTAGGTCTCTCCCCCCACCAACAGCACTCAAACAGGAGTACTTATTGTTAAGGAGAACAGCCATTGGTGTACTCTCTAGTATCTGACTCTTGCCTTTCCCTCTCCTGACTGTTACCCACTTATCTGTATCCCGAGGCCCCAGTGTGACTACTTGCTTATAGCTCCTCTCTATCACCTCCTCACTTTCACTGACCAGACAAAGGTCATCGAGTTGCATCTCCAGTTCCCCTAACCTGGTCCCTAAGGAGCTGTAGCTCGACACACCTGGTGCAGATGTGGCTGTCCAGGACACTGGGAGACTCCCAGACATCCCACATCTGACACCCAGTACCAAACACCATCCTCACACACATTCTTCCTGTTTCTATTCTTCACAAGTAGCTCGACCCATTATCCCCAAAGCCCCGTTGAGCCAAAGCCCTCCTGTCTCCCTCTACTCTGTCACCCGCTCTATAAAACTCTCTTCCTTTTAAATCCTTCTGGCCGGTCCAACTCGCTGACGTCCACACGCTTGCGCAGTCATGCCTTGATCTAACCGCTGAAGAAAAATCTGTCTCTTTTAAACTCTTCCTGCTGGTCTAACTCGTTGAAGTCCACGCACTTGTGCAGTCGTACCTCGATTGCTACGAGGTTACAATGTTGGGCACTCTTCCTAGGATCCCACTCTTATGACATAGAGTTTGAGGGTATAAAATAACACAGCAATGCTGATGGCTTGTCATGTCTTCCACTATTGGAAAGTGAAGAAAATTCTTCATACTGCGACCAAGCAGATGTGTCCCACACAGCATTGATGAACCAGATGCTGGTAGCAAATTCTGAAATACAAAGGGAAACAGAGAATGACCCAACATTGTCAAATGTGTATGAAATCACTATGCTAGGATAGCTAGCTCATGGTTACCCAAAGTTTCCAGAGTACTCATTGAGACGAAACCAACAGTCAGTATGTCGAAGAATGCTGATGAATGGCTCTTATGTTGTGGTTTCTTCTGAACTGCACACCAGGGTGTTAGAAAATCTGTATATAGTTAAAGATGAAGAGTTTTGCCCGGAGCTATGTGTGGAGGCTGGGAGCAGATAAACAGATTGAAAACTTGGCCGAAAGCTGTTCAGTATGCCAAAAATTTCAAAATGCATCCCCACAGGCACAGTTACATCATTGGGAGTGGGCATCACCATGGCAAAGAGTACATATTGACTTTGCTGGGCCATTCATGGACTCCTTGTTTCTGATTGCTGTGGATGCTTATTTGAAGTGGCTGGAGGTTATATCAGTGAAGTCAACCACCTCAGCAAAGGCTGTCTCCACCCTGAGGACTATCTTCACCTGAAATAGCTTAACAGAACAAATTATGAATGACAATGGATCACAATACATGTCAGAAGAACTCAGATTGTTAATGAAGAAAAATGAACAATCTCTACAGCATAAGGTGACAAATTTCCTTTTTGTGTAGCGGAACTATGTTCATGCAGGGACAAACCAAACACTGGCAATGTTGTTTATGAACAGGGATCTGAGATCTTGTATAAACCTCCTGAAACCAGATTATGGAGGGAAGTGCACAATAAGCAGTTCAACCAGTTGCCACATGAAGCAGCAAGGAGCTTTGAACTTGGACAGGAAGTCTTGGCACGCGATTACCAAGAAGACAAGTGGGTCCCCAGTTGGATGGCTACAAGAACTGGACCATTGTTGTACACAGTGGATCTTTGAAATCAGACTTGGAGACGTCATTTGGACCAGATACTGGATGCTCAACTGAAGAACACACCTGATTCAACTGCATCAAACAAGACAGTCACATTACAGCCACCAGACTTACCTCTCAATGATGATCAGGTTACTTCCAGCAACATGGCACTGGCAACTGAGAACATTGGCGTGACAAGACACCTACCAAACCTGTTGCTGCTCCACAGGACCAGAGGTGCTACTCTGAAAGAAACAGAGCACCACCCCAAAGATTGAATCTTTAGAACAGTGAAGTTACTTGTGGACCGTTAATGTGAAAGCATGCTTATTTGCAATATGGGTTTATGAATGGGAAATTTAATGTTTTGTACATATACAGTTTTATGTTGCATTAAACTAAAGCCTTCTTTCCCAGACAAGGATAAAGGTAAGAAGTAAGGTAGACATTGCTGTACTTTTGATCAAGTCTCAATAAGACTAGGACAAAAAGAAGGGAGTTAAATAACACTGTAATGTAACACTAATTGGCTCAAACGTGTGATTGTCAAACCTGTGTGGGCATGTAGACCCGGCAGCGGAGACCATGGTTGAGACATGGCCCCCCTCCCTCGGCTCAGCTTCTGAGGCACCACAGATCTGTGCCCACTGGATACGAGATTTGCCCAGGACGTCATCAGCCAGGACCCAAGAATGTGCCTTGGGACCATACCCCTCCCAATCCATGAGGTATGGTCCCTCGCTTTTGTTACGTACCCCATAACTGGGTTGCCAAACCAGCAGAAATGGATCACTCAGTTGGAGTCTGGATTACTAGATCTAAGAAAGTTTTATTAAAGAAACAAGCAACACAGTAATCGAAAGGATAATAGATGCAACAGTTCAGCAATGATAAACACACATGTGCACAGAATTAAGATAACAGGATCAATCAAGCTCTATCGTTGTCTAGGGGTAAATGACCAATTTCAAAGTGACACAAAGTCCAGTTCAATTTAGTTCAGTTCGCAGTAATCGTTCCCATGGCAATGGACAATGTGGGGGGAAGGAGAGAGAGAACGGGAACGACTGATCATTCAGAACGGCTTCCACTCACAGACTGGCGATATTGCTCACAAGCAGCTTTCGGGCGAGTCCTTTGTGATGTCACCTGAGGTCACCGACTGTGACCCCTCCTCCAGATGCAGTTGATCCTCTTCAGTGAACCTGGCACCCAAGCAAGGGTGGACACACACCGGGTTCCCGCTGATCGTACCTTTCCACCCTATGCGTCTATGGCTTGGTTCCGCAACCAGCCTTCCAGACGACTCCCGCCGACTTGCAGGGTGGCACCGCTTCCAGGGTCTTCTTACCTCGTGGTGTCGTGTGTGTGTTGCCTTAGCGAACCTGTCCCTTTTTATCCCCCTACTGGGGTATCGCCTGTCCATCACACTTCAAACAGTTCAGGGTTCAAAGGGGGAGCCGATCTTGACAATACCCAGACTGATGGCTCCTTCATTAACATCTCCAAATGCTGCTTCATTGTGTTCCTTATCTCTCCCTCCCCTGAGGACAGGTGGCAGACCAACTGCTGATGCCACTGATGCTAGCCCAGGCCAGCAAACATCTTAATTTATGTGTATTCTCGTCACACTTTGCACCCAGCAAGATGCCTGGAGACACCGCAGAGTATAGACTAGGGAAACATCTACCAAATGAGGAGATGGGGTGACTGGAGCCACGGGGGAGGTGGTAACCAACTTGAGATGGGAAACATGAAACACTGGTTGGATCTTCATTGATGATGTTAGGCGCAATCTATACAAAATCTTTTTGATAGCCTTTTTTCACTCCGAATAGTCCCACATAGAGTGGGGACAACTTGTGGCTTTCAACTTTCAGGAGATCTCTTGATGCCAGTCCAACCTTCTCCTCTGGCTTGAAAGGCCTGACCTGTCAGCAGAGCTGGTCAACCTGCCAGGCATGTTGCTCTGAGTGCCTCTATGTGTGATTGTGGCATTTGAACAATTATATAGCAGTAGGAACTCTCGCACCAATCTCCTGGTCACAGAAGGCTGTAAGCCCTTCTGGCATTCAAAGGGGGACATGTCAGTGGATGACAACAGGAACTTATTCTGGGCAATTTCTGCCTGAACCAATGGGAGCTCCAGGATGTGGGGTTGGAAGATACAAGCGCAGGGTTGTCCCCAGCTCCTGGTTCATTCGTACACTCTGGCAGTTAGATTGGGGATGGAAACTAGATGAGAGGCTGTCTGTGGTTCCCACTAGAATAAAAAAAAACCTTCCAGAAGTGGAATGTCAGCTGCAGTCCTCACTCAGACATTCTGTCCTGAAGGAGGCCGTGCAGCCTGAATACATGTTGAACCATGAGAGTCACACGAGCCAATGGGAGCTTAGGGAGAGCAATGAAGTGAGCAGCTTTGGAGAATAGATCCACAATGACCAGAAAAGTAGTGTTTCCAGGAGACAGGGCAAGTCAATGATGAAATCCACCAGGAGGTGGACAGGGGCCGTGGGGCACAAGCAACTGATAGTGCACACTGGGCACTGGTGTGATATCTTGTTCTGAGCACAAGTGGGATATGCAAAGACAAAGTCGCATACATCCTGAGACATAGGTGGCCACCAAAATTGTCTTTTGATAAACTCCTGGGTCCACTGAATTCCTGGATGGCCATTCAGACAGGAGGAGTGACCCCATTCCAACACTTTGGAGAACTCTGTAACAGGGACAAACAGCTCGTTGGGCAGTCTCCCACCTGGACCTGAATCGACTGCTGGGCAGCCCTCACCTCTGCTTCTATATTCCCCAAGTTACCAGAGAAGCAATGCAAGAATGAGAAAGGATAAACTCTGGACTGGTGTTGTCCTCCAACACATTGAACTACTAGGAGAGAGCATCGACATTGGTATTCTTGAGGACAGGACAGAAGGTGAAGAAGAGAGTCCATCGGGCTTGATGGGAGTTGAGTCTCTTAGTGTCCTGAATGTAGGAGAGGTTCTTGTGATCCATCCAAACCAAAAAAGGGAAGCTTTCCCTCCTCCAGACGGTGTCACCATTCTTCCAAGTAGTTTTCAGTTCCTGATCTCGTAGTTATTCTCAGTTAGAGTCAAGTGATGGGAAAGAAAGACAGGGGTGCAGCCAACTATCCGCAGGAGAGTGCTGACAGAGTACAGCTCCAATGCTGACATCTGATGCATCCACTTTGACAATAAATGACGGGGATTTGTCTGTGTGTTGCTGCACTGAGGCAGTGGTGAAACTTCACTTTAGTTCCTAGAATGCCTAGTCTGCTTTGCTTGTCCAGTGGAATCCTATAGAAATCTTCCTGGTAAGTACATTTATATGGGCCACAATAGAGCTGAAATTTCAGATGAAGCAGTGATGGAACAGATGAAAGAGCTCTATTTCGATCTTTAATATCTCAATTCTTCCCCTTCAGGGTTCTTTTGAAGACCCCAACCTGGAGTTACATGCTGACTTTGTTTCTTTGCGGAAATGGGACCCGTTCTCAGTTTTTCACAACTGGCCGTTATTTGACATGCCAAGGATGCGGCCTAAGAACTTAGCTCACCTTACAGAGGTCCAGGATCTCATGGCTCTGGAGACGGGTGGATCGAAGGTCGGTGTCCTGGCAGGAAATCGGTGTGTCGAGGGAGTCAGAAGATCTATGGCTATGAACCTGAGATGTTTGAGCACAGAGCTTGGAAAAAGCGACGCAACGGACTTATAACATTATAAATTAGCAAGTTGTTTGTTGTGTCTCCCTTCTCACTGTGAAACAGAGATATCGCTTTCTCCCTTATTAGGGAGAGAGAGAGCCTGTGGTATGTCGAATACTGGGTGAATGAGTAGTCTTTGGGGTACTGCAAGTCTATGTCTTTGATTTTGCTTTGCTGCATGCTTCAGTGCTCGGTGGTGGGTGCCGATGTTTTTTTTTGCTGGTGTGGAAGGGGAATTGTTGCTTTTGTGACGAATACACATAGATAAGATGTTAGCTGTCCTGTGTGATCAGCAGTTGGTCTGCCACCTGTCTTCAAGAGAGAGATAAGGGACACAATGAAACAGCACCTGGAGATGTGTAGAGAGCTGTCTGGAGCGGCTCTCCCTTTGAACCCTGAACTGTTTGAAGTGATGGACAGGCGATACCCCAGCAGGGGGATAAAAATGGACAGGTTCGCTAAGGCAGGACACACACACGCCACCCGAGGTAACGAGACCCTGGAAGTGGTACGCCTATCACGAGTTGGTGGGAAGTACCAGACAACGGCCAGGGTGGAAAGGTACGATCAGCGGGAACCCGGTGTGTGTCCGCCCTTGCCTGGGTGCCGGGTTCACTGCAGAGGATCGACCGCATCTGGAGGAGGGGTCACAGTCGGTGACCTCAGGTGACATCACCAAGGACCTGCCCAAAAGCTGCTTGTGAGCCATATCGCCGGTCTGTGAGTGAAGCCGTGTCTGAATGATCAGTTGTTCCTGTTCTCTCTCTCTCTCCCCCCACGTTGTCCATCGCCATGGAAACGATTACTGCGAACTGAACTACTAAACTGGACTGAACTTTGAGTCACTTTGAAATTTGGTCATTTACCCCTAGACAACAATAGAGCTTGATTGATGCTGTTATCTTAATTCTATGCACATGTGTGTTTATCATCACTGAACTGTTGCATTTATTATCCTTTCGATTACTGTGTTGCTTGTTTCTTTAATAAAACTTTCTTAGTTCTAGTACTCCAGACTCCAACTGAGTGATCCATTTCTGCTGGTTTGGCAACCCAGTTACGGGGTACGTAACACTTTGCTGCTGCTTATACGCATGAGGGAGGGGATCTGGGGCGTACTTGAGGTTCTAACATTTAACTGGCATTCATTCTTTGGGGGCACTCCTCCGTTTCTGTGCATGGTTGCGAAGAAAAAGCATTTCAGGATGTATATTGTATACATTTCTCTGACATTAAATGTACCTTTGAAACCTTTGATAAAACTTTACAAACCCTATGAGTGGCGCAACTGTTTGACATAAATGATTTGGATCACACCGTGACCGTTTGAACTTTACTCAAGTCCATTTGAACACTGGAAAGGGTAAGCATATAGCCAATAAATGATGGCTGGTCTTTAAAAAACTCACACTTCATTGGCATGGCATGTTCAGCACAGCTTTGTGGGCTGAAGGGCCTGTATTGTGCTGTAGGCTTTCTAAAAAAAGTTTATACTCGAGGAGCCATCTCAGGACCCTTCAGATATGCTGAACATGATTTCCTGGTCAGAGCGGTAATAGATTAAAATTCGTCCAAATACATGAAAACATGTCCCTGAGCACATCATTGACAAGGGCCTGAAAAACATCAGGAGCACTCACCAGACCGAAGGGCATCAGAAGGGATGTCACCCATTCCAACAGCAGAGACTGGGCTTGTCGAAAAGAAATTATCATCGCATTGCTTTGGTCTTATCTCAACACAGATTTGACCACACTTAACTTCTCCACTACCAAGCCAATGAATCTCAGGGCCAAGGTCAACTGCTCTCCCGTTGCTGGTTCTACTTTCATGGTCAAGACCTGCTGTCAAAACGTTTAGATATGGCCCAAGTGCGGAGAGAGAGAGACATTGATGTGGGTCAACAATTCACTGACTTGAATGAGAATTGTTGCAGAATTTAAAGGAAAAAAAATAAATGCCAGGCCAACAGGACCAATAAGTAAAACTCTCAAAATGAACTTAATACCAACACTCTAGCTGGAAACAATAGCTAATAGGAAAAGAATATCCCCCTTGACAGCATCTGCCAGAACAGTAGTCTTCTTTCCCAGACAAGGACTAGGATAAGCAGGGAGCACAAACATTGCTGTGCTTTTCATCAAGTCTTGGCACGACTTGAAGGAAATGAAGAGAGTTAAATCCCATCATAATGGAACACTAATTAACTGGGGTGTGCAAACTCACAAGCACGAATGTTGAACCAGTTGTGCACACAGCCCACCTGCTCAGGCGCATGGACCCTGCAGCAGAGTTTGTGGTTGTGACAATATTTCACCAACTGTGCATATCCTGCTGTTATATTATCTTACTGGAATAGCGAAAAGAACCTACTGTCTATCAACATTATACTGCCTAATCATACAATAATTGAATCAAAACTCAAACCCACTTTCCAAATAAAAACTCTTCCCATTATGTGTTCTTCAACAGTGGCCAAGTTAATGAACAAACCAAATGGTGCACACTCAGTTGTCCTAATTACATGTCCATGGTGTAGTCAACACCACTATTTGTAAATGTCCAATAAATCCAGTTAAAATAATAGTACCTTGCATTTCCTAAATTGGTGCTTTGAATGTTGATATGCTTAGGGTGGTTCAAGAGCCTCCTGTATCACAAAGGAATTTTATAGGGAGGCCTCCTACCCTAGCTTCTACCGAGCATGTTGGCAGCAAATCCTGATGGGCACACCGTCTCCATTCACTCTGCCACAGCACACCTTGTTCTCTTTCAGAAGACATTTCAGAACCCTGTTTCCCCTCATCAGCATTAGTTTCTTTCATGCTTAGTTCCTTTTCCCATACTTATATCATCCCTCTCAGAACCCATGCTTCAGAATGTGTGGGGGCCATATGATTAAAAATTTCACACACTCTTCTGCTCTCCTCAGTACTGTGCAATGCCAGAGTCCCAAGCCAGCTACTATTCTGTTGTTGAGTCAAGTTCCACCTATCCAAAGTAGGACCATGAACACTCAAGAAAACTGGCCTCAACCTCATCACAAAGCAGTGAGGTGCTCCCTTTTCTGCTGTCTACACTTATACAAAGCCTCCACTGGGTCACCTTGATTAGGCCCTACAGTTTCTAACATGGACTCCTGTAAATCACGTAATGTCCTAGAGACATGCCTGTTCCTCTGGCAGGGCTGAGTGTGACACTGAAGTTAGACAAAAAAGAGCTAATTTTCACTCCTCTGCCTCATCTAAGCCATGAATTATCCTCTGCTGCTGAGTGCACTGGAAAATTTCTCAAGGATCATCTCCCAGCCTGCACTTTGGTATATTCATAGCTATAGCACTCAGTTGGGCAATGTCAAAAAGGTAGAGTACTATGTCACAACAGGTTCCCCTGAACTCTCTCCTTTACCATGGGTGCCTTTCAGGCAAGGAGTGCTGAAGATTCCATCCCCTTTTGGAAAAATCCAGAGGGATGCAGACCACATCCCCAGTTATCCTCATGATCATGGTGTATTGCCTCATATATTAAATCATCTCAATCTACATCACTGTCATAATCAGTCCACGCACCAAATGTACATATCACTCTTCTGAGCTGTGAGTCAAATTTGCAGCTTTTCAATCAGTTTTAAACACCCTGTATGATTAGTATTACCTTTCTTCTCAGCTGCCAATTTCTGAACCACATTCATAGCAGTCCATAAATCCTAACACTGACTTTTCCATTTTCTCTACTTCCATATTCACCAGCAACTTAAATCATGAATTCTACTCTTTCCACCGTTCCAATACTCACACAGACCACTTCTCCAATTTATAGCACTGAAATAGGGGCCCCTGGCATGGGGGTCTTCCTTGCAATTGTGTATCTTCAGAGCTCCTGCTGCATTGCATTCAAAGCTCCTCACTTTTATACTCTCCTTGCAAGTTCAAATGTCGTGTTTTGATCTCGTTGACCCTGGCCTATCTGGCTAAGGTGTGTCAGATTCTCATCAGTTCTGGCCCAAGCCAGCACAATTTGTTGACGTTCTTACAAGTGACAACTTGTAATTAATGTTTCCTTGTTCTGAATCAGAATTGACCAGCCAGTTACTAGGCTGAGTTACTCAGGTCAGACATAGAATTGCCTATTTATAAACCTGCATGTTCTATCTTAACAAAGAACACCGAACAAATAACTTTTTTTGGATATTACCTCTAGTTCAGCAGATTATCAGGAGCATCACTGTGTCCACTTTAAAGCACTTTGACACAGGTATTCCTGAGCAAAACCAGTTCACAAGACAGCTCACAAAATGGAGGTACAGAGCAGCTTTACAAAATGGCAGCTTCCATTCCTTCAACCACATGGCAAGGAAAGAAATAATCTGTTTTGCCATGTCCCTTGACCTTGACTCATCCAACATCAATGTTTTCTTCCATACTTTAGTTTCCTGTTGAGGAGAAACAGAAGTGGTCTCAGCAGCTCAGCAGGAAGCATTTTCCACAGGGACACTTTTCTACCTCATCTCCAGTCAGAAGCAATGTTTAAGTTGTCCTCACTTCACTGAAGTGAATGTAATCTACTCAAAATCAACCTCAAAACATTACAATGGGCACATTATCTGTGGCTGTCAATTTGATTTTGCTCTAATTCTTTCTCTACCTGCACCACTGATGCTAATACAAAATTAACATCTCACAGATGCAGTACACTCCTGTGTAAGGAAGGTCATTGAAGCAGCCTATTCAAAGAGATGGTTTCACCTTACTCCTTATTGCCAGAGACAAGCACTGGAAAGAACATTTCTTTTCTCATCCAATGTTGCCAACCACAACTTACACACATGTAGTTTCCATTTGCCAACTGAGTGAAAATGAAATTGTTGTGTTTGAAGGCATAAGGACATGCAGATATTCACAGGAGAAGCTAAGAAGGAATACACCTGCAGTCAGTAAAGGAATAGGAAGGGAGTTAGCGCAATCCTCAATTTCCCTGCAGGTGATGAAGCAGGGAGATGAAGTAGGTAGTGTCATGACATCCACAAGACCCATGGGGCTGTAATACTGGTTGTCATATCTGTCCCAAGATAAAATCAGGAAATATAACTGAAAAGCAATTTCTGATAAGTGTTTGACATGAGTAAGGACAGATAGGAAGATTATAGTGGAAAAGGTGGAACATGGGAAAGCAAATGATATAATAAAATCTAGTCAGACATGAGGAGAAGTAATCTCCAGATGATAGGACAACAAAATTTAGCCCCAGCAGCAATGTTTCTTTGGGGCTTCACAAACTGATTTGCTTTCAGTGTGCTCGCTCGCACAGGCCAGGCTAATGCAGAAAGTTTGTAACATTAATCTCTGTGCAGCTCTGATATAATGTCACACTGCCAAATTGGAGTGAGGTGATGTAATAATGTCATGCAATAATCAGACGCAGTAAGGAACAGGAAGAATTTCAGCATTACCTACCCTATTTATAAGGATTCTAGGTGACTTTATTGCTTACTTATTGGAAGAATAGTACAGAAATATAATGATTGTTATTAAACACAATATAAGGCTTAAAAGTTTTTTTTTATTTTCATTTATTACCCCTCAACCATCAGACTCTTGAACCAGAAGGAATAACTTTACTCAACTTCATTCGCCCCATCACTGAACTGTTTCCACAACCTATGGACTCACCTTTCAAGGACCCTTTCCTTCATATTCTTGATACTTATTACTTATTTATTATTATTATTTATTTTTCTCAGCTCAAGCTGATAAAACCTGAGGTACAAGCATAGCCAAGCACACTCATTTGTCAATTGCTAGGAACTTTCAGACCATTCTAGTGGTGTTTAGTATTGCGGCTTTCTGAAGATTTACGTAGATATTACTGTGTAACTTGACAAAGTTTTCCCTGTATCCTGTCATGTTAGTCTCAAGTTTCATTACTCGATAATAAACACACATTATGGATGTGTTTACCATTTCATGTGTGTCTTTTTTCTCTTAACTGTTTAAGTGGCCTTCTCCCCTGGGAAATACTTGCAGCAGTCACAGCCTGTTGTGCTGGTGGGCTACTTTGAGTGCTGGCTGTATCTTTTTGGTTTCCCGGTGCCTGCCCACCTGTTCAGCAGTGCACACTAGTGGGTCACGTCATGCCCAGCTCTAGCTCCAAGTATGCCCCGGTGATCCCCAGGCAGCGATTATATCACTCCGTTCTGTAGACGTCTCTCCATTTCTAAACTGAAAGGATATTTCTTTTTATACCTACAGTCAGGTTTTGATTTCAGCTGCCTCTAACATGGAGAATAGACGCTGACCAGAGCACCGCACAATTTAGGTACAGATGAACAGATGAGTCTGGATTTTTATTTTTATTATTATTATTATTATTACTACTACTAGCTCTCTTTTTTCTCTTTCTTTTTGTATTTGCACAGTTTGATTTTTTTTACACATTGGCTGTTTGTCCATCCTGTTGGATGCAAACTTTCATTGATTCTATTGTGCTTCTTGTATTTACTGTGATTGCCTGCAACAAAATGAATCTCGAGGCTCTGAATGGTGACATGCATGTACTTTAATAATAAACTGACTTTCACCTTAAACTTTGAAATTCTACCAGCCTTGCCTCAGCTGACATCGAGATAATGGTCATAATTATTATCGTTAACCATAAAATTTCCTGTCAGAAATTGATGTTGTCCAGTTCACTGTTAGAGAGGAAGAGGAGGAAATGGTTAGAAAGCATGGCATTCTGCCAGAGCAAGGAAGAGATGGAAATATAGAAATGTCCTCAGCAGGAAACTCTTCCATCAACACATATGCATGGGCGGGTGGGGGGAGGGCGGGAGGGGCATAGTAGTGTAGTGGTTAACATAACACTCTTATTGCGCTGGTGTCCCAGCTTTGATATATATCAAACAAACTTTCATTGAGCTAGGAACAATTTGTGTAAACATACATAGAGTAAATGCAATACATTTGATAAGCTGTTTGATTGCATTTACATTTATGGAACACTTACTTACTGTACGTACTGCTCGTTACATCGCTGGTGTTTAGCGTAACAATGAAGATCCTCCATCTCTGTCTGTCCTTGGCCACTCAGATGTAGAAGGGTTCCTCACTGCTGTTTCCATAACAGTTTTGTTTTACCAGTCAGGGTTGTTAGCCCTGAGCTGAATACCCCTCCCCCAAACCTGGAGGACCGATGGGCCACTCAGCCTGGCCTCTATCCTTTGACTTGTTCAGCATTGGTGAGCCTATCAACAGCCAAAGAATAAAGCCCTGACTCCAGCCAGTATAGGACATTGAGGCATGCAGCATACAACGTTGAGGTACTCTCCGTGGAATTCCATTAAAAAATCCTTTTAAACCAAAAGAAACTTACTTACATCTGATTGGTAGGGAGCCACAGCATCTCAGCATGTCTCAGATGTATGTCAATCTCTAAAACGAACTTAGAATCATACTCAAGGGCATCTGATTTCCTAAACTGCTGCTGAACACACCGCTCACTGCACGCGTATGGAAGGCAGAGTTTCAGGAGAAGGCAGTTCTTAGAGGGGATCTGGGGAAGGACTTTTTGAACCAGAGGTTGGACGCAATCTGAAACACACTGTCTGAGGGGTGTGGACACAGGTGCACTCACAAGTAGACTACGAAGGCTGTGAAGGTTATAGACCAAGCGCTGGTAATTTGGATTACTATTGATAGGTACTTACTCGTCACTGTGAGATGGGTAGGCTGAAGAGCCTGTTTATGTGCTGCCTGTGTCTATAACACTGATGAGGTGAGGTGCAAGTTGGTTCAGTGAGCATTGTTGTAACAATGAGAGAGTTGGGTATACTTCCTTGTCTAACCTCTCAGCTTTTATTAAGGCTGCTCGGAATAAGTATGAGAATGAGTTGCAATATTTGTGGAGAAGAACAAAAGCAGATAAGTGCATGAATAAGTGTCCTTAAATAATTTTATCAACTTTTTAAAGAAGTTATTTTAATGATAAAAAATTATATGAACTCTTTTTGTCACTGTCAGGCAATGAGAAAAGTGATCAAGGGACTTTGAGACTGGTGAGACAAACAGCCCAATCCATTTCGTGGGAAGCCCTTCGGTTCGAGAATGTCAGGTTGTTACTTCATCTGTATTCAGATACAGTAAAAAGATATTCATGGGCTTCTCCAGTGGTATGTCTAGGCATCATGATCTGGGGCAACGTCAACAAAAGAAAATGAGAAGCCTGGAGCAGTGTCACTTCATTTTAGAGGAGAAATGCATGAAATTGGAGTGAGGTATATAAGAACATAGAACAATATATTGAAATTTTCAAATTCAAATCAAATGGTACAATTTAATATCAGAAAATGTATACTATAAAACCTGAAATTCTTACTTTTCACAGATATCCACAAAACAAGAATCCTCAGAATGATTGATAGAAACGTCAGAACCCTAAATCTCTCCCTCCCCCTTTTCACACATTCAGCAGCAGAAGCAACAACCCTCCCCTCATTAAACTATTAATTATGAAAATATTAAATGTAATTAATATTAATTAAATATTTAAATAAATATGTAAATACCAATAGAACAAAATATTTTATTTATTCACATTATTCTGTGGGAAATGTTTAAAATTCAACTTCACTTCATCCTATTTTATTTTCTTCCTTTTGTGTTTCGGATATTAGAATAAAGAAGTGCACAATGAAGCATTGACCCAGAAAGAGAGAGGAAAAGAGACTGGGAAGAAGTATTTGTTCCCCTGGGTCAATGCAGCATTTTTCCTTCTGCTTTATTTGTGTTTACAGCTCCTCAGAGCTCTGTACTCTGTTGTAATTTCCTTAGTCCTTCTGGATTTTTTCTGTAATGTGTATTTGTGCCAATTTATCAGCTTGTCTTTCGACTGTATATTTTCTTGGGAATTGTCCTCTTTGTAGTTACACAAGTATCCAGTTACTATTTTAGGAGTTTATTAGATTGGTGACAGAAATTGCAGATGAATTATAATGTGATTGCCTAAGGGAGCCTGAATGTGTGACATAGCTCAATTCTGTCTGACCTTTCATGTTGACAGGTGCTGCAGATGAGGTACCAGAGCAAAACAAAAGCATAATTCTAAATCAGTCATAAGCATCTCTTTAATGAAATCTAATATTTTCTAAATTAAAAGAACGAGTGGCATTTATATTAAACTCCTTTAAATCCTCAGAATATTGCAAAGCCCCTTACAGTCAATTAAGGTAGTTAGTTAGTCTCTGTTGTAACTTTGGAAAGAAGGCAAACAATTTAATCCAATGTGGATTTTAATTTTTGTTTAAGAATATTTATTGAGAATTTGTCACAATGGCGGGGCATTGGGAGCAAGGGTGGACCCAAATGCAAGACACATCTTGTGAGGTTAATTAGATTTAGTTTATTGTTCGATACCAGGAGAGCAAGGCAGGAGCAGGAATAGCGAACTGGATAAGGACTCAGGACTACGACTAGGCTGGGACGAGGGTCTGGGCTTGGACTAGGAATCGGCTCCCAGAACTAGAGGTGACATGAAGAGGCATGTATGGATTCCGAGCCAGAGACTGGACAAGGACCCAGTACCTGGGTCTTGCCTCGGGCTGGGACCCCAGAACCAGGCAAGGACATGACATGGGCTAGGGAGAGGAGGAACATGGGAACACAGAGCCTCGGTCTCGGGAGAGCAGGTACATGGAACCATGGACACATACACAGAACACAGAGTCGGGACCCCTCCTTGGGAACAGGACATAGGGCAGGGACTCACACACAGAACAGAGAGCTGGGACCCCTCCTTGGGTACAGGACATAGGGCCGGGACTTGCACACAGAACAGAGAGCCGGGACCCCTCCTTGGGTACAGGACATAGGGCCCGGGACTCATGACCCTCCGCGGGCAACGGCAAGATGGCCTGACTTACCCCATAGAGGCGAGGACAAGACGAGACAAGACGAGACAAGACATGACTCTCCGTGGGGCAATGACAAGATGGCCAGACTTACCCCACAGAGGCAAGGACAAGACAAGACAAGACATGACCCCCTGCGGAGCAACGGCAAGACGGCCTGACTTACCCCTCGGAAGTGAGGACAAGACAAGACAAGATCAACACGAATGAACACCAGACAATACCTATCTAGCTCCGGCGATGGAACTAGACTGAAGTGCAGGCGGGGGCTGCGGACGAGGGCTAGAGGCGAGAGGGGCAGAGAAGGGATTCAGACAAGGGGGTAGGACAGGAATCACAGACCGCCAGGGCCAGGACTTAACTTGGTGCTTGAATGCCGTCAGGGCCAGGACTTGACTTGGAGCTTGAATGCCACCAGGGCCAGGACTTGACTTGGTGCTTGAATGCCATCAGGGCCAGGACTTGACTTGGAGCCTCCGGGTAGTGGCGAGCTCTCGACTCGGCCCGGGAACAGTAGACAGCGGCTCCTGATTCTCTCCAGTGGGTTAACTGACGGACCCCCCTGGATGAGGAAATTTTGCAGGCTCGCTTTGGCGAGGTAACTGGACAGGGTTGCTCTGGTGAGAAGAGGCGAATTACCGGCACTCGCTTCGGCAGAGACTAGGCTTGCTCCGGCCAGATGACATCGGCACACCATACCTTGGATGACTTTGCAAATGCTCCCGCACCGAACGGCTGAAAGCCGGAGACTATAAACTACCGGTTCAGCCGAGTGTTAATTGCCTCTAATCACCAAAGTCGAGGGACACGGGAAAACAGGGAATCAACGGTCCGGATCATAACAAAAACAAGCTAAATTTAAAGGGACCCCGATCCGGACCATGACAGAATTAAAACAATATTGTTCAACAAATTGGCATTTGTTGAGATGCCAGGAATAACTGTACCATGATACCCCTTTGCATCCCTCACACCAAGCTCCATACGCCCCCATGCATTCTTCTTCTAAATAATAACGTGTAATATCTTTGAATATTATCATTTATTTCTGGGAATATGAATCAAAAAGGCTGGAGATTTTGCTTAAATTATATAGGCCATTGATGAGACCATATTTGGGGTACCATGTATAGTTTTGGAATCCCTGTTTATGGAAAGAAGTTAATATGTTGCAACAACTTATATGATGTTTACCACATTGATACCTGGAATAGGTGGATAGTCTCATAATGTAGGTTAGTCAGTTTAGATTTTTCCAACCTTTTTGATTGAAAGTGAATAAGGACTTGGTTAAAGTGTATAAGATCCTGAAATATCTTGACATGGTGGGGTAGAGAGGATGTTGGTTCTTATAGAAGAATCTACATTTATAGACCACTGTTTAAAAATAAGAGATGATTGACTTTTTTCTTTGAAGGTGCGAGTTATTCAAACTGTCTTGTTCAGGATGTGATAGAAGCAGGATTTGGTAAGGTCAAAAATGATTTTTCATGGTGGGAGGGGTGCTGTGAATGAAGGGAAAGTGCAGCTGAGATTACAAACAGGTGTGCTGATCTTATTAAATGTTTGAGCAGGCTTGAGGGGTTATGGCTTACGTCCTGCTCTAAATATCATATTTCAAATTTTAATATTCCGTGCACTAGGAAGGGCAGATGAAGACTCCTTTTAATAAACACCAACATGATAACACCTGAACAACTCATATCTCTCTTAGTAATGTACTAGTCTAGTCTACTTTAACATTATTTGTATTTATTAGAAACTAGATTGTTGTTAGGCAAACTTCTTAACCCCACAAGCCATCAGACCCCTCAATACCCAGAGCCTGGCTTGACACCAACCTACTATACCCTCTACTGTGCCTACTGTCTTGTTTATTATTTATTGTAGTGTCTGCACTGTTTTGTGCACTTTATGCAGTCCTGGATAGGTCTGTAGTCTAGTGCAGTTTTTGTATTTTTTTCTTACGTAGTTCAGTGTAGTTTTTGTGTTGTTTCATGTAGCACCATGGTCTTGGAAAAAGTTGTCTCATTTTTACTATGTTTTGTACCAACAGTTATGGTTGAAATGACAATAAAAAGTGACTTGACTTAACTTGACTTGACTTGATCTACTGGACACCTTCAATGGGTAGGCTTGTTGCTCCCCAGATCTATATAAAGAAAAACATACAATTTGTCCTCTACAGGCTTATTTATCAAACTGTATAAAATTGTCTTCTGACATATGGATATGATGAATATTAAATATTCATTGGCTTAATACTCTTTGCTTTCTATTTAATTCAGGAACTGGCCATTACAAGCAAGGGCATAATTTATTGCCCATCTCTAATTACCCTTCCGAAGGTAGGAATTGGCCATCTTTTAGAACTTGTTCAGTCCTTCTAATGAATGTATTTCCATAATGTTGTTGGGTATTGTAATATATGAATCTATTTCTTTTAGAGCAATGACTCCCCCCCCCCCACCGCTTAGCACTGTGTATTGATCTGTTGTCTACGCATGCGCATTGTTCTATCTCTCATCGTGATGTAAATACACCAGTTAAAGCAGTCAACTTTTATTTAATTGATATGTAGTTGCACAGACACAACAAATTGGTGATGAGTACGGACCTGAATGTCAGAGAATATCATGAACTGCATAGACAATTATGGGACAAAACGTGAGAGTTAAACAGCACGATAAGGCCATCCAAGATGCTAACAAACATGTAGAGTAACAGTGAAAGACAAGCTGAATTTATAGTGAAAATAACATGGCAATGGCTTCAGTCAGGAAAGTCGATGAATTTGATCATGCTAATGAAGGCTGGGAGTCGTATATTGAGAGGGTTGAATTGTATTGTAACATGAACTATGTGGAGGAGCAAAAGAAAGCCCCTGCACTTCTTCGCTTAATGGGTGCAAGGACATACAGTCTCTTACGCAACCTAGTAACCCCTAAAAAGCCAGCAAGCAAGACGTTTGACAAAATTATTACAATTTTACAAAACTACTTGAATCCTAAACCATTGGTAATACCTGAGAGACTTAGATTTTACAAAAGGAAGCCGTCAAAAGACGAAAGCTTTTCTGAATACATTGCAGAACTATGCAAATTTCCCCAGTACTGTGACTTTAGGGATGCACTTTCTGATGCATTAAGGGACACGCTTGTATGTGGCAGGCATAGTCAAAGCACTCAAATAAGGCAGAAAGAGACCTAACTTTAGAATGGGCATTGACCATTGCAATATCATTAGAGACTGCACAAAGGATGTAGCAGAACTACAAAAAAATGAGGTTAGAATATGAAATGTGCAAAATTACCCTGAATGGTGCAAAAATCCAAAAATGTTATCGATGTGGCAAATCCTCCTATGATACGAATGACTGTTACTTCTAAGAAAAAGTCTGCAGAAAGAGTCACAGGCAAGGGCATATAGAGAGTTTGTGCAAGGCAGCCAAAAAGCACAACCAAGTGAAAAGTGTCAAACATAAAACTAAGCAAATGAATGAAGTTACCGAATGTAGAACAGGATCAGACAACATAGAGTCTGACAAAGGTGGACTGTCATGTCTAGTACTATCCATGATCTCCTCTACTGTCAAGATGAAGCCACATTCAGGTTGGAGGAAGAACACCTTATATTCCATCTGGGTAGCCTCCAACCTGATGGCATGAACATCAACTTCTAAAACTTCCTGTAATGTTCCCCCACCCCCATTGCCATTCCCTGTTCCCATTTTCCACTCTCTGCTTATCTCTTTACCTGCCCATCACCTCCCTCTGGCGCTCCTTTGCTTTTTCCTTCTTCCATGGCCTTCTATCCTCGCCCATCAGATTTCCCCCCTTCTCCAGCCCAATATCTCTTTCACCAATCAACTTCCCAGCTCTTTACTTCACCCTCCCCCATTCTCCCTCCCAACACTTCCTGGTTTCACCTATCACCTTGTGGTTCTTCCTCCCTTCCCCCCACTTTCTTACCCTGAACCCTCGTCATTTTTTTCCAGTTTTGATGAAGGGTCTCAGCCCAAAACATACATTTTTCCATAGATGTTGCCTGGTCTGCTGAGTTCCTCCAGCATTCAGTGTTGCTTAGATTTCTAACATCAGCAAATTTTCTCTTGTTTATACCTAGAACTGCATAGTATTACTGAAGAAGATCTCAAAATCATTTGGATCATAATAGATGTGTCTGGTGTAAAATTGAAAATGGAGCTGGATACCAGTGTCAGCTTTGCCCATAATTCCAGAGGCTGACTACAACAGATTGTTTTCTAAGATAACAGCAGAGCAGACTTCAGTGATGCTAAAGACTTAAGTGTCTCCCAAAGGCAAACTGAACGCAAATATGATGTACAGAAGCCAAACGTGACAGTTTGAGCTTTATGTATTGGAAAGTGGAGGGCCAGCACTTTTTGGATGTGAATGGTTGAGAAAAATCCAACTCAAATGGCACTCAATCAAAGCTCTCAGTGTGACATCAACAGGCAAAAATAGGCCAAATGGTAACACTAACCAGAGAGTGACACAGCTCCTTAATCCTAATGAAAAGGTATTTGAGATGGGAATAGATAAACAGATTGAAGACTTGGCCAAGAGATGTTTGGGATGCCAAAATGTTCAAAATGCACCCCCACAGGCAACATTCCACCCATGGGAGTGGCTGTCTATATCATGGCAAAGAGTATATATTGACTTTGCTGGGCCATTCATGGACTCCATGTTTCTGATTGTTGTGGATGCTCATCTGAAGTGGCAAGATGTTATACTAATGAGTCAACCATGTCAGCAAAGACTGTCTCGGCTCTGAGGACTACCTTCACCAGAAATAGCTTACCAGAGCAAATAGTGAGTGACAATGGACCACAATACATGTCAGAAGAATTCCAACTGTTCATGAAGAAAAATGGCATCAGACATTTTAAACCAGCTCCTCACCACACAGCAATGAACAGGTTAGCTGAGAGGTTTATCTAAACCTTCAAGAAGTCCATTAAAACAATGGATAAGGAGGATGTTTCTCTACAGTACAAGGTGGACAACTTCCTTTTTGTGCATCAGAACTCTGTTCATGCAATAACAAATCAAGCATGTGCAACGCTGTTCATAAGAAGGAGAATCTGAGATCTCGTATAGACCTCCTGAAACCGGATCTACAGAGGGAAGTACAGAATAAACAGTTCAACAAGTTGCCATATGAGGCAGCAAGGAGCTTTGAACTTGGCCCGGAAGTCCTGGCACGTGATTACCGAGAAGACAAGCGGACACCCGGTACTATAACTGCAAGAACTGGGCCACTAATGTACACGGTGGATATTGGACATTAGTCATGGAGACATCATGTGGACCAGATATTAGATGCTCAACTGAAGAACGCACCCGAGTCAACTATGTTCAACAAGAAAGACATATTACAGTCACTGGATTTACCTCTCAGTGACAATGTCACTGACAGCAACGTGACAGAAACCGAGAATGTTGTCTTAGACAAGGAACCTACCAACCCTAATGCCACTTTGCAGGTCTAGAGGCGCGATGAGAATGTTATCGTTGACAAGACACCTGCCAAACCCAATGTCAGTCCACAGGTCCGGAAGCGAAATCCTGTAAGAAACAGAGTGCCACCCAAATAACTGAATCATTAGAACTGTGAAGTTAGTGATAGATTGTTATTGTGAAAGCATGTTTATTTAGAATATGGGTTGTGAAAGGGGAATTGAATGTTTTGTACATATACCATTTTATGTTGCATTAATCTAAAGGGAGATGAAGTGTAATGCATGGATCTATTTCTTTTAGAGCATTACATTTTGACCTGTTGTGTATACATGCACATTGTTCTCACTCTCTCAGTTGCAATGTGAATATACCAGTTAAAGCCATCACCCACAAGCATGCTTTTATCTAATCGATATGTAGTTGTGCACAGCCACAACAGGTATGGATTTAAACGCACTGAAGGTGAGGATCTACTGTTTGTATTTATATTTCCAAGTAGGCAAAGTGTGTACTTTGGAGCAATGTTCCCTTATACCTGCAGCCTTCTTCTATTAGGTGAGTTGGGAGTTAGAGATGGAGTATCTTGGGCAAGAAACTGTAGTGTATTTTTGTGGACATAAACTGCAACGGTTCTGAGGAGAATGAATGTTTAGTACCTGATGGAATGTCTAACATGTTGGCTGCTTTTTCCTGGATAGTTCAAAGTCTCTTGAGAGTTTTTGGTTTAGAGTGAAGAGGATTCCAGCTTGGAATCCTGAACATAGAACAGTGCAGCACAGAAACAGACCTTTTTGGCCCATGAGATTGTGCCAAACTAATTATATGTCTAATTTAACTAATCCATTCTGCCTACAAAATTCTGCATATTCATGGGCCGTTCTGAGAGCCTCTTATACATCTCCATCGTACTTCCCTCCAGGCACTTGCTACTCAGTGTAAAAGAAAACTTGTTCTGCACTTCTCATTTGAACTTAACCCTTTTCACCTTAAATTCGAGCCCTCTGGTAATACATATTTTAACCCTGGAAAATATACTGCCTGCCTACTCTATCTATGCTCCTCATAAACATATAAAACTTAGCCTTTGCCGTTTCAGAAAAAAAAAACAACCCAAGTTTGCCCAACGCCTTCTTATAGCTCATGCCCTCTAAGCCAGACAGCAAATTGGTAAACCTCTTCTGGAGCTTCTGCAAAGCTTACATATTCTCCTTATAATACATAAACCAAGAATGCAATACTCCAGATCTACTCTAACCAGAGTATTATAAAACTGTCTGTACTACAAAGGCAAACCTGTCATGTGCCTTCTTTACTATCCTATCAACCTGTGCAGCCACTTTCTATGGATTTGGACCACAACATCCAGCGTACATTAATGCTGCTAAAGGTCCTGCCATTAACAGCATACTGTCCCTTTATAGCTGATCTCCCAAAGCGCAACACCTCACACTTGGCTAGATTATTCCATCTGCCATTTTTCTGCCCATTGTAGCAACTGATCTATATTCTGTTGTATCCTTTGGCAATCTTCTACACCTGCCACAATCTCACCAATCTTTGTATTATCTGCAAATTAAACAGCCCACCCATCAACATTCTCACTCAAGTCACTTATATATGTTACCTCGTGGGCACCACTAGTCACAGGCATCCAGCCAGAATAAGTACTGTTGACCACTACACTCTCTCTTCTATAGACAAGCTTATTCTGAATCCAGTCGGCCAAGTTCCCATGGATCACATAGGTTTCAGTCTTCTTGGTGAACCTCCCATGAGGGACATCGGCAAATACCTTGTTGTCATGCTCTTGATGTTCCTTGTAGATGGTGGAAAGTTGCTTGGATATCCTTTACATATTCATTCATCACAGGGTACCCGGCCTCTGACCTGTTCTTCAAGAAAGATATTGATGAGGCTCATCCAGTTAAGTTTCTGGTTAATAGTGAGCCCCAGGAAACTGAGGGAAGGGACTTGGCAATGATAATGCCAATGCATATCAAAGAGATTGATAGCAACACACACGAAGTTCTGGAGAAACTCATCAGGTCAGGCAGCATCTATGGAAAAGAGTAAACAGTCGACATTTCAGGCTGAAATGCTTCATTAGGAGGTTGATAGTTCTCTTGTTGGAGATAGCCATTGCCTGCTATGTTTATATGAATATTTTAATATACAGTATATCAATGAAACATGATGAGCATTTACAGTGCAAGCAACGTTTTCATTATCTGAAAATGAGTCAGATTCCCAAAATGATTTTTCTTTCTCTCTCAAGCAGTTTACATCTGCCAGGAACCAGAGTATTTGTCAGATAAAATCAAAAAAGTGTTTTTTATTTCTTTAAACTTTCTATTTGACACCTTCGGTAGGAACTGAGCAATTTGATTTATCTGCTGAAATGTGTTTATCACAGAAATAAGCAATTTTAATTGAGTGCTTCATTCAACAACTGTGTAATCAATATAAAACAACTAAAAATGACTTTAGAAAAGAAATCTAAATCATTTTCTAGTTATCTTTCTGTATATTAAGCAGTTTCTGGGAAAATTAAAAACAAATTGTAACTAATCATGTTGCTCTTTGTACCTAAAGAACACCTTAATTTTGAATCTCTCCCTCAAAGATGTGCAAACGGGGGGACAGTGACTTGAAACTCATGATGATTGTGTCCACTTGGAGACAAGTTTAATTTTGTAAGCAGCTTAAGTTTCCAGCACACACTTTTGTTAAACTACTGTATCAAATTTGAGGAGCTTAAACAATATTGAATGTAATTTGTACTTGAGGTACTGGAATCTTTTCTGACAGTTACTGCCATTTCAAGTACTAAGCACTTTGGTTGTGAATAATTATTGTTACTTTGAGGTTGTCACACTTTAAGGATTATAGTATGTGACAAAATGCTGTCTGGGCTGCAAGAGAGTACAACATATGAAAAAGTTCTGCAGCCAGTCTGTGCCCTGAAATAAACCACACACAGTTTGTTTGAGCTTATTATGTCACATATTTAAACATTTTTGCACACTAGCCATTTAAATATTTTGGAGGTTACTATTTTCAGCAGTACAAAAAAGGCCAAAGTAATCAAATGGAAGTTACAGGTCAATATCTTCATTAAAACATTTTAGGCAATGGAAATAAAAATGGATTACAATCACTTCAAAATAGTGATTAATGTACAAAGATGTATATCTCTAGGATTTCCTTCAGTAATACTAGGAACGAGTAGTTACTGTGAAAATATTGTTTTGCCACTTGCCCTAAACTATTAACAATATAGCAACTGTATGCTTTTTAATGAATACACGCTTTAATAGGAGTGTGTTTCAAAATAGCTGAAGGCCAAAAATCTGCACTTCTTCTGGTCACAGTTCTCCAGAGAGGCAGGAAATTAAACTGGACCTTGGATTTGCTGACTCTCAGCCATATGTTGAGAACAGAATCACAGCTGTCAACAACAGGAATTCTGCAGATGCTGGAAATTCAAGCAACACACATCAAAGTTGCTGGTGAATGCAGCAGGCCAGGCAGCATCTCTAGGAAGAGGTACAGTCGACGTTTCAGGCCGAGACCCTTCGTCAGGACAGCTGTCATTCACTTTCTTGTTGTTAAGAGATGTAAACTCCTAAGTCACACTTGTCAAATGCCAGAGTGTTGCCCTTAAGGCATTTATTTGACTTTGTTGGGTCTACGCTTTAAATGATTTGTTTGTAACTATTTTCTAATTAAAGTTAAAGGTTGATAATTATGTCACAGTTTAACAAAGGGAAATTCATTGTCTATGGTATATCGCAGCATGTGATGACGTCACCTCCGGTTTCACCGCGTCTTATGTGTAACCTCTGATTCGAGGGAGGTGTGAAGGTGGGTGCCATGCGCGCAGCATGATCATGAAGATATCCATATCTACCCACAAAGAAACAGTATAGAAGCAATGCTGTAAGTTCATAAGAATGTATTTGAAGTAAAAATGTTAACGCGGTTTCTGTTAACGAAGCGACAGTTGGGGTGGCGCGCGTGTCGGCTTTTCAATTTCAAACACAGGGTTGGCTTGGGCCCGACGGCAGTTTGACATGAGCCCCTCGTCCGCTACTCAGGGCAGCTGGAGACACTGGCTAAAAGAAGAGAGCATACGTGGTCTCCAGAATGAAACAGACTCTGTATATGTTTGTATTTTTTTATCAACAGTTTTCACCATACAACATTAATGTGGAAGAGTGAACAGTAGATGACTAACCTTACTACGACTCTGTCTTCATCGACTCCGGTTTAACTTGGTGTTTAGTCAGAGTTTCAACACACTGCATGAGAACACTACAGCCAGACATCCTTGATGCCCTCAAATGCAGTAATATTACTGTAATATTCCTTAAATGTTATTTTTTTCAAGTATGAAGTCAATGGTCCTGGGTCCCAAAACTCTCAAGCCTTGGGAATTCTTTTCCATTTAGAATGTTCAGGTTGTATGATAGAACTTTATAAAGATACTGATAGATGCTGATGGATATTGGACTGAATATAGTGTTATATTTACTCTTTTCTTTTTCAATATTTTTATTGATTTCTTACATAAAAGAATACGGAGTACAGTAGGATATATAATATATATCAATTACAATATATTGGAATCACAATTATAGTCTCATTACCCCATATCCGTATACATTAAATTTAAACGTAATATTGAAAAGAGATAATTTTATTGTACAAAAAAAAATCTAAACCCACTACAAGAAAAAAAAAAGCTGTTTGGTTAAAAAAAAAGAAAAGGAAAAAATCCTTACCATATAATAAAACATATTGTTAGCTAACATCTGTGCTTAACAGCAAATCAAAGATTTTGAAAATAATTCAAAAAAGGATCCCACAATGTTAAAAAATCCTGTCTAGGTTCAGAAATTGAACAGTGTATCTTCTCTAAATTTAAGCATGACATAGCATCATTTAACCAATGAGTATGAGTAGGTGGAGTGGCATCCTTCCACTTAAGCAACAATGCCCTCCTGGCTATAAGAGACATAAAGGCCAAAGCATGCAAAACATGTGACTCCAAAATAATATCATTTCCTCCAACAATACCAAATAAGGCGGTCAAAGGTTTAAAATTTACTTTAAAAAGCACCGAAAAAGTTTGGAATACTTCCTTCCAATATTTTTCAAGACTTGGACAAGTCCAAAACATATGAATTAGTGAAGCTTCTCCATTGTTACATCTATCACAATAGGGAGATATATCCGAATAAAAACGACAGCGCTTATCTTCAGTCATGTGCACCCTCTGAACTACTTTAAGTTGTAGAAGGGAATGATGGGCTCATAATGATGAGGTATTAACCAATTAAAAAATTTCATAACAAGTATCCGCAGAAACTGGAATCTGTATATCTTGTTCCCAGAGATTTTTAATTTTGTCTAAAGGAATATATCTCAATCCCATCAACATACCATAAATATTAGGTATAGATCCATTATGAAAGGGTTTCAAATTAAAAATTGTATCAAGTAAATTTTTGTTTGGACTTTTAGGAAATATGTGCACTTGAGAACGCAAAAAGTCTCTAATTTGTAAATATCGAAAAAAGTGGGTTTTTGGTTTGCTATACTTAGCTGACAATTGTTCAAATGAAGAGAGGCTACCTCCAACAAACAAATCCTGAAAACATTTAATACCCAATCTATTCCACTCTTTAAAAACTACATCAGTCATAGAAGGTTTTAAAAAAAGTTAGAAAAAATGGGAACAACAGGAATTCTGCAGATGCTGGAAATTCAAGCAACACACATCAAAGTTGCTGGTGAACGCAGCAGGCCAGGCAGCATCTCTAGGAAGAGGTGCAG
Organism: Mobula hypostoma; assembly: GCF_963921235.1. Lineage (NCBI taxonomy): Eukaryota > Metazoa > Chordata > Chondrichthyes > Myliobatiformes > Myliobatidae > Mobula > Mobula hypostoma. The sequence continues at coordinate 85,620,905 of NC_086101.1, read as the reverse complement.
TCGACGTTTCAGGCCGAGACCCTTCGTCAGGACTAACTGAAGGAAGAGTTAGTAAGAGATTTGAAAGTGGGAGGGGGAGGGGGAGATCCAAAATGATAGGAGAAGACAGGAGGGGGAGGGATGGAGCCAGGAGCTGGACAGGTGATTGGCAAAGGGGATATGAGAGGATCATGGGACAGGAGGCCCAGGGAGAAAGACAAAAGGGGGGGGAACCAGAGGATGGGCAAGGGGTATAGTCAGAGGGACAGAGGGAGAAAAAGGAGAGTGAGAGAAAGAATGTGTGTATAAAAATAAATAATGGATGGGGTACGAGGGAGAGGTGGGGCATTAGCAGAAGTTAGAGAAGTTGATGTTCATGCCATCAGGTTGGAGGCTACCCAGACGGAATATAAGGTGTTGTTCCTCCAATCTGAGTGTGGCTTCATCTTTACAGTAGAGAAGGCCGTGGATAGACATGTCAGAATGGGAATGGGATGTGGAATTAAAATGTGTGGCCATTGGGAGATCCTGATTTCTCTGGTGGACAGAGTGTAGGTGTTCAGCAAAACAATCTCTCAGTCTGCATTGGGTCTTTACTCAATTGATTAAAATTTCTCCTTTTTTTTTGGCAAAACCAAATATTGGGTCCAAGGTTCAAAATGAGCTAAAGAAAACGCAGCTGACTTTTCGTAAGATATGAAGTAGCTTTTGTTGGATCTGTTGGATAAGGCTTTATATCAGGTTCAACTTAAATCCTATTGCAGAAGATCAGAATATCTATCTCCCCTTCCACACTCAAAGGTAGGATGTCATTTCTTGAGACAATATTTTTTATGTGCAGCTTTGTTGTGTATATATAGGCTGTCAGTTTGCTTCCAGAAAACACAGATAGCATTTCAAAATATTATTTAATCGGCACTTAGTCTTAGAGAAGGATAAGGCTCCTTTAATATTTTGGTGTAATTTTAGAGATTGTCCATAAAGCCCAGATGTTGCTTATAGAACTTTGCTTTTTTTTTGATAACTCATTATGCCATTTGTTTCATTGGTACCTGTTTACCATTTGGGAAAATATCTGGTATGGACAATGTCTTTCTTGAAGCATATACATATCTTGTTGCCATTAAACCTAAATCATGGCTCAGAAAGCATTTTTTTTATCCCCAGAGTTTTTCAGGAGGCCCATAGGTTATCTGCTTAATTTGCCAGTTTTCAGAGAATAGGTTTGTATATCATGATATTAGGGACAGAATATTTCATTATTTACCTGTGTACTTCTATCAGATTACTTTATTCCCTAGTGTTCCAGAACTGTTGATTGTACATAAAATCAAATCACATTTTCCACAGCAAACATCATTAAACTAAACAAACAATATTTCATTGTTGGACAACAGAATTTTTTCATAAATTTTGTGGAACAAAATGAATGGTTGCTTGTTCTTTTTTCCAATTTACAACCACACTTTATACAGGCTAATTAAACAACATGCTTACCACGAAATTTTAAAGCACAGCAAAAGTAGTTGTATTCATTTTTCTTGTGGATGATATTGAAGTGCAATATTTCTTTTTTTCACACAAGAACCTGATTTTTTTACATATACACACAATTCACATAGTAATGAATAATTCAGCAAAAAAGAAGCACACTTAGACTTGTTAAAGGATTAATTCCACTCTTATGAGTTGAAAATTTCAAAGTTCAGAGGAGGTGAGGCAGAATCGAGGCATCCCCAAGAGTGAGGAAAGGGTGAATAAAGACCTTAAATGCCGGGCCATATTGGAAAGGTCAGGTACAGGCCAAATCGTTGCAGCGGGGTCCAGCCCCCAGAATGGCCCGAGAGCGAGAAACAGCCTGATGTTTGGATGATTTAAATGCCGGGCCAGATTGAAAAGGTCAAGGTGTTGGAATAGGCAAGGCATAGACCAGTTCTGCTGAGTTCTGCTCCAATACATTTTTGCCGCTCTGCACTGAACTGAGGCTGTGGCCTGCTCTGCCTGCAGTGATGGCTGGCTTCGTGCTTTTTGTAAGAACTCCCTTCTGAGTGCTGTTTGCTTATTTTTATCATTTGCATGATTTGTTTTCTTTTTCTCTACACATTGGATGTTTGACTGTCTTCTTTTTTATTGGGTTCTTTAGGTTTTCTTTGTTTTGTGGCTGCCTGTAAGGAGACAAACCTCAAGGTTGTATAATATATACATACTTAGATAATAAATGTACCTTTAAATTTGACTGAATGAATTTCCCTTAGGTGCTCAGGTTTTCTCCCATATCCGATATGCAGGTTGGGAGACTCAGAATCAGAGAGCCGTCCCACACAAACACAGGCCCTTCTGCCCAACATGTTCATGCTGACCATTGATGTTATCTATATATATCAGACCCATTGACTTGCCTTTGATCCATAGCACTCCTCATCTTGATGATTCAGGTGGTTATCCATGTGCTTCTTCAGTGTTGTTTGAGTACCTGCCTTCAGCACGTCCACAGGCAACAAATTATCCCACCCACACCCAGATGCCCTCTAAATCCCCTACACATTTGTCCTCTTGTATTACCCACCCTCACTCACCCATCTTTCTTAAAATGTTGTGTAATATTTTCATATCATCCCTTAGCCTCCTCTGTTGCAAGGAAAGTTATCCCAGCCTATCCCCTTATGACTATAATATTCTCGTGAAAGCTCTCTTTACCCTCTCTGACACAATTAAGTCCTTCCTATATTGTGGCCACCAGAGCTCCATATAATACTCTGCATGTGGCCTAAGAATATTTTATAGTTTTGTAACTATAACAACCCTGCTCTTATATTCTCTGAGAGAAGCAATGATAACAAGCATCTGATTGGCCTTTCTCATACCTGTGCTGCCACTTGCAGAAATCTGTGGATTTGTTCCCCATGGTACAAGTTGTGTACTCTGCCTCACGGAAACATAGCACACCCCTAGCACTCCAGACACAGTGCTCCACACCGAGGGCTTCACCATCCACTGCATGGACCAGACACCAGCACAGATAAGGATAGATGTTTCGGCATTTGCATTATAACTAACTCAGCATGGTGCACAGGTATGGTGGCCCTATCTCAGTCTTGCTGCCTTGAGCTAAAACATCAGGCTGTAAAGTGTTCTTCATTCTTTCTGCCAAGGTAATTCTCTGCCACCATTGCAGTAGCAGTGTATGTTCTACCTCAGTAAACATCAAGTTGGCACTGGAGGAACTAAGCACAATGATCAGTAGTTGCAAAGTAGCACACCCTGATGGTTTCCTCATTATTGTGGGGGACATCAACCAGGTTAACTTGGAGACGTCTCTTTCAAACTCCCACCAACATGTCACCTGTGGAACTAGAGGAACTAGTACACTCGATCACTGATACACCTCCATCAAGAATGCTTACAATGCCAATCTGTGCCAGTACTTTAGCAAGTCTGATCACTTGCTTCCACTCCCAGTATATAGGCAGAGACTGGGGACCAGTGATGAAGACTAAGAAGGTACAGTCAAGAGAGGTGGGGAAACATTTGCAGGACTGCTTTCAATTGGTGGACAAGACCATGTACGGGGATTCACCTTTGTGTCTGAATGAATTTGCCACAATTGTCGCTGCTTTCATCAACACTTGCATGGATGAGTCTGTGCCTTTGAGAACATACTGAATTTTCCCAACCACAAATCCAGTATGATCCAGGAGATTCTCAGGTTGCTGAGGGGTAGACCTATGGCTAGACAAAGTTCTAATGGCATCTATAAATTTACTGGTGGCACTACTATTGTTGGCATTATCTCAGATAGTGACACGGAGGCATATATGAGTGAGATGGATCAGTTAGCTGAACCTTGCACTCAGCATAGCAAGACCAAGGAATTGACTGTGGGCTTCGGGAAGGGGAATTTGGAAGAGGATGCACCACTCCTTATTGAGGAGTCAGTGATGGAAGTGGTGAGCAGCTTCAAGTTGCTGGGTGACAACATCTCAGAAGGTCTATCCTGGACCCAATATATTGATGCAATTGCAAAGAAAGCACGCCAGCAGCTGGCCTTAATTAGGAGTTTGAGGAGATTAGGTACATCACCAAAGGCTCTAGTATATTTTTACACATGTGCACTCTGATTGGTTGCATAGCTGCCTGGTATAGGCACTCCAATATACTGGATTAAAAAGAGGCTGCAGATATTGCAGAGTCAGCCAGCTCCATCGCGGGCACAAGTTTCCCACCATTGAGGACATCGTCAAGAAGGTGGTATCTATCATTAAGGGCATTCACCACGTAGGACATGGTCTTCTTAGTACTATCATCAGGGAAGTTGAAGGCCACATTCAACAAACATTTTAGGAACAGCTTCTAGGTGAAGCAACATACTACTTACACTCCTTCCATTTTAGTGTATTGCATTCCGTGGTCATGATGCCATCTCCTGTCTGCTGCAGACAGCAATCTCAAGTTCAGAGATGGCTTTCTAGACCAGTTCTCTTTGGTCTGTACTTGCAACCAACAGCTTCTAGTAAGCTATCATTTTAGTTCTCCATTCTGACCCCACTCTAAACTTCTGTACTCCAATGAAGCCAGCATATCTTGAGGAATATCACCTCATCTTCCAGGTGGGTACGTTAAAACTCTCATGACTTTATATTCAATGTAACAATGTCTGGTAATTTTTTTTTACAGATGTAGCTGGATTTCTATTTCAATTTCTATATTTTCTTTTGGTCTACATTATTTTGTTTCAGTTGCAATGACTTAAATTAACAAATTTATTTAACAAATTTAATCTGCACTTTACCTCAGATGTTAATCTCCATCTCCCTCTCACTGCAATTCAAATGCACATCATCTCACTTTTCTGGCACTGGCAGGTGTCCTGTTACCAAAACAATAATCTCTGTTTCTTTCCACGGTGATGCTGTTTGACCTGATGAGTGATTCAACCATTCTCTGATCTGTTTTGGATTTCCAGCACGCGTAGTATTTTGCTTCAAGCCATGTAGGGCAAATTGGCCTGCACTTTTAAGGCTATTTTCTCTTTCCTCTTTCTCTCAATTACTTTTATGCCGTTCTAAATCCTTTCCCATTCTTTTGCAAGACCCACATCAATGAAGATTGAGAGATTTTGTACACTGCCTTTTTATTTTCCACCTTGGGAGTCCTTTAGCAATCTAGATGAATTGCATCCGAAGTAGTTAACTTACCAGTATTCAACAATGCTAAATTTAAAGTGTGCCTTGTCTATCTATCTCTATCTGGTCTGGAACTATCTCTTTTATTATAAACTTCATGCCATATACCTATTTTGTTAAGACAGGTGCAGACTTTGCCAGTTGTCTAAAAATGACTTTAGGTTAGTTGATTATGATTCCAATAATGTTAACTTCAAAAGTTTCAGAAGTATTTATTTATTTATTGAGATACAGTGTGGAATAGGCCCTTTCGACCCTTCAAGCTGCACAGACCCGCAATCCCCCGATTTAACCCTAGTCTAAACAGAGAACACTTTACAATGACCTATGAACCTACCAAACGGTAGGCCTTTTGACTGTGAGAAGAAACCAGAGAACCGAGAGGAAACCCATGTGGTCACGGGGACAGCTTACTCTTGACAGACAGTGACAGTACTTAAAATAAAATATGATACTAGAAGATGTGAAACAAGGGCTGAAGGAGCTGTACTGTGCAGTACTGCTCTAAGAGACACACTTTAAAATGTAGAAAATGCTAAGAAATGTATATTTTGGAGTAAATAAAATCAAATTAATCCAGTTTTGGTCAATTTATTCAGTAATAATTTCATAATATCTCATGGTGGACAGCTTTTCTCTTCACCGCAAAACTTGTTCTGCATGAAGTATAAACAATGACATGATTGATGAATTCAACATTTTCTAATAAATTATCAACTAATCAAATTTATTTGGAAATGAAAAGCGACACTATTGTGTACAGCTCTGGTCACTACAAGATAGTTGTGGTAGCACTATAGACAATGCAGGAAAGGTTCCCCAGGATATGCCCTAGAATGGAGGGGACTGTAGTTATACACTGAGATCCAATAGGCTGGCTTCAGTCTTACTGGAATGACGAGCCTGACTTTACAGAGATTTATAAAATTATGAAGCATAGACAGAATAAATAGAACTTTTTTCCTAGGGAAACTGGTCTCAAAACATGGGGCTTAGGTTTAGGGTGAGAGGAGCAAAATTCAGTTCAACATGCCTATGCACAGGAAAGGAGTTGAGGGATTTGGGACTCCTGTCTCTTTTTTCTTTTGTTTGGGATCCTGTTGGAGTCCGTGATCTACAGCCGCAGCTCAAACTACGTTTCTTCATGGGAGGTAGGTTCTCTCTCTCAGACTTGGTAAGCAGACATAGATCTCCACCAACAACACACGCGGCTTATGGCAAGGTCTGCACACCATCACAGGCTTCAAAGCTAAACGCAGTGGCGTTTCCAACATCACAGCCTCTCTCACAATATGAGCTAAATCTTTATTTTACGCTCAGTTCGATATTGTCAACACTGAACCTCCAAGGAGAGCCGCTGAAGTGACCTACACCTTGGTCATCTCTGAGGCTGAAGTACGCAGGTGTTACCGACGAGTGGACAGTCGCAAAGCTGTGGAACCGGACAGCATCCCAGAGCAGGTACTCAGGATGTGTGCGGCACAACTGGCAGGTGCATTTACAGACATTTTTAATCTCTCCCTTTCTCAGTGTAGAGTGCCCTCCTGCTTCAAAACATTCACCATTGTCCCTGTACCTAAAAAGACCAAGGTGACATGTCTGAAGGATGGTGTTCTGTCGCACTTACCTCAATAATAAGCAAGTGCTTTGGGAGAGTGGTCAAGGACTACATCTGCAGCTTTCTACCACCCAAACTGGACCCCCTACAATTCATCTACCAACACAACCAGTCATCAGATGACGCAATAGCCATGGCTCTACACACTGTCTTAACACATCTGGAGAAGAAGGATGCTTATATGAGAATGCTGTTCTTGGACTACCATCAGCATTTAACACCATAAGTCTCTCCAGGCTCGACAAGAAGCTTAGAGACCTTGGCCTTCACCCTGCCTTGTGCAGCTGGATTCTGGACTTCCTGTCAAATCACCGGTAGGGAGAGTGGGCTCCCTCACCCCTGCTCCTCCGACCCTCAACACAGGTGCCCCTCAGGGCTGTGTCCTAAGCCCCCTCCTTTACTTTCTTTAGATGCCTGTGTCGCCACCCACAGCTCCAATCCGCTGATTAAATTTGCTGACAATACTACATTGATTGGCCTAAGCTCAAATAATAATGAGGCAGCCTACAGAGAAGAAGTCATCATCCTGACACAGTGGTGTCAAGAAAACAACCTCTCCCTCAATGTCGTAAAAGCAAAGGAGCTGGTTGTGAACTACAGGAGGAATGGAGACAGGCTAGCCCCTATTGACATCAATGGATCTGGGGTTGAGCGGGCAGACTGATTAATTCACACTGATACAATTGTACTTCTATGTTATATTGACTGTCCTGTTGTACATACTGTTTATTACAAATTACTATATTGCACATTTAGACGGAGGCGTAACGTAAAGATTTTTACTCCTCTTGTATGTGAAGGGTGTAAGAAATAAAAACAATTCAATTCAATTCATTTTGGTACCTCCAGGCACGCCTTCAGGATGCAGCACTGTGGATGATCCAATTCCTCGCTGATGTCACCAACTGAAGTGTCGCGGGAGATTGAATCGTCGAGACAGCAAGTGGTGCACGCTGCTGTCAAAAGGAGGCCCCTGCACTCGGGCAACTTCTCTCTCTCTCTCTTGATGGTGAATGACAGTCTATTCATCCTCGAGTCGAGGAATTCGGACAAGTGACGTGGCAGATGGTAACATCGAAACCACGGGCTGTTGGTCTCCCCTCTAACTGTTGCAGGAGTGATATCTCCCTTTCCTTCACTAATGAGAGAGAAAGCCCGTCTGAGAAATCAAAGTGTTGGGATGGACAGTAGTTTTTGATGGACTCTAGATCATGGTCCCTGGCGGGTTTTGCTATTGTTACCATGGTGAGTGATACTTTAACTGGAGCAATGGGGGAGGGGAGGGTTGATGCTTTAGCTGCTGTCTGTGTTTGAGAGGAGAGAGTTCTAACTTTTGGGGTTCTAACTTTTTCTGTCATTTATTCTTTGTTGTTTTTCTGTTCGGATGTCTGTGAAGAGTAAAATTTTCAGGTTGAAAACTGCATACATTCTCTGATATTAAATTGAACCATTAAACGATTAACACAGACACGTGGTATTGGCATATATAAGAATCAGGGTGAGCAGATATAAGGTAGGCATTTCTGTGCTATACAATTTAATGATTCGCTAAACACCACATAGGATCATAGATAAATATTGCTTTGCTCTTTATTTAGAGATATAAAAATCAATATTCTGGAACAAAACATTTTTCAAAATAAACTAAATAATGTCTCCAGCAACTGCATGATTTCAAATGAGAATTTGCATGTGTTAAATAGAACTTTACTCAATTAATCTCCAGCAAATGCAGGTACTGGAGTCCCTTGGCACTTGTCAATCTGTATCTAATTTTAAGAGTCAAACATTTCTCAGGCGGGCGACTGCACATTCTGCATCAAGGATATAGATAGTTTGCCCATAAATTTTCTTGTGTTGATTGTCTCCATGCGCCTTAGACATCTGGTCATCTAAAATCAAACTTTATGTGCACCATTTCCATAGACTTGCTTGGAAATAATAGTGGGAAAATAGGCTATTAGACCCCATCAGTCTAGTTCGTGATTATACTATAATCCATAGGAGACTTATCCTTCCTCATCTTATCTTTTGTAATAAACATATACTTCCTTTACCTTCTCCCTGGTGTACTTAATTATCTTTTCTTAAAATATATCTATCACTTTAATGATCTCATGAGAAAGTATGTTCCCATTCTTGCCAGATGTTTACTAATTCGACTTCGAAGTGCAGATTCAAGCAATTTCTGCACAATTGGCAAAGGATAATTGGTCTCCTGTTACCCTGCTTCCCCTCAACAGATACTGCTGGAATCCAGTCCGCAATTCTATTTTGAAGGTGTTTAGGCAGTCTTGCTTTTCTCCTCTATGTCTTCACTGTGCAGCTTAAGGTGCAGTGGGAAGGAACAGGCAGGGAAATGTCAGTGGTTGTTGTCAATCTCCCAGCAATTGCCTCTCTTAAATGTCAGAAATTCCGGGATACTCACCCTAATGCACAAGACTCATACTTTCCAGCCAAATGCTTTCGGTGATATCCCAACTCTCCCTGGTATAGAGCACAAATGCATCGTAATTCTTTGACTGGTGAATCTCCAGGAGGAAAATGGTAAGAATAATAGAATTCATATGTTTAGATTAATTTAATTAATGTGATTGATTTTAATATTTAATATGATTTTCTGCATTTAATTAATTCAATTAGTTAACTGTTTTTAAATAACTTTTTATTTTTTGGTTATAATTTCTTTGTTTATCTGTTTAATAGTTTTCAAATATTTCTGGTGTTTTTAAATGTCAGTGACATTCGGGTTTCTAAGTGTCAGGGACATTCAGAAGCCTTGAACAGGTTTCTACTTCTTGCCAGCTCGTGATTCCGTAAAGAACTGCCAGCTAGCTATATGGTTTGGGTCGGATGGTACTTACTTTGTGTCTGTGCATTGCATTGTGGAAGTCAGGAACAAGAATTACTGGATGTTGGGCATCTGTATATCCAAACTCCTGCTCTGCTGATGAACTTGGGGCTGAATTCTAAGGTAACACATGGATTCTGTGAACTAAATTATGAGATGCACTTTGCGCACAGATCCTTAGCTTCATGTCATTCATGGTTGGCATAAGCAGGCAACCTCATTTTATTGGAAGTGGTAACCTTGATTAAAGTTGTAAGTGCAGATGAATTGTTATTTTTCTTCTTTTTTTAAAATTATTGAAATATTAGGGAACTGTTTATAAATGTGACTGATTATGAGAAACTTTTAACAGTTAAAAGAACTTATTCAATAAGCTTGTCACTGATCAGCTCTCACTCCATTCCTTCCTCTTCACATTGTTATACTGGCTTTATGTCAAATGTCCACTTCCCTCGACAGACTGAGTTTCCACAGGAACTCTTTTTTGCTCCAGATTCCAGCATCTGCATTCTCTTCTCTCTCCTCTTTATTCAACAGGCTCTAGGGCTGCTGACAGCACAGAACCTCAGGATGTATGTACCCGCTGGGCTCTGCTCGCTGTTTTTACACAGATGCACCTTGTTGGGTGATCATGGCAGCGTGGCATGGACCCAGAGCACTGCAAGAAGCAAGTGCAGATGTTGGAGTATAACTCGGATTCGGATCTCTTCATCACACGTACATTGAAATGTATTGTTTGTGTTAACAACCAACGCATTTAAGGATGAGCTAAGGGCAGCCCACAAGTGTAGCCGCACATTCTGGCACCAACAGTGCTTGGTAAAACAATACAGAACACAACAGAACAACAAGTAACAAAACACCAACAGCAAAGCAAGCCCTGTTCAGCCCTTCCTCTCACAACACCACCTGTGCACACATACAATCCTCCAACCCCAGGACAGACTACCTTCAGCCTCCAGCCTCCAGTGCCCTCAGACTTGCAGACGTTGAGCCTTCAACTTCCCAAACGGACTCGCAGAGATCCTCAGACTCGCGGGTTCTGATAACCACCTCTTGACTTCCGACTTTAATTTGACTTGCTGATGCGCTGATGAATGAGGAAACTGGATGAGGACCAAAACAATAAAACAATAATGAAGCAAGCAAGAGCAGTATATTGGATTGAGCTAGATCTGACTTATTTTACCCTTCACTGTTGCAATGAGCGAATGAGGAGAACCCAAGTGCAGGGCACAGGCACGGAGATTGAATTAGGGTGCTGACGCGGGCATAAACGCCGAACAGCAGACAGGAGGGATCTTGACACACAGCCCTGATATGAAGCCTTGACACGGGCCTTGAAATGGAACCTTGACACGGAGACTTGAATCAGAGACTTGACACGGAGTCTTGACTCAGAAAGATGGAGTCTCATAGGTAAACCTTAAAACTGGAGCTAAACTTAGAACAATCGGTTCTAAGCGGTCGGGAAACGTTAGTTATCACACAGGAAAAAGACCAATGACCTGGCAGCTAGGGTTTGTAACGCCAGGGTTCTTATACTGCAGGTCCTGATGGAAACCAGGTGTGCAGTCATCAAAGAAAATTAGAAGCAACTGGGAAATTAACAGTCGGAACCATGGCACAATCAAAGGAAATCAGAGGAAATTGGGGAATAAACAATCAAGACCGTGACAGTAACCCCCCCCCCACAAAGGGGAGCCCCTAGGCGAACCAGCAGGCTTGTCCAGATTGTCAAGATGGAAATCACGAATGAGGGAAGGGTCCAGGATAAGGAGTGGGGAATCCAGGAGTGTTCCTCCAGGCTGCATTCCTCCCAATCAACCAGGTACTGGAGGTCTCTGCCTCAGTGGCGCACATCGGGTATTAGTTGGACAGTGTATGCTGGGTGGTCATCAATGAGCTGGGTGGTGGAGGGGCTTTGGCAGGAGGGCACAATGGGCTGACAGATGCAGGTTTTAATTGGGAGATGTGGAACGTGGGATGAATGTGCATGGATCCGGGCAGATTGAGTCTGACCACCGAGGGGTTGATGACACTCTCAATCTCGAATGGTCCCAGGTAGCGAGGGGTGAGTTTCTTGGGTTCATTCGTGAGGGAAATGTCTTAAGACAAAAACCAAACCTTTTGCCCAGGCCGATAATCAGGTGCAGGAATCCGTTGGTGATCGGCAATTCTCCAGTTGCGGTCGGTTGAGCAGAGCAGTGCCATGCATGTGTCTTTCCAGATCTTGCGGCACCAGCGGAGATGGGCCTGAACAGAAGGCACAGCAATGTCGTCTTCATGTGCGGGAAACAGAGGAAGTTGGTAACCAAGGGAGCATTCGAAGGGAGACATTCCGGTGGTGGTGCTGATCAAGGAGTTGTGGGCGTACTCGACCCAAACGAGATAGGTGCTCCAGGATGATGGGTTGTTGGCGGTTATGCAGCGCAATGTTGCTTCCAAATCCTGGTTTGCTCATTCTGTTTGACCATTAGTCTGTGGATGGAAGCCGGAAGACAGATTTACTGAGTCTCCAAGGGCTTGACAAAAGGATCTCCAGACTTAAGAGATGAATTGGGGACCCCAGTCAAAAATAATGTCAGGGGGAAATCCCGTGAAGGCGGAAGACATGATGGACGAGAAGGTAGGCTGTTTCGCGGGCTGTAGGGAGAGTGGGAAGGGCTACAAAGTGCATGGCTTTGGAGAAGCGGCCCACCACAGTGAGTTCGGCAGTGTTCCCATGTGAAGCGGGTAGTCCCATAACGAAATCCGGTGCAAAGTGCAACCAAGGGTGGCTAGGGGCAGGTAGGGGATGAAGCAATCCAGCGGGTGGTCGGTGGGAAGCTTTTCCGCAGTCAAAAACAGAACAGGCAGAGACGAAGGAACGGGTGTCAGCGTCCATGGAGGGCCACCAGAAATGTCACTCCAGAAGGGACAGAGTTCGGTCAATTCCGGGATGGCAAGCAAAACGAGAAGTTTGCCCCCACTGCAGAGCCTGCGACGGAAATGAATCGTGCACAAAGAGTCGATTGGAGGGTCCGTTGCCTGGGTCGCGTTGAGTCCTTTGGGCCTCTTTGACTCTGGACTCGATCTCCCAGGTGAGGGCAGCCACTACACAGGATGGTGGAAGGATGATCTTGGGGTTGGGAAGGTCCTCCCAATGATGGGAGAGAGCATCAGGCTTCCCGTTCTTGGACCCCGGGCGATAAGTGAGTGGGAACCTGAACCGGCCAAAAAATAATGCCCAACGAGCTTGTCGGGAATTCAGGCATTTGGCGGTTTGAATGTAACTTAAAGTAGCTTGGATCTGCATCCGGGTTTAGGGGACAGAAGGGAACGTTGTCTGGCTCACCAGGTCCCCCTTTCTACTGGTGAGCCATCCCTTTTGGCCAAAGGGAACAGGTAGCACAGAAGTGGCCGGACTGGCTGCAATAAAGACACTCCCCCGCTCTCAATCTCCGGAGTCGCTCTGTGGGAGAAAGACGATTCAGTCCCAGCTGCATGGGTTCCTCTCCCGGGGTGGTGGAAACGGCTGGACCAGGAGCTGTTCTAGGAGCGCAAGGAGAAGAAAGGCTTGTGCTGGTGGGAGATGGTAATGAGGGCCGAGGAATGGCCAAAGGTAGTGGACGACCAGTTCTTTCCCTATGGTATTCTCGAAGACGATTGTCCAACCTGGCGGCTAGGGAGATCAATGAATCCAGGCTGTCGGTGTTGTCTCTTGCCTCCAACTCGTCTTTCACCATGTCGCCGAGGCCATTCTGAACTACCCCTTGGAGTGCCTCATCATTCCACCCCGAGTCGGCTGCTAATGTCCAGAACTCCATGAAGTAATCGGCAACACTGGGTGAGCCCTGACGGAGAGTGAGTAGACGCTTAGCGGCATCTTTACCATGGACGGGGTGGTCAAACATCTTTCTCATTTCTGTGATAAAGGTGGGGAAAGAAGAGCAGATATCCGGTTGATTATCCCAGACAACTGTAGCCCATGCTAAGGCAATTCCCTGCAACAACCCCATGATATAAGCTATCTTTGACTTGACAATGGAGTACGTGGATGACTGCTGATCGAACACCAAGAAGCATTGCAGAAGGAAGGCCCGACATTTCCCCAAATCCCCAGCGTAGTGTTCTGTTTCAGGTACGTGTGGCTGTCTTGATGGGGCTGTTGCCGACATGTAGGGGGTTTCCACTACAGGCTGTCTGGGCTGGTTAGACAGAGTTCCAGGAGTCGATGGGGTACGACGAGTGGATACTGGGTCCACCGGGTCACTGATCTTCTTTACGTTAGCAGACATGGAGCAGAGGATCTTCATGACATCCTGGAGAAGTTGGTTGTGCAGACCCAGTAGGGAGCCCTGGCTGGTGAGGGCTTGTTTCAGGGTATTCGTGTCCACTGGGTCCAGTGTGGAAAAAATCATTCTGTTGCAATGAGCAAATGAGGCGAACCCAAGTGCAGGACACAGGCATGGAGATTGAGTTAGGATGCTTACACGGGCGTAAACGCCAAACAGCAAACAGGAGGGATCTTGACTCAGAGACTTGACACGGAGACTTGATTCAGAAAGAAGGAGTCTCATAGGTAAACCTTGAAACTCAAGCAAAACTTAGAACAAACGGTTCTAAGCGGTCAGGAAACGTTAGTTATCACATAGGAAAAAGACCAACGATCTGGCAACTAGGGTTTGTAACGCCGGGGTTCTTGTACTGCAGGTCCTGATGGAAACCAGGTGTGCCATCATCAAAGAAAATTAGAAGCAACTGGGAAATTAATGGTCGGAACCGTGGCACAATCGAAGGAAATTAGAGGAAGCTGGGGAATAAACAATCAGGACTGTGATATTCACAGCTTTAGAGCATCTTAAAGTTCTGCTAACAAGTATTTTCCGCTACTTTTCATTTATCAGGCTTCTTCAGGCACATAAAAACCTAACATTCTGCAAGGCTTCACTCTTTATGGGCAAGGTAAAACTTTTCTTATTCTTGTCTTTCTTTTGATAATGCTTTCAATATACTGTATTACAGGGTGTTCCAGAATTCATTTTCTGCCGTGCTGAAGGGATAATAATATATTTACAAACACAAGAGATTCTGCAGATGCAGGAAATTTTGAGCAACACATTGTCTGACTTGCTGAGTTACCCCACAATTTTCTGTGCGTTGCTCAATATATTTACAAGTTGGGATGGTGTCTGATTTGGAGGGGATTCTCCAGTCAATAGTGTGCCTTGTGTCCTTGCCCTAAATAAGGGGTTCCTAAACTTTTGTTATGCCCAAGGACCAATACCATGAATCAAGGGTTCTGTGGACCACAGGTTGGGAACCCCTGCCCTAAATTATGATAAAGTTCTGGGTTTAGGAGGTGCTGCTGGAATAACCTGTATGAGTAACCGCAGGTTTGTCAATGGTGAAAACTATAGCCACTGTGTGGCATATGTGGAGGAAACAATAGCCCATGTAGAATCATCAATCAAGTGGGTAGCTCTATCATGAATAATGCTTGGGAACAAGGATCCCCAGCGATTTGTCCCGCTGTGTGATGAACTGAGGTTTGAGGCAGTGGGCCTGTTCTGGCTGCTCCAACTCTGCAGCTAAGGACTCACTTTGGTTCTGAATGCTTTTTCTTGCTTTTGTTGTTTGCCCAATTTGTGCTTTATCTCTCTCTCTCGCTCTTTGCGCATTGGGTGTTGGGTTCTTTCAGGTTTCTTGTTTTGTGGCTGCCTGTAAGTAGATAAATCTGAAGGTTAATAATTTATACATACTTTGATAACAAATGCACTTTGAACTATGAACTTTAGAAGTTGGTGATGCATTAATTCACCCAAGTAAAGAACCAAATCCTTCTCCCTAAATATCTCTTACTAAAATGGAGGGCTAGGGGTAACTCTAGGTAATTTCTATAGTCATATATCTGATTTCAATAATCTTCCTTCCCATTCAAGTTTCTTCTTGCAGATTAATTCTTCCATATCTTCCTTTGAAACATTATCTACTTCATCTGGATTCTACCAAGGTCACGGAAACTTGTAGGCTACCTTAGATGGTGCCAAAAAAAAAGAGGTATGGAATTGTGAAGCATGATTGAGCAATTTAGAATGCAAAAGAGTTATGACTTTACTGTATAGTCAGCACCAATTCATTCTTCCTGGTTGTGATACACATCAACATGGCTCAGATTTTCATTAGATTAGAACTGTTTGAAGCTAGTTGACATGAGTGAATCCATGCCTGTGCCTCTTAAATAGGATGTGCCTTTGCCTGCAACTCATGGTGCAAGTCATCAGAATTGTTTTAAAAAGTTAAGTAGCCAATGGCAAAGCCAGATGAGAATGTGCACTGTGTCTTGTAAATGAAACTCTGTCAGGAGGAAGTGAGAAGGCCTGAGGCCTCCTTACTGTTGGGACCAAGATGTTATCTTGATGGGAAAACACACAACTGCAGGTGGACATCATCAGCAAAATCAGAGCTAGTAATAAGGCTCTGATAATGCAGACATAATACTGTCAGAGATTTAATGACATCATATCCATTGTTGAGACCTATGAAGGTATTGTTAAGTTCCATTTCCCATCAACTGCACCATTAGTCTTACTGCAGATTTGCACACCACATTAATAATAGCACATAGAACAGTACAGCACAGCAAGAGGCTTTTCATCCAACAATGTTGATTCGAACCAATTAAATTAGTAATCAGAAGTCCAACTAAACTAATCCCTTTTGCTTACCCAATATCCACACCCTTCTAATTCCAGCACATTCCAACTCTTGAACTCAACATCTTGACCAATGAAGGCAAGCATATGATATGCCTTCCTTACCATCCTATAAGCTCAGGTAACCACCTTCAGGGAACTATGAACTTGATCCCTCTGCTCATCAACACTGTTAACAATTTTGCCATTAATAATGTATTACGTTTTCACATTTGAGCTACCAAGGTAAAACACTTCACCTTTGGCTGGGTTAAATGTCATCTGCCATTTCACCAGCCATATCTGCAACTGATCTATATTCAACTGTATCCCTTGCCAATCTTCTATGCTATCCACCACATCACCAAACTTCATATCATCTGCAAGCTTACTAACCTAACAACATATATAAATATGTGTACAGTGATATACATGTGTGATGTGTCTGCGTATATTATATATAGTGGCTATAAAATGTATTCTTCTCCCCCCCTGGAAATTTTCATGTTTAATTTGGCTTATTTGACACTGATCAAAAGAAAATAGACTCTTCCATCTCAAAGTGAAAACAGATCCCTACAAAGTGATCTAAATTAATTACAAATATAAAACTCAATATAATTGATTGCATAACTATTCACCCCCTTTTAATGTGCCACACCAAATCAACACGGGTGCAAAAATTAGTTTTAGAAGTCACGTAATTCGTTAAATGGAGATCACTTTGTGCAGTTAAAGTGTTTTGATTGATTATAGTAAAAATAAACCTGCATCTGGAAGGTCCAACTTTTGGTGAGTCGGTATCCTGGCAAAAACTATACTATGACAACAAAAGAACACTCCAAGCAACTCCACAAAATGATTATTGAGAAGCACTAGTCAGGAGATAAATACAGGTAAATGTCCAAGTAACTGGATATCCCTTGGAGTACAGTTAAGTCAATCATCAAGAAATGGAAAGAATACAACACAGCTGTAAATCTGCCTAGAGCAGACCGTCGTCAAAAACTGAGTGACCATGAAAGAAGGAGATTAGTTAGGGTGGCCACCAACAGACCTGTGACAAATCTGGAGGATTCAGTGGCTGAGATGGGTGGAACTGCGCATACACAACTGTTATCTGAGTACTTCACCAGTCGCAGCTTTAAAAGAGATTGGCAAAGGGAACGCCACTGTTGAGAAAAACTCACATGAAGTCTTGGCTAGAATTTGCCAGAAGGCATGTGGGAGACTCTGAGGTCAGCTGGAAGAACGTTCTTTCATCTGATGAAACCAAAATTGAGTTTTTTGGCCATCAGACTAAACACTAATTTTGTGTTGCCAAACACCACACAAAATCACACCATTCTTACCAGGAAGCATGGTGGTGACTGCATCATTCTGTGGGATGCTTCACTGCAGTAGGCCCTGGAAGGCTTGTGAAGGTAGAGGGTAAAATGAGTGCAGCAATATACGAGGAAATCCTGGAGGAAAATCTGATGCAGTCTGCAAGGGAACAGTAACTTGGAAGATTTGTTTTTCAGCAGGACAATGACCCAAGCATAAAGCCAAAGCGACGCAGAAATGGCTTAAAAACAACAAAGTTAATGCCCTGGAGTGGCCATGTCAGAGTCTCGATCTCAATCCATTTGAGAATTTGTGGCTTGGCTTGAAAAGAGCTGTTCACTCAAGATCCCCATGCAATCTGACAGAGCTTGAGCAGTTTGGTAAAGAAGAATGTGGAAAATTTGCAGTGTCCAGATGTGCAAAGCTGATAGAGAATTATCCACAGAGACTCAAGGCTGTAATTGCCGCTGAAAGTGCATCTACTAAATACTGTCTTGAAGGGGCTGAGTACTTGCAATCAATTATTTCATGTTTTATATTTGTAATTAACTTAGGTTACCTTGTGCAGATCTGTTCCACTTGGATACGAAAGAGTCTTTTTCTGTTGACTGATACCGATCCGCGAAGCATGCAGGAATGCAGTGGTAGCCAGGAGGCACACAGCACATCTTTAAGAAAAAAGCTGAAATAAACATGCTAACTAATTACGTGTCAGGCGACACTTAATTAATTAGCATGTTTATTTTGGCTTTTTTCTTAAGGATGTGCTGTGTGCCTCCCTGCTACTGCTGCATTCTCCACGAATCAGAATCTCTCTGTGGCCCGGGGGTTGGGGTGGTGGGACACTGGGGTGTCATCTGTTTCCATTAGAGCAGGCAGCTCATCTTCTCCTATGACTGCCCGCCTTGATGTCGAAGGTTGAGGTTCGTCGTCTTCTGGGGCTGATGTGGAAGGCTTGCTTGACTGCTGAGCCTCGTGCATTTTTCTATCATACAGTTCTTTGTAAGCACTCAAACCATCCTGCAAATATCCCCTAAACTGACGTACCTTTTCAAAATTAAAGTCTTACTTTATCATTGCAGTGAAAATCTCATGCAGTTGCTTCACTTTCGCTACTGCATTCGGTTTCGATTGTTATCCTTTCCTTTTACAATTGCATCAGCTCTTCATCTATCAGTTCTTGGTCATGGGATGCCAAAACCTCTTCAACATCATCTTCGTCAGCTTCCACAAGCCAAACTCACGTTGTCCTTACTTTGTTCACCACGATCAAAACACTTAATTACGTCTAGTTTTATGCTAAGTGTAACACCCTTACGAGCTCTTTTAGGCTTTTCCGACACCTTAGAACTCATCTTGCAAATGGCTGCTCACAGGCACGTGTTTCAGCAATGCCGTTCTGAATCCGGGGGAGAGTGGCCGCTCGGGGCGCGCGCTGCTTTTTATCGCGTGCTGATTTTTTTCGTAACAGTGCAAACACCTTCTGAAAGCGAAAACAGGGTACTAATGTAGGTCTTTCGTAACAGTGAGGTTTCGTAAAGTGAACGTTGGAAAAGTGAGGGACACCTGTAGAATGAAATACATAATCTAGCAGAGAAAAAAAAACAAATTAATAATAATAAATAAATAAATAAATCAATTAGAGTATACGTATATTGAATAGATTTAAAATTGTGCAAAAAACCAGAAATGCTATATATTAAAAAAGTGAGGTAGAACCAAGGGTTCAGTGTCCATTTCGGATTCAGATGGCAGAGTCCTGGGTGCTGGAGGTCCTTGATAATTGATGTTGAATTCCAGAGACTATAGTCCCAGGCGACTCAGTCTCTCCTCATAGTCTAACCCCCTCATCTCTGGAATCAACCTGGCAGGACATTTCCAACCTCTCACTGCTACAGGCAGAAGTTCCCACTTGCTTCAAAAAGGCAACAATTATACCAGTGCCTAAGAAGAATAATATGGGCTGTCTTAATGACTACTGCCTGGTAGCACTCACATCTACAGTGATTAAATACTTTGAGGGGTTGGTCATGACTAGAACAAGCTCCTGCCTCAGCAAGGACTTGGACCTATTGCAATTTGCCTATCACCACAATAGGTCAATGGCAGATGCAATCTCAATGGCTCTTCACACGGCTTTAGACCAACTGGTCAATGCAAACACTTATGTCAGGATGCTGTTCATCAACTATAGCTCAGCATTTAATACCATTATTCCCACAATCCTGACTGAGGAGTTGCAGAATCTGGACCTCTGTACCTCCCTCTGCAATTGGATCCTCAACTTCCTAACTGGAAGACCACAATCTGTGCGGATTGGTGATAACATCTCCTCCTCATTGACAATCAACACGTGCACCTCAGGGGTGAGTGCTTAGCCCACTGCTCTACTCTCTATGACTGTGTGGCTTGGCTGAACTCAAACACCATCTATAAATTTGCTGATGATACATCCATTCTTGGTAGAATCTCAGGTGGTGACGGGAGAGCGTACAGGAGTGAGATATACCAACGAGTGGAATGGTGCTGTAGCAACAACCTGACACTCAACGTCAGTAAGAAGAAAGAGCTGATTGCGGATTCCCAGAAGGGTAACACATACTAACCCTCATAGTGGGATCAGAAGTGGAAAGAGTGAGAAGTTCCTGGGTGTCAAGATCTCTGAGGATCTAACCTGGTCCCAGCATATCAATGCAGTTATAAAGAAGGCAAGACAACAGCTATACATCATTGGGAGTTTGAAGAGATTTGGTATGGCAACAAAAACACTCAAAAACTTCTATAGATGTACTGTGGAGAGCATTCTGACAGGCTGCATCACTGTCTGGTATGGAGGGGCTACTGCACAGGACCAAAAGAAGTTGCAGAGGATTGTAAATTTAGTCGGCTCCATCTTGGGTACTAGCCTACAAAGTACCCAGGACATCTTCAGGGAGTGGTGAATCAGAAAGTCAGCATCCATTATTAACAACCCCCAGCACCAAGGGCATGCCTTTTACTTACTGTTGCCATAAATGGACATTGAACCCTTGGACACTACCTCCCTTTTTTAAATTATAGTATTTCTATTTTTTGCACAATTTTTAATCTATTCAACATACCCTGCATACCATGACTGTGTCACCACCCACAGCTCTAATCTGCTAATTAGATTTGCCGACAACACTACATTGATTGGCCTTATTTCAAACAATAACGAGGTGGCCTACAGGGATGAAGTCTTCGCCCTGACACAGTGGTGTTAAGAAAACAACCTGTCCCTCAATATCGCAAAAAACAAAGGAGTTAGTTGTGGATTACAAGAGGAATGGAGATGGGCTAACCCCTATTGACATCAATGGATCTGGGGTTGAGAGGGTAAACAGCTTTAAATTTTTCGGCATCCACATCACCGAGGACCTCACATGGTCTGTACACACCAGCTGTGTGGTGAAAAAAGCACAACAGTGACTCTTTCACCTCAGACGGATGAGGAAGTTTGGTATAGACCCCCAAGTTCTAAGAACTTTCTATAGAGGCACAATTGAGAGCATCCTTTCTGGCTGCATCACTGCCTGGTATGGGAACTGTACCTGCCTTAATTGCAGGACTCTGCAGAGAGTGGTGTGGACAGCCCAGTGCATCTGGAGGTGTGAACTTCCCATGATTCAGGACATTTACAAGGACAGGTGCGTAAAAAGGGCCCGTAAGATCACTGGGGACCTGAGTCACCCCAACCACCATTTATTTCTGCTCCTAACATCCAGGAAACAGTATCACAGTATAAAAGCCAGGACCAACAGGCTCTGGGACAGCTTCTTCCAGCAGGCCATCAGACTAATTAACTCACACTGATTTGAGTGTATTCTGTTATATTGACTGTTTTATTTATTATAAATTACTATGATTGCACTTTGCGCATTTAGACGGAGGCATAATGTAAAGATTTTTACTCCTCATGTATGTGAAGGATGCAAGAAATAAGTCAATTCAATACATATACTGTGATTGATTTCATTATTTATTACTGTTATTATTTTATTTTGTTTTTTTCTTCTGTATTATGTATTGTATTGAACTGCTGCTGCTAAGTTAACAAATTACACGTACATGCCGGCGATAATAAACCTGATTCTGATTCTGAATCTAAACCTCCTCTGCACCACCTTCAAAACCAGTAAGGCAGTGTACCTGAGAGTTATAAAGGCAAAGAGTGTTCAGAGCAAAAAAAATGATTTAATTTAGTTTTTACTGCTTTTTATACTAATTTTTTGATATGAAGAAACTTTTCAATTCATTATTTTAAAAGCATATTTGTTTTACATATTTTACATGTGCCTAAGACTTTGCAGAGTACTGTATGTATATGTATATATGTCCTTTAGAACCTCACTCATATTCTCCACTTTTAAGCATATATTCCCTCCTTTATTCTTGAGAGATCGTACCTGTTCCCTCGTTTGACCCTTGCTCTTGGTGTGTGTATAGAATACCTATGCAATCTTTTTAATCCAACTTAACAAGGGTCCTTCATGGGCCCTCTTGGCTTTCATAATTCCCTCCTTGGAAATCTTTTTTAGCTTCTTTATAACCCTGACTAAATTCACCACTATTCTTGACATTGAATGATCCCTGAAAGTCATTGTCTTTCTTTCTCAATAGAACATACCTGTCCTGTACTCCATGAGCTGGTCTTTAACCACTTAAAATACATGCCAGATACCTTGGCTCCATCAACCTTCCCTTGTGACTATATCTGTAATTTTAGTTTTGAAGAAGGAAGTCTGAGAATCGGAGCGGGAGTGTGGAGGAAGCCATTTTTGAATTTTTTGGGTTTTTTTCCATCGGCGTTCAGTGAGGCGGGACTGCGCAGGCGTGTGATATCGGGCAGTGAAGCGCAGAAGATTTAAAAGGAACAGAGCCTCATACAGTGGGCAGCGTAGTTTGCGGGTTGCGGAGTGAGCCGGCAGCAGACTGAAGGCTTAAGCGCTTCGGCTCAATGGGCTTAGGCGGAAACGGGCGAGGTGAGGAAGGTTTGGTATTAATTTTTTGTTGTTATTTGAGGAGAGGGGCAGTCTGAGTGTGAGGGCAGTTTGTTGTTCTCGGTGCCGGATGTGGGAGGCCCTGGAGTCTCCAAGCCTCCCGGATGTCCACATCTGCGCCAGGTGCGCCGAGATGCAGCTCCTAAGGGACCGTGTTAGGGAACTGGAGCTGCAGCTCAATGACCTTCATCTGGTCAGGGAGAGTGAGGAGTTGATAGAGAGGAGTTGCAGGCAGGTGGTCACACCGGGGCCACGGGAGGCAGACAAGTGGGTCACGGTTAGGAGGGGGAAGGGGAAGAGTCAGGTGATAGAGAGTACTCTGGTGGGTGTGCCCCTTGACAATAGGTACTCCTGTTTGAATACTGTTGGCGGGGGACAGCTTACCTGGGGGAAGTGACAGTGGCCGTGCCTCCGGCACAGAGTCTGGCCCTGTAGCACAGAAGAGTAGGGAAAGGAAGAGGAGGGCAGTTGTAATAGGGGACTCGATAGTAAGGGGTCAGATGGGCGATTCTGTGGACGCAGTCCAGAGACCCTGATGGTAGTTTGCCTCCCTGGTGCGAGGGTCTGGGATATTTCTGATCATGTCCAAGATATCCTGAAAAGGGAGGGAGAAGAGCCAGAGGTCGTGGTACATATCGGTACCAATGACATAGGTAGGAAAAGGAGAGAGGTCCTGAAAGAAGAATATAGGGAGTTAGGAAGGGAGTTGAAAAAAAGGACCGTAAAGGTAGTAATCTCGGGATTACTGCCTGTGCCACGCGACAGTGAGAGTAGGAATGCAATGAGGTGGAGGATAAATGCGTGGCTGAGGGATTGAAGCAGGGGGCAGGGATTCAAGTTTTTGGATCATTGGGACCATTTTTGGCGCAGGTATGACCTGTTCAAAAAGGACGGGTTACACTTGAATCCTAGGGGGACCAATATCCTGGCAGGGAGATTTGCGAGGGCTACTGAGGTGACTTTAAACTAGAATGGTTGGGGGGTGGGAATCAAATTAAAGAGACTAGGAAAGAGGAGGTTAGTTCACAACAGGGGGATGGGAACAAGTGCAGAGAGACAAAGGGGTGTAAAATGAGGATAGAAGCAAAAAGTAGTAAGGTGAAAAGTAAAAGTGGCAGGCCGGCAAATTCAGGGCAAAAATCAAAAAGGGCCACTTTTCAACATAATTGTATAAGGGCTAAAAGTGTTGTAAAAGAGAGCCTGAAGGCTTTGTGTGTCAGTGCAAGGAGCATTCATAACAAGGTGGATGAATTAAAAGTGCAGATTGTTATTAATGAATATGATATACTTGAGATCACAGAGACATGGCTCCAGAGTGACCAGGGATAAGAGCTCAATATTCAGGAGGGATAGACATGAAAGAAAAGGAGGTGGGGTAGCATTGCTGGTTAGAGAGGAGATTAACGCAATAGAAAGGAAGGACATTAGCCGGAAGGATGTGGAATCGATATGGGTAGAGCTGCATAACACTAAGGGGCAGAAAACACTGGTGCGAGTTGTGTACAGGCCACCTAACAGTAGTAGTGAGGTTGGGGATGGTATTAAACAGGAAATTAGAAATGTGTGCAATAAAGGAACAGCAGTTATAATGGGTGACTTCAATCTACATATAGATTGGGTGAACCAAATTGGTAAAGGTGCTGAGGAAGAGGATTTCTTGGAATGTATGTGGGATGGTTTTTTGAACCAACATGTCGAGGAACCAACTAGAGAGCAGGCTATTCTAGACTCGGTATTGAGCAATGAGGAAGGGTTAATTAGCAATCTTGTCATGAGAGGCCCCTTGGGTAAGAGTGACCATAATATGGTGGAATTCTTTATTAAGATGGAGAGTGACATAGTTAATTCAGAAACAAAGGTTCTGAACTTAAAGAAGGGTAACTTTGAAGGTATGAGACGTGAATTAGCTAAGAGACTGGCAAATGACACTTAAAGGGTTGATGGTGGATATGCAATGGCAAGCATTTAAAGATCGCATGGATGAACTACAACAATTGTTCATCCCAGTTTGGCAAAAGAATAAATCAAGGAAGGTAGTGCACCCGTGGCTGACAAGGGAAGTTAGGGATAGTATCAATTCCAAAGAAGAAGCATACAAATTAGCCAGAGAAAGTGGCTCACCTGAGGATTGGGAGAAAATCAGAGTCCAGCAGAGGAGGACAAAGGGCTTAATTAGGAAGGGGAAAAAAGATTATGAGAGAAAACTAGCAGGGAACATAAAAACTGACTGTAAAAGCTTTTATAGATATGTGAAAAGAGAAAGATTGGTTAAGACAAATGTAGGTCCCCTACAAAACAGAAACAGGTGAATTGATCATGGGGAGCAAGGACATGGCAGACCAATTGAATAACTACTTTGGTTCTGTCTTCACTAAGGAGGACATAAATAATCTTCTGGAAATAGTAGGGGACAGAGGGTCCAGTGAGATGGAGGAACTGAGGGAAATACATGTTAGTAGGGAAGTGGTGTTAGGTAAATTGAAGGGATTAAAGGCAGATAAATCCCCCGGGCCAGATGGTCTGCATCCCAGAGTGCTTAAGGAAGTAGCCCAAGAAATAGTGGATGCATTAGTGATAATTTTTCAAAACTCTTTAGATTCTGGACTAGTTCCTGAGGATTGGAGGGTGGCTAATGTAACCCCACTTTTTAAAAAAGGAGGGAGAGAGAAACCGGAGAATTATAGACCAGTTAGCCTGACATCGGTGGTGGGGAAAATGCTAGAGTCAGTTATCAAAGATGTGATAACAGCACATTTGGAAAGCAGTGAAATCATCAGACAAATTCAGCATGGATTTGTGAAAGGAAAATCATGTCTGACGAATCTCATAGAATTTTTTGAGGATGTAACTAGTAGAGTGGATAGGGGAGAACCAGTGGATGTGGTATATTTGGATTTTCAAAAGGCTTTTGACACAGGAGATTAGTGTGCAAGCACATGGTATTGGGGGTAAGGTATTGATGTGGATAGAGAATTGGTTGGCAGACAGGAAGCAAAGAGTGGGAATAAACAGGACCTTTTCAGAATGGCAGGCAGTGACTAGTGGGGTACCGCAAGGCTCAGTGCTGGGACCCCAGTTGTTTACAATATATATTAATGACTTAGATGAGGGAATTAAATGCAGCATCTCCAAGTTTGTGGATGACACGAAGCTGGGCGGCAGTGTTAGCTGTGAGGAGGATGCTAAGAGGATGCAGGGTGACTTGGATAGGTTAGGTGAGTGGGCAAATTCATGGCAGATGCAATTTAATGTGGATAAATGTGAGGTTATCCACTTTGGTGGCAAAAACAGGAAAACAGATTATTATCTGAATGGAGGCCGATTAGGAAAGGGGGAGGTGCAGTGAGACGTGGGTGTCATTATACACCAGTCATTGAAAGTGGGCATGCAGGTACAGCAGGCGGTGAAAAAGGCAAATGGTATGCTGGCATTCATAGCAAGAGGATTCGATTACAGGAGTAGGGAGGTACTACTGCAGTTGTACAAGGCCTTGGTGAGACCACACCTGGAGTATTGTGTGCAGTTTTGGTCCCCTAATCTGAGGAAAGACATTCTTGCTATGGAGGGAGTACAAAGAAGGTTCACCAGATTGATTCCTGGGATGGCAGGACTTTCATATGATGAAAGACTGGATCAACTAGGCTTATACTCGTTGGAATTTAGAAGATTGAGGGGGGATCTTATTGAAACGTATAAAATCCGAAAGGGATTGGACAGGCTAGATGCAGGAAGATTGTTCCCGATGTTGGGGAAGTCCAGACCGAGAGGTCACAGTTTGAGGATAAAGGGGAAGCCTTTTAGGACCGAGATTAGGAAAAACTTCTTCACACAGAGAGTGGTGAATCTGTGGAATTCTCTGCCACAGGAAACAGTTGAGGCCAGTTCATTGGCTATATTTAAGAGGGAGTTAGATATGGCCCTTGTGGCTAACGGGATCAGCGGGTATGGAGGGAAGGCTGGTACAGGGTTCTGAGTTGGATGATCAGCCATGATCATACTGAATGGTGGTGCAGTCTCGAAGGTCCGAATGGCCTACTCCTGCACCTATTTTTTATGTTTCTATGTTTCTATGAAAGAAAAGGCTCAAGTTTAGAGAAAAAAATTTCTTTGTTCAAAGACATTGAATACTTGACAATCCAGCATTTTTGTCACTACTGGCTATCTCAGGTACAAAGTACAGGTCAGATAGTTTCCAAAATAACATTGATCAATCAAGATTACTTTCTGCTCAGCAGATCCTCAAGTTCAGTACTCCAAGCCTTGTAGCTGTGTTTCATAGATAACTATTCGAACACGGATTACTAGAATTTTCTGGTAAACATCCTTCTCCATTGCAGAGAAGATGGCACAAAAATTGGAGCTCGAAACAGTAAACTGGGATGTGTGTAGAAGAGTATAGTTGATTTTAAGCTCCAGAAAATAGACTACTGTCCTTGAGGACAGCACTGGTCATTGTTGCATGCCTCCTCCTTCCCTTTCTCCTATGGCCCACTCTCCTGTCCTATCAGATTTTTTCTCCTCCAGCCCCTTACCTTTCCCTCCCACCTGGCTTCATCTATCACCTTCCAGCTAACCTCCTTCCCCTCTCCCCACCATTTTTTTCTGGTATCTTCCCCCCACCACCTTCCTTCCCAGTCCTGAAGAAAGGTCTCAACTTGAAACATCAACTGTTTATTCATTTTCGTAGATGCTGTCTGACCTGCTGAGTTTCTCCAGCATCTGCAGACTTTCTTCAGTTTATGCATTGTTGCATTCTGTCTGGATGCATAAAGCTTGGTACGGCAACAGCTCTGAATGTGACCACAGGAAACTGTAGAGAGTTGTCGACAGAGTTCAGCACCTCACAGGAACCAGCCTCCCCCTACAGACTTCGTCTATATTTCTCATTGCTTCAGTAAAGTAGCCAACATAATCAAAGACACCACCTGCCCTGGACATCTTGTTTTCTCAGCCTCTCATCGGGCAGAAATTACACAAGCCTAAAAGCATGTACAGCCAAACTCAAGAGCAACTCCCATCCCACCATTATCAGACGCTGTTAGCAGTCCTCTCTCCAAGAAGGTGGACTCCTGGCCTCACAGTCTCCCACATTATGATCTCACACTTTCTTGTTTATCTACACTGCACTTTTTCAGAAGCTTTTACACTTCACTCTGCATTGTTATTGTTTTACCAAATTCTAGTTCAATGCACTTCGATCTGTATGAAGAGTATGCAAGACAAACTTTTTCACTGTACCTTGGTGCATGTGATAATAGTAATCCCCTACCATTGCCAGATGTTTTTTTTTGTCAGATTCAGATTTATTTATCACATGTACATCAAAACATGCAGTGAACTATGTTGTTTACATTAACAACCAAAACACCCAAGGATCTGCTGAGGCAGCTCGCAAGGGTCACCAAACATTCTGACGTCAATATAGCATGCCCACTACGTTCAACACAAAAACAACACAAGCAGCAACAATAACAACAGAACAAAACCAAACCAGACAATAATGCAAACCACCCTCCAACCCCAGCTATACCAATACCAATCATTGCATTGGTTGTTACATGATACATTCCCAGTGGTGGCAGCACAGAAATAAATAAATAAATGGTACTTAATCCTTCCTTTTCCCCTAGTCCTCATCCCACATCCTCCTCCGCATTACAAGCTGCTGGTAATGTAAGAATGCCTTTCTAACTTGCATGGCCAAGCTCCCTCCCACTTGAATTTCTTCAAACTCTCTGACATTGAAACGTTGCAGATGTTCTGTAGAAATTTTGGTTCTGCAAGTTACTAGGGTTTGCTTGATTTTAGGAAATAAAAAAAAAACTTCAGGGCCATCTGCTTGCTGACAGCTTGTGGATTTCTAGTCGTTGTCATCTTCCCATTATTATTAGACCATCTATTCCCAATGGTTTTTATCAAGACTGTGTAATGTCTTTTATATTGAAATCTTTACTGTTTTGTTTTTTTTTGCTTTGGGTATCTCTGAAACTAATGATTCTTGTGCTTTAGTTTTTATTTTGGAAGAGAAATAATTTGTGACCAATTTGTGGAGTACTTTGAAGAAGTAACATGAAGGTTCAAACTTTAAAAAAAAAATTATCAAAGTACATATATGTCACCGTATACAATCATGTGATTCATTTTCTTGTGGGCATACTCAATAAATACTAACAGAATATTAACCATAATAGGATCAATGAAAGACCGCACCAACTTGGGTGTTCAAACAGTGTGCAAAAGACAACAAGCTAGGCAAATACAAAAAGAAAGAAATAATAAATAAATAAACAAACAATAAATACTGAGAACATGAGATGAAGTATCCTTGAAAATGTGTCCATAAGTTGTGAGAACATTTCAATGAATGGGCAAGTGAAGTTATCCCCTTTGGTTCAAGAGCCTGACAGTTAAGGGGTAATAACTGTTCCTGATTGGAGTGAATCCAAGCTGCTTCTCAGGCAGGAGTTGATAAGTTTCATCACCAAGATCTCAAAACACCTCGTCACAGTGGATACAGGTTATAACATGTGTAATAGATTAAAAGGAGCTAATGATGTTCTATATTTAGATTTTCACAATTTAAGAAGGTGCCGACTGAAGGAAAATAATGACTCATAGTATCAGGGGTAACATATTGGCAAGGAGAGAAGATAGGCTGGCAAATAGAAGAAGGCATAAATATTTTGTTCCAGGCTGACAAGATGTAATCAGTGATGTGTCATGGAAATTAGTGCTGGAACTTTAACTTCCTACAGTTTAAATGAAGGAACTGAATGAAGGCAGGAAAGGCATGGCTAAGTATTGGTAGATTTCCATTGTGAAGAGGATCTAATGACCTTAAAAAGGAAAGTAAATAGGATACATCAGCAGGCCAATATCCAACAAATGAAGTATATATAATTTGGTGACATGTGAAATGAACCATTCCGGCAAGGAGAAACAGTAAAGGAATGGTAATTAAATGGCAAAAGATTAAACAATTGATATACTGAGGGAGTTAGATGTCTTGGTGTGTAATTCACAAAAGTCTAGCAAATAATTAGAGAAGCCAATGTTGTATAGTTGTCTATTGGTAGGAGAATTGAAATCAAAAGTAAGGAAGCTATGTTTTTGTTATATGAGTCAATAAGAAGAGTACTGTATGGGGGACGGTGGACAGTTTTATTCTACTTATTAAAGGAAAACTGATAAAGCAATGGTATTAGATAATGGAAGATTGATCCTTGAGAAATGAGAAGATGAAAAATTGGTGGAACTCCAGAGATTAAGTTACAATCAGATCAACTATCATCTTCTGGAATGACAGAGCGGTCCAGTGAATTAATATTGCAGTGACTATCATTTGTATGTTTCTGTATACTTCTCGATGTTTTAGAGTTGATGACTGCTCTGCAAGTTCCTCAAATACTTTATGACTATGGGTATTTGAGTATGTTGTCATTTAACATGAGAAAAAAATATGATGGGGACATATTCCTTGGGACTGGTTGACGGAGAAGTCATTTTGCCTGAGCTGATAAGTAATTTTTTCATCTATGAGATGTGGGGTCTAGAAGGTATCAGCCAGATGGATGGTATGGTAGCATAGCAGTTA
The DNA here is from genome assembly GCF_963921235.1 of Mobula hypostoma. Taxonomy (NCBI): domain Eukaryota; kingdom Metazoa; phylum Chordata; class Chondrichthyes; order Myliobatiformes; family Myliobatidae; genus Mobula; species Mobula hypostoma. The sequence continues at coordinate 85,590,656 of NC_086101.1, read as the reverse complement.
GCAAGAAACTATAACCGTGCCAACAAGCTGGGTTCAATTCCACTGCTGTTCGTAAGGAGTTTGTGCATTCCCCTTGTGACCACATGGGTTTCCTCCAGGTGCTCCAGTTTCCTCCCACAGTCCAAAGACATACCAGTTAATATGTTAATGGGTTACATGGATGTATTTATCAGCCTGAGCTCATTAGACTGGAAGGACATGTTATCATACCGTACCTCTAATTAAAAATAAATAAAATACATAACATTGCACTACTATTGAATACGCATGACCACATTTTCTGGAATAAGTGGAGATAATGGAACCTGCCTTAAAGTGATGGTGATTACTATTGATTAACTATTTGGCTCTTTGCCAATGATTATTTATTTGTTCAATTAACATTTCCCTTTTTTTTCTGAGATTCGTATCCCATGATTTGCACAGTCAGGAAAAACTACAAAGCTAAAAGTAAAGCAACCGACCCTTCCCCCCACTGCGATCGCTCCCTCCATGATTCCCCTGTCCATTCGTCTCTCCCCACTAATTTTCCTCCCGGCATATATCCCTGCAAGTGACAGAAACCTGCTCATTCATCTACTCACTCTCCTCCACTCAGGGTCCCAAAATGTCCTTCCACGCGAGGCAACACTTTACTGCAAATCTGTTGGGACCGTCATTTTTATCTGGTGCTTCCAATGCTGCCTCCTCTATATCGGTGAGACCCAACGTAAACTGGGGAACCACTTTGTCGAACACCTCCACTCCAACCATCAAAAGCAGAATTTCCCGTGCCCAACCAATTTTAATTCCCATCCCCATTCCTGTTCTGAGATGTTGATTTACAGCCTTCTCTTCTGCTATGATGCGGCCACTTTCAAGGTGGAGGAGCAACACTTCATATTACATCTAGGTAGCCTTCAAACTGATGGCATCAACATTGATTTTTCTTTTCTGTAATTCTTTCCTTCTCCCTTCCCTCTTCTTCTGTTCTCCGCTCTGGTTTCTTATCTTTGCTTCTCATCTGCCTATCACCTCCCCCCTGGTGGCTTTCCCTTTTCCCCCATCTCCCATTTTGCACTATTCTCTTTTATCAGATTCCTTCATCTCCAGCCCTTTACCTTTCCCACCCTCCTGGCTTCACCTATCACCTTCTAGCTTTTCCTCCTTTCACTCCCTCACCTTTTTATTTTGGCATCTTTCCCATTCCTTTCCAGTCCTGAAGAAGGGTATTGACACAAAACGTCAACGGCTAATTCATTTCCATAGATGCTGCCTGACCTGCTGAGTTCCTCCAGCATTTTGTGTGTGTTGCTCTGGATTTCAAGCATGTGCAGAATCTCTTGTGTTAAAGATAAAGCAACTGCCTACTTTAATGCTAAATACATTTTATGGCTCTGCTCTGTCTCTTCACTCATTCCTCAAGGTGATCAGTATACTCCCATCATAATGTAACAAGTTTGTTATTTTCTACAATCATAATTTTAAAAATAGTTTCAAATCAATGTTTTACATTGGTTAAAACTCTGAAACCATTGGAAGATTATCCAGGTTGTAAATCATAGATACGACATGCTGACTTTTACAAACTTTCATAAGGAATGGAACTTGCAGAAACTTATTGGGGGTAGTTAGAGGGATACCTAATAACTGGATATCCTTTATCTGCATCAGCAATTGGGACACAAATAACCTGTCAAGTTAGGATAGATGGATATTTTTCCAAACATCATGCTGATGGGGAAAAATGTTTGGTTTTCTGGGATGTGACGATAGCTTTATCCTCAAAAGAATAAGAATGCTCATTTAAAAAAAACACATTTGTGAGTAACCCTTCAAAAAATGAAAAAAAAATTGTCATGATGAACACCAGGAATGCAATAAGATTCTTTTGAGCTGTACTTTCAGTTGCTGAAAATCATCTCAAGGTTCTTCGCAAGATTGTGAACAAATAAAATGTTTTTAAGACACATATGTGAATATAGATCAGGTTGGAGATCTAAAAACTTGCTTAAAGAGGGAATTTTAATTATGTTATGTGAAAGGATACAGAGATGGAAAAGGAGGACAGGTTACAGAGGAAATTTCAGAGCTTATGATCTGTGGAGCAAGGCACAGCTGGAAATGGCAGAGCGAAGGAAATCAGGAATGCAACAAATAATGTTCTACAACTAGTAGTTAAAACTGCCCAGTGCATTACCAGCATCAGCCTACCTGCTATTGAGCACATTCCTATAGAAAGGTGGTGGAAAAAAAGACAGTAACATCATGAAGGATACCTATCCTGCTCATGGACTGTTTGTCCTACACCAGGACCGCCAGACTTAAAAACAGTTACATTCCCCAAGCAGTAATACTGATCAACACCTCCATCCAGTAATCCACCTCTCCACACCTCCCAATGCCGCTATTTAATCATTTGTTTTCAGAGTCACTTTATATGCTGTCTGGCATCACTTCATGGATGTACAAATAACCTATGCCTATGCATTATCTTATGTATTTGTATTAATTGTGTTGTATATCTTATTGCAGTTCTTTGCTGCATTAGATCCATAATAATAATTATTTAATTATTCTTTACACATGTGTATTAGAAATCATTATGATTTGTAATAGGAAAACATAAAACTAATTGAAAGGAAACACAAACAGAGCCAAGAATGTGTGTCTTAGTTTTGGTTTTACTTTTAGTGAGACGTGCATAATGGCATATACCATTCACATACTTTTATATATAATCTGTAATAAATTATGTAAACAACAGAATGATTAATCAAACAATATATTTACAATATTACTGAAATATAAAATGCATAAAACACCTCCCTACTTAGCTATAAACTCCAACTAAGACCTACATGGCAATTCAAAATGGCTGGAATGTGCTGCAGAAATTCCCCCCATTTTTCTCAGCACTGGGATGAAATTGACCTTGATGGGCTATCGTACCATTAAAGCTGAGAGCTAAAGTGTTGGAGGAGCTACATGCCGGTTACCTAGGTGTGATCAAATTGAAATTGTTGCCTCAAAGTCGGAAAAAAGGGTTCCAAAGCTGTCAGAATCACTTCCTACAGTTTCAGAGTCAACTCCTGCAAGCACTATGGAGGAGGCCCAGGATGCTGAGATTGTCTCACAGCCACAAGTCCCAGCTGCCAAACACACTGACCTCCCTGATCAGGAAAAATGTTATCCCACAAGAGTAAGAAGACTTCTACACCTGTTAGATCTTTAGGCCTGAATGGGGGCAATTTAAAATTTACCATGCTGTGGGTGTCTATATAGTAGTTGTATTATATTGTATACTGTGTATGTAGTTGAAATGTATTCTATATAGAGTTGGAGTTTATAGCTAAGAAAGGAGGATAAAAATAAACCTATTATAATGATAAAGCCCTTTGCCAGCATTTATAGTGAGATATGCTTTTGATTCTTCTTCCACTTCCATCTGTAGGCAGGCCTCAGCTAAGTCTACTTGGCTGAAGTGTTCCCCTCAGAATGGTTTGAACAGATATCCTCTATCCTGGCAGAGGGTATTGATCTATTTTCAGTACTGGGTTGATGTTGACCTTAAAATGATCACAGATCCTGACAGAACCATTCTTCTTGGCTACTGGAACCACTGGCATTGTCCGCGGGCTCCATTCATCCTTGGAAAGAATTCTTTCAACTCCCATGTGACCTGGCTCACTGGCTACTTTATCACGGGTGGTGTAAGGAATCGGATCAGCTTCGTAAATCCTGTGTGTAACATCATCCAGAACCTTTTTTTAATGTGCTTTCTGTTAGAACTCGTTTTGTGGAATGTCTGAAACGGCTAAGCTGGTATCTAATTCCACTTTAATTATTTTGCCATTCATTTCGGGTGTAAGCCATATTGCTTGTCTGTGTTCAGTTTTCACATTTTAAATCTCAAGGCTATCCAGTCCTATGTCACACTTATCATTATCAAATTTTTCATCAATAGAATGCAACTTAGTGCTCTATTTGAAACTGCACCTTCACTTTTTATCTTTATCTCTTCCCTGTTCCTTGAACAGTTCTGTGGCATCAGCCAGTACCTTCCTTAATTCACTTTCAATTGTCTCTCTTGGCATACAAATGGTGGATGAATCTCCAATCAAGTTCTAGTTATCTCAGCCAATGTTATTCCCACAATGCTGGCCATCCCATTTTTACCACATACAAGATCAACATAGCTTGTTGGTTGTTGTATTTCACCGTTATGAATGACATTCCCACCGAAGTTATCTGTTCTCCAGTATAAGTTCTTTGTTAGATATCTGCAGGTTTCAGTTCAGTATCTTTGAAATGTCATTCAAACTCACTTTGTGAAATGATTGAAACAGTCGAGTCAGTATCCAATTCCATTTTAATTAATTTGCTGTTCACTTTTGGCGAAACCATGTTGTTTATCTCTTGTTAGTTTTCACATTACCCTCTCCCGTGCCACCCTCATCATTATCATCAACAGCATGAAAGTCAGTACTCTTTTGGAAACTTCAACTTGATTTTTTTAAAAATCTTTTTCTCTACCCTGTGCAGTCCATTTATTTTTGTCTGGCCACCATGCTCTTTGTATGTGTCCTAATTTGTTGCATTTTTTGCAAGCTTCAACTTTAAAGCTCCATTGATCCGGTGTATGTGAGGCCTGCTTCAACATCAACACTTTGCTCAGCCAGGCAGGCTTCTGTTTGGATGTTGCGATTTTTGTTCATGTTCACCTTCATTCCTGACTGCAACTTACTTGCATCTCTGATTGCTGTTTCCATTGATACAATGATTTCAACTGCACTTTTAAATGTGAGTTGTGTTTCATTTGGGAGCCATTTTGAATGTTTCTTGCAAGATTCCATAAACTAAACAATCTCTCAGTGTGTCATTATGCCCATCATTGAACTGACAATGCTCAGACAATCTCTTCAATGCAGAGAAGTAAGTTGAAATAGACTGCCCTTCCTTTTTATTCTACTGAAACAAAGGTTTTGGTTTTAAATGTTCCTGCATTACTTTCATAATATCAGCAAACCTCATTTTGGCTGATCTGATTGGAACAGCAAAACTTCTAAGCAAATTGTATGCGGTTCCACCCAATGCTCTCAGGAAAACTAGCACTGGCTTCTCTTGACTATTTCATTTCATTTGCTTCAAAATACTGTCAGTTTTCTCAGTATACAATGACTAATTATCTCTTATGCAATTAAATATATCTACCTTTCTGAGGTAGCCAGCCATTTGTGCTTTTTTAAAAAAGTGTATGAATCTGTGAATGCTGCGCTTCTTTAAACTCAAACATCTCACTGTGCATTGTTTTTACCCGAACATCTCACTGCACTATTTCAAGCTCAAACATTTCTTTTCCCCTTGCAGAGAAAAAGAAAAGTACTAAGTTTGAACAGGTAGGTAGTCATCTTGGGTTCATTAAACACTTCCTTGTCACCACTGTTATGTTTTATAAGTCCAAATCATAAAACTAATTGAAAGGAATCTCAGAGCCCGGAATGTGTGACTTTGTTTCATTTTTACTTTTGGCGAGACGTGTGCATGTGATTTTATGACATAAAGACATATGCAATTTACGCATTTCATACATACAGCCAATAAAGAATAATGTAAACAACAAAGAACGCTTGATCATGCAATATATATACAAACTTTGTACAAAGTTACACAAATATTACGGAAATATTAAATACATGATAGAAATGAAGTTAAGTAATCTTGGATTTACTTTGAATTTGGAACACTAGAATAACAGGAGTACAGGGATCTTAGATGGTTATTGAATGAATATTTTACGGAAGCAGAGAAGGATGAGGCTACATATGGATTCTTATAGGCATCCATTAGTCTCGTGAGACCATGGATTTGTGCCTTGGAAGGTATCCAGGGAGCAGGCCTGGGCAAGGTTGTATGGAAGACTGGCAGTTGCCCATGCTGCAAGTCCCCCCTCTCCACGCCACCGATGTTGTCCAAGGGAAGGGCACTAGGGCCAATACAGCTTGGCACCAGTGTCATCGCAGAGCAATGTGTGGTTAAGTGCCTTGCTCAAGGACACAACACGCTGCCTCAGCTGAGGCTCGAACTAGTGACCTTCAGATCACTAGACCGACGCCTTAACCACTTGGCCATGTGGCCAATAGATTCTAAAACAAAGTCAAAAATAGTAAAATGAAGATGACTTTTGTCTGGAACCAGCATAGATCCAACAACATTGGTCTGTGGGTGATTGTGACTCAATGAGAGATAGGATGCGGGTAGAAATATTTTATATAAGTCCAGCTCACTGAGAGCAAGAGATTTGAAGGCCACCTGATGTCATAAAATATCCAAGACTGAATGTAACAAAATGTTTCAACCAAAGTTGAGCTGAGGCATTGATAGACCTTGGAAATGCTGAGAATGTGTCCTTTGATTTCCCAATTTTAAGTGACAAAATGGGGAAAGAGACTGCAATCTGCCCTCAACACGAATTTAGCAAATGCACAAAATGTATCTTGATCTCCAGAAGCATATTTATTTCTGTAGTCTATTGGTTTTAGATTTCCATGTAAAAATTAAGATCTGAAGAATGTTACTTTCAGAATATTTTGTGAAGTTTCATCTGAATTAAACATTTAATTATGTGATATTTCAGTAGCACACGTAGGAACAAAGGTCTAATCATTTTGGGCAGATGTTCTTTCTTTCCAATTATTCAGAAATCTGGCTTTTCAAACTCAACTCCCATTCAGCTGCTAAAAAAAATTGGCTTCCATCTGTATGTCCTCATATCTTAACAGTAGGGGTTTTAGACCAAAACAAACAGAATTTAGAAATTTGGCTGGTGTCTAACCCTCTCATAAAAATGCTCTCTGATTCTTGGCTAGTTGTAAAGTAGCACATTATAAAGGCACTTTTTCCTTTTTACTGGACCACTGATATTCATGAATGGGTGCTTTTTTACTGGAATGATTTCACTATGCACATTCACGATAGCTGTGCACCCAATGAATTAGATCACTAAGGTATAAGCAGAACAAAATCAAAAGCTTTAAAGAGTCCCTGTCTTTATGAACACATTTCTGGCAAATCTTTTTTTAGACTTAAAGACTTTTTTATTGAGTGAGAGCTTTCATTTGAAAGTAGATTTAGGATTACGAATAAAGTAATAACATTTTAAAATATTTATAAATCAATTGACCAAAAGAGTTACTTGCTTAACATTGCTCTACAAAAATATTTTATGGACTTTAAAAAGTGCACTTTAGGCAACTTATTTTCCAATCCCCTTTAAACATGTCCTTCTGGGTAATTCATACCAGATCCAAATGCAGTCAAATGTGCTTCAGTGTAAATCCTATCATAGACAACAACATTCATTCATGTTTAAGAGTTTCCAGGATACAATAATGACTAGAGTATTAAGGTTTTTATATGAAATTTATATCCAATAAATGGATTTATTATTAATCCATATATGCAGAACTTCAATAAAAGAAAGGTACTAAACATGTACAAACCAGACCAAACAAGAAAGGGCTCTACTTAGATCCCTTTGTTGAAAGCAAATGAGAAAGTTAATATCCTTTTAGTTCTGATGTAGATCTGGGCAATGCACTGTAGAAATTTGATGGTAAATGGTAAATAAGATTTATACAAGATAAGCTACAGGATATTTTTTAAACATATCTTTGCACTTTGGCTAAGAATCATTAAGATTTCTTTTGATGAGGCAGATCCCTCAATTTAGCCTGCTGATATTCCAAGATAATCACAAATTTATTTACTTTCACTTTTTATGTCAACTACAGACATATTCTATGGAAAGGAATTTGTCCACAAAATTTCCACTAAAAGAGTTGTTGTGGGAGGTTAGACCATATTTCTGCACATGACAAAGTCAACAGATTACTTTTAAATTTGCAGCTAGCAGAAACCAGAAAGAGCTAGAATTAAAATACAGCTGGAGAATTTAAAGATCTTTTTCCCACCCTTTAGCTATTTTAATGCATTTGTTCAACGTCAGCATTTACAGAACTTTGATATAGCCACTGCTAATGCCCACTGCAGCTGGCACTGAACCAAATTCCTTGCTTGACCACTTCAGCTGGACTTGAATGATCATTTTCTTCGACCTAGAGCTACAGATTGTGCATGGATAACAATAAAGATGGCAGAGTCCCTTCACCATAAAGAATGCTCAAACAAGGCTCTATTAACAAGAGAACCCATTGAGGTACATTCATATGATTTTACTTCCTGCTGCTATCGTAAGATTTCAAGTTAAATGCCTGAGTGGAGGCTTCAAGTTGACTAGAACATAATCACTTTATGCAGTCATAGGAAGTTGAATCACCGGTTTTATTAGGTGAGATTTCTTTGGATTTGTGTTGTTAAGATTTAATTGCACTTTTCAATGTCTCCCTGGTGGTGGCCATACTACATCACACTTAACCCTGGAGCCACCTGCGGTATAGCCAGGTTCCCATGGGAAGTGAGAGATGAGATTGCTGTGCCTTTGGTGATGATCTTTGAATCCCTACTGGCCACAGGAGTAGTATTAAATGATTAGAGAGTAGCAAATCTTATTCCTTTCATCAAGAAAAGGAGTAAGGATAACCCAGGGTATTAAAGACCAGTAACTTTTACTTCAGTGGTGGGTAAATTATTGAAGTGGATTTTTAGAGATAGGATTTATGAGTATTTGGAGGAGCATAGTCTGATTATGGATCATCCATATGTCATGCCTCACGAGCCTGGTTGAATTCTTTGAGGATGTGACAAAGCACATTGGTGAAGGTAAAGCAGTGGATGTGGTGTACAAGAACTTTAGTAAGGCATTTGACAAGGCTCCCCATGGCAGGCTCATTTAGAAAGTTGGGAAGCATAGGATCTGGGACAACTTGGCTGTGTGGATACAGAATGAGCTTGCCCATAGAGGTAGAGGGTGGTTGTAGATGGAGATTATTCTGCTTGGAAGTTGCTGAACAGTGGTGTTCTGTAGTGATCTGTTCTGGGACTCCTGCTGCTCTTTGTGATTTTTATAAATGGCTTGGATGAGGAAGTGGAAGGATGGGTTAATAGGTTTGCAAATGATGTGAAGGTTGATGGAGTTGTAAATAGTGTTGAGGGTAGTTGAAGGTTGCAACAGGATATTGAAAGGATGCAGAGCTGCGCCAAGAAGTGACAGATGGAGTTCAACCTGTAAAAGTATGGTTTTTCATTTTGAAAGATCAAATTTGAAGGCAGATTACCATGATAATGGCAGGATTCTTGACAGTGTGGAGGAGCAGAGGGGTCTTGGGGTCCACATACCTAGATCCTTCAGTTGCTACACAAGTTAATAGGGTTATTAAAAAGGTTTATGGTGTGTTGACCTTCATTAGTTGGGAGATTGCGTCCAAGAGTCATAAGTTAATGCTGCATATGAAATTTATATCCAATAAATGGATTTATCCTATTATTAATCCATATATGCAGAACTTCAATAAAGGAAAGTTACTGGAATAGATAGATAATTGGCTGATTTGTAGGAGGGAGAAAGTGGGAATAAAAAGATCCTTTTCTGGTTGCCTGCTAGTGATTAGTGATGCTCCACAGGGGTTCGAGTTGGGAAAGCTTCTTTCTATGCTGTATATAAATGACTTTGATGATAGTCTAGATGGTTCCAGTGCCAAGTTTGCAGATGATAAGAAGATCGGTAGAGGGGCCAACACTGTTGAGAAAACAGGTAGGCTGCAGAAGGACTTAGATTAAGGAGAATAGGCAAGAGAGTGGCAAATGAAATACAATGTTGGAAAATATATGGTCATGCACTTTGGTAGTAGAAATAAATGTGCAGACTATTTTCTAAAAGGGCGAGGCTGAGGACGAACCCAAGTGCAGGACACTGGTGCAGAGGCAGAGCTGTGAGGCATTAGCACCACTGCGAACGGGGAGCCGGTATCCAGAAGAGTCTTTACACAGAGATAAGTTTTTTTTTTAAGATTATGAGGACACTCAGTCCTCATTTATTGTCATTTAAAAATGCATGCATTAAGAAATGATACAACGTTCCTCCACAGGACAGACCAAGACTTAAACTGACAAAAACCACATAATTGTTACAACAGTGCAAAGCAATACCGTAATTTGATAAAAAGCTGACCATGGGCACGGTAAAAAAAAGTTTCAAAGTCCCAATAGCCCATCATCTCTTGCAGATGGTAGAAGGGAGAAACAATCCCTGCCACGAGCCTCCAGCGCCGCAAACTTGCTGACGCAACACCCTGGAAGCACCCGACCACAGTCCGATTCTGAGTCTGTCCGAAAACTTCAATCCTCCGACCAGCCCTCCAACACCGAACACCAAGCACCATCTCTGCCGAGCACTTCGACCCCACCCCAGCCACCGAGCAACAAGCAAAGCCAAGGACTCGGGGCCTTCCCCTCCGGAAACTCTGGATCACACAGTAGCAGCAGCAGCGAAACAGACATTTCAGAAGTTTCACCAGATGTTCCTCCATACTCTCATGTCTGCCTCCATCAAATCAGGATTGTGCACAGCACCCTACTTGACAGATAACAGGTGTTCATCACAGGAGTGGCCGCTGCGCATTGCGTCACGCCACCATCTTCTCCTCTCGTTTACGCAGATTATCCAGGAAATGATGCAGAGCTTAGAACTGACAATCCCAAGGAATCAGGAAACGAGGTTTACTCACACTAGAGCCGACCAACAAACTGGCAAAGCATGGCTGTGCCGCCCGAGTTTTATCCTATGTTCGCTAATGGAAACCAGGTGTGCTCTAATTAGTGGAATTGCAAATGATTGGAAATCAGACGAGGGGATTAAGGCCCAATTAAGGAGGTAATAGCAAGATGGGAAATTGCCAGATGGGACCGTGACAGGGAGAAAATCCAAAACTCTGAGATGCAAAGGGTCTGAAAGTCCTTGGGTAGAACAACTTAAAGGTTGACTTGTAGGTAGAGTTGCTGGTGAAGAAGGCAAATGTAACGTCAGCATTCCTTTCAAGAGGTCTGGAATACAAGAGCAGGGATGTGATGCTAGGCTTCATAAGACAGTGGTGAGGCCTCACCTTGAGTATTGTGAACAGTTTTGGGCTCCTAAGAAAAGATGTGCTGGCATTGTAGAGGGTTCAGAGAAGGTTCACAAGGATGATTCTGGGAATGAAATGAGGAACATTTGATAGTTCTGGGTCAGTGCTCACTGGAATTTAGGAGGATGCGGGGGGGATCTCATTGAAACCTTTTGAATATTGGAAGGCCTAGGCAGAGTAGATGTGGAAAGGATGTTTATCATAGTGAGGGAATCTAGAACAAGAGAGCACAGCCTCAGGATAGAGGGTTGTCCATTTATAATAGAGATGCGGAAAAAAATTTCTTAAGCCAGAGGGTGGTGAATTTGTGGAATTTATTACCACAGGCAGCTGTGGAGGCCAGGTCATCGGGTGTATTTAAGGCAGGGCTTGAAAGATTCTTGATTGGACAGGGCATTGACAAGGTCCCACACAGGAGATTAGTGTGCAAACTTAAAGCACACAGTATTGGGGGTAAGGTATTGGTGTGGGTGGAGAATTGGTTAGCAGACAGGAAGCAAAGAGTGGGAATAAATGGGACCTTTTCAGAATGGCAGGTGGTGACAAGTGGGGTACCGCAAGGCTCAGTGCTGGGACCCCAGTTGTTTACAATATATATTAATGACTTGGATGAGGGAATTAAATGCAGCATCTCCAAGTTTGCGGATGACACGAAGCTGGGTGGCAGTGTTAGCTGTGAGGAGGATGCTAAGAGGATGCAGGGTGACTTGGATAGGTTGGGTGAGTGGGCAAATTCATGGCAGATGCAATTTAATGTGGATAAATGTGAAGTTATCCACTTTGGTGGCAAAAATAGGAAAACAGATTATTGTCTGAATGGTGGCCGATTAGGAAAAGGGGAGGTGCAACGGGACCTGGGTGTCATTATACACCAGTCATTGAAAGTGGGCATGCAGGTACAGCAGGCGGTGAAAAAGATGAATGGTATGCTGGCATTTATAGCGAGAGGATTCGAGTACAGGAGCAGGGAGGTACTACTGCAGTTGTACAAGGCCTTGGTGAGACCACACCTGGAGTATTGTGTGCAGTTTTGGTCCCCTAATCTGAGGAAAGTCATCTTTGCCATAGAGGGAGTACAAAGAAGGTTCACCAGATTGATTCCTGGGATGGCAGGACTTTCATATGAAGAAAGACTGGATGAACTGGGCTTGAACTCGTTGGAATTTAGAAGATTGAGGGGGGATCTGATTGAAACATATAAGATCCTAAAGGGATTGGACAGGCTAGATGCAGGAAGATTGTTCCCGATGTTGGGGAAGTCCAGAACGAGGGGCCACAGTTTGAGGATAGAGGAGAAGCCTTTTAGGACCGAGATAAGGAAAAACTTCTTCACACAGAGAGTGGTGAATCTGTGGAATTCTCTGCCACAGGAAACAGTTGAGGCCAGTTCATTGGCTATATTTAAGAGGGAGTTAGATATGGCCCTTGTGGCTAGGGGGATCAGAGGGTATGGAGGGAAGGCAGGTGCAGGGTTCTGAGTTGGAGGATCAGCCATGATCATAATAAATGGCGGTGCAGGCTCGAAGGGCCGAATGGCCTACTCCTGCACTTATTTTCTATGTTTCTATGTTATGGGGAGAAGTCCAGAGAGTGCGGCTGAAGAGCGGGGAGGAAGAATCAGCCACGATTGAACGGTGGAGCAGACTCAACAGGCCAGATGGCCGAATTCTGCTCCTATGTCTTATGTCTTATGGTTAGCTTGATCTTAGAGTAGGCTAAAAGGTTAGCGCAGCTTCATGGAGAAAAGGACCTGTGTTGTTCTATGTTCTATGTTCTATGGGGATCATTGTGAGTGCTGAGGTAAATGATCAGACATGATATCATTGAGTAGTAGAACAGAATCAATGGAATGAATAGCCTCTTGCACTCCTATTTTCTCAGCTCCCTGTCTTTCTCTTTCCCACCTGCCCCCAGGCACACACTGAAAAAGAATTCCTAGAATTCCATTTCAGGAAAGGTGGATTTATCTTGCTTGTTGTGGAAATAAAATCATGAATCAGATGTTAACAGATTTGGTGGATGACAGGAGACATGTGTTTATAGGGACCCCTGCAGGTATTAAATGTGAATTCATTTTGGCTGGCGGGGGGGAGGAGGGGAAGCACAAATTTATAGTGTGTGGAGGAAGTGATCAAACCTCGTGAATATGATGTGAGTCCTGTGCGTCTGACCATGGATTGGAAGCTGCCAATTTCTTGACTGAAATCACATAGACAGGCATTTTACACGGAGTGGAGAATGCTTGGAATGTTTCCACTCTGATGGTTGAGGCAGATACAATAGTGGTGTTGAAGGGGCACTTCAATTTGCAGGGAACAGAGTGATATGGACCATGTGTCGAGCCTGCTCAGTCTCCACCCAGCTAACAGGAGTCATCTGTCACTTGTTTCCAACTTGTCACCTGCAACCTATTTAAACCCATCCACAAATTTTGTTCAGTCATCGAACCAGCCAGCCTCAACCAGTTACCTTGTTGCCTGTTGTGTTTAGTATCTGTTCTCTCTTGTTTTGTAGCCCCTTGTGGTTTGTTATTTTTGCAGTCCCTTACTAAATTTATTATTCATTACTGAATCTAGAGTGGTATCATTTTCCCAGGAGCCCAAGCGCAAAAGGTGAATAACCTGAAGTACAAAATTTCTCATTGTGTTTCCTCCTTTTACTTCTGTGGACAGGAATAATTTATTCCTTCCATTAGTCGTTGTCCAGTCTGTACATCATCTTTACATCTCAAACTCTATTATATGAGTGGAGAGGTTGGCATATAACTTACTCAGAAAGGCTCACTGCCTGCTGTTACTCATCAGTTCCTCTCAATCTGCTGTTAGGTTTTGTAAGGGGTTAAAATTATAAAACCTACTTTAATGCTTTGAAAGCTGATTATGGTATGTCTCTAGGTAGAACAATCTGGATTGTGTAGAATTCACAACTGTAGTTTCATACAAGATTGAAAAAGTCCCTTTTGGCCCAGTTCATCTAGGGTAAGTATTTTTACAAATGCTTTTTCAACATTGTAACTGTACCCAATTTAACCACCTGTTCTGGAGGTGTGCTTCAGATACTTCACACGATTTGAGTGAAAAGCGTATCTCTCAATCTCTTTTAAATTCTTCCTGCATCCTCCAGGTTAAGACTTTCCTCTCCTGAGAGAGAGAGAGAGAATACTATCTATGCCTCTCTATATCTCTCATAATATTATAAACTTCTATAAGATCACATCAACACCCCACCCACCCTGCCACATCCAGTGAGAATAAGTCCAGCCTATTCAATTTCTCTTTCCAACTATGCCCTCCATTTCTTGCAGTGAACTAATGAATCTCTTCTGCACTTTCTTTTCCGCTGTCACATCCAACCAAAAACATGGTAACCATAAATGTACGTAATATTCCAGATGAGGTTTGACCAAGGTTTCATAAAGTTGCTGTTTACTTTCTTAATTGTTTCTCCTCTTGCATACAAGCCTAGGACACACAGATTCCTTTAGGTATAAGAACTTTGCTTGTAATTTTGATTAATGCTTGTATTTTAACTTTTCCATTAAAATGATTACACTTTCCAACAATATACTTCATTTGTCAGATCTTTACCCATACTCTTAACTACCCTGCTGATTCCTGATGCATCTCTTTCCAGTCTTCTGATCAGAATCTGATATTTTATTATTGACGTATGATGTGAAATTGGCTGTCCAGTCAATGTCTGATAGCCTCTTCACAACTTATTTTCCTACCTATATATGTGAAATCAACAATTTTAGTAACTATATATTTGGATGCCCTCCCATATTACGAATGCCTGATTTATGTTACGAAGGTGCATACAGGCACTTGGGAGACTGGCAATGCAGATTTGCCAGTTACTGTGAAACTGCAGGTATTTTCTACTGTGTGTGAACTGGGTTTACAGTGGCACTTCAATCTTGTGAATTGTTTGGGTTACAAACAATTTTCAAGAACAGAACTCTGTTATAATCTGCTGAGGACCAGTAAACTGTAACAAGTTGAGGTCACTAATATCTTTGCCGCAATACTCTTCACATCTTCCCAGCCAGAAAAAGACCAATGTATGGCCATCATCTGCTTCTTCTTAACCACCAAAATTTGTACCCACATTAATATGTTTTCTGCACCATTACTTTTATTTTTTTATATATAATTTTAAACCTTAGCCCAAGTCTCCTGGAAATCTGAGTACATATCTTTTGTTTTCCCTTTATCTGTACTGAAACATGCCTTTTGATTTTGTGTTTTACATTCTGTGTTTTCACTCTTTTTTTGTTGTCCTTTATACAACTTTTTTGTTCTTAGGGAGGGAAGGGGTTTCATGTTTTCGAATGGGTTGGTTCCATGGTTCTTTGTTTTGTGACTATCTGAGGGGAAGACGAACTTCAGGGTTACATACTGCATACATACTTTGATAATAAATGAATTGCATTCAATTGGATTGACTTTATTACTTACATCCTTCACATACATGGAGTAAAAATCTTTATGTTACATCTCCATCTAAAAGTGCAATGTACAATTATACTAATTTGTAATAAATATTATGAATTATGTACAACAGGATAGTCAATGCAATATAGAAACACAGTTGAGTCAGCATGAATTAATTAATCTGATGGCCTGGTGGAAGAAGCTGTCCCGGACTGGCTTTTATGCTGTGGTATCGTTTCCCAAATGGTAGCAACTGGAACAGGTTGTGTTTGAGGTGACTCAAGTCTCCAATGATCCTTCAGGCCCTTTTCACACACCTGTCTTTGTAAATGTCCTGAATATGGGGAAGTTCACATCAACAGATGCACTGGGCTGTCCGCACCATTCTCTGCAGAGTCCTGTGATCGAGGGAAGTACAGTTCCCATACCAGGCAGTGATGCAGCCAGTCAGGATGCTCTCAATTGTGTCCCTATAGAAAGTTCATAGAATTTTGGGGGCCATACCAAACTTCTTCAACCATCTGAGGTGAAAGAGGAGCTGTTGTGCGTTTTTCACCACACAGCCAGTATGTGAAGACCATGTGAGATCCTTGGTGATGTTTATGCCAAGGAACTTAAAGCTAATCACCCTCTCAGCCCCAGATCCATTGATGTCAATAGGGGTTGGCCTGTCTCCATTCCTCCTGTAGTCCACAACCAGCTCCTTTGCTTTTGTGACATTGAGGGAAAGGTTGTTTTCTTGAAACCTCTGTGTCAGGGTGATGACTTCCTCTCTGTTGGCTGCCTCATTATTATTTGAGATTAGGCCAATCAGTGTAATGTCGTCAGAAAATTTGATGCTGTGTTGGTATTCATTTCAAGAGGAATAGTGTATAAGAGTAAGGAGGTGTTGATGAGGCTCTATGGGGCACTGGTGAGACCTCATTTGGAATATTGTGTGCAGTTTTAGGCCCCTATCTTAGAAGGGATGTACTGATGTTGGAGAGAGTTCAGAGAAGATTTATGAGGATGATTCCTGGAATGCAGGGCTAACATATGAGGAGCGTTTGTCGGCTCTTGGACTGTATTTATTAGAGTATAGAAGAATGAGAGGGGATCTCATAGAAACAGTTTGAATGCTGAAAGGGTTGGACAGAGTAGGTGTGGAAAGGCTGTTTCCCTTGGTGGGTGAGTCCAGGACAAGAGGCCATCCTCTTAGAATTGGAGGGTACCCATTTAAACCAGAGATGAGGAGAAATTTTTTTAGCCAGTGGGTCGTAGACTTATGGAATTCGTTGCCACATACAGCTGTGGAGGTCTGATCATTGAGGGTTTTTAAGGAGGAGATTGATAAGTATCTAATTAGTCAGGGTATCAAGGGATATGGGGAAAAAGTCGGAAATTGGAACTAGATGGGAGAATAGTTTAGCTCATGGTGGAGTGGCGGAGCAGACTCGATGAGCCAAACGGCCTACTTCTGCTTCTTTTTCTTGTGATCTTGTAATCTTGTGAGTTAGCAGATTGAAGCTTTGGGTGGTGACACAGTCATAGGTATACAGAGGGTAAAGGAGGGGGCTTAGTACACAGCCCTGAGGGGCACCTGTGTTGAGGGTCAGAGGGGCAGAGGTGAAGGAGCCTAATCTTACCATCTGCCAGTGATCTGACAGTAAATCCAGGATCCAGCTACAAATGTACTTTGAATCTTTGAATCATCTACCAGAATAATTTTCTCAAAGAACACAAATACTGTATGTTGGACAATCGTGATTTCAACTTTGCAATCCATGTTGAATTTGCCCATTAACTTGAATTTTATTAAGTGTCTTGGGTTGACCATTTTACCTCTCTAGATATCAACTGATGTGTCAAACAGAAAGACTCTAAACCAAGGATTAGTACAACTTAACCTTTATTAACACTCAAGGTACTGAAACATGCACATGCATCACTGACTTCCAACAACTTCACATTTGATTTATTGTTCCAATTTATCATTTCTTACTTTAAATAACAAGACTCATGGCGTGGGCATAAGTACTACCTCTGTGAGACAAAATGGTTAGATTCACTACAACAGCTTGAATGTCTTCTGAGATCCAAAGTCAGACCCTTCTTTCCTGTGATGATTATACCAGGGCTATTGCACTCAGTGTCTTCATTTCTTTTATGCAATTTTTCTTGCAATCATCTGAAGGCTTTCTTTATTCTTGCCCCAGCCTGGAACTCTCATGATTCTGAAGTCAATAATTGAATTGGTCACTTTGTCCAAGTACTGGATAAGCAAAGCACATATTCTTTCATGACTCAAGATTCAAGATTGGTTAACGTCATTTCCAGTACGCAAAGGAGAACGAAGTACCTGTTACCCTGGATCTGATATAGCATAAAAAAATTCAATAAGATAAAAAACCCAGTAGTAGTAAAAAAAACACTATAAATATAAATGCATAAGACAGCTTTGAAATATTGTGGAATATTGCAAAGCAAACACTTGCAATGGACTTCCAAAGCTAGTCAATCAGAATCTTCTACTGCTAAAGTCTTCAGTGTTTTGAACCAGCCAAACAGTTTATGACATCTAATCAATATCCATTCAGACCCCGGAGGAGTATATAAGCCCGCATTCTGAAGAGACAACACACTCAATTGCACACTCATAATGGCTTCTCGATTGGAGCCAAAACATTACCAAACATTTTGCCTTGCTCGGCGATCAACTAAACTTCTAAGTAAGACAGCTTATATACATCAATTGATTGTATGTCCATAAGGTGACGCAAGGCGGAGGAGTGTGTACATAAGGGGTGGGCTAGTGAGTGGGGATGGTGATTAGTCTTACTGCTTGGGAAAAGTCATTGTTTTTGAGTCTTGTGGTCCTGAAGTGGATGCTACTTAGCCTCCGCTCTGATGGGAATAGGATAAACAGTTCATGAACAGGGTCGGCAGGATTCTTCATGATGTTACTGGCCTTTTTCCACCACTTTTCTGTATACTTATATGTCCTTGATGGTGGGCAGGGGAGTTCCAGTGATGCGTTAGGCAGTTGTGACTATCCATGGTAAAGCCTTCCAGTCCACTGCAGTGCAGTTTCTGTGATGCAGCTTGCTAAGATGCTCTCTACTGCACATCTATAGAATGATGTGAGTATAGATGAGCATACTCCAGCTCTCTGTAGAATGATGTGAGTATAGATGAGCATACTCCAGCTCTCTGTAGCCTCCTCAGAAAGTAGGCAATTGAGCTTTCCTGATTGTGTAGAATGTGTTCTGGGATCATGAGAGATCGTGCAAGATTGTGCTTGCTGCTGATGTAAAGGGGGTGTGAGTGGTGCAAGTTCTCCTTTGTCTTGTTGACACTGAGGCGCAGGTTATTTGCATGGTACCAGAGCTCAGGCTCTTCAATTTCTTCTCTATAGGCTGTCTCATCATTGTTGGTGATGAGCTCCACCACTGTCGTATCATCAGTGAACTTGACAATGTAATTGCTCAGGTGTTTGGCCATGCAGTCATGTGTGAGCAAAGTGTACGGCAATGGGCTCAGCACACAGCCCTGGGGGGTACCCGTGTTGAGGATCATGGGGAGGGAGGAGCGGTTATGCGCTCTGACTATCTGAGGTCTGTTGGTTATGAAGTCCAAAGCCTAGTTGCACAGTGATGTATTTAGACCGGGGAAAATGAGATGTTCACTAAGCTCTGTGGGATAACTGAACTGAAATCCAGAAACAGCATTCTGATGTAAGTGCCCTTGTTTATTAGGTCTGTCAGGGCCAGGTGCATGACAGATGCTATGGCATCTATCGTCGAGCAGTTCTGCGGGAATCATATATCATATTAGTGAGAGGTCCAATGTGGGAAAATGCAGTACTTAATATGTGCCATTACTGAGATCTTTCTTTCTTTCTCTCTCTCTTTCTTTCTATCTCTCTCCCCCCCCCCCCGTAGAGATCTGTTTTCACTTTGACACAGTCTTTTTCTGTTGTTCAGTGTCAAAAATGCCAAATTAAATCCATAAAAAATCAATAAAAAATGAAAACTTCCAAGGAGGGGATGCATACTTTTTTTAGGCACTGTGTATGTATGTATGTATGTGTGTGTGTGTGTGTGTGTGTGTGTGTGTTTGTGTGTGTGTGTGTACACTGTAATTCACAGCTTTTTCTCTATTATTATGTATTGCTTTGTACTGCTGCCACAGGAACCATATTTTACAACTTATCGTCATCATCAGGTGCCATGCCCAGGTTGAGCTTTGACTGCCATGGCCCACACACTCTTGTTTCGTGTCAAGTGGATCAATTCATTGGTATTCATTTCCAGTCATCCTTATTTGTCTTTGTCTTCCTTTTGCTTTCTTCCCTTCAATCTTTCCCATAATTACCATGCATTCTAACTCCTCTTTCCTAATCACATGTCCAATGAAGTTATGTTGCCTTTTCATGATCTCATACATTATTTCTCTTTTTGTGTTTGCTCTGTTCATGACATCTTCGTTAGATATTCATTTCGTCCATGATATTCTTTGCATCCTCCTCAAAAACCACATCTCTGCTGCTAAAATTCATTTCCTCATGTTACTAGATATTTTCCAACATTCTGAGCCATATAACATAACTGGATAAAAGTAGCATTTCAGTACACTGAGGTGGGTTATCATGCCTAGTTTAGTATTGGTCAGTATAGTCCTCATTCTCATAAAGGTGTCTTTTGCCATCCCTATTCTTCTTTTGATATCCAAGTTGCACCTGCCATCTGATGTCACCCAGCTTCCTAAGTAAGAAAAGTTCTGTACTTGTTTTATGTCTTCCCCATTTATTCTCAGCCTGCAGATAGGACTCTCCTTCCTTACAACATATGCAGGTAATATTAAACCTGATTCTGATTCTTTCCCAAGCCCGTACTTTATCTCTCAACATTTTTGCCTCTGTGTGTGTCGGATTGCTTGGGTCGAAGAGTTCACATGCTCAATTATGTGAAGGGGAGTGGGATACCTGGGTCCTGGTCCATTTGGTACCTGTAGGCATCTGTAAGTGTCGTCATTCCAGACCTAGTTCATACACTCCATTAAATTGTGTTGGCAAGATCTGTGGGTTGTTTCCATTTGTCCTATCTGCACATGCAAACCATCCAAGATGTCCCGTTTGTTACTTCTTCCCACCTTAATGCCCTGCATGCTACCTCCCCCTCCCCCACACACTGACAGCTAGGTAACACTGGATGCACAGACACATCATCAGCAATTCCTTCCCTTCCTCATTGAGCCCATATTGGGTCCTCTGCAGATGGATACGTTCAAAGAGCTCTTGGGGATTGGCAGAGGTGTCAATGATTGGGATGCCTTTCATAATTTTAGACAACTGTGCCACTGTGTATGATATCCTAAATGTTACTTCCTCCTGGCCAGCCTGTGCCCCATGGTGTGTTTGGTGTGTAGTGAATAGATCCTCAGGAATTGGTTCAAAGGTTGGTGTGCCCCGAGCTTTGCCCCATGGAGGCGGATGTCCCAAGTTCCTCTCTGACTCCCCCTCCTCTCTTCATACCCCTGGGCTGCCTCACACCTCATCTGACTCTCCCCGATCTAGTCTGCTGTCCGCTGCCTCCACTCCCCATCTAGGTTTGCATTTCTGAAGGTGTGCATCATACCCCTTTGATCTAAGAACCATCCTTTTAACTTGTCAACTTTTGTTAGAACTTCAGGTGATCAATATGTATTGGACCAATCTTTCACCGCTGCCTGTAAGTTTGCACATTTCTCTGTCCATCACCCCTTGCTGAATTCCTACCCAATTCCCCTGAATCAATCACAGATTGTCATTCAACCGCACGCACAGATACCGCCAAACAAAACAATGTCCCTCCACAACGCAGTATTTCTAACCTGTCAGCTTTCGTTAGCAATTCATGTGATCAACAAACAAGCTTGGACTTATTTTTCACTGCTGCCTGTAAGTTTGTACATTTCTCTGCTCCCATTGCAATCTCTTGATTGGCCACCTCACATTTTCTCACAGCCTACTTCTGAGAAGCCTGTTCAAATTAAGTTTGAATGTGCAGCATATGCTGCCGGCTCTTTTGTTCCTCCTCTACTATTTTCTCACATGCCCTACTCGTTTTGTTTTTCAGCTTTTAATTCATGTTTTAACTTCCTTCTTCTGTAACTCTCATACTGCTGATTGTTGCAGTACCCCTTTGAAGTTTAGAGGCTCGTTTTGCCTGTTCTTCAAATGGTTCCATTTATTATCAGACAATGTGTACAGTATTTTACCTGAAATACTTGTCTTCACAGACATCCACGATGAACAGAAGAAGCCCAAAAGAATGAAAGAGAAGAAAATGTTAGAACCCCTAAGCCCCCCTCCCCCTCCCCCAAGCAAGCAGTAGCATCAATCTCCCCCCACCACCCGCCACCCATTTCAGCAAAAAGTATCAGTGCCTACCACCCACCAAGCGATAGCAAAATACCCACAGAGAGACCGGGATCTGCAGTCACAAACACTATTGTTTATCCAACAGTTTGACATGCCACAGGCTATCTCTCTCTCACTAACATGGCACAGAAGGAGGTCACCTATTTTTGCAGTGAAATGGGAGACTGACAGTCACTGTTACAATACTGTTGTCTGCTGCGTCACTTTTCCATACATCTGCTACAGCGAAATCCTGATGTTCCATCATACACACCACCTCGGTCAGAAATACCGGCCTGAAATCTGACAGCCAGAAGCACTGTCTTCAAAGCCGCGCCTGGAAAATGTCAGAAATCAGTCGGCCAACAAGCTCCAGGAACAGGAACTCATCCACAATAGAGAAAAGCTGTTGGAGTACCACTTGCTGATCAGAACCTCGATAGAACCTCGACCTACTTGAACGGAAAGAAAAAGGCATTAAAGAGAGAAATTAGGTTGTTTTCTGCAGATGAGCTTGAAAAGGCAGCCACTTGGAACCATCATAACTCCGCCCACTACACAATACTCCTCTTCCCAATACTTCTGTCCAATGGGTCCCGGACTCTATTATGCCTTATCAGCATGCTCAATCCATACCATCCAGTTATGATCCAGGTATTCCTGGAGATAGTCCTATGACCTATTTACTACACGCTGACCACGCTGGGTACTCTTCTATTACTGAACTGTTTCTTGATCCACCCAAGCAGTTGGTAGGCAATTGGGATAGGGCTCTGGGAATTCTGATCTACAATCGGGGTGGGTTTGTGCATAAATTTTCAAATCCTTAGTGTCCATCTACCCTTGCTGAATTTCCACCCAGTCCCTCTGAATCATTCTCAGATTTGCATTCCATACCCATGTATACCGCCAAAGGAAACAATATTCCTCCAGACAACAGTGCACAACACAGTACAAATAACCCACAGGACACATAAAACAAGATTACCGCAAATAAAATAGCAAATAATAAGGTGCAGTTACAGTACAACACAAGTTAAAAATTAAACAGTATAATGCTACTGACACTTCATATGTCCCACTTTCAAATCTCTTACTAGCTCTTCTTTCAGTTAGTCCTGACGAAGGGTCTCGGCCCGAAACGTCGACCGTACCCCTTCCTAGAGATGCTGCCTGGCCTGCTGTGTTCACCAGCAACTTTAATGTGTGTTGCTTGATACTTCATATGTGATGAGACTTGGGTGGTGACAGGAAATTCAGTAGTCTCATGGATTGGGGGTTGGGGGGGTGGGGAAGAAGCTGTCTCTCATCCTAACAGTCCTTGTCCTAATGCCACTCTACTGTATGCCTGATAATAGGGAGTTAAAAAAGATTGTTGGATGGATTATTGATCACTTGAGTGGTGATCATCTTCTTGAACCACAGCAGTCTTTCTGGTGAAGGTACCTTCACAATACTTTCAAGATGAAGGGGAAGGAGAGTTACAGGAAGCTGGCTCAATGGTGCTAAAGGATAGGTAAGATATCCCCATGTCAGGATGCTTTGTGATTGAGGGAAACTATAAGAGATGTTTTTTGGCCTTTTTGCTGATAGTGGTCATGGATTTGAGAAGTTTTGTCAGAGACACCAATGCAGGTAACCACAGTGCATTTTGAAGATGGTACATACTGCAGCCACTGTGCCAAAGGTGAAGTAAATGAATGGTTAAGAAGGCAGATGGAGGACCAGGTAAACAGACTGCCATGTTTTCAATGTTATCAACTTTTTGACAGTTGTTGGAGCAGCTATCACTACCATACGATGGAGAGACTTTGGAATATCAAGAGCTGCATCTCTAAGCACAGGATGCTCATCTTCTGCTCTTGTAGCTATGTACCAATCCGGCTGATCCAGATGAATCTCTGATCAATAATGATCACCAGAACTTTGATGGTAGTAAATGGATGATGGCAAAGCCATTGAATGTTAAAGGTAGGAGATTCATTTCTTTCTTTTTTAAAATGGTAATTTGTGGCACTTTGTGGCACAAATTGTAGTTGCCATCCATCACTCCATGCCTGAATTTGTCTATTATGGGTCTGACTGCGTGTAGACATGAACTGGGTGTATGGTAAGGAGTCCAAATGGAATCAGAATCAGAATCAGGTTTACTATCACCGGCATAGTAGAATAAAGAAAAATAAATAAATAAATCTATCAATTACATTAAGTGTGTGTGTGTGTGTGTGTATTGACTAGTTTAAAAATAGTGCAAAATCAGAAATAATATATATTAACGAAAAGTGATGTAGTGTTCATGGGTTCAATGTCCATCTAGGAATCAGATGAGAAGAAGCTGTTCCTGAATCTCTGAGTGTGTGCCTTTAGGCTTCTGTACCTCCTTCCTGATGGTAAAAATGAGAAGAGGGCATGTCCTGGGTGATGGGGGTCTTTAGTAATGGATGTTGCCTTTCTGAAGCACTGTTTCTTGTAGATGTCTTGAGTACTACGGAGGTTAGTACCCAAGATGGGGCTGACTAATTTTATAACTTTCTGTAGCTTCTTTCAGTCCTGTATAGTAGCACCAACCCCCCCTCCACCTGCCAAACCAGTGATGCAGCCTGTCAGAATGCTGTCCATAGTACATTTGTAGAAGTTTTCAAGTGTTTTCGGTGACAAACCAAATCTCCTCAAACTCTTAATGAAATATAGCTGCTCCCTTGCCTTCTTCATAGCTGCTTTGATATGTTGGGACCAGGTTAGATCTCAGAGGGCTTGACACCCAGGACTTGAAATTGCTCACTCTCTCCACTTCTGATCCTTCAATGAGAATTGGTTCATGTTCCTTTGTCTTACCCTTTCTGAAGTCCACAACCAGCCCTTTCATCTTACTGACCTTGAGTACAAGGTTGTTGGTGCAACATCACTCAAGTAGCTGGTATATCTCACCTCACCATCTGAGATCCTACCAACAATGGTTCTATCATCAGCAAATTTATAGATGGTATTTGAGCTATTCCTAGCCACATAGTCATGGGTATAGATAGAATAGAGTAGAGGGCTAAGCACATACTCCTGAGGTGTGTCAGTGTTGATCGTCACCAAGGAGGAGATAGTATCATCAATTCATATAGATATTGGTCTTCTGGTTAGAAAGTCAAGAAAATCAATTCAATGAATGGAACAAAATGCTATCAAGATATATATATAGGTAATATAGGTAATCTAGGTAAAAGGCCTAGAATTCATCTCAAGACTTTGCAATTAGCCAAGGAAAAGGGGGGATGGGGCCTACCTTCTCTTAGAGATTACTATTTTGCAGCACATTTGAGAGCTGTGATATGCTGGTGCAACCCATCATATGACGCTCAATGGATAAACATTGAGGAGAGGATACGTTCCATCCCTATACAGGAAATTTTGGCTGATAACAACCTACAAAGTTACATAAATACTGTTGATAACCCATGGGTGAAATGGGCTCTTAAAATATGGAAAACTATTATAAAAGAATATAAACTAGAGAGAGACATTGCGATTCTTAAATGGTGTGCATATGACTCGGATTTTACGCTGAATAAACTGGATGCTAGATTTAAGGACTGGACAGCTAAAGGAATAACAGCTATTTGCAATATAATGAAAGAAGGAACACTGTTCAGTTTTAAATTGCTCAAAGTGAAACACTTATTAGAAAAACAAGACTTTTGTCGATATTTACAGATGCAACAATATGTTAATAGGATGGTTAAAAATGTAACCAAGGCAAGTGTATGCTTGATAGAGCTATTTAGAAAAGCATATAATTCCGACAATGGTAATAGAATAACTTCAAGCACGTATAAGGGTTTATCATATCTTAAAACACATTCGACTTCATACATTAAAGAAAATGGGAGAAGGAAGGAGGGATAATAATATCTGAGGAAGACTGGACAATAATATGTTTGCTGGAGAAATTGTGGAAATCAAAATGCAAACCATTGATCATATTTTCTGGGAATGCCCCGTTATCAAAAACTATTGGAATGGGATACACAATGCCCGACAAGACATGTTTAAATGTGAAATACCCTTAGAAAGTAAGGCCACATATTTTGGGTATATACCTCAAGAATGGTTGAAAAGAGATAAATATTTAATGAATATACTGCTGGTGGCTGGTAAAAAGACCCTTACTAGGAAATGGATATCACAGGAGAGCCCAACTTTAAATGTATGGATGGAAATTACAATGGACACTTACAAAATGGAGAAGATAACAGCATCTGTTAATCATAAGTTGGAACAATTTGATTTATACTGGGGAAGATGGTTTAACTACATAACACCTCACAGGCCTGGTTTTATTCTCACAAGTCAATGAATATGTTGTAAAAAAAAGATCACTCCCTACTTTGTACATAGTTTTCTTCTTTTGAATTTTCTTTATTTTCTCTCCTTTCTATAAGTGTATACCTCAGATAAATATTATGTGGAGAATTGTGACAAATATGACTATATGATATAAATGTACAGTATCTGAAATACATTTTATGGAAAGTTTTGTTTGATGATGAACTTCAATAAAAAATAAACTACAAAAAAAAAGAAGTCAAGGATGCAATTGCAGAGAGAGGTACAGAAGCTCAGGTTCTGTCGCTTATCAATCAGGATTGTGGAATTGATAGTGTTAAACGCTGAGCTATAATTAATGAACAGCATCCTGACATAAGTGTTTGCATTGTCCAGGTGATCTAAGATCATGTGAAGAGCCATTGAAATTGCGTCTGCCAATGACCTATCGTGGCAATAATCAAACTGCAGTGGGTCCAGGCCCTTGCTAGGGCAGGAGTTCAGTCTAGTTGTGACCATGTCATGATCGGGATCAGGGCCTCTTTAAATTTACTTTGTTTATGTTATGATCCAGACCGTTGACTCCCTGTTTCCCTTTGCTTCCCTGTTTTGCCATGTCCCTTGGGCTTGGTGATTGGAGGCAATTTACTCTTGGCTGAACCGGCAGTTTATAGTCTCCGACTTTCGACCGTTCAGGCGAGAACGTTAACAAGGTCACCAAAGGTACTGGGAGCCAATGTCATCTGGCCAGAGCAAGCCTAGTCTCCTCCCGAAACAAGTGCCAGCAAGCCGCCTTCCATTGTCAGTACAGGTCACTCAAAGTTAACCCACTGGGGTGAGTCCAGAGCTCACCGCGGCTTGGAGCATACTTGAGCCCAGTTATAGCTTCGTCTATCGTTGTGTGGTCTCTGTATCCATGTCGTGTGTCTAAAAGGGGTCCCGGCCCTGTACCTTGGAAGGGTCCTGACCCTGTGTCAAGAAGAGTCCTGACTCCATCCTGTGTCTAAGGAGGATTCCCGGCTCAGAGTTTTATCTACTGTGTCTAAGTCTGTCCCGTGAATAAGAAGAGTTCCTGGCTCCGGAGGCTCTAAGTATCAAGTCCTGGCCCTGGAGGCTTCAAGTATCAAGTCCTGGCCCTGGAAGCTTCAAGTATCAAGTCCTGGCCTTGGAGGTCCATGATTCCAAGTTCTAGCCCAGACCCTTAGTCCCAGCCTAGTCCAAGGCCTGAGACCTTGTCCAGTTCGCTATCCCTGCTTCTACTTTGCTCTCCTTGTAATGAGCAATAAACTTAATTTAAGTTAACCTCACAAGATGTGTCTTGCATTTGGGTCCGCCATCAATGCCCCCCTTTGTGACAGACCAACCTCTCAAAGCATTTCATCACCATAGATGTGGGTCCTACTGGACGATAGTCATTAAGGCAGCTCACACTACTCTTCTCAGGAGCTGGTATAATTGTTGCCTTTCTGAAGCAGGTGGCAAATTCTGACCGTATCAGTGAGAGATTGAAAATGTCCTTGAATACTCTCACCAATTGGTTGGCACAAGTTTTCAAAACCTTATCAAGTACTCCATTTGGGCCTGCTGCCTTTCAAGGGTTCATCCTCCTTAAAGACATCCTAACATTGGCCTCCAAGACAGAGATCACAGGATCACCATGTGCAGCAGGGATCTTCATAGCTGTAGTTATATTCTCCTTTCAAAACGGACATAGAAGGTGTTAAACTTATCAGCTAGTGAAGCATCACTGCTATTCTGGTATTAGGTTTCACTTTGTAGGAAATAATGTCCTGCAAACCCTGTCAGAGTTAACATGCATCCAATGTCGCCTCCAACCTCGTCAGAATTATCCCTTCACTCTTGAACTAGCCATCAACAAGTCATACTGGTTTTTGTAGAGACCTGGGTCACTAGACTTAA
Source organism: Mobula hypostoma (assembly GCF_963921235.1). Lineage (NCBI taxonomy): Eukaryota > Metazoa > Chordata > Chondrichthyes > Myliobatiformes > Myliobatidae > Mobula > Mobula hypostoma. The sequence goes on along the minus strand of NC_086101.1, from coordinate 85,562,547 downwards.
ATATCACAGATCTAGCCCTCAACAGACCATATGCCTCCTGGTTCATCCATGACTTTTGTTTTGGAAATGCACAGCAAGTTTTCGGAGGCACACACTCATCCAAACAGGTTTTAATGAAATCGGTAACAACTGCTGCATACTCATCCAGATTTGAAGATGAATCCCTGAATACAATCCCGTCCATCGACTCAAAGCAGTCCATTAAGTGCTCCTGTGTTTCCCTTGTCCATACCTTCTTGGTCCTCAGTCTTCAGTCTCTGCCTATACTCAGGGAGTAGAAGTACAGCCAGGTGATCAGACATTCTGAGGTGCAATTGTGGAATAGCATGGTAGGCATTCTCGATGGTGGTGTAACAGTGGTCCAGTGTGGAAGCAAAATATTGCATAATCATCAGCAAACATCTCAACTTCTTGCCTTATAATATAAGGAATATCATTGATGAAGCACATGAAAATACTCCCCGGCATTGATATTCTGGCTCTGGGATGTCTGACCTCCTACAATCACACCATCCTCTTTTGTACGAGGTTGACTCCATCTATTAGATATGTACATTTGGATGCTCATTCACTTAACTTTAACTACAGTGAGTGCATTCTGTTTTCTTTCTTCTTTCAGCCCTTCAAACACGTGTTGTTCATCATAAAAGAAGCACAAATTCATCATCTGAAGGCAGGATGGTAAGTGGTCATCAGGATAGAATTTCCTTTTCCGATGTTTGATCTGATTCCATAAGATTTCATGGCATCTGGAGCTGTTTGCTATTTACTGTTTACTTGTCTGTCCACTACATGCACTTTGAATTATTTTGAATTACCTTAATTGTGGTAATATTTTGTTTTATGTGCTATGTGTGAAATATGTTTTGTGGGTGCACCATGTCCTGGAGGAACATTGTTTCAACTGGCTGTATATATATACACTCAGATGGCAATAAACTTGAACTACAAGGGCTATTGTCTCGTGTGTACATCCCATATTCCACCACTTTTGTTGAGTTGGTATTGTGTAGGATGTACTTAGAACTAACAGACTAAGAGTCTGGTACATTATGTACAAGGTAAGATGTTGTGAAGGTGGCTAGGGCAAGCTGCTTCTGTGTTCTATGGATCAGCTTCCTCAACAACTCTCACACCAGTCCTGAGATGTTCATGAGCAGGATTTTATATGGTTGACTAGGATGGGGTGATCTCACCATGTTCCAATATTGTTCCAGTTGGTCCGTCCAGTTTTGTTCAATTTTTTTCTCTTTGAACACAGCTGCAGTGGGAAAGTTGAGGTTCCTTCAGAGGTTCATAAGTAAGATAGAAGTCATACCAGGTAATGATAACAGGTTTTGTTCAACTGCCGCTGAAGGGCATTAATAAACCAAATAGGATTTTACAGAAGTTAATGAAAAACCCGAAAAGTTTGCCTTTTTTTTTAATACAAAATTAAACAGTACCTTCTAAGCAAGGGTCCCAGACATGAAACAATATTTCTGTTTTGATATATGCTGCTGTACTTTTGGAGTTTTCTTCAGCATTTTCTGGTTTTATTTTGGATTTTATAACAGTTCAATAAAATATTGAGCAACATACACAAACCACTGGAGGAACTCAGCAAGTCAGGCAGCACCTATGGAAAAGAGTAAACAGTTCACATTTTGGGCTGACACACTTCTTCAGGACTCCATCTGAAACATTGTCTGCTTGCTGTTTTCTGCAGATGCTGCCTGACCTGCTGAGTTCCTCCTGCATTTCGTGTATGTTGCTTTGGACTTCCACGATCTGCAGACTTTCTCGAGTTTGTCATAAAATATTGAATTTGAGAACATAAATTCCAGATTATTAATCTGAATTTAAATTCCACACTTTCCACCAACACATTATAACAAGATTTTTCTTTATCACTTTCATCGGCTCCTTTCCCACTGCTCTGGTTTCTTGCCAGTTAATGTCCCAGGTGTTTCACCAAAGGCCCAGCTTCCTACTATTCGTCATACAAAATATTGCCAGTCGGTATTTACAAATGATTCATCTAAAGGACACTTCTATCAGAATCAATTCCACTCCCAATTATTCATGCTGTTGGCCTTAACTCAGTGATGGCACACTCATTTCTGAGTCAGTGGTTTGTGGGTTCAAACCGTATCCATGTGACAAGAACAGCTATTCTGGAATGACATGTAAGCTTAGTTTCAAGCAATACTGCAGTCACACTTGGATAGAATACAAAAAGAAAAGTATGTCTTCTGTTCAATGTAGACAGAAAAGGAACAGATATGAGAGAAACTATTCATTCTGTAGATGTTTTATTTTCCTTCAAACAGATCATTAAAATTAAATAATTGAGTAATTTATCCTATTGCAGTTTGTGGTGTTTTATTATACACATAGCAGCTGTTGTACCAGCCTTCATTACAACAATGATTGTAGTTAAAAATACAATTGAATGGCTGTGAACTGTTCTTAAGATTATGCAAGGTACAATTTTAATGTAATCTCGTTCCGTCACATCCAACAGTGCATGCATAATCGGTTAAAAGGCATTTATATCTATGTTTAAAAATGCTACCTCCAAATTTAATTAATGATGATGATTTTCATATGCAATGTAATTTGGAGAGAAGATGATGGTTGAGACCTATTCAATCCCGTCACTGGGGACCCTCTGCCATTACTGGAGCTGTGCTGAGTTTAAATGCAAATTGTGAGGTGCTATTGTAAATTAAGTTCCTGACAAACAGAAATTCTGCAACCAATGGGCATTGCAACATACAGATTGTTCAGTAACATAGACAATTAATTATTTTATGCTTTGTTCTTTTTTGTTGTGCCCTGGTGAAACACTTATTTTATTGCCTCAGATGCCCATGCAGGCCAAGTCACTGGGTATACTTAAGCTGGAGGTTGATAGGTTCTTGATTAATCAGGGCAACAAAGTTTACCGGGGAGAAGGCAGGAGATTGGGGTTGAGAAGGACAAAAAATCAGCCATAATGGAATGGTGGAGCAGACTTGATGGGCTGAATAGCCTAATTATGTTCCCATGACTTATGGTCTTATGTTGTATTTGATTCTGACCGTGAGACTGAAGCAACTCTCCTTATTCATCTAATTGGTAGTCAATCATAAAGCTATTGTCTATCTCTATGGAATCTAAACCAGCCTCTAACTCAGGGGTTCTGAGCCTTTTTTATGCCATGGACCCCTACTAATAACCAAGAGGCCTGTGGACCGCAGTTTGGGAACCGCTACAGTAACTGCAAAATTCAATGTCACCATTTGCTGTCCGTGAGATCATTTTGGCATAGTTTCATCCAGTTCCTCAACCAATGTAGGTGGTGAGTAGGTGTTACTCGAGTAGGTAGAGGAACAGAAGTCTCATTTGAAGTGATTATGAATCTCACCAGTACTGCACTCTCACAAATGAGCTAGAGTCTAAGTTACTGAGTGTAAGGGTACAAAGTTCTTCAAGGTGATGAGGTGTTTGAAGCCTGTAGACTCATGTTGGCCAAGATAGTGGGTGACCATCTGGTACAAACAGCATTGCAACAATCTTTAGCTCAGTATCAAGCCATGCTGCTGTTCAGCTTCTCACTAAGAGACCACCTCATGGAAGATGGGTGAAAAAGATTTGGTCTAGGGCCAATGCTTTTTACATTTCGTTAAATAGCAGAGTATTTTTGGAAGTTTTATAGTACAAACAACACAGAGGCAGGCTCTTCAGTTCAATTAATCTATGCCAACCAAATGCCCCATCCAGGCTAGAATCAATACAGACTTTGGCCCATAACCTTCAAAATCTTCCTGTCCAACTGACCTTTAAGAGTTGTTATTGTCTCTGTCTCAACTACTTCCCTGCAGCTAATTCCACATAGACACTACCCTTTGTATAAGCAACTTGCTCCCTCAAGTTTCTCTTAAATCTTTCACCTCTCACCTTAAACCTGTACTCTCTAGTTCTTGATACCCAGCTCTGGGGAAAAGACTCAATACGTTCACCCTATCTAAGCCCCTCATTGTGCTGTGCACATCTACAAGGCTACTTCTCAGTAGCCTATGCTCTAAAGAACAATGTCCTAGTTTATCCAACATCTACTCCAATAACTAACTTCTCAAGTCCTGGCTACATCCTTGTAAAGTTTTTCTACAGTCCTTCCAGTTCAATAGCATCCTTTCAAAAGCAGGATGACCAAACTGGAACAAAATACTCCAAGTACGGCAGCACCACTGTCCTGTACAATCGCAGCATGTCGTCCTAAATTTTATACTCAATACCCTGACTTATGAAGGTCAGTATGCTCAGAGCCTTTTTCACCATCCTGTCTACATGTGAGTCCACTTTCAGGGAGACCTGCACTTGTACTACAAGGTTCCTCTGTTTCACAACACTATCCAAGGCTTACCATTCACTGTGAAAGTTCGACCTGGGTTTAACTTTCCAAAATAAAACACTTCTAAAATAAACTTCACCTATCATTTCTCTGTCCAGTTACTCACCTGATAAAAATCCCCCTGTAATTTTGAATAGCGTTTTTCATTGTCCACTATACCATCTACTTTGGTGTCACCTGCAGTCTTTTTAGTCATGTTCTGTCTGTTCTTATCCAAATTGATGATATACATGTCAAACCACAATGGGCCCAGCACTGACCCCTGATAAATACCGCTAGTCATGGGCCGACAGAGAAAAAGCAACCCTGCATAATAACCAACATGAGAAAATCTGCAAATGCTGGAAATCCAAGCACTCTTCCTGACGAAGGGTCTTGGCCCAAAACGTTGACTGTACTCTTTACCATTGATGCTGCCTGGCCTGCTGAGTTCCTCCGACATTTTGTGTGTCCTGTATAATAACCCTTTGCTTTCTAATGCCGAATGTGCATTATGTTGACGCCGATAAAAGGCAACTCTTTTCGTGCAGCTCTGATGGGAAACATCAACTATTACAGTTTAGGATCATTACAGCTGAAATCCACAGTCACAGCCATGCTTTAATATAGCATACACAAATTGCTGCCAGAACTCAGGTTGAGTTACCGGAAACAAAAAATCAATCCAGGACTTCTAGGGTCAGTAATTCGTCAACTGCTCAAAAGTAAAAACTCAAAAAGTTCTGTGGATGCCGGAAATCCAAAGCAACACATGGAAAATGCTGAAGGGACTTAGCAGGTCAGGCAGCATCTATGGAAATAAATAAGTAGTCAAAGTTTTGGGCCGAGACCCTTCATCAGGATTGGAAAGGAGGGGGAAGATCCAGAATCATATGCTAAAAGGTGACAAGTGAAGGCAGGTAGGTGGGAAAGGTAAAGGGCTGGAGACAAAGGAATCTGATAAGAGAGGACCATAGAAGAAAGGGAAGGAGAAGGGGCACGAGGAGGAAGTGATAGGAGGTGAGATGAGATAAGAGGCCAGAGAGAAATAGAAGAAGGCGGGGGTGGGGGAGGAGGAAATTTTATTTTAACGCAAGGAGAAATCGATATTCATGCCATTCAGTTGGAGGTTACCTAGACGGAATATAGGTGTTGCTCCTTCACCCTGAGGGTGGCCTCATCATGACACAAGAGGAAGCCATAGACCAACATTTCGGAACTGGAATGGGAGTGGGAATTAAAATGTAGAGCCACCCAGAAGTTCCACTTTTGGTGGATGGAACAGAGGTGCTCGATGAAGCAGTTCGTAAATTTAAGACAGGTCTCAGCAATGCATCGGAGCCCACGTCAGGAGCAACAGACACAATGGACAACCGCAACAGATCTGCAGGTGAAGTGTTCACTCATCCAGAAAGTCTGTTTGGGGCCCTGAATGAAGGTGAGGGAGGAGGTGAATGGACAGGTGTAGCACTTTGTGTGCTTGCAGGGATAAGTGCTGGGAGGGAGATTAGCGGGGAGGGTCGAATGGACAACTGAATCACAGAAGAAATTATTCCTGCTGGAAGCGGAGAGTGGGGGTAAGAGGAGGTAAAGAGGGTCCCAGTGAATATGGTGGAAGCTGCAAAGAATAATGTGTTGGATGCAAAGGCTCATGGGGTGCTAGTTAAGGACAAGAGGAACTATCACTGTTAAGGTGGTGGGAAAATGGGATGAGCGCAGATGATCGGGCAATAGAAGAGATGTGATAGAGGGCAGCATCAAAGATGGAGGAAGGGAAACTTTGCTCTTTGGAGAAGGAGGACATATCTGATGTCCTGAAAAGGAAAGCCTCATCCCAGGAACAGATGCAGCAGTGACGAAGGAACTGAGAAAAGGGAAAAGCATTTTTACAGGAGACAGTATGGGAAGAGTAATGGTCAAGACAACCTTGGGAAGGGATAGGTTTATAAAAGATGTTGGTTGATAGTTTGTCTTCAGAGGTGAAGACAGAGAGATCAAGAAAGGGATCAGGGAAGGTGTCAGCAATGGACCAAGTGAATTTAAGGGCAGGGTGGAAGCTGGAAGCAAAGTTGATGAAATTGACGAGCTTGTTCAACGTATTCTGGAGTTATGGTACATAGCAACCAGTCTTCAGAATTGAACGTGGATTGCAGGTTGAATTTAAAACACAGCTCAGAACAATGGTCCTCTTGGAGCTGCAGATTGGGATTGGCTACAAACCAGGAAACACTGAGATGTCTGCATGTGCATGAATACAGATAGAAAGACGGGTCTCAGGGGAATTAATTTATTTTGGGTTTCTGGTGTGTGGGTATGAAGATGGAGGTGTTTGAAATTTTTTTATGTAATTCAAGGAAGCATTGTGGATCCATTGTAACTACGGAATTGTTCTGATGTTACCTTTGAGCGTTAGCATATAAAAATGTCATGTAATATTGCATCAGGCAGGCCTCTTCTTCCAAGAGCGTCTCAAATATGATGCCTGCTGTTTGTTTTGCTGAACAAAGACTTCTATATCCACCAGCTTCAGTGTCTCTCCGGTGACTTCATTCACAGTTACAACGGAGCTCAGCATGTGTGCATGAAGCAGCACTAATGCAGTCACCAATGTAGCGAAGAGTTGGGGATTATTACCAGGGAAGGCTGCAAGGTTACTTCTCAGTCTCCTACGCTCTAAAGAAAAAAGTCCTAGTTTATCCAACATCCCCTCCAATAACTAACTTCTTAAGTCCTGGCTACATAGAAACATAGAAAATAGGTGCAGGAGTAGGCCATTCGGCCCTTCCAGCTTGCACCGCCATTGAGTATGATCATGGCTGATCATCCAACTCAGAACCCTGTACCTGCCTTCTCTCCATACCCCCGATCCCTTTAGCCACAAGGGCCATATCTAACTCCCTCTTAAATATAGCCAATGAACTGGCCTCAACTGTTTCCTGTGGCAGAGAATTCCACAGATTCACCACTCTCTGTGTGAAGAAGTTTTTCCTAATCTCGGTCCTAAAAGGCTTCCCCTTTATCCTCAAACTGTGACCCCTCGTTCTGGACTTCCCCAACATCGGGAACAATCTTCCTGCACCTAGCCTGTCCAATCCCTTTAGGATTTTATACATTTCAGTAAGATGCCCCCTCAATCTTCTATATTCCAACGAGTATGAGCCTAGTCGATCCAGTCTTTCATCATATGAAAGTCCTGCCATCCCAGGAATCAATCTGGTGAACCTCCTTTGTACTCCTTCTATGGCAAGAATGTCTTTCCTCAGATTAGGGGACCAAAACTGCACACAATACTCCAGGTGTGGTCTCACCGAGGCTTTGTACAACTGCAGTAGTATGTCCCTGCTCTTGTACTCGAATCCTCTTGCTATGAATGCCAGTATACCATTCGCCTTTTTCACCGCCTGCTGTACCTGCATGCCCACTTTCAATGACTGGTGTATAATGACACCCAGGTCTCATTGCACCTCCCGTTTTCCTAATCGGCCACCATTCAGATAATAATCTGTTTTCCTGTTTTTGCCACCAAAGTGGATAACCTCACACTTATCCACATTAAATTGCATCTGCCATGAATTTGCCCACTCACCTAACCTATCCAAGTCACCCTGCATCCTCTTAGCATCCTCCTCACGGCTAACACTGCCGCCCATCTTCATGTCATCCGCAAACTTGGAGATGCTGCATTTAATTCCCTCGTCTAAGTCATTAATATATATTGTAAACAACTGAGGTCCCAGCACTGAGCCTTGCGGTACCCCACTAGTCACTGCCTGCCATTCTAAAAAGGTCCCGTTTATTCCCACTCTTTGCTTCCTTTCTGCCAACCAATTCTCTGTCCACATCAATACCATACCCCCAATACCATGTGCTTTAAGTTTGCACACTAATCTCCTGTGTGGGACCTTATCAAAAGCCTTTTGAAAATCCAAATATACACCTTTGATAACTGACTCTAGCATTTTCCCCACCACGGTTGTTAGGTTAACCGGTCTATAATTCCCCGGTTTCCCTCTCCCTCCTTTTTTAAAAAGCAGGGTTACATTAGCCACCCTCCAATCCTCAGGAACTAGTCCAGAATCTAAAGAGTTTTGAAAAATTATCACTAATGCATCCACCATTTCTTAGGCTACTTCCTTAAGCACTCTGGGATGCAGACAATCTGGCCCTGGGGATTTATCTGCCTTTAATCCCTTCAATTTACCTAACACCACTTCCCTACTAACATGTATTTCCCTCAGTTCCTCCATCTCACTAGACCCTTGGTCCCGTACTATTTCCGGAAGATTATTTATGTCCTCCTTATACTTTGTACATCCTTGTAAAGTTTTTCTACACTCCTTCCAAAAGCAGGATGACAAAACTGGAACAAAATACTCCTGGCACGGCATCACCTCTGTCCAAATCCCAGTATGTCTTCCTAACTTTTATACTCAATGCCCTAACTTATGGAGGTCAGTATGCTAAGAGCCTTTTTCACCATCCGGTCTACATGTGAGTCCACTTTCAGGAAGCCATGCACTTGTACTACAAGGTCCCTCTGTTTGACAACACTATCCAAGGCGATATCAATGGATCCTGGACTGCTGACTTGGGTCCTGGGTGCAGTTCCCCTTTAAGAAAATGGAAGTGTGGAAGCTGAGCCAGCCTGCAGGTATAATTGAAAGGCAGAAGTCTTAGACTCCCATTCCCGACCATCCAGCTGGCAAATATTTAGTCTCTGGGAAATAAAACTGAAGACATCCTCCGAGCAAGATTGATGTACCAAAGGGACATCAGGGTCTGCTATTGACTTTGCTTTATGTGAACATGACGCACACCCGCCATTTTGGACATAGTGCTGCAGCCCAATGGCTTCACTGTTCTCCACAGAGGAAGGACAGCTCAGCCTTGTAAAGGTAGAGGAGGTGGAGTATGCTTCATGGTTAACTCATCTCAGTGAACAGACATGGTATCCTTTATTCAGTCCTGTTCCCCTGACCTTGAACATTTAGCAGTCAAACACCATCCATTTTATCTGCTGAGGGAGTTTCCACCATCCATCCTGGAAGTGGTGTACATTCTACCTCAGGCTAACATCAGGCAGGCTCTGGAGTATCTGAGCACCATGGTTAGAAGTCATGAAACAGTGCACCCAGATGCCTTCCCTATCATTGTGCGAGATTTCAACCAGGTCACTTTGAAAAGTCTCTGAACAACTACCACCAACATATCACCTGTGGAATCAGAGGAGCCAACACTTCGGCACTGTTATACTGTCATCAATGACACTTACCATGCCATCTCATGCCCACACATAGCAAAGTCCGATTACCTTGTTGTAATTCTAGGAAGAGACTAAAGACCACAGCACTACTGGTGAGGACCAAGAAGTTTGTGATAGTATTAGGTTTGCTGACCATGAAGTTCTGAACTCAAAGGAAGCCTGTCAGATATAAATAGCCACAAATACTCTCACTAAAGGAAGATTATACTGTAACTATCTAATTTTTAAAGACTAGCTTACTTCCCTGTTTAATCTCTGTGATGAGTTTTAGCTGCCGATACCCACGGTTTGATTGGTGGGACTCCATCACTACCAGGGAGATGATACAGCCAGCTAACAAAGTAGATTTAACACAGTTCATTTATTTTCAGTGATAAATGTTAAAGTCTAAACAATGTTCTTAAACATATTTAAGACTCACAGAAGATTTCTATCTTATAAAATTTTTCCAAATTACAAACCATTTTTAAAAAACAAAGGATTTCCAAAACACAAATACTTATAAACTGAAAAGGCATACCAATAATGCATATGAGCAAATCATCTGCCACTGAAACCAAAGCCAGAGGAATGTATTCTAGTCACTCTGTCTTCCTGTCATTCTTCTTGATGTTCTTCATCTACTTCTGATAAGTCTGAACTTCTTTCTACATACATATCATTTTTTCTACCACTTCACTTTCACATACATGAAATTTCCTATGACGCCCTTTTAATACAAATGGTCTAAATGGACTAAAAGCATTTTGGAGATATAGATGTCAGCTTAATGCTCATAGTTCATAATTAATGTTGTAAAGCCAACTTCCTTGAGTACATAAACCTTCCAACTATAAACACATCAGTTATATGATATGCTAAATGATATCATCCATCTCGTCTGCAAGTCCATTTGGTATTCAGGGGCAAAAGTCAGAAACAAGCTGCAGAAAGTAGTAAACTCAGCTAGCTCATCATGGGCATTAGACCCCCTATATCAAGGCCACCTTCAGAAAGCAAGGTTTCATGAATACTGCATTCATTATTAAGGAACCCCCATCACACAGGACATGACTTCTTCTCATTCTTACCATCAAGGAGGAGGTACAGGATACTCAACATTTCAGGAACAGTTTCTTCCCCTCTGACATCTGATTTCTGAATGGACAAAGAACCCACGGACCAGTTCTGTCTCCTTACAAAACTAATTTGAAATTAATAGAACCAACGTCATTGATCCCAAACAGCTCCCCCACTGTCAACCCAGTCACCTGTCCTACCCTATTACACAAGAGAGGGTCGAACTTTGCCCTCTCACTCAGAGGGCCTTCAGTTCTGTCAAAAGAAACTTTACTGAATGCACTCAACAAATTTCACCTCAACTAGGCCTTTAACAGCATGGCATCCCCAGTCCCCACCATGTCAACCCTATAATTCTTCCAACTCTGTGCAATCTCTCTGCATTATTCTAATTCTCATTGGCTATATGGGGGCCTGGAGTATCATTCCAGCAATGTGATCATCACTTTTTTATTTCTCCATCCATAAAACCTCCCTGGATGAACCTGAGCAGTTTCTTCTCCGACCACTGCTGTGAAATTCCCCTAATTCAAAAATGCAGCTCCTCCCTTTCTTCCAGCCCTATCCCACTCATAGGTCCTATACCTTGGAACATTAAGCTGCCACTCCTGTGCCTTCCATAGCCATGTTCCTTAATAAATATAATACCCTAGTCCAATATAGCCTTACATGTCAGTCCCCTTGCATTGAAATACATGCAGTTTTTTCTCACTCTTTGTCATTCTCCCACCTGTTATGCCTATTCAAATTGCTGTCACTAATGATTGCAACACTTTGCAGCCTCTCATTTGCTCCCTGGTTCTCAGGATCCTACACCCCTGCCAATCTAGTTTCAAATCACATGGGTAGTACCAGCAAATTTGCCTGCTACGATATTGGTCACCCTCCAGTTCAGATGTAATCCATCCCTCTTGTACAGCTTACGTTTGTCCCAGAAGAGATCTTAATGGTGGAAATATCTGAATTCCTGCTCCCCAACACCAATTTTCCATCCACACATTCAATTGTCATATTATCTGCCTTTTCCTACCTTTAGGAGCATGTGGCACTGGAAGTAATTCAGATTTTTTTTTAAGTTCAATCAAAAATCAACCTTATTCCTGAAAATATACAGCATATACCAAGGAAGAAACAGTGCAAAGACCCTTCAAATTTTGACATATGTACCGTAGAGAGCATTCTAACTGGCTGCATCAAAGTCTGGTATGGAGGGTAGGGTGCTACTGCCCAGGATCGAAGTAAGCTGCAGAGCTGAAAACTTAGGGAGCTCCCTCATGAGCACTAGCCTCCGTGGCATCCAGGACATCTTCAAGGAGCAGTGCTGGCACCCACCATTCAGGAGCCCCATCCCCCAGGTCATGCCTTGTTCTCATTGCTACTATCAGGAAGGAGGTACAGAAGCCGAAAGGCACATGCTCAGTGATTCAAGATAGGCTTTTTTCCCTGCGCCATCCACTTTCTGAATGGGCATTGAACCCATGAACATTACCTCACTACTTCTTTTATTTTTTATTTTTGCACTACTTATTTAATTGAACTATTTAACATATGTGTACTTAATGTAATACACAGCTTATTTTCTCTATTGTTGTGTATTGCATTGTACTGCTGCCACAAAGACAACAAATTTCATGACATATGTTGGTGATATTAAACCTGATTCTGATTCTGAAAAAAAACTTTATACTCATGGTCATTTTTTAAAAATATTATAAACTTCAAATAAAAACACAAACATTGAGGCATTACAGGAGCACCATTGAGAGCGTCCTGACAAGTTACGTCTCCATCTGGAATGGGAGCAGTCAAGCATCAGACCAGAAGTCCCTACAAAGGACTGTGAGAATAGCTGAGAGGATCATAGGAGACTCCCTACTATCCACTTGGGGACATTTATCATGAGCGCTGCATATGCAGGACCCTTAGTATTATTAAGGATCCCATCCATCCATCCAGCATCCTCTTTGACATTCTACCATCAGGCAGGAGACTATGATACATAAAAACAAGAATGGTCAAGATGAGAAACAGTTTCTTCCCCCTGGCCATAAGCTTATCGTGGTTTGGAGGCTTGCGAACTTCAATGACCCAGAGAGCTCTGTTGGCTGCAGTCAGGGCTTTCTGCTTTGGCTCTTGGGATGGGTCACCCATGCCAAACAGGTCAAAAGGTAGAGGCCAGACTAAAGTAGTCCACTGGTCCTCCAGGTCTGGGAGTTCAACTCAAGGTTAATAACTGACTGGTAAAACAAAATTGTTACAGAAATAATAATAAAGAAATTTTCTACATCTGTGTGCGATGGTATTCCTGAGTCTCCACCCAGAACTTGTGTGACTGATGGTAGTGAAAGCCGAGCTTCTGTCATGATGAAGGAAGCCCTGCACAGTGCCGAAAATGGAGGAACTTCATTGCTGCCCTAAATGCCAGCGGTGTAGCGGGCGCTAAGTATCACATAGTCCTTTCTTCTTCCATGTTTCCCCGCAGTGCGGGATGTTTCTGTTGTAACTGGGTACCTGATAAGCAGCATCAGATGTAACTTAATTAAGGATCAGATGCAGCATCAGCTTCTATAAACAGGATAACAGTAGTTGTTTAGTCAGAAAAAAAAACACACAAAAGAGCTCTGTATTCACGCAATAGTCCTCGGTGATTTTTCAGCCATTTCACAGAATTTGCTTACAATCCAGGAAAACAATACGATATATATGAAAAGCAGAATCATACAAAAGCTATTCATAAATGGTATTACAGGAAACAAAAGATCCATTCAGGACTTCTAGGATCTGTAATTGATAACGACTTTGGCAACTGCTCAATAGCATGAACACAAGAGACTCTGCAGATACTGGAAATCCAGAGCAACACACACACTGAGTTCTGCAGGAACTCAGCAGATCAGGCAGCATCAATGGAAATGAATAAACAATCAATGTTTCGGGGCAAGACGCTTCATCAGGATTGGAAAAGAAGGAGGAAGACATCAGAATAAAAAGGTTGGGGAGGAGGGGAAGGAGGACAGCTAGGAGGTGGCAGGTAAAGCCAAGGAAAGGGAAAGAGTTGGAGAAGAGGAAGCAACATAATGTATGATCAAATATTTGTTGTGTGGAATATTTACTGGCTGATTTTAACTTATATTCGGAATGTATTTCACTGTGCAGGGGGTGTCAATATTCTCATTTCTTCCAGCAAGAAATTTATTCAAATCGATACTGCAAAACTTTTTTTCTCCAGGCCAGCTGAAAGAACACGGTCCAAAACATCGACTGTACTCTTTTTCTTTAGACCCTGCCTGCTCTGCTGAGTGCCTCCAGCATTTTGTGTACGTTGCCTGCAAAACAATGCATCTTTAAATATTAAACACTGTAAAAAGTCTTGTGTTTAGCAAAATGTAATGAAAAATCTTTTATTGAAATTCTAGATACACACTTAGATGTCGATGAAGGAATACAGAGATCAAAGTCTGCATCGAACAGAACACCTGGCATCCTCGTTCTACAGGTAAATACTGCTGTGTAGTTTCTCTTCTCCATCCTCTGATCTCTCATAGGCATTGAATAATAAAAATGATGGCATAAATTTCAAGCCAATTTATGCACACCAAGTTGGCATCATGCATCAGAATAACCAGTAAAACTAAAGTAACAATATATGGTTAAAGCAAAAATTGACTCAATATTTAGGGAAATGGAAAGGGGTTAGGAAATTGCGATCCAACAATATAATTTTCACATTATATATCAACAATTTTGATGACGGAATTGAAGGCTTCATGGCCAAGTTTGCAATGATACAAAGATTGGTGGAGGGGCAAGTAGTGTTGGGGAAGCAGAGGATCTGCAGAAAGACTTGGACAGGTTGAGGGAATGGGCAAAGAAGTGGCAGATAGAAAACAGTGTAGAGAAGTGTATGATTGTGCACTTTAATAGAAGGAACAAAAGCATAGGCTATTTTCTAACTGGGGAGAAAATTCAAAAAACAGGTGCAAAGGGACTTGGGAGTCCTTGTGCAGGATTACCTAAAGGATAGTTTGCAGGTTAAGTTGGTGGTAAGGAAAGCAAATGAAATATTGGCATACATTTTGACAGGACTAGAATATGAAAGCATGGATGTCATGCTGAGGCTTTATAATGCATTGGTCAGAACACACTTGGAGTACTATGAGCAGTTTCAAAGTTCAAAGTAAAATTCAAAGTCAAATTTATTATCAGAGTACATACATGTCACTACATACAACCCCGAGATTCTTTTTCCTGCAGGTATATTAGCAAATCTATAGAACAGTAACTGTGAACACAATCAATAGATAACTGCAAATGCAGATATAAATATACAGCGATAAATAATGAGCATGAAATAACATGATTACAAGTCCTTAAATGAAGGTAGTTATCCTCTTTTGTTCAAGAACCGAATGGTTAAGGGGTAGTAACTGTTCTTGAACCTGGTGTTGTGACTCCTGAGGCTGTTGTACCTTCTACCTGATGACAGCAGCGAGAAAAGAGCATGGCCTAGGTGGTGAGGATCTTTGATAATGGACGCTGCTTTCCTTCAGCAACATTTCATGTAGATGTGCTTAATGGTTGGGAGGGTTTTACCCATGATGTACTGGGCTGAATCCACTACCTTTTATAACATTTTCCACTCAAAGGTATTGGTGTTCCCGTACCAGGCCAAAATACAGCCAGTCAGCACACTTCCCACCACACACCTACAGACATCCCACCTCTCCCAGAAATTCCGGGAGTCTCCCGCATATTAATAGTGGCTCCCTGATGCCCGCAAATTATATACAATATCCTGGAAATCAATTTTTTTGAGTGCAAGCCAGCGAAAGAGAGAGAGAGCAAGAGACAGCGTGAGAGAGAGCGACCACGAGAGAGAGAGAGAGAGAGAGCACGCCATGGCAGAGTGTTCCAGAAAAAGAAAATATAAAACATATGTCACCTCAGACTACCCTAAAGTGTACCCCGGCCTAATAGGGGTCAAAAATAATGACAGTGTTGCTCACTGCACTGTTTGCAACAGTGACTTTTCTCTTGCCCATGGTGGGTTAAGACTGTAAAAGACATGTTGAGGTGAGTTTATCAGGTGTCAATGATTCATTAGCATAGCTAACATTATTTAAACTAGCTGGCTAGCTGCTAAGGAGCTACTCTATTACAGACATCCCACCTCTCCCGGAAGTTCCAGGAGTCTCCCGCAAATTGATGGTGCTACCTTCCTGAAATGAGTTTTTGCAGTGTGGGATGTCTGCATCGACAGAAGGTTGCCAAGGTTTTTTGATGACATGCTGAATCTCTGCAAAGTCCTGAGACATAACACTCACAACACGCTGGAGGAACTCAGCAGATCGGGCGGCATCCCTGGAAAAGATCGGTTGACGTTTCGGGCCGGAACCCTTCATCAGGACTGACAAAGGGTTCCGGCCCAAAACTTCGACTGATCTTTTCCACGAATGCTGCCCAACCTGCTGAGTTCCTCCAGCATGTTATGAGTGTTGCTTTGACCCCAGCATCTGCAGATTATTTTGTGTTCCCGAGAAAGTAGTGGCACTGTTGTTCTTTCTCCACAATTACATTTATATGAGGAGTTCCAGACAGGCCCTCTGAGATAGTGACACACAGGAATTTACAGTTACTGACTCTCTCCATCTCTGATCCTCTGATGATTACTGGCTCATGGACCTCCGGTTTCCCGAAGTCTGCAATGAGTTCCTTGGTCTTACTGACATTGAGTGAGAGGTTGTCATTGCACCACTCAGCCAAATTTTCATTCCCTCTCCTGAATGCTGATTTATCACCACCTTTCATACAGCCCACAACAGTGGTATCATCAGCAAACTTGTCTATGGTGTTGGAAGTCTACTTAGCCTGACTTTCATAGGAGTAAAGCGAGTAGAGCAGGGGGATAAGTACACATCTCTGCGGTGCTCCTGTGCTGATGGAAATTGTGGAGGAGATGCTTTTACCATTCCAGACGGATCAGGGTCTAGACCATAAGAACATAAGGCCAAAAGGTATAGGAGTAGAATTAAACTATTTGACCTATCCAGTCTGCTCCACCATTTCATCATGACTGATACAGCTTTAAGAAGATGCGCTCACCTACAGCTGTTTTAATAAAGTTTGTAATGACCCAGGTGTAGTCATTCAGGATCTCAGATGTGTTCTTGAATATGGCCCAGTCCACCGACTCAAGGCAATCCTATAACTGTTCCTCAGTCTCCTGCAGCCACTCCTTAGTTGTTTTGATCTCTAGAGCCTTGCTCTTTAGGCTCTGTCTGTTTGCAGATAGTAGGAGTACAGACCAACGATCCGACTTGCCAAAATGTGGTCTCGGGAAGGAATGATAGGCTTCCCTTATCATAGTGGAGCAGTGGTCTAGTGTGTTGGGTCCTCTGGTGCAATAGGTTACGTGCTAGTATTAATTGGCCAGGATTTTCTTCAAACAAACCTGGTTAAAGTCACTGACTATAATTTGAAATGTGTTGGGATGGGCTGTTTTTTTGTTTACAGACAACATCGTGCGGTTTTGTAAGTGCTTGCTTATAATCAATCGGCCACTGGTGTTATGTAGACTGTGGTCAGGATCCCAGGGCAAATAGAACAGTTTACATTTAATCGTTAGTTGTTCTAAATCACAGAAACATGAAGTCAACATAACCCCAATGTCTGGGCACCAACGAGAATTGACTAAAAAGCACATACCGCCACCTTTTTTTCTCATCAGAGTTTGTGGTTTGATCCATTCTGAAAACTGTAAAACCTTATGAACTGGTCATATCACCTCATCCAGTGTATCCACATTTAATCATGTTTCAGTGCAATAAGCTGTTGAGATCTGCCTCATCTGCCTCTGATACAGCAGGCTTGCCCTGAGATCATCAGTCTTATTTTCCAGTGCCTGCACATTTGCTAACAAGATTTCGCTAATACGTTTTGAGCCCCTATCTAAGAAAAAATGTGCTGCCTTTAGAGAGTGTCTGGAAGAAGTTCATGAGAATGATCCCAGGAATGAAAAGGTTAAAATATGAAGAGTGTTTGATGGCTCTGGGGCTATACTCACTGGAGTTTAGAAGAATGAGAGCGGGAAAACTCATTAAAACCTATCGAGTATTGAAAGAGTGGCTGTACAGAGGATGCCTCCTATAGTGGGGGCGTCTAGGACCAAAAGGCACAGCTTCAGAATAGAAGGATGTCCAGTTAGAACAGAGATGAGAAGGCATTTCTTTAGCCAGAGGGAAGTGCACCTGTGGAATTCATTGCCATGGATGGTTGTGGAGGCCAAGTCATTGAGTATATTTAAAGCAGAGCTTGATAAGGTTTTGGTTAGCCAAGGTGTCATAGGTTATGGGCAGAAGGCATGAGAATGGGGTTGAGAGGGATAATAAATTGGCCATGACAGAATGGCAGAGCAGACTGATGGGGTGAATGGCCTAATTCTGTTCCTATGTCTTATGTTCTTATAACCTAATTTCCTTCCATTGAGTATCCATGCTGATATAAACTGTTAGGGACTAATATTCTGCTGCCTTTATGAAGGCAGTGTAATATTGTTGTACTCTTTGAGCAGCGTCCGAAGGACTGGGGTTAAAATGGATTTAAAAGTTATGTCCTGAAATTAACTGATTAATTTTAAACACATTTACACTTCCACAATGACTAAAGGTAATGGTCCAGAAAAACAATGAGGTGGATAAATGTGCATGGCTTGATGGTATCCACGCTGTGCTGTTGAGAGAGCCAGACAGGAGATGGCTAAGACTTTAACAGTGATATTTTTAACCACAGCAAGGTGCCAGAGACTGGAAAACAGCAAATGATGTTTCTACTTTTAAGAAAGTTGGGAGATTATTACAGAAGATTCTGAAGGATAGGGACTACTCACATCTGGAAAAGTAGAGTCTTATAATGGATAGTCAGTATGGATTTCTGCAAGGGTAGCGATGTCTTACAAACTTGATAGATTTTTTGAGGAGGTGATGAAGATGATTGATGAGGACAGGGCAACTATTTGACAAGGTCCCTCATGGTAGACTGATGTAGAAGATTAAAGCAGGAGGCATCCAGGGAGACTTGGTAGATTGGTTTGGTCATAGAAGACGTAGGGTTCACCAAGATATTGTCTGGATTGAAGAAGTAGCTATCCAAAGAAGATGGAGAAGCTTGAATAGCTTTCTCTGGAGAGTTGGAGGCTGAGGAAATAAACCTAATCAAAGCAGGTAAAATTATAAGAAGCATAGACATAGGAATTATAGGAAGGTAGACCTAGTGCACAGGTTTATGATGAGAGGGAGAAAGTATAAAGAAAATTTGTGTGACTAGTTTTTCCCCCCAGAAAATGATAGGGGCCTGATAGAGTAGCAACGTTTAAAGTTGCATTTAGATGGGCACGTGAACCAACAGGAAATGAGGGTTAAAGACCGTGTGCTGGCAGATGTGATTAAATTTAAATTGTCTTCATGGGCCTTTTCTGCACTCTACTGTACTACATTCTGTGTTCTAAGTACAAGGAAAACCATTGGCCTGGAAATTCTATTGACTTATTGTCATGGTCCTGTCCGTGAAGTCCGTATTCCGGTTCACGGTCCGGTCTATCGACCCTTGCTCCAGGTTTTCCTATCTACCCTGTTTCTGTTCTTGTTGAACTAACTGAGGCAGCTGGTGCTCACTGGGGCTGGCTGCATAAATACCTTCAGAGACCCAGGCGTGGCTGCTGGATTGTTCTTGTCCTTACTCCTTGTATCCCTTCCTCTGCCTTCTGTTTCCTTGCCAGAAGCCTTGCCTTGTCTAGCCGGTAACTCTCATCTCGCCTTGCTTTGCCAGAAGCCTTGCCTAGTCTTGCTAGTAACTCTCGCCTTGTCTCACCTGCAGTCTTGTCCTGGAGCCACCCTGTACCTAGCTCCCTTCCTGTCCCTTGCCTCCGTTGGGTAAGCCAGGTCATCTTGCCGTTACCTGCGGTTGGTTCTGTCCCTTCCTGTCCTATGCCTCCGTCAGGTGGTGACCCGTGCCCTGCCCAGGTGATCCGCGCCCTGCCCCAGATGAGCCTGCCTAGCCTCAAGCCTGAAGACTCCAGCCTCCTGCCTAGCCTCAAGCCTGAAGACTCCAAGTCTCTAGCCTCTAGCCTCTTGCCAAGCCAAGCCAAGTCTCTAGGCTCTAGCCTCTTGCCAAGCCAAGCCAAGTCTTTAGCCTCTACCCTCTTGCCAAGCCAAGCCGTCTCTAGCCTCTAGCCTCTTGGCAAGCCAAGTCTCTAGCCTCTAGTCTCAAGCCTCAAGCCTGAAGACTCCAGCCTCCTGCCTCCTGCCAAGTCTCACTTCTAGCCTCAAGCCTGAAGACTCCAGCCTCCTGCCTCCTGCCAAGCCTCACCTCTATCCTCAAGCCTGAAGACTCCAGCCTCATCCTGCCTGCCTGCCAAGACTCGTCCTTGCCTAGTTCTGGGGTCCTAGTCAGAGGCAAGACCCAGTTACTGGGTCCTTGTCCAGTCTCTGGCTCGGAGTCCAAGCCCGGGCTCCTAGCTCTCTTGTCCAGTCCTGTTCCAGGTTCCTGGTTTTCCTGTCCATGTCCTTGCCATCGCCCTGTATCCTAGTCCTGTCCCTCGTACTTCAGTGTCTGTGTCTTGCACTTGGGTCCATTCCCAGCCACCACCTTATGACACTTATAAGTTAAGTTTAACATTTTTTCACAGATTTCCTGATGCCCAAACCTTTCACTATTCTATATGACAAGGCTTTGCATGGTGATGGTAATATCATCATTTGGCATGCTAAAAACAAACCCTCCACCAAAATCAAAGTTTTAAGAATTTATCCAGATTTTACCAACTATTAAAATGATCAATACTTCATGTGTTACTTTGATATTCAGAAACATTAAACATATTAAGAAATCAAAAAAAAACAATTCAAGTATTTAAGTATTAATTTAGAACAAAGAAAATACTTCAAAGTGATTGAAAACAATTACTTGATTAATCTTGCTACATGTAATCTTCCCACTCTTTAGAAATTAATAGGCCTGATCTTGTTAAGTTTTGCTGAGCAACAGGATGAGTAAATTCCTTAACAGTCATGCTATAAATTCCATAATAACAGCAGGCCAACAGAGCTCATATACAAAGTTCAATTTCAGATGCAGTCAAGAAAATTCCAGTTCTCTGTAGAAAACGTGCAGGTCCCAATGATTTTTAATGCATTACTGGTTCCCAGACTCTTCCTTTTTCAAAAATCTTCATACAAAAACCTTCCATGTAATTTATCTTTAACTAAGTTGTTTGAGGACATTACATGGCCTTAGACTCAACAGCTTGTGAAACTCATTACAACAAGAGTATAGTTAGGTGCAAGATAGATACTGATAGATAATTAAAATGTGTTATTAAGTTCTTTCACATAATTATATCTAGAGTATTTGCTATTTAAAACTTGAGCTTAAATTGTTTTCTTATTTGTGCTGATGATCTCAATTTCCAGACCATGGCTGTTACTTAATTGCTTCAATATTAGTCAACCAGTAAAATAATAGTAAAAATAATATGTTAAAGCATAAGCTAAAAGTTTAAAAGGGAGTGTTATTTGATTAGTACTGAAATACAGAGATTTAATAATTCATTATTATAACCATTATATGCAATAATTTATCAAATTACTGTATTGTTTAACAAATATTTCTGATGAATATTTTGAATTAGTTCAAAATTTGCTTTTATTATCTGGCCATTGGTGAATGATCTGTTGTGTTTTTCATTCTAGGATGATTTTGAAGGAATGAAAATAAGTAAGAAATTTACCTGAACATGACCCAGTCATATTTATTTCCTGCCTAGAGCATTGAAAATTCACATAGCCAGGCTGATGTAAAGGTAATGTTTCACTATTTGCCATATAAGATTTTACACTTGAAGGTATTGTTGAATTCAGGCTTTACTCAATTGCCAGTTACAGTAACTCTTGTTCTGATATCTACTGTCTTCACATCTCAGGAAAACAACTTTTGCATCACAGTCAAGATTTTGAAATGGACATGAAAATGGATATGAGTGATGTCCTGATATATCTGGACCTGACAATTGGTAGGTACTTCGTGACTGTAAACAAAATACATGTGTAAGTGGCTAGAGAGGTTGTTAGTGGGCATGTGCGAGGGAATGTTCTAGGGAATACAGTGTTTGATTGGGGTTCATGGGATTGATCTGCAAGCTGGTCTAGACTGAAAAGCTGATTGGTCTCCTTTGTAAGTGTTGTGTTTTGTAACTTCAAAACATTAAATTAATTCAAAGGAAGACACAAGTTTCCGAAATGTGGGTTTAAGCACAAATCATATGGTAGCATGATGACAGATGCAATTCACATATTTATACATACAAACCATAATGCATTGTTTAAATGAATAAGAATGCTTAATCAACCAATGTATATAAAAGATTACTCAAATATTATTGAAATATTAAATACATAACAGTATGAGAAAGATGTGAGCGATAGTAGAATGGATTCTACTATTCTGCTCAAGTGTTTTTGGCTCATTTAAATTGTTTCGGAAAAAGACCAGCCAGCTTCCAATGGTATAAAAATAGATACATAACTAGGATACTGTATGCACCAAGGTAACATAGCCATTAACACATCAGTATTACAGCTAGCGTGTCCCATAGTTTGGCGTTCATAAACATGAGGAATTCTGTAGATGCTGGAAATCCAAAGCAACACACACACAATGCTGAAGGAACTCAGCAGCTGAGGCAGCATCCATGGAAATGAGCAGTCAATGTTTCAAGCCAAGACCGATCTTCAGTTCCGGCACCATTTGTAAGAAGTCTGTAAGTTGTCCCAGTGGAAGGCATGGGTTTTCCCCGGGTGTTCCAGTTTCCTCCCACTGTCCAAAGACATACTGGATACATTAATTGGTCATTGTAAATTGTCCCGTGATCAGGTTCATATTAATAGTTTGCACGAGTGGCGTGGCTCAAAGTGCAGAAGGGCAGAAAGACCTACTCCAGAGTGTATCACTAAATAAAATATTCTTAACCTTCACTCACCTAGTTTCTGCTAGATGGGTTTAATTACATAATTCACACTTTTGGAAAATATGGACAGGAAGACAACAGAAAAAAACATAATGAGAAAATAGTCTGAAGATTCAATCACACTTAGAGTTATCCACTTGAAATTCAAAGCACAGGAAATCCTGTCTATACTGAAATGTATAGCTCAACTATTTAGTATATGGTGGATTGTTCGAGGGTAGAAAGTCCTCCAAACTCTTTGAATGTGTGACATTTGACACCATTATTTTCTAAACATGAGAAAGTTTGCAGATGATGGAAATCCATAGCAGCTTACAGAAAATGCTGGAAAAACTCAGCAGGTCAGGCAGATTCAATGCAAATGAATAAACAGTCAATGTTTCGCACTGAGACCCTTCTTCAGGACTGAGAAGGAAGAGGAAAGATGCCGGAATAAAAAGGTGCGGAGAGAGGAGGGAAGCTAGCTGGAAGGTGGTTGATAAATCCAGGTGGATGGGGATTGAGAAGGGCTGGAGAAGAAGGAATTTTACAGGAGAGAACAATGGACCATAGGAGAAAGGGAAGGAGGAGGGGAGACCCAGGGGGAAGTGATAGGCAGGTGAGAGAGGAAAAAGGTCAGAGTGGGGAATAGAGGAAGGCGGGGTGGAGGATTTTTTTTACCCGAAGGAGAAATCGATATTCATGCCATCAGGTTGGAGTGTACCCAGACTGAATATAAAGTGTTGCTCCCTCACCCTTAAGGTGGCCTCATCTTGCCACAAGAGGAGGGCATGGACTGAGATTCACAGGTGAAGTGTTATCTCATCTGGAAGGAATGCTTGGGGCCCTGAATGGAGGTGTACGGGCCGGTGTCACACTTAGGCTACTTGCAGGGATAATTATCAGGAGGGGGATTAGAGTGGAGGGACAAATGGACAGGGAATTGCAGAGGGAGCGATCCCTGTGGAAAGCAGCAAGTTGAGGGATGGTAAAGATATGATTAGTGCTAGGATCCCTTTGGAGGTGGCAGAAGCTGCAGAGGATGATGTGTTGGATGCAGAAGCAGATGAGGTGGTAGGTAAGGATTAGAGGAACTCTATCGCTGTTAAGATGGAAGGGAAGATGGGTTGCAAATAATGCGCATGTTCAAAAAGTGGACAGTACTTTCAGTTCATTAAATTGTTCAGATTTCTTAATAACACATGTGCACAGACTATCACTGCCTGAATCCCATCTTACTGGTAAAGCTGTGTGCCCATCCTGCCTGCTTCAATCAACCACGGGTAAATGAAATGAAGTCACTTCTGTCTGAACCATCACATTATATAATGATATATTGTAAACTGGGGAAAATGGAAGAAGTTTATTTCCTCTGCCTACAATAGTTTACAGAAACCCTGTGACCTCATTATCACTGTGGCTGGTGTTGTGTCTGCAGATGCACTGGACTTCCATGAGGCTCGTGAAGGTATAATGAGTATGAAGGAATGTGGGGCCTATAGGGTACTCTCATTCAGCCCCTCAGTCATGTCAGAAACTCATGTTTAGAGGATAGGAAGGTAACCTTCACATTAAACTTTGGCAATGCCTCCAAAGCATAGCTTTTGCGTAATTCACAACAGCTTATAAGTATTTGTGGGACAACTTAAAAAGCAGTGTGAGTAGTAGTGAGGGTGTATTTTCTTCCTGTTGTGTAAGTTAAATTATATGGGCCAATTTTCCATGGCAAGGTCACACAGTGTCACCAAATGCTGACTCTATTCTTTTCAGCAAGGTGCAAAGAGCTATATGATTCTGTCTGACAAATAGTGTAAACCTTGATAACAAATTACAATCAAAATTCTGACTACATTGATAGTGTAAGCATGGAAAAGGCGGCAATATGCTATCTACTTTTCTAACCTTCTCTTTACTATTTACAGTATGGGAAAAGAAACGTGAGCAAGTGTCCATGGATTCGAAGAATTATGAGTTCAGTTGAAGAGGTGTTTGGATCTATCTACTGTGATAGACCAGTCATTCATTCAATATTACTGGCTTTTTCCCTGTGGCCCTGCAAATTATTCTTCTCGTGTAGTTGTACAATCCACTTTAGAAACCCCTGCAGGCTGTGGGACCAGTCCATAATTAGTCTCTCTGCAATAAACAAAATCTTCAGCTTGCATCCCACATATAAGCCTACAGGGCTTATATTGGATCACGCAAAATAGTTCCTTATACAATTGGGTGAGCAGTTTCCTTTACAATATTTATGTTTGCATCAACTTGGAAACGGGGAGTATCAATTGTGATTTGTTGTGGTAAAGTATATGTCTTGTTTTTGCGCCGCACCCCCAGCAAAACTGAGCAGATATCATTGAAGCCCAAAGTTCATCCAAAATGAAGGACATGCATTGCTGAAAGTTCTCCCCTCCAGAAAAAAAAACATTCTAATCAAAATAAACCAAATTTCTAGACCACTTTGATCAAAGAGAAGAAATGTGTGCGCTACCAGTAAGATAAATTGTTTCACAAAAAAAAATGACAAAGCAGTTAGTTTTGGGCATTCTTCATCATTTTCCCTTTGCTTTTGAATAAATATTAGGAAATGCAGCTTTAATACTCATTTTATCTTTTGAAATAAATAGAATTGTAGGAAGGATAATAACTATATGTCATCTTATCACAACTTCCCACTTCATTTCTATATACTGCAGCCCTCTCATTAGTAGTCTATATAAAGCTGCGTGTAGGAGATATCTGATTTGAAAAAATAAATCTACTAATATACTGCAAGATGCAATTCATTGTAACTATAGAATGAGAAGATTTTAACAGAATAAAATATCATATTCATGTATGTGCACTTATAATTTTTTACTTTAATTCTATTTAAAAAAACATTTGTTTTCTATTTCCGAAGACACTGGAAGATTATCTCTTATTTACTACCCATTTTTGAGTTCTGGGAAATATAGTCACAGATGTTGAAATATGTGAAAGATCTATTGAATAGATAATCTGAATTTTTTTGCAGTCTTGTATAGAACAAACATCTGTGAATCAATCAATCAACCTAACATGGGGTCACTTGAACTGCTTGGTGAAGAGCCAAATACTTAGTTGTACACTAGTTATTGCTTTAAGATTTCCTTTTCCCTAGAGATATTTTTCAAAGGTATATCCATTCAAGTCAAGTCAAGTCAAGTCACTTTTTATTGTCATTTCGACTATAACTGCTGGTACAGTACACAGTAAAAACAAGACAACGTTTTTCAGGACCATGGTGCTACATGAAACAATACAAAAACTACACTGAACTACATAAAACAACACAAAACTACACCAGACTACAGACCTACCCAGGACTGCATACAGTGCACAAAACAGTGCAGGCATTACAATAAATAATAAACAAGACAATAGGCACAGTAGAGGGCAGTAGGTTGGTGTCAGTCCAGGCTCTGGGTATTGAGGAGTCTGATGGCTTGGGGGAAGAGACTGTTACATAGTCTGGTCGTGAGAGCCCAAGTACTTCGGTGCCTTTTGCCAGATGGCAGGAGGGAGAAGAGTTTATATGAGGGGTGCGTGGGGTCCTTCATAACGCTGCTTGCTTTAAGGATGCAGCGTGTGGTGTAAATGTCTGTAATGGCGGGAAGAGAGACCCCGATGATCTTCTCGGCTGACCTCACTATCCGCTGCAGGGTCTTGCGATCTGAGATGGTGCAATTTCTGAACCAGGCAGTGATGCAGCTGCTCAGGATGCTCTCAATACATCCTCTGTAGAATGTGGTGAGGATGGGGGGAGGGTGGTGGTTGGGAGATGGACTTTTCTCAGCCTTCGCAGAAAGTAGAGAGGCTGCTGGGCTTTCTTTGATATAGAGCTGGTGTTGAGGGACCAGGTGAGATTCTCCGCCAGGTGAACACCAAGAAATTTGGTGCTCTTAACGATCTCTACAGATGAGTTGCCGATGTTTCGCAGACAGTGGTTGTTCCGTGTCCTCCTGAAGTCAACATCCATCTCTTTTGTGTTGTTCACATTCAGAGACAGGTTGTTGGCTCTGAACAAGTCCGTTAGCTGCTGCACCTCCTCTCTGTATGCTAACTCGTTGTTCTTGCTGATGAGACCCACCACGGTCGTGTCATTGGCGAACTTAATGATGTGGTTCAAGCTGTGTGTTGCAGCACAGTCGTGGGTCAGCAGAGTGAACAGCAGTGGACTGAGCACACACCGGTGGGGGGCCCCCGTGCTCAGTGTGATGGTGTTGGAGATGCTGCTTCCAATCCGGACTGACTGAGATCTCCCAGTCAGGAAGTCTAGGATCCAGTTGCAGAGGGAGGTGTTCAGGCCCAGTAGGCTCAGCTTTCCAATCAGTTTCTGAGGAATGATTGTGTTGAATGCTGAACTGAAGTCTATGAACAGCATTCAAACATATGTGTCTTTTTTGTCCAGGTGGGTTAGGGCCAGGTGGAGGGTGATGACAATGGCGTCTTCTGTTGAACGGTTGGGACGATAAACGAACTTCAGGGAGTCCAGTGAGGGGGGCAGCAGGGTCTTGATGTGCCTCATGACGAGCCTCTTGAAACACTTCATGATGATGAACGTAAGTGCAACGGGACGGTAGTCGTTGAGGCCGGACACTGAAGACTTCTTTGGCACGGGGACGATGGTGGCGGCCTTGAAGCATGGTGGAACAACGGTGTTGCTCAGGGAGATGTTGAAGATGTCAGTGAGAATCTCAGCTAGCTGGTCTGCACATCCTCTAAGCACTCTGCCAGGAATATTGTCTGGTCCAGCAGCCTTCTGTGGGTTGACACTGAACAGGGTTCTCCTCACATCAGCCACGGTAAGACACAGCAACTGGTCGTTTGGAGGAGGGGTGGTCTTCCTCGCTGCCACGTCATTTTCCACCACAAAACGAGCATAGAAGTTGTTCAATGCATCTGGGAGGGAGGCATCACCAGCACAGGCAGGTGGTGGTATCTTGTAGTTGGTGATGTCCTGAATGCCCTTCCACATGCACTGTGTGTCGCCGCTGTCCTGGAAGTGGCTGTGGATTTTTTTTTTAGATTAGATTATGAAGACACGCAGTCCTCTTTTGTTGTCAATTAGTAATGCATGCATTAAGAAATGATTCAATATTTCTTCCAGTGTGATATCACAAAACACAGGACAGACCAAGACTGAAAAAAAAACTAACAAAACCACATAATTATAACATATAGTTACAACGGTGCAACAATACCATAACTTGATGAAGAAGTCCATGAGCACAGTAAAAGTTCAAAGTCTGTCAAATGTCCCACATCTCACGCAGACGGGAGAAGGAAGAAAAACTCTCCCTGCCATACCCGACCACGGTCCGACTCTGAGTCATCCGAAAACTTCGAGCTCTGATCAGCTCTCCGACACCGAGTACTGAGTACCATTTCTATCCGAACGATTCGACCTCCATCTCGGCCGCCAACAGCAGGAAAAGCTGGGCATTTTGAGGCCTTCCCTCCGAAAGATTCCCGATCACGCAGTAACGACAGCAGTGAGCAAGCGTTTCAGAAATTTTTCCAGATGTTCCTCTGTAATTTCACGTCCATTTCCATCAAATGAGAATTGTCCATGGCCCCTATTTAACAGATACAATATCATTTTTCACTGGAGGGCTGCGTATGCGCGGTGCGCTGCTTTCTCTCCTCCTGCCTGAGACTGATGTGGCAAATAACAGTCGCATCACAAAAGTGATTTGCTGGGTGTGTGTACGCTTTGCCTCTCTGATGGCCCGGGACAGTTTGGCCCTCGCTATTGTTAGGGCTGCCTTGTCACCTACTCTGAAGGCGGAGTCACGGGTCCTCAGCAGCGCATGCACCTGCACGGTCATTCATGGCTTCTGGTTAGCACATGTAGTGATGGCCTTGCCCGCAGTGATAAGTTCTAATTCTATTCTCTCCTCAAATGGTCTACCTCCATGATACGCCCCTACTAAAGGAGGTATAAGCTGCTCCTTCCCTCCAATAGACTGCAGGTCACCCTGGGACAAGTTGTAGCACCTGCTTAGCACCCCCTCCCCTCCCCCGCCCCCGATCAGGGTCACATAATGCCATGGGAGCAGGTAATCCATTGCCGTATATCACAAGTCCTGGTTATGCAACCAATGACACCAGGCAATTTTGGTATTAGTAATGGCTGGAGTCACTGATCTTGTAAAGACACTGCCCAGAAGGCAGCAATAGCAAACCATATCTGTAGAAAAATATTGCCAGGAACAACTATGGTCAAAAGACTATGATCACCCATATCATACAACACGGCATGTAATGATGATGATGATATCCATTCCAGTGACATTTATTATCGGCACTAAGATGGTTCATCAAATCTTGCCACCATCATGCTTAGTAGAGGAAAAATGTCATTGAAGCGGGTAGACATTTGAAAAAAAAATACTAGTTCATGACTACCCTATCAGTATTGCATTGGGCAGGAAAGGAGCATTATCTTGATATCTAGGGCAAAGAAAACTAAAATAATTTGAATAAGGAGTGAAGTAAAGCAAGGTACAATTGGGATAACTATTGTAAATATCAGCGTTGGGATAGTTAGAAAATATCAATCCTGAATGACTCATTGAAGCTGTTACAGCTAACTAATTTTTTCTTCACTGAAAACATGGATATTAATGTTGCCAATGGAGAATGAGTGATCATAATAATTTCTGTCAAACAAATGTGCATCCTTCCTTCCCAAAATAGGTTTATGTACTGAACTCAAGGGCAACCCTTGTATATTCAATACCATAAGGGCTAATTTAATTCTGTTGTTCTAATACAACACCAATGGCCCTCATTTATCAATGCATATCTGTTATTTTTATGCCCAAAGGGAATTGCCACCAGCAATGTGAAAACTAGGTTATACACTGTTGTGATGGCAACATCTGAAAAAGTTAATGCAATGTTCTAGTCATTGTCATTTTACGGCTGTCATTTCTGCCTTTTTTTCAACTGATAAACAATGGGAGAAGAAGTTCCATCATAAAATTAATTTTCCACATTTTCCTTGTCTAGCCTGCTAGAATTCTGCATAGTTAGTTAACCTGCATAGTTAGTTAACCTGTGAAATAAATAGCCTGCATAGTTAGTTAACCTGTGAAATAAATGGATTACAGTTTGCTTTAAGTGTTTTAATATGTAATGTTCAAACAGCATTTCAGTATATGTCAATGCCTACTCCATGTTATCATTCTAAAGCTAGATTTCTTATACTTCAAAAATAGCTGCAAACACTCAGTTGCAATAAAGTTCTTTTTTCTCCTAATTCAACTACTTTGTAATCAGTAGGGTTCTTAATAATAATTCCAGCTGGATGAAAGACAACTTATTGTAAACTATAATTTGGGTGTTAAAACAAAGCTTACAACATCCATTGTAACAATTGGTCTGGCAGCAAAGGGAATGCAGCTTCACCTGAAAGGAAATTCTGGAATCCCGGACAGTGGAAAGGGAAATGGCAAATTGACAAAGGTTCAATGTCCATAGGCCATAAGAACATATGACATGGGAGCAGAATTATACAAATTTGGCCAAGCATGTCTACTGTGCCATTCCATCATGGCTGATTTATTTTCCCTATCAACCACATTCTTCTGCTTTCTCCCTGTTACCTTTGATGCCCTGACTAATCAGCAACCCATGACCTAAGACACATTGTTGCATCAGAGAAAGAGATCATGATGGAAGAAATAGAACAAATCAGAAGAAATCTGAACATAGTAAGTGGAAGAAAGCTGAAAGGTGAAGGGGAAAAGTGCACTGTGGTGGAATCTCATTGAAGGAGGTGAAAACTGAAGGATGATGGTTGTCGAAAGTCAGTATTTCCAGCTCCAGGACAACAGTCAGGAGCTAAACAGAACAGTGGTCCAAACATGAGTGATTTGCTCGCAGACTGATCTTCCATTAGATCAAATATAGGAATGTTTCTGATAAGTGCAAAATATTGCACAATATTACACATTCTATTGAAAACCTGAGCAATCAGTGGCTTGCAGGTAACAAGGTTTAGATAACATTCAATTATGGGCTGATGTGGCAAATTACAGTCACATCACAAAAATGAAAGGCATTGACCATAGATAGATAGATAAACAGATAGATAGACATACTTTATTGATCCTAAGGGAAATTGAGTTTCGTTACAGCTGCACCAACCAAGAATAGAGCATCAATATAGCAATACAAAAACCACAAACAATCAAACAACAATATGCCAACTATGCCAGATGGAAATAAGTCCAGGACCAGCCTATTGGCTCAGGTTGTCTGACCCTCCATGGGAGGAGCTGCAAAGTTCAATGGCTACAGGCAGGTACAACCTCCCATGATGCCCAGTGCTGTATCTCGGTGGAATATGGCCAGAGTCCAACAGCAAAAAGTTCAATATCCGGGCTACAAACACGTTCCTCGATCGTAATATGACCAGGATTGCACAATCCGTTGTTAACCAGAACAGCAAGCCCCCAACTCCTTTACGTTTACTGCCCTCAGTGCACTTCCGGTCAGCCCGAAAGGTCTGGAAGCCGTTCATGGAAAAGTTTTGGTCGGTATGTCCTCGTGCAGCAACGTTTCAGTAAAACACATAACACTGCTCTCCCGAAATGTTCTCTGACTCCTGGCTAGCGCCGTCAACTCGTCCATTTTATTACCCACCTTTGGGCCCCAATAGGAAGACCACAAAGGGAAGACGATACAGGCTGCTATGTTCAGGCTCTTCGAGAACTCTCAGGAGGCCTTGCTCCTGGAAATAGAAATTGCTAAGACACAAGTGCATGTCCTGATCGACTCCGGCACCACCTTCCGTGGCACTGCTTAGAAGTGCTGAAACTATGAAAAGTGTGAGAATAACCGAAGTCCCCATGACCAACCCATTATCACAGCTCGTATGGATTAGAATAGAAGGCAGAGGAGTAGAGGAGACCTTAGTCATAGCCAATAACTCACCTGTTAACCCGCTAGGACGGCAGGCTTTATGCAAACTGAACACCGTAATCCATCGCACTCTCCAGGGTTTGTACCTTGAGCTGCCTAACGAGAAGGTGCCTGAGCTTTGCACTATGACGCTCCAAAGAAAAGGGGACCCTTAGAAACACAGGCGACTTTATATGCCAGGGACGTAGAGGGACATCCCTGGGGAAATTGGTTATGGCAGGATGTAATGACGGAGGCGGAGGATTGGGGGTTCTTGGAAGACTTTATTAAATACTTGTGTACCTTACACTGTATCGCCGCTTTCCGAGATCCCGATGATAATTACTGTAGAAGGGCTGCCGAATATGAGGGGACACACTGTCATGGTCCGGATTGGGGTCCCTTTAAATTTACTTTGTTTATGTTACGATCCAGACCGTTGACTCCCTGTTTTCCCGTGTCCCTTGAGCTTGGTGATTGGAGGCAATTTACTCTCGGCTGAACCGGCAGTTTATAGTCTCTGGCTTTCAGCCGTTTGGCGCGAGAGCGTTTGCAAAGTCTGCAAAGGTACTGCGAGCCAACGTCATCTGGCCGGAGCAAGCCTAGTGTGCTCCTGGAGCAAGTGCCAGCAAACCGGCTTCCCTTGTCAGTACGGGTCAGTCTAAGTTAACCCTCTGTGGTGATTCAAGAGCTCGCCGCGGCTTGGAGCGTACTTGTGCCCAGTTACAATTCTGTCCATTGTTTTGTGATCTCCGTATGCATGTCATGCATCTAAAAAGGGTCCCGGCCCTGTACCCTGGAAGGGTCCTGAATCTGTGTCAAGAAGAGTCCTGACTCCGTCCTGTGTCTTAGGAGGATTCCCGGCTCTATGTTTTATGTCCTGTGTCTGTGTCTGTCCTGTGAATGAGAAGAGTTCCTGGCTCTGGAGGCTCCAAGTACCAAGTCCTGGCCCTGGCGTCTCCAAGTACCAAGTCCTGGCTCCGGAGGCTCCAAGTACCACGTCTTGGCCCTGGCAGCTCCAAGTCTCAAGTCCTAGCCCTGGCGGTCCGTGATTCCGAGTCCTAGCCCAGACTCTTAGTCCAGTACGCTATTCCTGCTTCTGATTTGCTCTCCTTGTATCGAGCAATAAACTCAATTAAGTTAACCTTACAAGATGTGTCTTGCATTTGGGTCCACCCTTGCTCCCAACAGGGCATTGTGACACACTAGGGCCCATCTCTTTCAGTGATGCCATAGTTTTTGGTCCCGATGGACCAGCTGCAGAAATCCACCTAGACCCTGGCCCTCTTTATGGCCTGACACAACGATTCTCAGAAACGCAGATGTCCCGTGCTCTAAAACTTCCCTTCACGCAGAAGGACTTGGGTCCAATGCTATAAAGAGTACAGGCCGATCTGTGCCAATGCCGAGAACCCAGGGTACACTTCCTGACCCCCAAATACTAACCACTGTCGGCAATGGGGACCCGAATGATGCGACCCTTCGAGGGGCCTTGGTACAAACAGCAACCAAAATTATCCCATGGACGAAGGAAATGGAGAAGCAGCCTTCACCACCCTGAGAGGCCCTGACGCAAGTCCCCTGCACTCAGGCTGCAGGACCATTATAAGCCCTTCCAGCTCTGTGTGAATGAAAAAGAGGGCTCTGCTTGCGCCATCCGGACCCAGGAGCATGGTGGATTCTGGAGACCTGTAGCCTATTATTCAACCCTTTTACCCCCTTAGTTTGCGGGTTGCCTGGTTGTTTCTGTGCCGTGTCTGCTACCGCGGTAGAAAAGGCCACAGCATTGGTCTTGGATCATGCTTGTACCATCCTGACTTCTTACACAGTGCTGCTGCTCAGTTTTAGCAGAAAATCAGCATTTTACAATGACTTGCAGAACAGGCTACGAGGTCATGCTCCTAAATTATCCTAAAATCTCTTTTAAAAGAGCACCAGCCCTCACTCCCTCAAACTAGTGCCACGTCCTGACCTTTCGGAGCCTCATGATTGCCCAGAAGTATTCGAGACGGTTACCTCACTCCGACCCGACCTGTCCACCACCCCCTTGAATAATCCCGTTCTAATTCTTACCTATGGTTCCCCCCGTAAACCTAACGACCATACCACACTGGCGGGCTACCCCATTGTCTCACTCTTCGAGACACTGGAAGTGGCAGCCTTCCCCCCCGCCCCCCACCGGGACATTGGCTCAGGCTACTGAGATGTTTGCTTTAACCTGGGCCCACATTCTAGAAGCTGGAAAGACTGCTAATATCTACACCGATTCCCATGTGCCTTTGGGCTGGTGCATGACTTAGGGACAACAAGGATTTTATTACTTCGTCCAGAAAACCTATACAACATGCCCATTTAATCATTAACCTGCTACAAGCAGTACAGTTCCAAGCAGTTTAGCAATAATCAAGTGCACAGCCCACACTCACTCCAAGGATGGCATAACAAAGGGCAAGGCTGCAGCAGATACAATGGCCAAACAGGCTGCTGTGGGAGATGAGCCTTTACAGGTGCCTATCCAGGCCGTGTGCAAAGCTGCACCACCTCTTCTCCTCCCCACAGGGCCCGCTTCAAAGGACCTGGCAGCGGCCCAAGAGAAAGTTCCACAGCTTAGGTGGAGCAAAGCTTAATGTGCCCCCTGCCCAGGGGGTATGGCTCCACTCTGATAGACGGTTAGTATGCCCCCAAAGTCTCCTACGTGCTACCACAACAATGGTTTGCACCAGGTTTAACAGCAATGGTCAAGCGTACTGTACAGAGTTACAAACTTTGTCAAACAAATAACAGAGAGAAATCACCCTCCAAGTTTGATCATCTGCCTCTTGCAGAGTCCCCTATCACCGACCTGCAGACTGACTTTGTGCATATTCCAGCCAGTGGCGGCGGGGGGGGGGGGGGGGGAGGAGTTCAAATGTTTATTGGTGAAAGTTGATATGCTTTCTATGTGTGTCAGGGCATTTCAGATCTGAAAAGATTGTACCAGAATTGTGGTCAAGACCCTTATGAGGGAAGGATATCATACTCCGCTTCAGGGTCCCTTACCAAATCAATAGTGACAGAGGAACCCACTTTACCGGGAAATTGATTAAGGAATTGAGTCAGGCTCCGGGTTTCAACTGGGAATCCCACCTCCCTCACCAACCTCAGTCCTCTGGGTTTCAGCTGGGAATACCACCTCCCTCATCATCCTCAATCCTCTGGGTTTCAGCTGGGAATACCACCTCCCTCACCAACCTCAATCCTCTGGGTTTCAGCTGGAAATACCACCTCCCTCACCAACCTCAATCCTCTGGGTTTCAGCTGGGAATACCACCTCCCTCACCAACCTCAATCCTCTGGGTTTCAGCTGGGAATACCACCTCCCTCACCAACCTCAATCCTCTGGGTTTCAGCTGGAAATACCACCTCCCTCACCAACCTCAATCCTCTGGGTTTCAGCTGGGAATACCACCTCCCTCACCAACCTCAATCCTCTGGGTTTCAACTGGGAATACCACCTCCCTCACCATCCTCAATCTTCTGGGTTTCAGCTGGAAATACCACCTCTCTCACCAACCTCAATCCCCTCGGCTGGTGGAACGGATGAACAGGATACTAAAAGACATGTTGGCTAAAACTCGTCAAGATGCTGGGTTAAAATGGCATCCCCCAATGCTCTACCTATCGTCCTTTATACCTTATGGAATCTGACTAATGGGACTACTAAATTAACCCCCTTTGAGGTCCTAAAGGAACAGCCTATGCCTGCTGGAACCCGCCTCACGCTGGGAGAAGCTGGCACCTCTTTGATCTGAACAGATGAAAAGACCATTGAAGCAGTAAAAATCTCAGGAGAGACTATTAGAGGAAAAAACAAAAACAGCAGAAATCAGGTACTGCCCTTTAGCCTACTGGTGTCAGTCACAAGACTATGTGTGTAAATCACAATACTGAGTTACTTGACTGTTTTATGTGTTTGTATTCAGTTAAACAATGTCTGGGGCAAAGTTCCTGTTTCATCACTGAGCCTGACGCTGTTGTGCAGGAGAGAAGGAGGGTGAAGAGAAATGCGGTAGTCGTGGGGGATTCCATAGTCAGGGGAACAGACAGGAGATTCTGTGAGCCTGACAGAGATACCCGCATGGTGTGTTGCCTCCCAGGTGCCCGGGTACGGGATGTCTCGGATCGGGTCCTGAATATTCTAAAGGGGAAAGGGGGAAGGTGAGCAGCCAGTTGTCTTGGTACATGTTGGTACCAATGACATAGATAGGACAAAGGAGGAGGTCCTGAAAAGAGATTTCCAGGAGTTAGGAAGGAAGCTGAGAAGCAGGACCTCCAGGGTAGTAATCTCGGGATTGCTACCTGTGCCACGTGCTAGCGAGGGCAAGAGTAGTCGGATCAGGCAGATGAATGCCTGGCTGAGAGACTGGTGTAGGGGGCAGGGCTTCAGATTCTTGGATAATTGGGATCTCTTCTGGGGGAAGTATGACCTGTTCAAAAAGGACAGGTTACACCTGAACCCGAAGGGGACCAATATCCTGGCGGGAAAATTTAATAGAGCTGTTAGGGAGGGTTTAAACTAATTTGGCAGGGGGATGGGAACCGGAATGATAGAGTGGAGGAAGGGGAAAACAGAAATAAATCTAAGATAGTGAGCAGTAAAGATGTCAGGAAAGACAGGCAGGTGATGGGGCAAATGTGTAGCCATTGGGATGAGTTGCAGTGCAATAAAGTTGCAGTGAAATCAAAGCAAAAAGTATCAAATACTGGTCTTAAGGTGTTGTACTTAAATGCACGCAGCATAGGAAATAAGGTGGATGATCTTGTTGTACAGCTACAGATTGGCAGGTATGATATTGTGGCCATCACTGAGACCTGGCTAAAGGATGCATGTCTCTGGGAGCTGAACGTCCAAGGATACACGGTGTATCAGAAGGATAGGAAGGTAGGCAGAGGGGGAGGCGTGGCTTTATTGGTAAGAAATGATATTAAATCATTAGAAAGAGGTGATATAGGTGCAGAATCTTTATGGGTTGAGCTAAGAAATAGCAGGGGTAAAAGGACCCTGATGGCAGTTATTTATAGGCCTCCAAACAGCTGCAGGGATGTGGACTACAAATTACAACTGGAAATAGAAAAGGCTGGTCAGAAGGGCAGTGTTATGATAATTGTGGGGGATGTTAACATGCGAGTTAATTGGAAAAATCAGGCCGGCACTGGATCTCAAGAGAGAGAATTTATAGAATGTCTGCGAGATGGCTTTTTAGAACAGCTTGTTGTTGAGCCCACTAGGGGATCGGCTGTACTGGATTGGGTATTGTGTAATGAACCGGAGGTGATTGGAGAGATTGAGGTGAAAGAACCCTTAGGAGGCAGTGAATATAACATGATTGAGTTCACTGTGAAATTAGTAAAAGGGAAGCCAAAATCTGATGTGTCGGTGTTTCAGTGGAGTAAAGGAAACTACAGTGGCATGAGAGAGGAACTGGCCAAAGTTGACTGGAAAGAGACACTGGCGGGAGAGACGGCAGAGCAGCAGTGGCTGGAGTTCATGCGAGAAATGAAGAATGTGCAAGACAGGTATATTCCAAAAAAGAAGAAATTTTCGAGTGGAAAAAGGATGCAACCATGGTTGACAAGAGAAGTCAAAGCCAAAGTTAAAGCTAAGGAGAGGGCATACAAGGAAGCAAAAATTAGTGGGAAGACAGAGGATTGGGAAGTCTTTAAAACCTTACAAAAGGAAACCAAGAAGGTCATTAAGAGAGAAAAGATTAACTATGAAAGGAAACTAGCAAATAATATCAAAGAGGATACTAAAAGCTTTTTCAAGTATATAGAGAGTAAAAGACAGGTGAGAGTAGATATAGGACCGATAGAAAATGATATTGGAGAAATTGTAATGGGAGATGAGGAGATGGCAGAGGAACTGAACAAGTATTTTGCATCAGTCTTCACTGAGGAAGACAGCAGGATACCGGACACTCAAGGGTGGCAGGGAAGAGAAGTGTGCGCAGTCACAATTACGACAGAGAAAGTACTCAGGAAGCTGAATAGGCTAAAGCTCGATAAATCTCCTGGACCAGATGGAATGCACCCTCGTGTTCTGAAGGAAGTAGCAGTGGAGATTGCGGAGGCATTAGCGATGATCTTTCAAAAGTCGATAGATTCTGGCATGGTTCCGGAAGACTGGAAGATTGCAAATGTCACTCCGCTATTTAAGAAGGGGGCAAGGAAGCAAAAAGGAAATTATAGACCTGTTAGCTTGACGTCGGTGGTTGGGAAGTTGTTGGAGTCGATTGTCAAGGATGAGGTTACAGAGTACCTGGAGGCATATGACAAGATAGGCAGAACTCAGCATGGATTCCTTAAAGGAAAATCCTGCCTGACAAACCTATTACAATTTTTTGAGGAAATTACCAGTAGGCTAGACAAGGGAGATGCAGTGGATGTTGTATATTTGGATTTTCGGAAGGCCTTTGACAAGGTGCCACACATGAGGCTACTTAACAAGATAAGAGCCCATGGAATTACAGGAAAGTTACATACGTGGATAGAGCGTTGGCTGATTGGCAGGAAACAGAGAGTGGGAATAAAGGGATCCTATTCTGGTTGGCTGCCGGCTACCAGTGGTGTTCCACAGGGATCAGTGTTGGGGCCGCTTCTTTTTACATTGTACATCAACGATTTGGATTATGGAATAGATGGCTTTGTCGCTAAGTTTGCTGACGATACAAAGATAGGTAGAGGGGCCGGTAGTGCTGAGGAAATGGAGAGTCTGCAGAGAGACTTGGATAGATTGGAAGAATGGGCAGAGAAGTGGCAAATGAAGTACAATGTTGGAAAGTGTATGGTTATGCACTTTGGCAGAAAAAATAGACGGGCAGACTATTATTTAAATGGGGAGAGAATTCAAAGTTCTGAGATGCAACGGGACTTGGGAGTCCTCATACAGGATACCCTTAAGGTTAACCTCCAGGTTGAGTCAGTGATGAAAAAGGCGAATGCAATGTTGGCATTCATTTCTGGAGGAATAGAGTATAGGAGCAGGGATGTGATGTTGAGGCTCTATAAGGTGCTGGTGAGACCTCACTTGGAGTATTGTGGGCAGTCTTGGTCTCCTTATTTAAGAAAAGATGTGCTGACGTTGGAGAGGGTACAGAAAAAATTCAAGAGAATGATTCCGGGAATAAGAGGGTTAACATATGAGGAACGTTTGTCCGCTCTTGGACTGTATTCCTTGGAGTTTAGAAGAATGAGGGGAGACCCCATAGAAACATTTCGAATGTTGAAAGGCATGGATAGAGTGGATGTGGCAAAGTTGTTTCCCATGATGAGGGAGTCTAGTACGAGAAGGTATGACTTAAGGATTGAAGGGTGCCCATTCAGAACAGAAATGCAAAGAAATTTTTTTAGCCAGAGGGTGGTGAATCTATGGAATTTGTTGCCACGGGCAACGGTGGAGGCCAACTCCTTGGGTGTATTTAAGGTAGAGATTGACAGGTATCTGAGTAGCCAGGGCATCAAAGGTTATGGTGAGAAGGCGGGGGAGTGGGTCTAAATTGGAGAATGGATCAGCTCATGATAAAATGACAGAGCAGACTTGATGGGCCAAATGGCCAACTTCTGTTCCTTTGTCTTTTGGTCTTATGGTATCACCGCCTACCACTGCCCCGGACAGTGCATTTCAGGCACTTACCATCTTCTGTGCATAAAACCCACCTCTGACAGCTCCCCTACACTTTTTTGCACTTTTCTTAAACGGATGTCCTTTGAAATTTCCCTATCATGCACCATTTTTTTGAAATTGCTTATATTTGATATTTCAATTCATAATTTAAGTCAGAACAATTGATGCCAAGATTAAGGAAGGTATTTTTGCTGGTCCACAAATCAAACAGGTCATCAATGACAGGCAATTTGTAGAACTTCTAGTGGGACCAGAGAAAATTGAATGGAAGACATTCAAGGATGTTGTTGAAAAATTTCTTAGCAATTCAGAGCACAAAACTATGTGCAGCTGGTTGACAACATGTTTCCAGCATACAAAAGCATGAAGTGCAACATGGCTCTAAAGATTCATTTTCTGCATTCCCACTTAGCCTTCTTCCCTGCAAATCTTGACCGAATATGGCTTCAAGGTGCCCTAGCTACCAGAGTAGGTCAAAGGCTAGGAATCTTGCGGCGTGTAACTCACCTCTTGACTCCCCAAAGCCTGTCCACCATCTACAGGTCTCAGGTCAGGAGTGCAATGGAATGCTCACCACTTGCCTGGGTGAATGCAGCTCCATCAACACTCAAGAATCTTGACACCACCCAATACAAGGCAGCCCAGTTGATTGGTACCCCTTCCACAAACACCCTCGATGAACAGTTGAAGCAGTGTGTGCTATCTACAAGATGCACTGCAACAACACACCAAAGTTTCGAAGGCAGCACCTTCCAGACCCACAACCACTACCATCTAGAAGGACAAGAACTGCAGATTCCAGGGAACACCACCACTTGGAAATTCCCCTCCAAGTCACTATCCTGACTTGGAAACATATCGCCATTCCGTCATTGTTGCTCGGTCAAAATCATGGAAATCCCTCCCAAACAGCACTGTGGGTGTACCTACACCTCAGGGCCTGCAGCGATTCAAGAAGGCAACTCATCACCACCCTCTCAAAGGCAACTAGGGATGGGCAATAAATGCTGGCTTAGCTGGCAATGCCCACATCCTGTAAATGAATAATTTAAAAAAAAATCTTGGTAACATCAGTGGCAAGCATGTTGATTAGTTAACCAGGACATTGCAGTCATGGAGAAACGGTATCAGGGCAACTGGAATCCATCAGTGCTGGCTGATTATTGTTGGACACATCAGCGAGAAGCCTCAGACACCGAGTACAAACAAAAATCACCAAAAAACATTGTTAGCTTAGTTGAATTCTTGCAAATTGTCAGCACCGTTATGCAATTAAACGCATTATATTCCATAAAAGTTAAATTTATTCTTTCTCTAAATTCCTCCGTGATAGAAGTCGTCTGAAATTATACCTGTGTTCAGCTTCAAATGATCTATCATAAACAAAAAAAAAACTGAGGAAACAACAATTCCAAAAAAGATTGTTGTCCAGTGATATTAGCCCATGATTATGTTAATACCTCTAAAAAAAAAAGTCCCTTAAGCTGGTTAATGTTAATATGGAGTTCACTGGAAATTTTGAAAGTGACTGCCCAAATCAAGGAGTTTAATCTGAGGATGTAGAGGAGATAATAAAAGTGGCAAAAACAATTCTAAACTTTTATGGAAACATGCTCATTATATATTCGTGGTAAGCATTTAACAGTTGATTTTTCACTTTGATTAGGGCTCTCTTTGTACTTTGCTCCTCCTATGAAATACGTTTAAGGATCAA
The DNA here is from genome assembly GCF_963921235.1 of Mobula hypostoma. Taxonomy (NCBI): domain Eukaryota; kingdom Metazoa; phylum Chordata; class Chondrichthyes; order Myliobatiformes; family Myliobatidae; genus Mobula; species Mobula hypostoma. The sequence continues at coordinate 85,521,559 of NC_086101.1, read as the reverse complement.
GTAGGTTATATGATTTATATGAACATTATTATTTTGCTTTTAATGCAATGCAGATGGAAAATATGAAGCAGCATTTTTGGATTATCCAAAGTGAGAAACAAGATTCATGTTACTTGGCAAGTTCTTCAGCACTGACAGCAGGCCTCAGAACATCTTAACTTGCTAGACTAGACATTAGTGACAGGATAAATATCATTAAATTTATAGCATAAAAATTCAGACCATGCCACTCAGGGACTTGTGCTAATATTATTTTATGACTGTTTGTGCTATCGCCATTACATGTGCTGTGTGACTATGTCCTGTGTTTTGCACCATGGCCCTAGAGAAACGTTGTTTTGTATGTTTGAATGACAATTAAACTTGAACTTGTCCTTCACTGCCTTGGTGAAAGTAATAGTGATGTTAACCATAGGCTATATGAAAACAAGAAGGAAATTCGATTGCTCAAAGGCAGGTCGAGATTGATATTGCTGATCATGCTAAGACTAAACCCAAGAGATTTTTTCCATACTTTAGTAGTAAAAGAAAAGTCAAAGCAGCAGTCAAGTGCATTAGGAATAATAGTGGGGTGTTTAAATTATGCAGAGAAGGACATAGCGGATACTCTTAACATATTTTGCTGAAGTATTCACCTGCATAGCCATTAGCAATATGCCAGTAAGTGTAGATAAAACTAGGTTGTTTTAAGTGACTTAGAGATTTTAGAAAAAGGGGTGTTGCTTCAGCAGAAAAGGCTAAAGGTTAGTAAATCTCCAGGGCCAGACAAAATATATCCAGGTATACTTAAAGAGGTCTGTGATTGTACATACAAAAACCCCAACATGTATTTTTCAAAAGTCACTGAAGACTGATGAAATCCTTAGGACTGGAAATGGGTTAACGTTGTCCCAATATGCTAACAATAGAGCAGTAGGCTTAACGTGCATCGCAGGTAAGGTAATGAAAACAATAATAAAGAATGAGATTGGAAAAGCAGCTGATAAGAACAGGCATGTTAGCAGAAAGTCAGCATGGGTTCAGAAAAAGAAATCATGTTTCAGTAAGATGCAACTAAAATTTATGATAACAATAGAATGGTTGATATCATTTACTTGGACTTTCAGAAGGCTTTAGACAAGGTACCCCAAGAGAGGTTAATAATCAAATTACAAGAGGTAGAGTCTCTGGGTAAGGTGTGCGAATGGGTGCAGAACTGGTTCAAGAACCGAAAGCAAGTTATGTAAGAGGGTCATTTTCACACCTTTAAGATGTTAAAAATGGGGTTCTGCAGGGATGATTTTGGGTCACTGTTGTTTTTCATTTACATTAATGATTTGGATAAGCATATAATAAATAAACTAGTAAAGTTTGCTATGTAACAAAATTAGGAGGATCGGTTGATAACATTCAGGCAGCAGAATCAATACAGTTAGATCTCAATGAAATTCAGATGTGGACAGATAAATGGCAAATGTAATTTAATGTAAGTAAATGTAAAATATTACATATAGGAAGTAGAAATATTAGATATAAATATAAAATGGAGGGTCTTGAATTAGAAAGTGCACAGTATGAGAAGGATTTGGGAGTTCTGGTGACTCATCACTATCAAAATCTAGACAATGTGCAGCAACGATTAGGAAGGCTTATAAAATGTTGGGCTATATAATGTGCTCAGTGGAGCTCAGGTCAAGAGGCATTCTCCTTAAGCTGTATAATGTGTTTGTAAGGCCACACCTTGAGTACTGTGTACAGTTTTCATCTCCCTATTGTATGAGGGATGTGTAGGCTCTAGAAAGAGTCCAAAGGAGGGCAAATAGACTCATTCCAGGTCTGCAGGGTATGAGATGTGAAGAAAGATTGAAATAATTAATTCTTTTTTGCCTAACTAGACATAGAATGAGAGGAGACATGATAAAAGTGTTCAGAATCATTAAGGATATAAGTAAAGTGGATGCCAGCTGCTACTTCAAAATCGATCCATCATCAAGGGCACAGGCCATAGGTGGAGATTGGTTAAGGGGAGATTTCACACTAACATCAGGAAGCATTTCTTTACACAGTGAGTTGTGGACACATGCAGCAAACTATCTAGATGTGTAATTGAGAATAGAACATTGGAGACTTTCAAATTTAAACTCAATAGTTATCTCAACGCATGATGTGAATAAGAATTTGGCAACCTTTGTTGGGCTGAATGACCTGTTCCTATCCAAAACTTGCTAATGTTCTAATATTCTTATGTTCAAATGTTCATTTACTGCTTCAGAATGTAACAGATATTCTCTCCCCTGCCCCACCTCTTCAAACCCACCCGATAGGGGAAAAATTTTTGGGATTTTGATAGTGTGATAATGAAACAAGACAGGAGGATGTGTGACTTTGTGGTGACTGCATTTCTTTTTACCATCTAAATCATAGAATTCCTGGCTTGGGACACGAGATCAAAGAAGACTTGATGTGTTTCTGAGGAATTTATTCACTTGAACAGTAGAAATGGCAATTGTGCAGTGATTTTGCTGATAGACCAGCCATTTGCTGCATAACTTAGGAGATACCATTAGAGAAACTTATTGTCTCTCTCATTACATTTTTCCATCCACCCTTTCAAGGCTTGAGAGTTACGTCCCCAAAGATGAGCTCTGCCGTTGAAGGTGATACATCTTGCAGTTTTACTTAATGATGCAAAGCTCTATTTCCACTTTCTTGAAATACCAACACTTTCTCTGTAATTCTAACAGTATATTCCATACTGTTTTTCTTTACACCACCTTGATATAATTTTTAATGCATTTCAAAATATATAGAGATAATAAAATCAGACCAATACCAACACCAATGGTTCCTTCATGGCACCAACTATATAGATGACATGGAGTCTGAAAGGCCATTGTGTATGGCAAAGAATGTGACTGGTGGTCAGTCTTACTCCAGACAGAAATGACGGTCAGTGCTCTTTGGGTCTTTGTTTTGTGAAACAATGATAAATATGCTTTGTGGATACTTTCTGAGGAGAGTGATATACTTACTTACTTTACTTTATTGTCGCCAAACAATTGATACTGGAGCGCACGATCATCACAGCGATAATTTGATTCTGCGCTTTGCGCTCCCTGGAGTACAAGTCGATAGTAAATATTAAAAAGTTAAATTATAAATCATAAATAGAAAACAGAAAAGGGAAAGTAAGGTAGTGCAAAAAAAACGATAGGCAGGTCCAGATATTTGGAAGGTACGGTCCAGATTCGGGTCAGGATCCGTTCAGCAGTCTTATCACAGTTGGAAAGAAGCTGTTCCCAAATCTGGCCGTACGAGTCTTCAAGCTCCTAAGCCTCCTCCCGGAGGGAAAGGGACAAAAAGTGTGTTGGCTAAGTGGGCCTTGTCCTTGATTATCCTGGCAGCACTGCTCTGATAGTGCGCGGTGTAAAGTGAGTCCAAGGATGGAAGATTGGTTTGTGTGATGTGCTGGGCTGTGTTCACGATCTTCTGCAGCTTCTTCTGGGTTTGGACAGGACAACTTCCATACCAGGTTGTGATGCACCCGAGAAGAATGCTTTCTACGGTGCATTTATAAAAATTAGTGAGGGTTTTAGGGGACAGGCCAAATTTCTTTAGCTTTCTCAGGAAGTAAAGGCACTGGTGGGCCTTCTTGGCAGTGAACTCTGCTTGGTTGGACCAAGTCAGATCATTTGTGATATTGACCCCAAGGAACTTAAAGCTTTTGACCTGTTCCACTCGTGCACCACCGATGTAAATGGGGTGGTGCGGTCCGCTACTCCTTCTGAAGTCAACAACTAATTCCTTCATTTTGCTGACGTTGAGGGATAGGTTATTATCTTTGCATCATGCCACGAGGTTCTTAATTTCCTCTCTGTAATCAAACTCATCATTACCCAAGATACAGCCTACAATTATGGTGTCATCAGCAAACTTATATATTGAGTTCGATAGAAACTTGACTATACAATCATGGGTGTACAGTGAGTACAGCAGGGGGCTGAGTACACAGCCTTGTGGGGCACTGGTGCTCAGAGTGATGGTAGAGGAGAGCTTGTCCCCTATTTTTACAGCCTGGGTCCTGTCTGTTAGGAAGTTGAAGATCCAGCTGCAGATCTGAGTGCTAAGGCCCTGGTTCCGGAGCTTAGGAATCAGTTTATTTGGAATGATGGTATTAAAGGCTGTAATCAATGAAAAGGAGCCTTATGTATGTATCTTTATTCTCCAGGTGTTCAAAGGTGGAATGTAGGGCCAGAGAGATGGCATCTATCGTTGACCTGTTGCTCCGGTAGGCAAATTGCAAAGCGTCGAGGTTGACGGGTAGGCTGTGGTTGAGGTGTGCCATAACCAATTGCTCGAAGCACTTCATGCAATTGATGTCAGAGCCACAGGTCGATAGTCATTCAGGCATGCCACTTTGCTCTTCTTCGGCACCGGGATTATCGTTGCCTTCTTAAAACATGAGGGGATCTTAGACTGAAGCAAGGAGCAGTTGAAGATGTCAACCAATACTCCAGCTAGCTCGCTTGTACAGACGCAGAAAACCTGTCCTGGGACACCATCTGGGCCCGTCGCCTTCCTAGGATTTATCTACAGGAAGGCCCTTCTAACGTCCTCCTCGGTGATGATAAATCTCGATGCCACTAGGTCCGGTTCATGCGGAGGGAGCGGGATGCTTCTCTTCTGTTCAAATCTTGCGTAGAATACGTTAAGTTCGTCAGGAAGAGAAGCGCCACAGTTATTGATATTCCCAGCCTTTTCTTTACACCCTGTGATCTCATTTAGACCCTGCCATAGTCTACTGGCATCCCTTTGGTTAGCCTGGGCTTCCAACTTGGCTCGATATTGCCTCTTGGCACCCTTAATGGCTTTCCGGAGTTCACGCCTGGTTTCCGTGTAGCAACTGGTATCCCCGGACCTAAAAGCCGCAGCTCTAGCCTTTAAAAGGGACTTGACCTCATAATTCATCCAGGGTTTCCGGTTAGGGAGTAGCGGGATTGTCTTGCGAGACACATAGTCCTCCGTGCACTTCCAAATAAAGTCCGTGACAGCTGAGGTATACTCACCGAGGTTAGCTGCCAATTCCTTGAATACTAACCAGTCCACCGATTCAAACAGTCACGGAGGACCTCATCCGTTTCCTCCGTCCAATGCGACACTACTTTTGACACCGTGACCTCCCGCTTCAGTTTCTGTTTGTAAGCCGGAAGGAGGAGTACGGCCTGATGGTCCGATTTTCCAAAGTGAGGTGGTGGGACGGAACGGTAGGCGTCCTTGACTGCTGTGTAGCAGTGGCCAAGTATATTCAGGCCTCTAGTGAGGCAGGAGACATATTGGTATAACTTTGGCAGTGCCTTTCTGAGGTTGGCCTGGTTAAAGTCCCTGGCTGTAATGAGCAAAGCCTCTGGATACCTGGTCTCAAGTTCACTGATGTTTGCATACAGTATCTTCAGAGCAGACTCCACGTCTGCCTAGGGGGGGGAATGTAGACCGCTGTCAGTACGACCGAGGTGAATTCCCGAGGCAGATAGTAGGGACGACACTTCACCGACAGGTGTTCCAGGTCCAGGCTACAGGAGCTTGTCAGTGCCACTGTGTCCAAGCACCACGCAGTGTTGATCAGTAGGCAGACACCGCCTCCCCTCGTCTTGCTCGAAGATGCCATGCAGTCCATCCGATGGATCAAAAATCTCTCCGGTTGGATGGCACAGTCGGGGGTGGCAGGGGAGAGCCAGGTCTCGGTGAAACAATACACAGCAGTTCTGCATCTCCCTGCAGCAGGTGAGTCTCCCTTTAAGATTATCCACCTTGTTCTCTATGGCTTGCACATTAGTTAGTAGGATGGTGAGCATTGGGACCCTGAAGCCCCTCAGCTTCAATCTGACCAGCAGCCCAGCTCTTTTCCCACGCTTCCTTGGTAAATAGTGCATCTTTCCAGGTCTCCATCAATGTAGTGTGTTGTTGTCAGCTCTCTGAGGTTGGTGGATACATCCCGTGGGGATTGATCGGCGGGTCGCGTCGTCGGGTGCTCCGGATCAGGCCGAGTGACGGGGGAGGCTCCGCTGCCACTTCCAGCTGCCAGGGGCCCAGGCTGTCGATTGGGTTGGGCCTCGAAGCCGACACTTAATCTCCGAGGTCCGGGCTCCTGGCTGAAAAAAGTCCCTGAGCTGAGTCAAAGTTGCGGAGGCCTCTGCTCCAGCCGTGCCTCGGGCTCGATTTCCGAGGTCGGCAGCGGAGGCCTCACTTCTGGCAGCTGTGGATGGCCGCCAACAAGACTTTACGGTGGTCGCTCCGGGGAAGCGTCTGAGGCACCTTGAGGTCTCTGACGTCACTTCTGTGTGGTCGTCTGCTCCAGAGAGGTGCTGGTCGGAATGGGCTGCGTCTCCAAGCACTCCAGCACGGTAACCGGCTGCAGGTCTCCGGGAACGTGGTGGGCCTCAGACCAGGCCTCGCTGGTCGGGTCCAGGTGTGGTCCAGAGTTGAAGAAGCAATTCTGGCGTGGTGAACTCCAGCTGGGTCAGCAGCTTTGCCAGGGTGTTGTTGATCTTGCTAGATGTAGCAAATTTTAGATTTAAAAGGGTTTCTCGGGTATAGGATAGTGTAGAGGGCAGTTTGCTCGGGAGAGCACGCGCAGAGTCACCAGATACCGGCGCCATCTTGAAACATTAGAACATAGAACATAGAACAGTACAGCACAGTACAGGCCCTTCAGCCCACAATGTTGTGCCGACCCTGGAAAGGCTGAAAATTACTTGGAACGATTAAACGGAAGAAGTTTAATTTTCTTGCAAATCCATTGAAAACACTTCAGTGTGCTTTCACCTAATATCAAGCCAGAACTGAAACCAATTAATGATATTAGCTTATCTTACACCTGCTGGTAAATGCTAATATGATCTCCAGAAACCTGACATTCCCTAGCATTAGAGATTATCTTCTCACGCGGTTGAAAAAAAGTTTCATTAACCGGAAAGCCATAATAGCAAGAGCTTAAGTTATATAAAGTCATTATATTAGCATTCACCTCAGGATTCCCACTTCTGAACCCAATAACTTTGTTTCTAGTTCAATACAAATGATATCATGAAGTGTTCATTAGAGAAATCCTTGATTATCGTACCAGAAAATGCCCATATACTTTACTAAGAGGTACATAAGAGGTTCAGACTAATTTTCATAAGATCATTCAATATTGCACATGAGTTTTTAAGACTCATGTAAAACTTAAAAGATTGAGGGAACATTTGATAGAGGTATTCAAAATTATAAGGGTGTAAATAGGTTAAATACAGTCAGGTTTTTCCACCGAGATTCGGTGAGATTACAACTAGCAGTCATGGGCTAAGATTTAAGGGGAAATTGAGGTGAAACAGTGTGGAATGAGCTGCCAACACAAGTGATGAATGTGATTTTGGTTTCAATGTTCAAGAGAAGTTAGGATAGGTTGATGGATGGGAGAGGTGTGGAGAGCTATGGTCCAGGTGCAGGTCAATGGGCCTGAGCAGTTTAAATGGTCTAGCATGGAATGGATAGACTGAAGAGCCTATTTCTGTGCTGTAGTTTTCTATGTGACTATGACTCATGGAGAAACCATTTTTTGTCACCTCATGCAACATTGATCACATAAGTGGCAAGCATACCTCACCATCTTCCCTGCTGATCAAACTACTTTAATCATCTTTTTCTGTAATTTAGACCAGTGGAACTTCCCCATTAGTCAGAGAAAGTAGGTGCTGATCTTTACCCTCTGTACCAACAACTATTTGGAGCCATTTCCAGAGGTTTGATTGGCTATTCAAATATAAGCTGCCTTTTATAGAGAAGTTGCATTCATGCTCTTTGCTGATGGGGAAAGAAACAGTGGCCGTGCCTCTGGCACAGAGTCCGGCCCTGTAGCTCAGAAGGGTAGGGAAAGGAAGGGGAGGGCAGTAGTAATAGGGGACTCAATAGTTAGGGGGTCAGATAGGCGATTCTGTGGACGCAGTCCGAAGACCCGGATGGTAGTTTGCCTCCCTGGTGCCAGGGTCTGGGATGTTTCTGATCACGTCCAAGATATCCTTAAAAGGGAGGGAGAGCAGCCGAAGGTCGTGGTACATATAGGTACCAATGACATAGGTAGGAAAAGGGAAGAGGTCCTGAAAGGAGAATATAAGGAGTTAGAAATGGAGTTGAAAAAAAGGACCGCAAAGGTAGTAATCTCGGGGTTACTGCCTGTGCTACGTGACAGTGAGAGCAGGAATGCAATGAGGTGGAGGATAAATGCGTGGCTGAGGGATTGGAGCAGGGGGAAGGGATTCAAGTTTTTGGATTATTGGGACCTCTTTTGGCGCAGGTATGACCTGTACAAATAGGACAGGTTATACTTAAATCCTAGGGGAACTAATATCCTGGCAGGGAGATTTGCGAGGGCTACTGAGGTGACTTTAATCTAGAATGGTTAGGGAGTGGGAATCAAATTAAAGAGACTCAGAGAGAGGAGGTTAGTTCACAAATAGAGAAAGCTAGTAGACATTAAGTGAGGGAGGATAGGCAGGGGACAGAGATCAGGAGCACTCAGACCAAGGATGTAGGGGACAAGGAAGAAAAAGGTAACAAAGTTATTTGCTCCATTAAGGATAAACAGAGAGTAAGAGGTGGAGAGTTTCTTAAATGCATCTATTTTAATGCTAGGAGCATTGTAAGAAAGGTGGATGAGCTTAGAGCATAGACTGATACCTGGAAATATGATGTTGTATCTATCAGTGAAACGTGGTTGCAGGAGGGGTGTGATTGGCAACTAAATATTCCAGGATTTTGTTGCTTCAGGTGTGATAGAATAGGAGGGGCAAGAGGAGGAGGTGTTGCATTGCTTGTCAGAGAAAATATATCAGCGGTGCTCTGGCAGGATAGATTAGTGGACTCGTCCAGGGAGGCTATTTGGGTGGAATTGAGGAATAGGAAAGGTGTTGTGACGCTTATAGGGGTGTATTATAGACCACCTAATGGGAACCGAGAACTGGAGGAACAAATTTGTAAGGAGATAGCAGATATTTGTAGTAAGCACAGGGTTGTGATTGTGGGAGATTTTAATTTTCCACACATAGACTGGGAAGCCCATTCTGTAAAAGGGCTGGATGGTTTGGAGTTCGTCAAATGTGTGCAAGATAGTTTTTTGCAGCAATACATAGAAGTACCAACTAGAGAAGGGGCAGTGTTGGATCTCCTGTTAGGGAATGAGATAGGGCAGGTAACAGAGTTATGTGTTGGGGAACACTTCGGGTCCAGTGATCATAATACCATTAGCTTCAATATAATTATGGAGAAGGATAGGACTGGACCCAGGGTTGAGATTTTTGATTGGAGAAAGGCTAACTTTGAGGAGATGCAAAAGGATTTAGAAGGAGTGGATTGGGACAATTTGTTTTATAGGAAGAATGTAATAGAGAAATGGAGGTCATTTAAAGGTGAAATTTTGAGGGTACAGGATTTTTATGTTCCTGTTAGGTTGAAAGGAAAGGTTGAAAGTTTGAGAGAACCATGGTTTTCAAGGGATATAGGAAACTTGGTTCGGAAAAAGAGAGGGATCTACAATAAATATAGGCAGGTTGGAGTTAATGAGGTGCTCGAGGAATATAAAGAATGTAAAAAGAATCTTAAGAAAGGAATTAGAAAAGCTAAAAGAAGATATGAGGCTGCTTTGGCAAATAAGGTGAAAATCAATCCAGAGGGTTTCTCCAGTTATATAAATAGCTAAAGGATAGTGAGGGATGAAATTGGTCCCTTAGAGAATCAGAGTGGACGGCTATGTGCGGAGCCAAAAGAGATGGCGGAGATTTTGAACAATTTCTTTTCTTCGGTATTCACTAAGGAGAAGGATATCGAATTGTGTTAAGGTAAAGGAAACAAGAAGGGTAGTTATGGAAAGTATGTCAATTAAAGAAGAGGAAGTACTGGCACTTTAAAGGAATATAAAAGTGGATAAGTCTCCGGGTCCGGACAAGATATTCCCTAGGACCTTGAGGGAAGTTAGTGTGGAAATAGCAGGGACTCTGACAGAAATATTTCAAATGTCATTAGAAACGGGGATGGTGCCAGAGGATTGGTGTATTGTTCATGTTGTTCCATTGCTTAAAATGGGTTCTAAGAGTAAACCTAGCAATTATCAGCCTGTGAGTTTGACGTCAGTGGTGGATAAATTGATGGAAGGTATTCTTAGCGATGGTATATATAATTACCTTAATAGACAGGGTCTGATTAGGAACAGTTAACATGGATTTGTGCGTGGAAGGTCATGTTTGACAAATCTTATTGAATTTTTTGATGAGGTTACTAGGAAAGTTGACGAGGGTAACGCGGTGAATGTTGTCTATATGGATTTCAGTAAGGTCTTTGACAAGGTTCCACACGGAGGGTTAGTTAAAAAGGTTCAATCGTTAGGCATTAATATCAAAATAGTAAAATGGATTCAGCAGTGGCTGGATGGGAGATGCCAGAGAGTAGTGGTGGATAACTGTGTGTCAGATTGGAGGATGGTGTGTAGCGGTGTGCCTCAGGGATCTGTACTGGGGCCAATGTTGTTTGTCATATATATTAATGATCTGGATGATGGGTTGGTAAATTGGATTAGTAAGTATGCAGATGATACTAAGATAGGTGGCGTTGTGGATATTGAAATAGGTTTTCAAAGCTTGCAGAGAGATTTAGGCCAGTTAGAAGAGTGGGTTGAAAGTTGGCAGTTGGAGTTTAATGCTGAAAAATGTGATGTGCTACATTTTGGTAGGACTAATCAAAATAGGACAAACATGGTAAATGGTAGGGCATTGAGGAATGCTGTAGAACAGAGTGATCTAGGAATAATGGTGCATTGTTCCCTGAAGGTGGAATCTCATGTGGATAGGGTGGTGAAGAAATCTTTTGGTATGCTGGCCTTTATTAATCAGAGCATTGAGTATAGGAGTTGGGATGTAATGTTGAAACTTTATACGGCATTGGTAAGGCCAAATTTGGAGTATTGTGTACAGTTCTGGTCACCAAATTATAGGAAAGATGTCAATAAAATTGAGAGAGTACAGAGGAGATTTATTAAAATGTTGCCTGGGTTTCATCTCCTAAGTTACAGAGAAAGGTTGAACAAGTTAAGTCTTTATTCTTTGGAGTGTAGAAGGTTGAGGAGGGACTTGATAGAGGTGTTTAAAATTATGAGGGGGATTGATGGAGTTGACATGGATAGGCTTTTTCCATTGAGAATGGGGGAGATTCAAACAAGAGGAATGCGCATGCGCCGGTCGTGCATGCAGCCTGTTACAGCCGTTCTGACTAGTATTCTCACTTTTTTCTTCTTACTTTTTTAAGTACGTTATTTTTTGTATATTTTTTTTTCTCGGTAACACGTTGAAGCTGCACCCTCTCTAACATGCTGGTGGAGAGAGTTTTATTTGGGTTTTTGCGCTGGAAATAGTTACATTCCGACATGTCTCATTAGCGGGGCAGAAGCATGGTCGCATCGTTTATTCCAGGGACCAGCTGATTGAGCTTATGCCGGCCGGTTTAGCGAGCAGAGCAGTGGACAACCCAGCTGAAATCTGGAGGAAAACACACAGGGGATTCAGAGGGGGATCACAAAGGCGAGAAAAGAGGACCGGGTCGAGACAACAGAGACTTATGGAGAAGAGGAGTTTGGTGTGTAATAAAATGGACGAGTTCTCGGTGCTAGCCAGGCGTCAGAGAACATTTCGGGAGTGCAATGTTATGTGTTTCACTGGAACAGGGCTGCACGAGGACATACCCATCAAAACCTTTCCATTGGCGGCTTCCAGACCGTTCGGGCTGACCGGAAGTGCACTGACAGCGGTAAGCGCAAAGGAGTTGGGTGCTTACTGTTCTGGTTAACAACAGATGGTGCAATCCGGGTCATATTACGATCGAGGAACGTGCTTGTAGACCGGATATTGAACTCTTTGCTGTTGGACTCCAGCCATATTCCACCGAGGTACAACACTGGGCGTCACGGGAGGTTGTTCCTGCCTGTGGCCATCGAACTTTGCAGCTCCTCCTGTGGAGAGTCAGACACCCTGAGCCAATAGGCTGGTCCTGGACTTATTTCCATCTGGCATAGTTTGCATTTTGTTGTTTGATTGTTTGTGGTTTTTGTATTGTTATATTTATGCTCTATTCTTGGTTGGTGTGGCTGTAACGAAACCCAATTTCCCTCGGGATCAATAAAGTATATCTATCTATCTAAGAGGACATTCTATCTATCTAAGAGGACATGAGTTGAGAGTTAAAGGACAAAAGCTTAGGAGTAACATGAGGGGGAACTTCTTTACTCAGAGAGTGGTAGCTGTGTGGAATGAGCTTCCAGCAGAAGTGGTTGAGGCAAGTTTGATGTTGTCATTTAAAGTTAAATTGGATAGATATATGGACAGGAAAGGAATGGAGGGTTATGGGCCAAGTGCAGGTCAGTGGGACTAGGTGAGAGTAAGAGTTCTAGACTAGAAGGGCCAGGATGGCCTGTTTCCGTGCTGTAATTGTTATATGGTTATATGTTATATGGTCATATCAAGTTTTCCAAACTCGAAGAGCATATCTAGTCTCCTTGGTGATTGGGTGGTGATAAGTCCACCAAACTAGGTGTAAGGCACTCCTTCCCTCCACTAGCCTGCATGTCACCCTTAGGCAAGGTGTAGTACCTGCTTAGCCCCCCAGTCAGGGTCACGTGCAATCATGGGAGCAATAGGAGGATGGTCGTATGAGCAGCTGGTGCATATCACAAGTCCTAGTTATGCGACCTCTGACACCAGGCAGACAACCTCTGAAGAATATTGATTTGGCCGGGGTCGCCCTTCCTGTAAAGACACTGCCAGAAGGCAATGGCAAACCACTACTGTAGAAAAATTTCCCAAGGACAATCATGGTCATTGAAAGACCATGATTACTCACATCATGTGACATGGCATATAGTGATGATGATGATAATGATGATCTAGTCTCCATACCAAAATCCCAGTTACTTTTTCCCAATTGTGTCAAAATTCTACACTTAATACATTACTTGTTTCTCTTTCCACCGATGCTGCCTGATCTGCTGAGATTTTCCAGCATTTTCTGCTCATATTTCACCTTTTGGATTGTCAACGTAAGTTGTTTATTTCTTGCGGATTATGCATCCTCAGCCACTCTATCAGCTGTAAGTAGTTAACACATTTCAATTTCACTGCACAAAAGCACCACCATACTACCAAGAATCTGTAAAAAGTAGGACTCATGTATTTAGCAATTTGAATAGGTTGGCATGACAATGGTTCTGGTCTAGAAACTGATATCATTTCAGAAAGACCATGTTGTGAGTTAATGGTGGTAAAGCATTGAAATGTTGACAAAAATTGCTTTACCTCCATCAACTCCATAACAGTTCTCTACATTTGAATATTACATGTGATTTACAGTAAACACGTTCAGGACCTGGAACACTGAACAGTACAGCAAAGAAAAAGACCGTTCGGCTTATAGAAGATAATCAGTCTAGTAATTAAATACCAAAATAAAATAGTACCTTTTGCCTACAGAGTATCTATATTGTCAAGCACTTTACCAAAATCTGTACCGACAACATCCACAGCTCTGCACTCATCAGCAACCTTTGTAACCTCAATGGTACAATTTATTATCAGAGAATGTATACAGTATACAACGTGAATTTTGTACTCTTCTCAGACATCCTCAAAACAGAAAAAAACCCAAAGAATGAATGAAAGAAACATCAGAACCCCAATTCCCCCTCCCCCCACACACAAACTGCAACAAAATCATTGACCCTCCTCCCACCTGCACTAGCAAAAACACCGACCCCCTCCACTGCCGCCATCATGCAAGCAATAGCAAAGCCCCAAAGAGGCCTTGATCTGGAGTCCATCAAAACCTACAGTCCATCCCAGCACTTCTCTCTCATTAGCAATGGAGACAGAGATCACTCCTGTAACAACAACAAAAGCAGGCGATCTGAAACTTGCCATTTTGATGTTACAATCATCCTTCCACATCGTTTCTCCGAGTCCCCCAACTTGGGGACTGACAGGCTCTCGCTCACCTCCTTGGAAAACTCAATCAATTTCATTAAACAAAAAGCAATGCTTAATGTCCATAATTAAGCCAAATGTACATAAATCCTATTCCTATGAATCCTCTCCAATAGTTTCTGGACCAGTAACATAAGACTCATCAGTCTATAGTTTCCACAATTATCCCTATTTCTCTTCTTGAACAAGAGAACAGCATTAACTACTTGCCAATTTGCTGGGACCACGTTATGGCCAGAGAGGACACAAAGATCTTGGCCAGGGCTCTAACAGTCTTATCATTTGTCTCTTCCAATAACCTGGGGTGCGCTGTATCCCCAGGTTTTAGGGACTTATCAACCTTAATGTTTTTCAAAAGACCTAATTCCTTTTTTTTAAATCGCAGAATGCCCTACCATATTAGCACATGCAGGCATCATGCACAAAATGTTGGTGGGCTCAGCAACTCAAACAGCATGTATCGAGGTGATAAACAGTCGATGTTTCAGACCAATACATCACTCTTCATACTGACTATTGTCCTTAAATCTTCATTCTTAAATGGCAACTCAAATTATTCATGTGGCTTCTTTCCCATGTCCTCCACTTCAAACAATGCTCCCCTCTTTATCGTTGAATGGTCCGACCGTCTCTCTAGTTATCCTCATATATTTGCAAAGGCTTGTGAAAACAAATGCTTTAATTTACATGTACTGTAAAGCTAAATCCCCCAATTCCTCAAAAGATTTATAATGCAAGCTAATATAAATTATCAAACTGTAATTCATAATATAAACAGTTGTATGCAACACCGAATTACAAATAAAGTGTGTCACAGACTTGACAGAGTTTGGATGTATCAGTAGGCACTGAGAAAATGAGATGGTCAATGTTAACTGTAATTTTAGAGGTTGAAGAACAAACTGCACTCATTCAAGTGTTAAATTCACAGGTGATTAAGTGGAGATCTGTTCACTTGTTAACAGATGGTCTATAAAATACTACAGCAGATGATAAAACCCTTCTCAGGCCCTGCAAAACAAATGCTTTCAGTGTGATTGAAGATATCCCACAATAAAACTGTAAACTTGAAACTATCAAATAGGCAGCATCTATAGAAAAAAATACAGTTGATGTTTCGGGCTGAAATGTCGACTATTTTTTTATATATAGACGCTGCCTGGCATGCTGAGTTCCTCCAGCATTTTATGTGTGTTACTAGGATTTCCAGCATCTGTAGATTTTCTCTTGTTCGTTAACTATCGAATGGGGTCCAGGACAGTGATCCAGCAGCTTGGAAGGTATGTAGGTGAAATGTGCTGGCTACACACATCAAAGTTGCTGGTGAATGCAGCAGGCCAGGCAGTATCTCCAGGAAGAGATACTTCGTCAGGATCTCGGCCCGAAACATTGACTGTACCTCTTCCTAGAGATACTGTCTGGCCTGCTGCGTTCACCAGCAACTTTGATGTGTGTTGCTTGAATTTCCAGCATCTGCAGAATTCCTTGTGTTTGCGAAATGTGCTGGCTGCCCACTCTGTCTATACCTCTCCTATCAACTCTAATCATCTCATCTTCCTTAGCTCCAAATAGAAAAGTCCCAGCTCACTCAACCTTTCCTCATAAGATACACTCACCAATTCTGTCAGCAACCTGGTAAATCTCCTCCACACCCTTTCTAAAACCTCTACGTCTTTTCTATAATGGGGCGCCCAGAACTGAGCACATTTCTCCAAGTGTGGTCTAATCAGAATTTTAAGAACTGCAACATTCCTCAGAGCTCTTTGTTACAAATGTGACACCAAAACATCCTTCAATGAAACGGACAAGTAAGTTCAAACATGGTTGATGTAAAACTGTAATTAGTACATAAGAAAACAGCTCACAGGAACTGTAGGTTATGAAAGGTTTCTGGGAGAAGATATCCACTCCTGTAGTGAGTGTCATAATGGAGTGGTATCATCCAAAATGGAAGAATTTCATCAAAACTATATGGAAAACGAAAATAAAGAATCCTGTCAGATCACCCTCTGATCAGACTATCAACATAATTTTGCAGAATTCCTAATCACCTGAAATTTCATATAAGCATTAAGGGCTTGACATGCAGGGAGCCTCCCAGTCAGCTGATATCTTAATATGAGAGAAAATCGTGCTGGAATTGAGACCATCACCTATCCACTGTGTTTTGTCATAGAGTCCTAGAGCATAGAAAAGTACAGCACAGACACAGGTCATTTGGCCCATCTAGTCGATGCCAAACCATTTAAACTGCCTACCCCCATTGACCTTCACCAGGACCAGAGCCCTCTATATTCACATTGTTTGTCAATGCTTTAGGTAATATCCCTACCATCCATATACATACCCAAACGTCTCTTAAACTTTGAAATCGAGCTTGCCTGCAGGACTTGCACTGGCAGCTCATTCCACACTCTCATGGCTCTCTAAATGAAGAAGTTTCCCCTCAAGTTCCCTTAAACTTTCCACCCTTCCCCCTTAATCCATGGCCTCAGATTGTATTCCCACCCAAACTCAGAGGAAAAAGCCTGGCAACATACATCAAAGTTGCTGGTGAACGCAGCAGGCCAAGCAGCATCTATAGGAAGAGGTGCAGTCGACGTTTCAGGCCGAGACCCTTCGTCAGGACTGAAGCCTGCCTGCCTTATCCTATCTTTACCCTTCGTAATATTGAATACCTGTTTCAAATCTCTTCTCAATCTTCTACACTCCAAAGAATGAAGTCCTAACCGATTCAAAGTTTCCATAAACCTGAAACTCAAGTTCTCGAGACCTGGCAACATCCTTGTAAATTTACATCTTTCCGGAAGGTAGGTGTCCAAAACTGGGCATGATACTCCAAATTAGGCGTCAGTCTTATACAACTTCAACATAACATTCCATCTCTTGTACTCAACAGTTTGATTTATGAAGGCCAACATGCCAAAAGCATTCTTTGTGACCCTATCAAACTATGATGCTACTTTCAATGAATTATGGACCTGTATTCCTAATCCCTTCGTTCTACCGCACTCCTCAGTGCCCTACCATTGACTGCGTGAAGACGATCTGGAGAGATTTTTGTTTAGATTCATTTGAACAGCTGCATAATACAAAATTTGGTGGCTTTACTCTATTTTGATGTTTGCTTCCACATCTGTCTCTGGGAGAACAAAGCAAAGGAAAGCCACAATTTAAGACTCTTCTACCACTACATACTGTGGGACTGGAAACTCTCTCAGAACTGTTTGCTCAAGGAATGTAATAAAGGAGAAATGTTTTCATGATGCTGTCACTTTGCAGTCACAGTGTCATACACCACAAAAACAGGCATTTCTATGCTGCCATAGACATGGTAACGATACCAATTCCTGCATTGCTTTCTGCTTCACCCTGCCGTGTCTGCACCCACTTTGCATTTCACGGTCCACTCCAAATCATCCAATACTCTCCACCTCACCCTGTTAAGCATTCCTTGGTTAATTGTCCCTTCACTTCAACCATTCCTGCTCCTGCTTCATCCTACAGTTGTCCCTACATTCTTTCCATATATCTACCCGACACGGTCTACTAGGTCATCACCCTTTCAGTTTCAAGTGGTTCGACCCTGCCATTGTTTTCCTTTTTCAGGCCAGCCTGAAATCCACCCTACCGGCTCTGCATCCAGTTTACCATATATCCTCCAGGTCATCCTTTTACTACATCTGCACTGCTCGCTACATCTGTCTCTTCATAGTTCACTCGCTTCGCTTAGGCTTCTCATCTTTTTCATACTTTGGTTGTATGCCTGGGCACTCAGCCAACTTCGGGCTCCTCACAGAACAGGCTATGCCCATCCTCAAAGCATCTCAAGCGACACACATCAAAGTTGCTGGTGAACACAGCAAGCCAGGCAGCATCTCTAGGAAGAGGTACAGTCGATGTTTCGGGCCGAGACCCTTCGTCAGGACTAACTGAAGGAAGAGTTAGTAAGAGATTTGAAAGGGGGAGGGGGAGGGGGAGATCCAAAATGATAGGAGAAGACAGGAGGGGGAGGGATGGAGCCAAGAGCATAAGGGATATGAGAGGATCATGGGACAGGAGGCCCACGGAGAAAGAAAGGGGGAAGGACGGGGAAAAAAACCCAGAGGATAGGCAAGGGGTATAGTCAGAGGGACAGAGGGAGAAAAAGGAGAGAGAGAGAGAAAGAATGTGTGTATATAAATAGATAACGGATGGGGTACGAGGGGGATGTGGGGCATTAGCAGAAGTTAGAGAAGTCAATGTTCATGCCATCAGGTTGGAGTCTACCCAGACGGAATATAAGGTGTTGTTCCTCCAACATGAGTGTGGCTTCATCTTTACAGCAGAGGAGGCCATGGATATCCCTTTTGCCAATCACCTGTCCAGCTCTTGGCTCCATCCCTCCCCCTCCTGTCTTCTCCTATCATTTTCGATCTCCCCCTCCCCCTCCCACTTTCAAATCTCTTACTAGCTCTTCCTTCAGTTTGTCCTGAAGGGTCTCGGCCTGAAACATTGATTGTACCTCTTCCTAGAGATGCTGCCTGGCCTGCTGCGTTCACCTGCAACTTTGATTTGTGTCACTCAAAGCATCTCACTCTGGTTCATTATACTGTGCAACTTCACTTTGCCTGGTCTGCTCCAAATCATCTGTCCTCCCTGCCTCAACCGGGGGTCAATATTGTTATACCTCCCCCTGGATTTCTTAACAATAAGGCTGCAGTCAGTCCGTGTGGCAGCAATGTCTCTCGTCCCATTACGGTGAGCTCTGGTTTCCCCCACCCCCCCAACCCCTTTCCCAAGGCTGTGTGCTCAGCCTACTGTTGTTCACACACCTGTTCCATCACTGTGTTGCAGGAGCCAGATCAAACTGTGTTATCAAGTTTGTGGACGATACAACAGTGGTTGCTTTATCAATAACCGTGATAAGACCATAAGATATAGGAGCAGAATTACACCATTCAGCCCAAGAGTCTGCTCCACCATTCCATCATGGCTGATGTCAGATCCCACTCAACCCCATACACCTGCCTTCTTGCCGTATCCTTTGATGCTATGACTAAGCAAAAAACAATCAACTTCTGCCTTAAATATATTCATGGATTTGGCCTCCACCATAATGTGTGGCAGAGTATTCCACAGATTCACCACTCTCTAGCTAAAAAATTTCCTCCTTACCTCTGTTCTGAAAGGTCGCCCCTCAATTTTGAGGCTGTGCACTCTAGTTCTGGTTACCCCAACCATAGGAGACATCCTCTCCACGTTCACCCTATGTAGTCCTTTCAACATTCGATAGGTTTCAATAAGATCCCCCCCCCCACCACCACCATTCTTCTAAATTCCAGTGAATACAGGTTCAAGCTGCCAAGCGCTCCTTATCTGTTAACCTCTTCATTCCCAGAATCATCCACATGAACCTCCTCTGGACTCTTTCCAATGACAACACATCCTTTCTGAGATAAGGGAAAACTGTTGACAATGTGGCCTGATCGGTGTCTTATAAAGCCTCAGCATTATCTTCTATTTCCATTGAAATAAATGTCAACATTGTATTTGCCTCTACCACAGACTCAACCTGTAAATTAACCTTCTGGGAGTCTTGCACAAGGACTCCTAAGTCCCTCTGCACCTCTGATGTTTGAATTTTCTCCCCATTTAGATAATAGTCTGTATTAGTGTTCCTTTTACCAAAATGCATTAACATACATTACCCAGCACTGCATTCCAGCTGCCACATTTTTGCCAATTCTTCCGATTTGTCTAAGTCCTGCTGCAATCACATTGCTTCCTCAGCACTACTTGCTGCAAACTTTGCCACAAAGCTGGATGTGAGGGAATATGGAGAGGAAGTCGAGCAGCTGGTGGATTGGTGAGAGAAGAACAACTCAAGCCTGACTGTGGAGAAGACAAAGGAAATTATTTTGGACTTCTGGAGGTTGCAGACAAACCATTCCTCTCTGCGAATACATGGCTCCTCCATAAAGAGAGTTAAGTGCACCAAGTTCCTGGGAGTTCACATCATGGATGACCTTAGCTGGTTCCTTAATATCACCTCCCTCAACAAGCAGGCACAAGAGTGCCTCCACTTTCTAGGAAGATTGAGGCAAACAAATCTCCCACACCCACTCCCCGCCACACCCCCAGCATTTTACAGGAGCACCATTGAGAAAGCCCTAACAAGTTGCATCTCCATCTGGTATGGGAACAGCTGAGCATTGGATTGGAAGTCCCTTCAAACCACTGTGAGAAAAACTCAGAGGATCATAGGGGTGTCCCTATCATCCGATGGGGACATATATCAGGAGCACTGCATAAGCAGGCTCCTTGGTATTATTAAGGATCCCATCCATCCATCCATCCATCAATCCAGCATCCTCTTTGACTTTCTACCATCAGGCAGCAGACTATGATGCATAAAAACAAGAATGCTCAGTATGAGAAGTAGTTTCTTCCCCGGCCATTAGGCTTCTGAACTCCCTGCTGCATTGTATTCAAAGTTTCACTGGTTAGTCTGTTCCATTCCTTACAATATTTAAAATCAGTGCACTTTAGTTTGTTATTTATGTGTGATTCATCTGCAGATTTTATCTTTACCTTCGTAAGTTATTGTGTGTTAAGTGTACTACTGTGCTTTACACTCTGGTCTGAAGAAACATCTCATTTCTATATACACTATATAGTTATATACATTATATACATGTATATAGTTAAATGTAAAATAAACAACTTGACTCTCATCTTCCTTTGCTCCAAAGAGAAAAGTCCGAGCTCACTCTACCTATCTTCATAGAACCTACTCTCTAATCCAGACAGCATCCTGGTAAATTTCTGTAAAGCTTCCACATCCTTCCCATAATGTGGGGATCAGAAATGAGAACAATACTCCAAATGTGGCCAAATCAGAGTTTGATAGAACTGCAAGATTACCTCACAGCTTTTGAAATCAATCCCCTGTGTGATAAAGGCCAGCACACCATATGCCGTCTTAATCACCTATCCACTTTGTGGCAACTTTGAGGGATCTATGGATGTGCACTTCAAGATCCCTCTCTTCTTCTCCACTCTTAAAAATCTTGTCAATATGCCGATACTCTGCCTTCAAATTTCAACTTCCAAAGTGTATGATATCACGTGTAACTGGGTTGAACTCCATCTGCCACTTCGCAACTCAGCTCTACATCCTATTAATGCTCTGTTGCAACCTGCAAAAACCATCCACACTATCCACAACTCCACCAACCTTCAAGTTTTCTGCAAACCTACCATTCCATCCTTTCACTCCCTAATCGAGTATTAATAAAAAATCACAAAGAACGGATCTGTGTTCGAGACCACTGATCACTGACTTCCAGGCAGAGTACCCTGGATCTACTATCACCCTCTGCTTTCTATAGTAAGCCAATTCTAAATCGACACAACCAACTTTCCCTGGATCCAATGCCTCCTGACTTTCTTAGTAAGCCTCCTATGGGGATCCTTGTCAAACACCTTACAAAAATCCATATGCATTACGTCCACAGCTCTATCTTCATCAATCTGTTATGTCTTTTCTCCAAAGAATACAATCGGGCTCATAAAGCATGACCTGCCCATCACAAAGCCATGCTCATCATCCCTAATATGTTTACCAAATGCTTGTAAACCCTAACTCTGAGAATCTTCTGTCAATAGTGTGGCCACCACTAACTAGTCTATAATTCCCAGGATTAGCCCTATTAACTTTCTTGAACAAAGGAATACCACTTGGCACCCTCCGATCATCCAGCACTATTCCTATGGTCAATGAGGACCCAAAGATCACCACCAAAAGCAGAGCAATCTTTTCACTCACCTCTTATAGTAATCTGGGGTATATCTCATCTGGCCCCAGAGACTTGCCTATCCTCATGTCTTTCTAAAGTTTCGGCACATCTTCTTTGTTTACATTGATGTGTTCTAGAATATCAGCCTGTTATATGCTGAATAGAAGATGAATGAAATTATTGGGACATTACCAGACTTGGAAGAAGGACTACTTAATAAAGCAAACTGATCACTAGCTCTGATTTGGCAACTTCAAAGTTGGAAGGTAGGTATTGATTCATCAGCTGGAACTAAAGGGCCTTTATAACTTGGATAGTCATCTGAGTACAGAGAATTATGCAAATTGTATCATGTAAGAAACACTTAGATATATACATGAAGAAGCAGGACTTGAAGGGATATGGGCCAAACACAGGAAATTGGGAGTAGCTGGGTCGGTGTTATAGTCCACATGGGCTCATTGAGCTGAAGGGCTCTATTGCTCTTTGAATCCGTGACTATCTAATGGGCGTGAATCGCCTAAATGGACATAGTTATTAATGACCCTGTTAAAATATTGGGCAGCATCATTGTTGTTCTTTGTTAACATATTGTACACAATTATTCTATTATTCATGCTACTTTTGTAATGTAACATGTTATATTCACTGATAAGACACTGCTAGATTTAAATCTTTGACTGTATTGTTAACTTCTTAATTCACAGTTTTGAGACAAATATGGAAGAAGGGCCTTCCATAATAATATGACTTTTAGGAACTAGAAAAGGCCATTGCTCAACAGATCCGTCTCTCCTTATTAGATTCCAATTGGTGGTTTTCTCACAGTAACTTTAAAAGTGCTGGGAGGCCTATTGCATCATAATATTGGAGGGGAAATGGGTAGATAGTAATTATCTTGTGTGGTGAGCCTCAACAAATCAGAAAATTGCTCTAGGGCTTTTCCTAATGGTGCCAGCTTTTACACATACAGTACTTACAAGTTATTTGGCATGTTTGTCCTCTAACTTCACTTTTACCAAGTGTAAGTCAGACTCTTACGAAATAGAATTATCCCAGTAAAACACAGAAAGAGGTTATCTGTTCTCTCAGCAAGTGTAGGCTGTTTAACAGAGTTAACTGATGAGTTCCGCACCCCTGCTGTTACCCAAGAGTCCTACCTTTCTTTTCAAGAATAACTGATTTTCTTTGAAAATTACTAGTTAATATATTTCCATCAACACTTTTGCAAAGCAATTCTGATAATGATGATAAATATTCTAAAAATATTCAAGAAAAAATGTCATATTAGATGAAACTGATCTGAAATACTGTCAAAACCTCTGATCGCCCAACGTCAGGTCTTCAGAATGGTGATTGTTACATACCGCTAGAGAGTTCAAGATTACAGCACGGTGGGTGGCTCAGCTACAGAAAGGGGAAGGGGAAAGAGATCAAAGGCAGCAGTGGAAAGTGCTCAGTAGTAAATGTGCTTCTGTGACTGTAGATATGAATCCCAAATTGATGTCGTGGCTTCCTGGTTTAAGGATGTCACAAAGCAATCATAAAGTATTGTAAGAGGAAAAGGTAAAGAGATAGATGTTACAGTTCACAATGGGAGTCTCCAAACATCGTCACCTTGTCATGGTGGAGAGACGTCTGATTTCCTGACATCCTGAGAGCATTGCCGTCTGGAGTTTAGCAACCTGGCACTGAGCGCCTGGTAGGAGCAACCACAATGGTAAGAACAAGAGAGAGATTCAAACCAAGACCTCAATGGTGGAGCTGGTAGAAGACACATCACAATGGCAGTGAAGGTGGGGTGGGGGGGTGGTGGTGGAGAATCCTCAGTCATCTTGCACTCCATGCCACTAAACCATGTCAAGTTCCCTGTGGTGGTCGCCCATGAATCAATCTCCCCATGTTAAACAATGTCACACACAGGGGATCCACCTAAACATCCTGGGACAAGCCCTTATGAGAACATTGTACTAGACTTGAGTGATCACAAGACTACAATAGAATTAATGGCATAAATTAGCAGAGGGAAGCAGCATAATGCAACATAGGAAGCTAAGTAACAGATTAAAGAGCAGGTCCTGTAATATTGAAATCCCAGAATTAATTCCATTGCCAAATGCAAGCATGTGTACAGATTTGATGACTGGTTAGGTAAATATGTGGCTATGTCTGGTGATCTGAAATAAAACAGGTCCAGCGCGTTTGTGGATGGTGGAGGTGATGTTTGTTAAGAATGAAGTAGAAGAGTTTAAATCAATTTGGCAAGGAAATGTAGTAGAGGAGGAAGACCATTGGGAGTAAGGGGTACAGTCGCATACAGAAGGAAAATTAAATCATTTCAGTAAACAGAGTATGCATTGGTGTGATAAGGCACTTAGAGAAATGCAAGGCTAAATTTGCATCTGTTTAATGCAAAGAGTATGAATAGTAAGACTAATAATGTGAGAGCAATGATTAACACTTGGGAAAATGACATAGCTGTTATTCTTCATATATGGTTGAAAGAGGGAAAGGATTGACAGCTCAGCATTCCAGGGTATAGAGTTTACAGATGTGACAGACAGGATGTAAAAGGGAAGAAGGCACTGCAATTTTAATTAGTGATTTCATTACTCTTGTAATGAAGGGGAATATTATAGAAAGCTTTTCAAATAAGGTTATGTAGGGAATTGTGTAGAAACAGAAATGGGAGTGATCACTTTGATGGAGGTGTATCATAGCATCCAAATAGTCAGCAGAAAATAGGGGAGTAAATCAGAGAGAGGTGTCAGAGGAACAGGGTTATGGTATTGCAGAACTTGAACATCAGCAACATGAACCGGAGTCATTCCAATATGAAAGGTGGACATTATAAAGAGAGTCCAGGTGCACTTCTGGAGCTGTTACATAGAGAACCCTCCAAGCGAAGGAGCACACTGGACCCAGCCTTAGGGAATGTAGATAGGCAAGTGGCTGAAAGTCAGTGAGAAAGCATTTTAAGATGGGCAGCGCAACCCTGTAAGCCTAAAAAAACAAGCTGCTACAGGAACCCCATAGGTCAGACAGCATTGGTGCAGGGAAATAAGCATTCAATAGTTTGGGTCAAGATCCTTCACCTGGATGGCTTCAACCTCAAAAGTCAACAATCTATTTTCCTCCACTGATGTTGCCTGACCCATTGAGTTCCTCCAGTAGCTCTTTTTCTGCTGCACGTTCTAGCATCTGCAGTCTTTGGTATTTCAGTAAGTTTCAAAGTCCTTATAGGACCATAAGACCATAAGACATAGGAGCAGAATTACACCATTCAGCCCATCATGTCTGCTCCACCATTCCATCATTGCTGATCCCAGATCCCACTCAAGCCCATACATCTACCTGCCTTCTGACCATAATCTTTGATGCCCTGATTGATCAGGAAACAATCAACTTCCACCTCAAGTATACACATGGACTTGGCCTCCACTACAGTCTGTGGCAGGGCATTCCACAGATTTACTACACTCCGGCTAAAAAAAAATTCTTGCTTACCTCTATTCTAAAATGTCTCCCTCAATTTCAAGTCTGTACCCTTTAGTTCTAGATACCCCCACTGTAGGAAACATCCTCTCCACATCCACTCTATCTGGTCCTTTCAACATTCAGTAGATTTCAATGAGATCTGTTCGCATTCTTCTAAATTCCAGTGAGTACGGGCCCAAAGCTGCCAAACACTCCACATATATTAACCCCTTCATTCCTGGAATCATCCTTGTGAACCTCCTCTTATAGAACCTTCTCTTTTCTTATGGAAAAAAAAACAGACTGGAAATAAGAGCAACACAAGCAAAATGCTGGAGGAACTCAGGAGGTCAGGAGGCATGAATGGAAATAAATAATCAGTCGACGATTTGGGCCGCGACCCTTTTCAGGACTGGAAAGGAAGGGCAAATACAATAGAAGAAGAAGCTGAGGAGAGGGAAGGAGGATAGCTAGAAGGTGATAGGTGAAGAAGGTGGGCTGGAAAGGTAAAGGGCTGGAGAGAGAGGAATTGGCTAAGAGAGGAGAGTGGACCATAGGAGAAAGAGAAGAAGGAGGGGGCCAAGGAAGTGGTGATGGGCAGGCGAGAAGTGGAAAATGTCA
The DNA here is from genome assembly GCF_963921235.1 of Mobula hypostoma. Lineage (NCBI taxonomy): Eukaryota > Metazoa > Chordata > Chondrichthyes > Myliobatiformes > Myliobatidae > Mobula > Mobula hypostoma. The sequence goes on along the minus strand of NC_086101.1, from coordinate 85,495,647 downwards.
AGATTGGAGAATGGAAGAACTGGGGAGGGAGAGAGATTTTTTTATCCCCAGAGGAAAGATCGATATTCATACTATTACAGGTTGGAGGCTATCTGGATGGAATATAAGGTGCTGCTCCTCCATCCTGAGGGTGGCCTCATCTTGGCACAAGAGGAGGCCATGGACCGCCATGTTGGAACAGGAATAGAAATGGGTCTTAAAAACGTTTGGCCACTGAGAAGTTCTGTGTTTCGCAAATACAGTAAAGGTGCTCAAAAAAGTGGTCCCCCAATTTACAACGGGGGTCTTTATTGGAAGAAGGGCATTTCCTATGTCACAAGACAAGGCCTGGCAGAAATCGATTTGGAGCAGTGTCTTGCAGATACATCTCCATCTGATGTGGGAGTCTTTCAAAAGTAAAACACTGACAGATGAGCACCAACATGGTGTAAGAACAAGTTTGAAGAAGCCTGGATTTTAAAGAATATCAAAGGCTGGTTAAACAAAAAGAAAGGAAACATATGGTAGATGTGCATGGGAGCAATTAAAGAAAGAACTTAGGAGAGCAAAGAAAGACTTAAAGTATCACTGACAGACAGGATTATGGAAACTCTCAAAGCACCTTACAGAAACAGTGATGCCAGAAAGATAATGAGAGAAAAAGCAATGTTTATTGAGGAGTGAAAAAGGCAATCGAGGTGTGTAGCCAGACGATGTACCAAAGATCTCAAATGAACACTCCCTATCTGTATTTGCTGTGAAGAAGTGTAGAGTTTCTGGAGAATTCAAGGAGGGAACTAAAGAAGGATTTTAGTAGAGTGATGGAAAATGATATTTGGATGGATATTGGCATATTGTGTCAGAGGATCAATTTCCATGCTGCCTGACTGTCTGCTTCTATAACCTCACTGCTTGAAAGGATAAGATGCTGGATTGATAACTCTCCTGACTTGGTGTCCAGAAGTGGAGAGGACGGTCTCAGAATAAACTGTCCTAATGAAGGGCCTCAGCCTGAAACATCAACTGTTTATTCCCCTCAATATCTGCTGTCGATTTGCTGCATTTCTCCAGCATGTTGTGTGTATTGCTCAAAATAATGATTTACTCATTGAGGGCAGAAATCAAATAAACTTTTTTTGTTAACTGAGGATGTAAGGTAAAAAGTAATAAAGGCACATTATGAATCTCAGAAAGGGTTACTTTTTGTATGTGTAATGGTGCGTGCTTACTGAAACTGGAGAAAGGAAAGACAATATAATCTTCTACTAAACTTTAGAGGGAAAGATCTAGGTAAACCCTATCTCCTACTGCAACTGAGAAAAGATTATGTTGTAAATCAGTCCCATGACAGTGAGTAAGGTGACCTTTATTTGCAGAGACCCTGCACTTGTAGGAAAATATAACAAAGACCACCAAGGCCTCAGGGAGGAATATGAGAGGAGAGATAGTTATATGCTATTGATACATGATTTAATCATGGCTGAAGAGCATATTTCACTTCTCCAGTAAAGGAGCCTCTGCCCTTGATGGAGGTCATAGCAGTCAGCTGATCACACAGTGCTGATGACGTTAGCAAAAAACAGGTTACAAGTTCATCTTTGAGACACAAGAGGCTGCAGATGCTGGAATCCAATGCTACACCCAAGATGCTGGAAGTCAAAAGGCAGGCAGCATCTATGGAAGGAATGGGCGGTTGACATTTGAGCAGCACCTGAAGTTCATCTTTATTAAATAGCTCAGTGCCAATATGAGAATTTTTGCACATTCAGTAAGTATGTTCTAAGGTACGGTACCACATCTCTGATTTTGTATTAATGTGCCATGAATTGAACAGTCCAGGAAAGAATATTCACTGAGCCTGGTAAGATGAGTGGGCTCCTCTCAGACATGCAAGGATAAGATTAATCAAAATAAAAGTTCTTCAGTTTGATTTGAGAACAACAGTGTGAGTGACTGTTTTCTCCAAAAGAGAATACAGGGTCTTTGAAATAATCTAAAAAATGGGACTGTGGAAACTAAGATGCCAAAAAGACTCAAAAGAGAGATTGATATATTTGTGGATATTAAGGGATTCAAAATACAAGATTCAAGTTTATTGCACCTACATCCAAACATAGCGTAGAAACATAGAAAATAGAAAGTAGGCCTTTGAGCCTGCACCGCCATTCAGTATGATCACGGCTGATCATCCAACTCAGAACCCTGTACCTGCCTTCCCTCCATAGCCCCTGATCCCTTTAGCCACAAGGGCCATATCTAACTCCCTCTTAAATATAACCAATGAACTGGCCTCAACTGTTTCCAGTGGCAGAGAATTCCACAGATTCACCACTCTCTGTGTGAAGAAGTTTTTCCTCACCTCGGTCCTAAAAGGCTTCCCCTTTATACTTCAACTATGACCCCTCGTTCTGGACTTCCACAACATCGGGAACGATTTTCCTGCATCTAGCCTGTCCAATCCCTTTAGACGTTTATACGTTTCAATAAGATCCCCCCTCAATCTTCTAAATTCCAGTGAGTATAGGCCTAGTCGATCCAGTCTTTCTTCATATGAAAGTCCTGCCATCCAGGAATCAATCTGGTGAACCTTCTTTGTACTCCCTCTATGGCAAGAATGTCTTTCCTCAGATTAGGGGACCAAAACTGCACACAATACTCCAGGTGTGGTCTCACCAAGCCCTTGTACAACGGCAGTAGTAACTCCCTGCTCCTGTACTCGAATCTTCTTGCTATGAATGCCAGCATACCATTCGCCTTTTTCACCGCCTGCTGTACCTGCATGCCCACTTTCAATGACTGGTGTACAATGACACCCAGGTCTCGTTGCACCTCCCCTTTTCCTAATCGGCCACCATTCAGATAATAATCTGTTTTCCTGTTTTTGCCACCAAAGTGAATAACCTCACATTTATCCACATTAAATTGCATCTGCCATGAACTTGCCCACTCAGCTAACCTATCCAAGTCACCCTGCATCCTCTTAGCATCCTCCTCACAGCTAATACTGCTGCCCAGCTTCGCGTCATCCGCAAACTTGGAGATGCTGCATTTAATTCCCTCGTCTAAGTCATTACTATATATTGTAAACAACTGGGGCCCCAGCACTGAGCCTTGCGGTACCCCACTAGTCACTGCCTACCATTCTGAAAAGGTCCAGTTTATTCCCACTCTTTGCTTCCCGTCTGCCAACCAATTCTCTATCCACATCAATACCATACTCCCAATACCATGTGGTTTAAGTTTGCACACTAATCTCCTGTGTGGGACCTTGTCAAAAGCCTTTTGAAAATCCACATATATCACAGCCACTGGTTCTCCCCTATCCACTCTACTAGTTACATCCTCAAAAAATTCTATGAGATTCGTCAGACATGATTTTCCTTTCACAAATCCATGCTGACTTTGTCCGATGATTTCACTGCTTTCCAAATGTGCTGTTATCACATCTTTGATAACTCACTCTAGCATTTTCCCCACCACCGATGTTAGGCTAACTGGTCTATAATTCTCTGGTTTCTCTCTCCCTCCTTTTTTAAAAAGCGTGGTTACATTAGCCACCCTCTAATCCTCAGGAGTGGCATGTGTTGTTTGCGTTAGCAACGAACATACTCAAGGGCATTGCCGCTGCTTCCTGCACACATGCTGAGCTCGTTGACTTTATTAACTTTGCCTCCAACTTTCACCCTGCCCTCAAGTTTATCTGGTCCATTTCTGACACCTCCCTCCCTTTCTGTCTCTGTATCTGCAGACAGCTTATCCACTGATGTCTACTATAAGCCTACTGACTCTCACAGCTATCTGGACTATTCCTCTTCTCACCCTGTCTCTTGCAAAAATGCCATCCCCTTCTCGCAATTCCTCCGTCTCTGCCGCATCTGCTCTCAGGAAGAGGCTTTTCATTCCAGGACGAGGGAGATGTCCTCCTTTTTTAAAGAAACGGGCTTCCCCTCCTCCACTATCTACTCTGCTCTCAAACGCATCTCCCCCATTTCACGTACATCTGCTCTCACTCCATCCTCCCAGCACCCCACTAGGAATAGGGTTCCCCTGGTCCTCACCTATCACCCCACCAGCCTCTGGGTCCAACATATTATTCTCCGTAACTTCCGCTACCTCCAACGGGATCCCACGACTAAGCACATCTTTCCCTCAAACCCCCCCCCCGCTTTCCACAGGGATCGCTTTCTATGCGACTCCCTTGTCCATTCGTCACCCCCATCCCTCCCCACTGATCTCCCTCCTGGCACTTATCCTTGTAAGCGGAACAAGTGCTACACATGCCCTTACACTTCCTCCCTTACCACCATTCAGGTCCTTCCAGGTGAGGCGAAACTTCACCTGTGAGTCGGCTGGGGTGATATACTATGTCCGGTGCTCCCGATGTGGCCTTCTATATATTGGCGAGACCCGACGCAGACTGGGAGACCGCTTTGCTGAACACCTACACTCTGTCCGCCAGAGAAAGCAGGATCTCCCAGTGACCACACATTTTAATTCCACATCCCATTCCCATTCTGACATGTCTATCCACGGCCTCCTCTACTGTAAAGATGAAGCCACACTCAGGTTGGAGGAACAACACCTTATATTCCATCTGGATAGCCTCCAACCTGATGGCATGAACATCGACTTCTCTAACTTCCGCTAATGCCCCACCTCCCCATCGTACCCCATCCGTTATTTATTTTTATACACACATTCTTTCTCTCACTCTCCTTTTTCTCCCTCTGTCCCTCTGACTATACCCCTTGCCCATCCTCTGGTTCCCCCCCCCACCTTGTCTTTCTCCCCGGACCTCCTGTCCCATGATCCTCTCATATCCCCTTTGCCTATCACCTGTCCAGCTCTTGGCTCTATCCCTCCCCCTCCTGTCTTCTCCTATCATTTTGGATCTCCCCCTCCCCCTCCAACTTTCAAATCCCTTACTCACTCTTCCTTCAGTTAGTCCTGACGAAGGGTCTCGGCCCGAAACGTCGACTGCGCCTCTTCCTAGAGATGCTGCCTGGCCTGCTGCGTTCACCAGCAACTTTGATGTGGGATACTCAAGGGTGTGCTGGGGCAACACAAACAAGCCCCTATTTCCATTCCCACCCCCCACCAATGCACATACACAGTCCTCTAACCCCAAGACAGTCAATATTCTTCAGCTCCACTCTCCCCCCAGACCTAGATTCTGACTCAGATTCAGACATGGACACACAGACTGTGCCAGTGGACTTGCAAAGATTCACAGACCAGGGGCTCTGGCCAATGGGCTTTGACCTCTAGACTTCTGATTCAACTTAGGGCCTTGACCCTCGGCTTCGACCACAGCAATCAAGCGATATGGCATTACTGCAGTAAGGCAGTACACGGGTAAAAAAAACAGGCATAATTTTCTTTAATAAATGTTATGCACAAAGGGCACAATGGCCGACTCTTGCTTCCATTTCTTACTTTCCTGCATTCTTCTCATTTCATCTCTGGTTTTTTGGCTAATTAATCTTTGTGCTCTGGTTACCAACTCTTGCTCCCAGTATAAACAAGTTCTCCTTTCCTACACTCTCAAATCTCTTCATGATTTTGAACACTTCTCTTAATTCAGCTCTTAGACATTTCTCCTTGAAAAGGAGCAAGTCAGCTTTGCTTGTCTCACCGTATAACCGCGATTCGATATATAATTCCAGTGGATGTGGATAAGGGATTCAGTTACCAGTCTGCTGAAGCAGAATCAGGATAAGTCAGCAGAAGCCAGAGGTTAATAGAATGTAATTGTGGCTGAAAGAAGCTCATAGATTGCTGGATCATTGGTTCTCGGTTCATCCGATTTCCAGCGAAGTTGTTCTATAATTTATATCAGGATGAATTAACCAACTTTTTTTCCCTTCTTGGTCAATTATTATCAGAGTAATTTCAATCCCAATCCTTAGCAGTAGTCTTTCTTCATCTATTTATTTTCAACTGCTCTTCTGAGCAAGCATTTGCTGTTACTAAACTCTTGAACCAACCTCTCATAAAAGGTGAGTTCTTGAACTTCCATCATTGTATCTACCTTTGCATTTTATTTGTCTCCTTTCACTGCACTTTCTCCGTAGTTGCAGCATTACAGTCTGCATTTTGCATCTTGGTACATCAAACAATGATAAACCAATAGAAAAAAACAATAATGCTCTGCCTCCGATTGCTCCTCGAATGAATATGTGTGTGAGCTTGAAAAGTCAAAAGCAAGAGAGCTGTTGATGTCTACAAGTTTGCAGATTACCATTGCCATGTCTCAAATGATGATGGGTACAGGATACAGCTAGCGTAACAGTTTGCACAACGCTTTACAGTATCAGCAAATCGGGTTCAAATCCCACCGCTGTCTGCAATGAGTTTGTACGTTCTTCCTGTGACTGTGTGGGTTTACTCTGAGTCCTCTGGTTTCCTACTACTGTCCAAAGACGTACTGGTTGGTAAGTTAATTGGTCATTGTAAATTGTAAATTAGGCTAGTGTTAATTTGGGGATTGCTGGGTGACAAGGCTCAAAGGGCTGGAAGGGCCTTCAGCACGCTGTATCTCAATAAAAATGTTAAAAAATAAAAATAAAATTCTCATAAATGAATAGGCCAATTTAATTTTTTTTTGCCACATGTATCAGAATCAGAATCAGGTTTAATATCACCAGCATATCTTGTGAAATTTGTTGACTCTGTGGCAGCAGTATAATGTAATACATAATAAGAGAGAGAAAACTGTGAATAATAGTTAAACTAAGTACGTCATGCAAAAAATGGAAATTTTTAAAAAAGTAGTGAGGTAGTGTTCATGGGTTCAATGTCCATTCAGAAGTCTGATGGCAGAGGGAGAGAAGTTGTCCCTGAATCACTGAGTGTGTGCCTTCAGGCTTCTGTACCTCCTTCCCGATGGTAACAAGGAGACAAGGCATGATCATTGTTCTCATTGTATGGCCAAAAATTGCAAAAAATCTAAATGAGTGCAAATGATCTTGATGGCCTTTGGTTTGTGTTAAGCACATCAGTAAGCATAATCACTACTCTCTCCTGAAAAACAGAGCCTAACTTCTCTAAATATCATTATTCTAACATAAACAGTAATCTATTTAAAATAAATGAGTCACTGCTGCATTAAATTTAATGCATTACAGATGACATTAAATAACACCAAATATAAAGTCTAAACTAATTGATTTCAAATATAGTAATATATCATCCTTAGTGATGGTAAATAACAACCACAAAGAGATATAACACTTTATGGTGAAATATAATCCTTGATGATTTAATACCTGATATTAAAGATGATACTGTTGTATAGCATCAATTCCGATCATTCCTAACTTGGAAATTTATAAAAAATTGAATAGGTAAAATACATTTAAAATATGAGGACAGAGGCTATGCTGAACATTCCAAAGACTGGCTCAAAAATAGCAATAAGTTTTATAGGGAAGGGTAATAATGATGTTTGAGTTCAATCAAAGTGAATTTGAAACCAACTGTTAAACTCCAGATATGAGTTAATTACATATACTGAATATTTATTCCCAAAACTGCCTCAGCCAATGAGATGGAGGCAAGAAGGGACATATGAAGCGCAGCAATTGTATCCCAGGTTATTGTACAGCATAGACAATATTCTCATAAAACTGTGTGCTTAATGATCAGAGAAACTGGATAAAATGACAAACTCTTATATAAAAAGCAAAGTATTTTCCCCAGAAAAAAAAAGTGAGTGGGGGCAAGTTAGATACTGTATACCGTAATTCATTTGTATAAAGTCAATTGCATCCACTTCCAGCAGATATGGCCACCGGGTTTGACTGACATTTGTCTTACTGGATGGCTATATGTTGGTACTAAATCCATAAATAACCAAAATAAATTTTAAACAGACTGTTGTGAAGGCAGCTAATTTTCATAAAAGTCCAACTGTTACAATATTGGAACAAGAATGCTGACATTCCTATTTTGTATGTCCTTACCTGGGACCCCACTTAAACACAGGCTGACGTAAAGTAACTCAATTGTGAAAACAATTATTTGCACCATGGAATGAACCAACAAACCTACTTCGATGATTTTCCTCACATCATAGCAATAACTTTGTTAAAAAAAAATAAACCCTCTCAGTTAGAAACAGTAGAAAACACAGAAGGATCTAGCAATGTAAGTGGGTTATGGTAAGCAAATCATTTCTAAGTATATATATCTTATAGCTATGTTCAATGGAAATGCAGTGTGCTGTATGTGTCAGTGAAAAAGAATAATGAGATAGAAATGATAGTTATATAAAAATAATGGATATTTTTGGTTGCTTAATTGAAGACATATTAGGAAGGAATATTTGGCATTGAATACCCAATTAACAGAGCTAGCTTTGGCACTGAAAGAAACCAGTGTTCACAACATGTCCCCAAGACATTGCAGCTGAGTTGACAAGTCTTGAGTGAACAGGAGAGAAGGGAAAGGTAAGTAGTTTTGCATCCAGAAAATAACAGGCAGACAGAAATGGAAGATAATAATAAATATGGTGACAGCTCCCAATAAGAAATATTTCAATACATTCAACATGTATTATCCTTGAAGATATTTGATGGTTTAGAACACATCCAGTAAGGCTGAAAGTTATGCCCAAGTAGTACTTGCTCTAAACGTTCTCATATAATAAGGAGCCGGTTTCCTTTGGTGGAAAGTCAAATAGATATCATAGTATATTAATAGGCATCTGCTAAACATTTAAACAATAAGAAAGAAAACTTCTACTAATCCATCACAGATTTTGTACATATATTGCATAATGTGTAATTTATTGCAGGAAGTCAGTCATTAGAGAAAGGCTTTATGAAATTTTTTAAGATTGTCACCACAATAATTAGATTTGCAGAAATATTTGGAATAAATCATCATTCACTTAGTGGAACCTGCACAAATTGTTATAATAGGATTACAGCAGCAAACATTCAGCACCAAGTATCATATTTGTCTAAAGGGGAAAGTGGTAGTATGTGACCACATTAAGGTTTTATTAACAACCAAATAGCCTTTTGTTAGTTTTTTATTCTGCTGCTGGCTAAGAATAGTCAAATGTATTAATTTTCATTTACAAAAAAACTACCTACATGACATAACATGTGTTTTAAGAACAATGTGAGTTATACAACAAGAAATCCCCTAAGTAAAAAAAATTATACCTGAGGCTTGTTTGTTCATGCATACTTTGATGGAAAATAGGAACCTAATGATCAGCAAATAAGCTAAACAACAAAAAGTAATGATGTGGTTTTTAAAACTGGGGACTTCTTTAACATATAGAGTGCTTTTGCAGAAAACAAATCCACAGTGTAGCTAGAACTACATGATTGTGATTCACTCAGAAAACAAAATGAAAAAAGACATTAAAACTTGATCAGAGATATAAGTTCTAAAGTGGTCAAATGGAGATTAAGGATGGGAAATATTCAAGATTCAAGATTCAAAAAACTTTATTGTCATTCTAACCGTACATCAGCTCTGCAGGACAGAATGAGACAGCATTTCCCAGGAGCAGTGCAATCATAACATAACAACGCAACACTAAATAATAAACATAACAATAATTAGTAAAACACAACAGCCACACGTCAGTTAAAATCAGGTTATAAGTGTCCAGTGCAAGTTAAAAGTATCCAAAGCAGAGTCAGGTAGAGCAGCTATTTAGCAGTCTGTCTGCCTGTGGGAAGAAGCTGTTTAGTAGCTTTGTGGTTTCAGTTTTGATGCTCCTGTAACGTTTGCCTGATGGCAGAAGAACAAACAGTTCATGGAGAGGGTGGGAGGGGTCTTTAATGATGTACCGTGTCTTCTGGAGGCATCGACTCTGAAAGAGGTCTCGGACAGAAGGTAGGGAGACCCCAATAACCTTCATGGAGGTTTAAGGTTGGTGAATGAAAAATCATAATTTCCAATAGTGTAGTTTAGAAATGCTCTATGAAAACCACTATACATTACTAGTTTTCCATCTTCCTTTAAGTTATCAATTTAAACCAACCATTACGACCCAAATTGTGAACCAATATCTCTTTGCGTGGCTCAACATCAAACTGTGAGCAGTAATGCTCCCACTAAATGCTTCAGATTATTTATTTAAAGTGTCAGGATGGAAATACGGTATGTCTCTACCGAAGGAGGTGTAAAGCTTTCTTTCCTCTGCCAGCCTGCAGGTCTCCCTTGGACAAAGTGTAGCACCTGCTTAGCCCCCCCAGTCAGGGTCATTTGAAGCCATGGGAGCAGTGGTGGATGGTCAAAAGAGCAGCTGATGCATATCGCATGTCCTGGTTTTGCAACCACTGATGTCAGGCAGATAATCTCTAAAGAGTATTGATCATGGCTGGGGCCACCTGTCTTGTAAAGATGCCGCCCAGAAGAAAGCAATGGCAAACCACTTGTGCTGAAAGATTTGCCAAGAACAAGCGTGGTCTAAGACCACGTATGCCCATGTCACACAACATGGCACATAATGATGATGAAGATGAGTTAAAGATACTGTACTGAACTAAGGGAGGTGACAGCAGGGATAAAAGTTTCAGAAGCAATCTGCCTGGGTAAGCTGGATTCAGCTGATTTGAGGAAAATATATAATAATTTTTGGGATGAAGATTATGTAGAATGGAAATAACTGCTACTTAGGGCACTGGAGTTACAAAAAGTCCGGATTGCTCTGGCAAGGGAGAAAGTTTGAATCAGTAACCTATATACAGAAGCCAATGGCTTTGTGTTTTGCAAAATCCAACTGAACAAAATTATCTTCCATCCACAGCAGGATATTGAAATAGTAAAGCAACAACATGGAGTTAGTGGAATGAGATGCAAAAATGAATATGGGAAAAGTGTATTGGAAGGCTTCATATTATTTAAGTGTCTCTGAAAGTACATCAAAAATCAACAGTTTTGCTTGCTATATGTGTCGTGGGTGCATTTTCTCACCATTTGTTAAGTTTTCTCCCGCATTTTAAATATAAGCCAATAAATTAATTGGTAATTATATCCTTTCATATAGTTAAGTGGAAAAATAATACTAGACAACAAAGATTTTGCTACCTGAATACCTTTGGGTGTATATTATGGATTTTGGGCTGCTGATCATGAAATTTCCCTCTGATGCTCTATTTTTTGAAATCACATACTTGTTATTTCAATTCATAATTCAAGTCAGAATAACTGATACTAAGATTAAGGAAGGCATTTTTGTTGGTCCACAAATCAAACAAGTCAATGACAGGCAATTCCAAAAAATTCTAGTGGGACTGGAGAAAATCACATGGAAGGCATTCAAGGGTGTTGTTGAAAATTTTCTTGGCAACTACAAAACACCAAACTACATGGTTGACAACATGCTTCAAGCACCAAAACCATGAAATGCAACATTTAACTGAAGATTTATTTTCTATGTTCCCATTTAGACTTCTTCCCGGCAAACCTAGGCACTGTCAGTGCTGAGTGTGGTGAAACATTTCACCAGGACATCATGGTCATGGAGAAACTGTATCAGAGCAACTGGAATTCATCTGTGTTGGCTGATTATTATTGAACACATAATCTTTGGTCACTGAGTACAAATGAAAATCATCAACAAAACATTTTTAGCTCATTTGAACTATTACAAAGCATCAGCACCATGACGCAAGTAAATGCATTATATTCAGAAGTTAATTGCTTGTTTCTTCAAATTCCTACATGGTACATGTAGTCTGAAATTGTATTTGTGTTCAGCTTCAAACGGCCTATCATAAACAAAAAAAAATTCCGAAGAAGCAAAACTTTTGAAATAAAGTTGTTGTCCGGTGTAATCAATGATGAGATAATGGGCCTATGAGAGAGAATAAACTGCATGGATCCAGGAAATAAGGAAAGGGAAATGGAACCAATGGGATAGCTTTTCTGAGCTCTTCTATGCACTCAATAGGTCCAATAGCATTGTGACTTATCATTAGCAACTTCTGTTTTTAAACTGACATAAAAATAGGCTCATAATTATCTTTCAGAGGCTTGCAGCCAATTACCAGGAAAGATCACACTTAACTTACAAACCTCCTTCAGTGGCAACTTCAGGAGAGGTCTGCTCCATCCTTTGTGCCAAGCTCATTACAATAACCAGATCTTCTAGGTTGTAAATACACTCGTGTGTTGTGACTAGAACTGGCCAGTACACTGGATTGTATTTTTTCACACTCTTGTATGAGATTAAAACAGCTATTTGTCAGGAATTAATTTTTGATCAACTATCCAGTTTTCAAAAGCAGACATCACTTTCAGAAAATTGTTTTCCGTAATGATGGAAGTATTAAACCCATCAAAGTGGAAGCTTTTTCATTACAATCACCTGTCTGAAAGCTCTGAAGAAGGATCAAGTGGAACAGAATTAATAGTTCAGGACAAGATTTTGAAATATTGGTAAACATGTAACTGCTTGTATATGAGTAATTTGTAATTGTAGCATATTTCGGTTGTTTAATAGAATTGAGAATTTAAGTCCATCAACATATTGACTATTCTCAGAAACTATCGTGCTTCAATAATTTCACAGTTATTTATTCTGAAGTGAGCAAACAGTTAAATAATCCACATGTGTCTAAGTGGCACTATTGGCAATTTTATAGAATTCAGTACAATAAACAAAAATACCCCTCTTACTTTCTAAGATCAGAAGAATGTCAGAAAAAAAAGTCTGTTTCCTTCATTGTCATAAACAAGACCCTATTCATTACAAAAATTTTTTAAAGCAATTTTAACTACAAGTAAGCATTGAATAATTTGCTTAGAGGTTGAAAATTTGCCTTTGTTCATTCCTGATGCAAAAGAGAGAAATGCAATCTCAGAGCTGAGGGCCTTCCAAGCACCATGTTGTCACTGGATGAGGGTAGTTAGGTTGAAAGTGTTGAGAGTGATGAAAGCCATAAAATAGCTCTGGCCAGAAAAATACAGAACACCTTCTTGTACACCTGGATTCCCAGCTGTCATGGTTCTTAAAATATTTTGCATTTTTTGTCAGATCTCCCAAATTATCACCAAGGCTTTGAAAGAAGAAGAAGAAGAAAAAAGCCCTTAACTCCGAGTGGAGTCATCCGGACGCCGTTTTTTTAGCAGGTTTTCTTATTTTTATGAGGCCGAGTTGCTAGCTTGATGCTCAACCCAGCACAGATGGAAAACGTGCAAGGGAGCTGGCTGGATTCGAACTCGGGAGCCTTCACTCCGAAGTCCGGCGCTGATGCCACTACACTGCCAGTCAGCTAGGGAAGGCAAGAGGATTATAAGGAGCAGAAACATTTTATTTTCTTTATCACATCTGTGGTTCCCTTCAATATTATTCCACAAAATGAAATTTGTAATAATAGATCTTCACCAATTTTGCAACCAACCCCTATTTCTCAGAAGTTACTATAATTGTTCAAAATATCAAAAAATTTAAAAAGATGATCAAAAAAGTTTGAAGTACTAAAATGCTCAACAGCACTTAAAATCCACGAAAACAATGCAAATGTTTAGATTATTAGATTAGATTATGAGGACAGTCAGTCCTCATTTATTGTCATTTAGAAATGCATGCATTCAAAAATGATACAGTGTTCCTCCAGAATGATATCACAAGAAACACAGGACAAACCAAGACTAAAACTGACAAAACCACATAATAATAACATATAGTTACAACAGCGCAAAGCAATACCGTAATTTGATAAAGAGCAGAACATGGGCACGGTAAAAAAAAGTCTAAAAGTCCCGATAGCCTCATCATCTCACGCAGATGGTAGAAGAGAGAAACTCTCCCTGCCATGAACCTCCAAACGCCGCAAACTTGCCGATGCACTACCATTGGAAGCACCTGACCACAGCGGACTCTGAGTCCGTCCAAAAACTTCGAGCCTCCGACCAACCCTTTGGCACAGCCTCTCCGAGCGCCATCCTCTGCCAAGCGCTTCGACCCTGCCCCGGCCAACGAGCAACAAGCAAAGCCGAGGACTCGAGGCCTTCCCCTCCGGAGATTCTCAACCACACAGTAGCAGCAGCAGCGAAGCAGGCATTTCAGAAGTTTCGCCCAATGTTCCTCCATGCTCTCACATCCGTCTCCATCAAATCAGGATTGTGCACGGCAGCCTACTTGAAAAATAACAGACATCACCACCAGATTGGCGGCTGCGAGCTGCGTCGTGCCACCATCTTCTCCTCCCTCTTATTTAAATAAATCATCAAAAGTTGAAAAATTGTGAAGTAACAAAAACTTGCTTCAATCATTTACTTGATCCACTTAAACTAAATTGAGATGTTCCTATACCAGGACTTATCTGGCACATATTGTTCCAAATGGAGTATTGCAACCATTTAATGTAATGGTAGACTACTAACAAGTTCAGGACCGCACTCATAGGTACGTAGGCAGAAATCCTGAACTTGTTGACATGTAAAGTGGGAAACATATGCAGCTACTACAATTTACCTGCTAATTCCAGGCTAATTTCTTGTGATTTATGTCATTGAAGTGGCCACTGAAAATTTTGTTGTTAACATATTCAACATGCATGAAAATATCTTCATTTCACTTTTTAAATTAATTTATTTATTCAGAGTTACAGCACAGTAACAAGCCCTTGGGCTCTTCAAGTCCATGTAGCCCAATTATTCCCATGTGACCAATTAACCTACTAACACATATGGAAAGTGGGAGGAAACCAGAGCATCCAGAGAAAATCCATGTGGTCATGGGGAGAATGTAACAAACTCCTTACAGAGAGAGGTGGAATTGAACCCAGCTTGCCGATGCTATAATAATGTTACCTTACCACTACGATACAATGCCACTTTCATAAGTATTAATCATTGAATATACAGTATGCAGATTTTTTTTGCAAAGAAAAACAGAGGCATGGTGGCATCTGTGGACAGAGCTACAGTGTTCTTTTTCTCTCAGATCAAAGAACCTTCAGTAAGATCAATAAATTTTGATGAAGGGTGTATAGGCCAAAACATTAACTCAGTTTCTCATTCCACAGGTGATGCCTGACCTACTGAGAGTTTCCAATATTCTTTGTTCTTATTTTAAATTTCCAGCTCTACTTTTTCACTTTAGATGTGCAGTTGATCTGCACATCTGCTTGTAACATTTCTTTTATAAATGATGCAAGAAAAAATCTTACTTGCATCCCTAGAAAATCTTTGGGTTCATCATCATTGCAGGTATGTGTTGCTCGTAACAAAAGACCTTGGAAAGAGAAAATAATATTAGACTGGCTGGCTAACAAAACAATTTTTTCTTTAAAAATGAAAGAAGCAGATTAATTGTGTTACCTTCAACTGTGCTAATGTTCTAAGACTATTGATTTTGCTTTATATTGTAGTAACAGCGATCTTCAGTTTTTGCCTATTAACTGAGAAAGTGGGTCAATTTAGATTCACTGGCCACTGAAGTGTTGAATGAAGATTGACCGTAAAGAAATGGTAAGCGTACATCAAATTAAAATACACTGTGCATTCAACAGAAGAGATTAATTAATTGACAACAAATTCTGCCAAAGAAGAACATCTGCAAGTTTATCAGCCCACTCAGAAGAAGAAAATGGTTGTGGAATGGTGTAGATTATAAATATAAGTTTCACCTTGGTGGAAGCAAAATGAATGAAATAATCACTAGTCACAGATAATAATCAGTGAAAAAAGCCTTTTGTGGATGAATTAAAAGAGAACCTTTACATAAGCACTTGCCTGAGGAAAAAACATAGATCTGAAAATTTCAGAAATGATGTAAAGTTAGAGAACAAATTGGAGCCTAACCAAACAGCATTAAGCAGTACCACGGTATCTAACTATGAAGTATGCATCTTATTAAATTTAAAAGGGAGAGGAGAAAAATGAACAATATTTTTAGAATAGTTATTTTAGAATTTGATTAACATTCAACCCACCTGGAAATAAAGCTCAAACATAATTTGTATGATTTCTCCAATTAAAACTCACAGATACTTGTTGTTTTAACTGTTTGATGTATGTTTTAACATTTATAATATAAATAAGCCTGTAACATCTATCACTTAATGTGCCAAATGCTATTAATTTTAAGGAATAGAATATATCTATTCCCTTGTACATCTTCTGAACAAGGTACTACAGGAAAGATACTAGTAAAGACAGAAGATTGGCTGGCTGGCAGGAAGCAAAGTGTGGGAATAAAGAGGGGTCTTTTCTGGAATTCTACTGGTGGTTTGAGCAGTTCCATAGAGATCACTGTTGGGTCTGCTAACTTCCATGTTAACAATCTCAATTTTGGAATTAATATCTTGGTGGCCAAATCTGTGGATAATACAAAGACAGGTGGAGGGGCATGAAGTGCTGAGGAAATGGGGAGTCTGTAGAAAGGCTTGGACAGGTTAGATGAATGGGAAAAGAAATGGAGGATGGAATACAAGGTAAGGAGGTGTATAGTCATGTACTTTGGTATGAGGAATAAAGGCATAGACTATTTTTTTAAATAGAGAGCAAGTTCAGAAATCAGAAGTACAAAAGCACTTGAGTGCGGGATCCTCTAAAGGTTAACTTGCAGTTTGAGTCAGTAGTAAAGAAGGCAAATGCAGTGCTAGTATTCATTTTGAGAGGCCTAGAATGTAAAAACAATGATGTAAAGCTGAGGCTTTATAATGCACAGGTCAGACCGCATTTAGATCTGGTCTCTGGCACTGATCCCGGTTCCGTGGTGCAGAAGGAAAAGAAGAAGATGGGGAATGCAGTAGCCATAGGGGATTCCATAGTGAGAGGACCAGACAGGAGACTGATAGAGATACCCACATGGTCTGTTGCCTCGCAGGTGCCAGGGTATGGGATGTCTCAGATCAAGTGCAGGGTATTCTGAAGGGAGAGGGTGAACAGCCAGAAGTCTTGGTACACATTGGTACCAATGACATAGGTAGAAAAAGGAGGTCCTGAAGAGAGAATTCAGGGAGTTGGGTAGGAAGCTGAAAAGCAGGACCTCCAGGGTAGTAATCTCAGGATTGCTGCCTGTGCCACGTGCTAGCACGCGCAAGAATAGCATGATCAGGCATATTAATGCATGGCTGAGAGACTGATGTAGGGCACAGGGCTTCAGGTTCCTGGATCATTGGAGCCTCTTCTGGGGGAGGTACAAGCTGTGCAAAAAGGACAGGTTACACCTGAACCCAAGGGGGTCCAATATCCTAGCAGGCAAGTTTAATAGAGCTGTTAGGGGGGGTTTAAACTAATTTGACAAGGGGTTGGGAACTGGAGTGATAAGGCTGAGGAAGGGGAAAACAGAATTAATTCAAAGATAGCGTACAACAGAGATGATAGAAAGAACAGGCAGGAGATGAGACATAATCACATCCAATGGGATGATTTACAGGGCAATAGAGGTGTTGTGCAGTTATACCAGAAAGCAACAAATACTGGACTGAAAGTGTTATATTTGAATGCATGCAGCATAAGAAATAAAATGGACGATCTTGAAATTCAGCTACAAATTGGCAAGTATGACATTGTGGTCATCTCTGAAACTTAAACTAAAGGGTGGCTGCCATTGAGAGCTGAACGTCCAAGGATATACGATGTATCAGAAAGATAGGTTAGTAGGCAGAGGAGATGGTGTGGCACTGTGTACAAGAAATAATATTAAATCATTAGAAAGGGATGACATAGGATCAGAAGGTGTAGAGTCTCTATGAGTTGAGTTAAGAAATGACAAGGGTAAAAGGAACCTAATGGCAGTTGTATACCGGCCTCCAAACAGCAGCCAGGATATGGATTACAAATTACAGCAGGAGATAGAAAAGGCATGTCAGAAGGGCAATGTCATGATAATCGTTGGGGATTTTAACATGAAAGTGGATTAGAAAAACCAGGTCAATACTGGACCTTAAGAGAAAGGATTTGTAGAATGTCTAAGGGATGGCTTTTTAGAACAGCTTGTTGTTGAGCCCACTAGCGGGATCAGCTGTGCTGGATTGGGTGTTGTGCAATGATCCGGAAGTGATAAGAGAGCTAAAGGTTAAAGAACCCTGAGGGAACAGTGATCACAATATGAGCGAGTTCACTTTGAAATTTGAGAAGGAGAAACTAAATTCCAATGTGTCATTATCTCAGGAGAAAAGGGGAAATTACAATGACATGAGAGGGGAACTGGCCAAAGCTGACTTGAAAGGGACACTAGCAGGAAGGACAGCAGTACAGCAATGGTTGGAGATTCTGTGAAAAATGAGGGAAGTACAAGACAGATATATTCCAAATAAGAAGAAATTTTTGAACAGAAGGAGGACAATACCGTGGCTGACAAGAGGAGTCAGACCCAAAGTAAAAGCAAAAGAGAGGGCATACAAGGAAGCCAAAGCTAGTGGGAAGATAGAGGATTGGGGAGCTTTTAAAAACTTGCAGGAGGAAACTAAGAAGGTCATTAGGAAGGAAAAGATGAATTATAAAATGAAGCTGGTTGTGGTATGGATGAAATCACCTGAGAAACAGAGCTGCTGGTAGATACAAAGCAGCTTCTTTATTTAACACAACAAGGTACAGCAGGCATCATATGGACGGAGACGCTTTCGGTAGAAGGTCTGCTAGCCCAATGTGGGCTCGATATTCATATGCTAAACACAAGTGGCAATCGCTATTTACAAAGTTATAGACAATGCTTCATTTTGAAGCTACATACAAAACATCACACCTTCTGACTTCATATTTTCCTCCTGATGCCAACATGTCTGGGTTGGTACTCACAGCCTTTAGGAGTGCAAGTCAAATCCACAATACATTTATTTGATATTTTATGTGCTACATAGAGGACAATTAATATTTATAAAGTACGGATAAGGCTGTCTTCGAAACTACCTGTAAATTCACACTTCCATCCGTGGCGTCTGGCTAGTATTCTGATATTCACGGCTTTCAGAAAATGCATTGTTGTGAACTCAATCTACAGTACTTTGTCAAATCAGAGGACTAGAGGCCAAAGTTGTTTAAGTGTAAATGAATCATCTACCCAAAAACTCACTCTAACAACTAATATCAAAGAAGATGCTAAAAGCTTTTTAAGTATATAAAGGGTAAAAGAGAGTTGAGGATATATATAATGACCCTTCGAGAAAATGATGCTGGAGATATTGTAATGAGAGACGCAGAGAAGGCAGAGGAACTGAATGCATATTTTGCATCAGTCTTCACAATGGAAGACATCTGTAATATACCAGACATTCAAGAATGTCAGGAAAGTGAAGTATGTACAGTGAAAATTACGACTGAGAAGGTTCTCAGGAAGCTTAATAGTCTGAGGGTGGATAAATCTCCTGGACCCGATGAAATGCGTCCTCGGGTTCTGAAGAAAGTAGCTGGAGAGACTGTGGAGGCATTATCAATGATATTTCAAGAATCATAGATTCTTGCATTATACAAGATGACTGGAAAATTGTAAAAGTTACTCAGCTATTTAAGAAAAGTGGGAGGCAGCAGAAAGGAAACTATAGACCTGCTAACCTGACATTGGTGGTTGGGAAGTTGTTAGAATCGATTGTTAGGCATGAGATTACGGAGCACCTGGTACATAAGAAGATAGGCCAAAGCCAGCATGGTTTCCTGAAAGAAAAATCCTGCCTGACTAACCTACTGCAATTTTTTGAGTAAATTACGAGCAGGATAGACAGAGGAGATGCGGTAGATGTGGTGTACTTGGATTTTCAGGCCTTTGACAAGGTACTGCACATGAAGCTGTTTAGCAAGATAAGAGCCCATGAAATTTCAGGGAAGTTAATAGCATAGGTGGAGCATTGACTGATCGGCAGAAAACAGAGAGTGGGAATAAAGGGATCCTATTCTGGCTGGCTGCTAGTTACCAGGAAGATCCACAAGGATCAGTGTTAGGACTGTTGCTTTTACTATGTACGTCAATGATTTGGACTATGGGATTAATGGATTTGTGTCTAAATTTGCCGATGATACAAAGATAAGTGGAGGAGCGAGTAGTGTTGGGAAGCAGAGAGCCTGCAGAGAGACTTAGATAGTTTAGGGGAATGGACAAAGAAATGGCAAATGTTGGAAAGAATATGGTCATGTACATTGGTGGAAAAAAATAAATGGGCAGACTATTATTTAAATGGGGAGATAATTCAAAATGCAGAGATACAAAGGGACTTGGGAGTCCTTGTGCAGGATACCCTAAATGTTAACTTGTAGGTTGAGTAAGTGGTGAAGAAGGCGAATACAGTGTTGGCATTCATTTCTAAACATATAGAATATAAGAACAGGGACGTGATGTTGAGGCTCTATAAGGCACTCATGAGACCGCACTTGGATTATTGTGTGCAGTTTTGGGTTACTTATTTTAGAAAGGATTGGAGCAGGTTCAGAAAACATTCACGAGAATGATTCTAGGAATGAAATGGTTACTATATGAGGAACTTCTGACAGCTCTTGGGCTGTATTCTCTGGAGTTCAGGAGGATGACGGGGTATCTCATAGAAACATTCGGAATGTTAAAAAGCAAAGTTATTTCCCATGGTAGCAGGGTCTAGAACAAGAGGCCATGACTTCATGTTTGAAGGGCGTCCATTTAGAACAGAGATGAGGAGAAATAATTTTAGTCAGAGGGTAGTAAATCTGTGGAATCTGTCGCCACAAGCGACAGTGAAGGGTAAGTCACTGAGTGTATTTAAGGCAGAGGTAGATAGGTTCCTGATTAGCCAGGGCACCAAAGGGTATGGGGAGAAGGCAGGGGAGTGGGGATGACGAGAAGAAATGGATCAGCCCATGATTGAATGGCGGAGCAGACTCGAAGGGTCGAATGGCCTACTTCTGCTCCTACATCTTTTTTTCTTATAGACTGTTGTGAATAGTTTTACTCCAATTCTAGTCCTTTTGTCTTATGGTCTTATTCAGAATTTACATAAAATCCAAGCAATTTACAAGTTTTTCTTCTCTTCTGACAAAATGCTAGGGGTGGATAAATTTTATTTGGTCCTCAGTGCTAGTATATTTCTTCACAGAGTTGCAGGATACATTGAAAATACTGCATGCACTTTCAGTTGTTGAGCAGCCCAGAATCTTCACCCAGTTTCATTCATAATCTTTGCTTTCATTTTTATGACAGAATCTCATAATATTTACACCATAGAAATAGTACCATGGGGTTCGGTGTTTGGGTCTCAATCCAAATAATTATGGGTTGAGACAGCAGAATGTTATATTTTCAAGTTTCCTCATATACATCTTCAAGAGATTGTGTATAAGCTAAGAGAGTGTTACAAAACATGCCAGAGCTGGAAGAAATGATCATAGACTTTGCTGCACATAACAATATCTGTTAAATGGTGAAAGATTGGGTTACACTGATATTCAACGGGAGATTCAGTCGCTAAGCAGGAATACATAAATGCTGCAAATGTTAAGAGGGAAATGGTACATTAACTTTTATTATGAGAGGAAATTAATACAGGAGTAAAGAATCTCATTGTAATTATACAGTCTTTGTGAGACAGCACCTGGAATGCAGTGTGTAGTTTTGGTACCTGTGTATCAGAAAGGAAAGACTTGCCTTAATGAGTTGCTGGATTGATTCCCAGCATTGTGATATGAGGACAGATTGGGTTGACTGGCATTGTATTCACTGGAAACGTAGATACAGTATAGGGAATGGCCTATGACCTACCATGTCTGTGCTGACTATGATGCCAAATTAAACCAATCAGAATCAAGTTTACTATCACTGACAAATGCTGGGATATTTATTGTTTTGTGGCATCAGTATTGTGCAAGACATAAAAAGTTGCTATAAATGTAAATAGATAGATATAATAGTGCAAAAAGATGTAGTGTTCATGGGTTCATAGACTGTTCAGAAATGTGATGTTAAAGGGGAGAGAAGCTGCTCCTAAAATATTCACCAGTCCTTTACCTTTCCCACCCACCTGTGTCACCTACCACCCTCTAGCTGGTTCTCCTTCCCTTCCCTCCACCTTTTTACTCTGGCATCTTCCCCCTTTGGGAAGACTGTCTTGATGAAGGGTCTTGCCCTGAAACACCAACAGTTTATTCCTTTCCGTTGATGCTGCCTGACCTGCTGAGTTCCTCCATCATTTTGTGTGTGTTGGTCCTAAAATGTTGACTGCGTGTATTCAAGCTCCTGTATATCCTTACCAATGGTATCAATGAGAAGAGAGCATGTCCCAAGTCATAAGGGTCCATAATGATGGACACTACCTCTAGAGGCAGCACTTTTTGAAAACATTTTCGATGGTGGAGAGGCTTATACCTGAGATGGAGCTGGCTGAGTCTACAGCCCTGTGATTCTGTGCATTGGAGCCTCCATACCAAGCGGTGATGTAACTACTGGGAATGCTCCCCCCCCCATGCGTCTGTAACACGGTAGCGTAGTGGTTAACGCAACGCTTTACAGGACAGGCAACCCAGGCTGAACTCCCACCACTACCTGTAAGGATTTTGTACGTTCTCCCTGTGGTCGTGTGAGTTCCTCCAGGTACTCTGGTTTCCTCCAACAGTCCAAAGACGTACTGGTTGGTAAGTTAATTAGTCTTTGTAAATTGACCCGTAATTAGGCTACGATTAAATCGGGGGGAATTGCTGGGCATTGTGGCTTGAAGGGCCAGAAGGGCCTACTGCGTACTCTATCTCAATAAATAAATAAATAATTTTGCAACAGTCTTTGGTGACATACCAGATCTCCTCAAACTCCTAATAAAGTACAGCCATTGGCAGCCCTTCTTCAAATTGGATCAATATGTTAGACCCAGGATAGATCCTCTGAGATGTTTCCTTTCCATTTCTGTATTCTCTCTTTCCATTCCTTACCTATCCATATGTCTGTCCTCTAAAACATTGCTACCACACCTGTTAAACAAGATAAGAACCTACCTCCCCTGACAGAGCATTTTCAGGCACCTACCACACTCTGCGCAAAAACAAAATTGACTTGCAAATTTTCATGACATTTTACCTCAAACTTTTCTCATTTCACCTCAAGCTAATTTCCTGAGGTATTTGACAGGTGTATCCTCGGAAGAAGGATCGATGTACTTTGCGTATTCCTCTCATAATTTAACTACAGTTCTTCTATCTGTTTATCCCTTAGCTGTCGACAGTCCAGAGGAACAATCCACGTTGTCCAATCTTTCCTCTGAGCTAATACATTCCAATTCAGGCAACAACTTGGCTGACATCTTCTTCATCCTCCTCAAATTTTCCACATTCTTCCTATAGTGTGTCAACTAGAAATGCACCCAATATCCCAAATGTGGCCCAAACAAAGTTTTGTACAGCTGAAGCACCACTTCTCAACTTTTACGCTTCATGCCCCGACAATGAAGGCAAGCATGCCATGTGGCTTCTTTACCGCCTGATCCACTTGTTTTTCCATTTTCAGGGAGCCATGGACCTGCACTCCAAGATCCCTCTGTATATAAACAATCCTAACAATACTGCCCTTTACTTTATAATTTCTTCTTCCATTTGACCTCCCAAAGTGCAACACCCCAAAATTACCCAAACTGCCATTATGTGCCCAAAATTTAAACAGGTATATATCATACAAGGAACATTGACAACCTTATTCACTATTCACAAATTGATCAGTTTCCGCTTCATCTGTAAGCTTATTAATCAGGCCACCTACATTTTCAAATCATTATTATACAGTATCTTATCTTCACATGACCCTGATTGGTGGTGGGAGGGGGGCTAAGCAGGTGCCACACCTTGCCCAAGGGTGACCCACATGCTAGCGGAAGGAAGGAACGCTCTACACCTTCTTTGCTAGAGATGTATCCTCACCCCACCACCTGATCAGGGTCACGTGAAGCCATGGGAACAAATGGATGGTCAGATGAGCAGATGGTGCATATCACAAGTCTGGTTATGCGACCACTGAAGCTAGGCAGACAATCTTTGAAAAGTATTGATAATGGCTGGGGCTATTTGTCTTGTAAAGACACTACCCAAAGGAAGGCAATTAGCAAACCAGCTCTGTAGAAAAAGATTGCCAAGAATATTCCTGGTCAAGACCATGATTACCCACATCATTCAACATGGCACATAATAATGATGATGATCTTACCTTAAATATGTGCCCTCTCATTTTAGGCTCCCTTGGCTTGACTGTTGTAAGAGTTGCACTTATTCAGGCTTGTACCATATGGGCTGTTAGTATGTGAGTCTCCCGCTGTAGGATGCTTAATTTCGTGTTCATCTAGCCACAGTGTTTATTTGGTGGGTCAAGATGAATTCCCAGGACAGTGATAGTGGGGAACTAAATTATGTTGAACACTGTTGAATGTCAAGCGCAGTTGGTTGGTCCCTCACTTGGTGAAGTTGGTAATTCATGCACCAAATGGTGCCAATTAATCCAATTCCAACTTTATTAGTGCAAATTCCTAATAGTTATCCAGGTCTTGTCCAGGCACTAGATGTTTTTTTTTTGAAGGTGCAACTAATGTGCAAATGTCTTCAAACATCTTCATATTTGACATATTGCTGGAAGGAATGTCAATGATGTGTAGTAGAAGGGGCTTGGACCTAATTGATTGTTCTGTGGAGCTCTGGCAAACAGCACTTTTTTTTTCCAGGAAAAGGGAATCAGAACCAAGAGGACATAGCTTTGATGTGAGATGGAAATTTTTTAAAGAGACCCGAGCCACAACTTCTTTATACGATGGGTAGTGCATATATGGAACAAGCTGTCAGAGCAAGAGTTTGAGACAGGTGCAATAAAAACATTTGGACAGGTACACTAATTAGAACTGCTTAGAGCAGTAGTTCCCAACCAGGGGTCCATAGACCCCTTGGTTAAATTTATTGGTCCATAAAAAAGGTTGGAACCTCTGGTTTAGAGGGATATGGGAGAAATGCAGGTAAATGGGACTAGTTTAGATGGGCAGTTTATTCAGCATGGGCAAGTTGGGCTAAAGGGCCTGTTTTCATGCCATACTTATCTGTGTCTGGATGTACTGGAGCTGAGATGATTGAACTCCATGAACCATAATTATCTTCTTCTTTGCAAGCAATGTCTGCATTTATTGGAATGTTTTCTACCTATTTCTACTTGATGCTAGGGACCTCTGTTTTGTCTGCAATCCCCAATCACACACACACACACACACACACACACACACACACACACACACGCGCGCGCGCGCGCGCACAGACACACAGAGCTTCCCCTCTGGAAATTCCATTCTTCAGTTCACATGTGAACTGAGGATATGCTGAACTGCCTTGGCAAAACCCAAAATGGGCATTGGTGAGCTGTCAATTGGTGACTTAAAAAAGAAGGGGGTCGTGTGCAAGGTACACCTAATACAGAAGAAATTCATCTTTGACCATAAGCATCAAATGACATGAGGTTACCGTATATTTTTATTATCTCCGTACATTTCATTAAGAGCAATTGGCAGGTTGTAAGGACAATTTTCAGTCATGTTTACCATCACTGACAAAAGGCACATCTCTCCTCCATCTTTGAAGTGGTCCAATAAGAAATATAATGAAACCCATTCATTTTCTCCAGTAGACAGAAAATCTTATCAACAAAACCTTGTCAAAACCCAAACTGAACATTGTTGAGCTACTAATTGGTGAGTTGGAAAATGAAGGGGATCATGTCCAAATACACCTAATATGGAATAAATCCATCTTTGGTCACAAGCATCAAATGACATGAAATTATATTTTCACTATCTCCCCACAATTGGCTCCATTGATTTCATTAGGAGCAATTGTTAATTTATAAGGACAATTCTTAGTCACGTTTATCATCGATGACCAAATGCAAATCTCTTCTCTATCTTTGAGATGTAGTCCCCATAAAGAAACTAAAAGTAACCAATTCATTTCTTGCATTTAAAAGAAAATCTTGTTAGCAAAACTTTACGAATTTTACAGTTGTTTTCTGAAGCACTCCGATATTCGTAATTTGCATTTATTTCTCATGGATGTTGGTGCTACTGGCATGGGTCAGCATTTAATACATTTCAAAATGGCAGAGCAAATGTTCTTTCAAAATAACAGATCACAACTATTTTCATCATGTTCTTTAGTCGTTCCACATCTCATAACCAGCATGGTTTGCTTATGGAAACAACTCAAGGGTCATGAAAAAGCTTATGAGTATAATTTATAAATATATAAGACATAGACTTTACATACCCAAAGGCTATGCCAGCCAAATTGTACCAAATCATACTCCAGAGGATTCAGGGAATGAGCAACTATTAATCATTTCAGAAAGAAGAAGAAAGCTAAAAATGTGTCATACAGAATCAAATCAACTACAAGTTATGTCTATCTGTGTATGTAGCTATATAATCTTATAAAATTCAAGAATGGCAGAAGCCCTTAAGAGAAAGCTTGGTATTATTAAAAAAATTAAATCAAGATCTCAATTATTTCATAGCTTTGTTGTCATTATACACTGAAAATTACTTCATGTAAGTCATGCTAATAGTCCAATTTTCCCAGCCTGGACCACCTGCCTAGACTCACCAAATGCATTCCCCCTGATCTATGTTTACCTTTGTTCTATCCCTCCCCAAATTCTCCGCTTTTCAAAACTAATTTATTTTCTCTCTCCCAGTTCTGATACAGGGTCCCACATCTGAAACATTAACTGTTTATTTTCCCACAGTTACTGCTTGACCTTTGAAGTCTTTTTGGCAATTTCTGTTATGGTTTTAGTACAATTCATTGCTTCACACGCTTATCACATCCTACACAGTCAGGAAAACTCACTGATGCTTCTTCTTTCTGAGGAAGCTGAAGAGAGCAGGACTTTGCACATCCATACTCATGTCATTCTACCCGTGCATAGTAGAGAGCAACGTGACAATCTGCATCACTGCTTGGAACAGAATCTACTGCAGCAGACAGGAAGGCTCTACAATGGATAGTCAAAACTGCCCAATGCATCACTGGTACCAGCCTACCTGCCATCAAGGACACCTATATAGAAAGGTACCAAAAAAGGGCCAGTAACATTATGAAGGATCCCACCTAGCCTGCTCATGGGTTCTTTGTCCCACTCCCATCAGGAAGGAAGCTACACAGCATCCACACTAGGATGACCAGACTCAAAAACAGTGGTACTTTCCCCAAGCAATAAAGCTGATCTACACCTCCATCCACCGACTCCATCACTACTTTATCATTTCCTGTCAGTCACCTTATGTACAGACTAGCATCACATTACAGACATACAATCAATCCATGTATATAAGCTGCCTTATGTATTTACAGTATATTTAGTGTTTTTTTTATTATTATTGTGTTAATCCTTTGTGGGTTTGTTAGGTGCTGTGCCGGATCCAGATTAAGAACTATTTTATTCTCCTTTATACTTGTGTACAGGAAATGACATTAAAACCTTGAATCTTGAATCTTTAGTTTGGTGAAATGCTTTGATATTTAGTCCAAATTCTGTCAGTAAATAGTTACTGGGTCCTATACATTGGCATGGGGTAGGTGGTGTTGAGTAAACAAGGAGTCCACAGAAGGACCTAGACAGATTGGGAGAATGGGCAAAGAAATGGCAGATCGAATATAGTATACGAAAGTGTATGATCATGCATTTTGGAAGAAAAAAATAAAGGTGCAAACAATTTTCTAAATGGGGAGCGAATTCAGAAATCAGAGGAGCAAAGAGACTTTGGGAAGTCCTCGTGCAGGATTCCCTAAAGGTTAACTTGAGGTTGTGTTGGAAGACAAATGTAATGTTAGCGTTCATTTCGAGAGGACTAGAATATCAGAGCAAGGGTGTGATATTGAGGCTTGATAAGGCATTGGTCAGACTGCACTTCGAGTATAATGAGCAGTTTTGGGCCCATCATCTAAGAAAAGATGTGTTGACATTGGAGAGGGTCCAGAAGAGGATCACAAAAATAATCCTGGGAATCGAAGGATTAATGTATGATGAGTTCTTGATGATTCTAGGGCTATACTCACAGGAGTTTAGAAGAATGAGGGGGAATCTCATTGAAACCTATTGAATATTGAAAGGCCTAGATAGAATGGATGTAGAGAGCATGTTTCCTATGTCTTATTTGTCTTATGGTCCACATCTTCTTGACAGAAATATATATAGTTTTGAATTCAATGTATTGTATTTGGGCAAGAACAACTCTGTATAGTCAGACACATTTGTTGAGCATCCAGCCCACTCAAATCATTCTAGTTTTATCACTGTATTGAGAGATGGATCTCTGCAGAAAATGGTGTTCTTACTTTTCTTGTCCTAGACTGAAGACTGGCTCTCATTTGTATTAACTGCTTGCTTCCTTTACCAGGCAGTCCCAAAAACTATTGAAATAAAACTAGAGGAAAGGACTTTTTACAAAGACAAAGGTCTCACTCGAAGTAAGAACTGGAATTTGATTGTAGACAAGTTGGGAAAGCAGAAACCTGATTGGATGAAGACTAACCAATCAGAAGGGACAGACTATGTGGGTATAAATAGCACCAGACTAGATATGTCCAGGCATCATCCCTGAAGAAGATGGCAGAGTCTGCCATCTAAACGTCAGTTATAATCAATACCTGAACCTGGCTGGTAGCCCAAGAAGAGTTTATTCATGCACAAAACACTTATTTTTATGCACGCTTTATGGACAAAGTATATGCAATTCCATGGGTGGTGGCGTGGAGTTACGTTTCTACCAAAGGAGGCATAAGGCGCTCTTCTCCACTAGCCTGCAGGTTACCCTGGGGCAGGGGAAAGTACCTGCTTAGCCCCTCCAGTCAGGGTCACGTAAAGCCATGGGAGCAGGTGGTGCGTATCGCAAGTCCTGGTTAGAAAACCACCAATGCCAGCAGACTATCTCTGAAGGGTATTGATAATGGCTGGGGCCACCCATCTTGTAAAGACACTGCCAAGAAGAAGGCAATGACAAACTACTGTAGGAAAATTTGCCAGGAACAATCATAGTCATAGACCAGGATCACCTATGTCGTACGACATGGCTCATACTAATGATGACGATGACATGCAAGTGTATCCATTTTGATGGAACAGGCTCTTTCTTAATTCCCCATTAGATGGATATGGATTCCCTGTTCTAATTTGGCAAAAAGGGGCTCAGATCAGCTTTGAAGGAGGACTATGCTCATATGCTCTATTTATTCTTCAAGTTTTTGCCTTCATGCACTTGTAGTTCAGAGTTGGCTGGTATCTCGAACTGGAGCTCAGGCTCTTTCAATTCCTCTCAAATGACAGAGTTGGCAAGGAACAACACAGACAGTTTGATTAAGCAACTCAATTATTTGATTATTTACCTGAACTCTTAATTAAATGAACAAAGAAATTAGTAACTCAAGTAATTTTGTTTAACTCCTACTTACAGCTTTAATTGAACTTCTAACCATTACTAAAAATCTAGTCTAATTCAATTCAAAGAACAAAACTCAGACTTATTTATTTGATTCTCCACTAACAAATTAAGCTCAAGGTTGTGTGCAATTCATTGTAAAACGTATTAGCAGTCATCAATAAGCATAACAGCCGGTGTGCTTTTTAGCTGTGGGGAGTCCCAACACGTTGATGGAATATGAAGGAGTATCAAGATAGCCAGGCACTGGCTGCAATACAACCAATGGAGAAGCTCCAAAAATCCCTTGAAACGACCTTACTGTCAGGGTCTCTCTCATGCCCCTCTCTAAGTGAATAACAATTCCATATAAGGCAAGACCCCTGATTGTTTACTGGAAGCTGCCACATAATTTCCAATAAATCCCCTCTCACAGCCCCACCTGGGTAACTAAAACATAAAACAAAACTTGAGTTAGCTATCTTGTCAACATATTTAGTCATTTTATGAACTCAAAAGGGTCTGTAAATGCTGGAAATCCAAAGCCACACATACAAAATGCTGGAGGAACTCAGCAGGCCAGGCAGCATCTATAGAAACGAATTTCGGGCCAAGAACCTTCTTCAGGACTGGAAAGGAAGGGGGAAGATGTCAGACTAAGAAGTTGGGGAAAGGGGAAAGATCTAGCCAGAAGGTGGTCGGTCAAGCCTGGTGGATGGGAAAAGAAAAGGGCTGGAGAGGAAGAATCTGATAGGAGATGTGAGTGGACCATAGGAGAAAGAGAAGGAGGAGGGGTATCCAGAAGGAGGTGATAGGCAGGTGAGAAGAGGAAAGAGGCCAGAGTAGAGAGTAGAAGAGGGGAGGGGGAGGGAATTTTTTTTACCAGAAGGAGAAATTGACATTCACTCCATTAGGTTGGAGGCCATCCAGATGGAGTATAAGGTGTTGCTCCTCCACCCTGAGGGTGGCTTCATCCTCAGAATGCTAGAAGAGGCAAGAAGAGGCCATGGACCGACATGTCAGCACAGGAATGGGAATTGGAATTAAAATGCTAGGCCACCAGGAAGTTCTGCTGTTGGCAAATGGAGCAAAGGTGCTCAACGAAGCAGTCTCCTTGTTCATGATGAGTCTCACCAATGTAGAGCACTAGACGTAACAAGCGATCCCAGCAGTTTCACAGGCGAAATAGTGCCTCACCTGGAAGGACTGGTTGGGGCCCAAAATGGATGTGAGGGAGGAGAATAGCACTTAGACTGCTTGCAAGGGAGGGAGGGTGATTAATGGGGAGTGATGAATGGATAAGGGAATCGCAGAGAGAGAAGTCGCTGCAGAATGTTGGAGTGGGGGGTGGGAGATGTAAAGGTATGCTTAGTGGTGGGATTCCTTTGAAGTTGGAGGAAGTTGCAGAGGTCAGTGTGTTGGATGCAAAGGCCCATGAGGTGATTGGGAAGGACAAGAGGAACTCTATCACTGTTAATTTGGCGGGAAGATGGGATGACCACGGTTGTTCATCAATTTCATCAACTTTGCCTCTAACTTCCACCCTAAGCTTAAATTCACTTGGTCCATCTCTGATACCACCCTCCCTTTTCTCGACCTCTCCATCTCTTTTGTGGGTGTGGCAGCCATTTTATGCTGGTGCAACAGGGAACTCACTAATTCTGTTTCAACTTACTACTGTAGGTTAATTGGCTACTATTAAATATCTCTGGGGTACAGCTAACCAGTGGAATCTAGAGATAGTTGATGGAAATTTGAGAGAATTTTAAAAGCTGCATTGAGCATAGGAGGATTGTAGATGGGTTCCTGGTCAACAGCATGGATTCGGAGGGTGGAACTGTGTCTGCATTGTATGACTTCATGATTCTTTGACAAGGCAGCTGTAGGATCAAAACAATGTTCACTGTGTAGTCCAACTACACAGCTCTTATCGTTCAATGGTGTTCAGGTAAAAATTTTGATGGCACTATTTGAAAAAAATATAGAGATTGAGTGCAGAGACAACATTATCCTCTTAAATACCATTACTAAAACAACCTCTGCTGATGTAACTTGTTTATTTGTTTGCATCCCTCATATAAATAAATTGGACAGTTTGGATATCCAATTTATGTACTAGTATTGGGTTCATTTATCTCCATAATGACAAAGAGATATCAAATGATAAATCATTCTCTGTAATGTACTTTGAGAGCCGTTAGGAATTCATAACATTTAATATCATTGCAACACATACATACCACTGGAGGAACTCAGCAGGTCAGCACATACAAAATGCTTCATTGCATGTGCCCTATCCAAGTTTGTTGTTGACTTTGTTTCACTAATTGTTTCAGGTTTTATTGTTTTCATTATAACTAGTAGGTTCTGTTAATTTGATTGTTTTAAGGATTTAGGGGATACTTTATCTTTTTGTTGGTGAGAATGAAATAGATTTTCTTCACTTTTCAGACAAGAAGTTCTGAAATGAAACATGTAACTGATGAACAGTTTGAAGCAATCTAAGTCATTAGTCAACATCTGAAGAAGATCATCCAAGTTTAAGCCAACTGATGAAAAGTAAAGGTGGGATCAATAACCCAAAGAGGCTTTACAAAAATAAAGCTATACACTAACAGTAAATTGTTATGTTAAACTGAATCTTCGAGGTAGGAGATTGCATGCAGCAATTTGAATCCCGAAGTCAAACTTGGTTTATGATTTATTCCATATATTTGTATGAGACCATGTATTCGTAAAAAGGAGAAATAGGCATTGACTTGACTCTCTGCTGCTTGTGAAGATAAACTTGAGTTTTTATTTATACACAGCTTCTCACAGAACATCTGCTGATGATAATCAATGGAGCAGAATGTCTGGCTACTTTGCACAAGTACATATTTTCCTTGAAAACAGCAATCATGCATTCAATCATATTTTTCTCTGGTCATTCTCAGTTATGCATAGTTCTGATAGTAGGTGATATTAAATTTCCACATTTTGAATGAAACTCCCATACTGTAAAAGAGCCAGTTGTGATAGGCTCTGCCAAATACGATGAGGAACGTTTCCTTTATTAATACATATAGGTCACAACTAGAGAGAGAGAGAGCAATACTAGATCTCTTATTAAGGAATGTGATAGGACAGGTGACAAAATTTTGTGTCGGGAAACACTTTATATCTAGTGAACGCAATGCCATTAGCTTCAAGATAATTATGGAGAAGGATAGACCTGGTCCTTGATTTGAGATTCTAAATTGCAGAAAAGCCAGTTTTGATGGTATCAGAAAGAATATGGCAAGCATAGATTTTGACAGGTTATTTTCTGGAAAAGGTGTGCCTGGTAAGTAAGAGGTTTTCAAAAGTGAAACGTTGAAAGTAAGGAGTTTGTGTATTCCTGTCTGAATAAAAGGCAAGGATCACAAGTTTAGGGAACCTTGGTTTTCAAGAGATCTTGAGGCTGTAGTTAAGAAGAAGAAGGACATGTATAGCAAGTATAGGCAGGAAGGAACAAATGAGGTACCTGAGGATTATAAGAAATGCAAGCGAACACCTAAGAAGGAAACCAGAGTATGCTGAGGTGGCTCTAGCAGGTAAGGTGAAGGAGAATCCCTAAGGTTTCCATGGATATATTAAGAGTAAAAGGACAAAATTGGTCCTCTTGAAGATCAGAGAGTTTATGGAGCATGGAGAGCATGGAGCCGAAAGAGATGGGAAAGATCTCATTTTTTTTTTTTTTTTTGCTTCTGTATTTACTCATGAGAAGGACACAAAGTCTACAGAAGTTGAGGCAATGCAGCAGTGAGGTTATGGGCCCTATACAGTATATAGGTTAGGAATATACAGATTACAGAGGAAGAGATGAGAGCTGTCTTGAGGCAACATAGAGTAGATAAATCCCTAGGACCTTATGGAGTGTACCCTTAAACCTTGTGGGAGGCTAGTGCAGAAATTTTAGAGGTCCAAACAGAGAGATTTAAAACATCCTTAGCCACTGGTAAGATGGAGGACAGCTAATTTATTCCATTGTTTAAGAAATTCTCTAAGAATAAGCCAGGAAATTATAGGACAGTGAACTTGACATCAGAAGTGGGTAAGTTATTAGAAGATACTCTAAGGGACCAGATTTATAAGTATTTGGATAGACATGGACTGATTAGGAATAGTCAACGTGGCTTTGCATGAGGTAGGTTGTGTCTAACCAACCTGAAGGAGTTTTTCGAGGAAGTTACCAGGAAAGTTGATGAAGGCAAGGCAGTGGATGTTTTCTACATGGACTTTAGCAAGGCATTTGATGAAGTCCTGCATGGGAGGTTGGTCAAGAAGGTTTAGTTGCTTGGCATTCAGGATTGGGTAGTAAATTAAATTAGACATTGATTTTGCAGAAGAAGCAAGATATAGTTGCAGGTGTTTGTCTCTCTGACTGGAGGCCTGTGATTAGTAGCGTGCCTCAGGGATCTATGCTGGGTCCATTGTTCTTTGTCATCTGGATCAATGATTTGGATGATAATGTAATAAACTTGATCAGCAAATTTTTGGATGACTCCAAGACTGGGGCTGTAGTGGACCAAAGGAAAGCTATCAAAGCTTGTAGCAGAATCTGGACCAACTGGAAAAATGGGCTGAGAACTGACAGATGGAACTTAATGAAGACAAGATTGAGTTGTTGCACGTTTGGTGGACAAACTAGGGTAGGACTTACATGGTGGGTGGTAGGGCATGGAGGAGTGGAGTACAACAGAGGGATCTGGGAATAAAGCTCCATAATTCTTTGGAAGTGGCATCACAGTTAGGCAGGGTCGCAAAGAAACCTTTTGACATATTGGCCTAATGATCAAAATGCTGAGTAGAGGAATTGGGATGTTATGTTGGAGTTATATAAGACATTGTTGAGGCCTAATTTGGAGTATTGTGTGCATTTCTGGTCACCTACCTACTGGGAAGATATCAATAAGTTTAAAAGAGAGCAGAGAAAATTTACAAATATATTGCCTGGTATAGGGAATAGGCTGGAACTTTATTCCCTGGAGCCTAGGAGAATGAGGGGAGAATTGATAGGGGTATATAAAATTCTGAGGGGTATAGCTGGGGTAAATGGAAGCAGGCTTTTTCCACCGAGGTTGGGTGAGGTTAGAGCTAAAGGTCATTGGTTAAGGGTGAAAGGTGAAATGCTTCAGGGGAACATGAGGGGGAACTTCTTCACTCAGAGGGCAGTGAGGGTGTCGAATGAGCTGCCAACAGAAGTGGTGGATGCAGTTCAATTTTTTAGATTATGAGGACACTCAGTCCTTGTTTATTGTCATTTAGAAATCCATGCATTAAAAATGATACAATGTTCCTCCAGAATGATATCACAAGAAAACACAGAACAAACCAAGACTAAAACTGACAAGATCACTTAATTATAACATATAAGTTACAACAGTGCAAAGCAATACCATAATTTGATAAAGAGCAGACCATGGGCATGGTAAAAAAAAGTCTCAAAGTCCCAATAGACTCACGATCTCACTCAGGCAGCAGAAGGGAGGAACTCTCCCTGCCATGAACCTCCAAGCGCCGCCGACTTGCCGATGCAGCACCATTGGAAGCATCCGACCACAGCGGACTCTAGGTTTCGTCTGAAAACTTCGAGCCTCCAACCAGCCCCTCCGACACAGCCTCTCCGAGCACCATCCTCTGCCGAGTGCTTCGACCCCACCCCGGCTGCCAAGCAACAAGCAAAGCCAAGGACTTGGGGCCTTCTCCTTCGGAGATTCTGGGCCACACAGTAGCAGCAGCAGTGAAGCAGGCATTTCAGAAGTTTCACCAGGTGTTCCTCCGTGCTTCTCATGTCCGTCTCCATCAAATCAGGATTGTACATGGCACCCTACTTGACAAATAACAGACATCACCACAGGAGTGGCCGCTGTGCGCCGCTATCTTCTCCTCTTTTCAACATTTAAGAGAAATTTGGATAGATACATGGATGGGAGGGTATGGTCCAGGTGCTAGTCGTTGGTACTAAACAGATATATAGCTTGTCATGTATTAGAGGGGCTGATGGGCCTGTATATGTGCTATGGTACTGTACGACTCTATGTGCATTGAAGATGTCAAGCAAGGTGTTAGTCAGGAGGAATTATGGGCATGGACAACTTCCAACACATTCAATAAATAAAAAGAACAAAAGGCCATTAAGTATCTGAGTCTAAAGCAAATCCTAACACAACATATATTGAATGCAATTCAGATAACTTACTGTCTTGAAAAACATTAAACATGATTGATTCAATTTTTTTCCCTCTATCTAACGTCATTAAGAACAACGAGCTGTTTATTGACGTACACTTTTGCTGTGACACTTCCCCAAATTCACGCTGGCTGCTTCAATTTCCAAGTTAAAATTATACTATATTTCAAAACTACTCAGTTATACTTCAGAATGTAATGAATATGTGAAAATTTACATAATTGCATTTTTATTATGCAGCTGATCATGGTAGAAAATTAAATGTCAAACAGAATTTTACTGTGAGTTTAGGTCTCCAAAATGATGATTGGAAGTATTTTATGATTATGGGGAAGGAAATCATATGGTTCACTTCCAGTAGCTTCATCTTCCTCTCACATCTAAAAATGATGTTGATGGATTAATTGGCTCATGTAAATAACACAACAGCTCAAATTAAAGGTAAAGAAAATTAGGATATTATGAATGGATGGGCACGTGTGTGAGAGATTAAATTGCAGAGGTATAAGGAAGTGAGGAAAACAGGAATGGGACTAATAGGATAAATCCTTTGGGAACTGGCATGTACTTGATGGATGAAATGTCCTTCTGCATTGTTATAACAAAAATATAATTCTCCTCTCCTCATTTCCTAACATAACAATGGAAGATCGGCAGATGACTGACATGGACAACTATTTCTGCTGTTTCTCTCAGATTTCCACAGAGCTTCAACTGTTACATCCAAGCTATGGCATTACTCTTGGAAACTCATTCGCAACTTTGTTATTTGTTCTTAATTAGCTGCATTCTGCTGAAAATGTTCACTTGCGTTCTGACTCAGACCCTACTGTCTTCATTTTTGTTGTAAGAAATGTGTCCAAATAATTATAATTTAGAATTATAGAATGATGGTGTTTTAGAATGTAATATTGAAATAATGCATAATAATGCAAATAGAGTCTCAAGCAAAAAAAATGAATGATTTCACAATATTCAGGACATTAAAAAGTACACCTCCTCTCAATATCCTGAACAAGAATCATTAAGCATAAATCATCAATATATGACAAAATGTTGCTACCATCAGGGAGAAGATACAGGAGCCTGAAGATACATACTTCACGTTTTAGTAACAGTTTCAGTTCTTCCCCTCCGCTACAAGATTTCTGAATGCCCCATGAACCCTTGAACACTACCTCACTAGTTTTGAACTACTTATTTATTTTTTCATATTTCACATTGTAATTTAAAGTATTTTTAAATCATTTTCTGTTGCAGTTTAACACTGCTGCAAAGCAGCAAATTTCACAATCCAGGAGAAGCGTCTCAGCCCAAAATGTCGACTGCTTATTCACTTTCCGAAGATGCCGCTGGGCCTGCTGAGTTCCTGCACCATTTTGTGTGTGATGCTCTGAGGTTCCAGCATCTGAAGATTTTCTCATGTTTATAATTTCACATCATATGTTAGTTATAATAAACCCGATTCTGAGTGACAAACCTCATCAAAAACGAGACTACCAACTGAACACACTTGATGAAGAACATATAGAATATTCAACAGCATGTTTTCTTGGAGTTCCGCGAATGGCCCCTTGTGATCTATGCTCCCAGACTTAGCAGTCTTTCTGCCTTGTCTCATACCATGTCTCTGAGGAAACTAAATTAAACCAGCCTCATACCATGTCTCTGAGGAAACTAAATTAAACCAGATACAAAGGCTGGCAAATGTAGAATGGTAGATTATATTAGAATGGTTTACCAATAGATATATAATGGTATAGATTTAATGAAAAATCCCATTCTCTTAAGGAATGCATTAATTATTCCATTTGTAGAAAAAAATAGTTAAAATAACACAATTATATTTTACTATAGAGGATGATATTGGATCAAAGGTATGTGCCTGTAATATTACAAAGAATATCTGGAAGCCCAAGATTGAGAGAGTTTATAAAACTAGAAAAAAATGGTCAAAAAATATTTTAGAAGAGAGACAGAAGACAATAGTACAAAACAATACTTCCACCAGGTGAGCTCTCGCAGCTACCTATCCTTACCCTCTTTCAATATTTTGAGGTCAGCTTCTATGCCGTCTGGCTGTCTGCAGGCAGACTCTACACTACCTACCCCAGTCACCATACTTCTGTCCCATGAAGCTTAATGCTGGTCCAAGGTACATGCCAAATTTCTTTAACTTCCTATGGATGAAGAAGCACTAGTAAGCATTCTTGGTTGGACCAAGATGGGCCATTGGTGATGCATACTCCAAGGAACTTGAAGATCTCAGTTGATTGATGTAAATGGGAGTTTGAGAATAGCACCACTTCTTGAAGTCAATTATCAGCTATTTTGTTTTGCTGTTATTAATGTTGTCATGACACCATCTCAGTAGGCTCTCTATCACTTTCCTCTACTCCAACTCAATTTTTTATTTGAAATTGTTTTATTGTGTTGTCATCTGCAAACTTGCAGACAGACTTAGAACAAAATCTGGCCACAAAGTCATGAGTGTAGAGGTTGTAGTGTAAGAGGCTGAGGACGCGAACTTGTGGATCACCTTATGTGTTATGAAACATTTCAGGAAAAGTTATTACCCTCAGACATCAAACTCTTGAAGTAGAGGAGATAGCTCCGTTCAACTTCATTCACCGGACCACTGAACTGGTCCCACAACCTAAGGGCTCATTTTCAAGGACTCTTCATCCCATGATCTCAATATTTATTTATTGTTATTATTACTTTTTCTTTCTTTTTGCATTTGCAGTTGGTTTTGTTTTGTACTTTATTTCTTTGTCCATCCTGTTGGGTGCAGTCTTTCTTCGATTCTGTTGGGTTTTTTTTGTGATTACTGCAAATGTCTGCAAGTAAAATTAATCTTGGGGTTGTATGTGGTGTATTTTCATAATAAATTTACTTTAATAATTGAACCAGAATTGTTGCTGCTTCGCTTTCCACGGGTTCCTCTCTGGATGACTAATCTGATGTACACAAAGATGACCGTGGCTTAAGGTGAAGTAGATGCTGTTGGGGTGGGTGATGGTATCCCAATTCCCTTCTGTTCAAAATATGTGGAGAATACATTTGGTTCATAGGGAAAGAATGCATAGTTGTCGGCAATGCTGCCCAACTTTGTTTCGTCCCACATCAAAGAATGGAAATTTTGCCACAGCTGATGGCTGGTCTGGGTCTTAAATTTGGACTGCTGGTAAATCACAGACTTACAAGCTGCAGAATAAAGTCCCACTTTCTTGAAAACTAGGTTGGTGAATTGAAGAAGGAATTCACAATTTGCAAAGTACAGCTTGTTTTGTTTCCTCAGTATCAATATAAACGGTGTTATATTAAGTGAGCAGTGAACAGAAGGATGTACAGAATCCTGAAGGCACACACTCAACGATTCAGACACAGCATTTTCCCTGTCAGCCGCTCTCTGCATAGATATTGAACCCATGAACACTACCTCATCACTTTTTCATTTCTCTTTTTGCACTAGTTATTTAATTCACTGTAACTATGTATTTAATATATTAAACATATTATATATATATATATGAATTACAGTAAATATATATATATATACTTACTGTAATTCATGGCGTTTTCCTATTATTATGTATTGTATTGAACTGCTGCCGCAAAGAAAACAAATTACATGACATATGCCGGTGATATTAAACCTGATTCTGATTTTGATATGTGAACTAACCTTTGTGCACAACTCGCTGTATTTTCCTTCTGCATTGAACTCTACACCTGAATTACCATGGAGCAGTTTCAGGGCTTTTGGCACAAATAGGAATGATGATTTATTTCTGTGTTCATAAGATTCAGATGGATTCTTTAATCTTAGTTGAAAATAGTTCACTGATTTAATTAGCATACGGTTCTTTTGATGTGGTGAATTGTTCCATTTTAGAACCATCTATATTCAATAGCGAAGTGCAGAATATGATGAAGATGAAAGGAACTAACTGTATTTGTGTACACCTTCTACATCAACAAAACTCTTCACAGCTAAGGTCTTCAGAAGTGCAATTACAGTTGCATCATGGATGAACAGTCTATTTCTACCTAATTGGACTTACAGGTAAAGTCATTTATACACTTGCTCAAGGAATGTCATATTTGGACCAAGATATTGTCATCTAGGGGAAAAGAACACCCAAGAGACTTGTGCAAGTGCTGCTTTGATACACAAAGTTAAAAGGATGCTCTTCAAAATATCAAGGGTATTTTTATTACATGTGGAGTTCTTAGCTTTAGCTACGTTTGGGACAGAAATTAATTCATGAGAATGAAAAACACCTTGTTTTCTCCTTCATTAACACATTTTGCAATGATGGCATCATGGGGAATTAGGGCTCATGATAATAATTTTAAAAAGCCTTGTATCAGGAGATTCTAGTAAGCAGTGTATTACTCCTGAAGTTAAAACAAATATAACTGCCTATAAACTGAATGTATAATACCATAAGATATAGGAGCAGAAATAGGCCATTTGACCCAATGGGTCTGCTCCACCATTTCATTATAGTGATCCAATTTTCCTCTCAGCTCTAATCTCCTGCCTTCCTCTGTATCACTTCATGCACTGGCCAATCAACAATCTGTTGACCTCTGCCTTAAATATACATAAAGACTTGGTGTCCACAGCTGCCAATGACAAAGAATTCCATAGATACACCACTCCATGGCTAAAGAAATTCCTCCTTATCTTCATTCTAAAAGGATGCCCTCTATTCTAAGGCCATATACTCTGGTCTTAGACTCTCCCATCATAGGAAACATCCTCCCCACTTCCAGTCTATCAAGGCCTTTCACTATTCGATAGGTTTCAATGAGTTTATCCCTCACTCGGAATTATATAGAATACTGTATAGACTCAGAACTATGAAACACTCTTCATATGACGAGCCATCCAATCCTAGAATCATTTTCATGAACCTCCTTTGAACCCTGTCCAGTTTTAGCACATCCTTACTGAAATAAGGGGCCCAAAACTGCTCACAATATTCCAAGTGAGGCCTCACCAGTGCTTTTTAAAGTCTCAACACTGCACCCTTACACTTATATTCTAGTCCATTTGAAATGAATAGTAATATCACATTTGCCTTCCTCACCACAGACACAACCTGCAAATTAACCTTCAGAGATTCCTGCTCAAGGACTCCAAAAGCCCTTCGTACATCAGGTTTTTGTATTTTCTCTTCATTTAGAAAATAGTCAACCCTTTCATTTCCTCTACCAATCTGCATGACCATTAACTTCCTG
Organism: Mobula hypostoma; assembly: GCF_963921235.1. Lineage (NCBI taxonomy): Eukaryota > Metazoa > Chordata > Chondrichthyes > Myliobatiformes > Myliobatidae > Mobula > Mobula hypostoma. The sequence goes on along the minus strand of NC_086101.1, from coordinate 85,454,901 downwards.
ACACTATATTCCATCTGCCACTTTGACCATTCTCCTAATCTATCTTCCTTCTCTAACCTCTGTATTTTCTACCTGCCCTCCACCTATCTTCGTATTATCTGCAAACTTTACAACAAAACCATCAATTCCATCATCCAAATCATTGACATATAACATAAAAAGAATTGATCCCAACACAGACCCCCGTAGAACACCACTCATCACTGGCTGCCAACCAGAAAAGGCTCTCTTTATTTCCACTCATTGCCTCCTGCCATTAAGCCACTGTTTCATCCATGCTAGAATATTTACTGTAATATCATGGGCTCATAGCTTGTTAAACAGCCTCATGTGTGGCACCTTGTCAAAGGCCTTCTGAGAATCCAAGTACACAACATCAACCAATTCTGCTTTGTCTACCCTGCTTGCTAATTTCTTCAAAGAATTCCAACAGCTTTGTCAGGCAAAATTTTCCCTTGAGGAAACCATGCAGACTACAGCCTATTTTATCATGTGCCTTCAAGTACCCTGAGACCTTACCATTAATAATTGACTCCAACAACTTCCCAACTAATGAGGCCTATAACTAGTGTCCTTTCTTCTGCCTCTCACCCTTCTTGAAGAGTAGAGTGACTTTGGCCATTTTCCAATCTTTCAGAAACATTCCGGAATGTAGTGATTTTTGAAACATCATTACTAATGACTCCACAATCTCTTCAGCCACCTCTTTCATAACCCTGGTGTGTACACCATCTGGTTCAAGAGAATTACCTACCTTCAGAACTTTCAGTAAGATACGAATGCAGTGGCTTCTTGGGGGCCAATCAGAGGTGCTTTTTTTCAAATAAAATATGGGTCTTTTATGATCCAAAGACAATTCAGGTACTGCAAGGCTACTGCTACATGCTCAAGGAGATCTTTTTTTTTGTGAGAATGCTGTAATGGTCTTTTGGAGGTCACCTGATGTGATTTTCCCGCCGTTGTGAGGTCACGTGATGACATGTGCCCCGTGACTATATAAGGGTCGACTCAGGTGACGCAGTTGGTTTTTGAGTTTGTAGATTTCCAGGTAGAACGTGTTGTGCCTCCGTTTCTGTTGCGTGTTTGTTTTTGTGACGCAGTTTCATTTTTAAAACGGAAAGTGCATTCTCTTACAAGATATGGCATTTGGACTGGAAATTTGTGGCTGGAAGTGCCAATTTACTCAATTCCGACAGTTTTGAAGGGAGAGTGAAGAATTCGTCGAAGTGAAGGATCGAGAGAAGTCGGCATCGTTTGGCAGTTTAATAAAGGATCGACCTTATTGAGTCTTCATTGACGAGAACCTGCATTGAGATAACTCTTGCGCAATGAGTTCATGCAAAAAGGCTCACTCGCTAAAAAGAGTTTAAGGTCAGTCAATTTAAACTGTTTATTTTCGGCATCGGGAATCCTGTGGACAGAACCGGCAATAAAGGTGCGTCGGTGAAGAAATCGTTCTCCAGAGAAGTCTCTCCCAATTGAATGCATAAAACTGTTGGACTTTTGAAGTTATTGCTTTAAGAACTGTATCTGACTGTATCGCTTTAAGAACTTTTTTCGCATTTAATGCTTTAAGAACCAGAGCTGAGTGGAGTTGGTGAACGGCTGCGTACCTGTTTAACCTCCGGTTAAAGTTTTCCTTTGTTTTTTTTTTCCTTATCGTTTATACGTGCTTAATAAATGTTTGGTTGTTTTTATAAAACCTGTCTCGATTAATATTCATTGTTGCCAGTTACGTAACACTACTCATTGATCAGAGTAGCTGGACTAATGTCGCTGGCAGAGCCAGTCAGGAAGTTGCAGAAGGAGCCAACTGAGCAGTCAAAGAGGCAAGCCAGGATGTTGGAGAAGGAGATGGTCGGATGTCAGAGGAGATTGCTGGGATGTCCGAGGATCTGGTTTGGGTTTGGAGGAGCTGACCTAGCTGCAGACTGTGTTGCTGCCCACTACCAAGAAGCATTGAAGTTGGTGCAGTATAACTGTGGGAGATTGTCTCGGACATTTCACTTGCGATCCCAACACTCTGTTGGACAGTGGTAAAGTAAGATGCTGCGGGCGTGTTACCCTTGTCTGGTGGAGGGATGAAAGACATGGGAGCTGTGTAGCCTCAGTTGTAGCAGGGACTAAACCTTAAGTTTTGGACTTGCCTGCTGCTGCAGACCAAGTGAGATGATGCAGTAGTGTTACAATGTGTTGTCCATGCTCAGCAGGGGCCTGGCCTCTTCCATCAGTGCTGCCCTCTTGTGTTCGAGCAGTGGAGTGATAGACTGGAACACACATGAAAGTTGCCGGTGAACGCAGCAGGCCAGACAGCATCTCTAGGAAGAGGTACAGTCAACGTTTCAGGCCGAGACCCTTCGTCCTGACATCGAAACATCGAAACGCCGGACCAAAACTTTGACTGTACCTCTTCCTAGAGATGCTGCCTGGCCTGCTGCGTTCACCAGCAATTTTTATGTGTGTTACTTGAAATTCCAGCATCTGCAGATTTCCTCGTGTTCGAGTGACAGACTGGGTTATGTGTCTCTGCACACTGCCAGGAGTCTGCACTATTGATTGACAGACATTGTCACTCAAGGTCTCGGGTGATATATATGTTTCTTTTTCAATAGAATATGCTTCTTTACTTGCTATGTTCAATTATGTTACACACTATTTTGAATATTTGGTTGTTATTTTTAATGTTTTGCACCTTGGCCCCAAACGAAATCTGTCTCATTCAGCTTTATCTATGTATGGTTGAATAATAATTAATTCGATTTGATTCAGAGATTTCAGTTTCTTAAGAACCTTTGCTCTAGTAATGGTAACTTCACACACTTCACAGCACCTGACACCTGGAAGTTCCTCCAAACTGCTGGTGTCTTTCATAGTGAAGGCTGATGCAAAATACTTATTTAGTTCATCCACTATTTCCTTGTCCCCCATTACTACCTCTCCAGCATTGTGTTCCAGTGATCCGATATCCTCTCTCCCCTCTCTTTTACACTTTATGTATCTAAAGAAATTGTTGGTATCATCTTTAATATTATTGGCTAGCTTACTTTTGTATTCCATCTTTACGGCCTTAATTACTTTTTTTAGTTGTCTTCTGTTGGTTTTTAAAAGCTTCCAAGTCCTTTAACTTCCCACTAATCTTTGCTCTATTATATTCCCTCTCTTTGACTTTTTTGTTGGCTTTGACTTCTCTTATAACCATATAACCATATAATAATTACAGCACGGAAACAGGCCATCTCAGCCCTTCTAGTCCGTGCCGAACTCTTACTCTATCCTAGTCCCACCGACCTGCACTCAGCCCATAACCCTCCATTCCTTTCCTGTCCATATATCTATCCAATTTAACTTTAAATGACAACATCGAACCTGCCTCAACCACTTCTGCTGGAAGCTAGTTCCACACAGCTACCACTCTCTGAGTAAAGAAGTTCCCCCTTATGTTACCCCTAAACTTTTGTCCTCTAACTCTCAACCCATGTCCTTTTGTTTGAATCTTCCCCACTCTCAGTGGAAAAAGTCTAACCATGTCAACTCTATCAATCCCCCTCATAATTTTAAACACCTCTCTCAAGTCCCCCCTCAACCTTCTACGCTCCAAAGAATAAAGACCAAACTTGTTCAACTTTTCTCTGTAACTTAGGAGATGAAACCCAGGCAACATTTTAGTAAACCTCTTCTGTAATCTCTCAATTTTATTGACATCTTTCCTATAATTCGGTGACCAGAACTGGACACAATACTCCAGATTTGGCCTTACCAATGCCTTATACAAATTCAACATTACATCCCAACTCCAATACTCAATGCTCTGATTAATAAAGGCCAGCAAACCAAAAGCTTTCTTCACCACCCTATCTACATGAGATTCCATCTTCAGGGAACTATGCACCATTATTCTTAGATCACTCTGTTCTACAGCATTCTTTAATGCCCTACCATTTACCATGTATGTCCTATTTTAATTAGTTCTATCAACATGTAGCACCTCACATTCTTCAGCATTAAACTCCATCTGCCATCTTTCAGCCCACTCTTCTAACTGGCCTAAATCTCTCTGCAAATTACTTCATTATCCACAACTCCACCTATCTTGGTATCATCTGCATACTTACTAATCCAATTTACCACCCCATCATCCAGATCATTAATGTATATTACAAACAACATTGGACCCAGTACAGATCCCTGAGGCACACCGCTACACACCGTCCTCTAATCTGACACACAGTTATCCACCACTACTCTTTGGCATCTCCCATCTAGCCACTGATGAATCCATTTTACTACTTCCATATTAATGCCTAACGATTGAACCTTCCTAACTAACCTTCCATGTGGAACCTTGTCAAAGGCCTTACTGAAGTCCATATAGACAACATCCATCGCTTTACCCTCATCTGCTTTCTTAGTAACCTCATCAAAAAATTCGATCAGATTTGTCAAACATGACCTTCCATGCACAAATCCATGTTGACTGTTCCTAATCAGACCTTGTCTATCCAGAAAATTATATATACCATCTGTAAGAATAGTTTCCATCAATTTAACCACCACTAACGTCAAACTCACAGGCTGATAATTGCCAGGTTTACTCTTAGAACCCTTTTTAAACAATGGAACAACATGAGCAATATGCCAATCCTCCGGCACCATCCCCATTTCTAATGACATTTGAAATATTTCTGTCAGAGCCCCTGCTATTTCTACACTAACTTCCCTCAAGGTCCTAGGGAATATCTTGTCTGGACCCGGAGACTTATCCACTTTTATATTCCCTAAAAGTGCCAGTACTTCCTCTTCTTTTATAGTCATACTTTCCACAGCTACCCTACTTGTTTCCTTTACCTTACATAATTCAATATCTTTCTCCTTAGTGAATTCCAAAGAAAAGAAATTGTTGAAAATCTCCCCCATCTCTTTTGGATCTGCACATAGCCATCCACTCTGATTCTCTAAGGGACCAATTTTATCCCTCACTATCCTTTTGCCACTAACATAACTGTAGAAACCCTTTGGATTTATTTTCACCTTACTTGCCAAAGCAGCCTCATATCTTCTTTTAGCTTTTCTAATTTCTTTCTTAAGATTCTTTTTACATTCTTTATATTCCTCGAGTACCTCATTAACTCCAAGCTGCCTATATTTATTGAAGATCCCTCTCTTTCTCTGAACCAAGTTTCTAATATCTCTTGAGAACCATGGCTCTCTCAAATTTTTAACCTTTCCTTTCAACCTAACAGGAACATAAAAATTCCGAACCCTCAAAATTTCACCTTTAAATGACCTCCATTTCTCTGTTACATCCTTCCCATAAAACAAATTTTCCCAATCCACTCCTTCTAAATCCTTTCGCATCTCCTCAAAGTTAGCCTTTCTCCAATCAAAAATCTCAATCCTAGGTCCAGTCCTATCCTTCTCCATTATTACACTGAAACTAATTATATTGTGATCACTGGATTTTATTATCTCATTAGCCATGGTTGTGTCACCTTCCCTTTAAAATACATTTTCCTCTTTGGGATGTTTATATCCTATGCCTTCCAAATTGCTTACATAAATTTCACCTATTGCTGCTTTTTGTCATCCCTGACAGTGTTCTTTTCCAATCAATCTGATCAGCTACTCTCTCATGCCTCTGTAATTCCCTTTACTCCACTGTAATACTGATATATGTGACTTCAGCTTCTCCTTCTCAAATTTCAGGGGAAAATGCGATTATGTTATGATCACTTACCCTTAAGGGTTCTTTTATGTTAAGCCCTCTAATCAATTCTGGTTCACTGCACAACAGCCAATCTAGAATAGCTAATCCCCCAGTGGGTTCAACCACAAGCTGCTCTAAAAAGCCAGCTCCAAAGCATTCAAGAAATTCCTCCTCTTGGAATCTAGCACCAATCTGATTTTCCCAATCTACCTCCATATTGAAATCCCACCCTTTTGGCATGCATTTTCAATCTACCATTGTAATTTGTAAACCACATTGTTACTACTGTTTGCTGGGGAGGGATGGGGGGGTCTGTTTTACCCTTACAATTCCTTAGATCTATTCACGATGATTCAACACTCTCCAACCCTATGTCACCTTTTCTAATGGTTTGATTTCATTTTTACCAACACAGTAATGCCTCCTTTTCTGCCTTCCTGCCTGTCCTTTTGACACCATGTGTTTCCTTGGACATTAAACTCCCAGCGATAATCTTCTATCAGCCATTATTTAGTGATTACTACAACATCATACATGCCAATTTGCAACTGTGTTACAAGTTCATCTACCTTATTCTGTACACTGCACATATTCAAATAAAACACCTTCAGTGTTATATTCACCCTTTTCGATTTTGTCCACCGTTTATGTTGCAACTCATCCTGTTGACTGCAATTTTGCTCTCACTACACATTGTTTCGGTTTGTAAACCAGCTACCCCATCTTCAGCTCTATGATCTGCCTTTCCTACGGTATCTCTTGCATTGAAATATATGCAGCTGAGGACACTAGTCAGACCATGCTCAACCTTCTGATTCCTAACTTTCCCTGAGGTCTTAACAACATCTTCCTCCACAACCTCTCTACTAAGTCTTCTAGCACTCTGTTTCCCATCCACCTGCAACTCTAATTTAAACTTCACCGTGCAGCAGTAACAAACCTTTCTGCTAAGATATTAGTCCCGCTCCAGTTCAGGTGAAAATCGTCCCCTCTGTACAGATCCCACCTTCTCTGGTAGAGAGCTCAATGATCCAAAAATCTTATGTCCTCCCTCCTGCACCAACTCAGTAGCCACGTATTATTTTCCTAGTTCTGCCCTCACTAGCACACGGCACGGGTAGCAGTCCTGAAATCACAACCCTGGAGGTCCTGTCCTTTAACTTGGCACCTAACTCCCTGAACTCCTTATGCAGAGCCTCGTCACTCGTCCGGCATTTGTCATTGGTCCCTACGTGGACCACGACCTCTGACTGTTCTCCCCTCCCCCTCTTAGGAATACTGAGGACTCAGTCCAGGTTGTCCTATGCTCTGGCACCCGGGACACAACCTACCACCCGGAAATCTTACTCTCACCCACAGAGCCTCCTGACTGTTCCTCTAACTAATGAATCTCCTACCACAACTTGCCTTTTCTCACCACTTCCCTTCTGAGTCACAGAGCCAGACTCAGTGCCTGAGACCCGGCCACTGTGACTTTCCTCTGTTACATCAACCCTCCAGCAGTATCCAAATGGATATACCCGTCGTTGAGGGGGATTGTTACAGGAGTACTCTGTATAGGCTTCTTAACCCCTTTCCCTTTCCTGACTATCATCCAGTTTCCTGGGTCCTGCACTTTGGATGTAACTACAGTACCTCTCTATATGTCCTGACTAACATACTTTCAGCCTTCTGAACAATCCAGAGTTCATCCGGTTACAGCTCCAGCTCCTTAACATGGATTGTTAGAAGCTGCACCTGGATGCACTTCTCGCAGCTGTGATTGTCAGGGACACTGAAGGTCTCCCTGCCTTCCCACATCCCCTAAGAAGACCATTCCAGTATCCAGCCTGAAATTTCTACTATCCTAACTGAGCAGATATAAGGAAGGGAAGGCGGAAAAGAAATTAACTTTGAGCTTTTCTTTTCTTTTGCTTTCTCTGACTGAAGCCTCTCTTCGCTAAAGCCTCAAGATTACCACACTGACTCTGTCCATTCAGGCAATGGCCGCTGCACTTGTTTCTGCCTTCCTTTGATTTGGTTTTGTTAATCAATCACTAATGCAGTTTGGTCACTGGTCAAAGCTCTACTGTACTGCAGCGACCTACTGCTCCCTTTTCTGCTTGAACAGTGGACCCGAGTGAAATTTCCTCCTCGTAAAACTTCCAATATCTGGATTGGTTACTGTACCTTCTGCAGGAACACAAAATGCTCTACAGGATATGTCCTAAGTAAAAGAGTTAATCATGTATTTCATGCTTAACTGTGCATAATAATTCACATGTAGCTTGGATTATGTGTTTAACCATGAACTTTGGTTTTTCAGGCATATTAAATGGCAACTTGTGGTTAAAACAAAAACTACTTAATTCAGATCTGCTGGTGTATTCCTATACTAATTGGCATCAAATGTCTTGCAATTGCATGCACTCTCCAAAAAGCTAGAGCAGTGCAAATCCACTTACGTTTTGATATTAAAAGGCACTGGAAGAGAAGGTGCATGCCCTTCATTTCAAAGTTTTAAATATATTCAAAGTAAATTTATTATCAAACTATGTACATAAATGTCACCGTATACCACCCTGAGAATCACTTTCTTGTAAGCATTCTCAGTAAATCCAAGAAACATACAGTTTCAATGAAAGACCTCGTCAAACAGAACGGACAAACAACCAATATGCAAAAGAAAACAAACAGCAAATACAAAAGAATAAAAGAAAAAAAATGATAAATAAATAAGCAATAAACATCTGAGACTCTTGCACTTTTTTTTCTGATAACAGCAGCAAGAAGAGAGCATGACCCGGGTGCTGTGAGTCCTTGATGATGGATTCTGCTTTCCAGCGACAGTGCTCTTTGTAGATGTGCTCAATGGTGGAGAGGGCTTTACATCTGATGGACTGGGTCATATCCATTACTTTTTGGAGGATTTTCCATTCAAGAGCATTGGTGTTTCCATACCAGGTTGTGATACTCTCCACCACGCATCTATAGAAGTTTTCAAAGTTTTAGATATCATGCCTGTTGTGTATTTAATGTTTCAGCAGTATTTGAGTAAGATTGTAAATAAATTGTTTAATTAAGCAATCTTGTTTGTTTAAATAATTTATTACGTGTTATATGTAAAAATAAGTGAATTGCATATGTTATGATGCTATCACGTGATAAGTACGTGTCTCACATAAAAGTAAATACGAAGTTAGACTCATATTCCTGGACACCAGTCTTTTCTTTAGTTTAATGTTTTGGAGTTAAAAAAAAACATAACAGAGGCCATGAGATATTTTTAAAATGAACCCAAGATGACGATGACTGCCTGCCTGTTGAAGCACAGCAAGCTGTCTGAGTTTACTTTCTTCGCAAAATGAAAAATGATTCAGTTTAAAATGGAACCATTCACAGGTTCATAAACAGGGAGTACTGGATGATAATAATCATAAAACCAAAAAGCAGAAATAGCTAGTGACATCAGCACATTTGAGGTGTTTAATTACACAACAGGTAAATGGATATTGTATATGTACTGAATTGAGCAGTATTTTAAAACAAAAGAAACTGTCGATGAGAAGCGAATGCCAATTTTGCAGAGTGCATTGGATTTAAGTCATACAGTTTGGTTAGAAATGTAACTACTCCAGCCAAACCAGTCAAAATGAGCTTGGCTGATAAGAAAAAGTGCAGGAACATTTAGAACTGAAGCCATTGTTGATTGCAGAATGCTTTAGCATTTCATAAGTGGAATTAAAAGGAAAGGGAGTCTATTTCAGTGTACATGGCTTAATTGAAGAAGTTGTCAGAGCAGTGTCAGTTCAGTGATGGGCTTAATGATACATCGAGAGATCATTTAGTTTGTGGAATCTTACAAGAAAGCATTCAAAAATATTCCTAACTGAAGCAGAGCTTACTTTTAAAAGAGCAGTTGAAATAGCTGTATCAATGGAAACAGTAGGCAGAGAAGCAATTGAGTTTTCAGGAATGAAACTGAATGTCAACAAAATTCCAATGACTAAACAGAAACAGACTTGGCCACCCATATCATGCTACTTCTGAGGCAAGTGCTCACTTACACCAGACCAATGCAGGGTTAAAGGTGAAAATTACATAAAATGCAACAATGTAGGACAGGGGTCCCCAGCCTTTTTTGCAGTGCGGACTGGTTATATATTGACAATATTCTTGCGGACTGGCTGACTCGGGGGGGGGGGAGGGTAGGGTTGTAGGGTTGACAACAGACAAGAGGAACAGTCAAATACTTTGTGTTTACCCCGAGAAAGACTACAATGACCATGAAGCCTTGCGTGGGCACCTGTGTGCGCGTGCGTGACTTGCGCTTGCATGTACGTGCCGATTTTTTTCTACAAATCATTTTTGGCGATTCTGTTCGGTGGGGGGAGGGTGTTAATCACGACCGGAATATAGGTGATAAGTGGCTAATACATGCAATTTCGTTTATAGAAGGGTTTATCTAACAAATTTAATATTAAACACACAGCACGTATTTTCCTTGCATCAATATAGTGATAAGTCAATTATCAGAAGAGGACAGGGGAGCTTGAAGTAAGTGTGGAACGAGCTTCCAGTAGAAGTGGTAGAGGCAGGTTCGATGTTATCATTTAAAGAAAAATTGGATAGGTATATGGACAGGAAAGGAATGGAGGGTTATGGGTTGAGTGCAGGTCGGTGGGACTAGGTGAGAGTAGCATTCGGCATGGACGAGAAGCGCAGGGATGGCCTGTTTCCGAGCTGTAATTGTTATATGGTTATATAAGTCACTTATAAGTCAATAGCATCATAACATTTTAAGTAACGTTTGGATATTAAACACGCAGCACATATTTTCCCCGTATGAACATATAAACTCATTGCAACGCACCAATATCGCTGAATCAGTGGAAGCCCTGGGCTTGTTTTCCTGCAACAACATGGTCCTATCCAGGGGTGATGGGAGACAGCGATACTCGAAGGGGGTTCCTTATGTCCAGTCTATTCCGCAATTTAGTTTTCGTTGCATTCATTGCGCAGATGTGTTGGAAATAGAAGCAACTTTTTTAGTGCTTTCGTGGCTATCTCAGGATATTTAGCCTTGACTTTGATCCAGAATGCTGGCAGAGATGTTATGTCAAGCATACTTTTCAGCCCGCCGTCATTTGCAAGCTTGAGGAGTTGATCTTCTTCCCACGCTACCATGGATGATGCACGAGTAATGACCTTGCGTGCGTTCAAGCTCAACCGTGTGTGACAGGGAATGAGGAAAGGTGCAGCTGACTCATATCGCCAAGTCATATCATTTCCTCGCGGCCCAGTACCACATGCTTTGTGCCCCGGTACTGGTCCACGGCACGGTGGTCGGGGACCGCTAATGTAGGACCCATACAATGAGCATATCAGGAAAAACAAATGGACTGCACGAGGAAGAGAAAAAGATAAAAAGTCAAGTTGCAGTTTCAAAAAGAGTATTAATCTGCATGCTGTTGATAAAAAAATGATGATGATGAGATTGACTCAGAACTGAGAACCTTGAGATTTACCTGTGAAAACTAATACACGCAAGCTATATGAGAACTTTGGGTGTTGAGGGAGCTGAGTAATTCAGTCAAGAAGGAAAAGGAGAAGCATGTAAAGCTTAGGAAGCTAGAGTCCAACAGAACCCATGAGGATTATTTTTAAAAGCCAGAAAATAACTCAGAAAAGAAAATAGGAGAGCCAAGAGGGCCATGAAAAGTCCTTGACAAGGAGGATTAAGAGAATCCCAAGGCATTCTACATATACATCAAGAGCAAAAGTATAACTAGGGAGAGGATAGAGCCACTCTAAGATAAAGGAAGGAACTTTAGCTTGGATGTGGAAGACATGGGTGATGTCTTTAATGAGTACATTACAGCAGTATTTACCAAGGAGAAGGACATGGAGATCAGTGCTGTGTATATTGATAAGCTAGGACATTTCAAGGAAAATGGCGAAGTTCTTTTGGGTTTCTCAAAGAGCATTATGTTTAATAAGTCCCCAGGGCCTGAGAGATATATCTCAAATTATTGAGAGAGACAACTGAAGAGATTGCTGGGGCCTTAACCAATATCTGGCAGGCAGATGGGAGCCAGAGTGATAGGGCAGAGGATGGGGCAGTTGGCGTACAACTAGATCTGGTGCTTAATGAGATGGTGAAGAAGGACAGGCAGATACTAGGGCAAAATTGCAGTCAGTGGGATGAGTTGGAGAGCAACAGGGGGCCAAAATTGAAAAGGGTGATGAAGACAGAACTGAAGTTGTTATATATGAATGCATGCTGTATACGGAATAATGTAAATGGGTTTGTAGGGCAGCTACAGATTGCAAAGTATGATTCTGTGGGCATCACTGGGTCATGGCTGAAAGAAGATCATAGTTGGGAACTTAACATCCAAGGATAAGCAATTGTTTCGAAAGAAAAGGTTGGCAGAGGGAGTGGTGTGAATTTGTTGGGAAAAAAAATTAAATTGTTAAAAAGAGGTGACATAGGATCGGCAGATGTAAAATTCTTGTGGGTAGAGTTAAGAAACTGCAAGGGTAAAAAGACCTTGATGAGAGTTATATGCAGGCCTCCAATCAGTATCCAGGATGTAGGTTACAAATTACAACAGGAGACGGAAAAGGCATGTACAAAGGGCAATGATGCAATGGCCTTGGGGGATTATAATATTCAGGTAAATTAGGAAAATTAGTTTGTAACTGGACCCCATGAGAAGAAATTTGTAGAATGCCTATGAGATAGCTTTATAGAGCAACTTATGGTTGTGGCCCACAAGGAAAACACTAATTCTGGATTGGGAATTGGGTAATGAACCAGATTTGATTGGGGAGCTTAAGGAAAACAACCCCTTAGGAAACAGTGATTATAATGTGATAGAATTCACTGAATAGTTTGAGAAGGAAAATTGGACGTTTTGGTATTACAGTGAAATAAAGGGAATTGCAGAGGCATGAGAATGGAGCTGACCAAAGTTAGTTGGAAGGGGACACTAGCAGGAATGACGGCAAAGCAGAAATAGCAGGGGGTGTTTCTGGGAGCAATTCAGAAGGTGCAGGAAAAATACATCCCAAATTGGAAGGTGAAAATGTATTCCAAATGGAGAATGAGGTAACCGTGGCTGATAAGGGAAGTCAGAGACAGCACAAAAGCAAGAGAGAGGGCATATAATGTATTAGTAATTCATGGGAAGATAAAAGGATTGGGATGCTTTTAAAAACCAATAGAAAGCAACTAAAAAAGCCATAAAGAGAGAAAAGATGAAATATGAAGGTAAGCTAGCTAATAATACAAAAGGTGATACAAAAAGATTTTTTCAGATATATAAAGAGTAAAAGAGAGATGAGAAAATGACGCTGGTGAGGTAATAATGGGAGACAAAGAAATGACTGACAAACTTAATAACTATTTTGCATCAGACTTCACTGTGAAAGACACTAGCAGAAAGCTAGAAATGCAAGAGTGTCAGGGAAAAAATGTGCATGTCATTGCTATTACAAAGGAAAAAGTGCTTAAGATTCTGAAAGGTCTAAAGGTAGATAAGTCACAGATGGACTACACCTGGTGTTCTGAAAGTGGTGTGACGAGAATATACATAAATTAAGATGTTTGCTGGCCTGGGCTAGCACCAGTGGCATCAGCAGTTGGTCTGCCACCTGTCCTCAGGGGAGGGAGAGATAAGGAACACAATGAAGAAGCATTTGGAGATGTTAATGAAGGAGCCATCAGTCTGGGTATTGTCAAGAGCGGCTCCCCCTTTGAACCCTGAACTGTCTGAAGTGATGGACAGGCGATACCCCAGCAGGGGGATAAAAAGAGACAGGTTCGCTAAGGCAAGACACACACGACACCCCGAGGTAACGAGACCCTGGAAGCGGTGCGCCTCTCACAAGTCGGTGGGAAGCTCTTGGACGGCTGATCGCGGGATCAGCCTTAGACGCACAGGGTGGAAAGGTACGATCAGCAGGAATCCGGTGTGTGTCCACCCTCGCTTGGGTGCCAGGTTCACTGCAGAGGGTCGACCGCATCTGGAGGAGGGGTCACAGTCGGTGACCTCAGGTGACATCACAAAGGACTCGCCCGAAAGCTGCTTGTGAGCAATATTGCAGGTCTGTGAGTGGAAGCCGTTTTGAATGATCAGTCGTTCTTGTTCTCTCTCTCCCTCCCCCCACGTTGTCCATCGCCATGGCAACAATTACTGCGAACTGAACTAAATTGAACTGGACTTTGTGTCACTTTGAAATTGGTCATTTACCCCTAGACAACGATAGAGCTTGGTTGATCCTGTTATCTTAATTCTGTGCACATGTGTGTTTATCATTGCTGAACTGTTGCATTTATTATCCTTTCGATTACTGTGTTGCTTGTTTCTTTAATAAAACTTTCTTAGTTCTAGTAATCCAGACTCCAACTGAGTGATCCATTTCTGCTGGTTTGGCAACCCAGTTACGGGGTACGTAACAGTGGTAGCTGAAGAGATTGTGGGGGCATTAGTAATGATCATTCAAGAATTACTAGATTCTGTAATGGTTCCAGAGGACTGGAAAATTGCAAACATCACTCCACTCTTTAAGAAGGAAGGGAGGCAGAAGAAGGATATTACAGGCCAGTTACCCTGACTTTAGTTGTTGGGAAGATGTTGGAGTCAGTTATTAGGGATGAGGTTTTGGTGTACATGCAGGCACATGCCAAAGCAAGTCAAAGTCAGCATGAATTCCTTAAGAAGACATCTTGCCTGACAAATCTGTTGGAATTCTTTGAGGAAATAACAGGCAGAATAGATAAAGGAGAGCCAGTGGATGTTGTTTGTATTTACAGAAGGCTTTCAACAAGGTACCGCACATGGAGCCCCTTAACAAAAAATGATCCCATGATATTACAGGAAAGAGATCAGCTGACAGGCAAGAGGAAAAGAATGGGTATAAAGTGGTCCTTTTCTGATTTGCTGCCGGTGAGTAGCGGTGTTCCACAGCAGTCAGTGTTGGGACTGCTTTCCTTCACAAAAAAAGTCCAAGGTGCACTTCTAAAATTCTGTTTCTTAAACAGTAAAAGATCGCTACCGCTTCCACCTCGTCTCTCTTCCAGATCTACTCCGTCACCTCCCACTGATGGGAGGGAGCCCTTTGTGACACAATCTATCACCAGGGGCCGGGACAGCCCACAGCTATATGTCAATGATTTGAATAAAGAATTGATCGTTTTGTGGCCAAGTTTGTAGATGATAAAAAGATAGGTGGAGGGTCATGTAGTGTTGAGGAAGCAGGGTGTCTATAGAATGACCTAGACAGATTGAGAAAATGGGCATAGAAGTGGTAGATTGAATATAGTGTAGGTACATACATGGCCATGCACTGTAATAGAAGGAATAAAGGTGTGAACTATTTTCTAAATGGGGAGTAAGTTCAAAAATCTGAGGTGAAAAGGGACTTAGGAGTTCTCATGCAGGATTCCCTAAAGGTTAACCTGCATGGTGAGTCAGTGGCAAGGAAGCAAATGCAATGTTGGCATTCATATCAAGAGGACAAGAATGCACATTCAAGGATGTAATGCTGAGGCTTTAGAAAGCATTGGCCAGACCACACTTAGAGTATTATGAGCAGTTTGGGTGTCCTTTTCAAAGAAAAGATATACTGGCATTGGAGAGGGTGCAGAGGAGGCTTGCAAAGATTATCCCAGGAATGAAGGGGTCAACATATGAGGAATGTTTGATGGCTCTGGGCTATACTCGCTGGAGTGCAGAATGGGGGCAGGTGGGGATGGAATCTCATTGAATCCTATCAAATATTGAAACACCTTGATATGGTAGATGTGGAAAGGATGCTTCCTACAGTTGGTGAGTCTAGGACCAGAGGGCGCAGTTTCAGAAACGAGGGACATCCAGTTTGAACAGAGATGAGGAAAAATACTTCTTCAGCCAGAGGTGGTGAATCTGTGGAATTTATTGCCACAGATGGCTGTGCAGATCAAGTCATTGAGTATATTTAAGGCAGAGGCTGATAGGTTCTTGATTAAAAGGGACATCAAAGGTATGAGGATAAGGCAAGAGAATAGGGTTGAGAGGGATAATAAGTCAGCCATGATGGAATGGCGGAGCAAACTGATGGGCTGAATGGCCTAATTCTGCATACTGTTTTATCTCTGTGTCCACTCTAGCCACAGGTGTGGTCCCAGGAGATCCCAGGAGGTCCCAAAATGTTGTTCCACTATTCAGGACGAGAACCAGGGATAAATCTGGAGACTATAGACTGGTGAGTCTCACGTCAGTGAAAGGGAAGTTACTGGAGAGATTTCTTATGGATAGGATTTATGAGCACTTGGAAACAATGGCCTAATTATGAAGAGTCAGCATGGCTTTGTGCATGGCACGTCATGTCTTATGAATGATTGAGTTTTTTGAGAAGGTGTCAAAGTTGATTGATGAAGGCGAAGCTGTGGATGTTGTCTACATGGATTTTAGAAAGGTGCGTGACAAGGTCCTTCATGGGAGGCTATCCAAAAGATTAAGATGCATGGGATCCATGGTGAATTGGCCATTGGGGCTCAGAACTAGCTTGCCATAGAAGACAGAGTGTAGTGGTCGAATGAACTTACTTTAGCTGGAGATCTGTGATTAGTGGTGTTCTTCAGGGATCTGTACTGGGACTCTTGTTTGTGAAGTATGCAGCACAGCAGTATAGTAGTTAGCACAACACTTTACAGTATAGTCCTGGGTTCAATTCCCACTGCTCCCGGTGAGGAATTTGTATGTACTCCCCTTGACGGTATGGATTTCCTCTTGGTGCTCTGGTTTCCTCCTTTGGTCCAAAGATGTACCAGTTGTTAGGTTAATTGATCATTGTAAATTGTCCCATGATTAGGCTCAGATTAAATCGGCGGTTGTTGGGTGCTGTGGTTCAAAGGGCTGGAAGGCCTATTCTGTGCCTTATCACCATAAATAAATAAATGACCTGGATGAAAATGTAGATGGGTAGGTGGGTAAATTTACAGATGATACAAAGATTGGTGATGTTGTGGATAGCATGGAAGACTGGCAAAGAATATAGTGGGATATAGAGCCATTACAGATCTGGCCAAAGAAATAGCACTTGGAGTTTAACCCAGCCAAATGTGAAGTGTTGCACCTTTATAGATCAATTGTGAAGAGACAGTACACTGTTCAGGGCAAGACCCTTAACAGTGTGGATGAGCACAGGGAGCTTGGAATCCAAATTCAAAGCTCCCTGAAAGGGACTGCGCAGGTTGATAGGGTGGTTAAGAAGCCATAGGACATGCTTCCTTTATTAGTTAAAGCAGAGTTCAAAAGTCAGTAAGTTATTTTGCAGCTTTATAAAACTCTAGGTAGGCTGCAGCTGGAGTATTGCACACAATTTTCATCTCCCCATTTTAGGATGGATGTCATGGATTGGGAGAGGGTGCAGAAGAGGTTTATCTGGATGGTGCTATGACGAGAGATTGGACAAACTTGGGTTGTTTTCTCTGGAATAGCAGGAATCTAAAAGAGGATTACAGGATTATGAGAGGCATAGATAGACAATATCTTTTTTCCAAGTTTAAAAAGGTCTAATATGAGCAGGCATGCATTTAAGGTGAGAGTGGGTAATTTCAAAGAAGATTTGAGGGGCAAGTTTTTTTTTACACAGAGATTGGTGCATGCCTGGAATTCATTGCCTGGAGTGGTGATAGAAGCAGACATATTAAAGACTTTTAGATAGGCATATGAATGTCAGAAAAATGGAATGATATGGACATTGTGCAGGTAGAAGAAATTATTTTAGTTTATCATTCGATGACTAATTTAGTTGGTTTTGCACAAAATTGTGGACCAATGGGCCTGTTGCTGTGCTGTGCTGTCCTGTGTTCTGTGTTCTAGGTTCTATGTCTAGCACTGGACTATTACCTTTCTGATGTTTTTTATGAAGGAGATAGAAGTTTATTTCAGAAACACAGCCTGTGACAACAGACTTCCGGTAGAGCTCATGGAGTGAAGTCGTGTTCTTGACTCGCTCCATTACCTCTGAGTTTTTTTCCTATGATCAGCTATATTTAAGCTAACCATTAAGGCATAGAAACACAGCCTGTGACCTGTGTACGGCCAGGGAACTATTCTCATTTGCGTTCACTATTCATTGTGGTCT
Organism: Mobula hypostoma; assembly: GCF_963921235.1. Lineage (NCBI taxonomy): Eukaryota > Metazoa > Chordata > Chondrichthyes > Myliobatiformes > Myliobatidae > Mobula > Mobula hypostoma. The sequence goes on along the minus strand of NC_086101.1, from coordinate 85,437,080 downwards.
GCACTTGCTGAGGTTACAATTTATGAAAGATGTCATGAAGTGGTAAGATGAACAAGTGCAAAGAAGTGAGAAGCAAGCTTGAGATATGTAAATGAGACAATGTGCATAGAGACGAGGAGCCAATTGACAGGATTATGACCAAATGCCATAACTTTTGGGACACATCACTAATATGTAATGGAATTGCGATTTCTTTCTTTAAATTTCAATGAGTCACTTCCTTATTAATCTGAAGAAAATTTTGCCTTTGATGAACTTACTACATGCATGCTGATATTATAGTTGCATCAATGGATTATAGATATGCACCTATTAATTAATCAAAATATACTGAGAATATTTCTCATTGTACTAATGTCTTCTTGTCATTTAATCTCTCCTGCAATTTATTGTATTACAGAACTTCCCCTAGGTTCTTTCCACCCCTCCACCTTTACTCTTCACTTCAACTTTATTATGTTTTAATTTTCCCCTTTACTCCAACAAAGGTCTTTCTTTTGAGATTGAATGTTTTCTCTTGCTCCACAGGAGCTATTTTCAACTAGTACTTCTTGTGCGCCATGCTAGGTTGGAGTCTCTGAGTTCTTTTTTCTCCCCCAGTTAGTGTTTCTTTTTCAGTACTGGTATGGACCTTCTGTAGCTGAAAATATTTTAATAAAATGGGGGGCGGGGGGGTGCCACTTCTACGATCCAAAATGAACAACCATTCTAAGAGGCAAGTATCGTGGATGGTGGAGAGCGGGGACATGGTGATACAGGTACACATTCCTTTATCCAAAATTCTGAAATCCAAAAAGCTCCGAAAACCAAAGTTTTTTTCGCCAACAGCTGACGTCACTCAGGTGTGACGTGGCAGCACGAGCAGAGGCCACCTGACGTCAGTTGTGGCTCAGCGCTCATACAGGTTACACGTGCATTTACTGTTCACTGATATTTTGTGTTCACTGTTGACTTCGTGTTTAATTTCACTGTGAAAATGTCAAAAAGAGCTGCAGATACCCCTATGGGTAACAATGAAAAAAAGAGAAGGAAACATTTATCATTATTAATAACGCAGAAAGTGGAGTTATTGCAGAAGCTTGATCGTGGTGTGTCTGTGCGGCATCTTACTGAAGAAAATAGGGTTGGAACTACCACTGTATATGATTTAAATAAACAGAAAGACAAGTTACTGAAGTTTTATAGTGACAGTGACGTTCTACATTTATTCCAATAAGTCATTTACCATCTGTTTGATTCGGTTCGTTTGAAGCTGTATGTTTTTATGTTTTATTGAATGTTTTTGTCGGAAATAAAATTTCTTCTTGTCATTATTCCCTAAACAATACAGTATAACAATTACTTACATAGCATTTACATTGTATTAGGTATTATAAGTAATCTAGAGATGATTTAAAGTATATGGGAGGATGTGCGTAGGTTTGGTGCGCCGCTGGGTCTTAAAGTCCACCACACTGAGCCAGGTTATATAAGGGACTTGAGCATACCTGTTTTATGGTATTGGGGGGTGGTCTGAAATCCGAAAAATTCTGATTTCCGAAATACAACTGGCCTCAAGGATTTCAGATAAAGAATTGTGGACCTGTAGTGGGAATGGAGAAATGCTGTGAGTTTAAGTTCAGGTTCATGTTGAATTGTCATTCAACCATACATGAATAACCATGAATACAGCTAAATGAAACAGTGCTCCTCTGGGACCAAGGTGCAAAACGCAGTACCAGCAGTCATACACAGCACAAGACACATATACTACATATAAGATAGCAAGCGTATGTAAGGGGTTTCTTCTTCTATGTTACTGCGTAGGCTAATTAAAATGGCTTCTTTGTTATGTTAACTGCTGAGAAAGTTCTCTCACTAGCAGCTTGTTCGGGTTATATTATTGATAAGAGAAGCAATGAACCAATTGGAATAGATGTTATTCTTTCTTGTGTGTCTGTAAGCTATTGTGCTGTGCGGGGTTTGGGCAGAAGGTGCGATAGGGAGAGAGAGAGTGGTTGCGATGTTGTGAGCTGGCAGACAGGGCGGACCCCGAGCTGGAGTCCGAGGTCCAGGTCTTCGGCGAGGAGAGGAAATGAAGACAGACTCATGTGGAGTGTCTGATTGACAACTGAGGTTGGTCCCAGGCAGTAGGTCGAGGTGGTCAGAGGGAATCGAATGGCAAAAAGAGGATCATTACTAGAGTTCCAACTGCTTGTGCACGAAGAGGTTGAACTTTGATAAGTCTGGCACCTTTTACTTTCCTTTTATATTTTATATCTATTAATTATATAGTTCCAGTAATATTTATAAACTGTAATCATTTAATTGCATATGGTGTACTGTCTGTTATTTGGCGGGGTGGGGTACATCACACAGCATCCACACAAACTTAATTACCCAGTTTGGTGGGGCCGAAGGCTGCTTCCCCTAGACGAAAGCAAGTTCAGTGAGCCTGAGGCTTACCAGGGGGCTACATTTGGGGGCTCGTCCGGGATTGAATTCAGTGGTGTGCTGTATGATTGCTCTGTTTAAATCAGTGCTGCTGTTGTCTCTGTGGCATTGTGGTTAGTAATGTGTGTCTCTGTGGGATTGCTGGTTATGGCACGCGTGTTGGTGGTGGGACCGGGGGCTGTCCATATTGTCAGGAGAGAGAGGAAAGAGTGGTCTGATTCGGAGATAGTGCCTGCAAATAAATGTTTCAGTTATGGCAGGCTCCGCCTGGCTTTTGGGATATTGTCCACCCCTAAAGGGGCAGAGGCATGCGAGATGTGGGCGGAGTGGATCTCTCAGTTGTTAGATGAGTGGCAGTGCTCGGTTGAAGGAGAGCATCAGGGATTGGTTGAAAGTTTGTAGGCGGGCTCATGACGGTGTTAGAGCTGTCAAGTTCACTTACACCGTAGTGACAGCTGTCAGTTATCTGAAAGAGGGGGAAAAGCTTTCAGTGTATCTTCTCTGGCTAGGAGGGCAGCTAAATTGCTTGCAGTGCCGGGAGGATCACTTCAGGGGAATCAGCCCCTTCCTCAGTTGTTCAGCTGATCAGAGAGGTGTCGGGAAACTTAGTGGAGGCCCAGTGGGGGAAGGGCTTGGGGTCTCTGGGGGAGTACGTTCCCAGCAATGTACCAAGGAACTTCCGGAAGGAAAAGACCCTATTCCTGAAAGCTTAGAGGGACCACGCTCCAGTGAGGAAGACCATGGAGGATGTGGAGCTGTTTAGAGTTTTGGCGTATGTGGATGATCGCCTAGGATTTGGATTCGCCTTGGGGGATGATGATGTGAGGAGAGTGCCTGAGCCCAGGACAATACTCAATAGACAATAGACAATAGGTGCAGGAGTAGGCCATTTTGCCCTTCGAACCAGCACCGCCATTCACTGTGATCATGGCTGATCATCCACTATCAGTATCCAGTTCCTCCCTTAACCCCATAACCTTTGATTCCGCTATCTTTAAGAGCTCTATCCACCTCTTTTTTGAAAGCATCCAGAGATTTGGCCTCCACAGCCTTCTGAGGCAGAGCATTCCATATATCCACCACTCTCTGGGTGAAAAAGTTTTTCCTCAACTCCGTTCTAAATGGCCTATCTATTATTCTTAAACTGTGGCCTCTGGTTCTGGACTCACTCATCAGTGGGAACATGCTTCCTGCCTCCAGCGTGTCCAATCCCTTAATAATCTTATATGTTTCAATAAGATCCCCTCTCAGTCTTCTAAATTCCAGAGTATACAAGCCCAGTCGCTCCAATCTTTCGACATATGACAGTCCCGCCATCCCGGGAATTAACCTTGTGAACCTACGCTGCACTCCCTCAATAGCAAGAATGTCCTTCCTCAAACATGGAGACCAAAACTGCACACAGTACTCCAGGTGTGGTCTCACCAGGGCCCTGTACAGCTGCAGAAGGACCTCTTTGCTCTTATACTCAATTCCCCTTGTTATGTAGGCCAGCATGCCATTAGCTTTCTTCACAGCCTGCTGTACTTGCATGCTTGCTTTCAGTGACTGATGTACAAGAACACTTAGATCTCATTGTGCTTCCCCTTTTCCTAATTTGACTCTATTTAGGTAATAATCTGCCTTCTCGTTCTTACCACCAAAGTGGATAACCTCACATTTATCCACAGTAAACTGCATCTGCCCACTCACCCAGCCTGTCCAAGTCACCCTGTATTCTCATAACATCCTCCTCACATTTCACACTGCCACCCAGCTTTGTATCATTGGCAAATTTGCTAATGTTACTTTTAATTCCCTCATCTAAATCATTAATATATATTGTAAACAGCTGCGGTCCCAGCACTGAACACTGCGGTACCCCACTGGTCACCGCCTGCCATTCCGAAAGGGACCCGTTAATCGCTACTCTTTGTTTTCTGTCAGCCAGCCAATTTTCAATCCATGTCAGTACTCTGCCCCCAATACCATTGAAGACTTGGAACTCACGCTCGTCAAAGTGGAGACAGAGAAATGGAATTCCGAGCCAAAACTGTGGTCATGTACTGATGAATTAAACCAGAGAGACAAAACAATGACCAGCCTTCGAAAGGATCAGCAGAAACTCAAGACATCAATCCAGAGCAGATTGGAAGAAGCTGATGGTGTAATTGCGTCCCCGATGGAGACGGACACGAAGCGCGAGTCAGAACTGCTGAGACTGTGGTGAGAGTTGGAGGAGTCAGAGAAGAAGCTGACGTCTCGATTGCAGGAGGCTGAAGAGGCTGCAGAGGCAGCCCAGGCTAATTGCTTCAGTTTGAAGAAAATCAAACAGCAGCTACCAATCAAGGGAATGAGGAAGAATACGGATTTGAAGGATGATGTGCTGCACATGTGGTACATGCTGCCTTTCGCTACCTTCCCTGTGATTGAGGACGAGACTTTTGGCCCTTCCCCCGCTGAGTCAGGTGTAGTGGGGAGGGCTAGCTGTGGGCAGCCTGGGTTACAGCAGGACCCGTAAGGAAAAGAAGTGGGGCCTTGGACACGGGACAGGGGGCTACAAGTTGCAGTGGAGGCATGAGTGAGAGATTGAGAAAGGAGTTGGTAAGCAGACCCAAGGTATCCCCCATAGTGTCTGAGCCTGAAGGGTTTAGGTGAGAGGGTACAGAGGTCTCGGAGGATTAGGAAACTCCCAGATCGGTTGGCCTATGTGGGGCCCATGGGACCGGGTGAAAGGTTCACTGTTTGGGGAGCAATGTCACTGTGTGTACCTGGGTTGGGTTTTTGTGTCTGCAGGAATGGTTGGTGAGTTATTTAGAAGTCATGAGGACATGACTTTATTTGGTGGGGGGAGAGTGTAAGAGGTTTCTTCTTTTATGTTACTGAGTAAGCTAATTAAAATGGCGATCTCTGCCCACATCAACTGGTCACGCCACTTGTCAGGTCTCTTTGAGGCCAGGCACCCTAGAGTTCATTTCAAATCTTGGTTGACCTGCTCCGTCTGGCCGTTGGACTGTGGGTGAAACCTAGAGGAAAGACTTGCTGTTGTCCCAATCAGCTTACAGAACACCCTCCAGTAATGTGATGTGAATTGTGGACTATGATATATGACAATGTCCACCGGGAATCCATGGATCCTGAAGATATGGTCCAGGACAATATTGGCTTTTTCTGCTACAGATGGCAGCTTGTCCAAGGCAATAAATTTGCAGGCCTTTGAAAACTAATAAACAATTGTCACAATGATGGTCTTCATCTTGGATGTGGAAGACCTATGACAAATTCCATAGGGATGTGCGCCCAGGGTCTGTACGGACAATGACAAGGTTCTTGGCCCCCTCAAGCCAATGATGCCATTTCTCCATGACCAACTTTATTGTAATGTGGGCATTATTAAAAGTAAGTTAATACTAATTAGAATAATTGGGGGTGGGGTTTACTTCCGGTGTGCTTGTATAGTGTCTTGGCCCTGCCGTACGGGTTGAGAAACCCTCTGTATATACATAATGGTTTTGATGTTCGAGATAAAGTTGTTTCTTTGGGAATGAAGTTGTCAAGTGTGACTTTTTCAAAGTAGGAGTTACCACATATTTTTGGTGACGAGTTAAACTGGTTTTGTGGAGGTGTCGGCACGTTTCGAATGGGAGCAGCAGCGCCGATAAGGAGCCTCATGTTCAGATGGCTACGTTTGGGACTATCATTGCATTTGTGGAGGTTATGGAGGACTGGCTGGAGTATGAGGAAAGGTAGGGAGACTTTTTCTCTGCTAATGGAATTACTAAGGAGGCTAAGAAGCGCTCTATTCTCCTGAGTGTGTGTGGGGCAAAGACTTACAAGCTAATAAGGAATTTAGCCACACCACGGTAACCGGGGGACATTCCATATGACGAACTGGTCAAGCTCGTGGGGAACCACTACAATCCAAAACCTTCTGTGATAGTCCAACAGTGTAAGTTTCACAGCCGTTTCAGAAAGCCAGGTCAGTCTGCAGCCAATTTCATGGCTGAGCTTTGGCAGCTGTCAGAGCATTATGATTTCGGAGCAGTGTTGAATGACATGCTCCATGATCGATTAGTATGCAGCATTAATAATGACGGCATACAATGCCGCCTGTTAGGGGAAACCCCACCGTTGACTTTCAAGAAAGCCTCTGAGATTGACCGAGGCATGGAGATGGCTGCTAATAATGTCAAGGATATCCAGAAAAGACATGGGGGTCGCAGTCGGCGGCAGTGCACCAAGTCAGGAGGGAGATTGGTAAACAGGCAAAGCGGGTAGAATGTTTCCGGTGTGGAGAGACGCGCTACGCAAATGATTGCAAATTCAAAGACACTGTCTGCCATGCTTGTAGCAAAAAGGGGCATTTAGCTCAAAAGTGCAGAAGTTCAAAGGGTAAGATTAAGCCTGGGCAGGGGAAAGCTCAACAGGCTCAGGCAGCCACACACCATCAAGAAGATGCAGATGAAGAGGCAGCGTGTGCCTACAACATGTTTGCAGTGGAAACAGATGAGGAACCACCTGAACCATATCATGCCACAGTCACTGTCAGGGGAAAGGACATTAAGTTTGAGATTGATTCAGGGGCTACTGCATCGGTCATTAGTGAAGAGACCTTCAGGAGGACATGGGGGTCCAACCTGCCTCCTATTAGACCATCAAAGCTCAAACTTAGGACCTATACGGGGCAGCCCATACCTCATTTAGGGGTGTTATATGTGGACATTTCAGCCAGGGGTCAGAAGGCTGAAATCAGGCTAGTGATAGCTAACGGCAGAGCACCCAGCTTTTGGGTCGTGACTGGCTTTGCAAAACCCAGCTAAACTGGCATGAAATTAAGTATGTGCACACGACGGAGGACATTCTGCAGTGGTACAGCGACGTTTGCATAGATGAGCTAGGAACACTGAAGGGTATGACAGTGAAATTCCATGTCGATCCTGAGGCTGCTCCATGTTTTTTTAAAGCCCAGGTCGGTGCCCTATGCCATGAAAGGCAAAGTCGAGGAGGAGCTGGAATGTTTCCAGAGGCTGGGCATTATTGAGCCTGTCCAGTTTTCAAGGTGGGCAGCTCCCATTGTTCCAGTTTTGTAGGCAGATAAAACGGTGAGGATATGTGGGGATTATAAGCTTACGGTGAATCAGGTCTCTCGGCTGGAGGAGTACCCATTGCCATGGGTGGATGACCTGTTTATGACCCTGTCAGGGGGTAAGCTGTTCACAAAGTTGGGCATGAGCCACACCTACCAACAGCTGCTGCTCGACGAGGATTCAAAGGAGGACGTCACAATTAATATGCACAACGGATTATTCAAGTACCATCACCTGGTGTTTGGAGTGGCATCCAGCCCAGCCATTTTCCAAAGGACAATGGACACTTTGCTGCAGGGGATTCCACACGAAGCAGTGTACCTTGATGATATTTTGATCACAGGGGCTACAGGGGTGGAGCATCTGGCTAATTAAGAATGGGTGCTGAAGAGGCTCTCAGACACAGGGCTGTGATTGAAACGCGGAAAATGTGTGTTCCTGGCATCGAGTGTGACTTACCAGGGACACAAGATCACAGCTGAGGGGCTTTGCCCTGTGGAGGACAAAGTGCGAGGTATTAAGGAGGACCCAAGCCCTAAGACCATGACGGAACTCAGATCATTTCTGGGCATGGTGAATTATAATGGCAAGTTTCTTCATGACCTCTCAAGGGTTTTGACCCCACTGTATAAGCTGCTTCACAATGACACTAAGTGGCACTGGGGTGAGGAGCAGGAGAAAGCTTTCAAGGAAGTGAAAGAACTCCTCCACTCAGCAAAGCTGCTTGTTCACTATGACCCGGACAAGGAGATCACCTTTGCATGCGATGCCTCGCCCTATGGAGTCGGGGCAGTTCTCTCACATGTAATAGAGGACCGCTCAGAGAGGCCTGTTGGTTTTGCTTCACGTATCTTGACATCTGCTGAGAAGGGATATTTACAGCTAGACAAAGAAGGCCTGGCCATTGTTTTTGCAGTCAAACGTTTTCTAAGGAGGGGAAGAAAAGATGGCGGCGCGACACTGCGCGCGAGGCCGCTCCGAAATGATATCGGTATTTGTTAAGTAGGTACCATGCACAATCCTGATTTGATGGAGACAGACGTGGGAAGCACAGAGGAACATCTGGAGAAACTCCTGAAATGCCTGCTTTGCTGTCGCTGCTACTGTGCAACCGAGAATCTCTGGAGGGAAGGCCCCAAATCCTTGGCTTTGCCTATTGCCTGTTGCTAGGGCCGGGGTCAAAGTGCTCAGCAGAGATGGTGCTTGGTGCTCAATGTCAGAGGGCTGGTCGGAGGCTCGAAGTTTTTGGACGGACTCAAGAGTCGGCTGTGGTCGGCTGCTTCCAGGGTGCTGCATCAGCAAGTTTGCGGCGCCGGAGGTTCATTGCAGGGACAGTTTTTCTTCCTTCTACCGTCTGCATGAGATGATGGGACTTTCAAGAGACTTTGAGACTTTTTTTTACTGTGCCCATGGTCTGCTCTTTATCAAATTATGGTATTGCTTTGCACTGTTGCAACTATATGTTATAATTATGTGTTTTTTGTCAGTTTTTTAGTCTTTGCTTGTCCTGTGTTTCCGTGATATGATACTGGAGGAACATTGTATCATTTCTTAATGCATGCATTACTAAGTGACAATAAAAGAGGACTGTGTGTCCTCAATCTAATCTAATCAGTACCTTTATGGATGCGTATTACAATTTATATGGACCATAAACCACTGATGAGCCTGTTCAGTGAGATGAGATGCATCCCAATGCTAACCTCAGCCAGAATACAGCATTGGGCTCTTACACTGTCAGCCTACCAGTACACTATAGCGTGCAGAGCGGGTGGGGATAATACAAACGCCGATGCACTGAGTCGGCTACCTTTACCTGAGACACCTGTTACTACATATGTGCCTCCAGAGACTGTGTTTTCATTGGAGAGGCTGTCACAGATGCCTGTAAAGGCGACCCAGATCAAGCAGTGGACAGAGAGGGACCTAGTCCTGTCCCAAGTCAAGACTTTTCTTTTACAAGGTTGGCCCAGTGTCGTGGAAGGAGAGGAACTGAGGCCTTATGCCAAACACAAGACAGAACTCAGTCTGCAGGATGGCTGCATTTTCTGGGGGGGGGGAGTGTGAGGGTCATCGTGCCTCCCCTGGCCATTCACAGATTGTGGAGGAAATTCATGAGACTCATCCAGGGGTATCTCGAATGAAAAGCCTTGCAGGGTCCTACGTTTGGTGGCCAAGAATGGATCAGGATCTGGAGAGCAAAGCAAAATCATGCACGCAATGTCAGACTAATCAGAATATGCCACCACCAGCTCCTTTGCACCCATGGGAGTGGCCAGACCACCCCTGGTCTAGGCTACATTTGGACTTTGCTGGCCCTTTTATGGGGCAAATGTTTCTTGTTATGGTAGATGTGCATTCTAAATAGATTGAAGCTGACATCATGAGCAACATCACAGCCCCCTCAACCATAGACAACCTCAGGCAAGTGTTTGCAGTCCACGGGTTGCCTGACACTCTGGTCACTGATAATGGCCTGACGTTCGCCAGTAAGCTGTTCAGTGAGTTCATGCAACAGAATGGCATTCATCACATTCAGATGGCCCCTTTCCATCCAGCCTCAAATGGTTTGGCTGAGCGGGCTGTTCAGACAGTGAAGGAAGGCCTGAAGCCGATGACAGGGGACTCTCTGAGCATTCGGCTTTCATGTTTCCTGTTTAAATACCGCCTCACACCACAGACTACGACTGCCCGCACTCCCGCAGAGATGCTGATGGGGCGTAGGCCCAAGTCAAGATTGGACCTGCTGCGCCCGGACATGAAGGCAAAAGTGAGACAGACTATGGTGGAAGCATGTCCACCAGTGACTTTGCCGGAGGGAGCGATGCTGGCAGAAGGGTTGGGGTCCCCTGAGGAGGACGGGCATTCTCACGCTGACACACAGACCCCTGTCATGGCCCCAATACCAGATCCACCCAAAACACCCTCACCAGTGGTGCCTGCTGGGTCACCGGGGGTAGTGCGTAGATCACAGCGCACTAGTAAACCTCCTGACAGACTGAATCTTTCACGGGACAGTTTTCTTTCGTTGTTGTTAGATTGAATGTTGAATCTGACATGCTTTCCAGATGTTTTGTATTGGTAAGCTGTTGCTGAGATATTAGTATAAGTTTTCAGGGGTACGCAAGTTAATAACGCAAGCGTTTTTATTTCCTAGATTGTTAAATTTGGGGAATGTTGGATTTTAAAGGGGGAGAAGTGTTGTAATGTGAGCACTATTAAAAGTAAGTTAATACTAATTAGGATAATGGGGGGGTTACTTCCATTCTTTTTACTTCCAGTGTGTTTGTACAGTGTTCCGGCCATGCCGTACGAGTTGTGAAAGCCTCTGTATATACATAACGGTTTTGACGTTCGAGATAAAGTTGTTTCTTTGGGCATGAAGTTGTCAAGTGTGCCATTTTCAAAGTACAAGTTACCACAAACTTAACCAAGAGTAGTTCCTGATTCCCAATGTCACAGCATCTGTCCGCTGGGGAAAGTGGGAAAGCAGCCTGGAGAAGCATGCACACAGGTGCAGTTTACTGTCTGAAGGTTACCATTGAGACCACACTGCACTCACTCCGAAGAAAACAAGAAGGGAGCTAATGTGTACCATTGTTTGAGCTCTGCTAAAGCAGCCCCCACTTTGGTAGTCCAGTGAAAAGAGCCTGTGAAGTTCAAATTTAGAGCCATCAGTTAAGCCGACATTGAGCTAAAGTTCATGATGAACTTCCAGTAAAGGTTAGTAAATCCCTGAAATCATTGAACTTGTTTGTTACTGGATGGTTGTGGCCAGTCTCTGACTGCCTGGATCTTGGTAGGGCCTATCCTGAGCTTGCCATTGGGAATGATGAAACCCAAAAATGAAACAGTTGTTACGTGAAATTCAGATTTCTCCGGCTTAAGTCCATGGTCGAGAAATTGCTTTAAAAAGTCCCTGACGTGAGCAATGTTCTCCTCTATGGATCTCAAGAAGATCAGGAGATTAGCCGAGTAGACAAAGGCACACTTATGGAGAGCATCCTGGAGGCCTGAAAAACTGCTGGAGCATTCGCAAGACTTGAAGAGCATAACCAGCTACTCAAAGTGCCCTGTCAGTGTGTTGAATGCAGCTTTCCACCCATTGCCCTCCTTTATGCGAACCAGACTGTGCTCATTCTACAAGTCTAGCTTCACGAATACTCTTGCCACTTGGAGAATCTCGAAGGCGGTATTCATGAGTGGGAGGAGGTAATGATGCCTGGCCATTAAGCAGTTCAACCCTCTATGATCAATGCATGGTCACAGGCTCCGATCCTCTTTTTGTACAAAGAAGAAGCCTGTGCTGGCTGATGATGTAGAGGGCTGAATGAATCCCAGAGCAAGAGCCTCCTTTATATACTCTTCCATTGTGCTTCTCTCTGGGCCTGAGTGTGCATATATTTGACCCCACGAAGGACAGGTACCAGGCAGTAGGTTTATAGCACAGTTGTAGGGTTGGTGCGGTGGAACAGTGGAGGCCTTTCCCTTGCTGAAGACCCCTTCCAAGTCCTTGTTGGTGGAAGGGATTTTAACTGGTTTGATTGTTGCAGTCTCCTTCAGACCTTCTTCGAGGATGACTCCTGAGGCTTCTGAGGTGGCAGGGGTGAGTTGACAGTCCTCAGAGTCTCCTCCATGGGTTCACTGGACTCATTTGTTTAAATCAGTGTCCAAATCCTTGTCCATATCCTCAGATGACGCAGTGAGGTGTTACAAATGGTCTTTGCACCCCCAGGAATAGATTTTAAGGATCTGCATTTTGGAGTCTTTCCTTTGGTCTGCACCTGGCCATGAATCCCTTAGGCTTAGCTGCAGGAGTTCCAGACTACTTGAGCATCTCCTTGGCTTTTCCTGAACTACAGATTCCCTCTATCTAGTTCTAGCACGCTCTGACTAGATGTGGTCAGCACTCATACATTCCCAAAGGCCGGTTCCAGCTTGTCTGTCTTCGAGGGCAGATCTCCAGAAGACTTCAGGTTGCCTCGCACTGAAGTCCACCCCATTGTTCGTTGTTGGTCATGGGAGAGTCTGCGGGTTGGAACACCACATCATAAACATGCCTTCTTATAACAACTGGTCCAAGCAATGATTCTCCCTTCCTTCCAGCTCATGGAAGGGCTATGCCAGGACAGCCAAGAATGCCTGAGGATCGGGGTATGAATGGTGAGTCAATGATGAAAAAATTAATGCCCTCCATATGTTCTTCAATCCTCATCTGCAAGACCCATGTCTGTTGCTAGATCTGCCGGAAACCTAACGGATGGCCGTCCAAGACAGTTGCAGGCAGAGACCTGTTCAACTCCCGCAATGGTATGTCAAGCAGATGGGAGGTCCCCAAGTCCAGGAAATGACCCACTGCCCCAGAGTCCACAAAAACTTCCACTTTTCTCTTGTTCTTACCCTAAGACATCTCCGCCTTCAGTGTAACACCTGCGTCCGTAGGGTTGGGAGTGATGTATGGTCTTAGCTGCTCCCTGGATGGCTGCAGCTTTGGGCATTTGGCCCACTGGTGACCTGTCTCCTCGCAGTAATAGCAGCACCCTTGATTCCGATGCTGAGACCTCTCATTAGTGGAGAACCTTGGGTAAATGATCTGCATGTTTTCAACAGTCTCGAGCAGAAGACCAAGATCTGGAGGGGGCGTGGGTGGTGCGGTGGTGAAATTGTGATGGGTTGAGGCCAAGCTAGCCCTCTTTGGCCTCTTGTTGTTGTCTTACTTATGGCTCCCCCAGACGATTATCATGGAGGATGGACTGGATGATCAGGATCTCTAAGCGTTCTGCTGGCTCTCCCAAGGCGAGAGCATCCTTTAGTTCATCCCGGAGTCCATGGTGGTATCTTCCAATGCTGCAAGGAGAAACCGACTAGGGCAAGGGAAATTTTGCTGGCCTCTACGCAGAAGGCGGAAACCAAGGCAAACCAAAGGAAAAGACAGGGACCCGCTTTGCAACCTGGGCAACAGGTCTGGCTATCTACTCAGGATTTGAAACTCTGGATGGCGTCTAGAAAATTGGTGCCCAAGTTCCTTGAATCCTTCAAAGTCCTCAAGATAGCAAACCCAGGGATTTACAGCCTGCAGCTCCCCAAGACCCTGAAGATCAATCCCACTTTCCACATCTCTAATCTAAAACCACCAGCCCCTTAGTCCTACCGCCATAAGCCCCGCTGCCACCCAAGTGTATTGATGGGGAAGAGATCTTCACAGCAAGAAGAATTTTGGACTCACAAACTGTAAAAGTCTTTGGCAGTACTTCATGAACTGGAAGGATTTGGTCCTGAGGAGAGGTGCTGGGTGCCTGAAAAGGACATCTTGGATCTGGCCTTCATCCACAACTACCATCACCATCTCTCCGAGCAGTCAGGGCTATCAGGAGTCAGACACAGGGGAGGGGTTCCTGTTAAAATGTGCACCTAAACGTGCCAGCTTCCAGAATTTCGATGTTCTAACTCTCCATAGTTTGAATAGCTGGTGTGGCTCTTTTAAGAATTCATGACTGTCCTGCTATTTTTGGCTGCCATGTTTTGGCACCAGCATTTCAGTATTTAAAGAGCACCTGAACGGAGATTCAGTGCTCATTCGTAAGCTCAACTTGGGTTATTGTTTAGCATCGTATTTAGCACTCAGTTCTTGTTTCAGTCTCATACCGTGCCTTGATCCTAGCCCTGGATACTCCAGCAATTGGGTTCTAACCATCCTCTTGTCACAGTGAGTGCCCCTTTCCTACATCAATCCCATATCACTTTGATTCCCTTAATATCTAGCAGAAAAGAGGTAAACGTGATGCAGCTAAAACTAGCCCTGCCGAGGTCTAAAATACAAAAAAAAAATTCAGCAAAGGACTTCTTCCTGACTTAGCTGAACATTTAAATCTTTTGATGCTTCCTAAATGTGTCTGAGATATTCAAATAATAAACAAGTTTCCAAAGAAAAGTTAACATAGGTTCTCTTAAGCAAGAAAAACTTTGAACTTTTCCAAGTACTGAAAATTTACCAATCATCAAGGAGGACTCAACTCCTCCTTCCTGAGTCAACAGTTAATTCCTAGGTCTTGCTGGCATAAAGTGCAAAGGTATTGTTGAGACACTACAATGTATGCCTCCTCGTTGTCATTTGTGATCTTACCAAAAACAATGGTCCCATTGCCAAATCTGTAAATGGCATTTGAGCTAAATTTGGTGAACGTGGAGGGTGAAATCATTTTTTCCTCAATAATATGGAGAATAACATGACTGGAAATCAGTCAGTGACTTTTAACACCATCCCTCCATCAATCATCAATATGGCAGCATCTCTATCATGCCTTGCATAATAGAAAGAATGGTCTTGGAGTTGACTTGCTCCTCAAACTCACTGCCTGAAGTATACACCCACTCAACTTTCCTTTTCCTGCATGTAGATGACAGGATCAGCTGACCATCTGCAACCAATCGGCAGGGTCACCTCAAATGATATCACGGACGAAACGAATATCTAACGAGGATGTCGTGAACAGAAAGAGAAATGAATGTATGAGATCATGAAAAAGCAAAGTAACTTCATTGGACATGTGATTAGAAAAAAGGAGATAGAATGCACGGTAATTATGGCAAAGATTGAAGAGAAAAAAGCAAGAGGAAGGCAAAGACAAATGATGATGATGGAGCCAGCAGCCAGAGAACTGGAAATGAATACCAATGAGTTGATCCACTTGACCCGAAACAGGAGTGTGTGGGCCATGGCAGTCAAAGCTCAAACTGGGCATGGCACCTGATGATGATGATGATGATGATGATGATTTTCAGCTTTATTTCTTGACACCCTGCTTCCCAAGCATTCTGACAATTTTTGAGAGATCACCCAGCTCATGAACAGTTTTTTAAATGTCTCTGATGTTCATAAATACTTCTGAATTATTTAAACAAATCAAATCTTTAAAAGCATAAATTATTAAATTTCAATTCAAACACTTACTAATGCCAACAAGTAATTAAAAACATTAAATTCAAGTTAAAAATGCAAATCACTTTTTCCATCTGGTCATATTAATTTGAATGGGATGATGATTTGTGAAATTAGTTTTACGATGTTTTCCCGTACATCAGTTCCCAAGCAGACAACATAACAGTAGTAAGTGAAAGGTCAACCATGATGAAATGGCGGAGCAGACTCAATGGGCCAAGTGACTTAATTCTGCTCCTGCGTCTTATGGTCTAATGAGAAGAGGCCATGTTCTGGATATTGAGGGTTCTTAATGCCTTTTGCTTTTTGTAGATGTCCTCAATGGTGGGGAGCCATGTCCTAACTGAGTATACAAGCTTCTGCAATCTCTTCCAATCCTGAACATTGGAGCCTCTATACCAGACAATGATGCAACCAGAGTGAGAATGTTCTCCCTGGTACATCTGTAGAAATGTTCCAGAATTTTTGGTGACATATAAAATATCCTCAAACTCCTAATGAACTAGAGCTGCTGCTTAATTTAGCTGCTGCAACTTAGTGACAAATAATTGTATTTTTTTAAACAGTTACAATAATTTACTTAATGTGAATATCATTTCATGTTAAGATAAAAAGGGATATTACTTAAAAATATGCAAATATGTGTAGGTGATAACTCAGAGAATCTGTGTGCAAGATATCCTTCTATAGTACAGTATTGAGCACTAAATCTTCAATTTACTTGTAAGGGCTTGCATTCAGTCTTCAGCACGCGATTGATCGCTCAGGCCTGCCAGAATGCCTGTGAGGGTTAAGACCCGTTGTACTCACTCACCAAAGTTACTGATGCAGTTCATTTGTCTCCCCTTTTCAGAAAGGGAAAGAAATACAGAAAATAATTGGAATGTTAAGCGAATTGGCAGATTCATATTCTTAGAAAAACATTGTTAAGTATTTTTTCCGATGTTCTATATAATTCTTCTAGTTAAATGTTTGTTTCAAACCGTGAAAAAAGACTGTGTTCACCCACGTGGTGTGTATGATTGAAGTGTTAAAGCTGTGTGGAGACAGTGTCATAAGAACGCAGTGCAACTGTTTGGATGCATGGTATTGCTGATAACAGATGATAACACTTTACTGGGGTATTTTTATATTATTTTTTTTTTGATAATTTAGAACTAAAGTGAGATGTTCTCATGGAATAACAGAAATTATAGTTAAACCAAGAGGCCTGAATGTTAAATGAGTAGCCGTATAAACAGGAAAAGGAATGAACTTGATTTGATACACATCTCTTTGTCTGTTGTTATACAGTTAACTAGATGTACGGTAATTTATTTTCATTCACTTTAAAGTCATGTATGAACATTACAGCGTTTATGTTTCATTTGTCCGCTCTTTTCAGGGGTACTACATTGACACCAGGAACCTGAAGCTGCTCACCCTTTCCACTGTGGACCACCTGCATGCGTTTCTATATATTATTCTGTGTATGGCCAAGGTGACCTGAGCTGAGAATTGTCAGTCACACTGATCTGGCCCACTGTAAAAATTAGTGGCAAGGTAATGGCTGTCTAGTTCCAATGCTGCATTTTATGGGACACGCAAAAGCGTTGCTGAGTTTATCCAATCAGAGGTGCAGCAAAGGGGCTAAGACATTTTATTCAATTATGTATAAGCTGGTTGTAGAATCATAGTGTCGAATGACACGGAAACAGGCTTTTCAGCTCAATGGACCCATGCTAATGGTGAAATTTATTTTTAATGTGTACTTAGCCCACTGCTCTATTCTCTCTACACCCATGACTGTGTGGCTAGGCACAGCTCAAAGACCATCTATAAATTTGCTGATGGCACAACTGTTCTTGGCCGTATTTAAGACGATGATGAGGGGGCGTACAGGAATGAGATAGATCAACTGGTTGAGTGGTGTCACAACAACAATCTTGCACTCAATGTCAATAGGACCGAGGAGTAGATTGTGGACATCAGGAAGGGGAGGTCGAGGGAGCACATACCAGTCCTCAACAAGGGAATCGCAGTGGAAATGGTGAGCAGTTTCAAGTTCCCGGGTGTCAACATTTCTGAAAATCTACCCTGGGCCCAACATATTGATGTAATTACAAAGAAGGCGCAACAGCAGTTATATTTCATTATGAGTTTGAGGAGTCTTCGTATGACATCAAAGACCCTTGTAAATTTCTACAGATGTAACATTGAGAGTCTTCGAACTGGTCGCATCACTATCTGGTGTGAAGGAGTGATTGCATAGGATCAGAAAAAGCTGCAGAAAGTTGTAAATTCAGCCAGCTCCCAACATCCCCAACGTCGAGGATATCTTCAAAAGACGATGCCTCAAAAAGCTAGCATCCATCATTGAGGACCCCCATCACCTAGGACATTCCCTCTTCTCATCGCTGCCACAAAGGAGGAGCTACAGGAGCCTGAAGACAGACACTGAACATTTTAAGAACAGCTTCCTCCCCTCTGCCATCAGAATTCTGTGTGTACAATGAACCCATGAGCACAACCTCATTTTTTTCCTTTTTTGTTTGTGCTCTTTTTGCACTGCTTATTTAATTTATTTTAATGTATTCTCATTGTAATTTATAGTTAGTTTTATTATTATACATTGCCTTGTACTGTTGCTGCAAAACAACAAACTTCATGATTTATGCCAGTGATCTTAAAACAGATTCTGATTCTAATTTATAATGCTTTTTGAACAGAATTATTATCTTTTAATATACATAGTCCTTTAAGTTTCATGCCTCATACATAGAAGTTGCATATTTTGTCTGAATTCAAATCAAATATTGAAAGATGTTTTGGATGTCCTGTGAAAATAATCAAGCTGTCTTGTGAAAATAAGGAGTTCCGGAAACATCTGACTTCATTTGTTCGATACATTTCTATTAAGGAGGGAAAAAAG
Organism: Mobula hypostoma; assembly: GCF_963921235.1. NCBI lineage: Eukaryota > Metazoa > Chordata > Chondrichthyes > Myliobatiformes > Myliobatidae > Mobula > Mobula hypostoma. The sequence goes on along the minus strand of NC_086101.1, from coordinate 85,418,731 downwards.
TGTTTTATTCCTCCTACTATTTGTTATTGATTTGAATAAAAATGTTTCATCAGGTAGCAAATGACTTAGTTTTGTGGTCAAAAATTGTGGATATGGAAAGTATAATCCCAAAGATGGAAAAAGAAATTTACATTCAATGTTTCCCCAACTCTGTTTGTAATCTTAGGTTTGGTCAGCAATACCAAGGAGTTGATTGTGTACATCAGGAAGAGGAATTTGAGAGAACATAAACCAGTCCTCATGAGGGGATCAGTTGTGAAAATGGTGAAATGGAGTTCCTGGGCATTAACATCTCATACGTTTGATCATGGGCTCAACACATTGATACAATCATAATGAAGACACAAACAACAGGAATTCTGCAGATGCTGGAAATTCAAGCAACACACATCAACGTTGCTGGTGAACGCAGCAGGCCAGGCAGCATCTGTAGGAAGAGGTGCAGTCGACATTTCAGGCCGAGACCCTTCGTCAGGGGGAGATCCAAAATGATAGGAGAAGACAGGAGGGGGAGGGATAGAGCCAAGAGCTGGACAGGTGATAGGCAAAAGGGAATACGAGAGGATCATGGGACAGGAGGTCCGGGAAGAAAGACAAGGGGGGGGGGAACCCAAAGGATGGGATATTCAGAGGGACAGAGGCAGAAAATCAGAGGGACAGAGGCAGAAAAAGGAGAGTGAGAGAAAGAATGTGTGCATAAAAATAAGTAACAGATGGGGTACGAGGGGGAGGTGGGGCCTTAGCGGAAGTTAGAGAAGTCGATGTTCATGCCATCAGGTTGGAGGCTACCCAGACGGAATATAAGGTGTTGTTCCTCCAACCTGAGTGTGGCTTCATCTTTACAGTAGAGGAGGCCGTGGATAGACATGTCAGAATGGGAATGGGATGTGGAATTAAAATGTGTGGCCACTGGGAGATCCTGCTTTCTCTGGCGGACAGAGCGTAGATGTTCAGCAAAGCGGTCTCCCAGTCTGCGTCGGGTCTCGCCAATATATAAAAGGCCACATCGGGAGCACCGGACGCAATATATCACCCCAGTCGACTCACAGGTGAAGTGTTGCCTCACCTGGAAGGACTGTTTTGGGCCCTGAATGGTGGTAAGGGAGGAAGTGTAAGGGCATGTGTAGCACTTGTTCCGCTTACACGGATAAGTGCCAGGAGGGAGATCAGTGGGGAGGGATGGGGGGGACGAATGGACAAGGGAGTTGCGTAGGGAGCGATCCCTGCGGAATGCAGAGAGAGGGGGGGAGGGAAAGATGTGCTTAGTGGTGGGATCCCGTTGGAGGTGGAGGAAGTTACAGAGAATAATATGTTGGACCCGGAGGCTGGTGGGGTGGTAGGTGAGGACCAGAGGAACCCTATTCCTAGTGGGGTGGCGGGAGGATGGAGTGAGAGCAGATGTACGTGAAATGGGGGAGATGCGTTTAAGAGCAGAGTTGATAGTGGAGGAAGGGAAGCCCCTTTCTTTAAAAAAGGAAGACATCTCCCTCGTCCTAGAATGAAAAGCCTCATCCTGAGAGCAGATATGGCGGAGACGGAGGAATTGCGAGAAGGGGATGGCGTTTTTGCAAGAGACAGGGTGAGAAGAGGAATAGTCCAGATAGCTGTGAGAGTCAGTAGGCTTATAGTAGACATCAGTGCATAAGCTGTCTCCAGAGACAGAGACAGAAAGATCTAGAAAGGGGAGGGAAGTGTCAGAAATGGACCAGGTAAACTTGAGGGCAGGGTGAAAGTTGGAGGCAAAGTTAATAAAGTCAACGAGTTCTGCATGCGTGCAGGAAGCAGCGCCAATGCAGTTGTCGATATAGCGAAGGAAAAGTGGGGGACAGATACCAGAATAGGCACGGAACATAGATTGTTCCACAAACCCAACAAAAAGGCAGGCATAGCTAGGACCCATACGGGTGCCCATAGCTACACCTTTAGTTTGGAGGAAGTGGGAGGAGCCAAAGGAGAAATTATTAAGAGTAAGGACTAATTCCGCTAGACAGAGCAGAGTGGTGGTAGAGGGGAACTGATTAGGTCTTGAATCCAAAAAGAAGCGTAGAGCTTTGAGACCTTCCTGATGGGGGATGGAAGTATATAAGGACTGGACATCCATGGTGAAAATAAAGCGGTGGGAGCCAGGGAACTTAAAATCATCGAAAAGTTTAAGAGCGTGAGAAGTGTCACGAGCATAGGTTGGAAGGGATTGAACAAGGGATGATAAAACCGTGTCGAGGTATGCAGAAACGAGTTCGGTAGGGCAGGAGCAAGCTGAGACAATAGGTCGGCCAGGACAGGCAGGTTTGTGGATCTTGGGTAGGAGGTAGAAACGGGAAGTGCGAGGTGTGGGAACTATAAGGTTGGTAGCAGTGGATGGGAGATCCTCTAAGCGGATAAAGTCGGTGATGGTGTGGGAGACAATGGCCTGGTGCTCCTTAGTGGGGTCACGATCGGGTACTGACCTCTACCTTGCCGAGACACAGCGACAACTCGCGGATACCTTCTCTTATTTACCCCTCGATCGTGACCCCACTAAGGAGCACCAGGCCTCTTCTCACCCTGTCTCTTGCAAAAACGCCATCCCCTTCTCGCAATTCCTCCGTCTCTGCCGCATCTGCTTTCAGGATGAGGCTTTTCATTCTAGGACGAGGGAGATGTCTTCCTTTTTTAAAGAAAGGGGCTTCCCTTCCTCCACTATCAACTCTGCTCTTAAATGTATCTCCCCCATTTCACATACATCTGCTCTCACTCCATCCTCCCTCCACCCCACTAGGAATAGGGTTCCCCTGGTCCTCACCTACCACCCCACCAGCCTCCGGGTCCAACATATTATTCTCTGTAACTTCCGCCACCTCCAACGGGATCCCACCACTAAGCACCTCTTTCCCTCCCCCCCCCGCATTCCGCAGGGATCGCTCCCTACGCAACTCCCTTGTCCATTCATCCCCCCCATCCCTCCCCACTGATCTCCCTCCTGGCACTTATCCGTGTAAGCGGAACAAGTGCTACACATGCCCTTACACTTCCTCCCTTACCACCATTCAGGGTCCCAAACAGTCCTTCCAGGTGAGGCAACACTTCACCTGTGAGTCGACTGGGGTGATATACTGTGTCCGGTGCTCCCGATGTGGCCTTTTATATATTGGCGAGACCCGACGCAGACTGGGAGACCGCTTTGCTGAACATCTACGCTCTGTCCGCCAGAGAAAGCAGGATCTCCCAGTGGCCACACATTTTAATTCCACATCCCATTCCCATTCTGACATGTCTATCCACGGCCTCCTCTACTGTAAAGATGAAGCCACACCCAGGTTGGAGGAACAACACCTTATATTCCGTCTGGGTAGCCTCCAACCTGATGGCATGAACATCAACTTCTCCAACTTCCGCTAAGGCCCCACCTCCCCCTCGTATCCCATCTGTTACTTATTTTTATGCACACATTCTTTCTCTCACTCTCCTTTTTCTCCCTCTGTCCGTCTGAATATACCTCTTGCCCATCCTCTGGGTCCCCCCTCCTTGTCTTTCTTCCCGGACCTCCTGTCCCATGATTCTCTCGTATCCCCTTTTGCCTATCACCTGTCCAGCTCTTTGCTCTATCCCTCTCCCTCCTGTCTTCTCCTATCATTTTGGATCTCCCCCTCCCCCTCCAATTTTCAAATCCCTTGCTCACTCTTCCTTCAGTTTGTCCTGACGAAGGGTCTCGGCCTGAAACGTCGACGGCACCTCTTCCTACAGATGCTGCCTGGCCTGCTGCGTTCACCAGCAACTTTGACATCATGAAGACACGATAGCTCTACTTTAAGATTTTGAAGAGATTTAGTATCTCTCCAAAGACTGCTGCAAATTCTATAGATGTATTCTGGGAAACATTGTTTGTTTGCATGACCACCTGGCATGGAGGCTCCAATAGACAGAATCTAAAGAGGTTGCTAAGTATTATAGGTTCAGCCAGCTCCACCACTGGAACAACTCTCCCCACCATTGAAGTCATCTTCAAAAGGAGGTGACTCAAGAAGGTGGCATGCATCACTAAGAACTATTATAATTCAGGACACATCATGATTATTGGTGAGAAGGTACAGGAGTCTGAAGACCCAAATTCAGTAATTTAGGAATGGTTTCTTCCTCTCCGCCATTAAGTTTCTGAACCGTCCATGATCACATAAATACCAACTTGTTATTTTTCTTGCACTGTTTGTTTTATAATTTAAAGTAGTTTTATGTCACTGCACTGTTCTGCAGCAGCAGAACAACAAATTGCACTGATAACAAACGTGATTGTGATTCTGAAATAGGTTCACTGGTAACAAAAGCCACAGATGGTTCAACACTGAATGTGTTTCCCTTGTGTTTATAGCAGCAAGTAACCCTAATGGTAGAAATGAGACTATCAATATGAATGACCATTCATGAAGTTCACTTTTTGCCCAACACTGAAGTCCCTTTTCATTTTTCTGTCATGTAGGTGTTGGGGATGATTCAATTATAACCATATAACAATTACAGCACGGAAACAGGCCATCTCGGCCCTTCTAGTCCATGCTGAACGCTTACTCTCACTTAGTCCCACCGACCTGCACTCAGCCCATAACCCTCCATTCCTTTCTTGTCCATATACCTATCCAATTTTTCTTTGAATAATAATATCGAAACTGCCTCTACCACTTCTACTGGAAGCTTGTTCCACACAGCCACCACTCTCTGAGTAAAGAAGTTCCCCCTCGTGTTATCCCTAAACTTTTGCCCCCTGACTCTCAACTCATGTCCTTTTGTTTGAATCTCCCCTAGTCTCAATGGGAAAAGCCTATCCACTTCAACTCTATCTATCCCCCTCATAATTTTAAATATCTCTATCAAGTCCCCCCTCAACCTTCTATGCTCCAAAGAATAAAGACCTAACTTGTTCAACCTTTCTCTGTAACTCAGGTGTTGAAATCCAGCTAATTTTCCCTGTACCCTCTCTATTTTGTTGACATCTTTCCTATATTTCGGTGACCAGAACAAATCCTTTGGGAGGTCCAATTGCGACAACCATTCGACTGTCTAAAAACAGTTTAGGTTGTCTTCCCAGAGTTTAAAGCTCCTGGAAATTGAGTCTGGTCTGAAGAGTTTGGAATTTGAACATAGAACGTAGAGCATAAAACAGTACAACACAGCACAGGCCCTTTGGCCCATAATGTTGTGCCGAACCTTTAACCTACTTCAAGAACAATCAACCCTCCACTTGCACATAGACCTCCATTTTCGTTAATTAACGTGCCTGTCTAAGAGTCTCTTAAATGTTCAAAGGTTCATTTTATTGTCAAAATATGTGTACAATACTTACCACTCCCTGTGTAAAAAAATCCTACTTCTGATATCCCCCATACTTTCCATCAATCACCTTAAAATTTTGCCTCATCATATTAGCCATTTGTGCTTTGGGAAAAATGTTTCTGGCTATTCTCTTGATCTATCCTCTTAGCTTATATACTTCAGTCAAGTCACCTCTCAACTCTTTAGCCCCAATGAGAAATGTCCTGGCTCACTCAACCTTTCCTCATAAGATCTGCTCCCTAATTCAGGTAATAGCCTGGTAAATCTCCTTCACACTTTCTCTGAAGCTTTGGTATCTATCCTATAATGAGGTGACCAGAACTGAACATGTTTGAAAGATTGTGGAATATTGTTAGCCATTTCAGGTTGGACATTTGGAAGTTTGGTTGATTGCTGAACTTGGCAAAATGTTTGCATACGTATCAGCTCCAATCTAGAAGCCATCATCAGTCTGCAGTTGAGGGTGTTGTCTCCTCAGAATGCCAGATTATATACTCCTCTGAGGTCTGAATGGATATTGATTGGAGATTTTGATTTGCCTGGCTGTTTAAAAACACTGTGAACAATTTAGCAGTAGAAGATTCTGATTGGCTAACTTCAAGGGAGGTCCATTGGGAGTGTTTGCTTTGCTGTCCAGATCCCGAGATTACTGGTGATTCATTGATTGTTGTTTTTCTTTTCTCCATAAGGGTTCATATACTGATCTATGTCGATGTGTTTGTTGATCAATCTTTCTGTAGAGAATCACGCTTCAAAAAATTCTCATTCTTGTATTTGCTTGAGCCAAGATTCTGGCTGTCATCCAATTGAAATGGTGTCCTTCTTTGTCTTCGTGAGCTGATACTAGCAAGAGTGGATCATGTCTTCTGCCCGCTAGCTGATGCTCGTGTAGCCTGGTCGATAGTTTTCTTCCTGTTTGACCAACATAGTACTTGTTGCAGTCACTGTACTGGTGTAGTCTAACCAGAGATTTTATAGAGTTGCAACATTACCTCATGGCTCTTGAACTCAATCCCCCAACTAATGAAGGCCAATAGACCATACACCTTCTTAACCACCCTATCAACTTGCATGGCATCCTTGAGGAATCTATGGATGTGGACCCCAAGATCCTAATGTTCCTCCACACTGCTAAGGATTCTGCCATTAAACTTGTACTGTGTCTTCAAGTTTAATTTGCCAAAGTTTATTGAATTCACTGTTTTGTTTATTGGTGTATTATGTCAAAGAATTATTTTTCTCCTTCTTTTCCCTCCATATCCCATGATACACTTGCCCTTCTCCCACTGTGGATGCACTTCACTCCTTCCATTCTCACCTCCCACATCAACATCCTTCCTTCCTTTCCCTCCTCAAAAACCCCCACATCCTCTGCCTCCAGTCTGCACTCTCTCCTGAAGTGAAGATGCACCCAACAGCTACCATCCCTCCAGGGTGTCTTCTTGAATACCAGCATATGTTACTTCATCCCAAGGTCAGCTAGTGGCCAAGCCATTCCAGTTTATAGGGCCAGGCTCCCAGTGTGTGTGACTTCCTGTTGTTGATAATCACAAATTACTCATGAGAATGCATATTTATGTTTACTCTTGTATGGTTAGAATCTGTGTTCATATGGGCGAACTGTGAATAGCTGTTTATGTTTTTTCTATACTGTGTATATACATTACATTCATGCCACCAGCTTAGGTTTTCAGCTCTCTTGGACGTCATTGCCACTGCATTAAAACCTTTTTCTGTCATACGGTATGGGGCCTGGTGTATATCCCATGTTAATATAACTTATACACAATCACTTTCTGCTCTTTGAAAACAAGTCATTCTTAGAACGTAGAGCAGCACAGCACTGTATAAGCTTCATCCCATGATATTCTGTTAACCTATATAAACCCGCTGTAGTCAAAAATCAATCTACTTCTTCTCTCCTGCAAAGCATCAGCCTCAGGACCCACATCACCAGGTTCAGGAACAGCTATTACCCTTCAGCCATCAGGCTCTTGAACCAGAGGAGATAGCTTCACTCAACTTCACTTGCCCTATCACTGAACTGCTCCCACAACCAATGGACTCTCTTTCAGTGACTATTCACCTCATGTTCTCGACACTTATTGCTGATTTATATATTTATTATTTATTTTTATTTCTTTTGTATTTGCACAGTTTGTTGTCTTTTAGACACAGGCTGACGGCCCTGTTGGGTGCAGTCTTTCATTGATTCTAGTTTAGTTATTGGACTTACTGTGCATGTCTGCAAGAAAACAAATTTCAGGGTTGTATATGGCAACATATATGTACTTTGATAATAAATTTATTTTGGACTTTGGACTTTGAACTTCGAAGCACATAACCTCTATTTTTCTTATACCTATGTGCCCAGCTGAGGATCTCTTAACTATCCCTCTTGGATCAGCCTCTACTACCACACCCGACAGTGCGCTCCATGAATTTACCACTCTCTGAGTTAAAACACCTCCCTCTGAGATCTCTCTTAAACCTTCCTCCACACACCTGGATGAGCTCTTGTATTGGCTATTACTTCCTTTTGGACAGAGTTGTTGGCTGTCCACTCTATCTATGTTATACACCTCTGTCCAGTTCCTTTTCATCTTCCTTCACTCCAAAGGGAAAAGCTTTAGCTTGCACAACCATCCTCATTATACATATTCTCTCTAATCCAGGCAGCACCCTCATAAATCACCTCTGCCCCCTCTCTAAAACTTCCACGTTCTTCCTATCATGAGGTGATTAGAACTGAACACAATACTCCAAGCCAGAGTTTTATAGAGCCGCAACACCTCTTGAATTCAATTCCCTGACTAATGAAGGCAAGCACACAATACATCGCCTTAACCTCCTATCAACTTGTGTGGCACCTTTGAAGGATCAATTGAATTGGATCCAAAGATCCTTCTGTTGCTCTTCCAACTATTGTACCTTCTTCAATTTGTTTTGTCGCCTTATAAAATATGACTATGACCTGCCCCTCAAAATCAGGGTGAGTATCCCTAACAAGACTATGTTATGTTATAACAAGACTCCTTAATATGAAGTACTGCTTTAAAAGAGACTACTTGTGCTGTATAGGAAACCATATCTGCTGATAATTGGATTGAGCTCACTTGTGATTGCATAGATTGCCTCCACCCATGAGTGAAGTATAAATACGCTGTATATAATAAAGTTTATGCCCGCACAAGACCAGATTGGAACTAAGCAAAGTAAAGAAACTAGAAAAATATAATACTGTACATTCTGTAACTGCATAACATAATAAATGGTGCCCTGGAGTGAATGTCACAAATTAAAGATTTCAATCTAACATAATCCTCTCCCAAGGCTTGAACTGAGAGCATAATGCACAGCTCTAGCCATTGCCAAGCAGTTTCCATACACAAACATGTGTTTTAACAGGTAATTTACTGTGACTACAGAATCCATATGAAACCTGCTGTATTCCAGAGCAATATACACAGTTAAAAATACACAGATATAACAATATCCTGTGAGAGTTGCTTACCACATGAAAAGCTTTCTACAAATTCTCAGAAGAACTGTTTTCAGGTTGCTTAAATGATTTAGTATTGTAACATATAGAAACTTACTAAAATATCAACTCTATGATATTATGCTAGCAGAACACTGCTGAGGAATTTCAGTTGACAACGTTAAATTTACTTAATAATAAAAACAGGCAAGCTGCCACTCATTTTTCCAGAACGATCTATTGCCATTTCAGATTTCTGGTTTCCATAGGAATTAAACTACTGTCTTGGTGAATTTTTCATTCAGACACTCTCCACGGACTGTTTTTTTTTACTTCCATGCACTGCCTTTTGGGGAGCAAAATTTTTTAATTCAGCTACAGTTTGTACATATTCCTTTCTCCTCTCTCCTCTTCTCTCCTCTTTCTCTCTCTCTCTCCCCTTTCCTGGGAAATGCTGTCTCATTCTGCCCTGCAGAGCTGATGTACGGTTAGAATGACAATAAAGTTTTTTGAATCTTGAATCTTGAATCTTTCTCTTCATCTCTTTCCTCTCTCCCGCCTCTCCGCCCTCCCCCTCCCCCTCTCCCCTCTCTCTCCCCTCTCTCCCCCCTCTCCCTTCTCCCCCTCTCCCCCTCCCCCTCCCTCTCTCCCCTCCCCCTCCCCCTCTCCCCTCTCTCTCCCCCTCTCTCCCTTCTCCCCCTCTCCCCCCTCTCCCCCTCCCCCTCCCCTCTCCCCCTCTCCCCTCTCTCTCCTCTCTCTCTCCCCTCTCTCTCCCCCTCTCTCCCTTCTCCCCCTCTCCCCCTCTCCCCTCCCCCTCCCCTCTCTCTCTCCTCTCTCTCTCCCCCTCTCTCCCTTCTCCCCCTCTCCCCCTCTCCCGCTCCCCCTCCCCTCTCTCTCTCCTCTCTCTCTCCCCTCTCTCTCCCCCTCTCTCCCCCTCCCCCTCCCCCTCTCCCTCTCCGCCCTCCCCCTCCCCCTCTCCCATCTCTCTCCTCTCTCTCTCCCCCCTCTCTCCCTTCTCCCCCTCTCCCCCTCCCCCTCCCCTCTCTCTCTCCTCCCCCTCTCCCCTCTCTCTCCCCTCTCTCTCCCCCTCTCTCCCTTCTCCCCCTCTCCCCCTCCCCCTCCCCCTCTCTCTCTCCCTTGTTTACAAAGATAATTAAATGGTTTTACTTCCTATGTCTATCCCTTCAAAGCAAGGCACAAACTGCAGCTTTGTCTCAAACTTTGACCTTTGCCACAGCCTGTAACAGTGTAAGCAAACTAATGAAGTAAAAACCTTGCCTTACATTTGGTCACCTGTCCTTAGATGAGTGTTAAGCTTTGCCTGATTAATCTGTTGTGAAGCACCTTTGGATTTTTTGTGCATCTTCAATCGTGGCTTTTATGATATCGCGAAGAGCTTGTAGTTAATGAAGTCTCTTCTATAGTGCAATGGCAGTGTGAGTAAATCTGGCAACTAATTTATAATCAAGTCTCACAGATTGCAATGAAACAGAATAATAACAACAATTTGCATTTATATAGTGTGTTTAATGCAGTAAAAAAAAGAATCTAAGCCTTCTCACATAGATGCTATGGTACAGCATTTGACAATAAGCTACTGAAGCAGATACTATGATAATTGCTTTATAAAGGTGTTATCTAAAGAAGAGGGAAGATAGAAAGATATAGAGAAGGAATTCTAGACCAGAAAATTTAATCAGAAAGAAAATCTTTGGAGTAATTGAGCTTATACTGAACATAGATGCTCTGCAAAACAATCACTGAGATGGCATACAATATTAATGGCAGGATTCTTCACAGTTTGGAGGAACAGAAGGATCCTGGGTTCCAAGGCCATAGATCCCTCAAAGTTACTGCACAAGTTGATATGATGGTTAAGAAGGTGTATGGTTAAACTGGCCTTCATAAGTAAGGGGATTGAATTCAAGAGCCATGAAGTAATGTTGCAAAACTTTAAATCTCTGGTTAGGTCACACTTAGAATTTAGTTCTGGTCACCTCATTATTGGGAGGATGTGGAAATTTTGGAGAGGTTTCAGAGGAGATTTACCAGGATGCTGCCTGGATTAGAGAATAAATATAAGAAAAAGGTTGGGTTTTTCTCTTTCAAGCCGAGCAGATGAGAGGTGGCTTGGTAGAGGTGTATAAGGTGACTAACTGCACCAGTATAACAAAGCCCAATGCAAACTTGAGGATCCATTTGCCATCTGAACATGTCACAGCCTTCCAGACTGAACATGAAATCCTACAACTTCTGTCAACTTGCTTTCTCTAAATGACTAGTAGGAGTGTAAGTGTCTGGAACCCACTGCCAGGGGTGATAGCAGAGGCTTATACAATAGGGACATTTGAAAATCTCTTGGACAGGCAGATGGATGGAAGCCAAATGGAGTGTTATGGACCATGTTGGTGGGAGGGGTTAGATTGATGATGGTGTAGGTTTGTATATGTTGGCACAACATCGTGAGCCGAAGGGGTTCATATTGTGCTGTACTTCTCTATAGTCTATGTTTTATGTTCTATGTTCCACAATTCAGTCTGCCTGTCACTTTCAGTATCCATTCTGTTTGCACTCTGACCTATCTATCTGTGACTAATTGCACTGCTATAACAAAGCCCAGTGCAAACTTGAGGATCCATCTGCCAACTGGACATATCACCACCTTCCATTCTGAGCATGAAACTCTACAACTTCAATCAGCTTGCTTTCTCTGAATGACCAGCGTGGAGTAGGCTCTTCCGGCTTTTCGAGCCATGCTGTCCTGCAATACCTGATTTAACTGTATCCTAATCACAGAACAATTTACAATGTCAAATTAACCTACCAACCAGTACAGTTTTAGACCGTGTGAAGTTAGGACAGTATTTCCATCCATCTCAATACTGCCCAAAATGACAGGCGTGTCCTGAAGCTATTTTTGTTTTGAAACGTGCCCTTATTTCATTTCATAGCTTTGAATTTCATTTGTTCCCTCTGTGAGTAAGCACATTAGATATCAGATAAGGATTATCCCATGAAACCTTATCAGAGCTTTACCTTCCCCATGAGATAGAGGCTTACCTATCCATTCCACCTCACTCCATCTTTAGAACTTAAAACCAGCTTGCGTTCTCCTTCCAGTTTGAATGAAACATCTTCAGCATGAAATATTATTTCAGTCCATTAGTCATGGTTGGTCTTCTGGCCATGTTCCACAGTTCTGTTATTAGCAGCATACACCATAGAAAAATATCATAATCACCTTCCTGCTGTTCTAGTTCACCTGTCTTTCCTAGCTATGCACTACCGTGGAGGTTTATTTTGTCCAGTCTTTCTTGCCAAAGATCAAAGTTCAAAGTAAATTTATTATCAAAGTACATACATGTCACCATAAGCAAACCTGGGATTTATTTTCTTGCGGACATTAACAGTACTTACAAAAGAAATACAGTAGCATCAATGAAAGGCTGCATACAACATAACACAACCAATGTGCAAAAGACAATAAACTGTGCAAATACAAACATTATAATAAATAACTAAGCAAAAAATGTCAAGAAGATAAGATGAAGAGTCCTTCAAAGTGAATCCATAGTTTGTGGGAACCAGTCATTCTTGGAGTGAATGAAGATGAGTGATTTTATGCACTTTGGTTCAAGAGCCTGATGGTTGAGGGGTAATAACTGTTCCTGAACATGGTAGTGTGGGTGCTGAGGCTCCTGTATCTTCTTTGAGCGGGGAGGATGATTTGGATGTTGGGTGTCCTTGATGATGGATTCTGCTTTCCTACGACAATCGTCCACGTAGATGGTCTCAGTGGTGGGGAGAGTTTTATCTGCAATGGACTGGGTTGTATCTACTACTTTTGGTAAGCTTTTCTGTTCAAAGGCATTGGTATATCCATACCAGGCCATGAGTCAACCAGTTAATAAATTTTCCACCACATATATTAGATTAGTTTAGATTATGAAGACACTCAGTCCTCATTTATTGTCATTTAGAAATGCATCCATTTAAAAATGATACAATGTTCCTCCAGAAAGGTAGCACAGAAACACAGGACAAGCCAAGACTAAAACTGACAAAACCACATAATTATAACATATAGTTACAACAGTGCAAAGCAATACTGTAATTTGATAAAGAGCAGACCATGGGCACGGTTAAAATAAGTCTCAAGTCCCGATAGCCCCATCATCTCACTCAGACGGAAGCGCTGCAAACTTGCCGATGCATTGGAAGCACCCGACCGCAGCCTACACCGAGTCTGTCCAAAAACTTCAAGCCTCCAACCAGCCCTCCGACACCGAGCACCAAGCACCATCTCAGCCGAGCGCTTCGACCCCGACCCGGCCGCCGAGCAACAAGCAAAGTCGAGGACTCGGGGCCTTCCTCTTTGGAGATTCTGGATCACACAGTAGCAGCGGCAGCAAAACAAGCATTTCAGAAGTTTCACCAGATGTTCCTCCATGCTCTCACGTCTGTCTCCATCAAATCAGGATTGTGCACGGCCCCCTACTTGACAGATAACAGTTATCATTCATCAGAGTGACCGCTGCAAGCTGTGGTGCACTGCCATCTTCTCCTCCCACACTATATTTAGAGGTTTGTAAAAGTTTTGGAAGTCATGCAAATATCTAAGAACGTAGAGGTACCTCCATGCTTTCTTTGTAGTGGCACTTACGAGCTGGACACTGGAAAGATCCTCTGAAATGATAATATGGAGAAATTTAAAGTTGTGACCCTTTCTACCTCTGATCCACCGATGAGGACTAGTTCATTGTTTCCTCCACCTGAAGTCAATAATCAGCTCCTTGGTCTTGTTGACATTAAGTGAGAGGTAGTAGTTGTGGCAACACTCAGCCAAAATTTCAATCTCCCTACTATACGTTGGTTTGTCACCACCTTTGATTTGGCCAAGGGCAGTGGTTTCATCAGCAAATTTAAATATGGCATTGGAGCTGTGTTTTGCTATCCAGTCATAAGTGTTAAGTGAGTAGAGCAGGGAGCTACGCACACAGCCTTTCCCCCACAGTCTTTGCAAATTAAAACTAAACTGTTTTCCCTCTTTCCTAATTTCGACAGGGTCTTTTATCTGAAACAAATGTATAACGCTGTAACAGCGCTAGTGACCTGGGATCAATTCCGGTGCTGTCTGTAAAGAGTTTGTACATTCTCCTCATGATTGCATGGGATTCCTTTGGATGTGTCAGTTTCCTCACACATTCCAAAGATGTATGGGGTAGTAGATGAATTGGTCACACCGGTGTAATTGAGTGGCATGAGTTCATTGGGCCAGAAATGGCTGTTACTGTGTTGTATCTCTAAGTAAATAAATCATTTTGTTTTCTCTTTACACATCGACTGCCTGATCTGTTGAGTATTTTCAGTTCTTTTTATTTTCATTACTACTAACAGACTGGGTAGATCTTTCACAGAATAATTTTGAAACCCAAAGTCCTTTTTTTAGAGGGCAAGCAAGGTGATAGTGTGATCCGTGGAACTGTTCCTCTACTGTGGAACAGTGCTAGAACATGCTAATTGTCTTCAACATAACCAGCAGATTGGAACCTTGTTTTAAAATGAGCTTAACCATTTTTTCGAAAAAGGCTTTGAAGGTGCAATTTCAGTCATGTTTTTATTTTAAATCAAAGCAAGTTCACTTTGCTTATGTTTCTCTTCAAAGCTATGTGCTGCAGCTGTTGAGACAAATGAGAATTTATTGTTCATCTGCCAGGCGTTGGTGGCGTGCATTGAAGCTGAACACAGTAGCTTGTGAAACGTGATTTACCAATTGCGAAGAACAGACTGTATGGATCATTTATCTTAACCCAGATATTGGTTCACATTTTATTCTCACCGTGTGAGCAGTTGATGTGCGGAGAGGGTGCAGTGTCGAGGGAACAATCACTTACATTTTCAAGAATGTTAAATCGTACAGCAATGTGCTATAAATGTTCCAATTGCAGTTTTACAGAAAAAGGTTGGGCTAGGGTAGCCCACACTTTATATCTGGGTAAGTAATTCTAAAGCAGGCCTACCCCAGTTTATGAATGCTCAAATTGTGTATTTGGGAGAGTGAGCATTTGGGAGACAGGCAGTACAGATTTGTTGGATGCTGGAGGGCTGCAGACAGTTTCTGCTACATGGGTACTTGGTTCACAGCTGCATTTCAACTTGCAAACAGTTTGGGTTACAAACAGACCATAGCAATGGAAAGTCAAAGGTGCGTTTTTTGTTTGCATACACATGTAAGCACAGATGTATAGACAAATGTAGTTGTTGCAATACCACAAGCACAGCATCACTGTAAGAATACAATTAGAGCAAAGGAATACAATCTTGGTTATAACCCCTCAGCCTTTGGTCTTTGAACCAGTGGGATAACTTAATTCAACTTCACTTGCCTCATCACTGAACAGTTCCCGCAACCATTCAAGGACTCTTCATTTCATGTTATCAATATTTATTCCTTTTTTTTTCTTTTGTATTTACACACTTTGTTGCCTTCTGCATGTTGGTTGTTTGTCCGCCCTATTGGGAGAGGTCTTTCATTGATTCTTTTATGGTTCTTGGATTTACTGAGTAAGAAAACAAATCTCAGGTTTGCATATGGTGACCTTTATTTACTTTGATAACAAATTTAATTTGAATTTTGAACTTTGAAGGACCAGTATGCTACTGAAGCCAAGTAACTTGCACTTAACGCATTTTTCTTACCTTTCACTCTTACGTCAGTTTCTACAGACATATTTCCACCAAAGAAACCCCATAGAAAGATGGATTCTTTCTGTGGGTCAGATGTTTCATATACAAGTTCATGAGATCCAGTTTTGAAATGTTGGAAGAAGTGCTTGGTTTAACAGTTCAATGTTTCTTTTTCAAACACTGCATGCAGAGTACTTCTTTCTTGCAATACCCTCCCCCACAACCCTATCCAACTTCAAGAGCTAATTTCCTACAAATGGCCAAACATTTAGATCCAATTCTCTTGATCTTTGAACTGGACTAATATCTCTTCCTCTCTTTCTTTCCTGCCAGTGCACTTCTTGTTATGCCTCCACATCTTCAGGTTTTTCCAAACCCCCAAAAAATGTGTTCCAATATTCCTGAAATGAATGCTGAACCTCATGATGAGATAAATTGTGATGTTCGCCATTCATTTCAGAAAAACTGAGAGATCCATTCCAATATTTATTGGTATATGTCTGGTATTATTGATTTTCAGCTAAGCAGATATTGAATGGTGATTTCTTGGAGACAATCTGTTCAATACAAAGGGCGGAGGAAGAATAAAGTCAAAACAATACATGCAAAATTAAGGTACCCGTCTCTTCTGTTATTCAATGAATGGGACTGCGGTTCCAATATAACGTCTCTTCGCTGCGCCATGACCTTTACTTGCTCTTTGCTGCGGGCCTGCTCGGGCTGCTCCGGGATTCGTGAATACGGAATTACTTTCGTTCTAAATGCCATTTGCTTACTTTTATTGTTTGCACAATTTCGTCTCTCTGCACATTGGGATTTGTTTTTTTTTTAATGGATTCCTTTGGGTTTCTTGTTTTGTGGCTGCCTGTAAGGAGACGATTTTCAAGGTTGTATAATGCATACGTACTTCGACAATAAATGTACTTTGAACTTTGAACATCAAATGAGCCAATTATCTTGACTACCAGTCTTCTAACTTATATGTTGACAGTCATGTTGCATTTCCTGTTGAAGATGCTTATATGTGGAAAGAATCCTGATTTCTTAATTAGTCTTCCAGTCAATGCCTTCGTAACATTGTCAACTTGGCTGTGATGGCCATATCAGCGGCTTATGCATTAATATGAGAATAGTAAATATCCCGATAATGTGGGCTAAATTCAGAAAATTAAGCCAAAAAATGAGGACTGCTTCTAGATATGGCACATACTGCATTCAGAAATTTAGATTTAACTTAATAGGTGGGATGATCTCAAGTGATATTACTACATGAATCACACCACTTAAAATGCCACCAAAAGTGACATTTCTGTGCTCATAGTACATTTCAGAACTTAGCTAAGTGCAATCAAAAGATCTGTCAGAAATATCCAAAGCAATTTCTCAAGTCACTGGTGCTTTGCTTAGCATTTCATATTCTATCAGTTTAATGATATCATCAAAGCAAGAGCAAATGGCTTAGAAAGGATTCTTTGTCACTGTTGACTTTCTCAATGTCTTGGGTTTTGATAGATTGATTCCGCATGCCCATCTGTGCACCTTTGGAGAATTCATATATTACTCTAACAGGCAAGTCTTCAATTTTAATCAGGTGCAGGTGGTATGTGAGACGGAAATCATCACAGATGTATGTGTCAATGCCCTGGCAGTGCTGTGACTCATTTAACCTTCCCAATTCTGGACAAATTGAGAGACTGGTTAAAGGGATCAGACTAACACTGATTCAGCCACAAAAATATAGGGCTCACTTTTTCCTTCGGGATGTTCTACCCCGAGAAAGTAGTGCAACTTCTTTACAGTGGTATGCAAAAGTTTGGGCACCCCGGTCAAAATTTCTGTTACTGTGAATAGCTAAGCGAGTAAAAGATCCACTGATTTCCAAAAGGCATAAAGTTGAAGGTGACACATTTCTTTAATATTTTAAGCAAGATTACTTTTTTAATTCCATCTTTTACAGTTTCAAAATAACAAAAAAGGAAAAGGGCCCGAAGCAAAAGTTTGGGCACCCCGCATGACAGTACTTAGTAACACCCCCTCTGGCAAGTATCACAGCTTGTAAATGCTTTCTGTAGCCATCTAAGAGTCTTTCAATTCTTGTTTGGGGGATTTTCACCCATTCTTCCTTGCAAAAGGTTTCTAGTTCTGTGAGATTCTTGGACTGTCTTGCATGCACTGCTCTTTTGAGGTCTATCAATAGATTTTTGATGATGTTTAGGTCGGGGGACTGTGAGGGCCATGGCAAAACCTTCAGCTTGCACCTCTTGAGGTAGTCCATTGTGGATTTTGAGGTGTGTTTAGAATCATTATCCTGTTGTAGAAGCCATCCTCTTTTCATCTTCGGCATTTTTTTACAGATGGTGGGATGTTTGCTTTCAGAATTTGCTGGTATTTAATTGAATTCATTCTTCTCTCTAGCAGTGAAAAGTTTCCCGTGCCACTGGCTGCAACACAAGCCAAAAGCAAGATCGATCCACCCCCAGGCTTAACAGTTGGAGAGGTGTTCTTTTCATGAAATTCTGCACCCTTTTCTCTCCAAACATACCTTTGCTCATTGTGGCCAAAAAGTTCTCGTTTAACTTTGTCAGTCCACAGGACTTGTTTCCAAAATGCATCAGGCTTGTTTAGATGTTCCTTTGCAAACTTCTGACGCTAAATTTTGTGGTGAGGACGCAGGAAAGGTTTTCTTCTGATGACTCTTACGTGAAGGTCATATTTGTGCAGGTGTCGCTGCACAGTAGAACAGTACACCACCACTCCAGAGTCTGCTAAATCTTCCTAAAGGTCTTTTGCAGTCAAACGGGGGTTTTGATTTGCCTTTCTAGCAATCCTACAAGCAGTTCTCTCAGAATGTTTTCTTGGCCTCAACTTGACCTCCATTGTTCCTGTTAACTGCCATTTCCTAATTACATTATGAACTGAAGAGACCTTGGTAAAAGTTATCTGAGAGCTCAAATCTCTTGGGGTGCCCAAACTTTTGCATGGTGCTCCTTTCCTTTTTTCACTTTAAAATTGTACAAAACAGAAATAATACACTAATCTTGCTTAAAATGTTGAAAAGAATGTTTCATCTTTGACTTTATGACTTTTGGAGATCAGTTCATCTTCTACTCACTTAACTATTCACAGTGACAGAAATTTTGACCTTGGGTGCCCACACTTCTGCATGTCACCGTACTTATCTTTCTTCAGAATTTGTGTCTTATCTAGCTAGCTTGAATTTCCTCTAAACTGTCAGTTTTCAGTTTCAATTGATGCTTTCCACCAGGACATTTTTTTTTGTGGTCTGCCTTTCCCAGTTGCTTTATTTTTAAATTTGTGAGGATTCTACAGACTAACATCGATTTTCTCTTTGCACGCCAGTAAGGATATCAGAAGTTTTAAGAGGAGGGTATTTCACTCAGGTCCACTGCCTGAGTAGAAAAGCCAGCAGCAGTTCGCTACAGCGAAAAAAAGCTTTGACCTGTGACTAATTGACATTTGGGATTGATTCTGGAATGGGTGTTGTACAATTGAGCCGGAATTGATTAGAGAGCATAAGGTAAAAGAATTCTTAGGGGCAAGTAATCATAATATGATCAAATTTACCTTGAAATTTAAGAAGCTGAAGTCAGATTTATCAGTATTACAATGGAGTAAAGTGAATTACAAAGGCATGAGAGAGGAGTTGCCAGCATTGATTGGAAAAGAACACTGGCAGTGTCATGGTCCGGTCCGTGAAGTCCGCATTCCGGTTCACAGTCCGGTCCGTGGACTCAGGACTCTGGATCTTCCAGCTGTCCCTTGTTTGAGTTAATCATAGGCTCCTGATTCCCATCTTTGGGCTTGCAATTTAAGTAGCCTTGGGATTGAGTGTGGGTTGTTGGTTAGTCTTGTCAGTTCCCCTTGGAACAATCTGCTGATGGAAGGCTAGTGAAACCATTTGTGATCTCTAGGCCGGGTTGGAGGACCACTGCTTCATGGAGCCTTGCTGCCACTTGTTGGAGTGGTCTTTGTGGTATGGATTCAGCTGTTTCCGGGACAGCTGAGAGGCTGCCAGCCACTCCGAGCTAGGTAGGGATCCGGCTGTTTCTGTAGCCAGCTGAGGTTGCTGGCTGAACAGAGACTTGGAGCTACCTTGGAACAGAGATGGAACTGTCTGCTGTTCTTTGGTGTTTGTCTTGTCTTGTCCTTGCCTCTGTGGGGTAATCAGGCCATTTTGCCATTGCCCTGGGGGGGGACCTGTCTTGTCTTGTCCTTGCCTCTGTTGGGTAAGTCTGGCTGTTCTGCTGTTACTTGATGGAGAGACCTGTCCCACCTTGGTGTGGAGATGAAGATGAGTCCTGGTTCTATGTTTATGTTCTGTCCTGTCTCATGTTAGTGTTGTGTCAAAGATGAGTCACAGCTTGTCGAAGGATACATCCTGGCTGTATGTTGATGTTCGGTTCCCAGTCTGCCTCTGAGCTCCAAGACCGCTAGCCCCGACGATCCCGCGGCCAAGGCGCCAAGGCCCCTGGCCCCGACGATCCCGCGGCCAAGGACCAAGAACCCAGGAACCTGAGCCCCGACGATCCTGCAGCCAAGCTCAGGACTCAAGACCCCAGCCTCAAGCCTCGAGCAAAGACCCCAGACTATCTCCAAGGTCAGGCCTCTAGACCACAGCCACATCCTGTCCTGAAGCCATGTCATGTCCTTGCCTGGTTCCGGTGTCTGATCCCGAGGCAAGACCCAGGTTCTTGGTCCTTGTCCAGTCTCGGGCTCGGAGTCCAAGCCTTGTCTCCTAGTCCATGGTTCCTAGTCCTGGTCCCACTTTCCCTAGTCCAAGTCTGCATTCTTGTCCCTGCTCCTGGTCTGAATCCTGTCATGTCCCTACTCTAGCCAAGTCCTGTTCTTTGTACTTCATTGTCTGTGTCTCGCATGTGGGTCCGTTCCCAGCACCCCATTGTGACAGGCAGGGGTAATGGCAGGCATTTTTGGAAGCAATTCGAAAGGCACAGGACATACACATCCCAAAGAGGAAGATGCATTCTAAAGGAAAGATGACACTACCATGGCAAACGAGAAGGCAAAGCCAACATAAAAACCAAAGTGAGGGCATAAATGGAGCAAAAATTAGTGGGGAGTGAGAGGATAGTGAGCTTTTAAATATCAACAGAAGGCAATTGAAAAAGGCATTAAGAAGATAAAGATGGAAAACAAAAGTAGACTTGCCAATAATATTAAAGAGGAGAAAGTGTAAAAGGAAGGTGAGAGTGGATATTTGACCACTGGAAAACGATGCTGGAGAGGTAGTAATGGTGGACAAACTGAGTAAGTATATTACATCAGCTGGAAAACACCAGTAGTGTGTTGGAAGTTCCAGATGTCAGAGGCCATGAAGCGTGTGAAGTTACCATTAGTAGAGAGAAGGTTCATGAGAAAGTGAAGAGTGTGAAGGTAGATAAGTCACCTAGACCAGATAGTTTACACCCCAGGGTTCTGAAAGAGGTGGCTAATCAAATTGTGGAGACATTAGTAATGATCTTTCAAGAATCACTAGATCCTGGAATGGTTCTGAAAGAATGGAAAATCACAAATGTTACTTCACTCTTCAAGAAGGGAGGGAGGCAGAAGAAAGGGGACTATAGGCCAGTTAGTTGGGAAGATGTTGAAGTCAATTATTAAGGATGAGGTTTCAAGGTACTGGGAGGCACATGATAAATTAGGCTGTAGTCATCATTGTTTCTCCAAGGGAAAATCTTGGCAAATAAACCTGTAGGAATTCTCTGAAGAATTAACAAGCAGTATAGACAAAGGAGAATCGGTTAATTTGTATTTGGATTTTAAGAAGGCTTTTAAAAGGTGCTGCTGACCAAGCTAGAAGCCCATGATATTACGGAAAATATTCTAGAATATCAAAGCAGTGGTTGATTGGCAAGAGGCAAAGAGTGGGAATAAAGGGAGCCTTTTCTGGTATTCCACAGGGCTCTGTGTTGGGTCTGATTCTTTTATGTTATATGTCAATGATTTGGATGGTGGAACTGATGACTTTGTTGCAGAGTTTGCAGATAATATGAAGATAGGTGGAGGGGAAGGTAGCTTTGAGGAAGTAGAGGGGCTACAGAAGGGTTGGACAGATGAGGAGAATGGGCAAAGAATGGTAGATGAAATACAGTGATGTATGGTCATGCACTTCAGTAGAAAAAAATGAAAGGGTTGACTATTTTCTAAATGGAGAGAAGATACAAAAAACTGAGGTGCAAAGGGACTTGGGAGTCCTTGTGCAGGATTTCCTAAAGGTTAGTTTGCAGGTTGAGACTGTGGTGAGGAAGGCAAATGTGATCTTACTATTCATTTCAAGAGGGCTAGAATATAAAAGCAAGGATGTAATGTTGAGACTTTATAAAGCACTGGTAAGACCTCAGTTGGAATATTGAGCAGTTTTAGTCCCCTTGTCTTAGACAGGATATGCTAAAACTGGAGAGGTTTCAAAGGAGGTTCACGAAAATGATTCCAGAATTGAATGGCTTGTCATATGAAGAGCGTTTGATGACTCTGGGCCTGTACTCACTAGATTTTAGAAGAATGTAGGGTGACATCATTGAAACCTATCAAATGGTGAAAGGCCTTGTTAGAGTGAACGTGGAGAGGATGTTTCCTATGAAGGGAGAGTCTTAAGACCAGAGGACATAACCTCAGAATAGAGGGATGCCCTTTTAGAATGCAGATGAGGATGAATTTCTTTAGCCAGAGAATTGAATCTGTGAAATTCTTTGCCACAGGCAGCTGTGGAGGGGGAGTCTTTATGTATATTTAAGGCTGATGTTAATAGATTCTTGATTGGTCAGGAATGAAGAAATACAGGGAGAAGGCAGGAGATTGGGGCTGAGAGGAAAGTTGCATCAGCATTGATGAAATGGTGGAGCAGACTCGATGGGCCAAATGGCCCTATCTGTTCCTATGTCTTATAGTCTTGTAAACAGCCTTTGATAGCAAAGATATTGCCTAATTGTTTTTCTGCTTGTACAGGGTGTATATCTCATAATATTGATATGGAAAACCTTACTGCTTCTTGACATTTTTCATAACTGCAACTTAGTGATTCCTTGTGTATTTTATCTGGACTTTGATGTTGCCATACTTGCTTTTCAAATTCTTCTGAAACCTCATGTCTTCACATTTCTGTAACCTTTATCCTTCAAGTGTCTGAGTTGACTACATGCTACTAAATGTGACATCTTCCCTTCTCTGATTTTTTTTTTGTTTCACTACATGACAAGTACTCATACTTTCACTCTGGCTAACCCTACATTCTCAAATTCCTGCCTAAATTTCTGATACCTCTCTCTTTTCTTTTAATGTATTCAATTAACAAACCACTGTCTGCATGGAGGATGTACTTTCTCCCCATGACCATATGGGTTTCCTCCGGACGCTCCAGTTTCCTCCCACATTCCAAAGGTATACAGTTAGGGTTATGGCTAGTAAGTTATGGGCATCCTATATTGGAGTTAGAAGTGTGGTGACACTTGTAGGCTGCCCCCAGCACGATCTGGTTTGACGCAAATGACTCATTTCACTGTACGTATTTTTCAATGTTTCAATCTACATGTGATAAATAAAGATAATCTCGAATCTCTTTTAATATCCCAGTACACGATTGGTGTCACATTTGGTCTGAGAATCCTTTGTCTGAATCAAATTAAGCTATATCATATCTGAGTGTATATATGAGCATATAAAGTACAGGCAAGAGTAGATGACTTGGCCCCTCATGCCTACTCTTCTATTCAATAAGATCATGGTTGATCTGATTGTAACCTTAACACCTCATTCCCGCCTGCCCCGGTAACCTTTTGTTCCATTGCTTAATAATAATCGATCCACCTCTGCTAAAAAATACTTAAAGATATTTGCACCATGTTTTTAGGAAAATCATTTTAGACTCAAAACTTTTTGAGAAAAATACCTAACCTCTATCTTAACTGGACGATTCCTTACTTTTAAACAGTTCCTAGTTCTAGATTCTGCTATGAGAGAAAACATCCTGTTTATATCCATCCTGTAAGACTCCTCAAGATCTTATGTGTTTCAACAAAGTCCTCTCAGAGTGTTCTAAACATCAAAAAATACGAGCACATCGAATGCATCCCTTCACCATAATATAACCCACTTATTCCAGGTAGTGGTCTAAGAAACCTTCTCTAAACCTTTTCCAATGCTCTTGAATCCATCCTTAAAAAAAATAAGATTAGCGCTGATCATACAGTGGTAATCCAAATGTGCTCTGAACAATGCCCCAGACAATGTGACTAAAGAATATTGTTTTAATTTTGTATTTAATTCACTAGCATTCTGCCAGCATTCCTAATTATTTTCATACCAACATCTTAGCCTTTTGTCAATCATACACTGGGACACACAGATGATGAAGTTAAGAAGCCAGATTTGAAGGAACGCATCCATAAAGTCATAGTCAGAGAGCATTAGTACACAGAAGCAGACCTGTTAGTCTGTGCTGAACTATTATTCTGTCTATTCCCATCGATTTGAACCTAAACCAAAAATCCACCCCCAACCCATTCTTGTATTTATCCAAATTTCTCTTAAATGCTGAAATCAAACTTGCATCCAATACATCCACTGGTGGCTCATACCAGACTCTCACCCATCCTCTGAGTGACGAAGATGCCCTTCATGTTCCCCTTCAGTATTTCACCTTTCACCTTTAATCTGTGACCTCTAGTTCTAGTCTCACCAAGTCCTATACATCTCAGATGATTGTTGGAGCTATCCTTGTGGCAGACCTGCAGAGGGTGGTGTGCTAAGCAGAAAGTATCATTTATGTCTGCTCTCTGTTTTGTGTTAGCCAGCTGGTCATCAAGACATATTTATGAGTCTTTATTGTCTGTAATAACCTTTGGTGCTGCACATTAGCAAATATGTCCTGTAAATCTAAGTTTAGTACAGCCACCAGTTCTTGTTCGTGCTCACCAAAGGTTACATTTTCAAAGAAATCTATTAAAAGCAACTTTTAAAGCAAATTCTTCTCAATGTTGTGCTAATGGCTAGGCAAAGTGATTTACACCGTTATGTTTCCCTCTATAAACACAGGAGGTCTATTTTGGAATCCCGCATAACTCCAGTCCAAAAGGCTATACTGTAAGTTAGAGTCACAGAGATGTGCAGCATAGAATCGGCACTTTAGACCACTGAGTCCATGCTGACCATCTACCACCCTTTTACAGTTATCCCATACTAACGCGCTTCTCATTTCACCTGCTTTCCCACCCACCTACCTTCCCCTTCGCTTGGCTTCATTTCTCACCTTCCAGCTTGTACCCCTTCCTCTCCTACCACCTTTTTCGGGCTTCTCCTTTCCTTTCCAGTCCTGATGAAGAGTCTTGTCCCAAAATGTCAACTCTATATTCCTCTCTATAGGTGCTGCTGAGTTCCTCCAGCATTTTGTGGGTGTTACTCTGGATTTCCAGCATCTACAGAATCTCTGTGTTGATCATTTCCTGCTGCACTACGAAGTCTCTTCAAAGCATGCATACCCTGAAGAATTTAAATCTTCTCTTCAATGGCAGTTCACTGGGGGACCCTCTCTCACTGATTCCCCACCCACCCTGTGAACTTTGCCCTCCAATTCTAACACTGTGTTCACCCACATTTGCTGTCTTAGTCACATGTTTCCCTGGAACTTGTCCCTGCCGCTATCTTGTTATTCCCTTTTTCTTCAGATCTTTACCATTTTTTCTCACTTCTATGCTTCTTACTTCATCCTCTCTCCTTCATCCAGTTATTGTCCCTCTTACCTGGTTTCACCCATCATCTTCTAGTTTATACTCCTTCCACACTGCCCCCTGTTATTAATCTGGCTTCTTTCCCCTTCCTTTCCAGGCCTGATCAGGGGTCTCAGTCTGAGACATCTACTCTTTATCCTACTCCATAGATGCTGCCTGACCTGTTGAGTTGCTCCAGCACTTTGTGTGCGTTGCTTTGGATTTCCAACATCTGCAGCATCCTTTGTGTTTATGAATCTGTAAGGGGGTTTCGTCTTTTATGTTACTGCGTAGGCTAATTAAAATGGCTTTGTTATGTTATACTTGGGAATGCTTCTTTGTTATGTTAAATGCTGAGAAAGTTCTTGTGCGAGCAGCTTGTTTTGGGTTTGACTATGAAAAGAGATTTTACGAACCAATTGGGATAGTTGTTATGTTTTTGGTGTATCTGAAGATATTGTATGCACAGAGTTTTGCGGCAGAAGGCAGGAGAGAGAGATAAAGGAAGGACCAGGTGCTGTGAGTCCACTAACGGGGTCGGATCCCGAGCGGGGAGTTGGCGAGGAGAGGAGACGGACTCGTGGGGAGCGTCTGGTCAACCACCATTGTTGGTCCCAGGCAGCCAGTCGAGGTGGTCCGAGGGATCGCAAGGTGAAGGAGGATCCTGAGCTCCAACTGTTTGTGCACAAAGAGATTGAGCTTTGATAAGTGTGGCACCTTTTATTATCCTTTTATATTTTATTCTCTAATTATATAGTTCCGGTAATATCTATAAACTGTAAATCATTTAATCGTATCTGGTGTATTGTCTGTTATTTGGGTGGGGTGGGGTACATCTCACAGCATCCACACAAACTTATTACCCAGTTTGCCGGCGCCAAGGGCTGTTTCCCTAGACGACAGCGAGTCTAGCGACCCTGAGGCTGGCCAGGGGAGCTACAAATCCCGTACGAATCTCATTTTAATTTATCTTCTCATTTCTCATCAACTCTCCCATATTCTACCACTCACCTACACATGAAGGGTGATTTACAGAGGCCGGTTGACCAATGAATCCATGTTCTTTGAAAACTGAAGCCAAAAGAGCAAAGCCATGGTACAAATGCCACAGAGACAACAATCGAGCTCAGGGCTGAACAAGAGTCTTTGATATTGCAAGCCGATGGTTCTACTAGCTGTGCTGCCCAAGGCCAAGACAATGAAGTAGCAGGAATTTCTTTTACTATTTCCACAAGGATTCATATGATTGAGACTTTGATCAATATATATGTACCGTATATATCCAGCTGGTGATCTGTACCATTAGAGGCAGCATTATATTGTGGTCAAAGTCCATAAATAAAAGAGACCGCTTAACAGGATGCAGAAGAGGCTGTAGTGATCTCTGCTGGGCAAAGAAGCATAGCTGAGGCCCCATCTAGCCCACATAATTTGTACTTAACATTTATCCATAGTTGTTTAAGTCCCAGTTGAGTTGCCTAAGTTGAAGAGATTCCTTAAGACATCATAAGCAACAGCAAAAGCAGCAGCAGAATCAAAATGTTGTTGCTTTCATAATCCAAAATCATTTTTGATTTGTAGAAAATTCAAGCAAGCAAATTTTAGGACCAGGTTTATTTTGCTTGCTTGATGCAGGTTTGAAGAGGAGAGTATTTCCTAATAAAAATGCAGTTCCATAGTTTAGATGGATACCACAGATGGTACTAGTGTGAGGTTGTCGGTCCTTTAAAATGAAGTTGACACATTCACCTCTCCTTCAACATATACAGGTCCCTGTGAGGAGATTTATAGATATGGGCATCAGGCTCATGACAGGTGTGGGCAAAACACCTTTGGTGCTATTACACTACCATTCGGTGGCTCCATGTGAACTTGCCATCTTTCTTAGCATCGAGGCAATCGGCTATCTGCCAAGTGGAGCCTGCAATCCAGTCCTTCTCCACAGCATCAGCAATATTAAAGGAAAGCACAGCAAGCAGCAACGAGTCAAATATACCTGTAAAAGTGATAAGTCCTTGAGAAGAGCAAGGGAAAAAAAAGAGCAAAAATAATATTTTATAACCAGAAGGATTAACAATGAGGAAGTGCATTTGAAAATGATCACTATCCTGCTGCAGGGAATGCAGTAACATTCAATAGAATTCAGAACAATGAAGAGTGGCCTCAGTGGAGTGGATGTAGAGAGGATATTTCCTATGGTGGAGGAGTCTAAGATTAGAGGGCACAACCTTGGAATAGAGGAGCATCCTTTTAGAATGGTGATGAGGAGGAATTTCTTCAGCCAGAGAATGGTGAATCTATCAAATTCGTTGCCGCAGATGGCTGTGGAAGCCGGTCGTAGGCTATGTTTAAGGCAGAGGTTGATAGATTCCTGATTAGTCAGGGCATGAAAAGATATGGTGAGAAGGCAGGAGATTTGACAGAGAAGGAAAATGGATCAGCCATGATGAAATGGCGGAGCAGACTCAATGGGTCAAATGGTCTAATTCTGCTCCTCTATCTTCTGGTCTTATGGGTCATGTTCTGTCAAAGACTCATTGATATAGATGTCCAAATTAACTGACAAAGGGAATGCAATTATCTGGCCTGAGCAGAGAAGAAGATCAAACCAAA
Source organism: Mobula hypostoma (assembly GCF_963921235.1). Lineage (NCBI taxonomy): Eukaryota > Metazoa > Chordata > Chondrichthyes > Myliobatiformes > Myliobatidae > Mobula > Mobula hypostoma. The sequence goes on along the minus strand of NC_086101.1, from coordinate 85,390,906 downwards.
TGTTTTAATTTGCATGATGTACTGGTGTAGTTAAGAGAAGAAAGGGAAAGAACAGGAGCAAAAGGAGAAAGTCACTGTAATATGTGGTAGTAAATAAAAATGTCCTGTATTTACATAAGCCTTGAGAGGGAGTTACATGTGAACTATTATCTTTAGGCTTCTGTTGGGCAGGGTTGACCACGAATGTTGCATCTTTGCTGTCCAAATACGCAAAACCTGGGTAGTACAACATGGAGAGCAAGTTGTTGCCCAGGTAACAAGCTCTGCCTCTCCACGTATCTAATGAACCCAAAGGAACAGTAGAGACCGATACAGTTTAGCACCAGCAGCATGGCAGGAGTTGCCTCCTCCCCCAGCGTTGAACTCAATACATGAAGGTGTTAGAGATTCCAAATTTTCCCCTCAGAGTTTACTTGTGAAACCAACCCCATGAATGTGTACAGCCACAAGGCAGCAGAAGTTTGAACATAGAACATAGAACATAGAACATAGAATAGTACAGCACAGTACAGGCCCTTCAGCCCACAATGTTGTGCCAACCCTCAAACCCTGCCTCCCATATAAGCCCCCACCTTAAATTCCTCCATATACCTGTCTAGTAGTCTCTTAAACTTCACTAGTGTATCTGCCTCCACCACTGACTCAGGCAGTGCATTCCACGCACCAACCACTCTCTGAGTAAAAAACCTTCCTCTAATATCCCCCTTGAACTTCCCACCCCTTACCTTAAAGCCATGTCCTCTTGTATTGAGCAGTGGTGCCCTGGGGAAGAGGCGCTGGCTATCCACTCTATCTATTCCTCTTATTATCTTGTACACCTCTATCATGACTCCTCTCATCCTCCTTCTCTCCAAAGAGTAAAGCCCTAGCTCCCTTAATCTCTGATCATAATCCATACTTTCTAAACCAGGCAGCATCCTGGTAAATCTCCTCTGTACCCTTTCCAATGCTTCCACATCCTTCCTATAGTGAGACGACCAGAACTGGACACAGTACTCCAAGTGTGGCCTAACCAGATTTTTATAGAGCTGCATCATTACGTTGCGACTCTTAAACTCTATCCCTTGACTTATGAAAGCTAACACCCCATAAGCTTTCTTAACTACCCTATCCACATGTGAGGCAACTTTCAGGGATCTGTGGACATGTACCCCGAGATCCCTCTGCTCCTCCACACTACCAAGTATCCTGCCATTTACTTTGTACTCTGCCTTGGAGTTTGCCCTTCCAAAATGTACCACCTCACACTTCTCCGGGTTGAACTCCATCAACCACTTCTCAGCCCACCTCTGCATCCTATCAATGTCTCTCTGCAATCTTTGACAATCCTCTACACTATCTACAAGACCACCAACCTTTGTGTCATCTGCAAACTTGCCAACCCACCCTTCTACCCCCACATCCAGGTCGTTAATAAAAATCACGAAAAGTAGAGGTCCCAGAACAGATCCTTGTGGGACACCACTAGTCACAATCCTCCAATCTGAATGTACTCCCTCCACCACCACCCTCTGCCTTCTGCAGGCAAGCCAATTCTGAATCCACCTGGCCAAACTTCCCTGGATCCCATGCCTTCTAACTTTCTGAATAAGCCTACCGTGTGGAACCTTGTCAAATGCGATCAGAGTTTTTGTTCTCCTCGGTGAGATGCCAATCACAGCTGATGAAACCACATCTGCCCGAAGCAGCTGGTTTTAGGGCACCGGTAACCCACCTTTGCTCCTTCTCCTGTCAGTAGAAAAGGTTCTGCTGGACTTAGTAGCTAAGTCGAAGGTGAAGTCCAGGAGCTGGACTTGGTTGTCAGAGGCTTTTTAAGGGCAAGCCATTGGGGGCATTTAATAGGTAGTGGGAGCTTGTCCCCGTTACCACCCTTGGCTATAACAACCTTAAGAAACCAAAATTATTATCACTCAATACAAAAATCATTAATGAATGATAGTCCCAAACTGATAACTTTGTAGCAGATAACTGTGGCTGCAGAAACTTATCTCTTTACTAAGAAACATTTTCTCAGTGAGATAAAGCATGTATAAATACATATTGGAGAGAGAAATTTATTTCCATCTTGAGTATACCTAATGATTTGGTCTTCAATACCCTGAGGAGTGACAGTTGAAATTTCTACAAGTTCAGTTTTAAATGAACCATCCATTGTTGTTTGAAGTAACGAGTGAGAGAGCAATGCCTTGCAGGGCTTGGAGCCATTTCAAACCAGCAAGTCTCATCAGGAGTGAGTCATTGCTTGAATTAGTAAATGAGAAAGTAACAATGTGCAGGGCATGAGCCATTTGAAAACAGGAAATCTTCTTGGAATTGAGTCTTATTTGAACCAATAAAAAGAAAGGAGGCATAAATGGATTGGCCATTGTGGAAGTGGCCATAGTGTGAGTGGGCCAGTGTTAGAGTGATCAGTCTTTGTCTCAGCAGGCTTCAGTGAAAACAGATGGAGGTTAAAGGTGTTGGATTAGTTGATTGTAGAACTCAAGTTTAAGAAGAGCCAAGGGTATAACAAGTGTAGGCAGGATGATAGTTATACTTTATACTTTACCTTATTGTCGCAAAACTATTGATATTAGAACGTACAATCATCACAGCGATATTTGATTCTGCGCTTTCTGCTCCCTGGATTACAAATATTAAATCTTAAAAATATTAAAAATCGTAAATATTAAAAATTTAAATTATAAATCATAAATAGAAAATAGAAAAATGGAAAGTAAGGTAGTGCAAAAACACTGAGAGGCAGGTCTGGATATTTGGAGGGTACGGCCCAGATCCGGGTCAGGATCCGTTCAGCAGTTTTATCACAGCTGGAAAGAAGCTGTTCCCAAATCTGGCCGTAGGAGTCTTCAAGCTCCTGAGCCTTCTCCCAGAGGGAAGAGGGACAAAAAGTGTGTTGGCTGGGTGGGTCGTGTCCTTGATTATCCTTGCAGCACTGCTCCGACAGCATGCAGTGTAAAGTGAGTCCAGGGACGGAAGATTGGTTTGTGTGATGTGCTGTGCCGTGTTCACGATCTTCTGCAGCTTCTTTCGGTCTTGGACAAGACAACTTCCATACCAGGTTGTGATGCTTTCTACAGTGCATTTATAAAAATTAGTGAGGGTTTTAGGGGACAGGCCAAATTTCTTTAGCTTTCTCAGGACGTAAAGGCGCTGGTGGGCCTTCTTGGCAGTGAACTCTGCTTGGTTGGACCAAGTCAGGTCATTTGTGATATTGACCCTGAGGAACTTAAAGCTTTTGACCTGTTCCACTTGCGCACCACCGATGTAAATTGGGTCGTGCGGTCCGCTACTCCTTCTGAAGTCAACAACCAATTCCTTCGTCTTGCTGACGTTGAGGGATAGGTTATTGTCTTCGCACCATGCCATCAGGTTCTTAATTTCCTCTCTGTACTCAAACTCATCATTACCCGAGATACGACCTACAATTGTTGTGTCATCAGCAAACTTATATATTGAGTTTGATGGAAACTTGGCTACACAATCATGGGTGTACAGTGAGTACAGCAGGGGGCTGAGTACACAGCCTTGTGGGGCACCGGCGCTCAGAGTGATTGTAGGGAAGAGCTTGTCCCCTATTTTTACAGCCTGGGTCCTGTCTGTGAGGAAGTTGAAGATCCAGCTGCAGATCTGAGTGCTAAGGCCCAGGTTCCGGAGCTTAGGAATCAGTTTGTTTGGAATGATGGTATTAAAGACAGAGCTGTATTCAATGAAAAGGAGCCTTATGTATGCATCTTTATTCTCCAGGTGTTCTAAGGAGGAATGTAGGACCAGAGAGATGGCATCTGCCGTTGATCTGTTGCTGCTGTATGCGAATTGCAAAGCATCGAGGTTGACCGGTAGGCTGTGGTTGATGTGTGCCATAACCAATCTCTCGAAGCACTACACAGCAATTGATGTCAGATACAGGTTGATAGTCATTCAGGCATGCCAACTTGCTCTTCTTCGGCACAGGGATTATCGTTGCCTTCTTAAAACACGAGGGGATCTTAGACTGAAGCAACAAGCAGTTGAAGATGTCAGCAAACACTCCAGCTAGCTCACTCGCACAGGCCCGGAGAACCCATGCCGGGACACCATCTGGGCCCGTCACCTTCCTTGGATTTATCCTCAGGAAGGGCCTTCTAACGTCGTCCTTGGTGACGATGAATCTCGATGCCACCAGGTCCGATTCATCGGGAGGGAGCGGGACGCTCCTCTTCTGTTTGAATCTTGCGTAGAATACGTTAAGTTTGTCTGGAAGAGAAGCACCACAGTTATTGATATTCCCAGCTTTTTCTTTATGCCCAGTGATCTCATTTAGACCCTGCCATAGTCTACTGGCATCCCTCTGGTTAGCCTGGGCTTCCAACTTGGCTCGATATTGCCTCTTGGTGCCCTTAATGGCTTTCCGGAGTTCATGCCTGGTTTCCATGTAGCAACTGGTATCCCCGGACTTAAAAGCCGTAGCTCTAGCCTTTATTCCAGTTTGGGAATACCCGGATCGTCCTGCGAGGCACACAGTCCTCCGTGCATTTCTAGATAAAGTCCGTGACAGCTGAGGCATACTCATCGAAGTTAGCTGCCAAGTCCTTGAATACTAACCAGTCCACCGACTCAAAGCAGTCATGGAGGACCTCATCCGTTTCCTCCATCCAACGCGACACTACTTTTGACACCGTGACCTCCCACTTCAGTTTCTGTTTGTAAGCGGGGAGGAGGAGTACGGCCTGATCGTCCGATTTTCCAAAGTGAGGTTGTGGGACGGAACGGTAGGCATCCGTGACTGCTGTGTAGCAGTGGTCAAGTATATTCGAGACTCTAGTGGGGCAGGAGAAATGATGGTATAAATTCGGCAGCGCCTTTTTAAGATTGGCCTGGTTAAAGTCCCCAGCTGTAATGAGCAAAGCTTCCGGATACCTGGTCTCAATTTCACTGATGTTGGCATACAGTATGTTCAGAGCACACTCCACATCCACCTGGGGGGGGAATGTAGACCGCTATCAGTATGACCAAGGTGAATTTCCTTGGCAGATAGTAGGGACGACACTTCACCGACAAGTGTTCCAGGTCTGGGCTGCAGGAGCTTGTCAGTGCCACTGTGTCCGAGCACCACGCAGTGTTGATCAGTAGGCAGACACCACCTCCCCTCGTCTTGCCCGAAGACGCCGTGGGGTCCATCCGATGGATCAAAAATCTCTCCAGTCGGATGGCACAGCCGGGGGTGGCAGGGGAGAGCCAGGTCTCAGTGAAACAGAATACACAGCAGTTCTGCATTTCCCTGCAGTAGGTGAGTCTCCCTTTAAGGTCATCCAACTTGTTACCTGTGGCTTGCACATTTGCTAGTAGGATGGTGGGCATAGGGACCCCGAAGCCCCTCAGCTTCAATCTGACCAGCAGCCCAGCTCTTTTCCCATGCTTCCTCGGTAAATAGTTCATCTTTCCAGGTTTCTATCGATGTAGTGTGTTGTTGTCTGCTCTTTGAGGTTGGTGAACGCATCCTGCGGGGACCGATTGGCAGGTCGCGTCGCCAGGCGCTCTGGGTCGGGCCGAGTAACGGGGGAGGCTCTGCTGCCACTTCCAGCTGCCGGGGGCCCGGGCTGTCAATTGGGTTGGGCCCCAAAGCCGACATTTAATCCCGGATGGCCAGGCTCCTTGCTGAAACATGTCCGTAAACCGAGTCACGGTTGCGGAGGCTTCCGCTCCAGCCGAGCCTTGGGCTCAATTTCCGAGGTCAGCGGTGGAGGCCTCACTTCTGGCAGCTGTGGATGGCCACCAATGGGGTTTTATGGTGGTCGCACTGGGGAAGCGTCTGGGGCACCTTGAGGTCTCCGCCGTCACTTCTGTGTGGTCATCTGCTCTGGAGAGGTGTTGGTCGGAATGGGCCATGTCTCCAAGTGCTCCAGCACGGTAGCAGACCGCGGGTCTCTGGGAACATGGTGGGCCTCGCTGGTTGGGTCCAGGTGCAGTCTGGAGTTTAAGAAGCAATTCTGGCGCTGTGGTCTCCAGCTGGGTCAGTAGCTTTGCCAAGGTGTTGTTGATCTTGCTAGATGTAGCAGATTGGAGGTTTAGAAGGGTTTCTCCGGTATAGGATAGTGGATAGTTAAGGCAGTGGAATGCCTGTCCATTAAATTGTGAAATTGCTGGGTACCTAACGTTTTCCCTGATGATTATATCTGGAGGAAGTGTACCCAACTTCAGCTCCTGAATGACAAGATCAAGGAACTGGAGCTGGATATACTCCAGACCATCTTGTAGGCTGAAAACCTCAGAAGTGAGACTTTAACTGAGGTGATCACACCCAGAGTGCCGATCTCCAATAGCAAATGATCGACCACCAGGAAAAGTAAGAGTAAGCAGTTAGTGCAGGGTTCCCCTGTGGCCACTTCCCACAAGAACAACCATACCCATTTGGATACTGCTGAGGTGGAGGGGGAATGACCTGTCAGGGGCACAACTGCGGAAGCCAACCCAATGGCACTGCAGCCAGCTCTGAGGGTCACCACACACACAAGGCTAAATTCAGGTGGTGGGATAGTGATAATTGGGGGGCGGCGGGATGGACAGGAGATTCTGTGGCCATGAAAAGGTTGCCAGGATGGTGTGTTGCATCCCGAGTGCTAAGATCAAGGATGTCTCAGAACAGCTACAGAATATCTCAAGCGAGGAGGTGAGTAGTCAAAGGTCCTCATACACATTGGCACCGATGACATCTGTAGCAAAAAGGAAACAGGTCGTGATTAGAGAGTATAGGGAGTTAGGGAAGAGGCAGAAGAACAGGACCTCCAAGGTAGTGATCTCTTGATTACTCCTACTGCCAGATGATATTCAGAGCAGGAATAGGATGATAATACAGATGAATCAGTGGCTGAGGATCTACTGCAGGGGTCATGGTTTCAGGTTTCTGTGTGTAACTCTCGCTTCGGCTAGCGGCTTAATGTAGGGAGTGATAGCCCCCGGCCCGGCCAAACTTAAGAAATCTCATTTAGGTGGATGCTGCGCGATGTGTCCACCGTTACAAATCAGTACCCCAAAATAAAAAACAGTACACTTTATGCAATTAAACGATTAAGCTTTATATTTCTTACTTTGACTATATGGTTAATAAAGAAAACGAAAAAAAGAAAAAGAGCCCAATCTTATGAAACAGTCTATTGTGCAAGGTTGGAGCTCACTGATAAGCCAATCATCCACAATCGACCTCCTCCAATCGTCGCTGCCCTTCGGACCCTCGCTCCAAGTCCACCCTGTCCGGCGGTCTACCGACTCTCTCCATTCGCGTCTTCTCTCCGCATCTCTCCCCAGCAAAAGACCACAAAAGTCTCTCTTCCAGACTCACAAGAAAGAATAACAGCATTCCAAACCCCGTTATCTCTAGTCATAACCCAAACATTGTTGCTACAGAGAAATCATTACCTTATCAGTGAAACCCTACAGCATGTTACATGCGTCATTGGGAACTTTTCTGGGGAAGGTATAACCTGTACAAAAAAGATGGGTTACATTTGAACTCAACCGGGACCAATATATTTGCAGCTGGTTTACTAGAGCTATGGGGGAGGATTAAACTCATTGGCAGGAGAATGGGAATTGGTGTGACAGGACTGAGGGGAACAGTTGGTATACAAGTAGATGTAACGTGTAGTGAGACTGAGCAAGGACAGGCAGATGACGGGGCAAATTTGCAGTCAGTAGGATAAGTTTAAGTGAAACATGGGGGCAAAATTTAAAAGGATGATTAACACAGGACTGAACGTGCTGTATTTGAATGGGCTCGGTATATGGAATAAGGTAGATTATCTTGTACAGCAGTTAGAGATTGGCAGGTATAAAGTTATGGGCATCACTGGGTCATTTGCTGGAAGGAGATAATTGGGAGGAGACATCCAAGGATACACGTTGTATTGAAAGAACAAGCAAGTAGGCAGATGGATGGGATGGCTCTGCTGGTAAAAAATTAAATCAAATCCTTGGAAAAAGGTGACATTTGAAGACCCTGATCAGAATTATATACAGGTTTCTGAACAATAGACTGGATATCTGATATAGATTACAATGGGAGATAGAAAAGGCATGTAAAAAGAGCAATGTTACTCTGATCATGGGGGGTTTCAATATGTAGGTAGTTTGGGAAAATTAGACTGGTGCTGGATCCCGAGAGAGTAGAAGCCTAGGAGATCGCATTTTTGAACAGCTTGTGGTTGAGCCCACTAGGCAGAAGGTAATTCTGGATTGGGTATTGTGTAATGAATAAGAATTGATTCGGGAGCTTAAAGTAAAAGAATCCTTTGAAGGCAGTGATCATCATATGATAGAATTCACCCTGCAGTTTGAGAGCAAGTATAAAGTCAGATCTGTCAGTATTACAGTGGAGAAAAGGGAATTACAGAGGCATTAGAGAAGAACTGGTCAAAGTTAATTAGAAGGGGACAATAGCAGGGATGATGGTAGAACAACAATGGCTGAAGTTTCTGGAGGGAGTTCAAAAAGTGCAGGATAGATACATCCCATAGATGAGGAAGTATTCTAAAGAGATATTGTGTCAGTCTTCACTGTAGAGATTGTGGAGGCATTAGTGATGATCTTTCAAGAATCACTAGATTCCAGAATGGTTCCAGAGGACAAAAATTGCAAATGTCACTCCACTCTTCAAGAAGGGAGGAAAACAGATGAAAGAAAATTATAGGCCAGTTACCCTGACTTCAGTGGTTGGGATGGGATGATGTTGGAGTCCATTACTAAGGACGAGGTTTCGGGATACTTGGAGGCACATGATAAAATAGGTCAAAGTCAGCATTGTTTCCTTAATGGAAAATCTTTTCTGAAAAATCTGTTGGAATTCTTTGAGGAAGTAACAAGCAGGATAGACAAAGGAGAGTCAGTGGGTGTTATTTGCTTGGATTTTCAGAAGGCATTTTACAAGGTGCCACACATGAGGCAGCTTAACAAGATAAGTGCCCTAGGTATTACAATGCATATAATAGGACGATTAGAAGATCGGCGGACTGGCAGGAGACAAACACTGGTAATAAAAAGAGCCTATCCTGGTTGGCTGCCGGTGACTAATTGTGCTGCATAAGGGTTGGTAGTGGGACCACTACCTTTCACATTATAGGTCAGTGATTTGGCTGATAGAATTGATGGCTTGTGGCCAAGTTTGTGAATGATATGAAGACAGGTGGAGGGCAGGTATTGCTGAAAAAGCAGGAAGCCAGCAGAAAGACTTAGACAGATTGGGAGAATGAGCAAATAAATGGCAGATGGAATATAGTGTAGGGAAGTGTATGGACATACACTTCTGTAGAAGGAATAAGAACATGGACTATTTTCTAATTGGGGAGAAGATTAAAACATCAGAGACTTGGGAGTCCTTGTGCAGGATTCCATACAGGTTAACTTGCAGGTTGAGATCGTGGTAAGGAAGACAAATGCAATATTAACATGAGAAGACTACAAAATAAGAGCAAGGATGTAATGCTGAGGATTTATAAGGCATTAGTCAGACCGAACTTGGAGTATTGTGAGCAGCTCTGTGCCACCTACCTGAGAAAAGATATGCTGGCATTGGAGAGGGTACAGAGGAGGTTTATAAGAATGATTCCAGGAATAAAAGGGGTTCATGTATGATAGTGTTTAATGGTTCTGGGCCTGTAATCTCTAGAATTTAAAGGAATGAATGTTGGAAGGCCTAGATGGAGTGGATGTGGAGAGGATGTTTTCTATAGTGAGTCAGTCTAAGACCAGGCACAGCCTCAGAATAGAGGGGCGTCCATTTAAAGTCAAGATGTGGAGGAATTTCTTTAGCCAGAGTGTGGTGAATCTGTGAAAATCATTGCCGCAGATTGATACTCTTTGAGTATATTTAAAGTGGAGGTTGATAAGTTTTCTATATGGCAGGGTGTAAAAAGTTACAGAGAGAAGGCAGGAGAATGGGGTTGAGAAGGATAATAAATCAGCTATGAAGGAATGGTGGAGCAGACTTGATGGGCCAAATAGCCTATTTCTGCTGCTATGTCTAACAGTCTTATAAGACGATAAGACATGAGAGCAGAATTATCATATAACCATGTCCCCTTGTTTGTTATTCTCCCACTACTGAAAACATCTCAACATCTACCAGTAAGCTCACCTCTCATTCTTCTAATGCCAGGGTAGACAGAGCAAAATTGTCTATCACCCCATGACAGACAAATTCTCTCAATGCAGGAATTATCCTGATGAACCACCACAGAACAGCCATCAATGCTACAATATACCTTTTTTTTATCAGCAGGGGAGCAAAACTGTGCGCAGTATTCCAGGTGTGATCCCATCAACACCTTGCATAGCTATAATATAACTTCCTATTCTTAACCTCCATCCACTTTGCAGTGAAAACCAAAATGACATTTGCTTTCTTAACAGCATGTTGGACTTGTCTGCTAACTTATTGTGACTCATACACTGGAGCACATGGAGTCCCTGGAGCTTAACCTTTTTGCAGTCTTTCTCCATTTAGCTCACTAGCTGCCTTTTGATTTCTCTTACCAAATGGAATGATCTTGCTCTTCTATGCTTTAAACTCCATTCATCAGGTTTTCACCAAAGCACTCATTTTCTCTGTATCCTGTTGCAGAATCATAATGTAGTCATCATGATACTCCCTTCCATCTATTTTAGTATCATTGCTATTTTTGGAAAATTTATATATTTTCTTACAGGTCGCTAATGTAAAAATTAAGCAATTCGGGGCCAAGTACTGATTTTTGGGAAACTCTGCGAGTAACATCCTCTAACTTAAAAAGGACCAATTTACTCTAACTCTCTATTTTCTATGTGATAGCCAATCTTCTTGAGTGGCATTGTGGAGATACATCTTTAGCAAAGGAAGTGTAAAGCGCTCCTTTCCTCTGCTAGCCTGCAGGTCACCCTTGGGCAAGGTGTAGCACCTGCTTGGCCCCCAGATGCGGGGCACATGAAGCCATGGGAGCAGGTGGTGGATGGTCGTATGAGTAGCTGGCGCATATCACAATCCTTGGTTATGTGACCATTGCCCAATGGAAACCACTTCTGCAGAAAAATTTACCAAGACCAATTTAGAGAAAAGATAAGCGGATTAATGACAGATGCAAAATCATGATCACCCACATCATTCAACACGGCACTTGATGATGATGATGATGAGCCAGCTTTCAGTCCATGCCAATATATATAGGCATCCGTTAGTCTCGTGAGCCATGGAATTGCACCTTGGAAGGTTTCAAGGGCACAGGCCTGGGCAAGGTTGTATGGAAGACTGGCAGTTGCCCATGCTACAAGTCTCCCCTCTCCACGCCACCGACGTTGTCCAAGGGAAGGGCACTAGGGCTGATACAGCTTGGCACCGGTGTCGTCGCAGAGCAATGTGTGGTTAAGTGCCTTGCTCAAAGACACAGCACTATTGGAGGCTGACCTGTTAGATACTATTATGAGTATGAATCCTTTGGTTAAGGGCTCTATTTAAGGGTTCTATTGGAAGAATTTATAATTTACTATTACAATGGGATAAGCGTCCTTTGTCTAAGATTAAACAGGATTGGGAAAAGGAACTTAATTTGACCTTTATGACGAAGGATTGGATGCGGATATTGAAGTTGGTTAACTCTTCTTCAATTTGTGCTAGTCGTTCATTGATTCAATTTAAAATTGTACATCGTTATCATTTGACAAAGGAGAGACTTTCTAAAATCTTTCCTAATGTTGATAGTCATTGTGATAGATGTAACACTGAGATAGCTACACTGATACATATGTTTTGCTCTTGTTCTATATTGGAACAGTTCTGGAAGCCGGTTTTCTCAACAATTTCTAAAGCACTTAAAATTAATTTACAACCTAATAAATTAATTGTGCTTTTTGGAATAGTTCCTCAAAATATTCATGGTATTTCTGTGTCTGACCAACATGTTATTGCATTTGTTACATTGATAGCTAGGAGGGCCATTTTGTTGAAGTGGAAGGATACATCAGCTCCCACTTTGTCACAATGGTTCTCTCAAGTGATGCTATGTCTTAGTGTGGAGAAAATTAGAAGTCGAACCTTTGAACCTTTATTTGATTTTGGGAAAAGGTGGGGCTCATTTGCTCGTTATTATCATTTGAGTTAATTGATATAATTTTTCCACAATCTAATTGTAAATTCTTTTAGTATATTTTCTTTTTTTGCTGGCAGTTTGATGTTTATTTTTAGAAGCTTTTTGTATAACACATGGCTCCGGGGTTGTACACCTAATGGGTTCTCTTTTTTTTCTCACTTTTCTGCTTAGTAGGTTTTTTTTGTTATCACAAAATTTTGTTTTCGATCTTTAAGATGATCGTTTTTATTGAGGCATTGTAAATGTTGTTACTTTGATGTACTCATGTTATTTTTCCTATATATACAATAAAAGGATTTGAAAAGAAAGAAAGAAAAAGACACAACACGCTGCCTCAGCTGAGGCTCGAACTAGCAACCTTCAGATCACTAGACTGGTGCCTAAACCATTTGGCCATGCCAATATATTTCCTTCAACACCTTAGGCTCTTAACCAATGGACCAATCTCTAATGAGCCAGAATCAGAAACAGAGTCAGCTTTATTATCGTTGACATATTGTATGTCATGAAGTTTGCTGTGTTGCGGCAGCAGTGCAGTGCATGACAAAAATTAATATAAGTTACAAAAATAAATAAGTATTGCAAAAGATGAATAACAAATAATTCATTGATTCATGGACCATTCAGAAATCTGTTGAAGGGGGTGAAAGTCTTATTAAATTGCTGAGTGTGGGTCTGCCTTCAGACTCCTGTACCTCCTCTCTGATGGCAATAATGAGAAGAGGACATGTTCTGGATGGTGAGGATCCTTGATGTTGTATGCCTCCTTCCTGAAGTATCACCTCATGAAGATGTCCTCAGTGGTGGGGAGGGTTGTGCTTCTGTTAGGGCTGGCAATCCTGTGCATTGTAGCCTCAGTACCAGGTGGTGATGCAACCAGTTGGAGTGATTATACATCTGTTGGACATCTGTAAGTTTCTTTGGTGACATATCAAATCTTATCAAAATAGTAATGAAGTAGAGTCACCAGTGTGGCTTCTTCATGATTGAATCCCAAGATAGAAGTTCTGAGATACCCAGGAACTTAAGGCTGCTCACTTTTTCCATCAACAACCTCTCAATGAGGAGGGGTGAACATTCTGCTGACTCCCACTTCCTGAATTTCACAATCAGTTCCTCCGCCTTTCGAATAATAAGTGTGAGGCTGACATGGCATCATTCAACCAGTTGATCTATTTCATTCTTTTATGCCTCCTACTCACCGCCTGAGATTCTGGCAACAGCATTGGTGTCATCAGTGAATTTGCCCTGTGCCTAGCCATACAGTTCTCAGTAGGGAGGGAGAGTAGAGCAGTGGTCAAAGTAGCATTACTTGTGGTGTCCTTTGTGCATTTTTAATGAGGAGAAGTTAGCATTAATTTGCACCAACTATGGTATCTCGATAAGGAAATCAAGGATCCAGGTACAGAGGCCAAGGTTTTGAAGTTTTTTGGTTAATACTGAGGGGATGATGGTGTTTGATGCCAAGCTGTAATGATAAGCAGTATCTCTTAGTTATGTCACCTTTCCAATGCCTTTTATAAATGTAAGTATGCTGCATCTAGATGTTTAACTCTATCTACCTCCCTGTCACATCCTGAAAGAATTCAAGAAAATTTATCCCACTTGTTTCACCTTTCAGAAAACAATTTTGACTAGGTTTGATGGTGTTTAGCTTTCCTCTGTGATTTCGAACCCTCATCTCACAGGGTGATGTGATCCTGACAACAGTCGGATCTTCCAAAATCTCGTCAAACTGGTCCTAAGACATTACGAATGTGTTCATCCATCGTCGACGTCAGCTTGTAACATTATGAATGTAAATGTTACAAGAACACCTGATACTTTACTGTGATTAATTGAGTGGATGTTGATTCATGATTATTGGTCCAAACTATATAATTTTTTTGAAGTGCAGGGGATCATTTATTGGGCTGGAAGTCAGCAGAGAGAATTTTGATCAAATTTAGTTCCTGGCTAAGTGATTTCAAACCCCAAATCTGGTATAAACACGAGAACTTTGGAATGCCTTGGGAAATTTTGAACCCTACTGGATCATGTGGTATTTAAGTCTGTTATCTAGCAGGTTGTTTCACATTAGGCAAATATACATACAATCGATGAAAACAAATAAATCTCCTCTAACTGGAAAATCTCAATGTATCACAATGGAAGTAATAATCTGTAATCACCAGGATCTACCAGGAACTTCAGAAAATCACATTGGGATCTGTGCCAAGTGTCCAGAAGCTCAGAGACTTTAACAGAAGAAAGCTCACATCAGTAAACAAATGAATGTCACCAAATGATGTTAAAGTATAGTAATTAGAGATAAATCCATCATTATTACCTAATTAGCAATAAGTAACAATTCTGACTAATGTATTAATAATTTGGAACTACTGATAATTTTTGAAAAAAAATTGACTTTTGGATTGAATTACATAAAATACACAGAGCAGAAACTGGCCATTCAGCCTGGCTGGTCTGTACTGCAGCTTATGTTTTTCCTGAGTCTGCTCCCATTTTGAGCCCTTCATTTGAGGCACAAAGTGTGCAGTTCTATTCTCATATTCAGTAGGATTGACAACTCTCCCAGATTCTTGAGATAACTGTAAGCAATATGCATGATAAATATTGGAGCATTAAGAAACATGTTTCGAACAAATTTGATCTGCCACATATACACCTAATGGCCTCTCGGTTGGGCATATCCAGTACCTAATGAAATGTCCACTGAGTGTATGTTTGTGGTGTTCTGCTGCTGTGGCCAATTCACTTCAAAATTCAAAATGTTAGGTGTTCAAGGATGTTATGTTCGTTATGAGGGAGAGTGCAGAGCACACCAGCAAGTCAGCTTGCAGGATATTCAACTGAACTTAATGGATAACTCTGCTTGTACAGCATGTGAGCTCCTCCCATGTGGGGGTGGCTGACTGAGTGGCATAGGATTACCCCATTAACTACCACAACATCTCTTCCTGAATAAATGAAAAACTAGGTATGCGCTGTGTATCAAGGGAACTGCATTGAAATTATAGTCATTGAAATGGAACGATTCAGTTCACTCTACCCATAGCATGTAATTTATGCTCCTTAACATAACATAACATAACATAGCATGAATTGCCAGCATTATAACCGCTTTTCTCTTTCTTTTAATGATCTCTCACTCACTTTGTATAAAAATGAACTGATGTTTCTGATCACATCCACGGTATCCTGAAGTGGGAAAAACAGCCAGAAGTCGTGGTACATATTGGTAGCAAAGACATAGTAGGAAAAGGGAGGAGGCCCTGAAAACAGACTATAGGGAGTTAGGAAGGAAGTTGAGAAGCAGGACCACAAAGGCAGTAATCTCGGGATTACTGCCTGTGCCATGTGACTCTGAGTACAGGAATAGAGTGAGTTGGAGGATAAATGAGTGGCTGAGGGATTGGAGCAGGGGGCAGGGATACGGATTTCTGGATCCTTGGGACTTCTTTTGGGGTAGGTGTGACCTGTACAAAAAGAATGGTTGCATTTGAATCCCAGGGGGACCAATATCCTGGCGGAGAGGTTTGCTAAGGCTATTGGGTAGAGTTTAAACTAGAATTGCGGAGGGGTGGGAACTGAACTGAAGAGATGGAATAAGAGACAAGTAGCTCACAAATACAGAAAGCTTGGAGACAGTGCGAAAGGGAGGAAAGGAACGTGATAAAGAAGGGACATGCTCAGGCCAATGGTTTGAGATGTTATATTTTAATGCAAAGAGTATTACGAACAAAGCAGATGAGCTCAGAGCGTGGATCAGTATTTGGAGCTATGATGTTATGGTCATCACAGAGACTTGGATGGCTCAGGGGCAGGAATGGTTACTTCAAGTGCCGGGTTTTAGATGTTTCAGAAAGGACAAGGAGGGAAGCAAAAGAGGTGGAGGGTATGGCACTGTTGATCAGAGATAGTGTCACAGCTGCAGAAAAGGAGGAAGTCATGGAGGGATTGTCTACGCAGTCTCTGTGAGTGAAAGTTAGGAACAGGAAGGGGTCAATATCTCTACTGGGTGTTTTTTATAGACCACCCAATAGTAACAGGGACATCAAGGAGCAGATAGGGAGACAGATTCTGGAAAGGTGTAGTAATAACAGGATTGTTGTGGTGGGAGATTTTAATTTCCCAAATATTGATTGGCATCTCCCTAAAGCGAGGGGTTTAGATGGGGTGGGGTTTGTTAGGTGTGTTCAGGAAGGTTTCCTGATACAATATGTAGATAAGCCTACAGGAGGAGAGGCTGTACTTGATCTGGTATTGGGAAATGAACCTGGTCAGGTGTCAGATCTCAGTGGGAGAGCATTTTAGAGATAGTGATCACAATTCTATCTCCTTTACCATAGCATTGGAGAGGGATAGGTATAGACAAGTTAGGAAAGCGTTTAATTGGAGTAAGGGGAAATATGAGACTATCAGGCAGGAACTTGGAAGCATAAATTGGGAACAGATGTTCTCATGGAAATGTACTGAAGAAATGTGGTAAAATGATCTGGGGATATTTGTGTGGAGTTCTGCATAGGTACATTCCAATGAGACACGGAAAGGATGATGGGGTACAGAAACTGTGGTATACAAAGGCTGTTGTAAATCTAGTCAAGAAGAAAGGAAGAGCTTACATGATAGGTATCTAGAAGATTATAAAGCTAGCAGGAAGGAGCTTAAGAATGAAGAGCCAGAAGGTGCCATGAGGCCTTGGCGGACAGGATTATGGAAAATCCCAAGGCATTCTACAAGTATGTGAAGAGAAGGAGGATAAAACGTGAGAGAATAGGACCAATCAAGTGTGAAAGTGGAAAAGTATGTATGGAATTGGAGGAGACAGCAGAGGTACCAAATGACTACTTTGCTTCAGTATTCACTACAGAAAAGGATCTTGGTGATTGCAGGGATGACTTGCAGCGGACTGAAAAGCTTGAGCATGTAGATATTAAGAAAGAGAATGCGCTGGAGCTTTTGGAAAGCATCAAGTTGGGTAAGTCACCGGAACCAGATGAGATGTACCCGAGGCTACTCTGGGAGGCAAGGGAGCAGATTGCTGAGTCTCTGGCAATGATCTTTCCATCATCACCGGGTACAGGAAAGGTTCTGGAGGACTGGAGGGCTGTGGATGTTGTTCCCTTATTCCAGAAAGGTAGTAGAGAAAATTCAGTAATTATAGACTAGTGAGTCTTACTTAAGTGGTTGGTAAGTTCATGGAGAAGACCCTGAGAGGCAGGATTTATGAATATTTGGAGAGGCATAATATGATTAGTAATAGTCAGCATGGTTTTGTCAAAGGCAGGTCATGCCTTATGAGCCTAAGTAAATGTTTTGAGGATGTGACTAAACACATTGATGAAGGTAGAGCAGTAGATGTAGTGTATATGGATTTCAACAAGGCATTTGACAAAGTACCCCATGCAATGCTTATTGAGAAAGTAAGGAGGCATGGGATCAAAGGGGACTTTGCTTTGTGGATCCAGAACTGGCTTGCCCACAGAAGGCAAAGAGTGCTTGTAGATGGGTCATATTCTGCATGGAGGTCAGTGACCAGTGGTGTGCCTCAGGGATCTGTTCTGGGAATCCTACTCTTCATGATTTTTATAAATGACCTGGATGAGGAAGTGGAGGGATGGGTTAGTAAACTTGCTGGTGAGACAATGGTTGGGGGTGTTGTGGATAGTGTGGAGAGCTGTCAGAGGTTAAAGTGGGACATTGATAGGATGGAAAACTGGGCTGAGAAGTGGCAGATGGAGTTCAAATCAGATAAGTGTGAGATGGTTCATTTTGGTAAGTCGAATATGATGACAGAATATAGTATTAATGGTAAGACTCTTGGCAATGTGGAGGATCAGAGGGATCTTGGGGTCCAAGTCCACAGGACACTCAAAGCTGCTGCGTTGGTTGACTCTGTAGTTAAGAAAGCATACGGTGCATTGGCTTTCATCATTCAAGGGATTGAGTTTAGGAGCCGAGAGGTAATGTTGCAGCTATATAGGACTCTGGTCAGACCCTACTTGGAGCACTGTACTCAGTTCTGGTCGTCTCACTACAGGAAAGATGTGGAAACCATAGAAAGTGTGCACAGGAGATTTACAAAGCTGTTGCCTGGATTGGGAAGTGTGCCTTATGAGAATAGGTTGAGTGAACACGGCCTCTTCTCTTTGGAGTGACTGAGGATGAGAGGTGACCTGTTAGAGGGGTATAAGATGATGAGAGGCATTGATCATGTGTATAGTCAGAGGCTTTTTCCCAGGGCTGAAATGGCTAGCATGAGAAGGCACAGTTTCATGGTGCTTGGAAGTAGGTATTATCACGTGACTGGCAACAATGAATATCAATTGAGTCAGCTTTTATAAAAACAAACAAACATTTATTAAGTTCTGCTCAAAAATAATGAAATGAATTTAAACGACTAACTTAACCGAAAGTTAACTGCTGTACGGCAACTCTGGAACAGTTCTTAAAAGGGTAAATGCAAAAACAGTTCTTATACTGGTAAATTCAAACACAGTTCTTAGAGTAGTAAATTCGAAAGTCCAAAAGATTTATACAGTCAATTAGGAGAGACTTTCCTAAAGTAAAGAATTCCTCGAAGATGTCACGTTACTGCTGATCCCAGCCGGAACCTGCCTTGTCCGCAGGATTCACAACGACGGAAATAAAACGGTTTAAAGGAACTGACCTTTTCCTCTGGAGAATAGACACTGCATAACGTTTCCTACTTTAGCAGAGGTTACCTCATGTAGGTCACTGTTTTTTGAACAAAGATTCAATAAAGGTCGATCCTCTCCAAAACCGCCAAACGATATCAGCTTTACTCGACTCGGCGAATTCCTGTACTTTGGTAAAGTCTTCACTCTCCAATACTACTTACAATAGAAAGTAAAACTCCACTTTAAAACGAAACTGTGTCATAAGATGAATACACAGCAATACGGAGTAACTCACACATAGCTAAACCAAAAACTAACTGCGTCACACTAGGGGTCTCCTTGATATACCTGTTGCGAACAGGTCATCCTGTGACCTCACTGGCGGGAAAATTACATCATGTGACCTCTGCAAGACCATTACATCATGCTCATAAGATACTCAATTGCATCATGGTCTTAAGACAGTCACAAGACATCCATGAGATATGTAACAGTATAGAGGAGATCTCAGGGGTAAGTTTTTTTACGTAGAGAGTGGTGAGTACGTGGAATGGGCTGCTGGCAACGGTGGTGGAGGTGGATACAATAGGGTCTTTTAAGACACTCCTGGATAGGTACATTGAGCTTAGAAAAATAGAAGGCTATGGGCAACCCTAGGTAATTTCTAAGGTAAGGATGTGTTCGGCACAGCTTTGTGGGCCGAAGGGCCTTATTGCGCTGTAGGTTTTCTAAGTTTCTATGTTTCTACATTATAACTGCCTTTCTCTTTGTTTAACACTCTCTCTCTCTCTCTCTCTCTCTCTCCCCATCTCTCTCCCCCCATCTCTCTCCCCCCATCTCTCTCCCCCCATCTCTCTCCCCCCCATCTCTCTCCCCCCCCCATCTCTCTCCCCCCCATCTCTCTCTCTTCCCCCCCCCTCACTGTTTTTCTCCTTTTTTCCACCATTTCCTTTTTTTGGGAAACGTTTTCAACATGAGAACTCTTTCAACAGCACACTAAATCTAATGGAGGTCACTTGCCCTAAGTTGTTAAGCTATGGAGTGCACCTCTGCGGTGGGACAGATAAACGACCATATCCTGTCTAGGTTCCTGAAAATGTCGGAGTGGAATCCTGAACCAGTACGTCCGCCTCCGGTAAGAGATTCTCATCATAAGGATCAGACCATTTTACTTCTTTCTCAACCTTTTGTGGACTTTGAATGCACATGGGTGCACGCCTGTTCCGCCTGATTTCACCTTGTGATGTTCTGATCACAAAAGATCATGGCAAATGCTG
Source organism: Mobula hypostoma (assembly GCF_963921235.1). NCBI lineage: Eukaryota > Metazoa > Chordata > Chondrichthyes > Myliobatiformes > Myliobatidae > Mobula > Mobula hypostoma. The sequence continues at coordinate 85,370,893 of NC_086101.1, read as the reverse complement.
CTGGACTATTGTTCCTTTGGTGGATTGGTCTGAAACCCAAACAGCTTCACCAGTCCTGAGTGACGACAAAGATTTTGCTCTGTATCTGAATCATGCATGCTGTTCGTTTTCTCACACCGTGTTGTCTCAAATTTTCTAACTTTGTCTAAGCGAGGTTGGAGAAGGGAGGGAAGAACAAGCAGGGTTGTCCTCAGTCTCCAGCCCATTGACAGCTCTGATGGACTGTTGCCACTTGCAAGAAGTGTGGAGCAATAAGCTGGCAGTGCTTTGTAGGGGTCTTTGTCTTTGGTAGGAAACTTAAAAGTTTGCACTGCTGTTTCCACTTCTCCATTTGCCTTTGGGTACTGTGGACTGCTTGTCTGACATTTGAACTCACAGTGCTTAGCAAAGGCTTGGAATTCTGAGCAGCTGTATTGTGTACCGTTACCTGAAACAAGTGTGTCTAATATTCCATGGCAAATTAAAAGACAGCTTTCAGGTGCTCTATAACTGCTGCTGAGGGTGTACTGGACAGCTTGGACACCTCAACATTCTGTTAGTCGCAATCCACAGTGAGAAGGTATTTGTCTCTTTTCAGTTGAAAATGTCGCTGTCTGCACTTTGCCATGGAAAATCTGGGAATTCTGTGGGACAGAGAGATTCAGCGTGATCTTTTGTGCCACTTTCTGCATGCTTCATATTATTGCTTTACATAATCTCCCAGCTGTGTGCTCAGACCAGGCCAACACACAGATTGCCTTGCTCTTACACAACATTTTTCAATGCCTTGATGTCCTTGGTGGATTTGACTGATGATTTTGCCATGCATAGAAGCAAGAATGTTGAGTCGGGGTTCGTTTAGCCGCAAACGATCGTGAATAGTGAGTGTTAAAATACAAACAACAGGAATTCTGCAGATGCTGGAAATTCAAGCAACACACATCAAAGTTGCTGGTGAACACAGCAGGCCAGGCAGCATCTCTAGGAAGAGGTACAGTCGACGTTTCAGGCTGAGACCCTTCATCAGGACTAACTGAAGGAAGAGTGAGTAAGGGATTTGAAAGTTGGAGGGGGAGGGGGAGATCCAAAATGATAGGAGAAGACAGGAGGGGGAGGGATGGAGCCAAGAGCTGGACAGGTGATTGGCAAAGGGGATATGAGAGGATCATGGGACAGGAGGCCCAGGGAGAAAGACAAGGGGTGGGGGGGGAACTCAGAGGATGGGCAAGGGGTATATTCAGACAGACAGAGGGAGAAAAAGGAGAGTGAGAGAAAGAATGTGTGTATAAAAATAAATAACGGATGGGGTACAAGGGGGAGGTGGGGCATTAGTGGAAGTTAGAGAAGCCAATATTCATGCCATCAGGTTGGAGGCTACCTAGATGGAATATAAGGTGTTGTTCCTCCAACCTGAGTGTGGCTTCATCTTTACAGTTGAGGAGCTCCCGATGTGGCCTTCTATATATTGGCGAGACCCGACGCAGACTGGGAGACCGCTTTGCTGAACACCTACGCTCTGTCCGCCAGAGAAAGCAGGATCTCCCAGTGGCCACACATTTTAATGTCCGGTTCTCCTGATGTGGCCTTCTATATATTGGTGAGACTTGACGCAGACTGGGAGACCGCTTTGCTGAATGCCTACGCTCTGTCCGCCAGAGAAAGCAGGATCTCCCAGTGGCCACACATTTTAATGTCCGGTTCTCCTGATGTGGCCTTCTATATATTGGTGAGACCTGACGCAGACTGGGAGACCGCTTTGCTGAATGCCTACGCTCTGTCCGCCAGAGAAAGCAGGATCTCCCAGTGGCCACACATTTTAATGTCCGGTTCTCCTGATGTGGCCTTCTATATATTGGTGAGACCTGACGCAGACTGGGAGACCGCTTTGCTGAATGCCTACGCTCTGTCCGCCAGAGAAAGCAGGATCTCCCAGTGGCCATACATTTTAATGTCCGGTGCTCACGATGTGGCCTTCTGTATGTTGGCGAGACCCAACGCAGACTGGGAGACCGCTTTGCTGAACACCTACGCTCTGTCCGCCAGAGAAAGCAGGATCTCCCAGTGGCCACACATTTTAATTCCACATCCCATTCCCATTCCGACATGTCTATCCACGGCCTCCTCTATTGTAAAGATGAAGCCACACTCAGGTTGGAGGAACAAAACCTTATATTCCGTCTGGGTGGCCTCCAACCTGATGGCATGAACATTGACTTCTCTAACTTCCGCTAATGCCCCACCTCCCCATCGCACCCCATCTGTTATTTATTTTTATACACACATTCTTTCTCTCACTCTCCTTTTTCTCCCTCTGTCCCTCTGACTATACCCCTTGCCCATCCTCTGGGTTCCACCCCCCTCCCTTGTCTTTCTTCCTGGACCTCCTGTCCCATGATCCTCTCATATCCCCTTTGCCAATCACCTGTCCAGCTCTTGGCTCTATCCCTCCCCCTCCTGTCTTCTCCTATCATTTTGGATCTCCCCCTCCTCCTCTCACTTTCAAATCTCTTACTAACTCTTCCTTCAGTTAGTCCTGACGAAGGGTCTCGGCCTGAAATGTGGACTGCACCTCTTCCTAGAGATGCTGCCTGGCCTGCTGCGTTCACCAGCAACTTTGATGAATAGTGAGTGTGTCTCTTTCAAGCCAGTAATGTCTGAGTTCATCGGTTCCTTTTGGAACAGCTAACCATCCATACTCAGAGTGTTGCATGATCTTGCTGTAGATTTAGTCTTTTTTCTACTCAGAAAGCTTTCATGTATCTGAGCTGAGTAGATGTTGGTATCTTCCATGAGGGCAGAGTCAGCTTCCGTCCACTCACTTTTGCATGGCATCCTCTACAGAGTGTCTGATGTTGTGAAAAATGTGTTGGGGACATGGTCAATGTCATAATGGTATCGCATAAGCCTCATTCTGAATCTTTGCAGACGTGGAGGTAAGTCATCAAAGTGTTTCGAGCTGAGGAGGCTGAGCAGTGGCTTTTGGTGTGTTTCAAGTAGGAATTAAGTGCATATCAAGTAGCAGCTAGAGTATTCACAAGCACACATGAGATTCAACATCCCCTTTTCGATTTGGGCATAACGCTGTTCAGTAGGAATCAGTGTTCGTGATGCATATGTCACTAATTTCCATACACCACTGCAGGTTTTCATGAGCACTCTCCCTAGGCCAAAGAAAGAGATGTTTGCTGAGACCTTGGTTGCTTTGTTCAAATCAAAGAGTGCCAATGCTGGCCGAGAAGTAAGCTGTGCTTTAAGTAATGGGGAAGTTTTCTCATGTGGTTCATGCCAGGTCCAAACTTTTCATTGAGAGAGGAGGTTGCATAGTGGCTTTGTTGTTTCTGTAAAATCCAGAATGAACTTTCCCAGCTGGTTTACCATGACAAAGAAACTATTGATCTCCGATACATCAATAAATTGGTCCATGTTCCGAACTCCAGCCAGTGCTGTCTAATCCTTCTTGAACTCCCTCTGACCTCAGTTGATGGCCTAAGAAATTCACCTCCAACTTTTCAAATTTGCATTTCTTTTTGTTCAAAGTGATTTCAGCCTGTTTCTATCATGGTCTGGTCCGTGAAGTCCGCATTCCGGTTCACGGTCCAGTCCATCGATCCTTGTTCTGGGTTTTCCTGTTTTCTCCCTTGTTCTGTTGGGTGCCTTAATGGAGGCACCTGCTTCTTGTTGTGGGCTGGCACATAAATACCTCTCAAACCAAGGTTTCCCTGCTGGACTGTTCCCCTCCCCTCCCCTCCCTATCTGAATCCCTGGCAGTTTATCTCAGTCGTTACCTTGGCACTAACCTTCGCCTGTTACCTTGCCTGCAACCTCGCCCGTGTCCTCGCCTGTATCGCCATCTTGTTCAACTGCTGACGTGAGACCGGAGCCTTGTCACGCCAAGATAAGGAATTATCTATTGTTGAGTTTGGAATTGTCTCTTTGTGTCCCTGTGTTTAGTGTCCATGTCAAAGAAGAGTCCCAGCCTTAGGTCTCGTTCCCAAGGAGGTGTCCTGGCCTTGTGTTCTGTGTACGAGTCCCGGCCCTATGTCCTGCCCCCAAGGAGGGGTACTGACTCTGTGTTCTGTGTTCCTGTGCTCCAGTCCAAAGCTCTGTGTTCCAAGACCAAGTACAGGCGCCGCGTTCCAGCCCTGTCCAAATCTGAGCTTCGTGTCCTCATCTAGTTCTGGTGCCTTGCCCAGCCCAGAAGTTCCTCGCCCAGCCCAGTGCTGGAGATTCCTCGTCCTGTGCTGGGGTACCTTGTCCTGTCCTATTGCCTCATCCTTTCCTTGCCAAGATCCTGGACCCGAGTCCTAGCCTAGACCCAAGTTCCAGTTCCGAGTCCCAACCAAGACCCAGGTTTCGGGTCCTTGTCCAGACTCTGGTTCCAGAGTTCCGAGTTCCTAATCCAGGCTCCTTGTTCCTAGTTTCACATCCGGGTCCCGTGCTTCTAGTCCAAGTCCTAGCCCAGGCCCTGAATCCTAGTCTCGACCAGGGCCTGTGTCAGTGTCCAGTGACGTTTCTTCCCTTGCTTTCTTGACAACCCTAGTCCTGTTCCTAGTACTTCAGTGTCTATGTCTTACATTTGGGTCCACTCCCAATGCCCCCAGTCCCTCCAAAATTGGGTTCATCCTCATCTGAATGTGTTCAGAGGCTGATAAGATGCCAAAAGAGATTCTCTTGAAGGCATAGTGTCCATAAGCTGTGACAAATTTTGTGAGCTTCTGTGACTCGAGAGCTCAACAGTTCTGCCAGAATCCTGAGTTTGCATCTAGTTTGGTGAAGAACTTTGCTCCACCCAGCATACCCAGTGTGTGCTCAACAGAGGGCAGAATAAACTTTGCCTGTCTCACCACATTGTTAGATCATCACAGATCTTCACTGTACCATCTGGCTTGGGAGCAGGAACAAAGCTCACACACTTGTCAGTACATCCATTCACTCTGGTTATGATGTCAAGTGCCTCCATTCTCTCAAGTTCAGCTTTGACTTTGTTCCTCAATGGGACTGGTACACGCCTCGCTGTGGTCAGAGGGTAGGGTGTCACTCCTGGTCTCAGTTGGATAAGGTAATCTTATTTCAATACCTCCAGGTACTTCTCCTGTTACTGAACATTGTTTAGCACATCCAACCTTGCAATGAAGTTCAGCTTCTTGATGGCATGTCATCCCAGTAGTGGTGACTGAACAACATATACATCCCCTTTTAACTGTCTCTCATTTTTTTGGATGGAAGTAGTGAGCATTCCTTTCACACTGAGCTCATGTTTCCTTAGCACCATGAGCACTTCCATTGTTGGGTTTAGCATAACGCCTGTTTTCTTTGCCAGTTTTGTGAACAGACATTCAAGAATGGCTGTTCCTTCTGTCCCAGTGTCCATTTTGAACACTGCCTCATTTTGCAACTGAACTGTAGTGCACCAGTCTTGTCTATTTGAATCTAGAGCCCCAAGGAGAGCTCTCTCTTTGTCTAAATCAAGGTCCCCTTTGACCTCCTGAAGAACTGTTTTGAGTGACACTGACTTTTATGATGGCCAACACAATTGCATTGGTGGCATTTCACTTCTTTTGCTGGACAGAGCTCTTCAACAAGAAGTAGAGACTTGCTACATCTCCTGCTGTTGGACATTTTACCTGCTCTTTGTTTTGTTTGTCTGCTTTCTTTGAGCTGAGCTCTACTGTCACTCTTTCTGCAGTCTTTCCGACTGCACCTTTTTTGAACTCTTATTTTTGTACAGCTTCCAGCTTTACCTCTGCATTGTTTTCATGCCTGAGTTCTGCTTGTTGCTATTGCATATTCTCACTCTGCTGTCCATTGTAATAGCTATCTCTAGTGTGAGATTTGCGTGCAGCTGAAATATCTCTGACAATTTGGTGTCTATTAGCCTGAAAACAATCCTGTCCCTAATGAGCTCATCTCTCAGATTTCCATATGCACAGTTGTCCAACAGGGCACACAATGCTGTGATAAAGTCCCTTACACTTTCATCTGACTCCTGTTTTCTGGAGTTGAGCTTTGTCCTCTCATACATCACACTTTGCTTTCCTGAGAAATATTCTTTGAATTCGCTCTGCACTGTTTTGTATTCTTTTTCTAAGCATCTGTCAGTCCTAATCTACGCATGAAGTCATCTCCTTTGTCACTCATACAGTATATCAGTGTGTTTACTTGATGCTTTTCTGAAGGCACACCCCTAAATCTGAATCCATTTCTGAAAGTACTCTGGTTTAAAGAAATCAAATGCCTTTGGGTCAGGGGGATGGGGGGAGAGGCTATATTTGGTAAGTAGTTGTAGGTACTGCATGTATTTGAAACATTTTCCTCATTGTTCATTCATTTATTTTATTGATTTGGACTCCATTAGTCTTCTTTTCTCTCCCTAAGAGTTTGACTAACTTCTCTGACTTCTCTGCTGTGCATGTGACTCTGTGCACTTCCCTAGGCTAGTGGCCCACAAATGGTTTCAATGTATTCACTTTTGGGTGCAGCTTAAAGGTGTTGCCTAACAATCCTAGCCAGTTCTCAGCTCAGCTTTGTAGTGCATACATTAGCAGCTAGCATAGGCAGTGGATATTTTCCATAGATATATGCAAACAAGGCCAGTCTTACAGTAAATTTTATCTTGTTAGGGACCTCCTTTGGTTTCTAACCCAGATTCATTGATGATCAACCACTTCTGACACCATGTTGTGTTTGTTTTGAGGGAGAGCGCAGAGCACACACCAGCAAGGCAGCTTGCAGGATATTCAACTGAACTTTATTGATAACTCTGTTTGTACAGTATGTGAGTTCCTCCCATTTAGGAGTGGCTAACTCAATGGCATAGGATTAACCCATTAAAAACCACAACAAGAGAGGCTCTTCTGCACATAACTGCTGTAATGTATACTTATTTGTGTTATTGTTGCCTTCTTGTCAGCTTGAATCAGTCTGGTCATTATTCTTTGACCTCTCTCATATAGAAGGCATTTTTACCCACAGAACTACCTCTCATTGGATGTTTTGTTAATTCTCTGTATACTCTAGAGACTGTTGTCCGTAAAAATCTCAGGAGACCAGCAGTTTCTGAGTTACTCAAACCACCCTGTCTGGCACGAACAATCAGACCACATTCAAAGTCACTTACAATACATTTATTCTGCATTCAGATGTTTGGTCTGAACAAAACTATCTTTAACATTTTTGCATGCTTTTATGCATTGAGGTGATGTCACATGATTGGCTCAATAGATATTCGCATTAAAGAGCAGGTGTACAGGTGTAAAGTGGTCACTGAGTACAGCGTAAAAATGTGTCATTAGGAAAGATTCTATCTTACTTCTAGTGATCATCTGAAATATCCTGGAATATGTCAGAACTAAGCTGACAACCAAGTTGATTAACATAAAGAAATAGTCAGAACAGGCCATTAAATGAATCTCAGCATTGTATATGGTGACATACACTAGATGTACTTCTTTTTTTTTACATCTTTTTTTAATTTTTTTCTAAAAAAAAAAATTTTTTTTTTCTTTTTAAATCTTTTTATTGAGTAAGTATACAAAAAGGTAAGCCATATAGTCACCAATACACTGTTAGAATATAATAAAATTACAGAAGATATTAATACAAAAAAATAATACAAACAATGTAATTTAAACATAACGTACCAAGGTAACATAATAGTGTACTAATTTTTATATATATATCAATAGAGAAAGGGAAAAAAAAAACCCAAAAAAACCCACCGTGCAACTAACTAAAAGCAAAGCAAAGCAATGGGCTAACTTGAAACCAAACAGAGTTAAAAAACTTAAAATCACGTCCTCAATCCCGACCTCCATTAAAAACAGTAAAAAAAAACAAGAAGGGTATATATTACATTAAATGAAAATATTGAATAAAAGATCTCCAGGTCTGTTCAAATTTAAATGAGGAGTCATAAAGATTGCTTCTAATTTTCTCCAAATTCAAGCATAATATCGTCTGAGAAAACCAAAAAAAGGTAGTTGGAGTATTAAGCTCTTTCCAATGTTGTAAGATACATCTTTTCGCCATTAAAGTAAGAAATGCAATCATTCTACGGGCTGAAGGGGAAAGATTACTGGAAATTTTAGGTAGTCCAAAGATAGCAGTAATAGGGTGAGGAGAGATATCTATATTCAATACCTTGGAGATAATATTAAAAATGTCTCTCCAAAAAGTTTCCAGAGTAGGGCAAGAGCAAAACATATGAGTTAAAGAGGCTATCTGCCCCGGACATCTATCACAAAAAGGATTAATATGAGAATAAAAGTGCACTAATTTATCCTTGGACATATGTGCTCTATGAACAACTTTAAATTGAATTAGGGAATGTTTAGCACAGATAGAGGAAGTATTGACTAATTGTAAAATCTGCCCCCAGTCATCCACGGAAATGATAAACCCCAATTCCTGTTCCCAATCTACCCTAATCTTATCAAATGGAGCTTTCCTAAGTTTCATAATAATATTATAAATCATAGCCGATGCACCTTTCTGACATGGATTAAGGTTAATTATAGTATCTAAAATGTATGTAGGAGGAAGCATTGGAAAGGAAGAAAGTATAGTACTTAGGAAATTTCTAACTTGTAGATATCTAAAAAAATGTATTCTTGATAAATTATATTTATTAGATAATTGTTCAAAAGACATAAGGGAACGATCTAAAAATAAATCCAAAAACCGTGAAATACCCTTAGTCTTCCAAATTTGAAAACCACGATCCGTAAAAGAGGGAGGAAAAAATATGTTACCTAAAATAGGAATCGCTAACCCAAATTGATTAAGATCAAAAAATTTTCTGAATTGAAACCAAATACGTAAGGTATATTTAACTATCGGGTTAGACACCTGTTTAAGGCATTTCAAATCAAAAGGAAGAGAGGAACCTAAAATAGAACCAAGTGTATAACCCTGAACAGATTGTAATTCCAATGCAGATGTACTTCAATAACAAGTTTACTTTGAACTTTGAATTTTTTGTATCTGCTTGACAGTGTATCAATATTATGAATAATCTTCTAAATCATAGTCATCTTCTTGCTCTATCCTTCTGCAATTTGACTTGTTTAATATCAAGAACTTCATTGAATCCAATTTTCAAGCAGATTGCTGCCTGATCGTCGCACAATATGTGTGGCAGAGAATCTTGAAGATTTACCAACACCTGTCTGTGTCTAAACCCTTCTGCAAATTATCAGTATCATTTTCACTGTTCACAGTACTGTGACTGCAGAAATTGTGGCTTACACCTTTCCAGTTGACATAATTAATATAAATAAACAACAGCAATGGCCCTAACATTGCGTTGTGGGAAATGCCATGATTCATCTTCTTCCAGTATGAAAAACAAACAATTAACCACAGCCCTCCATTATTTCTTACTTAGTCAGCTTTGTGTTCATGCAATCAGCCTTAATTACACATGCAGAGAAATGGCAACTGGAGTTTAATTCAGTCAAGTATGAGGTGTTACACTTTGGTAGATCAACTGCAAGAGTAAAATATGCAGTAACAGCAGAACCCGTGAGAGCACGATGTGCAGAGGAATCTTCTGGTTTAAGTCCAAAGCTCCCTGTAAGAGAGGGGTGATAAAGAAGATGTATGGCACTCTTGCCTTTATCAATTCGGGTATCAAGTATATCAAGAAATTATATAGCAGTTGTATATCAGTATACAGACCAAAGGACATAGGAGCAGAATAAGGCCATTCGGCCCATTGATCCATCATAGCTGATTTATTATCCCTCTCAGCCTCATTCTTCTGCCTTCTTCCCATAAAATACACACCTAAGAAAAGATGTGCTGACATTGCTGAGGATCCAGAGGAGTTTCACCAGGATGGTTCTAGGAATGAAAGGGTTAATGCATGAGATGTGTTTGATAGCTTTGGGCCTGTACTTACTGGAATTTAGAAGAATGACGGGTATATCATTGAAACCTATTGAATATTGAAAAGCTTGAACAGAGTGGATGTGAAGATGTTTCCTATACAGAGTGAGCCTAAGACCAATGGGCACAGCCTCAGAATAGAGGGATGTCCATTTAGAACAGAGATAAGAAGGGAATTATTTAGCCAGTGTGTGGTGAATCTGAGGAATTTATTACCACATGTAGCTGAAGAGAACATAACATAAGAACATAAGAAATGGAACAGGAGTAAGCCATCTGACCCATTGAGCCCACACCACCATTCAATAAGATCATAGTTGCTCTGACCATGGACTCATCTCCACCTTACCTTTTCCCCATAATCCTTAATTCCCTACTATGTAAAATTCTATCCAACCGTGTCTTAAATATATAAATGGTATTCACTGAGGCAGCTTCCATTGCTTCAATGGGCAGACAATTCTCATAGATTCATCACTCTTTGGGAAAAGCAGTTCCTCCTCATCTCCATCCTATACTTGCTCCCCGAATCTTGAGGCTATGTCCCCTAGTTGTCGGGGTCAAGTCATGGATATTTAAAGCAGAGTTGATAAGATTCTAGGTTAGTCAGGGTGTTGTTTATAGGGAGAAGGCAGAAGAACGAGGCTGAGAGGGATAATAAATCCAACAATGACGTAAACCTGTGCAGGCTGAGTCTTTTAGTGAAAAAGCAGTTGCACTAGGGCAGTTACACTCTCTCGGCTTCAAAAATCTTACTCCAATGCTACGAAAAATCGTCATGCCTGGAGATATCCTCAGCTTCAGTGGATAGCCATGATGCTTTCTGTGCCTTGTCATGCTCTTCGCTCTCCATGAAGAGTTGCAGCACCACCTTCTTGACCGTTGGATCTTGGAGTTGACTCATCTGACCAGTCAGCCGAAAATGGCTTTGCATGCTGGGTTAGGCACTTCCCTATCTCACTGGGGTTGGAGGTTTCCAGCTAACCCCATCTGGGTTAGCTCACCTGATGAAGTGGTGTGCCGGGGTGTGGACACTGTTGCATGCAGACTGTTACTTGGAGACACAGATGAGAGCTGGGTGGCAGGTGGACACCAAGTCTGGACAAGCTGCCCTTGGGCAGAGCACATCAATCACGCCACCCCTTTCTGTATACCCCATACATACCTTTACTTAGATAAGGGACCCAAAACTGCTCACGATACTCCAAGTATGGCTTGACATAATGCCTTATAAAACCTCAGCATTACATCCTTGCTCTTATATTCTGTTTCTCACAAAATGACTGCTAATGTTGCATTTACCTTCCTTATCATCCACTCAGCCTGCAAATTAGACTTTAGGGAATTCTGTAGAAGACTCCCAAGTTGCTTTGTACCTCTGATTTTTGAATTGCCTCTTTATTTATAAAATCGTCTATACCTTTAATCCGTCTATCAAAGTGCCTGACCATACACTTCCCTACACTGTATTCCATGTGCCAAGTGTTTGCCATTCTCCCAATCTAAGTTCTCCTGCAGATTCCCTACTTCCTCAACACTACCTGCCCCTCCACGTATCATCTACAAACTAGGCCACAAAGCCATCAACTCTATCATCCAAATCATTAACATACAATATGAAAAGAAGTGGTCTTAATACTGACTCCTGCAAAACACTTTGATCTCCCCCTCCCCCTCCCACTTTCAAATCTCTTACTATCTCTTCTTTCAGTTAGTCCTGATGAAGGGTCTCGCCCCGAAATGTCGACTGTATTTCTTCCTATAGATGCTGCCTGGCCTGCTGCGTTCCACCAGCATTTTGTGTGTGCAGCTTCAGTTCCTAGTGGGCAATGCAGGAGGTTCACTCGCAACCAGAAGTTTCGATGGTGATCTCGTCGAACATACTCAGTGCTGAACACAGTTGGGTAATAAAATGTTCTAGTGTTTACTCATGGCAAGTTTGTCTTTATTAAAAACAAACATAACATGGTGTCAGAAGTCAGCATGAGGGCTAAACATGTGCGACTGAGAAAAAGACTGCATAAGTGCAAGAAGCAAGAAGCAAGTGAGGTTACGATGGAGAAAAGCTGGCCAGCTAGGCAAGAGAGCATACTGTTCCTAAATTCACTCAGAGAAATTCAGGTGAGAGGCCGAGAGTTCCGATCATGGATAAGCTAAGTCCTCTCACACCTATACAGTTTGCCAGCAAGCCAGCTGATAACTGGAAATGCTTCAGTGATTCGATACATACTTACCGGCTAGTAGGGAGGGACTGATGAAAAATTGAAAACATCTGTTTTTCTGCATATAACTGGAAAAGATGCATTGGACATCAATAACAATATTCAAATTGATGAGACTGCCTTTACATTGGACACTCTGATGAGGAGTATTTTGTCCCAAGTAAAAACATTATGTTTATGAGATAAAATTTTTTTTACTGTGACCAGAAGCAAGGTGTTAGCTTTGACCAATACTTAGCCGAACTAAACACACTGAGTAAGCCCTGTGAATTTAGAGATTTGAGAAACTCGCTCGATAGAGCCAGAATAATATATGGAACTTGCAAATAATGGGCTCAGGGAAAGATTGTTGCGTGAAAAAGATTTGATGCTAGAAAAGACTGAGAATATGCATATGGTAGCAGAGACAACATGAGCAAAGCTAAGGAGGTGCACAGGTCCGATACAACCGTGCATGGTGTGAAAACAAAGAAACAGAGCACAAGGCATTCCCCAAAGCAATAGCAAAGCAAAGCAAAGCAAAGCAAAGCAAAGGGGAAGATTCAAACAGCAAATGCAGTAAATCTGAAGGCAATCATATTCCAAGGGTGTGTCCTACTTATGGAAAATCCTGCAATAATTGTGGGAAGACGAATTGTTTTGCAAAGTGCTGCAAAGCTAGGGCTACCAAGAGAAGATGCACATGATTGATGAGGAAATGGAGGAAATCTTAGCAGATTCTCGACAGACTGTGGGTGCTGGTAAAACAGAATAAATTATTCCAGAATAGATTATTCCAGTGACTGTGAATGAGACAGTAATTCCATTCAAACTTGAGACTAGAGCCCAGGTGAATCTTATCCATGGATGATTAGAAGACTCTCAAAGTAAAGAGCAAAATGTATTCAGTGAAGTTGAAAGTGACAGCCTGTACTGGAGAGAACGGTTCAGTAAAAGGAGACTGCATAGTGACCTTCAAGCACAAGGGGCAACACCCAAAGGCACAGCTACTGATTGCAGAAAAGAGAATACAGCCAATTTTTAGGTCTGAGTGCATGTGAAAAGCTTAACCTGCTGAAAAGAGTTTTCTTGGTGGCTTCACAGTCCAAAGATGACCACCAAACCCTCATGCAAGAGTACACAGGTGCCTTTAAGGGGTTCAGATAGTTACCCGATGTAACTCGAGAAATGCGTAGCAGCATCCAGGAGAGCTCCAGAGAAGTTATGCAAGAGATGTACAAGAATTCCACTTTCTATAGATATCCATACCAGCTACCTCAGCATGACAGTCAGGATGCCAGTGCTGAACAGAGTGATCATGATGAAGAAGTCGCCAGTCTTGGTTCCACATCATGCAGCTTTGTTTCAAAACCTGCCTCTCATCAGCTTTCAGCTAAAGACTAGAATTCAAAAATATCTCTATGATCTCTCTGAAGTTGAAGAGGCAAAATGAAAAAGAAGATGGGGAGATCACGCAGTCCCCAAGATTAGAACATCACCAACAGTTCAACACAAACCAACAGAGGAGTTGCTATCTGTGATATGTGGTCAACAGAGGGAGCTCTGTGAATTGTGACAGAATCAGTTGCAACTTGTGCAAAGATTCATGGATACATTCCAGGGCTCCATTATGGGGCAAGTAGAGTGAATTACGGTCACACAGCAAGAACAAGAACAGAGATGAAAATGTAGGATCTTAGTAGAAGGGATATGAAAGAAAGGAGCATGTTGATCAAAGTTCTCAGAAAGACACTGATATTAGCACAGCAAATGAAAGCAGTACATCTGTGGAAACAAATAGCAGACCAAAAAGGATCACTAAACCACCTCAGGGACTGATTGAAAGTTGTTGAGAGAATGTATTTGCTCATTACATTTGAAGTTAATGTAGATATCTTTGTTGGAAAAGATTATTGTTCCTTGCAGGTTTACTAGGACAGAGTATTGTGTTTGTTTTTCTTTCAAGGGGGAAGCTGTATTATTCTGTATGCGTAATAAAGAACTTCAGTTCCCAGTGGGCAATGCGGATGGTTCACTCAGAACCAGAAGCTTCAATGGTGAGCTTGTTGCATGCACCCAGTGTGGAACACAGTTAATAAAAGGTTCGAGTGTTTACCCACACCCAGTTTGTCTTTATTAAGAACAAACATTAACAGAAACCATGTTGACTTTGGTCTATTTTATCAAGTGCCTCAAGTAACCTGAAACCTCATTCTTATTAATGAACTCCAACATCTTCTCAGCCAGTGAAGTCAGACTAATTCGTCTATAATTCCCTCTCTTCTGCCTCCCTTCCTTCCTGAAGTGTGGGTCAGATTTGGAATTTTCCAGTCCTCCGGAACAGTCCAGAATCTAGTGATTCTTGAAAGATCATTACTAATGCCACCATAATCTCTTCAGCTGCCTCTTTCAGAATCCTGGTGTGTAGTCCATCTGGTACAGGTGACTTAGCTATCTTCAGGCCTTACAGCTTCCCAAGCACCTTGCCCCTAGTAATAGCAACTGCACTCCCTTTTGCCTCCTGACATTCTGACATTGCTGGCATAATGCCTGTGTTTTCCACAGTGCAGACTGATGCAAAATACTTCTCTAGTTCATCTGCCATTTCTTTATCCCCCCATTACTACATTTCCAATGTCATTTCCAGATTTTCCAATATCCACTCTCACCTCTCTTTTACTCTTTTTTTAAAAAATGTTGGTATCCTCTTTTATATTATTGTCTAGCTTCACATTTTATATTCTACCCCTTTATGGCTTTTTAGTTGCCTTCTGCTAGTTCTTAGCTGTAATAAATTAAAAATAAATTTTTGAAAATATGTTAGTGGACACAGGGTATCAGTGTTAATAACTGAGCTATCCTTGCCCACGACTGGGTGGGTGTTTTACATTACCAGTCCATGGGGTGAATCAAGAAGGGCAGACAGAAGTGAGCCTTAGGTTGTTGGGATTCAGGGAGCGTAGCTTCCTGCATTTTCGTTTGGGTGTGTCCAAACCATGAGGGTACCATCCTGGGGATCGACATACTGAATTCAACGGATTAAAATTTCAAAGGCTCATTTACTTCAAGGTATACAACTCTGAAATTCTTCAATTCTCCAGGTAGCCATGAAACCAAGAAGGAAAAGTGAGGCAGCATGATCATCAATGCCCAAATCTCACCTCACTGCGAAAAAAAAACAAAGAAAAATGGAACAGGCACATCAATCCCCAAATCCTGCCTCCCGTACAAAAACTGAGCAAAACCAATCAGGCACATCGAACCTAAAATCCATCCACCCGCAATAAAAAAAAACAAAAATGATCAGGGACATCAACTTCCAAATCCCCCTCCCCTCACTGAGGCAGGTGCCATCATAGACTCAATAATGTGGACAAGACAGAGACAGCAAACAGGTCTGATCCCCAGAACAGCTAACATGTCCCAGAGAGAGACAGCAGCCCCAGGCAAGGAGGGGAGGCAGGACAATATGTGAGAATCATTTAGCACACATAAAAATTGCTGGTGAACGCAGCAGGCCAGGCAGCATCTATAGGAAGAGGTACAATAAACGTTTCAGGCCGAGACCCTTCATCAGGACTAACTGAAAGAAGAGCTAGTAAGAAATATGAAAGTGGGAAGGGGAGGGGGAGATCTGAAATGATAGGAGAAGACAGGAGGGGGAGGGATGGAGCAAAGAGCTGCAAAGTTGATTGGCAAAAGGGATATGAGAGGATCATGGGATGGACGGGAGGTCTAGGGAGAAAGTAAGGGGGGGGGGGGAATGCCCAGAGGATGGGCAAGGAGTATAGTGAGAGGGACAGAGGGAGAAAAAGGAGAGAAAAAAAATATATTAATAATAATAAAAGATAAATAAATAATGGATGGGGTACGAAGGGGAGGTGGGGCATTAACGGAAGTTAGAGAAGTCAATGTTCATGCCATCAGGATGGAGGCTACCCAGATGGAATATAAGGTGTTGTTCCTCCAACCTGAGTGTGGCTTCATCTTGACAGTAGAAGAGGCCGTGGATAGACATATCAGAATGGGAATGGGACGTGGAATTAAAATGTGTGGCCACTGGGAGATCCTGCTTTCTCTGGCGGACAGAGCGTAGGTGTTCAGCGAATCTGTCTCCCAGCCTGCGTTGGGTCTTGCCAATATATAAAAGGCCACATCGGGAGCACCAGACACAGTATATCACTCCAGCCGACTCACAGGTGAAGTGTTGCCTCACCTGGAAGGACTGTCTGGGGCTCTGAATGGTGGTGAGGGAGGAAGTGTAAGGGCATGTGTAGCACTTGTTCCGCTTACAAGGATAAGTGCCAGGAGGGAGATCGGTGGGAAGGGGTGGGGGGGGGACAAATGGTCAAGTGAGTCGCGTAAGGAGTGATCCCTGCGGAAAGTGGGTGGGGGGAGGGAAAGATGTGCTTAGTGGTGGGATCCCATTGGAGGTGGTGGAAGTTACGGAGAATTATACGTTGAACCCGGAGGCTGGTGGGGTGGTAGGTGAGGACAGGGGGAACCCTATTCCTAGTGGGGTGGCAGGAGGATGGGGTGAGAGCAGATGTGCATGAAATAGGAGAGATGCATTTGAGAGCAGAGTTGATAGTGAAGGAAGGGAAGCCCCTCTCTTTAAAAAAGGACATCTCCTTCGTTCTGGAATGAAAAGCCTCATCCTGAGAGCAGATGCGGCGGAGACGGAGGAATTGCGAGAAGGGGATGGCATTTTTGCAAGAGACAGGGTGAGAAGAGGAATAGTCCAGGTAGCTGTGAGAGTCCGTAGGCTTATAGTAGACATCAGTGGATAAGCTGTCTCCAGAGACAGAGACAGAAAGATCAAGAAACGGGAGGGAGTTGTTGGAAATGGTCCAGGTAAACTTGAGGGCAGGGTGAAAGTTGGAGGCAAAGTTAATCAAGTCAACGAGCTCAAATTGCATGCAGAAAGCAGCACCAATGCAGTCGTTGATGTAGCAAAGGAAAAGTGGGGGATAGATACCAGTCCTACCCGCTATTTCATCCTCCGTCGGATCCACGCCTGCAATCGCCGTTTTTTTGACTTTGTCATGTTAGGCAAAGATCGTAAGATCTTACATCTACGGACTCCAGAGCCTGCCGGCCCCGACGCTAGCAGGCATGAACTTTCAATTGCGGCGCCTGCCATTGATCTCGGCGGCTCCAACACCTCAGGACACATTCAAAACCCGGACTCCAGCAACGACCATGGACACATTCGAAATGATTACGCAACCACCAACTGCGACTCCAGCCTTGAACTCCAGGCCGGGTCTTTATGTGCTGCTGTTGTGACTCCCGTCTCCCCTTCCCCCACCACCACTCCGTAGCCCCATCTTCCTCAGATCCCACCGTCAACTCCTGGGCCCTCAGAGGCTCCATCTTCCTCTCACCCCAACCCTCCCCTCTCCACTGACACCACCAGCCTCCCCCCTCCCGCCTCTGATCCCAGCTCTCATCCGTGCCGGGTCTTTACCATCCCCTCCGACCTTCAACTGTCGGAGGCAGAACGCTCTGTTCTCAGTAAGGGCCTCACGTTTGTCCCCCTTCGCCCACACCTCAGCGAGTTCCGTGTTCGCCACGATGCGGAACTTTTCTTCCGCCGTCTCCGTCTCCGAGCCTACTTCTTCGGCAAGGACTCTTCCACCCCCACCGATGACCCCTTCTCCCGTCTTCAACCCTCCTCTTCTTCATGGACACCCCGCTCTGGTCTTCTGCCTGCTCTGGATCTCTTTATTGCCAACTGCCGACGGGACATCAACCGTCTCGACTTCACCGCACCTTGTCCCCATTCCAACCTCACTCCTTCGGAACGCTCTGCTCTCCACTCCCTCCGCACTAATCCTAACCTTATTATTAAACCCGCTGATAAAGGGGGTGCTGTTGTAGTCTGGCGTACTGACCTCTACCTTGCCGAGGCACAGCGACAACTCGCGGATACCTCCTCTTATTTACCCCTCGATCGTGACCCCACTAAGGAGCACCAGGCCATTGTCTCCCACACTATCAACGACTTTATCCGCTCAGGGGATCTCCCATCCACTGCTACCAACCTTATAGTTCCCACACCCCGCACTTCCCGTTTCTACCTCCTACCCAAGATCCACAAACCTGCCTGTCCTGGCCGACCAATTGTCTCAGCTTGCTCCTGCCCCACCGAACTCGTTTCTGCATACCTCGACACTGTTTTATCAACACCTTGTTCAATCCCTTCCGACCTATGTTCGTGACACTTCTCACGCTCTTAAACTTTTCGATGATTTTAAGTTCCCTGGCCCCCACCGCTTTATTTTCACCATGGATGTCCAGTCCTTATATACTTCCATCCCCCATCAGGAAGGTCTCAAAGCTCTACGCTTCTTTTTGGATTCCAGACCTAATCAGTTCCCCTCTACCACCACTCTGCTCCGTCTAGCGGAATTAGTCCTTACTCTTAATAATTTCTCCTTTTGCTCCTCCCATTTCCTCCAAACTAAAGGTGTAGCTATGGGCACCCATATGGGTCCTAGCTATGCCTGCCTTTTTGTTGGGTTTGTGGAACAATCTATGTTCCGTGCCTATTCTGGTATCTGTCCCCCACTTTTCCTTCGCTATATCGACGACTGCATTGGCGCTGCTTCCTGCACGCATGCAGAACTCGTTGACTTTATTAACTTTGCCTCCAACTTTCACCCTGCCCTCAAGTTTACCTGGTCTATTTCCGACACCTCCCTCCCCTTTCTAGATCTTTCTGTCTCTGTCTCTGGAGACAGTTTATCCACTGATATCTACTATAAGCCTACTGACTCTCACAGCTATCTGGACTATTCCTCTTCTCACCCTGTCTCTTGCAAAAACGCCAACCCCTTCTCGCAATTCCTCCGTCTCCGCTGCATCTGCTCTCAGGATGAGGCTTTTCATTCTAGGACGAGGGAGATGTCTTCATTTTTTAAAGAAAGGGGCTTCCCTTCCTCCACTATCAACTCTGCTCTTAAACGCATCTCCTCCATTTCACGTACATCTGCTCTCACTCCATCCTCCCACCACCCCACTAGGAATAGGGTTCCCCTGGTCCTCACCTACCACCTCACCAGCCTCCGGGTCCAACATATTATTCTCCGTAACTTCCGCCACCTCCAACGGGATCCCACCACTAAGCACATCTTTCCCTCCCCCCCCCTCTGCATTCCGCAGGGATCGCTCCCTACACAACTCCCTTGTCCATTCGTCCCCCCCATCCCTCCCCACTGATCTCCCTCCTGGCACTTATCCGTGTAAGCGGAACAAGTGCTACACATGCCCTTACACTTCCTCCCTTACCACCATTCAGGGCCCCAAACAGTCCTTCCAGGTGAGGCATCACTTCACCTGTGAGTCGACTGGGGTGATATACTGCGTCCGGTGCTCCCAATGTGGCCTTTTATATATTGGTGAGACCCGACGCAGACTGGGAGACCGCTTTGCTGAACATCTACGCTCTGTCCGCCAGAGAAAGCAGGATCTCCCAGTGGCCACACATTTTAATTCCACATCCCATTCCCATTCTGACATGTCTATCCACGGCCTCCTCTACTGTAAAGATGAAGCCACACTCAGGTTGGAGGAACAACACCTTATATTCCGTCTGGGTAGCCTCCAACCTGATGGCATGAACATCGACTTCTCTAACTTCCGCTAAGGCCCCACCTCCCCCTCATACCCCATCTGTTACTCCTTTTTATGCACACATTCTTTCTCTCACTCTCCTTTTTCTCCCTCTGTCCCTCTGAATATACCTCTTGCCCATCCTCTGGGTCACCCCCCCCCATCTTTCTCCCTAGGCCTCCTGTCCCATGATCCTCTCGTCTCCCCTTTTGCCTATCACCTGTCCAGCTCTCGGCTCTATCCCTCCCCCTCCTGTCTTCTCCTATCATTTTGCATCTCCACCTCCCCCTCCGGCTTTCAAATCCCTTACTCACTCTTCCTTCAGTTAGTCCTGACGAAGGGTCTCGGCCTGAAACGTCGACTGCGCCTCTTCCTATAGATGCTGCTTGGCCTGCTGCGTTCACCAGCAACTTTGATGTATGTTGATAGATACCAGTGTAGGCTTGGAACATGGATTGTTCCACAAAGCCAACAAAAAGGCAGGCATAGCTGGAACCGATACGGGTGCCCATGGCTACACCTTTAGTCTGGAGGAAGTGGGAGGAGCCAAAGGAGAAATTATTAGGAGTAAGGACTAATTCCGCTAGACGGAGCAGAGTGGTAGTAGAGGGGAACTGATTAGGTCTGGAATCCAAAAAGAAGCGTAGAGCTTTGAGACCTTCCTGGAGGGGGTGAAGGTATATAGGGACTGAACATCCATGGTGAAAATAAAGTGGTGGGGGCCAGGGACCTTAAAACCATTGAAAAAATTCAGAGCGTGAGAAGTGTCGCAAAAATAGATGGGAAGGGATTGAACAACGGGGGGATAAAACAGTGTCTAGGTATGCAGAAATAAGTTCTGTGGGGCAGGAGCAAGCTGAGACAATTTGTCTACCTGGACAGGCAGGTTTGTGGATATTGGGTAGGAGATAGAAACAGGAAGTGCGGGGTGTGGGAACTATAAGGTTGGTAGCAGTGGATGGGAGATCCCCTGAGCTGATAATGTTGGTGATGGTGTGGGAGAGAATGGCCTGGTGCTCCTTGGTGGGGTCATGATCGAGGGATAAATAAGAGGAGGTATCCACGAGTTGTCACTGTGCCTCAGCAAGGTAGAGGTCAGTACGCCAGACTACAACAGCACCTCCCTTATCAGCGGGTTTTATAGTAAAATTAGGATTAGTGCGGAGGGAGTGGAGAGCAGAGCGTTCGGGAGGAGTGAGGTTGGAATGGGAACAAAGTGTGGTGAAGTCGAGACAGTTGATGTCCCGTCGGCAGTTAGCATTAAAGAGATCCAGAACAGGCAGAAGACCAGAGCAGGGTGTCCATGAAGATGAGGAGGGTTGAAGATGGGAGAAGGGGTCATCGGTGGGGGTGGAAGAGTCCTTGCCGAAGAAGTGGGCTCGAAGACTTTACCTTATCAGTGCTCCCTGCCCACACAATAACTACTGACAGTGATGACTGCTAGTTTCAGTTATCAGAGATTGACAGGGCGAAGATAAAGATGTGATTAAAATACAATGGGACAACAGAGAAGAAGGCAACAGGCACATGAATGACAAGGCTGTATTTTAAATACTTTTCAAATTGAGAAGACGAAAGTATCCTTGAAGATCTGATAAAATTTCTGGAATGTTTTATCATCAGTCCTACTTAGCCTTGGAGATAGCCTGTCAGGGATGATAGAATAATGCACATAGGGATATGATAGGTTAGTAATTGGGGAAGGGATTCGAAGTAAAGGACATTTTTGCTTCCCTACTTAATTAAATCTTCATTAAAGTTTGGCCTTCCAGGGACTGATTTGTGAACAGGGGCCAAGAGGAGGGTATGTTAGAGAGTCTTTTTGAGTTATGTGGATAAAGCAGATATTAATTCAAACAGTCTTCAATTCATAATGTAAATTGCAAGCAGTAAATTAGCAGCTTCAAAGACTGAAATTGCATATGCATCAGACAATTGGGTCGTGTTAATTGCCCAGTATCAACTATGGGCTTAAGGAATTTGCCCAAGTGTAAATGTAATTAAGTTCAGGAAGCTTGCAATTTGCTCCAACAAAGCTATTTCAACAATCAAAGGTGCCTCTCATGTAATTCAAAGTAGACATTGTCAACCCAAAGTATAGAAGTAAATGATGTAATTGTAACTATTGAAATTGCATTGCATCAGCTACTTTACCCTTGATCATAAGGGTATAAAAATGTGATGTACTTTTGGGTTTGTGAGCCTCTTCCGAGAGTGTCTCCATGAGAATGCCTGCTTGCAGTGCTGAATAAAGACTTCTATATCACCAGCTTCAGTGTCTCTCTCCTGACTTTGACCACAGTCACAACAGCCCAAGGGACCTGTTCCTTGCTTACTGTTCTCTGTTCTATTCTTGTTTCTCCGTGCCAAGAATCTTGTAAATCTGACAAATTGAAGGAAGTCTTGAAAAAAATAGTAACATTATTGGAGAGCTTAATACCAAGTATGAGAATTTGGGTCATCCTGATATTCAAAGGGACTTGTGTACAAGTCACTGGAAACCATCATATTGATGCAACAAGTGATTAGAAAAGCTGACGATGTTTCTCTTTATTATAAAAGTATTTCAGCACAGGAGCAAAGTTACAACTGTATAGTGTCTTGGTGAAACCACACTCAGAGTACTGTGCACCATTCTAGTCTACTTGTTCAAAGGGGAGGTAGTAACGAATCACTAGATTTATTTGAGGGATAGCACAGTTGCTGTACAATATGAGACCGAGTAGTCTCAGGGGCACAAAAGAACACTGCAGATGCTGGAAATCTGGAGTAATGCTCAAAAGGTCCTGGAGGAACGCAATAGGCCAGGCAGTATCATGAGAAATGAGCAGCTGCATTTTGGGCCGAGACCCTTCATCAGGAGTTTTTGTGTGTTCAGCACTCTCAGTTGCTTCCTCTAGAGATAGAAGAATAATTTCATTGAGACTTTAAAAATTTATTACAGGGCTCTATAGGTTGGATACAGAGAGAGTTTTCCCTCTGGCGAGTACTGGAACAAGGATCGCTATCTCAGAATAAAGGGGTCAGCCTTCAAGTGCTGAGATGAGGAATTTTTTTCCCCACAAAAGAACGCAAATTTTTGAAATTTTCTATCCTAGATGGTTGTGAACACTCGGACTTTGAGTTCACTGAAATCAAAGTTTGATAGATTTCCTGAAATTAAAGGAATAATGGAAATGTCAAGTTAGTACTAGAAAATGGTGCTGAGGAAGAAGATCAGCCATGATCTTGATGAATGCTGGAAGTGAGATGATGAGCTAAATTTTTCATACCTACTCTTACTTCTTATGTTCTGGTTGTGTGCTTGGCAATATCATTTTCAACATGTGCTTGATTTAATGCAGTAAATTTCCAGATTTATGTGAGTGCTGAGATATACATCACAAGCAGAAGCGGGTTAATGGTGCATGCCGCAGGGTAGTGGTCAATATACCTTAGTGCTGACATGGATTTGCAAAATGCTGGTGCTACTGAATTCCTTAATCCAATGAGCCTGGCTGCATCCCTCTGCTCGATCCCTAGTTTCTGCTGAAGTGTCAGCTGCAATAATCAATCCATAATGTTAATCTGTTCCAGGTGCTGCCTGACAAATGGATTCGGCAGCAGGTAGGAAGCAAAGTACCTTTGCATTGTGGTCAATTATATCACAACATAAATGACAGCCTAGCAGAGTACGAAGGGCACTGCTCTTTTCCTAATTATTTACTGTGAATAAAGTTTCTTTCTCCCCTTTAGCTATTAACATATTTAGTTTAATTTTACAACTAGCATGATAGAACAGAGGTAAACAACTTCTTTTTTCTTAATTTTTGCCCCTTTATTAAATATACCAAGAAAACATTTAAATAATATTACATTGCTGTGATTTGAAGTTGCTTGGGTGCAGTCAATCCACCAAGTGAATAAGCATAGATAAACAGTTGCTTAACTTGTTTGCTGAGTTATTGACCTTGCAATGCAAAACATTTGCTAAGTAAATCGTATTGATTTCCTGTCCTGTTAATATTTGAAATCAATTGGAAAGGTAGCAATCGTGTGGATTTTAATAAGGTTGTGAAACTAGTCAACTGTTACTTCTCCCTCTTGCAAATTGGTAACAAGGAGTTCAAGCTTATGGTTCCACTTTCTTCATTTTTAAAATTACATAACTGTCAGCAAGGAAATGGAAAATATAAAAAAAGGCCTCCATTTAACTATGGGCCATATTTCATAAAATTTCCAGGCCAGTTCATCAATCATTTCACAAGATAGGGTTTAAATTCCTACCATTAACAAGCTTATATGAGCTCAGACTTTTGTTTGCAGGTAAAAAGCTGTACTGCAAGAACTGGGGCAGCATGGTAATGTAGTGGTTAGCACAATGCTTTATGGTATCAGTGAAGTGGGTTCAATTCCTGCAGGAGTCTGTATGTTCTTCCCATGACTGCATGAGTTTCCTCCGGGTGCTCCGGTTTCCTCCCTCAGTCCAAAGATGTACCAGTTGGTAGGTTAATTGGCCATTGTAAATTGTCGTGTGATTAGGCTAGGGTTAAATCAGGAGATTGCTGAGTGGTGTGGCTCGAAGGGCCAGAAGAAGCTATCCCACACTGTATTTCAATAAATAATTGATAAATAACTCAATTTTCTGCACATGATGCAGAGTTTTATTGAAAAAGTAGAAGAATTTTTCTAGCTACAAGGATACATCTGTGTCTTTTAAACCACACTTGGACTTAATTTCATTTTCCTGTTCATTTTTCTTTATGCCATTGACTCATTTCCACCAATCCTACCCGCCACCCAATCACCCTTTCCCCATTTGGCACAAACCAAGCTCAATGTGCAGAATGAGGTTTGAGGGAGTGGGTGGAATGGAAAGGGAGAGTGAACTGTACTGTATTTAATATTCTGTAATATTTTAGTAATATTGTAAATATATTGCTCGATTAAGCATTCTTTGTTTGTTTACATGATTACAAGTTATGAGTAACTTACTGAATATTGAGTAACTTACTTAATGAATATTGTTATGAGTAAGAAATATGTGAATGGCAAACGTCATTATGCCACCATTTTATATATGAGTACTTTATTAAAGAAAAGAACCTAAGTGCATGAGTACCCTGGCTCCTGTGTTTTTTTTTAACCAATAAGTTTCTGGAGTTACAATATATCATAGTGGCAGTGAGTTCATTTTAAAACAATCCCGCGATGAATATATACTAGTTGAAGCACAGCACGCTTTTCTTCAGAGGGGGGGAGAGAGAAACATTTGAGTTTAAAAAATGAGCAGCATGTATTTTGTTTAGAAGGGGCAGAAAGAGATATTCAAATAAAATAAAAGGGAAAAAATGGTTCTTTTCTTCAGTGAGGTACTCATATATGACATTGTGGCATAATGATGTTTGTCATGTACATAGTTCTTACATATAACTGGGTGAATAATAATAAGTTCCTTTAAAAAGCAGATATGGCTGGCTGCATCTGAAGATAGATGTGTTCAATTTCACAAGCAATAACTGGATGATGTATATTGAATGAATTGGACAATATTGGCAAATGAAATAGCCAGTGAAAAGTGAGTGCCAGTGTTACTGAGTGCAATAGATGGAAAAGCATGCAATTCGCTTGGAGGTTTAACTGCTCCAACCAAACCAGTCAAAACAAGTTCTGCTGATATCTTGAATATTATGCAGGAACATTTAGAATTAAAAGCATTGTTGATATCAGAACTCTTTAGGTTTCATAACGAGAATCAAAAGGAAAGGGGAGTCCATTTCAGCTTAAGTGGCTGGATTGAATAAATTGTCTGAGTACTAAAAGTGTCAGTGAGGGGCTTAATGATGCAATGAGTGAACGTTTAGTTTGTGGAATCTCACAAGAAACCATTCAAAAAGTGCTTCTAACTGAAGCACAACTCAAATTTAAAGAGCAATTGAAATAGATGCGTCAATGGAAACAGCAACCAGAGATGCCAACTAAGTTGCTGTCAGGAATGAAAGTGAGTTTTAGCAACATTGCACTGTCTAAAAACAAACCTGTCTGGCTGAAAAGTTTGTGTTACCTTTGTGGCAGGGGCTCACATACACCAGACCAATACAGTTTAAAGACAAAACTTGCAGAAAATCCAACAAAGTAGGACATATACAAAGAGCATGTTGTGCAGACAAAAATAAATGGATGGCATGGCAGTGTAGTGGTTAGCATGACACAATTACAGATTTGGGCATTCCAGAGTTTGGAGTTCAATTCCAGCGCTATTCTGTAAGGCATTTCTGTATGTCCTCCCCGTGGAATACGTGGGTTTTCTCCTACAGTTCAAAGGTGTATAAGGTAGGTTAAATGGATATTGTAAATTGTCCCTTGATTAAGTTCGGGTTGATTGGGGGTTGTTGGGGTGGTGTGACTGGATTGGTCTATTTTACGCTGTATTGCTAAATAAAATGAATAAATAAAAATCTGGTAATGATGATAGTGACAAGGGACTGGCTAGCCTTGAGACTTACAATGTGTAAATTAAGAAGAGACAAGCAATATGATGAATGGTAAATTAATTAAAATGAATTGGACACTGGTTTGGTTGTTTCAGTCATTCCCCAAAATCTCAAAGATACTGAGATATCTAACCAAGAACTTACCCTGGAGAAAAGATAACTCTTGTGGGAAAGACATTCATAATAGTGAAGTATAACAACCAAAGCCACATTGGGATTGTACTGGTAAAAATAGAAGAGCCAGCATTGTGGGGCTGTGATTGATAGAGGCAATTGCAACTTGATTGGCATTTCATTCACAATTTGCACGTCCCATCCCATGCAATATTGTCAACTGAAAGTGAATTAAGAAAGGTAATGGATGGTACCACAGCAGCATTCAAGGATGGCATTGGAAAATTCAAACATACCCAGAGTAAAATAATTAGTGTTAAATGAAAATGCCACACTCAAGTTTTACAAAGCCCATCCAGTTATTTGTACCATCTGCGATAAAGTAGCCAGTGAGCTAGATCACATGGAGGCTGAAGGAATTCTTTCCAAGGTTGAATGGAGTCCATCGGCAATGCCAGTGGTCCCAATAGAACCATAGAACCATAGAAATTACAGCACAGAAACAAGCCCTTTGGCCCTTCTTGGCTGTGCCGAACCATTTTCTGCCTAGTCCCACTGACCTGCACACGGACCATATCCCTCCATACACCTCCCATCCATGTATCTGTCCAATTTATTCTTAAATGTTAAAAAAGAACCCGCATTTACCACCTCGTCTGGCAGCTCATTCCATACTCCCACCACTCTCTGTGTGAAGAAGCCCCCCCTAATGTTCCCTTTAAACTTTTCCCCCCTCACCCTTAACCCATGTCCTCTGGTTTTTTTCCTCCCCTTGCCTCAGTGGAAAAAGCCTGCTTGCATTCACTCTATCTATACCCATCATAATTTTATATACCTCTATCAAATCTCCCCTCATTCTTCTACGCTCCAGGGAATAAAGTCCTAACCTATTCAACCTTTCTCTGTAACTGAGTTTCTCAAGTCCCAGAAACATCCTTGTAAACCTTCTCTGCACTCTTTCAACCTTATTTATATCCTTCCTGTAATTTGGTGACCAAAACTGAACACGATACTCCAGATTCGGCCTCACCAATGCCTTACACAACCTCATCATAACATTCCAGCTCTTATACTCAATACTTTGATTAACAAAGGCCAATGTACCAAAAGCTCTCTTTACGACCTTATCTACCTGTGACGCCACTTTTAGGGAATTTTGTATCTGTATTCCCAGATCCCTCTGTTCCACTGCACTCCTCAGTGCCTTACCACTAACCCTGTATGTTCTACGTTGGTTTGTCCTTCCAACGTGCAATACCTCACACTTGTCAGTATTAAACTCCATCTGCCATTTTTCAGCCCATTTTTCCAGCTGGTCCAAGTCCCTCTGCAGGCTCTGAAAACTTTCCTCACTGTCTACTACACCTCCAATCTTTGTATCATCAGCAAACTTGCTGATCCAAATAGCCAAGAAGAATGGGTCGTCAGATTTTGCAAACCTTTCTGAAGTGAAACATTTCAGCAAATGGACTTAGCTGAGGCCTACCTACAGATGGAGAAGAGTACAAAATGGTTCAATTCTACAAATTGTAAATATATTGTTTGATTAAGCAGTCTTCTTTACATCATTTGTTTCTGTTTATATATAAGTACATGAGTGGTATATGTCATCAGGTCATATGTGAGCACCTAACTATAGATAAGAACCTATATACTGTACATGAGTATCCCCGGTTCTCATGTTTTTTTTTTGATTAGTTTCTGCAGTTACAAAATATCATGAGCATTTGAAGTCTTTGTTACCATCTGCTCTCCCTCCTCATGCTCATCCTGATTCCACTGTCTGTATCTTGATCCAGATTAACCACTGCCTCTGTGCTTGTAGGTCTGAGTTTGACCAGGTCTTGCTTGATCAAGCCCATTCTTCAAGTCCAGACTCTGTGCTTGTATCTTGCAGTACCATGACTCAAATCAAATTCAAAGCCTTGTTGTCAGGCTAGGCCTGTGAAGTGCAACAGTGTGTAAGTGGAAATTGGCTTTGGATGGCAGATCCTGAGTACTTGCTCTCATCTGTTGTGACGGCCAATTACAAGTTTGCTGCTGACGAAGACCTTTCAGCTGCTTCTAAATGTCAAAGAGAGTTGAAATGGATTTAAATAATTAAAGGCATAAATTAAAATCTTTAAACTACTTAACAGCTTAATTAAAGACATTGAGATTGTGTTAAATGAACAAAAAAAAAGCTACTCACATACACTTAACTTTAAAATCCAATGACAGGGGTCATGCTGAGGGAAGTTGAAAGTGCAGATTTAAAGTACATTCAGCCCTTCACTCCAGAATAATTGAAATCAGTGCTGAGTCCAGCGATAGTGCAGGAGGTCAGTTTCATTAACAACTGACCTCCAGCATGTTCCAGACTTCAATTTTGCGATGTCTAGGTGAACAAGTCAGTAATAACCTGACACAGTTAGTTACGAGTAATTAGAATGTTTCACTCCAAGAAAGAACGCTTCATCTACAGTATTTATTTCTTACCCTCACTCTCCCTATGGCCTTTGCCACATTCCATATCTGTGATTGTCTCATGCGCTTAAACCTCAATATACTACTGCTCTTTCAGTTTTCCTTTTACTCTTTTTGCGGGCTTTACTTTCAGTTGCCAAGGTTTAAACATCTGGAATACTCTCTTTCAATTTTTTTCCATCTCTCTACCTTTTTATCTTTTTATAAAGGTTCTGTAGAATTCTACCACCACAGCTGTCTTCAATTGTTCCCACTCCTTTAAGCTGATATATTCAGTTTACTCTTGTGACGAGAGAGTTCCTGACCCCTATGCAGATTTCGATCTATAAATAGTCATAAAAATTACCTCACTTGGAAATTGGAATGCTACTTTATGTGTAAGAAGTATGCGGGCAACGAGTGAGTGCTGGCAGCATGCAAAATAGGCAGTTTATTAAGGCAATGTGGAAGGTTAATTTGATACAACCACTGCTATTTACAATTCAGTACTCTGCTCTACACTCTTAACTTGCACAATGTTAAACAAAAAGAAATCCTATCTTGCAGCACTTACAGATATCATTAGCTACTTATTGCTCAATAGCTGATACACTTCCTTCTGAATATGTTTATGGAGCTTTCCTACAGAGTTTGACTTCGCTACAGTGAGTGTTCCAGTTGTTGCTGAAGTGCCATATTGCTGATTTGAAAGCTTATGCTGAAATAAATGGTTTTCAGGTATAGGTTATCTGACGTTCTTCCTCTGGGACTTGAGCAGAACTGAGGAAATGAAGTGGGGCTTTGCAGAGTACAATAAACGGCTGGAGAAGGAGGAGAGAGAATTAAGTCATAAACTGCAGCTTACAAACAAGCTCCTGGAAGAACTATGCAGCTCGAGCAGCATCTGTGACTGGGGATAGGAATTGTCACTGTTTCAGGTCGAGACCCTGCAGCAGGACCGAGAGTGGAGAGGGAAAATAACCAGTATAAAGAGAAAATGGAGGAAAGGGGCTGGCAGGTGAGTAGTGGACTGAGAAATAGTGAGGATAAATAACAAAGGGAACCATCTGCAGAAAGGTGGAGTTGAGAGACAGAAGCATGTGGATGATAAGTGGAAGCACAGAAGGACAAAAAAGCAAAAGCAAGGTGGGTGGGTGAGGAAAGGGTGGATGTGGAGACAGGCTGCAAAATTATAAGCAGGGACATAAAGGCCATCAATGCTAGAAACTGTAAAGCAGGAATTATTATAAAGGGAATCATTGGGATGGAAGTAAAGGACAAATGGATTCAGATGGGGATGGAATACGGTGCGGGAAGTGTGTATGAAATTGATTGAACAAGAGAGGGAAGGATAAAATGAGTTATGGGGAGATGAAAGGGAGGAAAGGATTATGGGAAACAAAACAAAAATTGGAAGACCAAAGGTGATAGGGAGAGGGAGACAAAGGAGATGTAGGTTACCTGAAATAGAAAAATTCAATGTTCATCCCATTAGGTTGTAGACTACCCAGGCAGAAAATAAAGTGTTTTTGCTCTGGTTTGCATGGGCCTCACACTGAAACAAGGCTATGGATGGACATGTCAGTTTGGGAATGTCAAGGAGATTTGAAATGGCATTCAACCAAAAGTTCTGGATGGCCAGAATGCTCCAGTCTACAGTCAGAGATGGAGAGGAGACAATATCTGGAGCACCAAATAAGGTAGGTAAGGTTCAAGTGAATCTTTGCCTCACGTGCAAGACTCTTAAATTTCTGGATGGTGGTGAGAGAGGAGTGTAAGGACAGAATTGCTGAGGAAAATTCTGGGGTCAAGTATGGATGGGGTAGGTGGGGATTAGCAAACCAGGACATCATGGAAAGATTATCCCCTTCTCCTTCTGATTCCAAATGTCCTTCATATATTCCCAAACAGATACTATTATCACCTTGCTTACAAATCAGATTCCAGTACTTGTATGATTTGTGTCCCTATTTAACACACTCCAGCCTCTGTCTCCATCTTCGTATTCTGTTCCCCCTACTTGGCTACATTGGCCTCTTTTATTTCCTTGTCTTCTTCCACTTAACACCAACCTCTCTGCGTCTTCTTTGTCTCAAAAGTCTACTCTTTCCTTTCTCCCACCTGGCTCTCTCTGCTCATCATCCTTCACCCCTCTCTCCAATTACTTACCAGCCACAGTCTCATCCTTCCCCTTCATCTCTTTCACACTGGCTGTTTCCATCGCTGTTCTCAGATCTGATGCAGGGTCTTGACATGAAATGTTGACCATTTCCTTCACCCAACAGCATAATGCACTGGTTTCTTCTCCAGATTCTAGCATCTGCAATCTCTTGTATCTGTATCTCCCAGCCGGCTTATATCTGATGAGAGGTCTTAAGGAGTAATTCTGTCACTTCAATTTTACCAAGGACTGAAGCTTGAGTTTCATAAACTGATACAAATGGTACAGCTGCAGTTTAGCCTAAAAATATTGTAGAAGTAACAGTACCTCTGGCCTTTATGGTAATTGGGGCTAAAATTTTCCACATTTGGTCCTTTCAAGTTTCTGAAATAATAAGATACAACTTGCAGTTCAAAATGTACAATAGCTTTGATTTTCACCTTCAAGAAATAATTTTTGAGATTCATAGATAAAACACCAAAACAGGCGATTAGGCCAAACTTATGCATATCACCTGTGAAACCCTTCTCCACTCAGTGGCCACTTTATTAGGTACACCTGTACTCATGCTTGTTAATGCGAATGTCTAATCAGCCAATCATGTGGCAGCATCTCATTGCATAAAAGCATGCAGACAGACAGTTGCTGGTCACTCCAAACATCAGAATGGGGAAGAAATGTAATTTAAAAGACTTTGACTGTGGAATGATTGTTGGTGCCTGACAGCGGGATTTGAGTATCTCAAAAAATGATGATCTCCTCGAGTTTCCATGTGCAGTAGTCTCTAGAGTTTACAGAGAATGGTGTGAAAAAACAAAAAATAATGCCCAGTGTGTGGCAGTTCTGTGGGTGAAAATGCCTTGTTAGTAAGAGAGGCCAGTGGAGAATGGTTAGACTGCTTCAAGGTGACAGTAACTCAAGTAAGCAAGCTTTACAACAGTGGTTTGCACAACACATTAAACCTTATGGATGGGCTATAGCAGATGAAGACCATGAACATATAGAAGAACACTCAGTGACCACAGTTAAGTACCTCCCACACCTTATAAAGTGGCCACTGAGTAAATGTTCATCCCACCTAACTGTGTTCAGCCCTTACTCATCTTATCTTTTATTATCCAAATAGCTGTCTAAATTATTTTGAGTTGCACCAGCCTCTGCCACCTCCAGAATCAGAATCAGGTTTATTATCATCAGCATGTGTCGTGAAGTTTGTTAACTTAACAGCAGTGCAATGCATTACATGATCATATAGAAAGAAAAACAAAATGCTGTAAGTAATTCACTACAGGCTTATTCCATAGACAATGACCCTCCATGTAAAATAAACCTTCCTCTCAGATCCCCTTTAAATCTTTCCCCCCTCATCTTAATCTTATGCCCTCTTTCCTGGGGGGAGAAAAAATGACTGTAGTCAATGCCCTTCAGTTTTTGTAAGCCTCAGCTTCCTTCATTTCCAGATAAACAGACCCAGAATATCCAGTCTCCTCTTAAAACACAAGCCTCCAGTACAGGCAACACACTGGATATTTTCAATTTCAATTCAGTTCAAGTTTAATTGTTGTTCAACTATACATGAATGACCATGAATAAACCCAAACGAAGCAATGTTACTATGGGGTCAAGGTGCTAAAACACATTACCAACAGTTACACACAAGAACACATACACAGAATGAAAGAGTCCCAATGCCCCCCCTCCCCACAGTGACACCACAGCTTGATGCCCAGCCCTCACATGTACAAGTCAACAAACGCATAAAGAATATCAGTAAAATACAACACACTCTCAATAATCACGTCCTTCCTATAGTATATTAATCAGACTGCACACGGTACTCCCAGTCCAGTTTAAGCAACATTTTGTATGACTGTAAGATGATATCTCAGTTCTTGTACTCTGTGCCATGGCTGATGAAGGTAAGCATACCATAAGCCTTTTTACCATGCAGTCTGTGTTGCCTCCTCCAGGGAATTATCTTCTTATACCCCAGGTATATCTATTCTATAGGACTTCCCAGGCCCTGCCATTCACTGCATGTCCTGGCCTTGTTTAACTTCCCCAAATATATCAGTTCACACTTATCTGAGTTGAATTTCATGTGCCCCTCCTTTGCCCACTTTCCAGGTTGATCAATATCCTGTTGTAACTTTAGACAACCTTCTTCTCTATCCACTATACCACCAATTATGTTGTTACTAGGAAATTTACTAATCATGCCACCTACATTCTCATTGAGACCATCAATATGTATAACAAAGAAGAGGGGAACTAACACTGATCCCTACAGCACACCACTGACTACAGGGACCAGTCTGAGAAACAACCCTCCATTAATTCATTTAAGATGTCCCCCACCTCACATGGCTCCACACACAGATGACCATATTGATCCTTTTCAATCCTCTTTTACCTTATCTGACAAGAGTAGTGGTGGTTCATTAGGTTCATTATGCCAATCAGTTAGCCACTCACACATGGGAGGAATTCACATACTGTACACATAGAGTTACCAATAAAGTTCAGTTGAATATTCTGCAAGGCTGGCAGCCTGGTGTGCTCTGCACTCTCCCCTCACACTCAATACCAAACACAAAATGGTGTCGTAAGTGGTTGATCATTGATGAATTGGTGCTATAGACCAGGTGAGATATCCAACAAGAAAGACTTTACAGTGTGTCAGTAGGCTCAGAAAAGGCCCAAGTGCAGAGAAAGAGACACTGAAGCATATCAATAGTTCACAGACTTCAATGCAAACAAGGATTAAAGGGAAAGGAAAACAATAAACGCAAGGCCAAACAGGCCTTTAACTAAAACTCTCAAATGGAAAACTAGACGCCAACACCACAGCTGAAAGAAATATCTAAATAAAAATTGAAAACCCCTAGTCTGGTGCCAAAATGGTTGTTGTGATATGTCTAGTGTGGTAGTGTAGTGGGTAGACCGCTGGCTAGCAGTCTTGCGAAGAGCTGAGTGCATAAGTCTCTCCCTGCCGATACATAGCCTCTCCAATAGCAGGCCTCATGTAATACCTTCTCGCTGGTGACACACGGAAGCTGAACTCCATTTGGACTCAGGCTGAACTATAGAGGACGGGGAGGAGATCTGGCCCCTGCACATGTAGTATACAGACCCACCGGTATGTGGACACACCCTGGCGCTCATGAACTAGATTCGCAGCTATGGATAAATAGCCCCACTGCCTTGTGGACAGCCTCGGGAGAGACGAAGGCTACAGGAGTTAACCCAGACAGCAAATCCAGAGTGGAGCCTCTAAGGCGGTTGGACGTCATTGAACATCCTTCCAGCAAACATATTGCTTCATAAGCTTTCCTTTGGACTACACTGGTGTGCCCAAGGGGGGAGGGCGGGTGGAGGATCTTGACGACTGGGCATCTCAGAATCTCCATACCTTCCACCAGGCTTGCGATGATGATCATCATCACCCATTGTCCTTCAAGACAGACGGATACCAACCAACACCACCACCGCTAGCTTCAGCATCAGTCGACAGGCAGCACAATGTTGCTGTGCTTTGCTCAAGTCTCGACAAGCACTACAATGAAAAGAAGGGAGTTAAATACCGCCATAATCAAATAATGATTAGCTGACATGTGCATATTCACAAGTGCTGCCGAGTCCGTGGTTGTGAAAGGGCCCCCACTCCTTAGGCGCAGGTGCCAAAAACCTGTGCCTGCTGGAACACCTGGATGAGCGATTTGTTCAAGATGTCCTTTGCCGGGATCCAAGAATGTTCTTCAGGACCAAAACCTTCCTAATCCTTAAGGTACTGGACCTTACCCCATGCCCAGTGAGATGCCAGGAGGCACTGCACCGTATAGACCAAGGAACCATCTGCCAAGTTCAGTGGAAGGGGAGGTGGGGTGACTGCGCCCAGGGAGAGATAGTAACTGACTTGAGCTCGAAACATGGAATACCAGGTGGATCTTCTTTGATGCTGGTATACACAATCTTTACGAGACTTTGTTGACAGCCTTTTCCACCACAAATGGTCCTACATAGCATGGAACCTATTTGTGGCTCAGGGGAAGATCCCTTGGTGCCAACCAAACCTCCACTCGTAGCTTGAAAGGCTTTACATGTCAGAGGAGCTGATCAGCCTACTGGGCACGTTGTTTCTGGGCGCACAGTAGAGGAGCCCTGACTCTCTCCAGGTGGGTTTGTAGTGCTGGATCAGCTGTTCAGCAGTAGGAACTCCTACATCAATCTCCAGGTCAGGAAAAGTGGTGGCTGGAATCCCTCCTGGCATTCAAAGGGGGGACATATCCATGGAGGACGACTGGAGGTTATTGTGGCCATCTCTGCCCAACCCAATTGGGAGCTCCAGGACGTGGGGTTGGAAGAGGCAAGACAGCGCAGGGTTGTCTCCAACTCCTGGTTCACTCTTTCAGTCTGGCTATTGAATTGGGGGTGGAAACCAGATGAGAGGCTGGCCGTGGCTCATACAAGAGAGCAGAAAGTCTTCCAAAAGTGGGAAGTGAACTCTGGTCCAGGATCAGACACTATGTCTTGAGGAAACCCATGGAGCCTGAACACATGTCGAACTATGAGTGTGGCAGTCTCACAAGCCGATGTGAGCTTAGGGAGGACAATGAAGTGAGCAGCCTCGGAAAATCGATCCACAACCACCAAAATGCTGGTGTTTCCATTAGACGGGGGCAGCCCAGTGATGAAATTCACTGAGAGGTGGGACCAGGAGTTGTGGGGCACAGGCAGTGGACGTAGCAGTCCTGAAAAAAGCTGGCATGATGTCTTGTTCCGAGTGCAGGTGGGACAGGCAGATATGAAGTTACCGACTTCTTGGGACATAGATGACAACCAAAATTATCTCTCTATATATAAAAACGCCTGGGTCCATTGAATTCCCGGATGTCTAGCCTGGTGGGAGGAGTGACCCCATTCCAACACTTTGGAGCACACTGCAATAGGGACAATCAGCTGGTTGGGAGGTCCCCCACCCAGGCCTGGGTTTGACTGTTAGGTGGCTCTCACCTCCACTTCTATTCCCCTGATCACCAGAGCAGCAATATGCAACCAAGGAAGAATGAGCTGTAGATCAGCATTGACCTCAGGTCTGTCAAACTGCTGGGAGAAAGTGATGGCCTTGGTATCCTTGCTGCCAGGACAGTAGGTGGGGGTGAACTTAAACCGGATGAGGAAGGGAGCCTACCAGGCTTGAAGGGAGTTGAGTTTCTTTGTATCCTGAATGTAGGAGAGGGTCTTGAGATCACGAAAGGATGCTCTGCCCCTCCAGCCAGTGTTGCCATTCTTCCAGGGCCCCTTGACAGCCAGAAGTTCTCAGTTCCCAAAATTGTAGTTATGGCCTCGCCAGAGTCAAGCAACAGGAAAGAAAGGCATAAGGATGCAACCGGCTATCCACAGAAGAGCACTGAGAAAGGACAGCTCCAATGCCAACATCCGATGCATCCACCTTGACAGTGAATGTCTGTGATGGGTCTGAGCGCTGCAGCAGTGGGGTAGTGGTGAAACATCACTTTAACTCCAAAAATGCTTGGTTGGCATTGTCTGGGCAATGGAATCCTGCCAAGGTCTTCCTGGTGAGTGCACTTATGGGAGGTGCAATTGAGCCTAATTTCTAGATGAAGTGGTATTAAAAGTTCCTAGCCCCGCTGAAGCGTTATACCTGTTTGACTGTAGATGGTTTCGGCCACTGTGTAACTGCCTAAACTTTACTATGGTCCATTTGAACACTGGATGGGTTAAGTATATAGTCCAGCAACAACACCTGGTCTTTACAGAACTCCCATTTCTTGAACATGGCGTACAGGCTGTTTTCAAGGAACTGTCTGAGAACCATCTGGACATGCTGGATGTGTTCCTATTGAGAGTGGGAATAGATAAGGATGCCATCTAAATACACAAAAACAGACTGGTTCAACATGTCTCTGAGCACATCGTTAACTAAGGCCTGGAAAATAGCGAGGGTGTTGGCCAGACCAAAGGCTTCACAAGGTACTCACACAGCCATTAGATGTGTTGAAAGCTATCTTCCACTCATCCCCTTCTCTTATATGAACCAGATTATATGCATTGTGCAAGTCAATTTTGGAAAACATGGTTACTCCTTGGAAATGTTCGAATGCAGACACCAGCAGGGGAAGAGGTAGGGGTTCTTCACGGTGATGTTGTTCAGGGGCTGAAGAGCAATGGAGGGATAGATCTTGCTTCCTTTCTTGCTCACAAGAAAGAAGACTACTCCTGCTGGTGAGGTTGATAGATGGATAAACCCCTTGGCCATGCCTCCTTGATATATTCCTGCATGGCCACCGTTTCAGGATGAGAGAGAAAGGAGAGCCAGCCCCAGAGAGGACTAGTGCTCAGTAGGAGGTCGATGGTACAGACTTATGGTTGGTGTGGGGGCAGGGAGGTGACCTTCCTTTTACTGAAGACCTCAAGAAGATCTACATACTCAGATGGCATCCCAGATAGGTCCACATCCTTAGCTGACACAGGAGGGTATTCCTGGAACAGAGCTTGAGCTGGTCCCAGACAGGTAGGCAGGAATGCTGGTCCCCACTCTTGGAGTACTTTAAGGGACCAATCAATCTATGGATTATGTTGGGTTAACCAGGGGAGACCAAGTAGCAGTTCAGGCAAATCAACCAGATAGAAAGAGAGTTCTACACTTTGATTCCCTTCGAGCATGAGTTAGAGGGGTAGGGTGGAAAGGTGGATCTGGTCTGTGCCCAGAGGTTGACTGTCCAGTGCCTCGATATTGATCTTTTCTCTTGATTCCTGGGTTGGAACTCCCCATATTTGAGTCAGGGAGATGTCCATGAGATTTGCAGCTGCACCGGAGTCGATGATTACCTTAAGTTCATGGGTCTGAGACCCCCACGACAAGGAAGCTGTGAGCATTGCAGAAGTAGGGGAAGCTAACTGAAGAAAGAACCGACCTAACAGGACTCCCCTCCCTGCTGATGGCTGCTCTCTTTTGCTGGTCACTTGGGACATACTGCCCGGATGTGTCCTGGATCACCACAATAGTGACCACTGCGCCACTCTTGTTCCTCCT
Organism: Mobula hypostoma; assembly: GCF_963921235.1. Classification (NCBI taxonomy): domain Eukaryota; kingdom Metazoa; phylum Chordata; class Chondrichthyes; order Myliobatiformes; family Myliobatidae; genus Mobula; species Mobula hypostoma. The sequence continues at coordinate 85,332,958 of NC_086101.1, read as the reverse complement.
GAGAGAGGCGCATGCGCCCCACTTGTATAGACTCCTCCGTAGACTGGGTGCTGGGTGGTGAAGGAGACAGCAAGGAAAGACGGTGATCAGATGGCGTGTAGGAAGCTTGAAACCTTCTTTCCCTGCGCCACTCAGTTACATGGTCGTCCACTTGAATAGCCAAACTAATCAGGTCATCCAGACGATCCTGCTCGTCCCAGACAGCGATATTATGCCAGACCCCTTCGCTCAGTCCACGCTGGAAGGCAGTGATGAGAGATCTCTCGTTCCATCCTGTCTCTACCGTAAGCATGCAGAATTTGACTGCATAGGTCCTCACCATTCCTCTCCTTGGTGCAGGTCCAAGTGGCGGTGGGCAGCCTCCTGACCTCGTATTGGAAAGTCAAAACCCTCTCTAGGTCTGCAACGAAATATTAGAAGACTGGGCTACGGGGTATCGTTGCTCCTGTAAAGTGTAAACAAGCTGAGAGGAGGTCCATCTAGGAGATTGACCACGTACGCCACTTTTTGCACATCATTACCAAAACGACCAGGCTGGGCTTGTAATGTCAGCTCGCATTGGGTAATAAAATTCCGGCAGCCATCGTAATCATCAGAGTATCTGCCTAGTAAAGGAATACATGTTTCTTGTATGGATACGGGAGTCTGTAGTGGTCCGAAAGCAGCAGCTGGTGGTGGTCCAAAAGCGGGAGTCAATTCTGTCTGGACGCAGGAGTGGGAGAATTAGTGGCAGAGATTGTCAAGAGGGAGGAGAAGATGGCAGCGCGATGCAGCTCGCGGGGCTATTCCGAAGGAATATCGTATGTGTAACTAGGGGGGCTGTGCACAATCCAGATTTGATGGAGGCAGCCGTGGGAGTACGGAGGAACATCTGGAGTACCTTCTGAAATGCCTGCTTCACTGCTGCTGCTACTGTGTGATCCAGAATCTCTGGAGACAAAAGCCCCAAATCCTCGGCTTTGCCATTGCTTGTTGCCGGGGTCAGGGTCGGAACGCTTGGCAGAGATGGTGCTCGGTGCTCGTTGTCGGAGAGGTGGTCGGAGGCTTGAAGTTTTCGGACGGACTCAGAGTCGGACTGTGGTCAGATGCTTCCAGGATGCTGCATTGGCAAGTTGGCAGTGCTGGAGGTTTACCGTCTGCGTGAGATGACAGGACTTTTGAGAGACTTTGAGACTTTACCATGCCATTGGTCTGTTCTTATCAAATTACGGTATTGCTTTGCCCTGTCGTAACTATATGTTATAATTATGTGTTTTTTGTTAGTTTTTAAGTTGGTTTGTCATGTATTTTCGTGATATCATTCTGGAAAAACATTGTATCATTTCTTATTGCATGCATTACTAAATGACAATAAAAGAGGACTGCGTGTCCTCATAATCTAAAAAAAGACGGCAGAAAACGAGGAACTGTGAATTGTTCAAGTGGGACTGACGCGGCCAGAAGCTGCAGAATTGTGTTGGCGAGAGCTCTAATGGCTCTCAGTTGGTGCTGGCTGTCCACACTGAGTTCGTGGACAGCAGTCATGAGAACGGAAATCGTAGATACCTGACTCCAATTGTCTGTGGTGAGCTGTTGAAGTTGCGGCTAGGGATGCTATTTGTTCCTGCAGATGAATCTGGGTTCATCGGCGTCAGATTATCTGCTTCATTGCTTCAGTAACTTCAGCCATGCGTGTGGCACGTGGCCAAGTGGTTAAGGTGCTGATCTAGTGATCTGAACGTCAGCTGAGGCAGCGTGTTGTTCCCTTGAGCAAGGCACTTAACCACACATTGTTCTGCGACGACACCAGTGCCAAGTTGGATGGGTCCTAGTGCCCTTCCCTTGGACAACATCGGTGGCATGGAGAGGGGAAACTTGCAGCATGGGTAACTGCCGGTCTTCCATACAACCTTGCCCAGGCCTCAGTCAACATTGAAAATCAATGGACAGCTGAAGAAGAAGAAGAACTTCAACCAGGACAAATTCAATACCTGTAGCTTGTCCCCTACCTGACCAATGAATCTCAGGGCCAGCCGCTCTCTCTCTGTTTGGTCCATCTTTGTATCATCTAGGCTTGCTTTCATTAAGTTTGATATGACTCAAGAGAGAGACACTGAAGTGGGTCAATACTTCATAGACTTTAATGCAAACAAGATTTTAAGAGAAAGGAAAACAATAAACACTAGGCCAAACAGGACCAATTTAACTAAAACTGTCAAATTGAAAACTTAGATGCCAACACCCTGGTTGAAAGAAATATCTAAATATGAAACGAATACTGCGAGTCTTCAATGTCAGTCAACTCGATAACCCACTTTCTCAGGCAAGGCCAAATGCAAGCAGGCAGCATAACGTTGCTGTGTTTTGCTCACGTCTTGTAAAACGATACAATGAAAAAAAGGGAGTTAAATATGACCATAATGAAATAATAATTAGCTGATACATGCGTATTCACGAACGCAATTACCAAATCTGCTGCACTGCCGAGTCTGCATTTGTAACAGTAAAACTGTTATTGTTCACATATATCTGAAAATACCCAGAGACTTATCAATCTAAGCTGCCCATGGTAGCTGCTAATTGTATGCATCATGGAACATGAGCTGAGAACTGGTCAGGGTTGCTTGGCAATGCCTTCATGCTACACCCAAAAGTGAATACATTGTAATAATCTGTGGGCCACTAGCCCGGGGAAGTGCACAGAGACACAGACATAGCAGAGAAGTCAGTCAAACTCTCAGGGAGAGAAAAGAAGAGTTTCCTAGTCCAAATCAATGAAATAAATAAACAAGCAGGAAAATGGAGGAAATACCTGCAGTATCTACACCTAATTACCTACGAAGCACCCCCCCCCAAAAAAAACATTTGAATTCTCCAAACCAATGGACTTTAAAAGAAGGCTCAGCTGCTTTGAGAGATTTAGGGTTGCAAGCAATCTCACTTAGGCCAGAAAAGCATCAGACTGTTATATTGCATGGGTGACAAAACAGATGACATTATGGGTATATTAGGACTGACAGATGCTCAGAGAAAGGAGTACAAAACAATGCAGGACAAATTCAAAGAATACTTCACAGGAAAGTGAAATGAGATATACAAGAAGACAAAGTTCAACTCCAGAAAACAAGCTAGATAAAAGCATAAATAACTTCATCACAGCATTGTATTTCCTGACAGATGACTGTGCATATGAAAATCTGAGAGATGAGCTCATTACAGAAAGACAACAAATTGTAAGAGAGACATCAATTCCACGCAAATCTCATACCATAGCAATTGCTATAGTCAGGCAGATTGAGAATGTTTGTCCGCAACAGGCAGAACTCAGGTAGGAAAACAAAATTGAGGTAAAGCTAGAAGCTGTAAAAAAAGAAAGTACAAACAAGGTGCAGTTGGAAAGAAAAGTTGGACAGAAAGAAGTGACTGTAGAGCTCAGCTCAAACAAAACAGACAAGTGATACAAAGAGAAGGTAAAATGTCCAAATGCAGGAGATGTGGCAAGTCTCCATTGCATGTCACAGAGCTCTGTCCAGCAAAAGAAGTGAAATGTCACCAATGAAATCGTGTTGGCCATTATAAAAGCCAGTGTCACTCAAAAATTGTTCTTCAGGAGGTCAAAGAAGACCATGATTCAGACGAAAAGAGGGTTTTCCTTCTGGCTCTAGATTCAAATAGACAAGGCTCATGTACTATAGTTCAATTGCAAAGTGAGGCGTGATGACCCTGGGGCAGATGTCATCGCCATCCCTGAATATCTGTTCACAAAACTGGTGAAGAAAATAGGCATTATACTAACCTCAACAATGAAAGTGTTCATGTGGGCATTGAAATGTAATCCCAGTGTGAAAGGAATGTTTTCTACTTCCACCAATAAAAATTAATAACAGTTAAAAGAAGATGTCTATGTTGTTCAGAATCTCTTCTCTCCACCACTGGGAGGACATGCCATCGAGAAGCTGAACCTCACTGTAAAGATGGACTTGCTGAACGATGTTCCGTACTAGAAGTACCCAGAGTTGTTAACAGGCCTGGGAGTACTGAAAGAGGAATACCTTATCCAACTGCCGCCAGGTGTGATGCTCTACTCTCTGACTACAGTGAGGCATACACCAATCCCATTGATGAATAAAGTCAGAGCTGAACTTGAGAGAATGGAAGTGCTTGACATCATAATTAGAGTGAATGGCGTGTGGACGTTCTTCCTGTACTCAAGCCAGATAACACAGTGAGGATCTGTGTTTATCTAACAAAATTGAAATATACAGTGGGACAGGAGAAGTTTATCCTGTCCTCTGTTGAGCACACACTGGGTATGCTGTGTGGAGCAAAGTTCTTCACCAAATTAGATGCAAACTCAGGGTTCTGGCAGATCTGTTTAGCTCATGAGTCACTGAAGCTCACAACCTCTCTCGCACCATATGGACACCATGCCTTCAGGAGACTCCTTTTTGGCATCTTATCAGCCCCTGAACTCTTTCAGATGAGGATGAACCCATCTTTGGAGGGGCTGGAAGGAGTAGTCTGCCTCATGAATGAAATAATCAGCTTCAGAGGCTCCGGTGAGAAACATGACAGAAAAGTGGAAGCTGCCTTAGAGAGATTGAAACAGGCCGGAATCACCCTGACGAAAAGGAAATGCAAATTTTCAAAGGCATTCTGTCTGGTGGCTTGGTCTGCGCACACAGCTGGGAGATTATGTGAAGCAATGTGAAGCATGCAGGAAACTGCACAACAATTTTGCTGAAACTCTCTGCCCCACAGAATTCCCAAACTTTCCATGGCAAACTGCAGGCACAGATATTTGCAAACTGAAAAGAGACATATTTTCTCACTGTGGATTACTAGTCAGGGAATGTTGAGGTGTTCAACCTGTCTTCTATATCCTCAGCAGCAGTTATACAGCACCTGAAAGCTACATTCGCTCGCCATGGAATACCAGACAAACTTGTGTCAGACAATGGTCCACAATTCAGCTGCTCAGAATTCAAAGCCTTTGCTAGGGACTGGGAGTTTAAACACCAGACAAGCAGTCCGCAGTACCCCACAGACAAATAGAGAAGCAGAAAGAGCAGTGCAAACTGTTTAGAGTCTCCTGCTGACGGCAGAAGCCCCCTAGAAAGCACTGCTAGCTTGTTGCTCCACACCTCTTACAAATGGCTGCTGCCCATCAGAGCTGTCAATGGCCCAGAAACTGAGAACAAGTCTGCCGGTTCTTCCTTCCCTCTCCAACCTCACTTACCAGACTTAAACTAAGTGAGAAATTCTGAGACAACACAAGGTGAGAAAACAAAGGGTTTGTATGACCTCAAACACAGAGCAAGATCTTTGACGCCTCTCAGGAGTGGTGAAGCTGTTTGGATTTTAGACCAATTCGCCAGAGGAACAATAGTCAGGCAACATGCACCACGATCATTTGTAGTTAGAACATCACCAGGTAAAATCAGGTGGAACAGGTGTGCACTCGTGTGCCTTCAAAGTCAATAAAAGGTAGAGGAAGAAATAAAGTGGCCTAATCCTCATGACGAGGACAACTTACCTGAGGTGGACACAACTGTTCAAGAACCTCCATCCACTCCAACACTTTCAGGAACTAATACCAGATACAATCATTTATTTGTCCCACCACAGAGGTATATTCTATAGCCTAATAGCTTGGGACAGTGACTAAACAGGCAGAATAATTCTCTCACTTTATGGGAGTGTTCAGTTAGTCTATCCTTATTTCCATTTGATTTAGTGTTTTTAAAAAGAGTTTTACATTTCACAAAATGAGATTTCTTAAACAAAAAGAATTGGTAGAAGAAAATGAGGAAAACAGAGAGAGGGAGAGAGAGAGAGAGAGAGAGATAGCTTTAAAACAAAGAGAATTACAGCTATAATGTCGGCAGTTAATTTTTATACAAAGAGTGAGAGACTGTTGAAAACGAAGAGAAAGACAGCTATAACCTTGGCAATTCATTTTTTACATTTACGAAAGGAGTATAAGTTATGTGCTCTGGGTAAAGTGAACCGATTCGCTCCATTTCAGTGACTACAAATTCAATGCAGTTCTATGAACAAGAAGAGCATACCTAGATTTTCTCATTCCATCTTGATCTCGACTAAGTGAAGGACTGACCATGTAACTTTGTGATTACATAGTGCCATTGATTTCAGTCCTATGAGAATTAATATTTACCACTTGGTTTAGAAGTTTATTCTAAGGGCATTACATATTTTTGACCATGTAACTTTGTGATTACATAGTGCCATTGATTTCAGTCCTATGAGAATTAATATTTACCACTTGGTTTAGAAGTTTATTCTAAGGGCATTACATATTTTTGACCATGTAACTTTGTGATTACATAGTGCCATTGATTTCAGTCCTATGAGAATTAATATTTACCACTTGGTTTAGAAGTTTATTCTAAGGGCATTACATATTTTTGAATTCTCTACCCTAGAAGGCTGTGGATACTCACACTTTAATTTATTCATGTTTGAACCTTTGGGCACAGTCGAAGTGAACACAAGTAGATAATCATACATTCCAATATAAACCATGGCCTACTCCTGTTCCTATATCTGTCATTAATATGAATTCAGCCACTTGAGGCTGAATCACATTCTACTTCAGGATGCAGCTGATGTTAACACAATTGGATAATCACACAACTCAATGCTGTGGGAGAGGTCAAATCCCCTTGGTTCTCTGGCAATTTTCTGCAGGCTTGGGTGAAATAGGTGTGTTGCTGGGTGGCGTGGCTCGAAGGACCAGAAGGGCCTATTCCACACTGTATCTCAATAAATAAAAAAACAGTTTGAGGAACCCATCTCAAGATAAATATCACCTGGATACAAGAGATTTATAATCCTGACAAGGCTGGTGATGGATTTGGAACCCATATATAATCATGATTATGTTGTTTCCGATGCTATTAAGAAGAGCACAACTGGAGTCCTCCTTTTTCTATCTGGACCATTCTGGATGTACCCTACAATATGCAGGTGAGTAAATATCAAGATTTAAGTTAGTACACAGGATATTGCATAAACTAACCATGATGTGGGAACGACCATTGTCAATACAAAACCCAAATGAATAAAAGCAATAGGAACATGGAGAATCTTCAAGAGGACCACAACCGTCATAGAATTTGGAGGCTAGCATGCCTCAGTGACCTGGAGAGCTTTATGCTTTGGCTCTTGGTAGGGTCAACCATGCCAAACAGGTCAAAGGGTAGAGGCCAGGCTGAGAGTGGGTCATCGGTCCTCCAGGTTTGGGAGTTCGGCTCAGGGCTAAAAACCTTGACAGGTAAAGTAAATCTCTTATGGAAACGGCTATAAAGAATCCTTCTACATCTGAGTGTGACAGTATTCCTGAGTCTCCACCCAGAATCTGTATGACTGCCAGTAGTGAAAACTGAGCTACTAACACATTGAAGGAAGCCTTGGGCACTGCCAGAGATGGAGGACCTGTATTGCTGCTCTAATGCCAGCAGGGTTATGGACAGTAGAGTAGACAGAGAAACTGAAGAGGTTACACAAAAATGCTGCCTGCCTACTCACTACAATACAGCATTCGAAGGGAAAATCCTTGTTTGCCTGATAAAGTTCTTGGAAGTACCTGAAACTTTGAATTGTAGTGAAATAGGTGTAGTTAAGGGGTTGATATAGGTAGCCTGTGTTTGAACTAAAATTCAAATAAAGGTAAAAATATGATTGCTGTAAGACATGAGCAATAGTTGAGTGTATAAAGGGAGGATGGGAGGATGAATGGATGATTGCAGGGCCCTGGTGGAGAACTTTGTCATGATGCAAGCTGAATCATCTGCAGCTCAACATTATATGTTATCATCAATCCACATAGATTGTGGTCTTCCAGTTAGGAAGTCAAGGATCCAATTGCAGAGGGACATACGGAGTCTCAGGTTCTGCAACTTCTCAACCAGGATTGTGGGAATGATAATAACAAATGCTGAGCTATAGTCGATGAACAGCATCATGATGTAGGTGTTTGCATTGACCAGATGGTCTAAAGCCTTATGGAGAGCCATTGAGATTGCATCTGCTGTTGACCTATTGTGGCAAAAGGCAAATTACAATGGGTCTAGGTCCTTGCTGAGGCAGGAGTTCACTCTAGTCATGACCAACCTCTCAAAGCATTTCATCACTGTTGATGTGAGTGCTACTGGGCGATAGTCATTAAGGCAGCTCACATTATTCTTCTTAGCCACTGGTATATCTGTTGCCTTTTTGAAGCAAGTGGGAACTATCACCCGAAGCAGTGAGAGGTTGAAAATGTCCTTGAATACTCCCACTAGTTGGTTGGCACAGGTTTTCAGAGCCTTACCAGGTACTCCATCGGGACATTCTGACTTACGAGGGTTCACTCACTTTAAAGACAGCCTAACATCGGCCTCTGAGGCGGAGATCACAGGGTCATCAGGTGCAGCAGGGATATTCACAACTGTAGTTGTGTTCTTCCTTTCAAAGCGTGCATAGAAGGTGTTGAGTTCATCTGATAGTGAAGCAGCATTGCCATTCATGCTATTGGGTTTCACTTTGTAGGAAGTAATGTCTTGCAGACCCTGCCAAAGTTGCTGTGCATCTGATGTCACCTCCAACCTCATTTGAAATTCCTCCTCGTCCTTGAAATAGCTCTCCACAAAACATACCTGATTTTCTGGTACAGACCTGGGTCGCCAGACTTGAATGCCACAGATCTAGCCTCCTGTTCATCCATGGCTTTTGGTTTGGGAATGTACATTAAGTCTTTGTAGGCACACACTGATCCACACAGGTTTTAATGATGTTGGTAACAACTGCAGCATACTCATCCAGGTACGAAGATGAATCCCTGAATACAGTCTAGTCCGCCAATTCAAAGCAGTCCTGTAGACGCAATGCTTCTCTTGTCCAGACCTTCTTGGTCCACACTACTGTTGCTGCAGTCTTCAGTCTGCCTATACTCAGGGAGTAGAAGTACTGCCAGGTGATCAGATTTCCCTAAGTGAAGGTGTGGAATAGCATGGTAGGTATTCTTGATGGTGGTGTATCCATGGTCCAATGTGTTGTTTCCTCTAGTATTGCAAGTGATCTGTTAGTGGTAATTGCTTAGTGATTTTTACAGACTGGCCTGGTTAAAATCTCCCAAAACGATGGTGAATGCGTTAAGATGCGCTGTTTCATACAGAGCTTCTTCCACTCTGCCATCCGATTCCTAAATGGACATTGAACCCTTAGACGCTACCTCACTTTTTTTTAATATACAGTATTTCTGTTTTTTGCACATGTTTTAATCTATTCAATATACATATACCGTAATTTATTTATTTATTTATTTATTTATTTATTTTTCTCTTCTATATTATGTATTGTATTGAACTGCTGCTGCTAGGTTAACAATTTTCACGTCACATGCAGGTGATAATAAACCTGATTCTGATTTTGATCTGATTAATGAGACATAGGAGATAGTGATGGACTTAGGAAGACTAAGCCTACACTGCTCCCTGTTCCTATTGATGGTGAGGATGTGGATGTGGTGAGGACCTACAAGTATCTGGGGATGCATCTGGATGATAGACTTTAATGGAGTACCAACACAGAGGCTATGTACAAGAAGAGCCAGAGTCACCTCTACTTCCTGAGGAGACTGAAGTTCTTTGGAGTATGTAGGCCTCTCTTTCACATGTTCTACCAGTCTGTTGTTGCCAGCACAATCTTCTATGCAGTGGTACATTGGGGCAATGACATCAACACGGGTGATGCCAACAGGCTCAATACACTGATTAGAAAGGCTGGCTCTGTTATAGGAGTCAAACTGCACACGCTGGAGGCTGTGGTAGAACAAAGGACCCCCTAGAATATCCTGGCAATTCTGGACAATATTCCTCACCCTCTGCATGCCACCTTGGCTGAGCAGAGGAGTATTTATAGTAAAAGACTAAGACAACTGCGCTGCTCCAAAGAGTGCTAAATGGGGTCATTGTTTCCTTCGGCCATTAGGCTTTATAATGAGCCAGGGAGGTGATGACACCCCCCTCCTGTTAAACTGTTTGTAATAACTTATTTTTTATTCTTTCTACTTCTCTTCTAATAATTATATCTGTTCATTTATAATGCTACTGGGACACTGTAATTTCCTTTGGGAACAATAAAGTATCTATCTATCTATAATTGTATTGGTTGCAATCTCTTGCCAATTTTAAGAAATGTGGATTTTTGTCTCCAGAGTCTTTGGCTCAAGTTGCCTATTTCAATTGTCTTAATCTTGAAATCTTGTTAGATTGATGGTACTAATTCCCTTCTTATAGGTTCTGATGCCTGAATAAAGAAGCATCTGGAGTCGATAATGGCAAAGATGATAGAAGGGTGCATCATGATGGTGAAGCTGTCTGAAAGGGAAAAGTGGGTCTAGCTCATGATAGATGTATAGCACTGGACTATGAGGTTGAGCAGTAGATCCAAGGGATCATATAAAAATATTCAGTTGTAGCCTATCAAAGATTAGTTAAGACCACAATCTTACAAAGGTCAAACTGAACAAAACTTTAGCAGTTAGAAGGTAATAGTAAACACTATAAGTGTTTAATACAGACTAACATTTGCTGATATGCAAACATTTTATTACTTTTGCATGTGTTTATAATTATACATGAATAATGAAGTTTGTCCATTTATATTTAAAGCAGGTACTTTATTTCCTTGTATAGTTCTGAGTCCTGATTGTATTCTCCTTCATTGTTATCATGTATTTTGGATTCCATTCCATGTGAGAGCAAAACTACATAACTGTGATTTAACTTGGTTTACCTGACATATACACAGCAGGTCCACCATTACAAGGTATTAGATGTTGCATCTTGAATTTATTTTGAAAGGTTTGTCAGGTATTTTTTTGAGGTGGAATTTGAAAGTAAGCACTAAAAAACTAATTGCTCAGGTTTTAGTAAGTTACTTAGCTTTAAAGTCTGGGTAATATTTTTCTGGAAATAGAACGTAGTATGTTTCTATAGACATAATCCATAACTGAATGTGAACAATTTAAATATTATAGATGCAAGTTAATTAAAAAATCAAATACCCTAATCGTGAGAGTGTTACAAAAACTATGCTGGTTTTCAATGACAGAAGATAGAAAGGAGTTTCTGAGAAACTGAATTCATTTGATGAAAGTAAATAGATTGCAGTTTATCGGGAAAGAATTACCAGGATATTATCAGGACCTGTGCGCCAGAGGAACAAGGAGAGATTACGCAGACTGTGATTTTATTCCCTGAAATTTAGGAGATTGAGAGCTGACCTGATCGAGCTATATAAGATCATGTGGGGTTAAACAGGGAGCAGTTGCTAAATGCCAGAGGACATAGGTTGAAGATCAGAACTGAGAGATTAAAAATATACATTGGAGCAGTTTATTCATACAAAGGGTGGTTGGAATGAGCAGCAGAAATAGTGGTTGACACAGGCCACTATTTAAAAACCACCTTGATAGGAACATGGATTGGGGGGGGGGGTGAGTGTTTGGACAGGTTAGAAGGTTATGGGCCAAATGCAGGCAAGTGGGATTAGCTCACTGAGTAACACAGTTGCATGGGCAAGTTGGGCTGTTTCCAACCTTTCTTGTATGACTCTAAACTGATCTTTAAAGAAGAGGCTCAAGGAGAATCTTGAGTGAGTAAGTAAACAAGGAACAATGAAGAAGGAAGAATATTTCCAGGTCACTTGTATTAATAACAAGTACCAGTATGAGGTGTGAATATTCAGAAAGAAAGTCCCAACAGCAATGCTCAAAGTGGGCAGAAAGACTTGAGAGAGAGATTCAGAGCTTAACAAGAACTCCTCCAGCATTTTGTGTGAGTTCATGCAGAGTGCTGATTTATTGCAACATTCTTGCTCCAGGAGTATAAACACTCACAGGTATTTCAAGTCTGCTTGGACTACACACTATATGAATTGTTGAGCCAGGGAAATGATGTAAACATGGGCTCTCCACTGGCGCAACACCATCCATGAATCCACACCATGATTGGTGCAGATTAACTGCCTGCTGAGATAGTTCTTGATGTTGTCAAGCACAGTGTTATTCATTATTGTTTGTTATAATAGACAATTCTGTGGACTAGGAAGAGGTGTGCAGCCAAAGAGAGGGAGAGGCAGCAACTCCCATCTCACCCAAGAGGAGGTGGTGGGAGAAATGGCAGAAGCTCCATTATATTTTTGTAAATGGAGTAGGTGTCATCAGCCCAGAGCCTACATTGATGCTGCCCTGGTTCTCCTGGGCCAGTCAATATGAGCCTTCACAAGCAACCCCTCGTAAATGGGTAGTGAGGTGATGAATGGCTTGTTTTAGCCCAGGTTCACCATATCCAGGTTCTGGGTACTAAATAGCCAGTATTCCAGCTTCAGGCTTATAATGCTATAATTATCACTTTTATTGCTGATTCCATTGGCGTCCTTCTTCTTGGCAAAGCATTCTGCTCAACAAGTGAGGTACCGGCTGAGTATCTGCTGTGTCCAAGCTCAAAATCAGGCCAATTGAATCCAAAGAGATGTGCAGCGTAAATATAAATAAAGAAGAATAAGTGAGATTGATAATTAATAGGTCCAACAGATGAAGTTATCAGTTTACCCTCATCTATGGTAGCAATGTGGTAGTGGCCACATCAGCCATCAACTACAACATAGTGTACGGAGCATATGTGGTCCATCATCTTATATATGGTCCTCAATGAATACCTCTCTTTGATATTCACCAATGAGAGGGAACTTGATGACGATGAGGACAATATGAGTGAAGTTGATGTTCTGGAGCATGTTGATGTTAAGGGAGAGGAGGTGTTGGAATTGCTAAAATACATTAGGACAGATAAGTCCCCTGGGCCGAATGGAATATTCCCCAGGCTGCTCCATGAGGCGAGGGAAGAGATTGCTGAGCCTCTGGCTAGGATCTTTGTGTCCTCGTTTTCCACGGGAATGGTACTGGAGGATTGGAGGGAGGCAAATGTTGTCCCTTTGTTCAAAAAAGGTAGTAGGGATAGTCCGGGTAATTATAGACCAGTGAGCCTTACGTCTGTGGTGGGAAAGTTGTTGGAAAAGGTTCTTAGAGATAGGATCTATGGGCACTTAGAGAATCATTGTCTGATCAGGGACAGTCAGCATGGTTTTGTGAAGGGCAGATCATGTCTAACAAGCCTGATAGAGTTCTTTGAGGAGGTGACCAGGCATATAGATGAGGGTAGTGCAGTGGAAGTGTCATGGTCCGGTCCGTGAAGTCCGCATTCCGGTTCACGGTCCGGTCTGTGGACTCAGGACTCCGGGTCTTCCAGCTGTCCATTGTTTAAGTTAATCATAGGCACCTGATTCCCATCTTTGGGCTTGCAATATAAGTAGCCTTGGGATTGAGTGTGGGCTGCTGGTTTGTCTTGTCACTCCCCTTTGCAGTAATCTGCTGATGGAAGGCTAGAGAAACCATTTGTGATCTCTAGGCCTGGTTGAAGGACTATTACTTCATGGAGCCTTGTTGCCACTTGTTGGAGTGGTCTTTGTGGTATGGATTTGGCTGTTTCCCAGGCCAGCTGAGTGGCTGCCAGCCACTCCAAGCTAGGTAGGGATCTGGCTGTTTCCATAGCCAGCAGAGGTTGTTGGCTGAACTGAGACTTGGAGCTACCCTGGAGCAGAGATGGAATTCTCTGTTGTTCTTTGGTGTTTGTCTCTTCTTGTCCTTGCCTCTGTGGGGTAAGCCAGGCTGTTTTTCTGTTGCCCTGTGGGGGGGGGAGGGCCTGTCTTGTCTTGTCCTTACCTCTGTTGGGTAAGTCTGGCTGTTCTGCTGTTACCTGATGGAGAAACCTGTCCCACCTTGGTGTGGAGATGAAGTTGAGTCCTGGCTTGTTGTAGGATAGGTCCTGGCTCTATGTCTATGTTCTGTCCTGTCTCACGTTTGTGCTGTGTTAAAGATGAATCCTGGCTTGTTGTAGAATAAGTCCTGGCTCTTTGTTGATATTCAGTTCCCAGTCTGTCCCTCAGCTCCAGTCTCTGAGTTATCAGCCTCTGCTTTTCAAGATGAAAACCCCAAGCCTCAAGGATCCCAAGCCAAGCTCAAGCTCCAAGGCCCCAAGCCTTGAGGATCCCAAGCTGAGCTCCAAGGCCCCAAGGCTTGAGGATCCCAAGCCAAGCTCAAGACCCAGGACCCCAGCCTGCAGCCAAGCTCAAGAACCAAGACCCCAAGCCTCAAGCCATGTCATGTCCTTGCCTGGTTCTGGGGTCTGAGCCCGAGGCAAGACCCAGGTTCTGGGTCCTTGTCCAGTCTCGAGCTTGGAGTCTAAGCCTTGTCTCCTAGTCCATGGTTCCAAGCCCTGGTCCCACTTTCCCTAGCCCAACTCTGCGTTCTTGTCCCTGCTTCTTGCCTGAATCCTGTCACGTCCCTACTCTTGTCAAGTCCTGTTCCTTGTACTTCAGTGTCTGTATCTTGCATTTGGGTCCATTCTCAGCACCCCATTGTGACAGGATGTGATCTACATGGATTTTAGTAAGGCATTTGACAAGGTTCCACATGGTAGGCTTATTCAGAAAGTCAGAAGGCATGGGATCCAGGGAAGTTTGGCCAGGTGGATTCAGAATTGGCTTGCCTGCAGAAAGCAGAGGGTCATAGTGGAGGGAGTACATTCAGATTGGAGGATTGTGACTAGTGGTGTCCCACAAGGATCAGTTCTGGGACTTCTACTTTTCATGATTTTTATTAATGACCTGGATGAGGGGGTAGAAGGGTGGGTTGGCAGGTTTGCAGATGACAAAGGCTGGTGGTGTTGTGGATAGTGTAGAGGATTGTCGAAGATTGCAGAGACATTGATAGGATGCAGAGGTGGGCTGAGAAGTGGTTGATGGAGTTCAACCTGGAGAAGTGTGAAGTGGTACATTTTGGAAGGGCAAACTCCAAGGCAGAGTACAAAGTAAATGGCAGGATACTTGGTAGTGTGGAGGAGCAGAGGGATCTGGGGTTGCATGTCCACAGATCCCTGAAAGTTGCCTCACAGGTAGATAGGGTAGTTCAGAAAGCTTATGGGGTGTTAGCTTTCATAAGTCGAGGGATAGAGTTTAAGAGATGTGAGGTAATGATGCAGCTCTATAAAACTCTGGTTAGGCCACACTTGGAGTATTGTGTCCAGTTCTGGTCGCCTCACTATAGGAAGGATGTGGAAGCATTGGAAAGGCTACAGAGGGGATTTACCAGGATGCTGCCTGGTTTAGAGAGTATGCATTCTGATCAGAGATTATGTGAACACTCACAACATGCTGGAGGAACTCAGCACGTCAGGCAGCATCCGTGGAAAAGATCGGTCGACGTTTCGGGCCGGAACCCCCGGCCCGAAACGTCGACCGATCTTTTCCACAGATGCTGCCCGACCCGCTGAGTTCCTCCAGCATGTTGTGAGTGTTGCTTTGATCCCAGCATCTGCAGATTATTTTGTGTCAGAAATTAAGGGAGCTAGGGCTTTATTCTTTGGAGTGAAGGAGGATGAGAGGAGACATGATAGAGGTATATAAGATATTAAGAGGAATAGATAGTGGACAGCCAGCGCCTCTTCCTCAGGGCACCACTGCTCAATACAAGAGGACATAGCTTTAAGGTAAGGGGTGGGAATTTCAAGGGAGATATTAGAGGAAGGTTTTTTTCTTAGAGTGATTGGTGCGTGGAATGCACTGCCTGAGTCAGTGGTGGAGACAGATATACTAGTGAAGTTTAAGAGACTACTAGACAGGTATATGGAGGAACTGAAGGTGGGGGGTTATGGGAGGCAGGGTTTAAGGTCGGCATAACATTGTGGGCCGAAGGGCCTGTACTGTGCTGTTCTATAATTTTAGAGGAGGGGGGAGAATGGGGTGGTTTGAGACAAATGAAACAAAGCCCTACTGAGAATCTAATTGTATTTGCACTGCCCCATATCCTGGTGTGGTCAAATTCCCTGATCTGAATTGGACAATCTGGCTTGTATACTATTCATTCAAGTTGTTGTATAAAAGAAATCACGATTCAGTTTGTATAAAACTGTGCAAAACTGTGCTTGAGTACAGGTATCCCCCGCTTTTCCAACTTTCGCTTTACGAAAACTCACTGTTGCAAAAGACCTACATTAGTACCCTGTTTTCGCTAACAGAAGGTGTTTCACTGTTACAAAAAAAGCATCACATGAGAAAAGCAGCACGCAAAAAAAATCAGCACGTGATAAAAGGCAGCGTGTGCCCCGAGCAGCCGCTCTCCCCCAGACTTGGAACGGCTTTCTCGCCGGCATTGCTTAAACACATGCCTGTGAGCAGTCGTTTGCAAGATGAGTTCTATGGTATCGAAAAAGCCTGAAAGAGCTCGCAAGGGTGTTATACTTAGTGTAAAACTAGACATAATTAAGTATTTTGATCTTGGTGAATGAAGTAAGGACTAAGTGAGTTTGGCTTGTAGAAGTTGATGAAGATGATGTTGAAGAGGTTTTGCCATCCCATGACCAAGAACTGACAGATGAAGAGCTGATGCAATTGGAAGAGGAAAGAATAACAATCGAAACCAAATGAGTAATGATGAAGTACGACTTTAATTTTGAAAGGGTACATCGGTTTAGGGTTTATTTGCAGGATGGTTTGAGTGCTTACACAAAACTTACAAAGAAAAATGCACGAGTCTCAGCAGTCAAGCAGGCTTTCCACATCAGCCACAGCAGACGACGAACCTCGACCTTCGACATCGAGGCAGACAGTCATAGAAGATGAGCTGCCTGCTCTAATGGAAATAGATGATGATGAGCTGACGTCCCAGTGTCCCACCACCCCAACACCCAGGCTGCGGACAGATACCGATTCGCGGAGAATGCAGCAGTAGACGGGAAACAGACAGCACATCTTTAAGAAAAAAGCCGAAATAAACGTGCTAATTAATTACATGCTGGGCGGCACCTAATTAATTAGCATGATTATTTCGGCTTTTTTCTTAAAGATGTGCTGTGTGCTTCCTGGCTACCACTGCATGCTTCGTGGATCGGTATCAGGGTGCGGGCCACTGCACCACCCAAACTCCGATGACTCAGTCTAACACGCCATCATCAGCGTGCTCCACGCTTTCCAAATTCCAGTAAGTGATGCTACACTGTACATACATTATTTCTACTTTATATCGGCTGTGTATTTTTACATGTTATTTGGTATGATTTGGCAACTTCATAGCTTAAAGGTTACTGGAGAATGCTTGCGCCGTCCTTTTGCTGACGGCGCTTGCGTGAGATTTTCGCTACGGAGAACAGTTCAGGCAATGACTGTGGGAAAAGTATTTCTACTTTATATAAGCTGTGTATTTATCATATCATTCCTGCTTTTACTATATGTTACTGTTATTTTGGGTTTTATGTGTTACTTGGCATGATTTGGTAGGTTATTTTTGGGTCTGCGAACGCTCACAAAATTTTCCCATACGAATAAATGTTAATCGCTTCTTCGCTTTACGACATTCCGGCTAACGAATCGTTTCATAGGAACGCTCTACCTTCAGATGGCGGGGGAAACCTGGATTGCCTTAAGCAACCCCTGTTTGAAATTCTATCCTAAAATATTTGTTAGCTGCTTGAGTTCAGTACCAGCCCTATTCCCTTTCAGATTGAGAGTCTTTGTACACTTGCTTTTATTTTGTTGGAGGTGTTCAATTCTAAGTACATCTATTTTTAGTCACCAAATTTATTCATCCATTGTATGTCATGAAGCACTCTAGCAAATTTCAACAGATGTACCATGGAGAGCATTCTGACTAGCCGCATCACCATTTGGTGTGGGGGCGACAAATCACAGGAACAGAAAAAGCTGCAGAGCGTTCTCAGTTCAGCCAGATCCATCCCTGAACTGGCTCTGAAGCTATGGCCTGCAGCCATCAGGCTCCTGGACTGGCTTCACTCGCCTTAGCACTGAACTGGCTCTCTGGCTGCGGAATAACTTTTGGGGTTCCTGTGGTTAATGTTCTGGGTGTTACTTGTTTACTTTTTTATTGTTTGCATGATTTGTTCTTTTTGTTGTGTGCGTGTGATTGTGTCTCCTTGTTTTGAGGCTGCCTCGAAGGAGACGAATCTCAAGGTTGTATACACTTTACATACTTTGATAATAAATGTACTTTGAATGTTGGGCACAAACCTCCCAACATCAAGGATATCTTGAAAAGGTGATGCTTCAAGAAGGTGGCATCTGTTCTGAAGGACACTCACAATCTAGAACATGCCCTGTTTGCATTACTACCCTCAGGGAGGAAGTACTGGAGGCTGATGATGCACACTCAACATTTTAGGAATAATTTCTTCTCCTCCACCATCATATCTCTGAGTGGTCCATGAACTTCTGAACACTACCTCACTGTTATGCTCCCTTTTTGCACAATATATTTATTTTAAAATATATTTTTGTAGTAATTTATACAAATTTTAATGTATTGCACAGTACAGGTGCTGCAAAACAACAAATTTCATGATGTGTCGGTGTTACTGATACTGATCCTGATTCCGATTACTGAGTTTGACTATAAATACAAGTTTTCGCAGACACTGCAAGTCAGGCAGCGTCTATGGAGAGGAATAAACAGTCAATGTTTTGGTTTGAGACTTGAAGGCCAAGACGCTCTCTGGCCTGCTGAGTTCCTCCATCATTTTGAGTCTGATTCTGAGTATAACAATTTTCATTTCAAGGGTGACACAGGAGTATAGTGTTGAGCACAAGGCTTTCCAGTCCTAGCAATTCAGGTTCAATTCCCACCACAGTCGGTAAGGTGTTTGTACCTTCTCCCCATGACCCCAAAGGTTTCCTCCAGGTGCTCTGGTTTCCTCCCACAGCCCAAAGACATACAAGTTGGTCATTTTCAATTGTCCTGTGGTTATGCTAGAGTTAAATCACTGAGCTGTTGGGTGGCATGGTGCAAAGGGACGGAAGGGCCTATTCCACGCTGAATCTCAATAAATAAATAAACAAATTTGCAGGTACAGATAATACAATATTCCAATAAATCTGGTCCTAAGACACAGTCTATGAAATAAATGATTAGATAAAAGATATCAAAGAAATAGAAGTAAGATTAGGTATTCAGTCCCTAAGGCTTGCATTCCAGCTTAAAGTAGTCTTGGCTGATTTTTAACTCAACACCACTTTCCTGAATTAACCCTATAACTAACACTTTTTTTTACAGGAATGAAGCACATTTGAATGAAGAACAAGTTGAAGCCGATGTATATGCAGTACATAGCACATTAATTGTCACCTGTGATGATGAGAGGAATGTTGATGCCCTGGGTATACGAACTTTCATATATGAAATATATGAAAGAAGAAGAAGCAATTTAACAAAAAAGGAAGAAATCTCAAATGTCATGGCTCTTGCTTAATAAATGAAACAAGAAATCCATAGATGATTGAAATGATATTTATATCACACAAGAGAAAAACAAATGAATTAGAAAATCTAATGTGGAGGTATAACATAGACTCTAGTGGCTTTTGATTTTTGAATTTCATCAGGATTCTCTGCATAAACTGAAGTTTACAGTTAGATAAGAGCAGTAAGAATGAAAAACAAGTATGCCAAAGTAAAACAAAAATGGATGCTGCTGGAATTCTCTCTGGAGAGAATAGCTGAAAGTAAACCATAGTGTGAAAAAGCACAGAAACAGGCCCATTGACCCATCATGTCTATGCCAACGTTCAAACTAATTCTAATCCCAAGTTTCTAGAACCTGACACAAAACCTTGGCAATTCAAAGCTCCTCCACATACTTTTTACACATTTCGAAAGTTTGTGCCTCAACCACCCCCTCAGGTAGTTCCTTCCCAGTTCTAACCATCTTCTGGATAACAATAAATTTCACTTCATATATCCTCTACACCTCCTAGACCTTAACTTAAAAAAAATGCCTTTTGGGTTTGTACATCCATTCTGCGGAAGAATGTCTTCCTCTTTACCCTATATACACCCGTCATAATATTGCACACCTCAGTCCACTCGACTCCAAGGAAAACCTAACTTATCTCGCTTCTCTTCAAGCAGAACAACTCTATCCTAAAAATGTCCGAGTGCATCTTCTTTGTTATCCACACAGAACAGTCATATCCATTCTGTTGTCTGGTGACCGGAACCGCACAGAGTACCTTAGCAACAAATGTTTACAAAGTTGTACCGTACCCTCCTTGCCTTTATATTCTATGGCCGGTTGAGATATAGGAGCAGAATTAGGCCAATTGGTTCACTGAGTCTGCTCTGCCATTTCATCATTGCTGATCACTGGACCTCCTCAGCCCCAGTCTCCTGCTTTCTCCCAGCATCCCTTCATGCTTTGACTAACCAAGAACCTATTAATCTCTGCCTTAAATATACCCAATGACTTGGCCTCCACAGCTGCCTGTGGCAACAAATTCCACAGATTCACCACTCACTGGCTAAAAGAAATTTCTCATCTCCGCTCTCAAAAAGGTAACATCCATCATTAAGAATTCCCATCACCCAGGAAATGCCCTCTCCTCATTGCACCATTGGGAAGGAGGTACAGAAGTGTGAAGGCATACACTCAATGACTCGGACAGCTCTGACCCTCTGCCATCCGATTTCTGAATGAACATTGAACCCATGAACATTACTTCAGTACTTTAAAAAAATTCTTATTTTTGCCCTATTAGTTTAACTATTTGCATATACTTACTGTAATTCGCAGCTTATTTTCTTTATTGCTATGTATTGCATAGTACTACTATCGCAAAGATAATAAATTTCACAGCATGTGCCAGTGATATTAAACCTGATTCAGATTTTGTTTCTGGTTCTGATTCTTGACAAACACTGAATTGAACAGTTCCATTGTTGTTGATTTTCCTATGGTTGCCAAAAGCGTAAGCTATGGAATTCTCTCCTGAAGGCTTTCAGTCACTCCATTTCTGTCTCCTTCCATTAGATATTTTTATAAGTTCTAATTTCCATAAGACCATAAAACATAGGAGCAAAATGAAGCCATTCAGTCCATCAAGTCTTCCCCGCCATTTCATCATGGCTGATCCATTTCCCTCTCAACCCCATTCTCCTGCCTTCTCCCCATGCCCTGACTAATCAAGAACCTATCAATCTCTGCCTTCAATGCACCAGAGACCTGGTCTCCATTCCACTTGTGGCAGTGAATCCCACAGATTCACCATCCTCTGGCTGAAGATATTCTTCCTCATCTTAGTTCTAAATGAATGTCCCTCTATTTTGAGACTGTGCACTCTGCTCCTAGACTTCCCCACCAGAGGAAACATCCACCCTATCTAGGTCTTCCAAAATTCAATAGGTTTCAAAGAGATCTTCTCTAAATTCCAGCAAGAACAGGCCCAGAACCATCAACCGCTGCTCATATTTCTTCACCGCATTCTTAATTTTCTGCCCTATTGATGCCATAGTTGATTTACTGTGACAGCTCCTGGCACAATGTAAACAAGCTGATGTAGTTATCAAATTCCTCTCAGCTCAGAAGATTGTAGTTCTCTCACTAATGATCCCAGTAGATAATTGTCAGCATTTGTATTTTTTGAGGGCTATGGTAATTAAATTTTAAGATATCCAATAGAATCTCAAGTCCAGTCAGAAATATTGTGCATCATATGCAGGATGCCATGCTCAGTTACACAAAACTCAAAATTGAAAATCTCAAATATAAATGGAAAATGCTAGAAATACTCAATCGGGCAGACTTCATCTGCGGGAAGAGAAAGAGAATGGATGAAGGCTCTTGGATCTGAAATGTTAGCTGTTTCTCTTTCCACAGCTGCTGCCTGACCAGCTGAATATTTCTATCATTGTGTTTTATATAGATAGATAGATACTTTATTGATCCCAAAGAAAATTACACTGTCACAGTAGCATTACAAGTGCACAGATGTACAAATGTTAGAAGGGAACTAGGGAGGTTAGAAAGAATAAAAAATAAGTTACCTCAAATGGGGGGGGGGGGGTTGGTATCACTCATTATAGAGCCAAATGGCCGAGGGTAAGAATGACCTCATTCAGCACTGTTTGGAGCAGGCAGTCATCTTAGTCTGTTACTAAATGTGCTCCCCTGTTCAGCCAAGGTGACATGCAGAGGATGAGAAATATTGTCCTGAATTGGCAGGGTTTTGCATGGAGTCCTTTGTTCTCCCACAGCCTCCAGTATGTCCAGTTCAACTCCGATAATAGAGGCAGTCTTTCTAATCAGTTTATTGAGCCTGTTGACATTACCCGTGCCCCAGCGTACCACTGCATAGAAGACTCTACGGGTTGAACATGTGAAAGAGAGGCTTGCATACTCTATAGGACCTCAGTCTTCTCAGGAAGTAGGAGTGACTCTGGCTCTTTTACACAGCCTCTATGTTGGTTCTCTACTCAAGTCTGTCATCCAGGTGCAACCCCAGGTACTTGTAGGTCCTCAGCACATCCACGTCCATACCATCAATAGTAACAAGGAGCAATGCAGGCTTAGTTTTCCTAAAGCCCATCACCATCTACTTTGTCCTACTAATGTTGAGCTGTAGACAATAGACAACAGATGCAGGAGTAGGCCATTCGGCCCTTTGAGCCAGCACCACCATTGACTGTGATCATGGCTGATCATCCACAATCAGTACCCCTTTCCTGCCTTCTCCCCATATCCCTTGACTCCACTATTTTTAAGAGGTCTATCTAACTCTTTCTTGAAAGCATCCAGAGAATTGGCCTCCACTGCCCTCTGAGGCAAAGCATTCCACAGATCCACAACCCTCTGTGTGAAAAAGTTTTTCCTCAACTCCGTTCTAAATGGCCTACACATTATTCTTAAGCTGTAGCTTCCGGTTCTGGACTCCCCCAACATCAGGAACATGTTTCCTGCCTGTAGCGTGTCCAATCCCATAACAACCTTATATGTTTCAATCAGATCCCCTCGCATTCTTCTAAATTCCAGTGTATACAAGCCCAGTTGCTCCAATCTTTCAACATATGACAGTCCCTCCATCCCGGGAATTAATCTTGTGAACCTATGCTGCACTCCCTCAATAGCAAGAATGTCCTTCCTCAAATTTGGAGACCAAAACTGTACACAATACTCTTGGTGTGGTCTCACCAGAGCTCTGTACAGCTGCAGAAGAACCTCTCAACTCCCCGTGTATGAAGGCCAACATGCCATTAGCTTTCTTCACTGTCTGCTGTACATGCATGCTTACTTTCAGTGCCTGATGAACGAGGACACCCAGATCTCATTGTACTTGCTCTTTTCCCAACTTGACACCATTCAGATAGTAATCTGCCTTCCTGTTCTTGCCACCAAAGTGCCATCCACATTAAAATGCATCTGCCATGCATCTGCCCACCCACCCAACCTGTCCAAGTCACCCTGCATTCTCATAACATCCTCTTTACATTTCACACTGCCACCCAGCTTTGTGTCATCGGCAAATTTGTTAATGTTACTTTTAATCCCTTCATCCAAATCATTAATGTATATTGTAAATGGCTGCGATCCCAGCACCGAGCCTTGCGGTACCCCACTAGTCACTGCCTGCCATTCTGAAAGGGACCCGTTTTCCCTACTCTTTGTTTCCGGCCTGCCAACCAATTTTCTATCCATGTCAGTACCCTACCCCCAATACCATGTGCTCTAAACACAAAATAAAGATCGAGTGCAGGTAGAACTGAGGACCCCTTCTCCTGTCTTCAACCCTCCTCCTTCTGGACACCCCGCCCGGGCCTTCTACCTGCACTCGATCTGTTTATCTCCAACTGTCGCCGAGACATCAACCGTCTCAACTTCACCACTCCTCTCTCCTGTTGCAACCTCACTCCCTCTGAACGCACTGCCCTCCACTCTCTCCGCACTAATCCCAACCTCACCATCAAACCTGCTGACAAAGGTAGTGCTGTAGTAGACTGGCGGATGGACCTCTACCTCACTGAGGCCAAACAGCAGCTCTCTGACACCACCTCTTACTTAACCCTGGAACAGGACCCCACCAAAAAACATCAAACCATTGTCTCCCGCACCATCACCACCCTTATCAACTCCGGAGACCTTCCATCCTCAGCCACAAAACTCATAATTCCCACACCCCGTACTGCTCAGTTTTACCTCCTCCACAAAATCCACAAGCCTGACTGTCCCGGTAGACCCGTAGTTTCTGTCTGCTCCTGTCCCACCGAACTTGTATCTGCCTACCTGGACTCCTTTTTGTCACCCATACTCCAGCCCCTCCCCACCTACATCTGGGATACATCCCATCCCTCCACCTCTTCAATAACTTCCAGTTCCCCGTTCCCAACCGCTTCATTTTCACGATGGATGTCCAATCCCTATACACCTCCATTCCTCATCAAGAAGGCCTCAAAGCCTTCCACTACTTTCTGGATAATAGACCTCACCAGTTCCCCACCACCACTACCCTCCTCCAGCTGGCAGAACTGGTTCGCACTCTCAGTAACTTCTCTTTTGGCTCTTCCCACTTTCTTCAGACTAAGGGTGTAGGTATGGAAACTCACATGGGCGCTAGCTATGCCTGCCTCTTCGTTGGTTATGTGGAACAGTCTGTGCTCCAACCCTATTCTGGTACTGCTTCCCAACTTTTCCTTCGGTTCATTGATGACTACATTGGTGCTGCTTCCTCCACCCATGCTGAGCTTGTCAATTTTATCGACTTTACTTCTAACTTCCACCCAGCCCTCAAATTCACCTGGTCCATCTCGGATACTTCTCTCCCTTTTCTCGATGTCTCGGTCTCCATCTCTGGAGACAGACTGTCCACTGACATCTTCTATAAGCCCACTGACTCTCTACTTCGACTATACCTCTTCCCACCCGGCCACATGCAGAAATGTTATTCCCTTTTCCTAGTTCCTCTGTCTCCGCTGCATCTGCTCCCAGGTTGAGGCTTTCTGTTCCAGGACATCTCAAATGTCCTCTTTCTTTAAGGATCATGGTTTCCCTTCTGCCATCGTCAATGATGCCCTCACCTGCATCTCCTCCATTTCCCGCACTTCAGCCCTCACCCCATCCTCTGTCACCACGCCAAGGACAGAGTTCCCCTCGTCTTCACCTACCACCCCACCAGCCTCCGGATCCAGCACATTATCCTCCGCAACTTCCGCCACCTTCATCAGGACCCCACCAGTAAGCACATCTTTCCCTCTCCACCCCTCTCTGCTTTCCGCAGGGATTGGTCCCTCCGCGACTCCCTGGTCCACACGTCCCTCCCCACGGATCTCCCACCTGGCACTTATCCCTATAAGTGCAAGTGCTACACCTGTCCCTACACCTCCTCTCTTGCCACCATTCAGGGTCCCAAACAATCCTTCCAAATGAGGCAACACTTCACTTGTGAGTCTGTTGGGGTCATCTATTGCATCCGGTGCTCCTGGTGCAGCCTCCTCTACATCAGTGAAACCCGACGCAGATTGGGGGACCGCTTCATCGAGCACCTCCGCTCCGTCTGCCACAACAGACAGGATCTTCCAGTAGCCACCCACTTCAACTCTGCTTCCCACTCCCATTCAGACATGTCCATACATGGCCTCCTCTACTGCCATGATGAGGCCAAACTCAGTTTGGAGGAGCAACACCTCACACTCTCTGGGTAGTCTCCAGCCCCTTGGTATGAACATAGAATTCTCCAACTTCCGGTAGTTCCCTCCCCCTCCCTTCTCCTATCCCTATTTCACTCTGCCCCCTCCCCCAGCTACCTATCACCTCCCTCATGGTTCCGCCTCCTTCTACTACCCATTGTGTTTTCCCCTATTCTTTCTTCACCTTTCCTGCCTATCACCTCCCTACCTCCACTCCCCCACCCCTTTATCTTTCCCCACTGGTTTTTCACGTGGAACCTACCAGCCTTCTCCTTCACACCCTCCCCCCACCTTCTTTATAGGGCCTCTGCCCCTTCCCGCTACAGTCCTTACGAAGAGTTCCGGCCCGAAACGTAGACCGATCTTTTCCATGGATGCTGCCCAACCTCCTGAGTTCCTCTAGCGTGTTGTGAGTGTTACCATGTGCTCTAATTTTGCCCACTAGTCTCCTCTGTGGAACCTTATCAAAGGCTTTCTGAAAGTCCAGGTACACTACATCCACTGGCTCTCCCTTGTCCATTTTCATAGTTAAATCCTCAAAAAATTCCAGAAGATTAGTCAAGCATGATATCCCCTTCGTAACTCCATGCTGACTCAGACCAGTCCTGTTACTGCTATCCAAATGTGCCACTATTTCATCTTTTATAATTGACTCCAGCATCTTCCCCACCACTGATGTCAGGCTAACTGGTCTATAATTCCCTGCTTTCTCTTTCCCTCCTTTCTTAAAAAGTGGGATAACATTAGCTTCCCGCCAATCCGTAAGAATTGATCCTGAATCTATAGAACATTGGAAAATGATTACCAATGTGTCCACAATTTCTAGAGCCACCTCCTTAAGTACCCTGGGATGCAGACCATCAGGACCTGGGATTTACCAGCCTTCAGTCCCATCAGTCTACTCAACACTATTTCCTGCCTAAAATAAATTTCCTTCAGTTGCTCCATTACCCTAGGTCCTCTGGCCACTATTACATCTGGGAGATTGTTTGTGTCTTCTCTAGTGAAGACAGATCCAAAGTACATGTTCAACTCGTCGGCCATTTCCTTGTTCCCCTAATAATTTCACCTGTTTCTGTCTTCAAGGGCCCAACTTTGGTCTTAACTAATTTTTTCCTCTTCACATACCTAATTTTTTTAAAACTATTTTTTATTAACGACCTGGATGTGGGGGTAGAAGGGTGGGTTGGCAAGTTTGCAAACGACACAAAGGTTGCTGGTGTTGTAGATAGTGTAGAGGATTGTCGAAGATTGCAGAGAGACATTGATAGGATGCAGAAGTGAGCTGAGAAGTGGCAGATGGAGTTCAACCCAGAGAAGTGTGAGGTGGTACACTTTGGAAGGACAAACTCCAAGGCAGAGTACAAAGTAAATGGCAGGATACTTGGTAGTGTGGAGGAGCAGAGGGATCTGGGGGTACATGTCCACAGATCCCTGAAAGTTGCCTCACAGGTGGATAGGGTAGTTAAGAAAGCTTATGGGGTGTTAGCTTTCATAAGTCGAGGGACAGAGTTTAAGAGTCACGAGGTAATGATGCAGCTTTATAAAATTCTGGTTAGGTCACACTTGGAGTACTGTGTCCAGTTCTGCTCGCCTCACTATAGGAAGGATGTGGAAGCATTGGAAAGGGTACAGAGGAGAGTTACCAGGATGCTGCCTGGTTTAGAGCGTATGCATTGTGATGAGAGATTAAGGGAGCTCGGGCTTTACTCTTTGGAGAGAAGGAGGATGAAAGGAGACATGATAGAGGTGTACAATATATTAAGAGGAATAGATAGAGTGGATAGCCAGCGCTGTCTTCCCCAGGGCACCACTGCTCAATACAAGAGGACATGACTTTAAGGTAAGGGGTAGGAAGTTCAAGGGGGATATTAGAGGAAGGTTTTTACTCGTAGAGTGGTTGGTGCGTGGTGCCTGAGTCAGTGGTGGAGGCAGATACACTAGTGAAATTTAAGAGACTACTAGGCAGGTATATGGAGGAATTAAAGGGGGGGGGGGTTATATGGGAGGCAGTGTTTGAGGGTCAGCACAACATTGTGGGCCAAAGGGCCTGTACTGTGCTGTACTATTCTATGTTCTATCTTCTAAAGAAGCTTTTACTATCACGAGACTAGACGATTTTACTAGATGATTCAGCTTGCACCATTTGATAAAGTCCTCCACCATATGATACAAGATCCAGCCATTTTGTTTTTAGAGGTTGATCTGCTGCTACATTTTTTCCACCTACTCTCTTTAAGACACACCTATTTCTCTGCGATCTCTTTCCATGAACAATATTAGTATTGCAATGGTTATCTTTCGTTTGAAGTACATTTCGTTGTAAAGTTCAGCAAGACGTTAATAAAATCCAGTTCACATGAAATCTATAAAAAAGTACAACGCTTTCTTTATAGATTGAGAAATGCTCAAAGTAATTGCAAATGCCCTTTTATTTCAGGGAATTCCTAGTTTCAATTGATTGAAAAGGCATTGTCAGCGTTCTGTTTGGTAGTTTGGTTCAGTGAACAGGTTGAGAGTGACGAGAGGATATTTCACTGGGGATCGGCTACACCGTGATCGATTTGACTGTGAGCGTTAAATCAACGCATCGAAAGCTGCAGCGAGGTCACTGCGTCACACACGTGAGGTAGTAGTTTTGCTTCGTTTTTTTCTTAAATTTCAATTAGTTTAATTTATGATATCGGAGTCTATGCTGAAGATTAATGCTTGCTCGTCGTAGGTGAGGGAAGTAACACTTCGGGGGAGTTAATTCAAATCTCAATAGTACTGAGACTGAGGCGAAAGATTGCAGGAGTCCCTGAGTTGCGATTACCTGTTGTAACTAAGGCCGATTGCATTGGTCTTTTAAATTAATTATCTTTTTACAGGGCGGAAAGTTTTTAAAGAGAGTGTGAGATTTGCCTCGGAAGGTAACGGGACTTGTTGAACAAAGTCCTTGGAGCTAATATTTCCAGACATTGCAACCATTCAATGGGCGAGCCATTTAAAAAGATCCTCATGCCTGTTTTAGGGTGGTGAATTCGATCACCACTTCAAGTGACAGTATTTTTCCCATAAATCAGAAATTTCCAGTATTTGATGTACATTGTTTTATTTCGCGAATTTATTTCTTTGTGTGAAATGGCATGGCGGCACGAAACTCGGCAGCATACCGTGTTAGGGATAAGTTCCAGCAGTATAAGCCAAAATAGACTGTATTTTGATGCTAAGAAGGAAAAGCAGTTTTAAGATATAAAATGATTTGGATGGATGTACAGTAGTTTCACAGCACTGAATTACATTTTGGTTTCAGTTATGCAAGATGTTCCCTGTTTCTTTGCCATAAGTTTATTGCTATTAACGGATATCTTAGAAGATCCCTTGTGAGGGTTTTCAGAAGCAGACTCCCTTGCCATTTATGTAGGCCCATGTTCTATTTTATTGAGCTGATAGTAACTATTTACAGCATCTATTTATAGAGGTAGCTGTTCTTGAACCAAGATGCTCACCCACGTTGAAGAACAACTACTTCCCTTCAACACAAGGGTTGTTCCTGAACACAGCCAACCTCCTTGTAGCAGCAGTCTGACCACTCTCTGTACTACAATGAACTTTTTTTGTTATAATTGTATTATTCATTTTTTTGTATAATGTGTTGGTTTATTATTGTCACAAGCACTAAGATACAAACGTTCATCTTATAAACTGTTCATACAGATTAAACCATGACACAGTGCATTGAGGTAGAATAAGGTAAAACAATAATAACATGGGATATAATGACATGCCAGATCTCTTTAGCCACCTGAGGAAGTGAAGGCATCCTTGAGTTTTCTTTGTGGTTGGACCACGATGAGCTGTTGGTTGTAATCTCACTTAGAAACTTGACCCACTCAACCTCAACACTGTTGATGCAGGCAGGAGCATGGAAGCTCCCCCTCTTTATAAAGTCAGTGACCAGCTGTTTTGCTGCTGTTGGTATTTGTGTTTTATTTGTGATTATTGTGTATCTCGTGACTGCTGTAAGTTAGTTTCCCATTGCAGACGCACTTGTGCGAGACCAGAAATGTGACTGACTGAGCATTATCCTCCCTATAGACTTGTGAATACAAAAGGATGATAGGAATCAGTTCCCAAATATGGTGACTGTCTCAGGGGGGATGATACAAGTTAAAGTTGCTTGAGAATGCAATAGTGATCCTATGGCAGAAGACTTTTATCCTTAGTGGAAGCTTTCATTTTTTAAGCTGTAGTTGAAGAAATCTTGATGAATTTATTCTGAATCATGAGTACTGAGGACTAACGGGGGAGCTGAAATTTAAATATTTTTGGTTATTTTGGACATCGCCAACAAGACCTACATGGGTGGACCATCTTTAGTTACCCCCTTGGACTTGTGTTCTGGGCAATTTTGAATGGCAGTGAAATATTAATACACACACTCCATCACTCTCCGGACTTGTTCTCAGTAGTTGCTTGCCTCCATTTGATTTCTTCTGTTTTGTCAGGTTAATGTTAGAGAATGTGAGCTGAGTGGTCTCTAATTGAGGATCAGTATTTTCAGAGTGGCATTTCAATGTTGATTCTGACCTGCTGTATATCTTCCCATAATGGTAAAAAAATTCTTCATGGATGACTTCAACATGATATATTTTGAAATTATTTGAATATTAAAGCAGTGTCAAACCTTATATGGTGTTGTTTGTTCACACTGACTTTGCTTAAGGCTATTGAATTCTTTATTAATTAAGTTACCCAAGGTGTGAAGTAGATGCAATTTGCATGCTTTTTTCTGCTGATGAATATGTACAATGCCCCTGCTATCTCAACAGGATCTAATCCATACATTTTATGGGGGTTAACTCTGCTTCTACTACACAAAGACAGATAAAACAACTGCTTGCTTCTTGCTGTCTTTTCTGTCCTTGAAGGTTGGACTGGAAGGAGGAAGTACCAATGTTAAAGAAGGTGCAAATATTTAGCCTCAGGATGTGACTGAAAGCAGTTATAGTCAGATCTATCCAATTTTCAGCCTCAATGAGAATTGTATGATATACTTGATGGCCCTTAACAGGTTAACACATTATGTTAACACATTAGCAAATCAATTTGAGTTAAATTGACAGATGCTATGAGAGGCTTAGTAAAGATCTAACCAATTTAAAAAATGTACATGCTGAAAATAATGATTGTTGAATGTGGCTTATGGTAGTAAAATCTGAAGGGAAATTGAAACCCAGCTTCATCTCTTTCAGTGCATATCATTATGTAATTCAGAGTAAATCCTTGCTCTGTTTGTTTTATAGTTTATCACAATTCAATATTCACATTTGTATCTTCATTTCACGTAGCTCCGATGCTTAATGTTGTTAGGAATTAAGACGAGTTTATAATTGAACTCTATTTAAAGATTAGTTTTGGTTTTTTTGGGATGGATCTATAGCATAACCTGAAATCAAATAAGAGCAAGACTCAGGGCAAACAGCCAGTGGTGATTTGGCTAAAATAATTCATGGCCAGAAATGTCATGGTTATTAACAAAAGGTGTGAAATCTCTCTGGACTACCCAACTCCATTCAGTTGCCAGCAGGTGAAATGACAAAATTGTAGAAAATTCCAAAAATTTTCTTCCCTGCTGAGGGATGCTACCATTATTGTTGAGCTGATGTGGAACTGTTCTGTCAAAGATGGCTCAGGCTAGCCAGAATAAAAGAAAATTGACACTGTCTCATCACATCAATTTAACAATTCTTTACTACTCTGAGCTGAAATACATACATTTTGATGCTCATTTTCACCCTACATTTCGTTATATGGTTCATAATTTTTATGGCCGATAAACACTATTCCTTAAACTACTTTGCCATCAGCGGAGATCTTAGAAGCCCCATGGAAGTCTGGTGTTCCAGCCAGCCTTTGTCACAGTTTCTCTCTCCAGTGCTTCATCTTTCCTTGTCTAATCATTGAAAGCACGTGTACTGATAAGAACGGTTCCAAGTTCAAAGTAAATTTATTAGCGAAGTACGTATTAGCAAGTACATGTCACCACAACCCTGAGGTTAATTTTCCTCTGAGGATTGACAGTAAATGCAAAAAGAGAAACAGTAGAATCACTGAGAAACTGTGCACAAGATGGAGGAACAACCAGTACAAAAGACAACAAATTGTGCAAATTGAAAAGTAAATGAACAATAAATATAAAGAGCATCAGATGAATGAAGTGAGTCATAGAACATAGAATAGTACAGCACAGTACAGGCCCTTCGGCCCACAATGTTGTGCCGGCCCTTAAATCCTGCCTCCCATATAACCGCCCACCTTAAATTCCTCCATATATCTGTCTAGTAGTCTCTTAAATTTCACTAGTGTATCTGCCTCGACCATTGACTCAGGCAGTGTATTCCATGCACCAACCACTGTCAGAGTTACAAACCTTCCTCTAACATCCCCTTTGAACTTCCCACCCCTTACCTTAAAGCCATGTCCCCTTGTATTGAGCAGTGGTGCCCTGGGGAAGAGGCGCTGGCTATCCACTCTATCTATTCCTCTTAATATCTTGTACACCTCTATCATGTCTCCTCTCATCCTCCTTCTGTCCAAAAAGTAAAGCCCTAGCTTTACTGTTAGTCCATAGGTTGTGGGAACAGCTCAGTGTTGGGATGAACAAAGTTGAATGAAGTTATCCCCTTTGGTTCAAGAGCCTGACGGTTGAGGGGTAATAACTGTTCCTGAACCCATTGGCTTGGGTTCTGAGGCTCATCTTCCTGATCACAGCAACGAGAAGAGAACATGGCCTGGTTGGTGGGGTTCCCTGATGATGGATGCTGCTTTCCAGTGACAGCGTTCCATGTAGATGTGCTCAGTGGTGGGGTAGGCTTTACCTGTGTTGGATTGGACTATATCCAGCACTTTTTGTAGGCTTTTCAAGAGTATTGATGCTTCCGTACCAGGCCGAGATATAACCAGTCAGTATACTATTCACCATGCTTATATAGCAGTCCGTCAAAGTACTAGATGCAATGTTGAATCCTCGCAAACATCTAAGTAGAGGTGCTGCCATGCTTTCTTTGGACCAGCTGGAAAAATGGGCTGAAAAATGGCAGATGGAGTTTAATACAGACAAGTGTGAGGTATTGCACTTTGAAAGGACAAACCAAGGTAGAACATACAAGGTAAATGGTAGGGCACTGAGGAGTGCAGTAGAACAGAGGGATCTGGGAATACAGATACAAAATTCCCTAAAAGTGACGTCACAAGTAGATAGGGTTATAAAGAGAGCTTTTGGTACATTGGCCTTTATAAGTCAAAGTATTGAATATAAGAGTTAGATTGTTATGGTGAGGTTGTATAAGGCATTGGTGAGGCCGAATTTGGAGTATTGTGTACAGTTTTGGTCACCAAATTACAGAAAGGATATTAATAAGGTTGAAAGAGTGCAGAGAAGGTTTACAAGGATGTTGCCGGGACTTGAGAAACTGAGTTACAGAGAAAGGTTGAATAGGTTAGGACTTTATTCCCTGGAGCGTAGAAGAATGAGGGGAGATTTGATAGAGGTATATAAAATTATGATGGGTATAGATAGAGTGAATGCAAGCAAGCTTTTTCCACTGAGGCTAGGGGAGGAAAAAAAACCAGAGGACATGGGTTAAGGGTGAGGGGGGAAAAGTTCAAAGGGAACATTGGGGGGGGCTACTTCACACAGAGAGTGGTGGGAGTGCGGAATGAACTGCCAGATGAAGTGGTAAATCCAGGCTCACTTTTAACATTTAAGAAAAACTTGGACAGATACATGGATGAGAGGTGTATGGAGGGATATGGTCCAGGTGCAGGTCAGTGGGACTTTGCAGAAAAATGGTTCGGCGCAGTTAAGAAGGGCCAAAAGGCCTGTTTCTGTGCTGTAATGTTCTGTGGTTCTATGGTAATGGTGCTTCCATGGTGGATCCAGGACAGAGACACTAAGATGAAAACATTGAGGAATTTAAAGTTGCTGACCCTTCCTTCCTCTGAATCCTAGATGAGGACCAGCTCATGGACCTTCAGTTTTTTTTCTCCTGTAGCCAAAAATCAGTTCTTTGGTTTTGCAAACATTGAGTCAGAGGATCCTGCTCAACCCCATACACCTGCCTTCTAGCCATTTCCTTTTATACTAGAACCAATCAGGAAACTATCAACTTCCACTTTAAATATACTCACGGACTTGGCCTCCACCACAGTGTGTGGCAGAGCATTCCACAGATTCGCTCCTCTCTGGCTAAAATTCCACCTCACCTCTCTTCTGAAAGGTTGCCCCTCAGTTTTGAGGCTGTGTCCTATAGTTCTAGATGCCCACCACCAGAAGAAACATCCTCTCCCCATCTATCTTATCTAGTCCTTTTAACATTCGGTAGGTTTCAATGAGATCCCCCTGAATTTTTCTAAATTCCAGTGAGTACAGGCTCAAAGCTGCCAAATGCTCCTCGTATGTTAACCCTTCGTTCTCAGAATCATCCTTGTGAACCTCCTCTGGAGTCTCTCCAATGACAACACAGCCTTTCTGAGATATAGGACCCAAAACTGTTGACAATACTCCAAGAACAACAGGAATTCTGCAGATGCTGGAAATTCAAGCAACACACATCAAAGTTGCTGGTGAACGCAGCAGGCCAGGCAGCATCTGTAGGAAGAGGTGCAGTCGACAAAGGGTCTCGGCCTGAAACGTCGACTGCACCTCTTCCTACAATACTCCAAGTGTGGCTTGACCAGTGTCTTATAAAGCCTCTGCATTATCTCTTTGCTTTTGTATACAATTCCCCTCAAAATAAAGGCTAACGTTTCATTTGCTGCCTTTACCACAGACTCAACCTGTAAATTAAACTTCTGGAGTCTTGCATGCGGACTCCTAAGTCCCTCTGCACCTCTGATATTTGAATTTTTATCCATTTAGATAATAGTCTGCACTAGTGTTCCTTTTACCAAAATGCATTATCAGACATTTCCTGACACTGTATTCCATCTGCCAGTTTTTTGCCCATTCTTCCAATTTGTCTAAGTCTTGCTGCAATCGCATTGCTTCCTCAGCATTACCTAGCCTTACATCTATCTTCGTATCATCCGCAAACTTTGCCAGAAAGCCATCAATTCCGTTATCTAAGGCATTAACAAATCATTGATGTAGTCCATCTGGTCCAGGTGACTTATCCACCTTAAGACCTTTGAGCTTGCCAAGTACTTTGTAATCGCAATGGCACTAACGATTGCTCTCTGGTACTCGATCTCTGGCACAGTGCTGGTGTCTTCCACAGTGAAGGCAGATGCAAAGTACTCATTAAGTTCACCTGCCATTTCTTTGTTCCCCATTACCACCTCATCAGCATCATTTTCCTGTGATCTGATACCAACTCTCGCTTCCCTTTTAGTCTTTATAATATGGAAGAAACTTTTAGTATACTGCTTTATAGTATTGGCTAGTTTGCCCTCATAATTCATCTTTTCCCTTCTTATAACTTTTTTAGTTGCCTTTCGTTGGATTTTAAAAGCATCCCAATCATCCAACTTCCCACTCAATTTTGCTACCTTGTATGCCCTTTCCTTGGCTTTTATGCGGTCCTTAACTTCCCTTGGCAGCCACGGTTGCCTAGCCCGGCCATTTGAGAACAATTTCTTCTGTGGAAATATCTATCCTGAGCCTTGTGAACTAATCCCAGAAACTTCAGCCAGCTCTGTTCCGTCATTGTCCCTGCTGGTATCCTCCTTCAGTCCTTCTGGGCAAGCTCCTCACTAATGCCTCTGTAATTCCCTTTATTCCATTCTGATACTGATACATGTGAATTCTGCTTCTCCCTCTCAAGTTGCAGGATGAATTCAATCATGTTATGATCGCAGTTTTCTAAAGGGTTCCTTTATATTAAGCTCCCTAATAAGGCCTGGGTTATTACACAGTACCCAATCTAAGATGGCTTTTCGCTGAGTAGGCTCAAGCACAAGCTGCTCTAAAAAGCCACCTCGTAGGCATTCAACAAAGTTCCTCTGTTAGGATCTGACACCAACCTGATTTTCCCAAACCCCCTGCATATTGAAGTCCCCCCTTACAATTGTGACATTACCATTATTACATGCCTTTTCGAGCTCCCTTAGTAAGCTCAATCCACATCTTGGCTACTATTTGGAGGCCGAAATATGATTTCCATTATGTTTTATTTACCCTTACAGTTCCTTGACGCCACCCACAAAGATCCAACATTTTCTGACCCAATAATCACCTCCTAAAGATGTAATTCCACCTCTTACCAAAGGAGCCACACCACTGCCTATGCCTTCTTGCCTATCCTTTTGATACAAAGTATATCCTTTAATGTTAAGCTCCCAACTATGGCCTCCTTTCAGCAACGACTCAGTGATGCCCACAACGTCATACTGACCAATCTCTAATTGTGCCACAAGTTGGTCCACCTTATTCCGAATGCTCTGCAGCACCTTCAGTCCTGCATTCTTCATCTTTTTGAATGTTGCCTCTGTGCTACAATTTAACTCTTTACTCTGTCTGCATTTGTACCCAGTTATTGGCTTGTCCTTCCTTACATTCACATTACACCCATCATCTGCTTGAATTGAATTAACTTTATTTCTTAGATTCTTCACATAAATGAAGAGTAAAAGTCCTTATGTTACATTTCCATCTAAACGTGCAATGGGCAAACATAGTAATTTGTAATTGTTTATAATAAATAGTACAATCAATGTTGTGTACATACATCTATTGATGCTTCTGGACACATCTTCAGTGATGTTCCTGGAATCATCGGGTGTTTCGGGTCTTTCAACATCATACCACCTCCTCCAGGTGACCCAGCTGGGGCGGATCAGACCCCAGCTTGTGTCCAGATGGCTAGCTACTTATGACTCCATGGCTCCCCTCTTTTGAGCCACAGCCATCTTGAGGCCCTCTCTGCTGCATCGGTGGTACTGCGGATGGCTCTCCTCTTCCTCTCTCCCTCGATGCCCAAAATGCTGAAGGCTCTAACTAAAGAATGGGCTATGAATCCCCTACAACCAACCTCCACTGGGAGACACCTCGCTCTCCATCCAGCCTGCTGACAGTTGCTGACCAGTCCTGCGTACTTGGAGAGCTTCCTTTCAAAGGCCTCCTCCAAGCTATCTTCCCATGGGACTGTCAACTCCAGCAGCACCACTTGCTTAGTAAACTCAGACACTAGGACAATGTCTGGTCGCAGGGTGGTGGCTGCGATATGGTTGGGGAATTTCAGCTCCCCTTTGAGGTCCACCAACAGCTGCCAGTCCCTTGCAGAGGTCAGAATGCCTGCAGATGTTCTTTTGGCAGGTATTAGCTGCTCCCCAGCTCTGACAAAGGCAATGGTCTGCTTGGAGGGTCGGGACCGCTTCCCCCACTCAACGCCTGCGCTGACGGCTTCAGCGATGGTCTTCAGGACCTGATCATGCCTCCACCTGTACCGTCCCTCACCAAGTGCCCTTGCACAGCCGCTGAGGATGTGCTCCAGGGTTCCTCGCTTGGAGCACAGTGGACACACAGATGATTCTGCCTTGCCCCATGTGTGCAGGATTGATGGGCTTGGAAGCACATTGTACACTGCCTGGATGAGAAATTGGATGCGGTGTGGTTCGGCTTTCCAAAGATCAGCCCAGGTCACTTTCCTCTCAACCGCATTCTCCCATCTTGTCCAAGTTCCCTGTTGCTTCATTCCCACCGCCTTGCAGGCTCTCATCTCCTCCACTACTGCTGTCACCTCCTCCTGAACTAGATGACGTCTTTCCTTCCCTCTGGTGTCCATTTGGGGAGTTGACGCAGCCTTGCCACTCAAGTCAGCATGATTTCAGCAGTCTGATGGCCTGTGGACGAAGCTGTGCTGGAGCCTGTTGGCCCTGGCTTTTATGCTGCAGTACTGCTTCCCAGATAGTAGCAAGTGGAATAGATTGTGGTTGGGATGGCTTAGGTCCCCAATGATCCTACGGGCCCTTTTTATACACCTGTCCTTGTAAATGTCCTGAATCATGGGAAGTTCACAACAACAGATGTGCTGGGCTGTCCGCACCACTCTCTGCAGAGTCCTGCGATTGAGGGAGGTACAGTTCCCATACCAGGCAGTGATGCAGCCAGTCAGGATGCTCTCAATTGTGGCCCTATAGAAAGTTCTTAGGATTTGGGGGCCCATACCAAACTTCCTCAACCGTCTTGAGGTGAAAGAGGTGCTGTTGTGTCTTTTACACCACACAGCTGGTATGTACAGACCACGTGAGGTCCTCGGTGATGTGGATGCCAAGGAACTTGAAACTGTTTACCCTCTCAACCCCAGATTCATTGATGTCTATAGGAGTTAGCCTGTCTCCATTCCTCCTGTAGTCCACAACCAGCTCCTTTGTTTTTGTGACATTGAGGGAGAGGTTATTTTCTTGACACCACTGTACCAGAGAGATGACTTCTTCCCTGTAGGCCACTTTGTTATTGTTTGAGATAAGGCCAATCAATGTAGTGTCGTCAGCAAATTTAATTAGCAGATTGGAGTTGTGCATGGCGATACAGTCATGGGTATACAGGGAGTAAAGGAGGGGCTCCTGTATTGAGAGTCAGAGGGTTGGAGGTGAGGAAGCCCACTCTTACAACCTGCTGGCAATCTGACAGGAAGTCCAGGATCCAGTTGCACGCAGGGTCAAGGCTGAGGTCACTGAGCTTCTTGTTGATCCTGGATCGAACTATGGTGTTGAATGATGAACTGTAGTCCAAGAACAGCATTCTCAAGTAAGCATCCTTCTTCTCCAGATGTGTAAGGTGGCTATTGCGATGTCTGTTGATCGGTTGTGTCAGTAGGTAAATTGTAGGGGGTCCAGTGTGGGTGGTAGCAAGATGTAGATGTACCCTTGACCAGCCTCTCAAAGCATTTGCTTATTACTGAGGTGACTGTGACAGGACGCTAGCCATTCAGGCACATTACCTTGGTCTTTTTTGGTACAGGGACAATGGTGGATAATTTGAAGCAGGGAGAGGGAGAAGTTAAAAATGTCTATAAACACACCTACCAGTTGAGCTGCGCACATCCTAAGTACTCGCCCTGGGATTCCGACTATCCTCTCATTGGAAACAATCTGCGTACCTCAGCCTCGGAGATGACCAGATTGCAGGTTGTAGCGGTGGCTTTCCTTGGAGGCTCAGGGTTAGATGGCAGCAGCCCGGAACAGACGGCAGCATGACAGTAAGGATTCGTCTTTGTCTTCGTCTTCGTCTTCGTCTTCATCTTCGTCCTCGTCCTCCTCCTCCTCCTCCTCCTTCTTCTCTATTGTCGCCAAACAATTGATACTTAAGCATGCAATCATCACAGCGATATTTGATTCTGCACTTTGCAGAACCTAACAATTTCAGAACAGAGGGCAACGAGACTGAAGCCAGAAGAGTTAGGAATGTACTCACCAAATACTTTGACCCATAGCTTACTGAATAAATAAGTATACTCACTTTGCCCTGTTTTCTGTCCTTGCTTGTATGAATGTGGTTTAACTATTTACACAAGTACTTCTCTGACAATAGATGTGTAGCAGCTTAAAGTAACATTGTATGGACATACAAGATAACACTGATGCAGACATGTTTTATACATTTAACAAGGTGCTTTATTAATGCAACAGAGTTAGTCAGTTTTTCAATGTTCGTCATCAGCCGGGTCATACTGTCTGTGAACTCCCTGTCAGTTGCCTCCATACGCTCCAGTATTTGTTTTTTTGGTTTTAAGTCCTCCTGCGCGAGAGCCAAGAGCAATTCCTTTTAAGTTTTTTTACTTTGTAATTGGACAAACGTGCACTGTTTCCTCTTCGCTTGTTTCTGTGTGTTCTGCGCGTGCCCAGTAGAGGAGATCCGCCCAAATATCCGTGTTAGTGTGGATAGAAATATTTTGAAAAACGCTTAGTGTGTATGCCTGTTGTTTTTACTCGAAACTGGCGTTTTCAGAATTACCCAGCGTAGTGTGGACGTAGCCTCAATCTTCTCCCTATATTGTTGTTTCACAGCCTTGGTAGCTTTGCGCAGATCATTGCTAACTTGAACTCTAGCTGATTGCCAGCGGTGTAGGCTCGATGTTGTGCTGTAAGTGTTGCTTACGTGGAATTATTGATCCAGGGTTTCTGGTTCGCGAAGACCCTGACCGACTTCTGGGGGACAGCATCGCCGATGCACTTCCGGATGAAGCATGTGACTCCATCAGTGAACTTCGAGACTGATTCCAGTGGACATCATCAAAGCAGTCATGCAGCCTGGAGGCCGATGGGTCACACAGTTGGCAGTTTTAACTATGGCCACTTGTTGTTTCAGCTTCTGCTTGTACGTTGGGAGAAGCAGCGATGAATGGCCTAATGTTCCAAAAGCGGGATGGAGGAGAGACTTGTAAGCATTAGGAAAGGGAGTGTAACAGTGGTCAAGTGTGTTATCTCCACGTGTGCTCACCTGGATGTGCTGACAAAACTTCGGAGAGATTTCCATCAGCGATGCTCGATTAAAGTCACTGGCGACGATGAAGGCAGCCTCAGGGTGTGCAGTCTCCAGCGTGTTGATGGTCTCGTACAGTTCCTTGAGAGCCAGGTCAGTATCAGCCTGTAGCGGAATGTACACCGCTGTGATGATAACAGCCATGGACTCCCTAGGCAGCCAGTAGGGTCTGCACAGCAACACCAGGTATTCCAGGACTGGGGAACAAAATGATTTGAGTGCATGCACATTCTGGGGGTCATACCAAGCATTGTTGACCATGAAGCATACTCCTCCTCCTTTGCTCTTACCAATGAGGTTTTTTGATCTGTCTGCCCAAAACAGGGAGAATCCAAAGGGCTTGATGGCATGATCCAGTATCTCCTCTGTCAGCCAGATCTCCACGAAGCACAAATGTTGCATTCCTTTGTTTCCCGCTGATAGGAGATTCTGGCTGTCAGTTCACAAAGTTTGTTATCCATGGACTGAACATTAGCCAGGAGCATGCTAGGGAGCAGTGGTCGATTTGCGCGCTGTCTCAGCCTCACCAGGACGCCGGCCCTTCTCCCTTGCCTCTGGCGCTTCTTCCAAGGTAGTGGCGGTGTTAGAGATGAGTCTCCCATGAATTGCGCAAGCAGGGGATCCCAGTCTAGGAAAGGCGGCACATAGTAGGTAAACCTGCTGGCCCATCCTCTGCTCTATCATGCTGGTTCCCATCCCCCTACCAAATTAGCTTAAACCACTGTCAACAGCTCTAGGAAACCTGCCCACAAGCACATTGGAACCCTTCAGATTCGAGTGCAACCTGTCCCTTATGTACAGGTCACACCTGCCCCAGAACAGGTCCCAATTATCCAGAAATCTGAATCCTTCCTCCCTGCTCCAATTCTATTGTGTGCATCTATCTGCCACCTCATTCTATTCCTATCCTCACTGTCACATGGCACAGGCAGCAATCCTGAGATTACTACCCTTGAGGTCCTGCTCCTCAGCTTTTTTCCTAACTCCCTGTATCCCGTTCTCAGGAACTCCTCCCTTTTTCTATCTATGTCATTGGTACCAATATGCACTATGACTTCTGGCTGCTCACCCTCCCTTTTCAGGATATTGTGAACATGTTCAGAAACACACAGAACGCAAATTACCATCTGTGTTTCTTTTTCACATATACAGAATCGCCTATCTGTCCCCCTAACTATAGAGTCCCCTATTACTGCTGCCATCCTGTTCCATTCCCTACCCTTTTGAGCCACAGAGCCGGACTCAGTGCCAGAGGCATGGCCGCTGCTACATCCCCCAGGTACATTTCCTTCCCCCTCCCCGCCCACAAGTCAATACTCATAATGGAGTACTTACTGATGAGATGATGAGGGGTATGGCCACAGGGGTGCTCTCCACTATCTGATGCTCTCCCTTCTCTCCCTTGACAGTCACCCATTTATCTGTCTCCTGTAGCCTTGGGGTGGCCACCTCCCTGTAGTGCCTGTCTGTCCCCTCTTCACTTTCCCTAACAAGCTGAAGGTCATCGAGCTGCAGCTCCAATTCCTTAATAGGTCTCTGAGGAGCTGCATCTCGATGCGCATGGTGCAGTTATGGCCATCATAATGTGTATAGAAACAAGACAACATTTCTCCGAACCTGTGTATAAAGTACATATAACACACTTAACACATGGTAGCTTATGAAGGTGAAGATAAAATCTATGGATGAATCACACATAAATAACAAACAAAAGTGCATTAATATTAAATATTGTAAGGTACGGAACACTTCGAATACGATGTGTCACTGGCCGGGAGTTCAGAAGCCTAATGGCCTGGGGGAAGAAACTGTTCCTCATCCTGACCATTCTTGTTTTGATGCATCATAGTCTCCTGCCTGATGCTAGAAACTGAAAAACGATGCAATGCTGCTGATAAATGTCCCCGATGGATGCCAAGAAGACCCATGTGATCCTCTCACCTGTTCTCAGTCCTTTGTAGAGAGTTCTGGTCCAATGCTCAACTGCTCCCATATCAGATGAAGATGCAGCTTGTCAGGATGCTCTCAACGGTACTCCTGTAAAACACAGTTAAGATGGGAGAGGGAAGCCTTGCTTGCCTCTGTCTTCTTAGGAAGTGGAGGTGCTGATGTGCTGCCTTGTTCAGGGAGGTAATGTTAAGGGACCAGATGAGGTCGTCTGTGATGTAAGTCCCCAGGAACTTGGTATACTTAATTCTCGGTAAGGAGGAGCTATGTATTCATAGA
Source organism: Mobula hypostoma (assembly GCF_963921235.1). Taxonomy (NCBI): domain Eukaryota; kingdom Metazoa; phylum Chordata; class Chondrichthyes; order Myliobatiformes; family Myliobatidae; genus Mobula; species Mobula hypostoma. Next base: position 85,290,701 of record NC_086101.1, on the reverse strand, counting down.
GGGTAATTGGTTCATCTGCACCTTCTTGAAGTCCACAATGATTTCCTTTGTCTTCTCCACATTCGGGCTTAGGTTGTTCTTTTTTTCTGTGGGACGAAAAGTATTGTTGAAGTTCCGTAAATATCATTTTAGCAATCTTTCAAGTAATTTCTCAACCATCAGGAACAGCTTCTTCCCATCTGCTGTCCAATTTCTAAATGGGCATTGACCCCATGAACACTACCCCACTACTTCCTTATTTCTGTTTTTTGCATTACTTTCACTTATTTAATAGATGTATATAAACTTAATGTAACTCAGTTATTTTTTTCTCTACATTTATTTATAATGTATTTCATTGTACTGCTGCCATAAAGTTAACAAATTTCGCAACATCTGCGGGTGATATTAAACCTGATTCTGTTTTCTTCCATGCTGTCTATGAATGACAGCAGTGCTTCATTCCTTGAGATATTTAATTCACTTTTCTGTAAGTTAAGTAACTGGAGGGAGTACTTCTGAAATTATCAAGAAGTTTTTTTTCAGTTGTCTTCAGTTTTCCCAATAAGAGGAAAACTTGGAGCCAAGTGAAGCTCGAATTATCAAACAGGTTACAAACAATTTGGCTGCAGCCCTCTCCTAACTGTTGTTTGTACTCACTCCAATGCTCCCCACACACATTCTCCAATTTAATAGTGTTCATTTAAAAAAAAACTGTGTAGTGTAATAATTACCCCACCCTCTCACGTCGACCCCCCCCAACAATCCTTTAACTTTACTGCATTTCTTGCCCCAATGTGGCTAACATTGGTCTCCTGAATTTTGAGAACTTTATGACTGCAAACAGAGTTTGAGGACAAAAATGCAGCGAATTTGTGCCTTTTTAATTGTCAAAGGCATTAGGATCAAGTTGTTGCAAGTCAGCATTTCCATAACATTTGGACTTAGACAGCAGTGAAGGATGTTTAAACTGAAGCTACATTGTGATGTGGGGAAATACAGCACTAATGGTTTGCATTGCAATTTCTGGATGATGAACTCAGATTCTACCCTGGGAGGCTTGGATGGCAATTACGACATTTACTGTCTGGAACTCAGTAGTTGAGCTGCATTATGTGGACAACACTCGTACTTGTGAATACAGAGAGTGTAGATGCTGTAACATACAAGGGGGGAAGATTGCTGCAAGGACTCAGTGGGCTAAGTAGCATCTGTGGAACGAAGTGTGCATTAACGTGGTGGATCAAAGGCTTGCATCAGGATGAACAGGAAAAGATTGCCCAATGTACAGTAATAGGAAAAGTGCTAGAGTAGAGGCTGTTAGGCCGGTGGGTGATAGGACAAAACAAATGGGTTCACCTAAAAGGGCAGATGTAATTGGGTGGGGAAAAAAGGCTGAGATAGAGGCTGGCAGCAGATAGATATAATCCATTTGGGGAAAGGCATGGGAGGAGTGGACAATCAGAGAAGAAAACGAGATGGATGTATGACTGTGCATGGAAGATGAGCAGTCAAATTGTGGCTTACCAGAAACTGGAAAATTCAGTATTCTTAACATTTGGTTGTGAGCTACTCAGATGGAATATGAGATGTTGTTCATCCAGTTGGCATTTGATTCCATAGCCATGGAGAAGGCAAAGGTCAGATAGGTTGGTGTGGATATGGGAAGGTAAGGTAACATGACATGCAGTTGGAAGCTCAAGATGGCCTTTGCAGATAAAGCGCAGGTGCTCCACAGAGTGACCAATTGGTGTGCGCTTCGCTTTACCACTGTAGAAGAGGCCACGTTGAGAGCAGCAAAAACAGTAGACCATGTTAGAGGAGGTGTAGGTGAAATTGCTGATTCATTACAGTTTTAAAAAGTCAGGAGGACAAAAGGGAGCCACAAAGTAACCTTGACAAGTAAGATTTAAGGAAAATCCCATGATATCCTGGAAGTATTTTAGGAGCCAGGGGTTGGGGGGATGGTTGGGGCACTAGGGTAAAATAAAGAGGCAATCTCAAGGAAGATTGGGTTCCCTTAGAGACCAAAGGTATAATCCTTGTGAGGAACTAGGTGACATGGGTAAAATCCTACACAAATACTTATCATTTGTATTCACCAAAAGGGACACGGAAGATAATGTTCAGGGAGCGTTATGTGGGGAAGCTGCAGCATTTCTCTGTATATGGTACCATAATAACCCCTCTTGGGACTGATTCCTTGAGCACTCTTTGTTTCTGAGCCTGTCTGAGATGTTTAAGAGTTGGGATGGACAGTAGGTTTTTGATGGACTCTAGATCATGGTGTCTTTAGGGGCTTTGCTATTGCTTGTATGATGGGAGGAGAGGGTTGCTACTTTTGCTGGAGCAAGTGGGGGGAGGGGTTTGAGTGGCTGCTATTGCTACTGCTTGTGTGTGGGGGAGGAGGGCTTTGGGAATCTAACGTTTCAGTCATTCACTCTTTGGGTTTTTTATGTTTCGTGGTTGTCCGCAAGGAGTAAGAATTTCAGGTGGAACTGTTTACATTCTTTGATACTAAATTGAACCATTGACTTGGTAACATTTGCTAAATGGGCATAATTTTCTTAGTCCTGACGAAGGGTCTCGGCCGAAACATCGACTGTACTTCTTCCTAAAGATGCTGCCTGGCTTGCTGTGTTCCACCAGCATTTTGTGTGTGTGGCTATAATTTCCTTGGAACCTACTTTAAAAATAATGTAGTGTGGCGACCCACTTTCTGGCACCCATAAACCGGCTCACAACAGCACGCGCAGGCAGAGGGCCGGCCCCAAAAAGGGCGCCAGGCCGTCTTCACCAGCAGGGGGAAAATCCTGCGCGCGGAAAGGGTCTGGGAATATGCATTCCCCACAGCAGTCCGGCCCCAGGGAGGGCGGGAACGGGAAGGCTTTAAAGCAGGCCGCGAAGTCTGAATAAATTTCTTTCATCGCAACTCTAACTCACCGACTCCGTGTGGTTATTCTAGCGCTGTGTGTAGCACACCGCTACAATTGGTGACCCCGACGGCCCAAACGATATTTGGACCAGAGATGACCGACGCTGCATCTGTTCACGCAGTTTCGTTAAAACTGCCAAGCTTCTGGACGCTGCGACTCCAATTATGGTTTGAACAAGCAGAAGCACAATTCCACATTCGGCAGATAACCTCGGAGTCCACTCGCTACTACTACGTGCTGAGCTCACTCAACCAGGAGACAGCTGCACAAATTGAGGAGTTTATACAGTCGCCCCCGGAGGATGGCAAATACACAGCATTCAAAGCCCTGCTCATAAGGACTTTCGGATTCTCACAGCGCGAACGAGCACACCGCTTAATGCACCTGGATGGTTTGGGAGACAGGCCGCCGTCAGCATTAATGAACGAGATGCTGGCCCTGGCTGAAGGACACAAACCCTGCCTCATGTTTGAGCAGGCGTTCCTAGAGCAACAGCCCGAGGACATATGCCTGCTGCTGTTCGACGCAGATTTCAGCAACCCCCGGGAGGTGGCGGCCCAGGCAAATGTGCGTGGAATGCCGGGAAAGAGAGAAGGGCATCAGTCGCACAGATCACCAAGCCGGGTGCCCAACGACAGACCAGACCAGGCCCGGCAGCAGAGCCTACAAAACCCAGCGATGGGAGTGAGGAGCCCTACGAACAATGGTGTTTATACCACCAGCGGTGGGGCACAGAGGCCGGCCGCTGCAGACCACCCTGCAAATTCCCAGGAAACGCCAGGACCAGCCGCCACTGATGGCTACGGTGGCTGGCCATCAGGACAGCCTCCTGTACGTTTGGGACAAGCAGTCGGGACGCCACTTTTTGGTCGACACCGGAGCGGAGATCAGCGTCTTACTTCCAACGAGTTACGACACCCGCAACAGAGAACCGGGACCCACCCTGAGGGCCGCAAATGGCAGCACAATACGAACCTACGGCACCCGCACGGTGCGGCTACAGTTCAGCTCCAGGCGGTTCACGTGGGATTTCACACTGGCCGCCGTGGCCCAACCACTCCTGGGGGCGGATTTTCTGCGAGCCCACAGCCTGCTGGTCGACCTGCAAGGGAAGCGATTAGTCCACGCCAAGACTTTTCAAACGTTCTCCCTGGGTGAAGCACAGTTGCCAGCCCCACCCCTGGACTCCATCACGCTGTCCGACGACGAATTCACCAGGGTCCTGGCGGATTTCCCATCAGTACTGACACCACAGTTCACAGCAGCCATGCCCAGACACGGAGTACAGCACCACATCCCGACTCAGGGACCACCCCTCCACGCCCGTGCTCGAAGGCCTCCCCCGGACAAGCCCTGACTGGCGAAGGAGGAGTTCAAGAAGATGGAGGAACTGGGGATCATACGACGGTCCGACAGCCCATGGGCCTCCCCCCTTCACATGATGCCCAAGGCAATGGGGGGCTAGAGACCATGCGGTGACTACCGCAGACTGAACGAGGCTACAACGCCAGACCGCTACCCTGTGCCGCACATTCAAGACTTTGCAGCAAACCTACACGGCGCAAGGATCTTTTCCAAGGTAGACCTCGTCCGGGGATACCATCAAATCCCTGTACATCCAGACGACATCCCTAAAACAGCACTTATCACCCCATTCGGACTTTTCGAATTCCTCCGAATGCCGTTTGGTCTAAAGAATGCCGCACAGACTTTCCAGCGGCTAATGGACGCGGTGGGATGCGACCTGGACTTTGCATTCATCTATTTGGACGACATCCTCATAGCCAGCAGTAGTCAGCAGGAGCATCTGTCCCACCTCCGCCAGCTCTACTCCTGCCTGAGCGAATTCGGCCTTACAATCAACCCAGCCAAATGCCAGTTCGGACTCGACACCATCGACTTCCTGGGCCACAGGATTACTAAACACAGGGCAACCCCTCTGCCCGCCAAAGTAGACGTGGTCCGCAATTTCCCCCGACCCAACACAATCAAAGGCCTGCAGGAATTCGTGGGTATGGTGAATTTCTACCACCGTTTCCTCCCCTCAGCAGCCCGAACCATGCGACCCCTGTTCACTCTAATGTCGGGTAAGGGCAAGGACATTACCTGGGACGAAGAGGCCGCAACCGCTTTCGTTAAAACCAAAGAGGCCTTGGCAAACGCCGTGATGCTAGTGCACCCCAGAACGAACGTTCCTACTGCCCTCACGGTGGACGCATCCAACACAGCGGTCGGTGGAGTGCTGGAACAACTCATCGAGGGCTGCTGGCAAACCCTGGCGTTCTTCAGCAAACACCTACGACCACCTGAACTCAAATACAGTGCTTTCGACCGGGAGCTATTGGCACTATACCTGGCAATCCGGCATTTCAGGTACTTCTTAGAAGGTAGGCCCTTCACCGCGTTCACAGACCAGAAACTGCTTACCTTTGCGTTCATGAAGATGTCCGACCCCTGGTCGTCCCGCCAGCAGCGACATCTGTCCTACATCTCCGAGTACACGACAGACATCCGGTATGTCTCGGGAAAGGACAACGTGGTGGCGAACGCACTATCCAGACCGACCATACAGGCCCTGTCCCAGGGGGTGGACTATGCAGCGCTGGCAGAGGCACAGCAGGCAGACGCTGAGATCCCCAGTTACAGGACTGCAGTCTCCGGTTTGCAGCTCCAAGACCTCCCCGTAGGCCCAGGTGAGAGGACCTTACTATGTGGCGTAGCTACCGGCCAACCCCGCCCCGTCGTCCCAGCAGCCTGGCGCCGGCGGGTTTTCGAGTCCATTCACAACTTAGCGCACCCCTCCATCAGGACAACCGTCCGGCTGGTCGCCAACAGGTTCGGGTGGCATGGACTGCGTAAACAGGTCAGTGAATGGGCCAAAACGTGTATGCAGTGCCAAATGGCCAAGGTGCAGCGGCACACCAAGGCTCTGCCGCAGCGGTTCGAACCCACCCGCCGGAGGTTCGACCACATCCATGTGGATATCGTGGGGCCCTGCCAGTGTCACGAGGAGCGCGGTACCTCCTAACTATGATAGACCGGTTCACCAGATGGCCAGAGGCAGTCCCGCTCACCGACACCACCTCCGAATCCTGCGCCCGAGCACTGATCGCAACCTGGGTAGCCCGCTTCAGGGTACCGGCCCACATTACCTCCGACAGGGGTGCCCAGTTCACCTCCAGTCTGTGGTCAGGTATGGCCAACCTTTTAGGATCGCAGCTACACCACACAACTGCCTACCACCCACAGTCGAACGGGCTAGTGGAGCGCTTCCACCGTCACCTGAAATCGGCTCTCATGGCCCGCCTGGAGGGGCCTAACTGGGTGGACGAACTTCCCTGGGTCCTGCTCAGAATCCGCACGGCGCCCAAAGAGGATCTGCACACCTCGTCGGCCGAGTTGGTGTACGGCACACCCCTGGTAGTCCCAGGAGAGTTCATACCAGGCCCAAGGGGGCAAGAGGAAGAACCCACAGCAGTCCTGGACAGACTATGGGAGAGGCTCGGTAACCTGGCCCCCATCCCCACTTCACAGCATGGACAGAGCCTGACCTGCGTACCCAAAGACCTGCAGAACTGTAAGTTTCTTTTTGTACGACGGGGTAGACACCGGGCACCGCTACAGTGGCCCTACGAGGGGCCGTTTAAGGTGATCAGCAACAACGGGTCCACGTTCGTGCTGGACATTGGGGGGAGAGAGGAGGTTTTCACGGTGGACCGACTCAAACCGGCCCATGTGGACTTGGTGCAGCCGGTCCAGGCTCAGGCACCGCGGCACAGGGGCAGACCTCCCAAACAGAGGCCGATCCAGACTATTGACATTGGGGGAGGTATCGCCGGTTCTGGGGGGCGGGTTATGTGGCGACCCACTTTCTGGCACCCACGAACCGGCTCACAACAGCGCGCGCAGGCAGAGGGCCGGCCCCAAAAAGGGCGCCAGGCCATCTTCACCAGCAGGGGGAAAATCCCGCGCGCAGAAAGGGTCTGGGAATATGCATTCCCCACAGCAGTCCTGCCCCAGGGAGGGCGGGAACGGGAAGGCTTTAAAGCAGGCCGCGAAGTCTGAATAAATCTCTTTCATCGCAACTCTAACTCACCGACTCCGTGTGGTTATTCTAGTGCTGTGTGTAGCTCACCGCTACAGTAGATTTAATAAAGGTTTTGTATCCTGTTCAGTTTGGTGGCCTCTTCAAAGGCCTGTAAACAACTCAACTTAGCAGAAAATCTTTTGTGTTGTTTCATGTCCTTGCGAGTGAGACCAATGTTATGAGTGTATCCAGTTTCCTGGAATATGATTGGAAGTAAGTGCAGGAAATTGCAGCAATACAGTTTTCTCTGTGTACAGTGTAATTAAGCAGAATTTGAGGTATCATAAAACTCACTGCAATTTGCCTATCATCATAAAAGGTCTACAGCAGTCGCAATCTCACTGGCTGTCCATTCTGCTTTGAAGTACCTAGACAATCGCAAAAGACATCAATTACTGGTCCGCGTTCAGCACCATTATCCTCTCAGTACTAATCAACAAGCTTTAACAGCAGGGCCTCTGTACTTCTATCTGTAACTTCCTTATCAGGAGACTACAGTCAATGCAGGTTGGGAATAACTTCTCCTCCTTGCTGACAATACCTTGTCTCCCATGGTGTTCTGGGGATTTATCAACCCTTATGTGTTGATATCAAACAACTCCTCCTTATCATTAGCGTGCATAACCCTCACTGAACTCACTGTCTTCTACAGCAACACACAAGAAATGACAAAGGAACTCAGCAGGTCAGACAGTGTCAACGGAAATGAATAAATGGGTGACTTTTTAGCTGAGACTTCTCTTCAGGACTGAAGAGGAAGGGGGAAGACACTAAAATAAAACAGGTGTGGGAAGGAGTATAGCTAGAAGGTGATGGGTGAAGCCAGGTGGGTGGGAAAGGTATAGGCTGGAGGGGAAGGAATCTTCCATATCCTTGGTGAATGCAAATGGTAAATATTTATGTAGGATTTTACACACATTATCTGGCTCCTTACAGAGATTATCCCTTTGGTCCTGAAGTGAATCTTGTCTCTAGTCTTGCCAGATTCCTTTCCTAATCTTTCCTTAGATCCCTCCCCCCTGAAATACCTCCAGAATGTCTTGGGATTTTCCTTTAATCTCACTTGTCAAGGTTACTTTGTGGTCCCCTTTTTCCCTCTCAATCTTTTATCTTCAGTTCTTTCCTCCACATTAAATATCTTTTTTTCCCCGATTAAGTTATCAATATCCTTTGTGTCCAAGGTTTCCTAATCTTACCATCTTTGTCATTCACCCAACCAGAGCACATAGACTGTCAATTCTTGTCAGATGTAATTTACCTTCTGTTGAAATCTTCCTTCTTGCAATTCAAGATCTTAACTTGTGCGTGAAACTTGTGCCTTTCCAGAACTACTTTGAGCTTTACAAAATTATGCTCAAAGTTTTCTGGTGGCCCGGTAACATAGTGGTTAGCACAATGCTTTACGGTGTCAGTGGCACTGCTGTCTGTAAGGAGTGTGTATGTTTGTTCTCCCTGTGAATACATGGGTTTCCTCTGGGTGCTCCAGTTTCCTCCCACAGTCCAAAGATGGACCGACCGGTTGGTAGTTTAATTGGTCATTGTAAATTGTCCTATGGTTAGGCTTGAGTTACATCGGGGGTTAAAGCAACACGCACAACACGCTGGAGGAGCTCAGCAGGTTGGGCAGCATCCGTGGAAACGAACAGTAGGCGTTTCTTGCCGAGACCCTTCATCAGAACTGAAGAGGGAAGGGGCAGGGGCCCTATTAAGAAGGTGGGGGGAGGGTGGGAAGGAGAAGACAGGTAGGTTCCAGGTGAAAAACCAGTAAGGGGAAAGAGCAAGGGTTGGGGGAAGGGAGGCAGGGAGGTGATAGGCAGGAAAGGTGAAGAAAGAATAGGGGAAAACACAATGAGCAGTAGAAGGAGGCGGAACCATGAGGGAGGTGATAGGCAGCTGGGGGAGGGGACAGAGTGACATAGGGATAGGGGAAGGGAGGGGGAGGGAATTACTGGAAGTTGGAGAATTCAGTGTTCATGCCAAGGGGCTGGAGACTATCCAGACAGTATATGAGGTATTGCTCCTCCAACCTGAGTTTGGCCTCATCATGGCAGTAGAGGAGGCCATGTATGGACATGTCTGAATGGGAGTGGGAAGCAGAGTTGAAATGGGTGGCAACCGGGAGATCCTGTCTGTTGTGGCAGATGGAGCGGAGGTGCTCGACGAAGCGGTCCCCCAATCTGCGTCGAATCTCACCGATGTAGAGGAGGCTGCACCGGGAGCACCGGATGTAATAGATGACCCCAACAGACTCACTAGTGCAGTGTTGCCTCACCTGGAAGGACTGTTTGGGGCCCTGAATGGTGGCAAGAGAGGAGGTGTAGGGACAGGTGTAGCACTTACACTTACAGGGATAAATGCCGGGTGGGAGATCCGTGGGGAGGGACGAGTGGACCAGGGAGTCGTGGAGGGACCGATCCTGGCGGAAAGCAGAGATGGGTAGAGAAGGAACGATGTGCTTAGTGGTGGGGTCCTGTTGAGGGTGGCAGAAGTTGCGGAGGATAATGTGCTGGATCTGGGGGCTGGTGGGGTGGTAGGTGAGGACAAGGGGAACTCTGTCCCTTTTGTGACAGAGGATGGGGTGAGGGCTGAAGTGCGGGAAATGGAGGAGATGCGGGTGAGGGCATCATTGATAATGGCAGAAGGGAAACCACGATCCTTAAAGAGGACATTTGAGATGTCCTGAAACAGAAAGCCTCATCCTGGGAGTAGATGTAGTGGAGATGGAGGAACTGAGAGTAGGGAATTGCATTTTTGTATGTGGCAGGGTGGGAAGAGGTATAGTCGAGGTAGTTATGAGAGTCAGTGGGCTTGTAGAAGATGTGAGTGGACAGTCTGTCTTCAGAGATGGAGACCAAGAGATCGAGAAAGGGGAGAGAAGTATCCGAGATTGACCAAGTGAATTTGAGGGCTGGGTGAAAGTTAGAAGCAAAGTCGATGAAATTGACGAGCTTAGCATGGGTACAGGAAGCAGCACCAATGTAGTCGTCAATGTAGCGAAGGAAAAGTTGGGGAGCAGTACCAGAATAGGTTTGGAGCAAAAATTGTTCCACATAACCAACGAAGAGGCAGGCATAGCTGAGGCCCATGCAAGTTCCCATAGCTACACCCTTGGTCTGAAGAAAGTAGGAAGAGCCAAAAGAGAAGTTATTAAGTGTGAATACCAGTTCTGCCAACTGGAGGGTGGTGGTGGTGGTGGGGAGCTGGTGAGGTTTAGTGTCCAGAAAGTAGCTTTGAGGCCTTCTTGATGGGGAATGGACGTGTATAAGGATTGGACATCTATAGTGAAAATCAAGCATGAACTGGAAGTCATTGAAGAGGTGGAGGGCATGGGATGTATCCCAGATGTAGGTGGGGAGGGACCTAACTATGGGTGACATCGGGGGTTGCTAGGTGATGTGGCTCAAAGGGTTAGAAATGCCTATTCTGCTCTGTACCTCAATAAGATAAAAATTTTAAAAAAACTATCGCCCCCACCCCCCTGTCAAGTTTCTTTTCCAAATGTATAATTGAATACTGTTCTATCCGGAGGATAATATTTTACATATTGTCTTAAAAAGTTTTCCTGGAGACAATTAATAAATTATGCTCGTCTTAACCCCCATTGCACTAAAACAATCTCAGTGAATATTGTGAAAGAAAAAATCCATCTCTACGCTAACAACAGGAATTCTGCAGATGCTGGAAATTCAAGCAACATACATCAAAGTTGCTGGTGAACGCAGCAGGCCAAGCAGCATCTATAGGAAGAGGCGCAGTCGACGTTTCAGGCCGAGACCCTTCGTCAGGACTAACTGAAGGAAGAGTGAGTAAGGGATTTGAAAGCTGGAGGGGGAGGGGGAGATGCAAAATGATAGGAGAAGACAGGAGGGGGAGGGATAGAGCCGAGAGCTGGACAGGTGATAGGCAAAAGGGGATACGAGAGGATCATGGGACAGGAGGTCCGGGAAGAAAGGGGGGGGGTGACCCAGAGGATGGGCAAGAGGTATATTCAGAGGGACAGAGGGAGAAAAAGGAGAAAAAGTATCTGTCCCCCACTTTTCCTTCGCTACATCGACGATTGCATTGGCGCTGCTTCCTGCACGCATGCAGAACTCGTTGACTTTATTAACTTTGCCTCCAACTTTCACCCTGCCCTCAAGTTTACCTGGTCCATTTCCGACACCTCCCTCCCCTTTCTAGATCTTTCTGTCTCTGTCTCTGGAGACAGCTTATCCACTGATGTCTACTATAAGCCTACTGACTCTCACAGCTGTCTGGACTATTCCTCTTCTCACCCTGTCTCTTGCAAAAACGCCATCCCCTTCTCGCAATTCCTCCGTCTCCGCCGCATCTGCTCTCAGGATGAGGCTTTTCATTCTAGGACGAGGGAGATGTCTTCATTTTTTAAAGAAAGGGGCTTCCCTTCTTCCACTATCAACTCTGCTCTTAAACGCATCTCCCCCATTTCACGTACATCTGCTCTCACTCCATCCTCCCACCACCCCACTAGGAATAGGGTTCCTCTGGTCCTCACCTACCACCCCACCAGCCTCCGGGTCCAACATATTATTCTCCGTAACTTCCGCCACCTCCAACGGGATCCCACCACTAAGCACATCTTTCCCTCCCCCCCCCTGCATTCCGCAGGGATCGCTCCCTACACAACTCCCTTGTCCATTCGTCCCCCCCATCCCTCCCCACTGATCTCCCTCCTGGCACTTATCCGTGTAAGCGGAACAAGTGCTACACGTGCCCTTACACTTCCTCCCTTACCACCATTCAGGGCCCCAAACAGTCCTTCCAGGTGCGGCATCACTTCACCTGTGAGTCGACTGGGGTGATATACTGCGTCCGGTGCTCCCGATGTGGCCTTCAATATATTGGTGAGACCCGACGCAGACTGGGAGACCGCTTTGCTGAACATCTACGCTCTGTCCGCCAGAGAAAGCAGGATCTCCCAGTGGCCACACATTTTAATTCCACATCCCATTCCCATTCTGACATGTCTATCCACGGCCTCCTCTACTGTAAAGATGAAGCCACACTCAGGTTGGAGGAACAACACCTTATATTCCGTCTGTGTAGCCTCCAACCTGATGGCATGAACATCGACTTCTCTAACTTCCGCTAAGGCCCCACCTCCCCCTCGTACCCCATCTGTTACTCATTTTTATGCACACATTCTTTCTCTCACTCTCCTTTTTCTCCCTCTGTCCCTCTGAATATACCTCTTGTCCATCCTCTGTGTCACCCCTTCCCCCCTGTCTTTCTTCCCGGACCTCCTGTCCCATGATCCTCTCGTATCCCCTTTTGCCAATCACCTGTCCAGCTCTCGGCTCTATCCCAACCCCTCCTGTCTTCTCCTATCATTTTGCATCTCCCCCTCCCCCTCCAGCTTTCAAATCCCTTACTCACTCTTCCTTCAGTTAGTCCTGACGAAGGGTCTCGGCCTGAAACGTCGACTGCGCCTCTTCCTATAGATGCTGCTTGGCCTGCTGCGTTCACCAGCAACTTTGATGTATGTTTCTACGCTAACCCTATTGCTCTTGTACCCTTCTGTGACCTGTATACCTTATCTGTTCCTCTTGTTCCCCGTGACCAGTGATAGGCTTATAATATAACTCCAGCAAAGTAATTACTGCTCTCTTATTCCGAAATTTGCCCCTAAGTCCTTTTTGGACAAACTCTCTGGAATTCTCCCCTGAGTATTGCTATTATATTCTCCCTAATTAGTAGGGCAACTTTGTTGCATTCCCCTTTGTAACAGCTGAACTGTTTTTTATGAAACATTTCTAAAGAAGTTTAATGCAGCTCTCTTATAGACAACATTGTAAAGCATGCTGTTACTGCACTTTAAATGTGATTTTTGCAAATACTGGCAGCCTTTGATTCTTTGAGTTGCTTAACTGCTTTGGACTTCAGAATTTTGTAAGGATTTTGGAATGCAAGGAAATTCTAGATTACATTTTTGTGAGGTTGAGGTAGCTACAACAATCGCTATGCAATTTCTTCACACCCTGGAGAGCATTCCAGGATCAGTTGTGGAGGAGACCTAGAGTTGAAAGGCCTTTTTCATCCTTGTATCTCTCACTTCAATTCAGCTGATGGTTTTGGGATTGAAAAGGTGATCACGCATTATGAAAGCTTTATTAAAATGTCATAATTTATTGTGCTTTCAAGTTCAGCAGCTGGAAGCTTTGTAGCATTTGATGCACATCTGGCCGGGTAATACGTCTTCAGCGATCATTTAGTCACATTAACCCACACCTGGTTTTGCTGCCCTTTCTCCTACCACCTTCTGTTTTCGTAAATCCATTCTCACCAGTGAAAGAGATATCAGTCTTTAAGCGGCATGTTGCTCATCTCACCTTGCTCATTAACAATTACTAAAAATCTCTTCAAATTTATATAATTCTTATATATTTGACCTATCACAACAGGAACTAATTTGTTCCTTCAAGATCATGTCTGTCTTAGAGTATTTCCCTTTCATCCCTTTCCTCCACATTTCCCAATAAGCTTTTCTCCCTTGCATCTCCATCGTGATTATCCTGCATCCTACAGGAGTAATTTACAGTAGTCAAGTAAACTACTGATCACTGATCTCTGGGATGTGGGTAAAAACCAGAACACCTGGGCTAAGTGCATACAGTCATGGGGAGAATTTACAAACTCCACCAAATCAGCACCAGAGGTTAGTGTCAAACCTGGGTCACTGGAGATCTGAAATGGCTGCTCTTCCTTTCCCATCTGTTGTATAAACCATCTTGAATACTCTCCCCTCTTTCTCACTCTATCTTTTCTCCCTTTCCAACTGGATTAATCAAAAAAGACAAGTGGAGAAAGGTTGGGCATAATGTGAATGTATGGCAGTAAAGGTCACAAAGATTCTATGACTCAGTTTCTGTAACTATACTTCAGATTTAGATACTGCTAAATTGTCTGCCTCTGGCCCTGCAAAATCCATACCTGCACAACCAGGGAGATGAATGTATGTAAGGCAAGGGTGGCACGATAGCATTGATGTTGGTGCATCATGTTACGGCACTGGCTGTATGATTGGGGTTCACTTCCTGCCATTGCCTCTAAGGGGTTTGTCTGTTTTCCACATGATGGTATGGGCTTCCTCTGGGTGATCCAGTTCTCAGCCACATTCCAGAGATGTATGGTTAAGATTAATAAGATGTCGGCATGCTATGATGGTGCTGAAAGCGGGGTGTCACTTTTGGGCTGCCCAGCACAATCCTCACTGATTTTGATTTGGTCCAAACAATTCATTTCACTGTATATGTTGATGTATATGTTGGGAGAATCTTGGGACATGGGGTAGGGGTGGTAGGGTGTTTCGAACGCAGGGGGAATTAATTAAAATCAGCCTGAATTAGTGGTTATTGGTCATCACACATCTTTGCCCACGTTGTATGACTCATTGGTACTCTATGAAGGTGTAGTCACGCGTAAACGTGCTACTAAAGAAACACACGGAGGCAGAGAGAGCTGAACTCAGAAGGCCTTTACTGATTCAAAATTGCGCGTTTAAATCTCCCCTCCCATGGGCCCCTGCGACCCGCGGGGCGGACGTGACGTCAGACTGCCCCTGGAAGGTCCGCCCGGAGCGGGTAGTTCCAAACACGCTACCACGTGTCTGCCTGCGGCTCCCGATGGCAGTTCGAGTACCGCATGTGCGGGCCACCACCCCCCCCGCCCCCTAGAAATGTCCATCGGGGGAGTGGAGCCCCCAGTCTGTGCGGCTTGCCTGGGTGGCCGGCCTCGCCGGCGCAGTGTAGTACCCTCACTGGTTGCTCAATGTCCAAGTGCTCCGGTTTGAGGTAGTCCACTGTAAAAGTCTCTTCCTGGCCACCCACCTCCACGACACACGTGGTTCCGTTGTGCCGGATCACCTTGAAGGGTCCCTCGTACGGCCGCTGTAGCCGTGACCTGTGCATGCCGCTGCGAATAAAAACATACTCACAGTCTTGGAGGTCTTTAGGAGTGAAGGGTGGTGTGGGACCAGGCCTGGAGGTCGGGACTGGTGCCATGGTCCCTACCTTGTCCCGCAGCCTCGTTAGCACCACGGCTGGAGTTTCTTCCGAACCTCGGGACTCTGGTACGAACTCGCCTGGGACCGTCAGGGGGGCGCTGTAGGCCAATTCCGCTGAGGAAGTGTCCAGGTCCTCCTTGGGGGCTGTACAGATGCCCAGCAGGACCCAGGGAAGCTCATCTGTCCAGTTAGGGCCCCTGAGGCGCGCCATCAGGGCTGACTTGAGATACCGGTGGAATCGCTCTACCAAACCATTGGACTGGAGATGGTACATAGAAACATAGAAAATAGGTGCAGGAGCAGGCCATTCGGCCCTTCTAGCCTGCACCGCCACTCAGTACGATCATGGTTGATCATCCAACTCAGAACCCTGTACCTGCCTTCTCTCCATACCCCCTGATCCCTTTAGCCACAAGGGCCATATCTAACTCCCTCTTAAATATAGCCAATGAACTGGCCTCAACTGTTTCCTGTGGCAGAGAATTCCACAGATTCACCACTCTCTGTGTGAAGAAGTTTTTCCTAATCTCGGTCCTAAAAGGCCTCCCCTTTATCCTCAATCTGTGACCCCTCGTTCTGGACTTCTCCAACATCAGGAACAATCTTCCTGCATCTAGCCTGTCCAATCCCTTTAGGATTTTATACGTTTCAATCAGATCCCTCCTCAATCTTCTAAATTCCAACGAGTACAAGCCCAGTTCATCCAGTCTTTCTTCATATGAAAGTCCTGCCATCCCAGGAATCAATCTGGTGAACCTTCTTTGTACTCCCTCTATGGCAAGGATGTCTTTCCTCAGATTAGGGGACCAAAACTGCACACAATACTCCAGGTGTGGTCTCACCAAGGCCTTGTACAACTGCAGTAGTACCTCCCTGCTCCTGTACTCGAATCCTCTTGCTATAAATGCCAGCATACCATTCGCCTTTTTTAGCGCCTGCAATACCTGCATGCCCACTTTCAATGACTGGTGTATAATGACACCCAGGTCTCGTTGCACCTCCCCTTTTCCTAATCGGCCACCATTCAGATAATAATCTGTTTTCCTGTTCTTGCCACCAAAGTGGATAACCTCATATTTATCTACATTAAGTTGCATCTGCCATGAATTTGCCCACTCACCCAACCCATCCAAGTCACCCTGCATCCTCTTAGCATCCTCCTCACAACTAACACTGCCGCCCAGTTTCGTGTCATCCGGAAACTTGGAGATGCTGCATTTAATTCCCTCGTCTAAGTCATTAATATATATTGTAAACAACTGGGGTCCCAGCACTGAGCCTTGCGGTACCCCTCTAGTCACTGCCTGCCATTCTGAAAAGGTCCCGTTTATTCCCACTGTTTGCTTCCTATCTGCCAACCAATTCTCTATCCACATTTATACCTTACCCCCCAGTACCGTGTGCTTTACTGTACGCTATGGTATGATGCAGCTGGGTGCCCAGGAGCTGCGCCAGTGCTGTCCACAAACCAGACATGACCGCCCCTCTGTCGGAGGTGATGTCCGTTGGGAGGCCGAACCTGGCGATCCAGTTTGCAATGAGCGTCTTGGCGCAGGACTCAGTGGACGTGTCTGCGAGCGGTACGGCTTCCAGCCACCTGGTGAACCTGTCTACCTTGGTAAAGATATACCTGGCACCCTGGGAGACTGGCAAGGGGCCGACGATGTCCACGTGGATGTGTTGGAACCTCCTGTGCATCGTCTGGAACCGCTGGAGGGGAGCCTTCACGTGCCGCTAGACTTTGGCGGTCTGGCAGTGTACGCAGGTCCTGGCCCAATGTCCGACCTGTTTGCGCAAACCGTGCCAGACGAATCTGTCCGCTACCAGCTTGATGGATGCCCGGATGGATGGGTGGGCTAAGTCATACAACATGTCAAACACCCGGCGCCTCCATGCTGCTGGCACCACGGGTCGGGGTTTGCCAGTAGACATGTCGCACAGGAGTCGATCCGCTGCCAGGCCAATGGAGACGTCCTCTAACTGGAGCCCTGAAACGGCGGTGCGGTAAGCCGGGATCTCGGTGTCCGTCTATTGTGCTTCCGCCAGTGTTGCATAGTCTATTCCTGAGGACGATATGCCTACTGAGTGGAGGCAGGGGCGAGACAGTGTGTCGCTGACGACGTTGTACTTCCCTGTGATGTGGTGAATTCTGAAATAAAGGACAGGTGCCTCTGCTGTCGAGCCGACCATGGGTCTGATACCTTGGCCAGTGTGAAGGTGAGGGGCTTGTGGTCCGTATACACGGTGAACTCCCTTCCCTCGAGGAAGTACCGGAAATACCGGACAGCCAGGTAGAGCGCTAGCAACTCTCTGTCGAAAGCGCTGTACTTCACCTCTGGTGGCCGTAGGTGCCGGCTGAAGAAAGGGAGTGGTCGCCACTGGTCCTTGACGAGCTGCTCCAGGACTCCGCCGACTGCCGTGTTGGAAGCGTCGACTGTAAGTGCCGTTGGTACGTCGACTCTCGGGTGCACTCCGAGGGCCGCCTTTGCCAGCGCCTCCTTGGCCTGCTCGAACGCCTCCGTGGACTCCGCGTCCCATGCCACCTCTTTGGCCTTGCCAGCCATCAGGCTGAACAAGGGTCTCATGATGTGTGCTGCCACCGGCACAAACCGATGATAAAACTTGACCATCCCTACGAACTCTTGCAGGCCCTTGACCATGCTGGGCTTGGGGAACTGGCGGATGGCCTGGACCTTGTCCGGAAGGGGAACTGCGCCATGTCGATTGACTCTGTGGCCCAAGAGGTCGATCTCCGTCAGCCTGAACCGGCACTTCGCCGGATTGATTGCCAGTCCGTGGTTGCTCAGGCGTTGGCAGAGCTGGCGCAAATGTGCCACGTGCTCTTGGTACAAACTGCTAGCCTCCAGCATATCGTCCGAGTAAATGAAAATGAAATCTAGGTCGTGTCCCACCGAGTCCGTGAGCCTTTGGAAAGTTTGGGCTGCATTCTTGAGACCGAAAGGCATCCTCAGGAATTCGAAAAGGCCGAACGGGGTGATGAGGGCTGTCTTGGGCACGTCGTCGGGGTGCACTGGGATCTGATGGTATCCCCCGACCAGGTCGATTTTCGAGAAGATGGTCACTCCGTGCAGGTTCACCGTGAAGTCCTGGATGTTGGGTACCGGGTATGTCTCGGTGGTTGTGGCGTTGTTGAGCCTTCTGTAGTCTCCTCAGGGCCTCCATCCTCCTGCGGACTTGGGCACCGTGTGCAGCGGGGATGCCCACGGGCTGTCTGAGCGGCGTACGATACCTATCCCTTCCATCTTACTGAACTCCTCCTTGGCGAGGTGGAGCTTGTCAGGTGGGAGCCTGCGAGCTTGGACGTGCAGCGGCGGTCCTTGCGTAGGGATGTGGTGCTGCACGCCGTGCTTAGGGTCGGCTGTGGAGAACTGCGGGGTGACTATGATGGGGAATTCCGCCAACACCCTGTCATATTTGTTACCCGAGAGGGTCACGGAATCCAGGTGGAGGTCCGGTAGCTTGGCTTCTCTGAGCTGGAAAGTCTGGAACGTCTCGGCGTGGACCAAACGCCGATCTTTTAGGTCGACCAGGAGGCAGTTGGCTTTTAGGAAATCTGCCCCTAGTAGTGGCTGCGACACCGCTGCCAACGTGAAAGTCCAAGTGAAACGGCTGGACCTGAAAGGCAGTGAGATAGTTCACAGGCCGTATGTCCGAATACTGGTGCCATTTGCAGTGGTGAGTTCGGGGCCTGGGACGGCGTTACGAGTGTCCATGTTCGGGGGTGCGGGGTGGGTGGAGTATGCTGACTTCGGCCCCAGTGTCTACCAGGAAGCGCCGCCTGGAGTGTCGGTCCCAGAGGTACAGGAGGCTGTCTCGGTGGCCAACCGTCGTAGCGATTAGCGACGGCTGGCTCTAGCGTTTCCCAGAAAAGCACATGGTGGACGGCAGCTACGCACGCCTGAGCCCCATCTTTGGTGATAGAAACACCATTGTTCCAAACTTTCGTCTTTTTCCCCTGTGGGTCTCGACGGCTTCGGTTGCGGGGCCTGGGCTTTGGGGTGCACGATCATGGCTAGGCCAGTGGAGGCTGTTCCACATTGCTTGTTCTGCCAAAGGACATCTGCTTTAGCCGCGACCCTGCATGGGTCGCTGAAATCCTCACTCGCGAGAAGGAGGCGAATGTCCTCTGGTACTTGCTCGAGGAACAACTGTTCAAATAAAAGGCATGGCTTATGGCCATCCATGAGCGCCAGTATATCATTCATGAACTTGGAAGGCATGCGGTCGCCCAGGCCGTCCATGTGTAGGAGTCGCGCGGCCCGTTCACGGCGGGAGAGTCCGAAGGTACGGATCAGGAGCGTCTTGAGCTTAATGTACCTGTCCTCCGTTGGTGGCTGGCGTAGGAAGTCGATGATCCGGCCTGCCGTCTCCTGGTCGAGCATGCTGACCACGTAGTAGTACTGCGTGGCGTCGGCTGTAATGTCTCTGATATTGAACTGGGCCTCAGCCTGGTCGAACCAAATGTGGGGCTGAGTGGCCCAGAAAGTCGGGAGCTTCAGAGAGACCGCGCTGTGCGAGTTGCTCGAACTCGTGGTTGGTCGCTGAGTCGCCGGCTCCAGATGTCGTCTGGAACGTTGGGGTAACCAATGTTGCACGCTAACATGCTACTAAAGAAACACACGGAGGCCGAGAAAGCTGAACTCAGAATGCCTTTACTGATTCAAAATTGCGCGCTTACATCTCCTCTCCCATGGGCCCCTGTGACCCACGGTGCGGACATGACATCAGACTGTCCCTGGAAGGTCCGCCCGGAGCGGGTAGTTCCAAACTCGCTACCGCGTGTCTGCCTGCGGCTCCCGATGGTGGTTCGAGTCCCGCATGTGCGGGCCACCACAAAGGTTTTGAACCATGGATTGCTAAATGGAAGTGCATCTGCAGGAATAGTGCTGTCTTTGAGTGTAACTGGCAAGTTAGTTTCTTTCTACTTCTGGGATGCTTGTCTTAGCTTCTAGATGTTTTAACCAATGGAAGTAGCAAGGTTAATTGTGTTAAATGTGTCTTTGCTTTAGACCAGCAGTTCCCAAGCTTGGGTCCACAGAAGCCTTGTTTAATGATATTGGTCTATAGCATAAAAAAAGTGGTGATTCCCTGCTTTAGACTGAACTCAGTTTAGTTGATGAGAGTAATGATATTTATGCTGCTTCATTCTCAGTTATACTTAAATCATCAAAGTTGAGTTTATAGTTTATAACTACAGATGTGCACAGCTGCAGTGAAAAAAATTAATGCAGTGGCATCACAGGCGCGTAGCATCAAGCAGTATTCTCAAGATAAAATGTAAAAAATGTCTGTTTAATATACAAGAAAGAACACAATAGAACAGAAAACAATACACAACATCCATTTTGATGTAAATGGTCATAGTTTTGCTGAACTCAATGATTAGGGTTGTGCTGGTTGGTTCAAGAAACAAATGGCTGAAGGGAAGTAGCTATTTGTGTACCTTTATTTATTTACTTATTTACCTTCTGCCCAATGATCGCTGCAAGATGGCATGACCCAGAAGGTGGGGGTCTTTGACTGGTGTTGCTGTTTGAACTAGCCTGTCCTTTGGATACTTCTGATGGTTGCGAGGAATGTACCTGAGATGTATTCAGCAGAGTCCACCACCATCTGCAGGTCCTTGCATTCCTGCGCATTTGAATTTCCATACCGGACTATGATGCAACCAGTCAGGGCACTTTCCACAGTACAGAAGTGGAAGTTTGTTTGGTGCTTGCAGATGCATCAATATTCATGGACTGGGGCAGGTGATCTGATATTTTAACACTCAGAAACTTAAAGCTGCTGACTCTCTCCACCAATCTACAATCTAGATCATCGCATGTTCTCCCTCCTTCCTTTTCCTGAAGTTAACAACCAGCTGTTTAGTTTTACTGACATTTAGTGAGAGATCGTTGTGGCACCATTCAACCCTGGGTGATGCAAGATGACTTATCACGACTTATGATTCATCCAACAATGTTGATGGTGTCATCGGCAAATTTGTATATGGCATTGGAGCTCTGCTTTAGCCATGCAGTAATGTACATAGGATATACAGTGCCTTGTAAAAGTATTCATCTTCCAACCTTTTTTTACATATGAGTATTACAACCAAGGACTTTGATCAATTCAACTGAGAACTTCTATTTGAGAATCACATGTTCCTTTTTTTCACAGTAGAGCCTAAAAAAGGAAAATATTGTAAAGCATGAAAAACTAAAAATTAAAAAAAAGAGATGTCAGCAGTTCATCCTCCTTTCTTCAGTTCTTAATTGAACCACCTTTCACAGCTATTACAGCCAGTAGTCTTTTTGGATAAGTGTTTATTAGCTTTGCACAATCTGATGGAGCAAGATTTGCCTATTACTCCTTGCAAAATTGCTCAAGCTGCGCCAGGTTCATTGGGGGGTGTCAGTGGAAGCATTCTTGAAGTCTTGCCAGTGATGTTCGATCAGGTTAATGTTGGGAATCTGACTGGACATCAATTTTCTTCAGTTGAATCCACTCTATGGTTGCTCTTTGGGTTGTTGTCCCCGGTTTAAGCTCTCTGGCAGAGGCTGGCAGGTTTTTATCCAGGATCTCTCTGAATTTAGCAGCATTTCCATCAGTCATGACCCAATTTCCAGTTCCTGCTGCTGAAAAGCATCCCCAGAGCATGATGGTATCTCTACTATGCTTCACAGTGAGGATGGTGTTACCTGCCTGATGTGCAGTATTCGACTTATGCCACACGTGCTGCTCAGTACTAAGGCCACAAAGTTCAACTTTAGTCTCATCTGACCATAAAATGTTCTTCCACATCTTTGCTGCATCTTCTATCGATGCTTTGCAAAGTCTTCATGGGCAAGGATATGCTCTTTTTTTTAAGCCATGGCTTCTTCCTTGTCACTCTCCTGTAAATATACCCCTTTTGTGTGAGGCCTTAGGGATTGTGGAGCTTTTTTAATTATTTTAATTTTAATTGGAACTTCATCTCCAGTTGCAGCCACTGACTTCAGCAGCTCACTCAGAGTGACTGCTGGTGTCATAATACTCTTACAAGTGCCATTCTTCTCCAGTGACAAAGTATAGAGGGGTAGCCTGGCTGTAGTTTAATACCTTTACACTTTTTCACGATGGACTGCACTGAGCTCCAAGGTATGCTCAGTGCCTTTGAGATGTTCTTGTACCTTTTCCCAGATTTGTGCTTCTCTATTATTTCCCTGACTTGTCTTGAATGCTGTTTTGTCTTCATTTGGACTGGTCTGTTGAAAATCTACTGCACTGTTGGACCTTACAGAGAGGGGGTACTTACTCTTATGAATTCATTGAAAACTGGTAATCCTCCAGTTTTCTACATCAACAAATTGGGTGAGTTGGTAAGGTGATATATTGCACCTGAGGAAAAGATGATATAGTAATTAATTACAAAGGGGATGAATACTTTTTCAGCCTCAATTTTGATTTTTAAATTTTAGATTTTGGAGTTTTTCTTTCAATTTGACATGATGCATAATGTTTTGTAGATCAGTTCATAAAATCCTACTTCAATATATTTTAAATTTAGAAACAGATTGTAAGATATGAAATTTGTTGTGGGGGCTGAATACTTTTTCAAGACACTATAGTCATACACTTAAACAGTTAGTAAAACACATCTTTATCTTGAACACCCTTAAAATGTCAGTTTCTTTTTTTCCTTGACATATATTTTGAAAAATATTTCTGCTTTGTCTGCGGCACCCACAGTGATGTAGTGTATAGTGACGGACAGCATTTGATCTTCTACAAGAAGTGGAGAGGCATTGTGACAGGTTTTATGAGGACTAGTGAAAAGACCCCCTTTGATGCATCTTTATTTGAAAGACCATCTCTTGGAACCCAAAAGTTGATTGGAAATCTCTGGAAACCTGGGTCTGCGAGTCCCATGTTGACAAATACACGAGTCTGCTGGAGGCTTGTCATGGGGCTGGTGGACTCTCCACAGTATGTGTGTGGGTAGGAGGGAGAAATGCAGCTTGTTTTGCTTATCATGTCCAGAGTTATTCTGTCAAGCATTTTGGGATTGCTATGTTGGTGCCAGAATATGTGGTGACACTACTGGGCTGCACCCATCAATCACATACTTAGGTTGATTTGACTGTTAATGTAAATATACTGTATGGTTTGTACATATAATAAATGAATCTGATTAACACATGACCTTTGAAGAGTTGCAGATCAAAATATTGCAGTTGCTGGAAATTGGAAGTGAAAACAAAAATATGTCTTAGCAGGTCAGGCAGCATCTGCGGATATACTAACAGCATTGGCCTTTAAGATCAAAGGCCATCCATTGGAAATGGATTAGAGGTATTCCTAATTTTCATGCTGATTCCTCCCCTATCTTCTTTGCATGTTAATACTGTTTTAATACTTAATAATCTTTATCTCATTATCTCATGTTTTCATTATTTATTGCTACTTATTTATATTTTCATTTGCACAGTTTATTGTCTTCTGCACTCTGATTGATCTTTCATCAATTCTTTAATAATGGTTACTATTCTATAGATTTTCTGAGTATGCCCACAGGAAAATGACTCTCAGGGTTGTATTTGATGACATATATGTAGTTTGATAATAAAATTTACTTTGAACTTTTCTCTCCCAGTTTTGAAGAAGGGCATTCGACCGGAAAAGTTCTCTATCTCTCTCCATGTTCCACAGAAGCTGCCTGACCTGCTGAGTATTTGTGGCATTTTTTGATTCTATTTCCATAGAAGAGTTAATTTCCTCTCCTTTTAATTGTCTTTGACAACTCTGGGGCTCAGAATATGCCAGAATGTGTGGTTTATTTCAAATTCAGCCATTAAGAGTTGTTGAATGTTTTTACCACATTAATGGAGAGATGTGACATCTTTATGTCCCATTAGATGTTAGCCTAAATGGTTTGAGGTTTCCAAATAGTTTTACGGTGCCATTAAGAAATGCCTTGTGCATCAATAAATCTTGATAGAGTAATTAACTTAGAGATTTTATGGCTTGATTACCAGGGAATTGCTATGGCTTGAACTTTCTGCAATTTACATCCATTTTCCTGTATTCCATTTGTTTGCATTCTTCCAACTTTTTGCAGAAGCTTTCAAGCTTGAGCTCCATATCAGGGCAATTTTAGGCAGTTATTAGAGCATTTTTCCTCTAAATCTTTGTAATTCTCCAGGATTGTCTCATAAAATGCTAGAACACAGAAAGGTAGACTTGTGAGGACACATAAAGCTAAATAATTTAATGTGCATTTAAGGTACTATATGCTGATAGAGCATTGTTATTTCAAAAACATCTTTGGTTCATGAAATATACATTAACAACAGCCAGGACATATCCTTTTCTATGGTCATCATATCACCAATTCAGTATAGCATCTTACAAGGTGTCAGTGCCTCATATGTTTCCTCCTTTAATACTTCCATGTAATTGGTTCAAATTCCCCAGCTGTGTAAAATTCACAAACTACTAGAATTTGGGAAGTCAAATAGGGGTTGGACATATTTAGTGAATGGAAAGGCACAAATGAATGTTGATGAACTGAGAGTCTGGGGTTCATAAGACACTCCTGTTCAGCTGTATCTATGTATGATTTGACTGAAACATAGGAGCAGAATTCAGCCTTTCAGTGCTCCACATTCTATTATGGCTGACTTATTTTCTCTCTCAACTTCATTCTCCTGCCTTCTCCACATATCATTTGATACTCTTGCTAATGAGGAACCTATCAACCTCATTTAAGTTTACCCAGTGATTTAGCCTCAGCCGCCATTTGTGGCAATTAATTCCACAGATTTACCATACTCTGGTTAAGGAAATTGCTCCTCATTTCTGTTTTAAATGAATTCCTTCTATTCTGAGGCTGTATCCTTTGGTCCTAGACTCTCCCATTGCAGAAAACATCCTCTTCACACCTAGGCTTTTCGTTATTCAGTTGGTTTCAATGTGTTCCTCCTCTCATTTTTCTAAACTCTAGTGCGTGCAGACTAAAGGCTGATTAATACTAGTGCGTCAAATGTACACCGTAGGGTGACGTGCACCTCCCCAAAATGTAACTCACACGTCGTGGCGACGCAGACCGCAAAAACTGTGATTGGTCCACTTGGTAGCATCGCAGTTCCGGTTGCTTTTCTCCACCATGTCTGTACACTGATGCAAAATAAATGGTTGGAGACGATGAACCAGATTGTCAAATCTACCTGCCGACATCCGAAAACATTTGAAATGCATTTCCTCGTCCATGTCTCTGATGAAGAAGCTCAACACAGTGGCATAGAAACCCCACCGCCAACTAGCGGTTTGGCAGTGAATGCAGAGCGACGCAGATACAACTACTCATGCTCGCTATGTCGTAGGGCTACGCAAAAGTATAAATCAGGCCTACGGCGTAGGCTACGGTGTAGCCCGTACGCACAAGTATAAATCAGCCTTAAGAGCCATCAGACACTTCTCATATGTCAATCCTTTCATTCCCAGGATCATGCTCATAACACTCATGTGTAAGCTTTCCAACGTTAACACATATTTTCTTAGATAAGAGCCCCTAAACTGCTCACAATACTCCAAATGTGGTCTGACCAAAACCTCAGCATTATATTCTTGGGTTTTATATTCTAGTCCTTTTGAAATGAATGCAATATTGCGTGTGGCTTCCTTACCACTGACTCAACCTGCAAGTTAACCTTCAGGGAATCCTGTATAGGATGGCCAAGTCCCTTTGCATCTCCAATCTTCGAATTTACTCGCCATTTAGAAAATTATCTGTACCTTTATTCCTTCTACCAATGTGCATGACCTTGCACTTCCCTGCACTATATTTCATCTGATGCTTCTTTGCCCATTGTCCTAATATGCCTCAGACTTCTGCAGATTCTTTTAAGACCTTAATTAGACCCCACTTGGAGTACTGTGTTCAGTTCTGGTCGCCTCATTACAGGAAGGATGTGGATACTGTAGAGAGAGTGCAGAGGAGATGTATGAGGATGCTGCTTGGCTTGTAAAGCATGCCTTATGAGACTAGGTTGAGTGAACTTGGCCTTTTCTCCTTGGAGTATTGGAGGATGAGAGGTGACCTGTTCGAGGTGTATAAGATGATGAGAGGCATTGATCGTGTGGATAGCCAGAAGCTTTTACCCAGGACTGAAGAGGCTAATGTGAGGGGGCTTAGTTTTAAGGTGCTTGGAAGTACATACGAGGGAATGTCAGAGTTAAGTTTTTCACACAGGGAGTGATGGGGGAGTGGAATGTACTGTCAGAGAAGGTAGTAGAGGCGGATACAAAAGGGTCTTTTAAGAACTCTTGGATAGGTACATAGAGCTTAGAAATATAGAGAGCTATGCAGTAGGGATATTCTAGGCAGTTTCTAGAGTAGGTTATATGGTTGGCACAACATTGTGGACCGAAGGGTCTGTAATGTGCTGTAGATTTTTATGTTTCTATGTTTCTATTCTTCTTGAACATTCTCCTCCACCTATCTTTGTATTATCCACAAAACTAGTGACAGAACCATCAATTCTCTCATCAGATCATTATTACATTATGTGACAAGTAGCAAACTGATCCCTGTGGAACATCACTAGTCACCAGCAGCCAATGAGGAAAAGTCCCCCTTATCCCTATTCTTTGCCTTCTGCCAGCCTGCCAATCTTCGGTCCATTTTGGTGTCTTTCCTATGATACCATTTGGCTCTTATTTTGTTCAGCATCCTTCACTGTGACACCTTATTGAAGACCTTCTGAAAATCCAAGTAACAAATCTGCATTTTCTATCCTGCCTGTTGTTTCCTTAAAGATTTTCAAATGATTCATCGGGCAAGATTTCCCCTAAAGCAGAGGTTGTCTACTTTTTTATGCCATGGACCCCTACCATTAACTGAGGGTTCCATAGACCCTAGGTTGGGATCCCCTGCCCTAAAGGAAGCCATGCTGATTTTGGTCTATTTTGTTGTACGCCTCCAAGTAACTCTAAACCTCATCTTTAATAATGGACTCTTAACAACTTGCCACTGGTGTCAGCATGGCTGCCCTATAACTTCCTTTCTTTTGCTTCCATCCCTACTTAAAGAGTAAAGTGACAGTTGTGATTTTCCTGCCTTCAGAACCATTTCAGAATCCATTGATTCTTGAAAGATCACTACTAATGCTTCCACAGTCTCTTCCGCTATGGAACCCTGGGATGTAGTCCATCTGGTTCCACCTTTAGGCCTCTCAGCTTCCTGAGCATCTTCTCCTGTCCTTGCTTTCTTCTACTGCCATGGTGAGGCCACACTCAGTTTGAAGGAGCAATACCTCATATTCTGTCTGGGTAGCCTCTAACTTGAAAGCATGAATATTGATTTCTTGAACTGCTGGATAATTAGTCCCTCATTCTATCTTTGCTCTCTTTCCATTCCCCATTCAAGATAGCCAGTTGTTACTTCTCTGCGTAACCTGTCCATCATCTCCTTCGGGGACCATATTTCATGGTCTACTCTCCTCTCCTATTAGCTACCTCCTTCTTCAGCCCTTTACCTCTTCCACTTATTATGCCCAGCTTCTTACTTCATTGGCCCCCTCCCCCACCTACTATCACCAGTTAGCTTGCACTCCTCTCCCGTCCCCCATTTTCTTCTGGTTTCTGTGCCTTTCCTTTCCAGTCCTGATGAAAGGTCTTGGCTGAAATAGGCACTGTTTACTTCCCTACATTGGTGCTGCCCTCCCTGATGAATCCCTTCAGCATTTTGTGTTCTGAAACTTTCTGCCTTCTCCCAAGCACCAGGCCACTCCACCTTTTATAGTTTCTAGGCAATCAACAAATTGTGAGACAAAGTGGGCAAACAAAGCACCTGAAGGAAGAACTTTCCAGAGGGAAGTATTCTTGCCCTAACTCTTGCCAACATTTCTTTTAAGTGATCACCTTTGTATATACTCTTGACTCTGTACTAATCACACAGGCATAGACTTTCTAACAGATTAAAGACATCAATAATACCAGCTAATCCAATAAAGATATGAAAACAGAGTTACATAAAAACCGTGAAGGTGGATGAAAACTTGGAATGGACAAGAATGTGGAATTGATGTTGTAGTCGGATCACCCATAATTTTATTGAGTGATGGGACAGGGAGCTGAGTGGCTGTCACCTGCTCCTCATGCATATGCTCATGTGGTATTCCATTTCATCAACCTGCTTCCTATGTTCTGAAGCCAGTGGCCATTCACCTCTGTGTTATTTCTCCCAGTTTATTGGAGTGGGTAACTTCCTTTAAACTCTGTGCTGGTGCATTGACAACAGAACTTTGCACATTGCTCTGTCATCACAACAATCTCTTTTACTGTGGCAGCCTTCTCAACATTATCAATCTTTTTCTTTCTGCTTTAACCCCAGCATGAGCTTTAAACCTTCAGACCTTTATGTGCAGCTGTAACCATGTTTTACCATGATTTTCAGCAACTCATTGACCTGAAACTGATCACGCTACATAAACAGGTACTCGCATAATGTGGCCTTAGTTCAACATGTTGAACTCTTCAGACTTTGATAGGAGGTAAAGCTCACTTCTCACAAAGCTGTTGGGACATTGTAAGAGCCTTTGAATGTCCTTGATATTCATTAATTTTTAATTTGTTCTGAATAATTCAAAAATAAATTTATTAAAAGAAATCAAAAATGTATATATAAAAGTACTAAAAAGGAAGCAAAAGGTAAATAATTTTGCTGTTCCCACAGTGTAACATTATGGTAGTGACAGTGTAACATTATGGTAGTGTAGTGGTTAGCTGTGGTAGTACAGTGGTTAGTGAGATACTATTACAGCTCAGGTCAGAGTTTGGAGTTCAATTCTAAGTCATCTGTAAGGAGTCTGTACGCCCCCCCACATGGAATGTGTGGGTTTTCTCCAGGTGCTCCATAGTTCAAAGAAGTACTGGTTAGTAGGTTAATTGGTCATTGTAAATTATGCCATGATTAAATCGAGGGTTGCTGGGCGGTTGCGGGTTTAAGGGCCCATGCTGTGGACTAACAAATAAATAAAAAATTTACTCTAAGAGTCTCCATGTAAATGAATTGGAACTCTGGTCTTGTGCCATCTCTGACTGAGTAGGATCAGAGAGGAATATTCCATAAATCTGTGCCTGGGAACTGTTAAAGTAACAGTATCAGCATGAAAGTGACTTTTATGTCCATTGCTTGAAGGTAGTGGTGAGCCTCTTTCATGAACTACCTTGGTCTTCGAGGTGAAAATACTCCTGTGTTTTAAGTAACCAATTCAAAGACTTTAATGATGAAATGCAGAATGAGTGGTGAGTTATTTCTTATGTTGGGATGGTGAAGGAGATTTGGAGGTTGTGGTAATTCCATATTCTGGTGTCTCTGGCCTTTTATGTATGGAGTAGAGCTTTTCGGTCCTTTGAGCTGCGCCACACGGCAACACCCAGTTTAACCCTAGCCTAGACAGGGGACAATTTACAATAACTAATTAACCTACCAACCGATATGTCTTTGGACTGGGAGAGGAAACTGGAACACCTGGAGGAAAACTATGCCCTGATAGAGAGAGGGTACAAACTCCTTACAGGCAGTGGTAGGAACTGAGCACGTGTTGCTGCTACTGTGCTGCCATGATGTACTTGATAGTAGAAATCTTGGCTCTAGGAGTTTGACAGGCTGTGACAATGTAAATGGTATTCAGTAAAGGCAGCTCGAGAGAGTAGGGATTTAGAATAGAGTCAGGCACGCTGCTTGACTCCTCTGAGATAGAATTGAGATTTTTGAGTGTTGTTGGAGCTGCAGACACCTAAGGAATATGATGGAATAGTTTTGAGAACTCAGGAGGTGAGCCTTTGATCACAGAATACCTTGTCTCCAGCCCGGTCTTGTAGCCATGGTAAGTTGGTTTATGATTGTGACATGTCCTACAGCATGGTGAAAATCTTTGTTTTGCGTGACATCCATGCAGATCTCTTCATTACAACAGGGCATTGAGGTGATACAAGGGGAAGAAACAACTGAATACAGAGAAAGTGCAGGCAGACAGACAATAAGATGCCAGGCTATAATGAGGTAGATTGTGAGGTCAAGAGTCTGTCTTATCATACTAGGGGACTGTTCCATAGTGGGATAGAAGCTGTCATTGAGCCTGTAGTATGAGCTTTCAGGCTCTTGTATCTGCTGTATGGTGGTGGGCGGAGACTTCGGTGAACTCTATGGTGGCTGCTTTACCAGAACAGTGAGAAATACAGACGGAGTCCACGAGGGGAAAGCTGGTTTCCATGATGTGCTCAACCTTGTAATTTCTTGCGGCTCATGGCAGAGTCATAGTGTATATGTGGTAATTCCAGTCAATTTTCCGGTCTGTGGTGACCTGCTGGCAGAGAATGGGTTGGACAAGAGGATTTGTTGTTGTTTATTAGGGAAGGGTTGTTCAGATTATCTTGGACATCGTCATGTTTCAATGGCACTTGCATTTACTGTGAAGAAATGCTTTGAGAGGATGATTAAGGCTATAATTAACTCCTGCCTAATCAAAGACCAGGACCCACTGCAATTTGCCCATGGTCACAATAGTTCTCAGTGGATGCAATCTCACTGGCTCTCCAATTGGATTTCAATCACCTGGACAACAGCAATGCCTATGTCAGGCTGCTGTTTTTTGATTACAGGTCAGTGTTCCATACCATCGTCCCCTTGGTATTAATCAATAAGCTTTAAAACTTGGGCCTAGTACAACTGGATCCTTGACCTCCTCAGCAGGAAAGCACAATCAGCGCAGATCGGAAATAACATCTTCTCGCTGACAATCAATACAGACACTCCGGAAGGATGCAAGCTTCGCATTCTTTGTGCTCATGACTGTGTGGCTTGGAAATGCCATCCAAAGATTTGCCGAAGATCCAACTGTTGTCAGCATAATCTCAGATAGTGACAAGGAGACGTACAAGAGTGAGATAGTTGGTCTGGTTGAGTAGTGTCACAACAACCAACTTCTGCTCAATGTCAGTAAGACCAAGAAATTGATTGTGGACTTTAGAAAGGGGAGATTGAGGGACCACATGCCAGTCTTCATCAAGGGGTCAGGCGGTGGAAAGGGTGAGCAGTTTCAAGTTCCTGGGTGTCAACATCTCTGAAGATCTATCCTGGGCCCAACATATTGATGCAAGTATGAAGAAGGCATGCCAGCAGCTACATTTCACTTTTGAGTTTGAGCAGATTTGATACGTCACCAAAGACTAGCGAATTCCTACAGATGTAACGCTGAGAGCATTCCGACTGGTTGCATCACCAACTGGTATGGAGGCGCACAGGATCAGAAAAAGCTGCAGCAGGTTGTAAACTTAGCCAGCTCTATCAAGGGCACTCGTCTCCCCAGCATCAAGGGGATTTTCAAAAGATGAATCCATGGTGAAGGACCAGCTTGCCTTATTATTATTTATTGAGATCCAGCATGGAAATGGCCCTCTGACCCAGGCCACCCAGAAATTTAATCCCAGCCTGATCACAGAACAACTTACAATGACCAATTAACCTACCAACTGCTGTGTCTTTGGACTGAGTGAAGAAACTGGAGCACCCATAGGAAACCTGCACGATCACAGGGAGAAAGTGCAGAACATACAAACGCCTTACAGGCGGTGGTGGGAATTGATCCTGGGGTGCTGGTACTATGAAGTGTTGTGCTAACCACTAGGCCTCTGTGCCACCCCATCAGGGAAGTGGTACTGGAGCCTGAAGAGAGACATTTAATGTTTTAGCAACAGCTTCTTCCCCACTTCCATCACACTTCTGAACAGTTCATGAAGACGACCTCAATACTTTTGCTCTTTCTCTCATAGATGTATCTATCTTATTGTAATTGATAGTATATTTTATGTATTGCACTGTACTGCTGTCATAAAACAATAAATTTCATGACATGTATCAGTGATAATAAAACCGATTCAGATTCTGAATATTGCACCACTTATTCCTGAAAGAGTCCTTAAACTGAGATCATTAGTGTAGGAACATTTCAATGATGGGGCAAGTGAGTGTAGTTCTCTTCTTTTATACAGGAACCTGATGGTTGAGGATAGTAACTGTTCTTGAGCCTAGTGATGTGAGTCCTGTGGCTCATGTACTTTCTACTTGATGGCAGTAGCTAGAAGAGAGCATGACCTGGATGGTGGAGATCTCTGATAGTGGATGCTGCTTTCCAGTTACAGTGTTTCAGGTGATGTGCTCAATGGTTGGGAGGGCTTTACCCATGATGTATTGGGCCAAATCCACTACCCTATGGAGGATTTTCTGTTCAAAGGCTTTGAAGTTTCCATACTACGATTTTCTACAAAATGAAATTTTATTGTATACTTGAAACCGTTTCTCAATGATTATCGTCTCTTCCCACTTTAAACATTTACCCATTATTCAGAATTGATATTTTCCTGCAGTGATCTCAGATGAAGAATAAGAGCAACAACTCTGAGCTAAGGCGATGTCCACACTACGCTGAATACTTTTGAAAACGAAGCTTTTTCTCTTCGTTTTGATCTTCCGTCCACACTGAAATGGCATTTTCAGCCCCTGAAAATGGATGTTAATAAGCTAGCAGAATTCCCATTAATTGTCCAGAAATGGAGAATCTCGGAGACCAAGTTAGTGCCTTGCTAACGATAGTTTAAAAATCAAAGCATTTGGCTCAAGTTACTTCCCTGTGATATATAGACTACATCTATATAGATATAAATAGGTTATGAATGTTCACCGAACAAAATTGTCTCTTCCACAATTCACAAATCAATTCCCAAAAATTTGATGTCCCGAATAAAACTCACTCTTTCAGAATTTATGTGAACAAAAATAAAGGAATTAACAAGTGCAATTTTGACACCTGGCAAAACGTTGTGTCAAGGAAAATTGTGACAACAGACCATTTTCTAAAGCTGGTATAATACACAAATTCTATGACAGTTTTGCCTAATATCTGTTGTGACTTCAAAAGAGTCATGCAGAATCTGGAGCTCTAGATTTAACAGGCCTTACTTTCTCGTTATAAGCAGATATGCAGGCAAATCTTGTTGGGAGAATCTTCTCAGGCTCAGAGCACATTGAGTTTCATTGTCTTTAGATACAAAGGTAAGAGCAGTTGATTAAGTACAGTTTCTTCAGTTTACTTTGATATTTTGGATGTATATAGTTCCTTAGGATTATGTATTTTTAATGGAGGTACATCTTAACTGACAAAACCAACACGAGAAAATCTACAGATGCTGGAAATCCAAAGCAACACACCCAAGATGCTGGAGGAACTCAGCAGGCCAGGCAACATCTATGGAAAAGACTAACCAGTTGATATTTTGGACCAAGACCCTTCATCAGAACTGGAAAGGAAGGGGAGAAGTCTAAGAAGGATGCTCAAATGTTTGCTATTATAAAAGCTTTGGAGGACAAAAGAAAACCCAGACATCTAAAGTGTACTTTACTGCTGTATTGAGGAGCATGGCTCTCTGGACACACAGAATTCCCAGGACTGATTAATTGAACAAACAGAATGAGGGCAGTTCTGAGGTGCTGTGTGACATAATAGTCAGGATATCATTCTACGGTTACAGACACATTGTATCCTCAGTCTGAGTGGCAGAATGAGTGTAAAACTCAGGATGTCTCATTTCTAATGCCCAATTTTAATGACTTGAAGTTCATCTGTTGATTTATAGTGTTGATGGATGTTGCATAATTTAACAAATTGCCTCAGTGTAATCAAGATATTGTCTTGTCAGTTCCCAAAGGATATCTATCAACTGGATAGTATGTTCACTTAACAAACAGCAGTGTTTGTTTATGATACGTCCTATAGTTGAAACAAAATTATTTCTGCTTGCATGCTACATCTGGAATTAAATTGAAGACATTTTTGATTGTATCAACAGCTACTATAGTTGATACTTTCCACTTAAGGAAATTATTACTCTCTAATAATTTCCTTTCAACCATGACCTTTGTATTCCAGTTGCATGTTACTTTATTTTTTTTACCCACTCCCACTCTATTCTTAATGTTCCTGACTTTCAAAACTAGGGGTATCTGGTTATATGCTTAGAGAGCAAAGGAAAAGCTATGGGCTTACATTGTTGTTAGATGTTGTGTATTCACTATCTCAGTATTATTTGAGTAATATTGTAAATATATTTAATTAATATACTTTGTTTACATAATTCATTATGGGTTACAAGTAAAAGTGTGTGAATGGCATACTTCACACCACCACATCGTTTGTGTGAGCCTCACTAGAGTAAAGACTGAAGTAGACACATTGTTCCTGGCTCCATGTTTTTTTCCCCCCATTTATTTTTTAGAGTTACAAAACATAGCAGTGGTGATGAGTAAATTTTAAATAAAACCAAGATGATTGACTACCTGTTGAAGACAGTAAAATGTTTGAGTTAAAAAAAATGCATTGAGACATTTGAGTTTTAAAAACGCACAGTGCGTGCTTCTTTGGAAAGGTTCATAGATGCGAGAGTTTAAAAAAGGGCAGAAAATGGACAAAATTCACAGGTTTATAAACAGTGAAAACCAGGTGATGGTATTCATAAATAAAACCAGAAAAAAGCTAGCTACATAAGATATTTGTGTTTGATTGCATAAGAGACAACTGGTTGTTGTATACAGAGTGAATTGAAAGGTATTTTGAAGCAAATGAGATAGCCAATAAAAAGTGACTGCCAATTTTGCTGAGTGAATTGGGTGGAAAGGCATTAAATTTGCTCAGAAGTTTGACTGCTCCAACCAAACCAGCTAAAGTGAGCTTTGCTGATATCATGAAAGTAATGCAGGAACATTTAGAACCAAAACTGTTGTTAATTGCTTAAAATTTAAATCCTTGTGCAGAATCAAAAGGGAGTCCATTTCACCTTAGGTGGCTGATTTGAAGCAATTGCCTGTGCATTGCCAGTTCAATGATGGACTTGATGATTTACTCAACAGTCGTTTAGTTTGTGAAATCTTACAAGAATGCATTCAAAAATGTCTCCTAATTGAAGGACAACTCACATTTAAAGAACAGCTAAAATAGCTGTATCAATGGAAACAGCAGTCAGTGACACAACTGAGATGCAGTCAGGAATGAAAGAGAGTGCGAACAAAATTGCAATGCCTAAACAGAAACCTGCCCATGCCAAAGAAATTGTGTTACTGTTGTAGCAGGACCTCACAAATGCCAGATCAATGCAGGCTTAAAGGTAAAACTTGCAGAAAATGCAACAAAGTAGAACGCATTCAAGAGCATGTTGGCAGACAAAAATAAATGGAATGCACAGGGAAGAGAAAAAGATAGAAAGTCAAAGAGCACTAATCTGCATGTTGTTGATAAAAAATCTGATAATAATGACAGTGTCATAAGATTAGGTAGCTTTAAGATTTATAATGTGAAAACTAACTAGAGGCAAGCAATATTCCTTGCATCAAACCTGAATGGCAAATTAATTAAAATGGAATTGGACACTGTTTCTGTCATTCCACAAATTGAGTTTGACTGGCATTTCAAAGAATCTGAACTGGAACCTGCAGATATCCAACTAAGAAGTTATACTGGAGAAAAGGTTGTTGTTGTTCGTCCATCGTATGTCGATGAGGACCTCAACACCATTATTGATGATGTCGAGACTAGCGCGTGATTTGGATTTAAGTGAGGGAGTGTTGCACAGCGTCAGCCTCACTCTCTCTTCCCAATTCCCATCTGGATCCAGTGGCAAGACAGAGTCGAGACAGCTGGAGATGGGACTAGGCGCAGTGGATGACCAGGACGTCTTCTGTGTCTTGTCCTGCTCTACACGTTCCACGACGCTTGCAGAGACCACCTTCTTGACCGTTGGACCTTCCATTGGTCTCATCCGCTCAATCCGCCGGAGTCTGTCTTCACATGCTGGGATAGACAACTCCCTATCTCACCGAGGGTTTGAGACCCGTCGGCTACCCTCACCTGGTTTAGCCGGCTTGTGGAAGCCGTTGCCCGAGGTGTGGCCGCTGTCGCATGCAAACAGCTACGGGGAGCCACAGGTGAGAGGGGAGTGCCAGGAGGGGACCAAAGGTGGACTAACCGCCTTGAAAAGGACGTGACCTGTTACCCCACCAGAGGTGCTACCCCTCCCTGACACCCCATACACCCCATACACCCCAAAAAGGTAACTCCTGTGGGAATGCCATTTATAACAGTGAAATACAACAATGAACAAGCCACATTGGACTTGTTTGCAGTAAAAACAGGAGGGTGGGCCAGTGTTGGAGAGCCATGATTTGGTGAGACAACTACAGCCTGGTCCATCCACAATTTGCATGCCATATCTCCCACAATAAAGTCAACTGAAAACAAATTAAGAAAGCTATCAGCTGATGCCACAGCAATGTTCACGGATATCAAGGGTAAACTCAAACACATCAAGGGTCGGGCTTTATCGCTATAATAGGATTATTTTTGGAGTATCATCCGCACCTGCACTCTGGCAGAAAGCTATAGACTAAGTTACAGTCACCTGGTGTTGCCTGCACTGGTATCATCATTACCAGTGAGGCAGGCAAGGAATTTTTCCAAAATACCAAGACAGTGCTGAAAAGATTAGAAGATTATGGGCTCAGAGCATGATGCAACAAGTGTGACTTCTTTAAATCAAGCATCACACGCTGTGGTCAGGCCATTGACACACAAGCTTTACAAAAGTGCGCTGAGAAAATTCAAGCAGTGGTGGATGCCCCAAGGCCAAAGGAAGTGTCACAGTTGTGTCCTTCTTAGGATTTGTCAATTACCAACAGGTTCTTGCCAAACCTGGCTACGGTGCTCCACCCCTTGAACTCATTACTACAGATCGAGAAGAAATGACAATGGACTAAGCAGTGTGAGGTGGCTTTCCAAAGCATAAAGGAAATGGTGATGTTAGACACTGTGCTCACACACTACTATCCCCATCATTAGGTGAAACTTGCCTGTGATGCTTCGCCTTGTAGTACAGGTGTAGTCATGTCACATGTTGTGACTGATTGACGTGTACACCCCTTAGCCTTTGCATCACGTTCCCGTACCACTACGGAGAAGTATGCACAGGTTAACAGAGAAGACTTGAGTCTCTTTTGGGGCGTAATGTGTTTCACCCAATACTTAGAAGGGAGAGAGTTTACCCGCGTGACTGATCATCAGCCACTAGTATCCATTTTCAGTCCATAGAAGGATGTTCCATTAACAGCAGCAGCACAAATGCAGAGATGGGCTCTTTTAACTGGAGGACACATTAACAAGACCAAATTCAAGAGGAAGGCTGGATCATGGAAATGCTGATGGATTGTTCAGTCTACCCTTAGAAAAGGAAATACAGGTATGCGTCGCTTAACGTCCACGATACATTCTGTGAAATTGGACATTGTGGGAACACCATATTAAATACTTAGCGAACCTATATGGAGTACTGTAGTGTACCTGTATTGACTAAATAGCCAAGAACTTACACTAAAACTGTATACTGTACACTATATACATAACACTACTACACTCGAGACGCGCGATACACGAGATTGGTTATGTCCACTACGTCACATTCTCCGATCGGGACTACAGATCTATATGTGATCAGGTATTGTCCAAATGGACGTTAAGTGGCGCACACATGTACCTGAAAGATTTACAAAAGAGAACACTGCTCTTGGCTTCTTTTCCCTAATGTAACTCAAGTCTTCCTAATACAGCAGAGATGATTCAAAAGAAAACCAGAAAGGACTCCACATTTTCTCAGGTCTATATGGCAGCCCAAAATGGCTGGAATGTGCAGCAGAATTTCTAGTTTCCCCATTTTACCATTGCTGGGATATACTTGCTCTTGATGGGAGTCGCCCTATGTGGGGACTGAGATTTGTTGTGTCATCAAATTTGTGAGCTAAAGTGTTGGAGGAGCTACATGCCAGTCATTTAGGCATAGTCAAAATGAAAGCATTGACTTGAAGCTTTGGTGGCCTGGGATAGATCAGCAGATTGAGCTGCTTACCATGCACTGTTTGGGATACCAACACGCCCAGAAGTTGCCAAGTGCAGCACCTTTCGATCACTGGGAATAACCTGCATTGCATAGGCAGAGGATTCATGTGTAGTTTGCCGAATTATTCATGGCCACAATTCTTTTTGGAAGTAGTGGATGTAGATACAAAGTTTCTAAGAGCCTCCACTACATCTTCACTGTAGTGGACGCTATTGGGAATTCTGATGTGTTGAGCGCTGCCATTGCTGCTCTGCTGTAATTCCTGTTACTGTTCCCTTCGAATCAATTTTGGTCAGTTCCTCTCTTATGCCTCTGTAATTCACTTTATTCCACTGTGATACTGATATATCTGACTTTAGCAATGGGAAGGGGTTAGTTTGAAGGACCTTTACTGCAGCATAATGCCTGAGGCCACACACTTGATGGAATATCTGAGCTCCAGTTTTTATTGCACTATCCTTCAGTGGGTAAACGAAGAGTTGCTTTGGACAGGCAGGCTACCATTTGTGCATCTGTTTTCTGGAGCCATAGAGCCTCATCTTTTGATATTGTAAGTCTGACTCCACCTTTAGTTCAATAGTTCAAACAAAGATTCCCCATTTATCAGCTTTGCTCTGCCAAAATTTGTAATTTGTTCCTCCCCTCTTATGTATTTAAATAAACCATGTTTATCTGTTTTTTTCTGTTTCTGATTAAATGCCTTTGATCTGAATCATTTACTATTTCCTTTTCCATTGATCCTGCCTGACCTACTGTTATATCCAGCATTTTCCCTTTTTTTGTTTTAAATGAGACATTTCTCACTGATATTCCCTCACCTTTGTTTGAGGGATCCTTTTTGTTAATACACAAGCTGTGAAATATCATGATTTCTGAGACTTTTACCTTATGTTCAAGCAGCTGCCAACTGCCTGAATTTGAAATGTGCACAAGCTGTTTGAGGCAAAGTGAATACTTTGAAATAAAAATTTTTGACAATTTCATGCAAAAGGTAAACAGGTTATTCTGCATGTATTTATAATGACCATTTCCTAATAGTATCTCCAGATGCTCCCAGGCTCAAGAAATACTTGGCCTTTTTGAAGAACATGCAAATGAAAGTTATTAGTCACAGATATATTGCCACAGATGGTGTGGAATCCAAGCTACTAGATATATTTAAAACAGATATGACAGTTTCTTGATTAGCAAGGGCATCAAAGATTACATGAGGGAAGGCAGGAGAATGGGACTGGGAGGGAAAATACATCACCCTTGATCAAATGGCAGAATTGACTTGATGGGCCAAATGGCCTGATTCTGCTCCCATGTCTTATGGTCTTACTATTGATGATGAGATGGTAGGCCTTTCATTGGCTGAGGTAACAGCAGTTAATATCAGTGCTGTAGAGTGTTATAGCTACTGGAGTTGCTACCTCACATCTCTGGTGCCCCAGATTCAATCCTGCCTTCTCTGAAAACTATGGGCAAAACCTAGTATAATGTTTCCTGCAGACTTGCTGGAAAATTCCTGTCTCAGGAGGTAGAATGGGTGCAT
Organism: Mobula hypostoma; assembly: GCF_963921235.1. Taxonomy (NCBI): domain Eukaryota; kingdom Metazoa; phylum Chordata; class Chondrichthyes; order Myliobatiformes; family Myliobatidae; genus Mobula; species Mobula hypostoma. The sequence continues at coordinate 85,251,159 of NC_086101.1, read as the reverse complement.
TTGGATCATTTTACTCGTATTCCAGAGATCCCTCATTGTGCTGAGCTGCCACTTGGATCTTTGTAAAGGTTGTTCCTCCTCTTGTAATCTTGTGGGAACCTCAGAGAATTAGTTCAAGCATGCATCATATTCTATACCGTGGAGACTTTTTGAGGACAAATATTATTTAAATGACCACTTTCATTGTATCAGTAACAAATTTTAACTTTACTTTTGGACCGATTGCAGCTTACTGATCATGGATCGATGTGCTGGCAAATTCCCACAAGAGATTTTGGAACGTACTGCCTCCATTGTAGGATGCAGTATTACTGATGAGAAGCTTGCAGTTCATTTAGATCAAGAAGATGAACTGCAACATCTTCGAGACCAGTTCCATATTCCCAAAAGTAAAGACCTGCCTTCCAGTAAGTTTACAATTAATCTACTGGCTTGCATTGAATTTTTTACTTTGAATTTGTGTTATTGATATTGTCTATGGTAATGATTTTAAAAGACACTATTTTGGTTCATATATCATTATATTGCTTTTGATTAGAGCTATTACCTGTGTATTACCTTCCTCATAGGGTGAAAGAAGAATGTTATTTACATCAGTTTTATCACCTTCATTTAGAGGTATATTTCATTAACAAAAAAATCATTTGTAGGTAGTTTTCAACAAAAAAAATGATGGAATTGATTTTAAATCATAAATTTAAGTTTAATTATCCTATTACCATGATCTTTGCAGAATTTTCAAAGGAAATCAATGTTTAAAACCATCAGTGGTTGATCTGGTGTCAAGCATAGAATTTAGTATAATCACTCAGTGACTTTTTTTGTTGAGAACAGTTTTAAAATGTCAAAGTGTTGGAATGAATTTGTTTTATTTCTGCTGCCTAACACATATAGTAATACATCATGCATCCATCATCAGTGACCCCTACCACCCAGTTCATGCTCTGTTCTCGCTGCTGCCATCAGCTAGAAGGTAGAAGAGCCTTAGGACTCACACCAACAGGTTCAAGAGCAGTTACTACCCTCCAGCCATTGGGCTCTTGAGCAAAAGGTAACTACACTCACCTTCAATTGCCCCATCATTGAAATATTCCCAGAAACAAATATCTCATTTTCAAGGACTATTCATCTCATGTTCTTGTTATTTATTGCTATTTATTTATATTCACATTTGCACAGTTTTATATGGGGATGATTTTTTTCAAGATTTATTCTTTGGAGTTGCTTACTTTGTTGACATCTTGGCACCCACTTCATGAGTCAATCTACAATGCAATCCAGCATCATTGAAATAGGGCAAATAATCATGAAAATAGGTACTAACACAAGATGTTATTATGTTATACTAATGCTGCGGAGACATAGAATGTACACTTGGATCAGAAAACCTTAATGTACCAGTTGAGACCTTATGAGATTTCCTACTTCAGGTGGATACTGGAAGTGTTGACCTTCTTGCATGGGAAAGTAGAGTTCAGGAAAGCAGACTTTAGAAGGAGGGGTGATCAAGTAATTAATTATGTTTTGATAGGTTTTTCATTATTTTATTACCACCTTTTGAATCAATTCATACTTTTGGCACCAGTTAACTCCCTTCATGACCTTTTTTTTTCCCCCTGAATGTGTTGGTTTGATGTTGGGATTAATTCTTACAGGTTCTGTTTTTCTATAATGCTCTGCTAAATTATTGCAATCTATAGATGAACACAAGAGATTCTGCAGGTTCTGGAAATCCAGAGCAATGGACACAAAGTGCTGGAGGAACTCAGCAGGTCAGGCAGCATCTACGGAAATAAGTAAACAGTCCATATTTTGGACTGAGTCCCTTCGTCGGGATTGGAAAAGAATGTGGAAGATGCCAGATTAAGAAGGTGGGGGTAAGGGAAAGGGCACAAGCTAGAATGTGATAGATGAAGCCAAGTGAGTGTTGAAGGTGGATGAAGTAAGAAGCCAGGAAAAGGTAAAGGGTGGAGATTAATGAATCTGATAGGAAAGGAGAGTGGACCATGGGAGAAAGGGAAGGGAGGAGGGCACTGGGGGAGGTGAGAGGCAGGTGAAGAGAAGAGGGAAGAAGACAGAGGGGGGAATTGAGGAAGGAAGAAAGGGAATAATATGACCAGAATTTGGAGAGATCGATGTCCCTACCATCAGGTTGGAAACTACCTTTATGGAATATGACTTGTTGCTCGTCTGGCCTGATGGTGGTAGAGGAGGAAGGTATGAACCAATATGTTGGATTGGGAATGGGAATTGAAATTAAGAAAAAAGTTTGGCCACTGGGAAATCTTGCTTTAGGTGGATGGAGTGAAGGTGATTGACAAAGTGGTCCCCAATCTACATCATGTTTTGCCATTCCTTAGAAGGAAGTGACGTAGGATTGGAAGATGCAGATTCCTTGTGGGTAATATGAAGATAAGCTAGCCAGCCATATCAAAGAGGATGCCAAAAGTATTTTTCAGATAAATAAAAGAGTAAAAGAGAGGTTAGTGTATTGGACCGATGGAAAATGACACTGGAGAGGTAGAAACTGCAGGAGCAAAAAGATGCCAATGGGAGTTAAAAACAGACCTCCAAACAGTAGTCAGCATGTCGGCTTCAAATTACAATGGGAGTTAGGAAAGGCATGTCAAAAGAGCAATGTTATGATAGTCTTGGGGTAGATTGGGAAAATTAGGTTGGTGCTGGATCCCAAGACAAAGAATTTGTAGAATGCTTACAAGATGGCTTTTTAGATCAGCTTGTGGTTGAACCCACTACAGGAACTGCTATTCTTGGCTCAGTGTTCTGTAATGAACCAGATTTGATTAGGGAGCTTAAGATAAAGGAACCTTAGGAGCCACTGATCATAATGGGTAAAAGCTTAAGTCAAATGCACCAGTAGTACAGTGGAGTAAAGGGGATTACAGAGGCAAGAGAGGAGAGCTGTTCAAAATTGACCAGCTGGAGTTTCCGGGAGCAATTCGGAAGGCACAAGATAGATACATCCCAAATATGGAGGAGTATTCTAAGGCAGGATGATGCAACTGTGGCTAAAAAGGGAAGTCAAAGCCAACGTACAAGCAAAGAGAGAGCATATAATAGAACAAAAGTTAGTGGAAAGTTAGAGGATTGGGAAACTTTTGAAACCAACAGAAGGCAACTTAAAAAAAAAGCCATGGGGGTGGGGGGGAGATGAAATATGAAGATAAGCTAGCCAACTATATCAAAGAGGATACCAAAAGTATTTTTCTGATAAATAAACAAGTTTTAAAGAGAGGTGGGAGTAAAATTTGGACCACTGCAAAATGACACTGGAGAGGAAGTAATGGGGGACATGGAAATGGCAAATGAACTAAATAAGTATCTTGTATTAGTCTTCACTGTGGAAGACACTAGCAGTATGCCAGAAGTTTAAGAGAGTGCAAGGGGCAAAAGTGAATAGAGTTGCAATTACGAAGGAGAAGGTTCTTGGGAAAGTGAAAGGTCTGAAGGCAGATAAGTCACCTGGACCAGATAGATTACTGAAGGAGGTAGCTGAAGAGATTCTGGAGGCAATAATTTTGATCTTTCAAGAATCAGTAGATTCTGCAATGTTTCTGGAGGACTGGTAAATTGCAAATGTCACTGCACTCTTCAAGAAGGGAGTGAAGCAGAAAAAAAAATGGAATTCATAGGCCAGTTAGCCTGACTTCAGTGGTTTGGTAGATTTTGGAGTTGACTGTTGATAATGTGGAGGCACATGATAAAATAGGCCAACATCAGCATATTTCCTTAAGGGATCATCTTGCCCGACAAAGCTGTTGGAATTCATTGAGGAAATAACAAGCAGAATCGACAAAGGATAATCAGTGGATGTTCTTCTTGGATTTTCTGGAGGCCTTCGACAAGGTGCCGCACATGAAGCTGCTTAACAAGATAGGAGTCCATGGTATCACAGGAAAGAAACTAACATAGATAGAGCATTGGCTGATTAGCAGGAGGCAAAGAGTTGGAATAAAAGGAGTCTTTTCTGACTGGCTGCCAGTGACTAGTGGTGTTCCGTAGGGGGTTGGTGTTGGGATGAACAAGAAAAAATCTGCAGATGCTGGACATCCAAGCAAAACACACAAAATGCTGGAGGAACTCAGCAGTTTGAAGGGTCTTGGCCTGAAACATCGACTGTACTCTTTTCCATAGGTGCTGCCTGGCCTACTGAGTTTCTCCAGGACTTTGTGTGTGGCTTTGGACCTCTTCTTTTTATGCTGACTATCAAAGATTTGGATGATGGAATTGATGGTTTTGTGGCCAAGTTTGTGAATGATATGAAGACAGGTAGAGGGACAGATAGTGTTGAGAAAGTGGGAAGGCTGCAGAAAGACTTGGACAGATGAGGAGAATGAGCTTAGAAGTGGCAAGAACATGCATCTACCTCCTGAGGAGTTTGCAGAGCTTTGGCATGACATCTAAAACTTTGACAGACTTCTATAGATAGTAGTGGAGAGTAAATTAACTGATTGACTGACTGCATCACAGCCTGCTATGGAACCACCAAATCCCTTGAATGAAAAATCCTACAAAAAGTAGTGGATATAGCCCAGTCTATCACTGGTAAAACACTACCAACTATTGAGCATATCTACAAGAATCGCTGTCACAGGAAAGCAGCATCCATCATCAGGGCCCCCCACCAGCACCACGTAGGACATGCTCTTTTCTCGCTGCTGCCATCAGGAAGAAGGAATAGTTACTACCCCTCAATCGTCTGGCTCTTGAACCAAAGGGGATAACTTCACTCAGCTTCACTGAAATGTTCCCACAACCAATGGATTCACTTTCAAGGATTCTTCATCTCATGTTCTTGAAATTTATTGCTTATTTATTTATTGTTATTATTTCTTTTGTGTTTGCACAGTTTGTTGTCTTCTCTCTGGTTGAATGCCCCAGTTGGGTGGCCTTTCATTGATTCTGTAATGGTTATTATTCTGTAGATTTACTGAGTATGCCCACAAGAAAATTAATCTCAGGGTTGTATATGGTGACATATGTACTTAGATAATATATTTACTTTGAACTTTAAATGGAATGCAATGTCAAAAAATGTATAGTCATTCATTTTGCTGGAAGGAAATATCACAAACGACCTGACTTGGTCCAACCAAGCAGTCCACTGCCAAAAAGGGCCACCAGCACCTTTACTTCCTGAGAAAGCTAAAGAAATTTGTCCTTTTCCCTAAAACCCTCACTAATTTTTATAGATGCACCGGAGAAAACATTCTTCTAGGGTGCATCACAACCTGGTACGGAGAATGATGCTTTAGATGTGCAGACTCATGGGGTGGCAGCTGAGGACAAGAGGAAGTCTCTCCCTGTTATGGCGGCGGGAAGATAGAGTAAGTGTGTAGGCTTGGGAAATTGAGGAGATGTGAGTGTGGGCAGCATCAACGATGGATTATCTATAGATATCCATCATTGATTAATAGATTATTGGAAACTGGGACTTTGCTTTGTAATTATAGGGAATGTTTGGAATGGTATTTGAAGTTATTTGTATCACAACCTACCACCTTTTGGAAGAAATTGGGAAAATTCAGATTATTAACAAAGAGTAGAAACTAGTCCTTAGTCTATGTGAGCATTGGTTCTTTAGAATAAACTTCTTGATTTAGTGGTTGAATTGTGAATGCATATATTTCAGAGACGATGTTCAGCTTTCAATATAGAGTATTTTTCACTAGTTGAGGTTGAGTAATCACTGCTGAGCCTGAAAAACACTGACTAATGTGTGGCTAAGCCTTGTCTCTTGGACTCCATTGCTAAAATAAATTACCTAGCCTTGAGAACATGCAGACAATTGACTAGTTTGATGGTTGATGATGGAAGTGGCTTTGTCACCACAACCCTAATCTCCAATATCCCTCCCGTACAGAATTCCTTCACTTTGGATTGGCTGGAAGTAGAGGAATGGTGCAAACCAGGGGAGTTCATTTATTGGTTCACTGAGCACATTATCAAAAGTGATTGCCAATGATGAAGTAACAAAAAAAAGAATTCCTTCTGAGTACAGCATCGAATGAAACTTGTCTGTTAAACTCTTTAGTGAATTAACAATTGCGTACTTGCATTCTGTGCCCTGGTATCTCTTTTATTCGGCCACAAGGTCATTGCTGTACAGCAACAACAAAAATACTGAGCAATGATTTTTCTTTAACTTCTCGTTATGAGGATGTTTGCTTTTTCACAATAAGTTTTGAAAAATGTAGTTTAGTCATTTCTGAATAATTTCAGTGTTACACTTTGGCTTTGAGATATTTTATTGGCATTAAATTAATGAAAAGTGCTGAGTGTTGTTTTAAGTGTTAATTTGAGGGGTTGATTTTCATACTTTTGATTTGAAATATCTGTTGTTGTCGAGGTTAATCATTCACTGTTTTGTGAATTTTTTGCATGGTATTTTGAAATTATGAAATTAAGTTGCTAAGATGAACAGATACACAAAATCATCTGAAAATGATTTTAAAATTCTCTCAGCTCATAGCATTGTGTAAGGAAAAGTTAGAGTGGTATTGATGTGATACAAACTTTTGACCGTTTATTCCTACTTATAAAACTCAAGATCTAGAAAGAAATTAGCCAGCTGTGTTTCAGATATAAAAAAACTGGAGATTTTATATGTTGCATGTGTAAATCGGTTTCTGTATTGTACATTCAGTTTAAGATGGTGCTGGGAGAACCTCAGTGACTTCTGGCTGGTGGATAACGAAACAAAGAAAACAACTAAATAATTTGTTAATCACATTTTTCTGGCAAGTAATTACTGCAAGTTATAGTTTGTAAGACCCCTTTGGACTTGAAGGCAATATGTTGTGGCAGAACCAAGGTAAGGCAGTAAGCCCGTCATCGAGACTGAGGAAGACCTGAGTTTCGATCAGTTTAAGTGCTGTGCCGGATCGGAGGGGTTGGTTGCAGGCTGATTCAAGGCGGCAAGATCCAGGCACCAGACTGTATCGAAGTGACTGAACCTGATGTTTGGATGGAGACTTAAGTGAGGGGCCGAATTAGAATACAGGCCAAATCGAGGTGTCGGTATCCAAGCCCCAGAGTGCATCAGTGGAATCAGTGTTTGGACGGAGATTTAAGCACAGGGCTGAATCAAGACAGTGGGGTCCTGGCCTCAGTGCATTTCGAGACGATTGAATCTGATGTTTGGACGTTGATTTATGCACCAGGCCAGACTGAAAAGGTCAGGGCGTCAGGACCCGAGTCAAGTGACAGGCCGATTTGGATCACTGCTCGGCTCTGTGCTGAACAATGGTACTCTCTTTGCGGACTTCAGTTCAGAATGCTGTTTGCTTGCGGTTTTTTTGCATGATTTGTTTTTTTTTCTCTCTGCACGTTGTGTACTTGACACTTTTTTTATGGGTTCTTTTGGCTTTCTTTGTTTTATGGCTTCCTGTTAGGAGACGAATCTCAAGGTTGTATAAAGTATACATACTTTGATAATAAATGTACTTAGAACTTGAACTTGGGTACGTTCATGTTATGGTGTTGGTGACTGAACATTGAAGCTGGTGGATATGGAAGTCTTTATTCAGCAAAACAAGTAGCAGGCTCATATTTGAGACACTTCTGGAAGAAGAGGCTTGATTAACCCAATATTACGTGACATTTTTATATGCTAAAGATCAAAGGTAACTGTAGGACAATTCTACAGTTACTATAGTTACAATATATCTCAGTGCTTCCTTTGAATTCCACAGCATTTTCAAACACCTCCATCTTCACACCCACACTCCAGGTTATCTTCAGCTCACAATAGTCATCCAATTCAGTTTGTGGTGAGTAAATATGGGGTATGGAGAAGAGAGAGAGAAAATTAATGGTCTCCTGAGTTTACTGCTTTCTCTAGCCTGCCTTGCATCCCTCCCCCCCACTTCCTGTCCTCTTCTTGCATCTCACCAAACTGCACCCTCTCTTGCATTTTTAATAGCCATAGTCATAGTTATACTTTATTGATCCTGGAGGAAATTGGATTTTCGTTACAGTTGCTCCATAAGTAATAAATAGTAATAAAACCATAAATAGTAATATGTAAATTATGCCAGGAAATAAGTCCAGGACCAGCCTATTGGCTCAGGGTGTCTGACCCTCCAAGGGAGGAGTTGTAAAGTTTGATGGCCACAGGCAGGAATGACTTCCTATGATGCTCAGTGCTGCATCTTGGTGGAATGAGTCTCTGGCTGAATGTACTCCTGTGCCCAACCAGTACATTATGTAGTGGATGGGAGACATTGACCAAGATGGCATGCAACTTGGACAGCATCCTCTTTTCAGACACCACCGTCAGAGAGTCCAGTTCCATCCCCACAACATCACTGGCCTTACGAATGAGTTTGTTGATTCTGTTGGTGTCTGCTACCCTCAGCCTGCTGCCCCAGCACACAACAGCAAACATGATAGCACTGGCCACCACAGACTTTGATAACAAATAGGTTGCCTTATGTTTCAAACTTTAAATTCCAATTGTCATCCTCCGATTGCTTCATGACGCTCCCTTCATAGAAACAAAGAAAATCTACAGCACAATACAGGCCCTTTGGCCAACAAACCTGTGCCGAACATATCCTAACCTTAGAAATTACCCAGGGTTACTCATAGCCCTCTATTTTTCTGAGCTCCATGTACCTATCCAGAAGCCGTTAAAAGATGCTATCATATCCGCCTCCTCCACCGTCCCCGGCAGCCCATTCCAAGCACTCACCACTCTCTGTGGGGGGAAAAAAGAAACTTAACCCCTGACATCTCCTCTGTACCTTCTTCAAAGCCCCTTAAAACTGTGCCCTCTCATGCTAACCATTTCAGCCCTGGGAAAAAGCCTCTGACTATCCACACAGTCAATGACTCTCATCATCTTATATACCTCTATCAGGTCACCTCTCATCCTTCATCACTCCAAGGGAAGAAGGCTGAGTTTTCTCAACCTATTCTCATAAGGCATGCTCCCCAATCCAGGCAACATCAATTCAAATCTCTTTTACACACTTCCTATGGTTCCCACAGCCTTCCTATAGCGAGGTGACCAGAAGTGAGCACAGTACTCCAAGTGGGGTCTGACCAGGGTCCTATATAGCTGCAACGTTACCTCTTAGCTCCTAAACTTAATCCCACGATTGATGTAGGCCAATGCACAGATGTACAATGCTCTTTCTTAACCACAGAGTCAACCTATGCAGCAACTTCGAGGTGTCCTATGGACTTGGAACCCAAGGTCCCTCTGACCCTCCGCACTGCCAAGAGTCTTACCATTAATACTATGTTCTGTCACCATAGTTGACCTATCAAAATGAACCACCTCATACTTATCTGGCTTGACCTCCATCTCCCACTTCTCAGCCCAGTTTTCCATGCTATCAATTTCCCGCTGTAACCTCGGACAGCCCTCCACACTATCCACAACACCTCCAAACTTTATGTCATCAGCAAACTTACTCACCCATCCCTCCACTTCCTCTTCCAGGTCATTATTAAAATCATGAAGAATAGGGGTCCCAGAACAAATCCCTGAGGTGCACCACTTGTGACGGACCTCCATGCAGAATATGACCCGTCTATAACCACTCCTTGCCTTCTGTGGGCAAGCCAGTTCTGGATCCACAAAGCAATGTCCTCGTGGATCCCATGCCTCTTTACTTTCTCAATAAAGCCTTGCATGGGGTACCTTGTCAAATGCCATGCTGAAATCCATATACACTACATCTACTGCTCTGCCTTCATCAATGTGTTTAGTCATATCCTCAGAAAATTCAATCAGGCTCGTAAGGCATGACCTGCCTTTGCCAAAGCCATGCTGACTATTCCTAATCATATTATACCTCTCCAAATGTTCATAAATGCTGCCTTTCAGGATCTTCTCCATCAACTTACTAACCACTGAGGTAAGACTCACTGGTCTATAATTTCCTGGGCTATCTCTACTCCCTTTCTTGAATAATGGAACAACATCCACAACCCTCCAATCGTCCGGAACCTCTCCCGTCCCCACTGATGCAAAGATCATTGCGAGAGGCTCAGCAATCTCCTCTCTCGCCTCCCACAGTAGCCTGGGGTATACCTCTTCCGGTTCCAGTGACTTATCTAACTTCAAGCAACACACATAAAAGTTGCTGGTGAACGCAGCAGGCCAGGCAGCATCTCTAGGAAGAGGTGCAGTCGATGTTTCAGGCCGAGACCCTTTGTCAGGACTAACTGAAAGAAGAGCTAGTAAGAGATCTGAAACTTTCAAATCTCTTACTAGCTCTTCTTTCAGTTAGTCCTGACGAAGGGTCTCAGCCTGAAACGTCGACTGCACCTCTTCCTAGAGATGCTGCCTGGCCTGCTGCGTTCACCAGCAACTTTTATGTGTGTTGCTTGAATTTCCAGCATCTGCAGAATTCCTGTTGTTTGCGTTTAAACTTATCTAACTTGATGTTTTCCAAAAGCTCCAGCACATCCTCTTTCTTAATATCTACATGCTCAAGTTTTTCAGTCCACTACAAGTCAACCCTACAATTGCCAAGATCCTTTTCCGTAGTGAATACTGCAGCAAAGTACTCATTAAGTACCTCTGCTATCTCCTTCGGTTCCATACACACTTTTCCACTGTCACACTTGATTGGTCCTATTCTCTCATGTCTTATCCTCTTGCTCTTCACATACTTGTAGAATGCCTTGGGATTTTCCTTAATCATGTCTGCCAAGGCCTTCTCATGGCCCCTTCTGGCTCTCCTAATTTCATTCTTAAGCTCCATCCTGCTAGCCTTATAATCTTCTAGATCTCTATCATTACCAAGTCTTTTGAACCTTTCGTAAGCTCTTCTTCTTGACTAGGTTTACAACAGCCTTTGTACACCACAGTTCCTGTACCCTACCATCCTTTCCCTGTCTCATTGGAATATACCTGTGCAGAACTCCACGCAAATATCCCCTGAACATTGGCCATATGTTTGCCTGAGAACATCTGTTCCCAATTTGTGCTTCCAAGTTCTTGCCTGATAGCCTCATATTTCCCCTTACTCCAATTAAACGCTTTCCTAACTTGTCTATTCCTATCCTTCTCCAATGCTATGGTAAAGGAGATAGAATTGTGGTCACTATCTCCAAAATGCTCTCCCACTGAGAGACCTGACACCTGACCAGGTTCATTTCACAATACCAGATCAAGTACTGCCTCTCCTGTTGTCGGCTTATCTACATATTGTGTCAGGAAACCTTCTTGAACACACCTAACAAACTTTACCCCATGGCCCCTCGCCCTGGGACATACCAATCGATATTTGGGAAATTAAAATATCCCACCACAACAACACTTATTATTACACCTTTCCAGAATCTGTCTCCCAATCTGCTCCTTGATGTCCCTGTTACTATTGTGTGGACAATAAAAAAAACTCTCAATAGAGTTATTGACCCCTTGCTGTTCCTAACTTCCACCCACAGAGACTCCATAGACAATCCCTCCATGACTTCCTAATTTTCTGCAGCTGTGACGCTATCTCTGATCAACAGTGCCACGCCCCCACCTCTTTTTCTCCCTCCCTGTCCTTTCTAAAACATTCGAAGTAACCATTCCTGCCCCTGAGCCATCCAAGTCTCTGTAATGGCCACAACATGATAGCTCCAAGTACTGATGCACGCTCTAAGCTCATCCGCTTTGTTTGTAATATTATGAGGGGAGGAGAAAATGGTGGCGCGACGCAGCGCACACGGTCGCTCTGAAATGATATCGGCATTTGTTAAGTAGGTAATTTACACAATCCTGATTTGATGGAGACAGACGTGAGAAGCATGGAGGAACATCTGGAGAAATTTCTGAAATGCCTGTGTCACTGCTGCTGCTACTGTGCGATCGAGAATCTCCAGAGGGGAAGGCACCAAATCCTCGGCTTTGTCTATTGCCTGTTACCGTGGCTGGGGTTGAAGAGTTGAAGCGCTTGGCAGAGATGGTGCTCGGTGTTGGAGGGCTGGTCTGAGGCTCGAAGTTTTCGGACGTACTCGAGTCGGCTGTGGTCAGGGTGCTGCATCGGCAAGTTTGTGGCACTGGAGGTTCACGGCAGGGAGAGTTTCTCCCTTCTACTGTCTGCGTGAGATGATGGGACTTTTGAGAGTCTTTTAGACTCTTTTTTACCGTGCCCATAGTCTGTTCTTTATCAAATTACCGTATTGCTTTGCACTGTTGTAACTATATGTTATAATTATGTGGTTTTTGTCAGTTTTTTTTAGTCTTGGTTTGTCTTGTGTTTCTGTGATATGATACTGGAGGAACATTGTATTATTTCTTAATGCATTGTGACGAAAGCGGGTTACAAAAGTACACATAGACTAAGATGTTAACTGTCCTGTGCTAGCACCAGTGGAATCAACAGTTGATCTGCCACCTGTCTTCAGGAGAGAGAGATAAGTAAGACAATGGAGCAGCATTTGGAAATGTTAATGAAGAGACAAGAGAGTTTAACGGGAGGAGACACCGGTCTGAATATTGTCAAGACTGGCTCCTTTTGAACCCTGGGATCAACAGTTGATCTGCCACCTGTCTTCAGGAGAGAGAGATAAGTAAGACAATGGAGCAGCATTTGGAAATGTTAATGAAGAGACGAGAGAGTTTAACGGAAGGAGACACCGGTCTGAGTATTGTCATGACTGGCTCCTTTTGAACCCTGAACTGTTTGAAGTGTGGTGAACAAGCGATACCCCAGCAGGTGGATAAAAAGGGGCAGGTTCGCTAAGACACGGACCCACGACACCACGAGGTAACGAGACCCTGGAAGCGGTGTGCCCCCCACAAGTCGGTGGGAGTTTTTGGAGGACTGTTCGCGGGGCCAGCCATAGACGCACAGGGTGGAAAGATATGGTCGGCGGGAACCTGGTGTGTGTGTCCACCATTGCCTGGGTGCCGGATTCACAGCAGAGGATCGATCGTATCTGAAACAGAGGGGTCACAGTCGGTGACCTCAGAAGACATTACAAAGGGCTCGTGCCGAAAGCTAACTGCAAGGAATATCAAAGGTCTGTTGAATCCGATTTGAATATTAGCATTCACTCTCTCTCTCTCTCCAACAACACGACGGCGACTACTGCAAACTGAATTAAACTAAACTCTGTCACTCGTGATTGATCATTTTACCCCTAGACTGCAATAGAGCTTGATTGACCCTATTATCCTAGTTCTGTGTACATGTGTGTTTATTCATTGCTAACCTGTTGCATTTATATCCTTACTATTAGAGTACTGTGTTGCTTATTTCTTTAATAAAACTTTCTTAGTTCCAGTAATCCAGACTCCAACTGAGTGGTCCATTTCTGCTGGTTTGGCAACCCAGTTACGGGTACGTAACAGCATGCATTAGTAAATGACAATAAAAGAGGACTGCGTGTCCTCATAAACTAATCTAATATTCCTTGCTTTAAAATAGACACATCTCACACCATTGGTTTGAGCACATCCCTTCTCTACCACCTGCCTACCCTCTCGCACGCACTGTCGCCAAGCTTTCTCTATATGTGATCCAACCGCCTCTTCCTCAGTCTCTTTGGTTTGGTCTCACCCCCAGCAATCCTAGTTTAAACTCTCCCCAGTAGCCTTAGCAAACCTCTCTACCTGGATATTGGTCCCCCTGGGATTCAAGTGCAACGTGTTCTTTTTGTATAGGTCACACCTGCCCCAAAAGAAGTCCCAATCATCCAGAAATCTGAATCCCTGACCCCTGCTCTAATCCCTCAGCCACGCATTTATCCTCCACCTCACTCTATTCCTATACTCACTGTCATGTGGCACAGGCAGTAATCCCGAGATTACTACCTTTGTGGTCCTGCTTCTCAACTTCCTTCTGAACTCCCTGCAGTCTGTTTTCAGAACCTCCTCCCTTTTCCTGCCTATGTCGTTGGTACCAATATGTATCACAACCTCTGGCTGTTCTCCTTGCCACTTCAGGATATCGTGGATGTGATGAGAAACATCCTGGACCCTGGCACCTGGGAGGCAAACTACCATCTGAGTTTCTTTCCTGCATCCACAAAATCGCTTGTCTGACCCCCTAACAATAGAGTCCACTATCACTGCTGTGCTAACTTCTACTTTGAAAAAGACACACTCGACAACTTCATGCCCAAAGAAACAAGTTTATCTCAAACGTCAAAAGCGTTATGTATATACAGAGGCTTTCACAATCTGTACGGCATGGCAGGAACACTATATACAAAGCACACCGAAAGTAAAAAGAACGAAAGTAAAACCCCCCATTATCCTAATTATTGTTAACTTACTTTTAATAATGCTCACATTACAACACTTCTCCCCCTTTAAGATCCATCATTCCCCAAATGTAAGAACTGAGAAATAAAAAATAGTGGTGTTATTAACTTGCGTACTCCTGAAAACTTGTACTAGTATCTCAGCAACAGTTTATCATACAAAACATCTAGAAAACATGACAGATTCAACATTCAATCTACCAACAACAACAAAAAAACTGTTTTGTCAAAGATTCAGTCTGTCAGGAGGTTTACGAGTGCGCTGTGATCTACGCACTACCCCAGGTGACCCAGCAGGCACCGCTGGAGAGGGTGTTTTGGGTGGATCTGGTGTTGGGGGCATGAGAGGGGTCTGTGAGTCTGCGTGAGAGTTTCCATCCTCTTCAGGGGACCCCGACCCCTCTGCCAGCGTCTTGCTCTCTGGCAAAGTCACTGGTGGACATGCTTCCACCGTAGTCTGTCTCACTTTTGCCTTCATGTCCGGGCAGATCCAATCTTGACTTGGGCCTACGCCCCGTCAACATCTCTGCTGGAGTGCGGGCAGTCATAGTCTGTGGCGTGATGCGGTATTTAAACAGGAAACATGACAGGCCTTCCTTCACTGTCTGAACAGCCCGCTCAGCCAAACCATTTGAGGCTGGGTGGAAAGGGGCCATCTGAATGTAATGAATGCCATTCTGCTGCATGAACTCACTGAACAGTTCACTGGTGAACGTCGGGCCATTATCAGTGACCAGAGAGTCAGGCAACCCGTGGACTGCAAGCACTTGCCTGAGTTTGTCTGTGGTTGAGGGGACTGTGATGTTGCTCATGATGTCAGCTTCGGTCCACATAAAAGGGCCAGCAAAGTCCAAATGTAGCCTAGACCAGGGGTGGTCTGGCCACTCCCATGGGTGCAAAGGAGCTGGTGGTGGCATATTCTGATTAGTCTGACATTGCATGCATGATTTTACCTTGTTCTCCAGATCCTGATCCATTCTTGGCCACCAAACGTAGGATCTTGCACGGCTTTTCATTTGAGACACTCCTGGGTGAGTCTCATGAATTTCCTCCACAATCTATGAACAGCTGGGGGGGCATGATGACCCTCGCCCCCCCCCCCCCCAGAAAATGCAGCCATCCTGCAGGCTGAGTTCTGTCTTGTGTTTGGCATAAGGCCTCATTTCCTCCCCTTCCATGACCCTGGGCCAACCTTGTAAAAAAAATGACGACTTGGTACAGGACTGGGTCCCTCTCTGTCCACTGCTTGATCTGGGTCACCTTTACAGGTGTCTCTGACAGCCTCTCCAAGGAAAACACAGTCTCTGGAGGCACGTATGTAGCAACAGGTGTCTCAGGTAAAGGTAGCCGACTCAGTAGATTGGCGTTTGCATTATCCTCACCCGCTCTGTACACTATAGTGTACTGGTAGGCTGACAGTGTAAGAGCCCAACGCTGTATTCTGGCTGAGGTTAGTGGTGGGATGCATCTAGTCTCACTGAACAGGCTCATCAGTGGTTTATGGTCCATATAAATTGTAAGTGCATGTCCATAAAGGTACTGATGAAAGCATTTGACCGCAAAAACGATGGCAAAACCTTCTTTGTCTAGCTGTGAGTATCCCTTCTCAGCAGCCGTCAGGGTACGTGAAGCAAAACCAATAGACTTCTCTGAACAGTCCTCCATTACATGTGAGAGAACTGCCCTGACTCCATAGGGCGAGGCATCGCATGCCAGGGTGATCTCCTTGTCTGGGTCATAGTGAACAATCAGCTTCGCTGAGTGGAGGAGTTCTTTCACTTCCTTGAAAGCTTTCTCCTGCTCCTCACCCCACTGTCACTTAGTGTCATTGTGAAGCAGCTTATACAGTGGGGTCAAAACCCTTGAGAGGTCATGAAGAAACTTGCCATTATAATTCACCATGCCCAGAAATGATCTGAGTTCCGTCACGGTCTCAGGGCTTGGGGCTTCCTTAATAGCTCTCACTTTGTCCTCCACAGGGCAAAGCCCCTCAGCTGTGATCTTGTATCCCAGGTAAGTCACACTCGATGCCAGGAACACACATTTGCAGCATTTCAATCACAGCCGTGCGTCTGAGAGCCTCTTCAGTATCTGTTCGAAGTTCGCCAGATGCTCCACCCCCGTAGCCCCTGTGATCAAAATATCATCAAGGTACACTGCTACGTGTGGAATCCCCTGCAGCAAAGTGTCCATTGTCCTTTGGAAAATGACAGGGCTGGACGCCACTCCAAACACCAGGCGATTGTACTTGAACAATCCCCTGTGCGTATTAATTGTGACGTACTCCTTGAATCCTCATCGAGCAGCAGCTGTTGGTAAGCATGGCTCATGCCCAGCTTTGTGAACAGCTTACCCCCTGACAGGGTCGCAAAGGTCGTTCACCCGTGGCAATGGGTACTCCTCCAGCCGAGAGACCTGATTCACTGTAACCTTATAATCCCCACATATCCTCACCGTTTTATCTGCCTACAAAACTGGAACAATGGGAGCCGCCCACCTTGAAAACTGGACGGGTCAATAATGCCCAGCCTCTGTAAACATTCCAGTTCCTCTTCGACTTTACCTTTCATGGCATAGGGCACTGACCTGGGCTTAAATAAACGTGGTGTAGCCTCAGGGTCGACATGGAGTTTCACTGTCACACCCTTCAGTGTTCCTAGCTCGTCCCTGAAAACGTCGCTGTACCGCTGCGGAATGTCTTCCGTCATGTGTGCATACTTAATTTCATGCCAGTTTAACCGGATTTTGTGAAGCCAATCGCGGCCCAAAAGACTGGGCTCCCTGCCCTTAGCTAACACAAGCCTGGCTTCAGCCTTCTGACCCCCGGCTGAAAAGTCCACATATACCACCCCGAAATGAAGTATGGGCTGCCCCGTATAGGTCCTGAGTTTGAGCTTTGACTGTCTAATGGGAGGTAGGTTAGACCCCCATGTCCTCCTGAAGGTCTCTTCACTAATGACCGATGCAGTAGCCCCTGAATCAATCTCAAACTTAATGTCCTTTCCCCTGACAGTGACTGTGGCATAATATGGTTCAGGTGGTTCCTCATCTGCTTCCACTGCAAACATGTTGTAGGCACCCACTGCCTCTTCATCTGCATCTTCTAGCTGGTGTGTGGCTGCCTGAGCCTGTTGAGCATTCCCCTGCCCAGACTTAATCTTACCCTTTGAACTTCTGCACTTTTTAGCAAAAGGCCCCTTTTTGCTACAAACATGGCAGACAGTGTCTTTGAATTTGCAATCATTTGCGTAGTGCATCCCTCTGCACCAAAAACATTCCACCCTCTTTTCCTGTTCACCAGTCGCCCTCCTGACTTGGTGCACTGTTGCTGACTGCGACCCACCATGTCCTTTCTGGATATCCTTGACATTATTAGCAGCCATCTCCATGCCTTGGGCAATCTCAGAGGCTTTCTTGAAAGTCAACCTGGGGTTTCCCCTAAGAGGTGGCATTGTATGGCGTCATTATTAATGCCGCATACCAATCGATCATGGAGCATGTCTTCCAACACCGCTCCAAAATCACAATGCTCTGACAGCTGCCAAAGCTTGGCCACAAAATTGGCCACAGACTGACCTGGCTTTCTGAAACGGCTGTGAAACTTACACTGTTGGACTTTCACAGAAGGTTTCAGATTGTGGTGGTTCCCTACGAGCTTGACCAGTTCATCATATGGAATGTCCCCCGGTTTCCGCAGTGTGGCTAAATTCCTTATTAGCTTGTAAGTATTCGCCCCACACACACTCGGGAGAGTAGAGCGCTTCTTAACCTCCTCAGTAATTCCATTAGCACAGGAAAAGTGTCCCAACCTTTCCTCATACTCCAGCCAGTCCTCCATAACCTCCACAAATTCGATGATAGTCCCAAACGTAGCCATCTGAATGTAAGTCCCCTTATCGGCGCTGCTGCTCCCATTCGAAACGCACCGACATGTCCACAAAACCAGTTCACCGCATCACCAAAAATATGTGGTAACTTCTACTTTGAAAAAGGCACACTCGACAACTTCATGCCCAAAGAAAGAACTTTATCTCAAATGTCAAAACCGTTATGTATATACAGAGGCTTTCACAACCCATACAGCATGGCAGGAACACTATATACAAAGCACACCGGAAGTGAAAAGAACGGAAGTAAAAAACCCCCCATTATCCTAATTAGTATTATCTTACTTTTAATCATGCTCACATTACAACAACTGCTGCCATTCTCTTCCTTTCCCTACCCTTCTGAGCCACAGGGCCAGACTCTGTGCCAGATACACGGCCACTGTTGCTTCTCCCAGGTAGGCCCCCCCCCCAACAGTACTCAAGCAGGAGTACTTATTATTAAGGAGTACAGCCACAGGGGTACTCTCTGGTATCTGACTCCTGCCCTTCCCTCTCCTGATTGTTACCCACTAATCGGTCTCCCCAGGCTCCGGTGTGATTACCTGCCTATAGCTCCTCTCTATCACCTCTTCATTTCCCCTGTTTGACACAATATTATTAATTTTGAAGAAAATTACAGTGGCATGCGTAAATACAAAATGGAATTTCCTGACATAGTATTAGCTTTTAAACTGTTAGATATTGCATGTCTAGACATAAAGGACAGACAGCTGGTGTTAACTGCATGTACCGAATTTACCTTTGCATCTACTGAAGAGGATTTTTGGAGAAAGGGCCACCAAGACAATAGTTGGAATTAGTTTGAGTCAGGAAATGCCATACTAAGCAGAAACAAGAGTATAGCAAGTGTTGGTCTCAGAGTGACCAGACGAGGATACCATTACCTGGCACAAATCCATTAAATAAAGTACAGCAGGAGAACAAATGGTGTGCTTTGTCAAAGTGGGCAGGAAACTGTCTGCACAGGATCGAAGAAGTTAAGCTGACTGAAGAAAATTACAAATCTGAAAATGTAGAAGAGTTCCATATCATATTACTTATTAGTGCAGAGATATCTGATGCAGAGATCTTGCTGATAGAATCTCTAGGATCTGCTGTTAATGATGTAGCATGCACATGCACAGTGTGTGGAGGAAAATGGCTTGAAAGCTATGTAAGTGAACTGAACCAGGATGAAGTGCATAAACTGATGAACACAAATACATCCAGTTACAAACCATTCAAATTTGGAAATGGAAAGATTGTACATTCTACCAAAAGAGTGAAAATTCCTGCAAAAACAAGGCAGGCAAAATGTTAGATCGAAACAGAAGTGGTGCCAGTGAACATTCCATTACTCTTAAATAATTCTTCCCTAAAGAAAGCAGGAGCAGTACTGGATATGGAGAATGACCAAGCTGTGGTATTTCAACAGCCAGTGTCTTTTAAACTCACTAGCTCTGGACATTACTGTGTGAACATCTAGATATAGACACTACTGAGAATCAATGTGAGAATGAACTAACTGTCACACAAAACAAGACCATAAGATGAGGAGAAACACAAAATGTTGCTTGAATTTCACGAGCAGTTTAGATAGGCTTCTATTGATAAACTTCAGAAACTGCTCAGGAGTTCAGGAAACAAAGATGCAGATATTTTTACCATTCTAAAGCAGTTAATTGACAGCTGTGAGACACGCCAGACGTTTGGAAAGCCCAAATGCAAGCCTGTGGTGGGTTTGCCACTAGCGTCTGAGTACACTGAAACAGTAGCCGTAGACCTACATGAACTGGAACAAGGAGTGTGGTATCTCCATATCATTGATGAGTTCACACGTTTCAGTGCTAGTAGCATTGTAAGCATAAAGAGACCTTCAGAGATGGAGGGAAAAAAGCTTCATTCATTCCTGGATAAGTGTCCATGGCCCTCTTTGGAAAGTATTCAGTGACAATGGTGGTGACTTTAATGATGATTTCAGAGATATGGTGGAAAACTTTAACATTGGAACAGAGACCTTGGAGTAATGGACTTGGAGCAACGCAATCAAATGCTCACTGAGATAACGCTGAAGGTAAAGAAAAACGATGGCTGTGATTGGAATATAGCCCTGCCTGGGTCTTTGTGGCGAAGAATGCTATGCACAATATACATGGCTATAGCCCGTATCAACCAGAATCCAAACCTTCCCTCTGTACTGGTTGACAGGCCACCTGCTCTAGAGGACAGCACAGGGAGTGATATGTCAAAGCATCAGTAATCCCATTACATGGACATAAAATCCGTTTCTTCCAGGGAATGGAGCTGTCACGTGACATTTACATTAAATTCCTTCCTGAAGCCAGAAGTGAAGGAACACTGTGGAATCTCAAAAAGTGTGTCTATGGTCCAGCAGATGTATCATTCTACTGGTATGAAACGGTCAAGGAAATAATGTTGCAAACATAAAGATGTCATAAATTGATCCAGCTGCTTTTTACTGGCAAGATTCAGGATAAAATGCGATTGGAGTGCTTGCCTGTCATGTCGATGACTTCATATGGGAGGTTCACCAAACTCCACTACAGCAAATTCAGCCTTTCAGGTTGGACAGGAGGAAAATGACAGACATCCTTGCTGTTGATGGACAGTACAACTGCACCAAGAAAGCTACATCAGGGATCTTAAGACAATTCACATGGAATCCTCACGTGCCACACAACGGGATGCACCCGTCAGTGAAGCTGAAGCCTAGCAATTTAGGTGAAAGGTTAGATTCTATGGGTGGCAAGACAGAGCAGACCTGATATCATGTTTGATGTCTACAAATTGGCATCCAGCAAAAAAGAAATGCCACAGTACAAATTTTATATGAGGCAATCAAGATAGTGTGCAGAATTCAATCTGAAAAAAAGTACTTTTCAAGTTTAAACAGCTTGGAAAAGATAGCTCACAGAGACTTGTTGTCTTCAGTGATGCCTCACTTGGAAACCTTCCTGATGGAGATATTCGAAGGGGACATTTTATTGTACAGATGGGAGAAGAAGGAAGATTTTCATCTCTCTGGTGGCAATCAAAAAGGATCCAAAAATTTGTATGTACTACACTGGCAGGAGAAATCCTTGCAATGTCTGAGGGTATTGACAATGCTGTTTATCTGGCCACACACTATTCTGAGCATTTCCATGGTGAACCAAAGAAGAACAGTCTACAGATATCTTGTGTTGCAGGCAACTACTGTTTGGATGATGCTGTTAAATCCACCAAATCAGTTACAGAGAAGAGGCTTCGTCTCGAGATAAGCAGCGTCAAGGAACTTGTCCAAGCACCGAAAATTCATCACATGCTATGGTCAACTACAAAGGAACAACTAGCTAACTGACTCACAAAGAAGGGAGCTCCAGCTCTCGTGCTGCTAAAGGCATTTGGTACTCATGAACTGTATCAACATCAAGGGTTAGAACTCATTCCCATATCTGAATGGACATTTGAATTGCTTTTCCTTTTAATTTTTATTTTAATATACATAAAAAGGATGGGTGATTATTGAGTTCTGTTCATTGTTGGCACATGCATTTTCCCTGTTACAGGCATGCGTGCAAAGGGAGAAATGGGATTACTGGTATAAAGATGCTGGTCCTCATGTTTTAATCTCAGACCATAAAAGTTAAGTTGTTTAAACAAAAAAAACTTGTCTTTGTTGTTTGAGCTTTAGCAATTAGAGCCTTCTAGTTGTCTCTGAAATTCATTCCATTGCAGTCAGTGTGGCATATTAATTTCCAAACATAATCTTCTTGCTGTGTTCCCTTTGACTAAGCTTTAGCTCATCTATTGCCGTGGATTCCGCTTAATTGGAACACATCTGGAGCAGTTCATTTTTGCCCAATTAAACGGCTGTCTTATTTAGCTGAAGTTTCATGGAAATAGTTAAAAAGGTATGAAAAAGACAAACTGCCATTTAAATGAGCAATGAATTATGTATTTAAATGAGATTCAGAACATCACCAAAGGTACTACAGTACTACAGAACTGTCTATTAGTTCCTGCTAGTTATCAACAGAGGAATTCATCCAGTGTACCCTGCCTTGTGTGGCATGTCCAGAGAGCGGTAGCACCTCCGGTGACGCAGCCTGTCATGTCCATTCTGAGGCAGCTCACTCACTTTTGGTTCCCAGTGGATGAGCTTTCACCTGTAGCTCCAAGTAGCTTTTTGCATGTGACAGTGGCCATATCCCAGGACACTGCTTTGACATGTGGGCTAAACTACGTCAGGTTAGCTGGCGTGCCTAATACAGCGGTGAAATAGGGGTGTGCCTGTCTTAGTATGTGAAGTAATCTCCAGTGGACTGGGTAGACGAGATCGGCAGTAAGATCCAGCGGCCAAGAAGGTGATTCTGCAATGCTTCATGGAGACTGAAGGGCACAGAAGTCATGGCTATCCACTGCATCCAAGGAAGACACCAGTTTGTGACGACTACTTGTATCACTGAGCCTGGACTTCCGAAGTCGAGAGAGTGGAACTGTCTCAGTGCAATGGCTTATCTGCTTTAAGAAAACTCTCCTGCATAGGTTTCCCTTTAATCATTTGATACGACAAACAACCAAAACGCTGTCATGGTTCTTTTGATTGACTGTAAATGTATGAACACCTAGTGCAGATAATGGTCTGCCTTCATACGATACTTCTGACAAATGCACCCTCCAATTCTTCATTTTCATCGTAACATTCAAGATGATTGTTGATACCTTCAAATTCTTCATAGTGCCTAACTTGTTGAAGTAGTGAAATGGTTTCATTTTCACTCCCAGCCATTTCAGGCATCTCCAAACCTGAATGTTTGAAACCACAATGAACAAACAACTCTAAATTATGTTACTGCTTATTTCTCGCCAACCATCAGTGACTTCTTTTTGCACACAAATACACACAACTGACACTTCTGAAAATTGCTCACTCTAAGTATGATGTATTGTCTAATAGCCACACAAGCTCATGTGTCTGACTCTAGTTAGAAACTGTTCAGCACAGCCTCCTGTCCTATGTAAGCAGCAGAGTGTCTCAAATAAACAAAGGGAATCCTAGTTATTTTCTCAATTAATCCTTGTTCTTTAAGAGTTGTCCCAAATAAGCTTCTGCAATTAACTGATAGACCAATTAACCAGAATCCTAGATTAATTCAATGAAGGCTTTAACTAACTTCTGAAAAGTGTGTAAGTGCTGTATAAATGTGATTGTTGTTTTACTGAAATGTTTCAAGCTGTGAATCTTGCCGGGAACTCCTTTGTGATCTCCAATTCTACATATGCCAGGTGCAATATTAGAAAACTGCTTATCCTTGATTTGGCAGTCTTGAAGGAGAAGGAGGAAATTGCAGTAACTCCCACTAGATATTAGAGCGACCCATTATGTGAGCCAGAAACTAAATGACATTTTGTTCTGCCAGTGCCCAAGGGTAGGTTTATCTTCTGTTGTATGTGCTAAATAAACAGTACGTTGAATATTTTCATAGAACTCCACCTGGAAAATTTGGTTTCAGAGATGTCAGTGGTAATGAATTTCAGAGGCAGAGATCAGTGCACACATGCTACCCTGTTACATAAATTGTGTACCCACATCTGTGAATCTAATTACTTAACCACTCCTTGGAAGGGTATCATCAGAAAGCTCTGGCATCCAAGCTTTTCAATTCCTGTGGTTACAAAAAAAAGGCCCATAATTTTGCTGCTTATTTTTGACTTGCATCTTCAGGGTACATCCATTTTCTTTTCAAGGTGCTTTAATGCAGTAGCTTACTGATCTTTACTTCACTGATAATATTGCTTGATGATGTTCTCTCTGGCAACCTTGAGCTCTTGCTGTGCTCCGTAGGCACAGAAAAAATGGCATTAAAGGGAAAAGTGTGTCATGTAGTATACTGAGAGGAATTGTAGCTGATAATAGCCACGTGCTTTGTTTTTTTTGTTCGTGTTCATCAATGATATTGACAGCACTAAACTGGGGGTGAGGTTGGAGGGGCTGTAGCTGAATTTTTAATTTATATCAGGAATTTAAGATGAAAATTCTGTCCTTTATATTAAAAAAAAACACAGATAATTAGCAAGCAGTTTCCTTAGTTACCAGGTAATGGAAACAGAAATTGGAATTAATTTATCCTGGATAACTCTGCAACCTGGATGGGGGAAGGTCTCCTGTCACTTCTGCCTTTTGTTCAGTCTCTTCAAAGTTAATGAAAGCAGGCTGTAAAATCCTGCATTGTTGCCAAAGCTGAATATCTACGTAGGAAGACTATTGGAAGCTGTTCTGATAACACACAGTGAACAGCAATTAATAGCAGGAAAGAATGAGCAGAGATTTATCTATATTTTAGTTGCTTCTGTATTTGTTTGATCAAAGAAATGGCCAGCTAAAACCACCTTTGCTTTCATTTGTGCCACCTAACTAATGACAAATGTTTATTTTATTAAGCATTGGTGGATATAGCACTCTGTTGGAAATCAGAGAAGTTAATAAACAATAAAAGACATCCTTAAGTAGGCAATAATAAATGACAAACTTTGGAAATCAAACTTTGCCAGAGAATTTTTGACTACTTGGCTTTTTTCAGAAACAAAGAAATGTTAATGCTAAAGAAATGGAAGCCATGTCAGTTCTTCCTACTAGCTGTTGGATGAAAGAAACTCTGAGCCATTTATGTTATTGGCTGTCAATTCCAGCATCATCGATCAAGGACTGCATTTTGGAAAAAGGTTTCATTGGCAGAATAATATGTTACAGACAAAAGTCAGTCAATGTGTCCTCAACTGTAAGGTGACTTCATCAGCTCTGTAGAACCACCTCCTTGTAAGGGACACACATCAAAGTTGCTGGTGAACGCAGCAGGCCAGGCAGCATCTCTAAGAAGAGCCTGGCCTGCTGCGTTCACCAGCAACTTTGATGTGTGTTGCTTGAATTTCCAGCATCTTCAGAATTTCTGTTGTTTTCCTTGTAAGAGATTACAGTACTATCTAAAATTTAAACAGGCGAAGTTAATGAGTGACCATATCAAGGACCTATTTCTCCATTAAGACCCCTGCAGTCTTTTAACTGTAATCTTAAGTTAACAGATAGGCTTTTTTTTTCTGAAGACTGAAGAATATCAAGGATTGATGTTAAGTTGTATATTCTGATGTTACAGAATCATGGCAACGTAGGAGTCTAAAATACATCAACTGGCCCAACTCATCCATTACAATTGTGCTAACCAGCAATGTTTTCTTGTGTAAGGCCCACATCTCTTTTTTTTCTCTTATCCAGGTACCTGCCCAAATAACTTTTAAACTTTGAGATTGGCTCTGCCACTAGTACAAATATGGCATTTTGGTCTGGATATCCACCACGCTCCATGCTGGAAATTGCCCCTCAGATCTCCTTTAAATTTCTCCCGCCCCCCCTCGAAGTTTATTATCAAAGTGCATATTTGTGGCTGCCTGCTAGAAGACGAATCTCAAGGTTGTATACCATATACACCCTTGTGAGATTCGTCTCCTTGCAGGCAGCACAAACCAAAGAAGCACGATAGAATCCATGACAAATACCACAACAAAGACTGTTAAAAATCCAATGTGTGGGAAAAAAAGAAATTGGGTAAACAATAAAAAAGTAAACAAATAATACACAGAAAACGAACTGCAGAGTTCCCAAAGTAAGTCCATGACGTGGAGCCAGTTCAGCACTGCAGCTGGTCCAGGAGCCCGGTGGCCACAGCCACAGGGCCACCTTAAACTTGTGCCATTTAATTCTAAATTCCTTTGCCTTGGGCAAAAAGGACTTGCCCTGTATCCTGAATATACCTCTCATATTTTTTTTTAAACCTCTATAAGGTCACTTGGTCTCCTGAATCATAGAAACATAGAAAACCTACAGCACAATACAGGCCTTTTGGCCCACAAAGTTGTGCCAAAATGTCCACTCAAAAAGAAACATTTTATCAAATCTGGAATAAATGGATTGAATATATAACCCCAATGCGAGCAGACTTTAGATGACTCTCCTAACGATTTATATTGCGCTTCTCATCAACACAGTAATATTGCTAACGTAAGCACCCCTAGGCTAAATGTTTGTTGTTTTTTTTTGGAAAATAGAGAATTAACACAAGTAAAGGGAAAGATTTGGGAAAGGGATAAAAAAAAATGAAAAAATTAAGTAAATAAGTACATAGGGATTGGATAATTATGTCTGCGGGCAGGAACAAGCACGAACAAATTGGGATATAAACACCTACAATAGTTGGTATATAGGCTTGTATGCAGCATTTTGGACCAGTGGAAATGGTCCAGAAGGGTTGTATGGAAACTATTATTACCATTTTTCTTAACAACTAATTTCATTACTTAGCCTAATAGGTTAGATTTACCACAGTACATAATTATCTATTTAAATGTTTATTTTGCTTTTATATCATCTCAATGTGTACGTAAGAATGTATAAATAATTGTAGTTTTATACATATAAAAAAATGGAAAAGGTTATATGTGTGAAAAAAGTACATGGATAATTGTGAACTTCTTATCCAAATAAAAATAAAATTAAAAAAAAAGAAATAGTAAAAAAAGAAATTACTAGGCTTATCTATAGCCCTATATTTTTCTAAGCTCCATATACCTATCCAAAACTCTCTTAAAAGACCCTATCGTATCCGCCTCCACCACCGTTGCCAGCAGCCCATTCCATGCACTCACCACTCTCTGAGTAAAAAAAACTTACATAGAAACATAGAAACATAGAAAATAGGTGCAGGAGGAGGCCATTCGGCCCTTCGAGCCTGCACCGCCATTTATTATGATCATGGCTGATCATCCAACTCAGAACCCCGCCCCAGCCTTCCCTCCATTCCCCCTGATCCCCGTAGCCACAAGGGCCATATCTAACTCCCTCTTAAATATAGCCAATGAACTGGCCTCACTGTTTCCTGTGGCAGAGAATTCCACAGATTCACCACTCTCTGTGTGAAGAAGTTTTTCCTAATCTCGGTCCTAAAAGGCCTCCCCTTTATCCTCAAACTGTGACCCCTCGTTCTGGACCTCCAACATCGGGAACAATCTTCCTGCATCTAGCCTGTCCAATCCCTTTAGGATTTTATACGTTTCAATCAGATCCCCCCTCAATCTTCTAAATTCCAACGAGTACAAGCCCAGTTCATCCAGTCTTTCTTCATATGAAAGTCCTGCCATCCCAGGAATCAATCTGGTGAACCTTCTTTGTACTCCCTCTATGGCAAGGATGTCTTTCCTCAGATTAGGGGACCAAAACTGCACACAATACTCCAGGTGTGGTCTCACCAAGGCCTTGTACAACTGCAGTAGTACCTCCCTGCTCCTGTACTCGAATCCTCTCGCTATAAATGCCAGCATACCATTCGCCTTTTTCACCGCCTGCTGTACCTGCATGCCCACTTTCAATGACTGGTGTATAATGACACCCAGGTCTCGTTGCACCTCCCCTTTTCCTAATCGGCCACCATTCAGATAATAATCTGTTTTCCTATTTTTGCCACCAAAGTGGATAACTTCACATTTATCCACATTAAACTGCATCTGCCATGAATTTGCCCACTCACCCAACCTATCCAAGTCACTCTGCATCCTCTTAGCATCCTCCTCACAGCTAACACTGCCACCCAGCTTCGTGTCATCCGCAAACTTGGAGATGCTGCATTTAATTCCCTCGTCCAAGTCATTAATATATATTATAAACAACTGGGGTCCCAGCACTGAGCCTTGCGGTACCCCACTAGTTACCGCAAGTTACCCCCGACGTCTCCTCTGTATCTACTCCCCAGCACCTTTAACCTGTGTACTCTTCTGGCAACCATTTCAGCCTTGGGAAAAAAGCCTCTGACTGTCCATATGATTAATGCCTCTCATCATGTTATACACCTCTGTCAAGTCACCTCTCATCCTCCGTCGCTCCAAGGAGAAAAGGCCAAGATCACTCAACCTATTCTCATAAGCCATGCTCCCCAATCCAGACGACATCCTTGTAAATCTCCTCTGCACCCTTTCTATGGCTTCCACATCCTTCCTGTAGTGAGTTGACCAGAACTGAGCACAGTAAGTGGGTTCTGACCAGGGTCCTATATAGCTGCAACATTACCTCTCGGCTTCTAAATTCAATTCCATGATTGATGAAGGCCAATACACTGTACGCCTTCTTAACCACAGAGTCAACCTGCGCAGCTGCTTTGAGCATCATATGGAATCAGACCCCAAGATTCCTTTGATCCTCCACACTGCCAGTTGTCTTACCACTAATACTATATTCTGCCATCATATTTGACCTACCAAAATGAACCACTTCACACTTAAGGTTGAATTCCATCTGCCACTTCTCAGCCCAGTTTTGCATCCTATCAATGTCTCACTGTTACCTCTGATAGCCCTCCACACTATCTACAACACCTCCAACCTTTGTGTCATCAGCAAACTTACTAACCCATCCTTCCACTTCCTCATCCAGGACATTTATAAAAATCATGAAGAGTAACGGTCCCAGAACAGATCGCTGAGGCACTCCAATTGTGACTGAACTCTTTGCCTGCTGTGGGAAGCCAGTTCTGGATCCACAAAGCAATGTCCCCTTGGATCCCATGCCTCCTTACTTTTTCAATAAGCCTTGCATGGGGGTACCTTATCAAATGCCTTGCTGAAATCCATGTACACTACATCTACTGCTCTTCCTTTATCAATGTGTTTAGTCACATCCACAAAAAATTTAATCAGGCTTGTAAGACACGACCTGCCCTTGACAAAGCCATGCTGACTATTCCTAATCATATTATACCCCTCCAAATGTTTATAAATCCTGCCTCTCTGGATCTTCTCCATCAACTTACCAACCACTGAGGTAAGACTCATTGGTCTATAATTTCCTGGGCTATCTCCACTCCCTTTCTTGAATAAAGGAACAACATCCACAACCCTCCAATCCTCCGGAACCTCTCCCGTCCCCATTGATGATGCAAAGATCATCGCCAGAGGCTTATCAATCTCTTCTCATCCGGTCCCGGCGACTTATCCAACTTGATGTTTTCCAAAAGCTCCAGCACATCCTCTTCCTTAATATCTACATGCTCAAGCTTATCAGTCTGCTGCAAGTCATCACTGCAATCAGCAAGATCCTTTTCCATAGTGAATACTGAAGTAAAGTATTCATTAAGTACCTCTGCTGTTTCTTCTGGTTCCATACATACTTTCCCACTGCCACACTTGATAGGTCTTATTCTTTCATGTCTTATCAACTTGCTCTTCACATACTTGTAGAATGCCTTGGGGTTTTCCTTAATCCTGCCGGCCAAGGCCTTCTCATGTCCCCTTCTGGCTCTCCTAATTTCCTTCTTAAACTCCTTCCTATTCGCCTTATAATCTTCTAGATCTCTAACATTACCTAGCTCTCTAAACCTTTTGTAAGCTTTTCTTCTTGACTAGATTTATCACAGCCTTTGTACACTACGGTTCCTGTACCCCACCATAACTTCCCTGTCTCATTGGAACGTACCTGTGCAGAACTCTACACAAATGTCCCCTGAACATTTGCCACATTTCTTCTGTACTTTTCCCTGAGAACATCTGTTTCCAATTTAAGCTTCTGATTTCCTGCCTGATACCCTCGTAATTTCCTTTATTCCAATTAAACATTTTTCTAACTTGTCTGTTCCTATCTCTCTCCAATGCTTATTGTAAAGGAGATAGAATTATGATCACTTTTCCCAAAATGCTTTCCCACTGAGAGATCTGACACATGACCAGGTACATTTCCCATTACCAAATCAAGTACAGCCTCTCCTCTTGTAGGCTTACCTACATATTGTGTCAAGAAGCCTTCCTGAGCACACCTAACAAACTCCACCCCATCTAAACTCCTTGCTCTAGAGAGATGCCAATCGATATTCGGGAAATTAAAATCTCCTACCATGACAACTCTGTTATTATTACACCTTTCCAGGGTCTGCTTCCCTAACCGCTCCTCGATATCCCTGTTACTATTGGGCGGCCTATAAAGAAACACCCAGTAAAGTTATTGACCCCTTCCTGTTCCTAACCTCCACCCACAGAGACTCTGTAGACAATCCCTCCATGGCGTCCACCTTTTCTGCAGCTGTGACACTATCTTTGATCAACGGTGCCATTCCCCCACCTCTTTTGCCTCCCTCCCTGTCCTTTCTGAAACATCTAAAGCACGGCACTCGAAGTAACCATTCCTGCCCCTGAGCCATCCAAGTCTCTGTAATGGCCAGCATATCATATCTCCAAGTATTGATCCATGCTCTAAGCTCATCCGCTTTGTTCACAACACTCCTTGCGTTAAAATAAACCCATCTCAAACCTTTGGTCTGAGCGGGTCTCTTCTTTATCACCTCTTGCACTGTCTACAAGCTTTTTCTATTTGTGAAGCCAACTTTCTCTTCCCCAGTGCCTTCAGTTCGGTTCCCACCCCTCAACAGTTCTAGTTTAAACTCTTCCCAGTAGCCTTAACAAACCTGCCCGCCAGGATATTGGTCCCCCGGGATTCACGTGCAACCTGTCCTTTTTGTACAGGTCACACCTGCGCTAAAAGAGGTCCCAATGATCCAGAAATCTGAATCCCTGCCCCTGCTCCAATCCCTCAGCCACGCACCTCCACTTCATTCTCTTCCTATTCTCAATGTCGCGTGGCACAGGCAGTAATCCCGAGATTACTACCTTTGTGGTCCTGCTTCTGAACTTCCTTCCTAACTCCATGTACTCTTTTTTTTTTAGGACCGCTTCCCGTTTCCTACCTATGTCATTGGTATAAATATGTACCACAACCTCTGGCTGTTCTCCCTCCCACTGCATGATATCTTGGACGCGATGTGAAACATCCCAGACCCTGGCACCTGGGAGGCAAGTTACCATCTGAGTTTCTTTCCTGCATCCACAGAATCGCCTGTCTGATCCCCTCACTATAGAGTCCCCTATCACTACTGTCTTCCTCTTCCTTTCCCTACCCTTCTGAGCCACAGGGCCATACTCTGTGCCAGAGGTACGGCTTCTAATGCTTCCCCCAGGAAGGCTGCCCCCCCCCAACAGTACTAAAACAGGAGTACTTACTGTCAAGGGGTACAGCCACAGGAGTACTCTCTAGTATCTGACTCTTCACCCTCCCCCTCCTGACTGTGACCCACTTGTTTGTCTCCCGTGGCCCCGGTGTGATCACCTGCCTATAAACTCCTTTCTGTCACCTCCTCACTCTCCCTGACCAGGCGAAGGTCATTGATCTGCATCTTCAGTTCCTTAACACGGTCCCTTAGGAGCTGCAGCTCGACACACCTGGTGCAGATATGGCCATCCGAGAGGCTGGGAGACTCCAGGACCTCCAACATCTGACACCGAGCACAGAAAACTGGCCTTACACACATACTTCCTCCTTTCCACAAATAACACTGGTAAACCTACCTCGCCTCGTCCCGTTACCGCCTAAGCCCGTTGAGCCAAAGCCCTATCACTCTGCTGCCTGCTGGATATGGCGGACTTTTTAAACCGTCTGCGCTCTACTGGCTGACGTCACGTGCCTGCGCAGTCTTGCCTCTCTTTTACCCTGAGTGGTTAAAAACTGCCCTCGCTCCAAAAATCAACCGTTCACTCGCAGCCTTCTTGCTCCGAGTGAGAATAAACACCGCCTATCCAACTATGACCCTCCATTGCATGCAATATTCTGGGTGAATCCGTTTAGTATATCTCTCTGTTGCTGAACATCCTTACTTAGTCTGGCGACCAGAAAGGACTGGTGTTCCTTTTTCTCTGGAGGCTGAGAAATGACTTTACAAATGTATATAAAATCTTTAGATAGGGGTATTATAATCATGAGGCACAGATGGGGTTGAATCTTCACAGTCATTTTCCAAGGATAGGGAAGTTTAAAACTAGAGGATATAAGTGTGGGGATGGATGGTGTTAAAAGGACGTGAGCAGCAAATTTTCTACACAGAAGATGGTGGGTATGTGAAACAAGGTGCCAGAGGAAGTGGTGGAGGCTCTTACAATTGCCACATCTATGAAGTCGTCAGACAGGTACATGGATAGGAAAGGGGCAGAGATACAGTGCAGGGCAAAAGTCTGCATGCCGCATATACTGCACCCTACATACTGTATATAGTGTCTAAAACTTTTGCACAGACATTATTTATCCACATGGAGCAGAGATTGGCAGAAGCAAAGGATGTTGGGAATGGTAGTAGTAGAGGGGTGTGGGACAGGTGGCAGAGAAGGAGTGCCAGAGGTTTGGGGGGTAGCACAGGTGCAGACATACCTAGTCCTGAGACACCAGGCAAGGTCATTTGATTCCAAACAATTGGTTTATTGATAATTACAGAATGCCTTTCTGGTGCTTCCTGCTCCCTCCCCTCTCCCTTCCCCTTTTAGTCATAGTCATAGTCATACTTTATTGATCCCGAGGGAAATTGATTTTCGTTACAGTTGCCCCAACCAAGAATAGAGTATAAATATAGCAATATAAAACCATAAATAATTAAATAGTAATATGTAAATTATCTAAGCAACATTTTCAGTACGCTGGATGAACTCAGCAGGTCCGGCAGCATCAGTCAGAAACGATGAGTCGACGTTTCGGGCCGGAACCCTTCATCAGGACTGAAGAATGGAAGACGGGGAAGGATTTGAAGAATGCTCGTAGCGTCAGTTGATAGACCAATAATTTGAAAGACAAAGGGGTGGGGGAGGGGAAGCATTGACGTCATAGTCCTGAAAACAATGGGTGGTAGAAGAAGGAGGCGGAACCATGAGGGAGCTGGGGGAGGGGGTAGAGTGAAATGGGGATAGAGGAAGGGAGGGGGAGGGAATTACCGGAAGTTGGAGAATTCTATGTTCATACCAAGGGGCTGGAGATTACCTAGACGGTATATGAGGTGTTGCTCCTCCAACCTGAGTTTAGCCTCATCATGGCATATATGTAAATTATGCCAGGAAATAAGTCCAGGACCAGCCTATTGGCTCAGGGTGTCTGACCCTCCAAGGGAGGAGTTGTAAAGTTTGATGGCCACAGGCAGGAATGACTTCCTATGACGCTCTGTGTTGCATCTCAGTGGAATGAGTCTCTGGCTGAATGTACTCCTGTGCCCAACCAGTACATTATGTAGTGGATGGGAGACATTGTCCAAGATGGCATGCAACTTGGACAGCATCCTCTTTTCAGACACCACCGTCAGAGATTCCCCACCAAGATTCCCCAATTTTTGGCTCCCTTACCATTCTCAGTCCCCTGTAGGGACCCAGATCAGAATCAGGTTTATTGTCACTCACATATGTCATGAAATTTGTTTTTCTTTGAGGCATCAGCACAGTGCAATACATAAAATTACAACAGTACTGTGCAGACATCTTAGAACCCTAGCTATACATACGTGCCCAAGACTTTTGCACAGAAGTGTACGTGTCAAATGCAACTAAATGGGAGCAGCCCAGCCTGGTGATGGAATCTGGACTACAGTCTGCTGGAAGAACTTGTACAGCATCTGTGGAAGGAAGGGAATTATTGTCATTTTGAGTCGAAATCCTGCACCAGGATTGAGAGTGGAGAGACAAGATGGCCAGTGTAAAGAGGAGTTAGGGAGTAGCAAGAAACAAAGTTAGAAATCAGTGCCAGGTAGGTGGAGGCAAAAAGAGAGAGGAAAATAGAGAAAATAAAATCAACAAGTAGTGGAGAGAGAGAAGTGTAAATTTAGGAGACAGCTGCTGGAGGAAGATAGGCAGATCACTAACAAGAAAAAATCTGCAGATGCTGGAAATCAAAGTTATACACACAAAATGCTGGAGAAACTTAGCAGGCCAGGTAGCATCTTTGGAAAAGAGTACAGTCGCCATTTTGGGCTGACACCCTACATCAGGATGGGTAATAGGAAATTAGAAGTCAGAGAAAGAAGGTGGAGGAAGGAGAGGAAGAGGTACAACGTAGTAGGTGATAGGTGAAACTGAGAGAGGGGGAGTGGTGAAGTAAAGAGCTGGAATGTCAATTAGTGAAAGAGATAAAGGGCTGGAGATGGGGGAATCTGATAGGAGCCCCAGAGGGATGTGATGGGCAGGTAAGGAGATAAGGTGAGAGAGGGAAATGGTAGTGGGGAATGTTGAAGGAGAGGGAGGAGGAGGCAATTACCCAAAGTTCAAGAAACCAATGTTCAAGGCATCAGGTTGGAGGCTACCCAGACGGATTGTACTCCAACCTGAAGTGTGGCTTTGTCGTGGCAGTAGAAGAGGCCATGAACTGACATATCAGAATGGGAGTGGGAAGTTGTATTAAAATGGGTGGCCACCAGGAAATCCCACTTTTTCTGGCCAATGGAGTGTAGCTGCTTGACGAAGCAGTCGCACAATCTACATTGAGTCTCACCGATATATCGGAGACCACACTGGCAGCACTGGATACAGGCTCCAGTAGACTCACAGGTGAAGTGTCGCCTCACCTGGAAGTACTATTTGGGTCCCTGGATAGTAGTGAGGTAGGATGTGTAGGGACAGGTGTAGCACTTGTTCCGCTTGCAAATTAATTGCCAGGAGGGAGATCAGTGGGGAGGGACAAGGAAGTAATCCCTGTGGAAAGCAGGAAGTGGGGGCAGTGAAAGATGTGCTTGGTGATGGGATCCTGTCAGAGATGACGGAAGTTGTGGAGGATTATGTGCTGGATGCAGAGGCTGATGGGGAGGTAGGTGAGGACAGGAGGAGTGAGGTGATGGGTGGATGGGGTGAAGGCAGATGTATGTGAAATGGAAGAGGTGGGTGAGAGCAGCAGCGTTGGAAGGGGAAGAGGAGCTCCTTTTGTTGAAGGAGGACATCTCATTAGTTCTGGAGTAAAAAGCCTCATCCTGACAACAAATGTGGTGGAGACAAAGGAATTGAGAGCAGAAAATGGCATTTTTATAAATGACGGGGTGGGAAGAGGTCTAGTTCAGGTAGCTGTGAGATTCAGTGGGTTTATGAATGATAATAGTGGATAAGCTGTCTCCAGAGACAGAGAGGAAGCGGAGAGAGCAATATTCCCTCTAATTTGTGCAAAAATTGTGTGCGCAAAAATCTTGTGCTGTGCAGTTTTTTGTCCAGTGACAACACCATGAGCACACTGAATAATTTCTTCTATATAAACAGTATAAATTTATAAATCAAAAATTTGCAGACAGATCATCACAAACTCCACGTTGTCAGCACTGCTCGCATCAGAAACTGGAAAAGGAAACGTGATTGTGTTTGATTGTGAAATATACTTAACATGCCAACAAGGTAGAGGGTGACAAACATCTGCGCACAGTTTTAATTCCTTTGTGTGCTAATAGCAAAAGATGTGTGCACGTGCACACCTCAGAGGGAACATTGGGAGGGAGGTGTCAGAAATAGACCAGGTAAATTTGAGGGCAGGGTGAAAGTTAGAGGTAAAGTTGATAAAGTCGATGAGCTCAGCATGGGTACAGGAAGCAGCACCAATGGAGTCGTCAACGTAGCGTAAGAAGAGTTGGGGAGTGATGCCGATATAGGCTTGGAACAGACTGTTCCACATAGCTGACAAAAAGATAGACATGGCTGACACCCATGCAAGTACCCACAGCTACACCTGAGGGGCTTCAGGGTCCCTGTGCCCACCATCCTACTAGCGAATGTGCAAGCCATGGCGAACAAGGTGGATGATCTTAAAGGGAGACTCACCTACTGCAGGGAGATGCAGAACTGCTGTGTATTCTGTTTCACCGAGACCTGGCTCTCCCCTGCCACCTCCAACTGTGCCATCCAACTGGAGAGATTTTCGATCCATCGGATGGACCGCACGGCGTCTTCGGGCAAGACGAGGGGAGGTGGTGTCTGCCTACTGACCAACACTGCGTGGTGCTCGGACACAGTGGCACTGACAAGCTCCTGCAGCCCAGACCTGGAACACCTGTCGGTGAAGTGTCGTCCCTACTATCTGCCACGGGAATTCACCTCAGTCGTATTGACAGCGGTCTACATTCCCCCCCAGGTGGATGTGGAGTGTGCTCTGAACATACTGTATGCCAACATCAGTGAACTTCAGACCAGGTATCTGGAGGCTTTGCTCATTACAGCCGGGGACTTTAACCAGGCCAACTGCAGAAAGGCACTGCCAAGTTATACCAACCTGTCTCCTGCCCCACTAGAGGCCCGAATATACTTGACCACCGCTACGCAGCAGTCAAGGATGACTACCGTTCCGTCCCATGACCTCAGTTCGGAAAATCGGACCATCAGGCCATACTCCTCCTCCCAGCTTACAAACAGAAACTGAAGTGGGAGGTCACTGTGTCAAAAGTGGTGTTGTGTTGGACGGAGGAAACGGATGAGGTCCTCCGTGGCTGCTTTGAATCGGTGGACTGGTTAGTATTCAAGGACTCGGCAGCTAACCTTGATAAGTATGCCTCAGCTGTCACGGACTTTATCTGGAAATGCACAGAGAACTATGTGTCTCGCAAGACGATCCAGGTATTCCCTAACCGGAAACCTTGGATGAATTATGAGGTCAAGTCCCTTTTGAAGGCTAGAGCTGCGGCTTTTAGGTCCGGGGATACCAGTCACTACACGGAATCCAGGCATGAACTTCGGAAAGCCATTAAGGGCGCCAGGAGGCAATATCGAGCCAAGTTGGAAGCCCAGGCTAACCAGAGGGATGCCAGTAGACTATGGCAGGGTCTAAATGGGCGCAAAGAAAAGGCTGGGAATATCAATAACTGTGGCGCTTCTCTTCCTGACGAACTTAACATATTCTACACGAGATTCGAACAGAAGAGGAACATTCCACTCCCTCCAGATGAACTGGACCTGATGGCATCGAGATTCATCGCCACTGAGGAGGACGTTAGAAGGACCTTCCTGAAGGTAAATCCAAGGAAGACGATCGGCCCAGATAGCGTCCCGGGATGGGTTCTCCGGGCCTGTGCAAGCAAGCTAGCTGGAGTGTTTGCTGACATCTTCAACTGCTGCTTGCTTTAAGAAGGCAATGATAATTCCGCTGCCGAAGAAGACCAAGGTGGCATGCCTGAATGACTATCGACCTGTGGCTCTGACATCAATTGCTATGAAGTACTTCGAGAGATTGGTTATGGCACACATCAACCACAGCCTACCGGTCAACCTCGACGCTTTGCAATTCGCATACCGGAGCAACAGGTCAACAGCAGATGCCATCTCTCTGGCCCTACATTCCTCCTTAGAACACCTGGAGAATAAAGACACATATGTAAGGCTCCTTTTCATTGACTACAGCTCTGCCTTTAATACCATCATTCCAAATAAACTGATTCCTAAGCTCCGGAACCTGGGCCTTAGCACTCAGATCTGCAGCTGGATCTTCAACTTCCTCACAAACAGGACCCAGGCTGTAAAAATAGGGGACAAGCTCTCCTCTACAATCACTCTGAGCACCGGTGCCCCATAAGTCTGTGTACTCAGCCCCCTGCTGTACTCACTGTTCACCCATGATTGTGTAGCCAAGTTTCCATTATATGCTAAGTTTGCTGATGACACGACAATTGAAGGCCGTATCTCGGGTAATGATGAGTTTGAGTACAGAGAGGAAATTAAGAACCTGGTGGCATGGTGCGAAGACAATAACCTATCCCTCAACGTCAGCAAGACGAAGGAATTGGTCGTTGACTTCAGAAGGAGTAGCGGACCGCACAACCCCATTTACATCGGTGGTGCACAAGTGGAACAGGTCAAAAGCTTTAAGTTCCTCGGGGTCAATATCACAAACGACCTGACTTGGTCCAACCAAGCAGAGTCCACTGCCAAGAAGGCCCACCAGCTCCTTTACTTCCTGAGGAATTAAGAACATTTGGCCTTTCCCCTAAAACCCTCACTAATTTTTATAGATGCACCGTAGAAAGCATTCTGCTAGGGTGTATCACAACCTGGTATGGAAGTTGTCCTGTCCAAGACTGGAAGAAGCTACAGAAGATCATGAACACAGCCCAGCACATCACACAAACCAATCTTCCATCCTTGGACTCATTTTACACCACACGCTGTCGGAGCAGTGCTGCCAGGATAATCAAGGATACGACCCAACCAGCCAACACACTTTTCGTCCCTCTTCCCTCTGGGAGAAGGCTCAGGAACTTGAAGACTCGTACGGCCAGATTTGGGAACAGCTTCTTTCCAACTGTGATAAGACTGCTGAACGGATCCTGACCCGGATCTGGGCCATACCCTCCAAATATCCGGACATGCCTCTCGGTTTTTTTTTGCACTATCTTACTTTCCCTTTTTCTATTTTCTATTTATGATTTATAACTTAAATTTTTAATATTTACTATCAGTTTGTATTCCAGGGAGCAAAAAGAGCAGAATCAAATATCGTTGTGATGATTGTATGCTCTGGTATCAATTGTTTGGCGACAATAAGGTTTAAAGTATATAGTACACCCTTTCTTTGAAGGAAATGGCAGGAGCCTGATGAGAAATTATTGACCATGAGGACTAGTTCTGCCAGAAGCGGAGAGTTGTGGAGGAGAATTGGTTTGATCTGTTATCCAGAATGAATTGGAAGGCGTTGAGGTCCTCCTGATGGGGGAAGGAGGTGTACAGGGACTGGACATCCATAATGAAAATGACACTACCAGAGCCAGGAAGCTTGAAATCTTTGAAAAGATCAAGAGTTTATAAAGTGTCATCGATGTAGGTAGAAAGGAACTGAACCAGGAGGGATAAAACTGAGGCAAGGTATGTACATGTAAGTTTGGTGGGGCAGGAACAAGCAGAAAAAATGTGTCTACCTGGACGGGCAGGTTTGTGGATCTTGGGTAGGAGGTAGAAAAGGGAGTTTCAGGGTAAGGGAACTATGAGGTTGGTGGCAGTGGATGGGAGATTCCCAGAGTTAATAAAGTCGGTGATGTTGTGGGTGACAATGGCCTGGTGCTCCTTAGTGGGGTCTGTTCGTGTGGTAAGTAAGAGAAAGTGTCTGTAAGTTGCTGCCTAGCCTCTGCAAGGTAGAGCTCAGTCTGCCAGACTACTACAGCACCTGACTTATGTGCCGGTTTGATGCTGAGGTTAGGACTAGTGCGGAGAGAGCGGAGAGGAGTGCGTTCGAAAGGAATGAGGTTAGAATTGGAGAGAGGAGTGTTGAAGTTGAGATGGTTGATGTCTGATTGGCAGTTATCAATGGAAACATCCAGAGCAGGCAGAAGACCAGGGCGGGGTGTCCAGAAAGAGGAGGGGGGGGTTGAAGACGGAAGAAGGGGGTTATCGGTGTGTGCTGAAGAGACTTTGCGAAAGAAATAGGCTCAGAGAAGGAGGCGGCAGAGGAAGAGCTCAGCGTCATGGCGGGCGTGGAACTCACTGAGGTGTGCCCGCAGGGGGTCAAAGGTGAGGCCCTTGCTGAGGACAGAACTTTCTGCCTCAGAGAGGGGAAGGTTAAAGGGAAGTGTGAAAATGGAAGAGAACTAGGATCAGAGGGGGGAAGGTGGTTTGTCGTGTCTCAGCAGCAGGGAGGGTTGAGGTGTTTAGGAAAGGTGGGATGAGAGAAAGATGGAATCTCTGAGGATCTGATTTCTGATAAAGAGGTGCGATAGCGAGCAATAGATGGAAGCAGACGTGGGGGAGGAGGGAGAGTAACCAGTGTGTGAAGTGGGTGGATGAAACCAGAAGGGGTAAGGGAACAAACCCCAACCCATGCTAATATCCATTTCCTTCTAAAATCCTCTCCACCTCACCTGGCCTTGGTTCTCACCACATGGAAATAATTATCCTTCTTTTAACATGCTCAGTGCACGAGCGTAAGGTGAACTGTTCTTTCTGAAAGGGAACTGAAATATAAGCCATACAAGCAGAACAGTGCGTTGGCAGTCTATTATTACTTCCATTCAATAGGAAGACCTTGCAAGATCAGTGAATGAACCTCCTATGCTCCTATCAGAAACAAGAGAAAATCTGCAGATACTGGAAATCCAAGCAACACATGCGAAATGCTGGAGGAACTCAGCAGGCCAGGCAGCATCTATGGAAAAAAGTAAACAATGATGTCCTGATGAAGGATTTCAGCCCAAAATGCCGAAAGTTTACCCTCTTCCACATGTAAGGCTCTCAATAATACCGCACAGACTGTTAACTGTTAATTGCTTATTACCAAAATGGCTTCTCTGAGGTGTTATATTAAAATGGCTTCTCGTACTGTTAACTGCTGAGCAAGGAGTTCTCTGTAACAGCAATGTTTGGGTTATACAATGTGATAACGGAAACTGTTGGCGCATGGCCAAGTGGTTCAGGCATTGGTCTAGTGATTTGAAGGTCACTAGTTCAGGCCTTGGCTGAGGCAGCGTGTGTGTCCTTCAGCAAGGCACTTAACCACACATTGCTCTGCGAAGACACCGGTGCCAAGTTGTATGGACCCTAATGCTCTTCCCTTGGACAACATTGGTGTCGTGGAGAGGGGAGACTTGCACCATGGGCAGTTGCTGGTCTTCCATACAACCTTGCCCAGGCCTGCGCCCTGGAAACCTTCCAAGGTGCAAATTCATGGTCTCATGAGACTAACTAATGGAAACTGTATTCATTTGTTAGCCAATGGAAGTCATGTTCTGTTATCTTGTATATGTGTGCTGAGTTGAGGAGCGCGGGCTTTTTCGGGAGGCGAGCAGAGAGGACGAACATGTGAGGAACAGACAACGGTTCCAGTGCGGTGGATACCGGACCTTGGGGGTTCGGAGGGTGGCCGGAATCTCAGAAGGACTTT
This sequence comes from Mobula hypostoma, assembly GCF_963921235.1. NCBI lineage: Eukaryota > Metazoa > Chordata > Chondrichthyes > Myliobatiformes > Myliobatidae > Mobula > Mobula hypostoma. The sequence goes on along the minus strand of NC_086101.1, from coordinate 85,210,329 downwards.
GTGGATGGAATCGGAGGCGTGAGCTCCAACGTATTAAAATATTATGTGCACAAGACTAATAAGTTACTTATTTGGCGCCTTTTCTTTTAGTTGTTGCTACTAACTCATCACCAAAATTTGCTATAAAGTATAATTCTTTACTCGCACTTTGTATATTATTTCATATTTGTGTCATGGCTGATCATTGGGCGATTCACACCTTATCTGCACCAAAGCATTTGCATTGTTTGGCGGGCTCGATGGGCATTCACCCTAGGCAACGGGAGTCAGTGGGGCAAAGGCCGTTACATTTGGGGGCTTGTCCCATGGATTTGAATTCTGCCAGGATAAGGGGTAAGTCGCCCGGGTTAAATTAAAAGGGATGGACACGGATAAGATTGAACTTTGGTGTGAGATCAAGGATGTCCCGGTTCTCATGCCTGTGTATTAAGTGGGGTGAATATATGTACATCAGATGATGTGTTAATTCGATGTTTGAGTACGGTCAGAGCTATCGGTAAGTTTGAGATTGTAAGCAGAAAGATTGGTAAAACGGGGGACTCAGTCTCTGTGCTGGTACAGACGGGTGCTGACGTCAAGGATATGGGACTGCCCCGTCTATCGGTGACGTAGGTGAGGCGGGGCCATGGGGCGTGCATGCTGTCATGGAGGACGGGGTTGAAGAGACACCAGAGGAGTTGCCTGAAGCTAGGGGTGGAGATTTTAGCAAGTGGGTCCAATCGTTTTTGAGGGATGAAGGAAGGGAGTGGTCAGATTTGAAGGATGTAATTAGTTCTCATTCCCCATGGAAGAGGTGGGCTCTGATTTGGCCTCAGCCATGAACTCTTTGGTGAACAGGGCGCTGGGTCTGCGACAGAAGTTAAGAATATTCTCAGGGTGGGTACCCATCCCCGAGGAGGAGGATGATTACGAGTCCTGGATAGAATATACCTCTCAGCTGCTAGGTGAGTGGCAGTGTTCTGAGGAGGAGAAGTGGCAAAGATTGGGGGACTGTTTGAGAGGGGCAGCAGCTGAGGTGGTGACAGGGCTGAGAGTTAATCACCCCCTGGCTTCTTGGAAGGAGTGTCTCGTCGCCCTAGAGGAGGCGTTTGGGCTTACTGGAAGCCCGGTGGAGCTTTTAGGGGGGGGATTCAGAATCTGCGCCAGGAGAAAGGGGAAAAGCTTTCTGAGTATCTTCTCCGACTTGACCGTAGGCTAAATTGATTGAGGCGCCGGGGGGATCATTTCGGCAGCTGAGGTGGATCGGATAAGGATCGACCAGGTAGTCAGGGATGCGCAGAGACATGATGCGATCGCTAAGAGCCTCCGGCAGTCTCGTAGAACGTGTTCCCCCACCGCCCCCGGTCTTTTGTTCAGTTGCTCAGAGAGGTCAGGGAGGAGGAGGACGAATTGGAAGCGGAAGAGGGCTCCGTTAACAAGGTACAGTCCTTGGTAGTAGCCCCTTGTGGTGAAATGACTGGGGCCAGCTCCATGCGGGAGACACATAAGGGGGTCGCGGCAGGTGGGGACCCTCCATGGGAGGGGACTAGCGGAAAAGGTCCCTCCCAGAAGGGCCGGACAGCACTGAGGCAGGCGGAGGCTGGGGTCCTGCGAGGCGAGGCGTGTGCTATAACTGTGGGGAAGAGGGGCACTTCAGGCGGGAATGTGAACAGCAGGGAACCCCTCGGAGGGAGAGTCCCCGGGTGTCCCAGCAGGAAGCGAGGTCAGGAAACTTAGAGGAGACTCAGTAGGGGAACTGGAGCCTCTGGGAAAATACATTCCCAACAATGTGCCGCGGGACCCTCGAGAGGAAAAGACCCTATCCCAAAAGGATTGGGGGGGCCCCAATCCAGTGTGTCGATACGAATAGAGGGGATAGATGTAAAAGCTTGACACGGGGTCGCAGGTCACATTACTGTACCAGTCGTTCTACAATCAGTATCTGGCGCATTTACTGCTGACACCTTTCAGTAACTGGAGATTTGGGGCAACAGTGATGGTGATTACCCGTACGATGGCTATTTGTCTGTGAAACTGGAGTTCCTGGAAGCTGAGGTGGGGGTGTCTGAGGCTCATGAAGCCCTGGTACTGGTGTGCCCAGACCCCGGTGAGACTGGGGCTGTGTCAGTTGTGGTGGGGACCAACACCCCTATTGTGCGGGGACTCCTGGAAGCCTGCAAGGAGAAAGTGGGTGAAGACTTTTTGGAGACCCTGTTAGTGCACCCAGTGTTCCGAGCTGCTTTTGAGGAAGCGTGGGGTAGCCCTGGGCCGGACGCGACATGTGAATGAGGCACTGTGTGGTGTGCCTAGGGTGGTGCGGCCGGGTGAAGTAAGATTCAAGATTCAAAAAACTTTTTTGTCATTCTAACCATACATTAGCTCTGCAGGACAGAATGAGACAGCGTTCCTCAGGGGCAGTGCAATCATAACATAACAAACGCAACACTAAATGATAAACATAACAATAAATAGTAAAACACAACAGCCACATGTCAGTTAAATCAGTTATAAGTGCACAGTGCAAGTTAAAAGTGTCCAAAGCAGAGTCAGGTAGAGCAGCTATTTAGCAGTCTGACTGCCTGTGGGAGGAAGCTGTTTCGTAGCCTTGTGGTTTTAGTTTTGATGCTCCTGTAATGTTTGCCTGATGGCAGAAGAACAAACAGTTCATGGAGAGGGCGTGAGGGGTCTTTAATAATGTACCGTGTCTTCTGGAGGCATCGACTCTGGAAGAGGTCTTGGACACCTTCTCTGCTCCCCTAACCACCCTCTGCACGGCTTTTTTGTCAACAACACTGCAGCTGGAGTACCAGGTTGTGATGCAAAAGGTCAGCACACTCTCAACCACGCCTCTGTAGAATGCAGTTAAGATGTTAGTGAGGAGTGATGCTTGTTTAAGCTTCCTCAGGAAGTGCAATCTCTGCTGGGCCCGTATCATAATCCCAGTGGTGTTCCTGGACCAGATGATCCCTAGATTCCCCGGGAGTGCCTGAGGGTGAAGCTCTTTTAGTGGATAGCCTGGAAGATCTCGAAAGGGAGTCGAGATTCCCTGCTGGGGTGCTGGTGAGACCCGAGTTGCAAAAGCCCTCGGTGGTGCAGGCACGCAGGCTAGTGGTGATCGTCAGGAGCACTACTGCACGGGAGGTCACCTTTAAGCGAGGGATGCCTCTGGCGCATTTGCTCCCGGTGACGGTGATACATAGTGCCCCCATGAGGCCAGTTGGGGGAGAGCAGTTGGGAAAAAGGCCTAAGTTGACTGCTGAAGCTTTTAACTTTGGGGCATCACCTGTACCGGAGGGTTGGAAGCAGAGGCTGGTGGAGAAGATGTTGACGATGACAGATGTTTTTCCCTTTGATGAGTTTGATGTGGGTTGTTCCAGGGGCACTCGCCACACCATATGGGTGACTGAGGATACTCCGTTTAGAGAACGATCACAGCGACTGGCCCCTGCAGATGTGGAAGACATGCGGCAGCATTTGGGCAAGTTGAAGGTGGCTGGGATCATCACGGAGTCCTGAAGCTCATATGCGTCTCCTATCGTAGTGGCCCAGAAGAAGAATGGGAAGGTTTGTATGTGTGTGGACTATAGAACACTGAACAGGCGCACAGTCCCAGATCAGTACACGGTCCCCTGGCCTGTCTGAGTGGGGCAAAGTGGTTTAGCGTGCTGGGTTTGAGGAGGGGGTATTACCAGATCCCGATGAGCGAGGCCAATAAGGAGAAGACAGCTTTCATTTGCCCTTCGGGCTTTTACCAGTTCGAACGGATGCCCTAGGGCATATCGGAGGCCCCTGCCACCTTCCAGAGAGTCATGGAGAAGACACTGGTGGATATGAACCTGCTCGAAGTGCTGGTATATTTGGATGACCTCATAGTATTTGGATCCACCTTGGAAGAACACGAAGTGAAGCTAATGAAGGTTCTCACCCGGCTGAAGCAGGAAGGGGTGAAGCTTTCACTGGACTAGTGCCAGTTCTGCCAGATGTTTGTTAGCTATGTTGGACACATTGTCTTGAGGAATGGTGTAGTGACAGACCCGGCTAAGATCGAAGCAGTGACCACCTGTCCGAGGCCCCGGACCTTGAGTACTCTGCGCTCGTTCCTAGGGTTCTGTGGGTACTATTGGAGATTCGTGAAGGGCTATGCCAAGGTGAGTCATCCCTTGAACCAGCTTCTGCGTGGCTACCCTCACCTGGGACAGAGGGGGAAAGGGGGGAAAGGACGGGAAGTGGGAGAATATTTGAACCCATCAGAGCCCTTTGCACAGAGATGGGATGGCAAGTGTAAAGCGGCTTTCCAGTTACTGAAGGAGATGCTGACTCAGGTGCCAGTGCTGTCTTTTGCAGACACCCGATTGCCTTATGTGCTACACACAGACGCCAGTCATGAGGGGTTAGGGGTCATTCTATATCAGGATCAGGGCGCTGGCCTGAGGCCTGTAGCGTTTGTCAGCTGGAGTTTGTCACCTTCAGAGAGAAACTATCCCACTCACAAGTTGGAGTTCCTGACGTTGAAATGGGCGGTGGTGGATAAGCTGAGTGATGATCTCTACAGGGCCAAGTTTGAGGTGAGGACGGACAACAACCCGCTGACTTACATCTTGACCTCGGCGAAACTGGATGCCACAGGCCATTGGTGGTTGGCAGCTTTGTCTTCATACGATTTCAGCCTGAAATACCGGCCGGGGAGCCGGAATGTCGACGCGGATGCTGTGTTCCGACGGGGGCATGAGGAGCTGGGGAAGAACGAGGAGTGGGATAGTGTTCCCGCATCCGGGGTGAAGGCGATGTGCCAGTTTGCTATCACCCCTGCAGGCTGAGGAGAAGTAGAGGCCAGATCGAGCAGTGGGCTCATTGGGGGCATCTGATGATGCTCTGCCCCTGGTGCACTGTGATATGTCTGCTCTGAAGACCATGCAGCTGCCAGGGTTAAGCCCTGGGGATGTGGCCGCCGCGCAGCAAGATGACCAAGACATAGGCCCGGTCTGGCATGCCGTGGAAGAGGGGGATGTGATATGGGTGGAGAAGGCTAAGCACGGTCCTGTGTCCCTGTTACTGAAAGAATGGCATTGGTTGAGGTTGAAGAACCAAATGTTATACCGGGTAATGTCACCCCCGGACCGACCTCGGTGTTGGCAGCTGGTCCTGCCGGAGAAGTATCGGAAGGTTGTGTTGAAGTCCCTCCATGATGACTCTGGACATCTGGGGGTGGAAAAGACCTATGAATTGCTCAAGGATCGGTTTTACTGGCCCTGAATGAGGACGGAGGTTGAAGAGTACTGCAAGTCCTGCATTCGTTGCATACGACGGAAGACGCTGCTCAGGCAGTTTGCCCCTTGTCCCATTTGCAGAGTGTGAGGCCTTTGGACCTGGTATGTATGAGTTTCCTGTCCATAAAACCCAATGCCAGCAACATGGCAAATGTCTTGTTCATCATGGATCACTACACCAGGTATGCTCAAACTTTTCCTACCAAGGATCAAAGGGCGACTACAGTGGCAAAAGTGCTATGGGAGAAATACTTAGATTAGATTAAATTAGATTATGAGGACACGCTGTCGTCTTTTATTGTCATTTAGTAATGCATGCATTAAGAAATGATGCAATATTCCTCCGGTGTGATATCACAGAAACACAGTCCAGACCAAGACTGAAAAACTGACAAAAACCACATAATTATAACATATAATTACAACAGTTCAAGCAACATCCTAACTTGATAAAGAACAGGCCATGAGCATGGTAAAAAGTTCAAAGTCTCTCGAAAGTCCTACATCTCACGCAGACGGAAGAAGGAAGAAAACTTTCCCTGCCATACCCGACCACAGTCCGACTCTTGAGTCGTCTGAAAACTTCAAGCTCTGACCAGCCCTCTGACACCGAGTACTGAGCATCATCTCTGCCGAACGCTTCGACCCCAGCCCCAGTCGCCAACAGCAGGAAAAGCCGAAGATTTTGGGGCCTTCCCTCCGGAGATTCTCGATCGCACAGTAGCAGCGGCAGCGAACCGGGCATTTCAGAAGTTACTCCAGATGTTCCTCCATGCTGTCACAGCTGTCTCCATCAAATCAGAATTGTGCACGGCATCCTACTTACAAATACGATATCATTCGCCGGAGAGGCTACACGCACTGCGTTGCGCCGCCATCTTCTCTTTCCTCCTCCATAATGTATTTTGTTCATTATGGTCTTCCTCGGCGGATACGTAGTGACCAGGGACAAGACTTTGAGAGCAAACTCATTTATGAGTTACTGGGCATGCTGGGGGTTGAGAAATCGAGGACCACATCCTATCATCATCCACAGGGTGATCCCCAGCCGGAAAGGTTCAATCAGACGCTATCAGACATGCTCGGGACTCTGGAGATCAGCAAAAAGAATCATTGGAGTCAACATATTGGGCATCTTGTTCTCTGTTACAACTGTACACGCAATGAAGTTACTAGTTACTCGCCCCATTATGTTATGTTTGGACGCGAGGCAAGGTTACCCATTGACCTTTGTTTCGGGACTGATGCGGGTGAGGTGTCGCCGAAGCCTTACTTGAAGTATGTGTCTGATATGAGGCAAGAGCTGAAAAGAGCCTACGAGTTGGCCGGGGAGGCTGCCGCCTGGCAGAATCGGGGAAATAAGAGGAGGTACGACCAGAAAGTAAAGTTCTCTCTACTCCTGCCGGGAGACCGAGTACTCATCAGGAATCTGGAATTACCGAGAAAACACAAACTGGCTGATCGTTAGGCAGCCACGCCCTATGTGGTGGAGCGTCAGATGCTAAACCGGCTGGTTTTCCGGGTACGACTTGAGGATGGAAAGGGGCCTGTTAAGATTCCCCATCGGAATCACCTGTTGCCCCTGGGGCAAGATGTGCAGGTAGAGCAGGAGCCTGACAAGGTGGCTGCACCCAGTATCAGGACTCTGCGTCCCTGCAGGGTGGAGGACGTGCCTACCCTGAGAGAGATGGGCCCGAGCCCAGCCCCTGTGAGGGATACTGATTTGGAGGATGATGACTGGGATGGTTGGTACATTCTGCCATTCGCTGATGCTCCCAGGATGGAGGAAGAGACTCCTGGCCTTTTTCCCACTAGGTTGAAAGGGCTAGTGAAGGGCAGTCTGTGGTACCGCAGGGCACTGAAGGAGAGGATGTAGGGCCTGAACCAGAGATAGAGGGTTCCGAGGTGCAGAGGGACTTGGGTGACCGCTTGGGGGAGTGTTCACCTCGTAGTTTCAAAGAGTCCCTTGCAGTATCCGAGGCAGAAGGGGTAGACGAGGGGGTACGTAGGCCTCAAAGGAGTCAAAAACCCCCAGAGAGGTTGGCCTACGTAGCACCCAGGGAACAAGGTGTGATCTCTACTGTTTTGGGGAGTCAGATCACTGCTTTCTGCACTTGGATTGGGTTGTGTGTTCTGCAGGAAGGAATGGCGAATTATCTGAACGTCATGAGGGCATGAGTTATTTCGGTGGGGGTGGGGAATGTAGGGCTCTCAGTAATACTAGATGGACTGTTAACTGTTAATTGCTTATTACCAAAATGGCTTCTCTGAGGTGTTATATTAAAATGGCTTCTCATACTGTTAACTGCTGAGCAAGGGATTCTCTGTAACAGCAATGTTTGGGTTATACAATGTGATAATGGAAACTGTATTCATTTGTTAGCCAATGGAAGTCATGTTCTGGACTCACACCTTATCCACACCAAAGCATTTGCATTGTTTGGCGGGGTCGATGGCTATTCACCCTAGGCAACGGGAGTCAGTGGGGCAAAGGCTGTTACACATAGATGCTGCCTGGTCTGCTGAGTTCTTCCAGCAGTTTATGTGTTGCTCCTGTGTTTTCTGTCCATCAAGGACTAAGAAGGCATTATAAAGTTGGCATAACATTTCCAGAAAAAGATACAAGCACCAGGGGGTTTGCAAAAGATTATTTGCCAGCTAGTAGCTAATTCTGTATTATGGATACAGAGGCTAGGGTAAGTTGTCAAACTGTGGCCCATTTAAGCATCTCAGATGGTTGAAAAATAATCTTTAATGAGTAAAGTTGTAATAGAAGTCACTTATACAAGCAAGTTAAAAGGTAGCTTCAAGTAGTTAGGAACCCAGTGAGTTCCAGGATTGTCAAACCCACTGAGTCAAAGTCAAATTACAAAACCCACGTTTATATTGTTTGAGGAATGTGATGAAATTGACAATCTTCTTTTCCTAAGGATTTGTATGCATGCAAATTTGACCTAGTCCTGTGATGTGTGGAGGTTTGCAGTTTAGAAATGGCTCCCTGCTTCTGGTGTTAATCCTTGGTTTCACTTTCCACTTTAACCCTCCTCTGGCAACTCAGCATCCCCACGTGCAGCCTCTCAGGCATATGTAAAACACCAGGACAAAAGCTTCTTGGCCCAAGATGTTGCCTGTTCATTCCCTCGGTAGGTGCTGCCTGACCTGCTGAGTGCCGCCAGTGCATTGTGTGTATTCCTGTAGATTCACAGCATCTGCATTACCTCTTGTGTCTATGTAAAGTACCTTCCCCCAGTGTGGCTCACTTGCATAATTGTTTCCCAACTACATCATTTTGTCTTTTATTGTAGTCGCTTTCATTTTGAACTAGGTACTGAGGAAGTTTCTTCAACCAGATGGCTGGAATGAGTCCCTTGGAAAATCAGATCAGTTTTTTGCTGGTCATCACTGATAATCTTTATCATGCACAGTCATAATGAACTTCATCATGTTTACAAATTTCTTGCGAAATATCAGACTATTTTTTAGTATTTTTAAAACATCCATCAATTATTTACCAAGTTTTACTACTTAATATTTAACAAATTGTGCCTGGGTGTGCTGTACTGAAAAAAATCTTTGTGATGCGTTTGCTATTTCTAGTAGATTAAAAGTGATGGACAGGGAGAATAATCCATGTATTCTGAGTTGAAAAGAAAGCTGAATCCCTAACCCAACCAGCAAGATTTATTGCATTTCTTTTAATGTCGGGTAGTGTGAGTCAAATGATTATGGCAGTATTTTCAACAGAATCAGAATAATTGATATACGTAGAAAAATTGAATTAAGTGTCATATCGGTGCATCTGAAAGCCCTTTTAATGATATCGATTTCACTGCCATATCGATTCAGCTGCCATGATGATTTATAATTGAGAAAAACAATGGAAGCCTGGATAAGGTAGCAATGTTAAATATCTAGCGTGCATACATGTGTGTTACCTTCCAGTTTGCAATGCCCAGTTCCTAACGATTGGTTTCATTCCCTTTTCAGGTGGAAGTGTTTAATATTCATTATCCTTGAAAGGATATTCAGTGGTATAAAAATATGCAACAGTTTCATTTGATGTGAAGTGGTTGAATTTAATGAGCAACAGACTCAAGGAAGATTTTAAGTAACAAAGAGTGAAATGTTTCAAATATATCAGTTTATTTTGAATGTTCTTTTGTGTAACAGTTAGAGTATTGTTGCTTTGATGAACCAGTGTTGAGAAGATTTTTAAAGCAAACACAATGTGCATTAGTTCTTTAAAAGTGCTGTAGAATTGAGAAACAAGATGGTGATCAGTTAACAAGAAAACACAGCTATCTGCAAAGACCCTGTTGAAACATCATTATATATAATAGCTGCAGAATGTCAAAGCTAGAACACTTAATTTGCCTCCTCTTGTGCCAAGATGAGGCTACCTTCGGGGTGGAGGAGCAACATCTTATATTCTGTCTGAGTACTGTCCAACCTGATGGCATGAATATCGATTTCTCCTTCTGATGAACAAATGCCCTCATCCTTCCTCTATTCCCCAATCTGATCTTTTACTTCTTCTCACGTGCCCACTACTCCCCCCCCCCCGGTGCCCCTTCTCCTTCCCTTTCTCCTACAGTCCCCTCTCCTCTCCTATCAGATTCCTCCTTCAGCCCTTGACCTTTCCCACCCACCTGACTTCAACTATTCCCTTCCTGCTAGCCTCTTTCCCCTCCCCCCACCTTTTTATTCAGGCATCTCCTCCCTTCTTTAGTCTTGAAGAAGGGTCCTGGCCTGAAACATTGACTGTTTATTCTTTTCCTTAGATCCTCCTTGATCTGTTGAGTTCCTTCAGTGTTTTGTGTATGTGTTGCTTTAGATTTCCAGCATCTGCAGACTTTCTCATGTTTGTGATTGGCACTAATTTAGATCCCAGTTAAGTCTGAAACTGACTGATGACCTTGAATAGGGCAGGCCATGAATTCCACCAGGAACATGCTAACAAAGTATAGTGTTCAAACAAGGTAAATTGGAACAATACACTGATTGTGAGATGAAGAACACAATGGAAGGATTGAAATATTCAGAAGATGATGTTCTTGAATGAAACAGGTTTTACACAAAATGCTAGACAATTCGTCTGAAGATCTCATTCAAAGAGTAGCTCATTCTGTGAGAATGTTAACAAGGCTGATTATGTGAAGCTAAATCTATAAAAGTAGCAGGGCAGTTTCAATAATTGAATAGTTTAAGAAACTGGTAGTTAGAAAGTAAGATCGAAAAGAAAAAATAAATTAATTTGGAGGGGAGGTGGAAGCAGAGAGAGAGAAAGAGATGTGTAACGGCAGGAGGAGAGAGAGCAGCGCGCCGCGCGTGCGCAGCCCTCCGGTGAAAACTGATATCGTGTCAGTTAAGTAGGGGCTGTGGACAACTCTGATTTGATAGAGACGGACGTGAAAGCACAGAGGAACATCTGGAGGAATTTCTGAAACGCTCGTTCGCTGCTATCGTTACTGCGCGGTCGGGAATCTTCTGGAGGGAAGACCTCAAAATCCCTGGCTTTGTCTGCTGTTGGCGACCGAGATTGAGGTCAAATCGCTTGGACAGAGACGGCGCTCAGTACTCGGTGTTGGAGAGCTGATTCGGAGGCTACTGTTGTAACTATATGTTATAATTATGTGGTTTTGTCAGTTTTTTCAGTCTTGGTCTGTCCTGTGTTTTGTGATATCACACTGGAGGAAATATTGTAATATTTCTTAATGCATGCATTACTAAATGACAATAAAAAAGGACTGTGTGTCTTCATGATCTAACCACAATTAAACTAAGAGATCCTGCGGTCAACAGGACATAGCAGAGTGAAATGAAATCCATGTAACAGGAGTGGTATTCTATGTTTGAACAGCAGTTTGTGGTTGTTGTCCTTATTGAATATTGCCAAGTTTGTCTTCCACTAGTATATTTTCCTTTATTGGCAGTCCAGTGGCATTGAGCCCAACTTGCTTCTGTTGTAGTTTTCCTTGTTGTCATGGAATGATATAATACTACAGCACAGAAACAGGCCCTTCAGCCCATCTAGTCTGTGCCAAACTATTAATCTGCCTAGGCCATAGCCCTCCCATCCATTTCTATCCATATTTCTCTTAAGTGTTGAAATCAAACCCAAATTCACCACTTCTACTAGCAGTTCGTTCCACACTCTCATCACTATCTGAGTGAAGAAGTTCCCTCTCATGTTCCCCTTTAACATTTCACTTTTCACCCTAAATCCATGACCTCTAGTCTCACCCAACCTCAGTGGAAAAAGACTGCTTACATTTACCCTTTTTATACCCCTCATAAATGTGCATACCTCTGTAAAATCTCCCCTCATTCTCCTACGTTCTAACTCAGGTTCTCAAATCTTGACAATGTCCTTATAAATTTTCTCTGCACTCTTTCAATCGTATTGTTATCTTTCCTGTAGGTAGGTAAACAGAACTGTACACAATGCTGCAAATAAGGCCTCGCCGATGTCTTGCACAACTTCAACATAACGTTCCACTCTGGTACTCATTACTTTAATTTATGATGGCCAATGTGCTGAAATCACTCTTTGCAACTCTACCTACTTGAAATCTGACAGTTTACAATGACTGGTACACCTTTGGACTGTGGGAGGAGAGTGGAGCACCCAAAGGAAGCACACACATTCACAAGAAAGGCTTGCAAGCTTTTTACGGAATGCGTCGGAATTGAACTCTGAACTCCGAAACTCTGTCATAGCATTGTGCTAATTACGTATTCATGTAAGCACTTGGGAGTGTAGTGGTATTGATTTCCCAGCAGAGGAATGGCTGCAGACGTCGTGGGCCTTGTTCAAACAGGACTCATGGCCATATGTCTCACTTGCAAACTGTTCAGGTTAAGGTGGCTGTACTGGTTGCTATAGTAACAAGCAAGTCTTGGGTTAGTTATAACTAAATCTTGAAGTCAAAAAGCAGTTAGTTGGCAAATATTACAGAATTTGCATGTGAGGTGGGAGGAAATGTTAGAAACTATTCTAAATTCATAATTGAAACAGAGAGCTCTCTGACTTGAGAACATCAGGAGTAATGGTGGTGTAGTGGTTAGTGTGATGCCATTACAGGTTGGGGCGTCAAAGTTCCATTCCAATGTCCTCTGTAAGGAGTTTGTACATCCTTCTTGTGATCACGTGGTTTCCTCTTGGTGCTCTGGTTACCTCCCACAGTCCAAAGACATACTATTTAGTAGGTTAATTGGTCTTTGGCCAATATGATCAGGCTCGAGTTGAGTTGGTGGGTTGCTGCTAGGAAATCCAGTGGGTCAGAAGAGCCTGTATCGTACTGTATCTGTAAATAAAAATAAAAATAACCAGGTTACTCCAAAGGTAAAGTTGCAGGGCTACAGAGAAATAGAACTGATGGGGTTGTGTTGGGAGCCGACAGGGGCTCCTGTTGTTTTTCTGTTGTAAGACCATGGAATGTAGTTAGCATTGAGATGTAAGTCTCAGGGCACAGAGACAGGCTCTCTGGCCCAGCATGACCATGATGACCATTATATCAACACATTTACCCACATCATGTCCGTATGCTTGCTCAAGTGCCCGTCTAAGTGTTCCTCAACTGTTGCGATTATATCTGATTCCACCACCTCCTCTGGCAAAGAGTTCCCCAGATATCCACACCTCCCGAAGTAACAAAATGTTCCCCACTGGTCCTCTCTAAATCTCCTCTCTCACCTTAAATCTGTGTCTCGTTTTAGCTATCGCCATCTTGTGGGGGGGGGGAGAGAGCGGGGTGGTATATAATGTACCATATTTGTTTTTATAATTTTATATACCTCTATCAGGTCAGCTTCGCTCCAGGGAAAACAAACCCAGCTATCTTCTCTCACCTCATAAATCAAGACAACCAGTCCATTGAACATCCTGGTAAATCTTCTCTGCACTCTCTCCAGCACAATCATATCATTCTTACAATATGGCAGCCAGAGCTGCACCAATAATTCAAGTGCAATCCTACCAGTGTATTGTAAAGTTGCAACATAATGGCTTAACTCCCTTATATATTTTATGTCCTACCCAATGAAAGCAAGCATGCCACATGGCTTGTTTTCCACCCTGTCCACCTATGTTGCCTCTTTCAAGGAACTGTGGACTTGTACCTCATGTTTCTTCTGTTCATTATTATTTTATCATTTACAGTACATGTTCTACCCTTATTTTACTTCCTGTCACCTCGCACAGTCGGATTATTTTCTGTTTGCCATTGTTCCACACAATTCTCTGAGTGATTGATATCCTGCCTTAGACAACCTTCTTTGCTATGTACAACACAATTAATTGTCATGTCACTTGCAAACTTACAAATTATACTTCCTACATTGACACTCAAGTCATAAATATATATCATGAATTTCAAGGTTTCTAGCAACATTCCTTGATTAATAATGGCATGGAGGGATATGAGCCTAATGCAAGCAGGTTTCCAGTCAGAAAACCATCTCTTCACACACTTGCAGTCTGTTTTCTGTCACAAATCAAATTTGGATCCAAATTGCCAGTTTTCCAGTGCTGTAACTTCCTGGGCCAGACTACCATGAGGGACCTTGTCAAAGGCCTTACTGAAGTCCACTCATATCATAACTACCACCCTGCCCTCAGCACATTTCAGAGTTACTATTTCAGAAAATGCTCAGTCAGATTACTGAGGCAGGATTTTCTGTGCGCAGTCGTATTGACTGGTCCTAGTCAGACCCCATCTTTCTAAGAGTGAATAAATCTTAGTACTTACAAATTTTTCCAGTAAGTTCCTTGCAACAGATGTGAGGTTCAAAGCCTAGTAGCCATCTGGCTTTTCCCCTTTTCCTTTTTGAACAAGGAGTAACAGCTGTAAAGTAGTAAGGACTGTTTTTGAATCCAGATTAGCAACCCTGACGTCATTGTAATAACAGAGAATATTGAAAAATTCAGCAGGTCAGGCAGCATCTACGGGGGGAAAAGGGTGTTGACATTTCAAGGACAATGTACAAAGGAGCTGGAGGAACATAGTGGGTCAGCTAGCATCCATGGAAATTTATGGAATTTAGTAGCTGCTAAGGCCCTCCAACTCCTCTGTGTTCCAAGATGCTCCAGATTTCCAGCATCCGCTGTCTGTTGTGTTCAAGGCTCTTCAGAAATGAGAGAGACACCAGTTAATTTGGGTTGCAGAGAAGGTGATGGGGTATGATTGGTGAAAGAGAGGAACCTTTTCAGCATTATACTGTTGCCACAATAACATGGCTGTTAGGATGACGCTGTTACAGCCTGGGATGTTGGGACGTTCAATTCCGATGTCATCTGTAAGGAGTCTGTACGCCCTCCCTGTGGAATGCCTGGGATTTCCCCGGGTGCTCTGGGGCTTTCCTCCCACAGTCCAGTGACGTAACGGTTAGTAGGTTAATTGGCTATTGTAAATTGTCCCATGGTTAGGCTAGATTAAAATTGGTGGTCGCTGGATAGTGTGGCTCAAAGGGCTGGAAGGGCCTATTCCGTGCTAGATCTCTAAATAAATGAATCAAAAAGCACTGAAATGAATTCATTTGGTCCATGCTGACCGGAATGAGTTTCTCTGCCAATCCACGATGTCTACAGCAGGCATCTGTCACTCTATACACTTGATCTTCAAGCACCTGTTCAAATGCCTTTTGAATGTTGTATCAGCCTCAGCCAGCTCCTCTAGCAACTGATAACTACCACCCTCTGTGTGAGAAGTGTAACTCTCAGACCTCCTTTTCACCCTGCCGCACTGTATTTCTCTGATAGAGTGAAATAATGGAGCAGTTCAGATTAAACTGCTTTGTTTGTGTAATTATGTTGCTAATATTCTATAGCCTGTGTCTGATGATCCTATCAAAAGTATTTAAACCTGATCAAGAGTCCTGGTCTAGAACATTGACCGCTTATTCCCCTTGCATAGATGCTACCTGACCTGCTGAGTTCCTCCGTAATTTAGTGTGTGTTCCTTAGGATCGCTAACATCTGCAGAATCTCTTTTGTTTATTATTTAAAGCTGACCACAAGGTTTGTTTTTAAAAACTATTTAAAGGTAATTGTATGTTTTCTGCCACATTAATCTGGCTGTCCTAATCAGGGATGTTTTACCACTGTTCAAAAAGACTTCAACAGAGGCAGGAATACACATGGTATAACACTACCTCAGCTTTTAGAACAAGCTCTGTGTTCTCGGGTGTAGAACCTTCCTGTGCAGATTCAGAAGAGACAAGAAGATTGCACATCTTCAATATACCAAGTTATTACTTCTGCTTAAAGACCCCCTCCCCCCCCATCCTGACTGTCCACCACCACTTCTCTCACAGCTGATCAGTGACAATAGCTATTCTCAAAGTGGCTTCCAGATTAAACTAAAATTCTTTAGATCTGACCACTAATACAGACAGAACAGCTATGTATACAGCCGATCTGGCACAGTGACAGCGGAGGAAAATACCCCTTCAAGACACCAAATATTTCTTGTCTATTTTAAAACAGTACCATCTGCTTACCAATTTCTCCTTTTGACATATTTGGATTGCCATTAAAATCCATACTTGTAAATAATTACTCAACATGCTTTTAGAATCATGGTCAACAGAGCTGTAGCAATTCATGTCAAATCACCTTCACATTGATACCAGCAAGTAAGTACTAATTGTTGTTGTAGAGTGATGTGAATAGGGTTTTTTTTTATATAAATAACAGAAATTGGCTTTTACGAGGGGTGATTGATTAGTTCGTGGCCTAAAGTAGAAGGAGTGAATTTTAGAAAACCTAGCACATTTATTTTTCCTACATTTACACACTTAGTCTAGCGGTCACGGAGCATATGGTTCTCTTCTTTGTAGAAGGCGATATCTTGGACCTCCAGAAGTGGTCCACAGCAGGGTTGATTGATAAGTTTGTGGCCTAAAGTAGGAGGAGATTAGGAGAAACTTCAAACTTACTGCATTTTCACTCAAAGAACATGTAACAAGAGCTGTATAACTCATCTCCTTCTACCTAAGGCCACAAACTTATCAATCACCCCTGCTGTGGACCACTTCTACAAAGAAGGGATCCGTATGCTCCACGGCAGCTGGATGAAGTGTGTACATGTGGGAGGAGACTATGTAGAAAAATAAATGTGTTAGGTTTTCTAAAATTGACTCTTTCTACCTTAGGCCATGAACTTATCAATCACCCCTCGTATTTCAATTAGTCTTCTATTAGTCTCACACATAGTTGTGAACATCTGCTAGGAGTACAACAACATATTTAGTAAGCCTGAATGATGCTGATTCTTTTTTCATATTTTGAAGTTGACCCAGCTTTGATAAATCCAGAAGAAGAATGTGTTTACTTATGCGGACACTCTCTTGGACTGCAACCGAAGAAAACAAAGGGTTATATTAACGAAGAGCTTGATATTTGGGCCAGAATGTAAGTGACATTTAGAAGTTTTCAGTAAAAGGTTTTTTAACCAGATGTCTGTTATATGGAAGCAGATTCACGGGTTCAGTAAGTGAAACAGCAGTTACTGATTGCAGGTATATACAGCCACTGTTTATTCACAACAAATAATGAAACATTTTACTGAGTGTAAGTCAAACAAGTACTCATCCACATCACTCAAACTATAGAAACTATAACACTAAGCATTCACTTATTAAACCTGCCCAAGTAACACAACACAATTAAACTAGCAGGAAATTAGGTATGCACCCAAAGCACAAGCCCCTCCCTCCATTAACTGTAACACTCCTTCCATATGGTTTCTCCAGGGCCTCCTGCCTGAAATGAGCTTGGGGCCAAGAGAGTGACTAGCGCGTGTGCGTTCACCTTTATATACCTGAAGGCCAGAAACCAATTGCAGGTGTTGCAGCACGGGACCAGAAACCGGTGCTGCAAGACACAGGAGCTAACCAGTAAGAAGGCAGCACTAACCAGTATGGTGGAAGTGACTTTCGGACCAGTTTTCAGTCAGCCAATAAGTTAACCTTCCACATTACAATGCCTGTCTATATATACAAGGTTCAAATTTTGGAAAAAAAAAGGGTTCTACGTAGGCATGGAGCAGTGGGGCACGTGCTGTTCTCAGTAGCATAATTTGTAATATCATTCACCCCGCAACAAGGTCAAACAGACTGAGAACTTTGTCTAGTTCCTGGAGCTAACCCAGTGTGAGAAGTATTGGCCACTAGCCAAGGTCACCTATTACACAATGAAGTTCACTGAACCTGCATTAAGTGGGTAGAAAGGACATCCAATAGTGGCCACTGTTCCCAAGTTTATTGAATGGTAACTGAACCTTGTCACTAGTTAGATATGTGGCTTTATCCATCCACCATCCTCCTTATCTTTTTAACGATTATTGCAAATATAGAGCATCCCAGCTCATTGCAAAGAAAGACTGTTCTATATAGTCTCACATACGCAAAATGCCACAGGGACTCAGCAGGTCAAGCAGCATTTATGGAGGGGAATAAATAGTCAACATTTTGGGCTATGACCCTTTATCAGGGCTCATACTGTAAGGTATGTTGCGGAAAGTGAAAGAGTTAATCTTTCAAGTTGATGCTGCCGACCCTGCTTAGAATTTCAATATCCTGTGTTTATTTTCTTTTCTATTTGCTTTTGTGAGATCATAAAATTCAATACTTATCCAAACAAGAAATGATCTAGTATGGATACTTCCTTGACTTCAGGATTTCTAAGGTCAATCAATACCCAATAGTCTGTAGTAAACTGAATATCTGAGGAATGTAAGCACTCTTGTAATGTAAGAGAATAGTGACTAATTAGCAATGAAATAATTCAGCAATCCGTCTTTGTCATAATGATTGAGTGATAATTACTGTTCTTCATCAAAATTGGTAGTTTGGAACTTGAGGAATAAAAAGATAGTAGTTTTGACAGTGCAACATTCAGCCTATTCTGTCTAAATCATGCATTTGGGCTATTAAGGAGTGAGAGTGGGATTCAAAGTACATTTATTATCAAATAATGTATGCGGTATACAACCTCGAGATTCGTCTTCCCCACAGACAGCCACATGGCAAAGAAAACCATGGAACCCATTCAAAGAAAAAAAAAATCAACCTTCTATGCGCAAAAAAAAAATCATGCAACGAGAAAGAACGAGAGAAAAAAGAACAGGTCTAAAATATAAAATCAGGAGTCCAGGTATATTTCAATTCAGCTCAGTTTTTATTACTATAGCCACCCTGATACAGAATCACCCAAAATAGCAACAAATAAAGGAGCAATCAGAAACCAGCAGCACATAATAACGTGAACTACAGAGGCCAATCCACAAACTGCATTGATTTGCCACAAACCTTGTCCAAGACTCGGAACTCCGGCCCATCCTTTGACAACATCGAAAGAGAGATAGACATTCGAATGCAGGGAGCTTCCTCTGGAAGCAGTGAGCAAGACTGTCACAGGCATAGACCTTCATCTGGTAGGAGAGATGAGAGGCTGGTAGATAGCGCTGAACACCCGCTCACCTTCCGCATAAGCCTCAATGATTTCAATTTTGCTCAGTGCTTTAATCAACGAGATCAGCGATAAATGGAGTTGATCATGGACTTCTGCCCCATCTCCAGGCTTCTTAGCCTCGAGGCTGCATACTTCACTCAAAGCCTCACAGAAAACCCTTAGAGAAAGCAAAGTGCTAGATTGCCCAATCGGCCAGAAAGCATACCACCAATATATAGAGCATAGGCTCCAACAGTAGCAAAACCACATTTGAAAGAAAAAGAAGATGTGATTGAAGTAGTTTGGTGAACAGCCTGGAGAATGTCACTATTGCTAGCATTGGTTGTTGGTACCATCTTCTTCTGGAAGAACGTTGATATGGCACTCTGTACAGCCAACAGCCTGATATTAAGTGCTTAGATCTTAGAAAATTCTGAGCTACGTCGAAAAGTCTTGAAGTTCGCATTCTGGCTTCACGCATACACAGGGGATTAATATCACACTGCAGTTGCTCACTTACAGTATATGCAAACACACACCAAACTCCAGGTGCAAGTCAAATAAGTGGGGGCTCCTTGGTGTGTGGATACACCTGGGAATACAGATACACTCTGAAACACGTCTGACATACAGATGCAGTAGAATTCAGTTGCAGTCTACCTCTTGGTGCTTGTGTAACATTGCCTGATTCTCTCCTGTTTCTGAAACTTGCTTTCACTTTTGTTGCATTTAAATTCAACTCCATATGTGCTTTCCCGGCTGCCTAGCCTTGTTCTACACTTCATAAGCCTGTGTTAATTGAAATGTCTGCTGCCAGTGTCCTAATGTTGATCAATTCTCGTTCACCCATTATCTCGATCCTAAGCCGGAGGGTCAGGACCAAGCAACAGCAAAGCTGTAGTACTGAAAGCAGGCGGTGTGTTGGAATACCAGAGAAAATCTGCAGATGCTGGAAATCCAAACACCATACACAAAATAATGGAGGAGCTCAGCAGGCCAGGCAGCATCTATGGAAAAGAGTACGGTCAACATTTCAGGCTGAGTCTGAGCCTGAAAAGTTGACTGTACTCCTTTCCATAAATGCTGCCTGGTCTGCTGAGCTCCTCCAGCATTTTGAGTGTGCTGGCACGTTGAATAGCAGAGCTGCATCACAACTTCAGAGATCTGGGTATAATCCTCACCTTGAGTGCTGACTGTGTTGTTGAGTTTTACATACAATGACCTGCATGAGTTTCCTCCAAATAATCTGGTTTCCTCTCATGTCCCAGAGATGTGCTGGCTCAAGCTGCTAAGCATTGCTTATGGGTTTTGAAGGATTTGTGGGAATGTAGTTGATCAAATAATCTGCCTCATGCTGTTTGAGAGGGAAGTCGGGGTGTAATAAGATTGGGTCTTGACATCAAGACAACAATTGATTGATTCGGGTTCTGATAAACCAACATAAGTGGATACGAAGTGGAAGATACTCTACACATTAGAATGTTAACTCCCAAAAAACAAATATAGTTCTAGCTGTTAGAGTTCAACCATTCCTTTCCCAGGACATTATTGCAGGGATTGTTCTGGCAAGGTCCTTGGTTCAAACATCTCCATCTTTGTCAGCCCAACCTTCCTTTACAAAGTCTAGTGAAGGTATACTGCTAGTTATGAATCAGCCGATGCCTCTAGATTGAAAAGTAGGCTGGTAAGTGACAAGTAACTTTAGTATCAGAAATTTTATGGAATGAGCATTGTTAACCAGAAAGCATCTAAAAACTGTAATTTTGTCTTTCTATACTTATTCCATTTGCCCACATTGGGTTCATGCTTTCCTCTGTCTTGTTCAATTGTTTAAATATCTCAAACATATTGATTGTATCTGCTTCCACTACCTATTCTGACAGCCTCATTTGCTCCAGACAGAACAAATCCAACCTATTCAACCTCTCCCCATAACTACAGTTTTCTATTGTAGCCATTATCCTGAAGAATGTCCTCTGCACTGTCTTCCGTACAAGCACATCCTCCCTATATGTGGCAACCTGAATTCCATACAGTGCTCCAAGTATGGTGTAACCAGTGTTTTCTAAAGGTACAATATAATATTCCAGCTTTTATATTCTAATGCACAATTTATGATGGCAAACATGTCACATGCCTCCTTTACCACACTGTCTACCAGTTTCAGTAATTATACAGCAGATCATCAAGGTGCATCTGATCACCCATTATTTTATTTACTTTATATGTCGTTCCCCCTTGTGTAATCTCCAAAATGGCATCATCTCACAATTGGGATTAAATTCAATCTAATTCAAAGTTGTGCCCAACTTTTTGTTTGATCTGTTTCTTACTATCATCTTAGACAACCTTCCTGGTTACCCAAAGCATCATCAATTTTCATGCCAGCTGCAAACTTACCATTGCCAAACCATGCCATGCATCACAAGTCACAGACTACCAATCAGCAAAACATTCTTCTAACTCTACCCTTTGCTCTTATCATCAGACCAATTTTGGATACATTTAGTCAGTTCACCTTTGAACTCAAGTTACCTTAAGCTTTTGTACCCACTCCTGTGGATGACGGCAATCACCACTACTCTGAACTGACTCTGTGCTTTGCAGACTCCTTTTTAATGACGCATTATAAATCATTCTCAGTATTATTTTTATTTGCAGTTTGTCTTTTGCACATTGGTTACTATTCTTTGTTTATGTATAGTATTTCATAAAAGCCTACTGTCTGTTTTCTTGTAAATGACTGCAAGAAAATTAATCTCAAGGTATTTTGTTATGTACTTGGACAATAAACGTGCTTTGAATGTTTTTAGCCAGACATGTTGGCTATGCCTTTCTAAATGCACAGATTCTATCTATCCCTTTTGTATTTTCTTCAATGATTTTTTTTTTTATCACTGATTCTACCATTCCAGCCGGTAGGGCTTGAGTTCTTAACTGAAGGAAGAACTTTAGTTACCACTAGTCTTCTGGCATCTCACATAAGTGAGTGTAAAATTCCTTTTCAGGGCTCTACTTACTTCCTCATAACATCCTGAGGTCGATCTCATTCAGCCTTGAGGATTTTTTAACCCTTGTATGTTCAATGACATCTAACAAATCTCTTATTAATGAGCAATGCACACAAAATGCTGGAGAACTCAGCACGGCAGAAGAAGGCCCTGAAGAAGAGTCTCGGCACAAAACGTCAGACTGTTTACTCTTTTCCATAGATGTTGCTTGGCCTGCTGAGTTCCTTCAGCATTTTGTGTGGATTTGCAGCATTTGTAGATTTTCTCATGTTTTTGTCTCTTATTAATAATGTGCTCTGGACCTTCTGGAATGCAGTATCTTCCACATCTTCCTTGTTGAATACAGATGAGAAATATTTATTTATTTAGGACCGTGCTCAAATTCCTTGGCTCCACGCTCTGATTAACACTTGGAAGAGCCGCTCTTTCTCTAGCTAAAATTTTTCTCCTAATATGTGAAGAGAATATCTTATGATTCTCTGTAATCTGACTATCCAAGGCTATTTCATAGTTCCTTTTACCCTGTCAACTTATTTCTCAAGTTCTCTTCTTCAACCTGTCTTCCTTAAGAGACCTGCTTAGTTCCAGTTGCCATTGCCTGCCATACATTCTATTTTTCTTTCCTGATCAAACTTTCAATATCCTCACTTGGAAATATAGCCTTCATTTAAGGCCATAATATCTTGATCATTGTTGGGTCCCTAAAAATTATTTCACAAAAACATTGCAGCCGTTCAAAAGGGTGGCATAGCCTTGAGTGTAATTGTGGGTGGGCAGTAATTGAAGGCTTTCCCAAGATGCTCACCACCTGAAACACAAAGAATGAATAAATTTAAAAAAAACATGCTGCTTCGTGGTTAAATAATGACTTAGGCTTTTAATCTTGCTAACTTTTCATTTCTCTTCAAGGCCTCTGCCCTATCTTTGTAATCCTCAATTCATTACTCCCACTGTCAATTTCCAATACCGACTTTAGAATTATCTGCAGTTTATCTACCATTGATATTCATGTCTCCTGTCTCCAAAGTTAGCAGCCCTGCAGTTCCCTTTCTAAGTCTACTTTTTGCCCCTGCAATATGATTATTTGCCTATTTTTTTCTCTATGCTACCTATTCTTCCCATTTTTTATTGCCATTGCTTCATTTCTATCCAGTCGTTTGGAAGGTTTTGCTTCATGTGTGCCATATGAATACAAATCTAATGTAGATTTTGTTAATGGGCTGGTGAAGAAGGTAAGGTGACAGCAGAAAGACCATTTCAGTTTATCAATACACTCAGAATACATGTCATCATTATTTTAATAACACAGATAACCATAGCAGGCCTATTTTCCTTTGTGATTTGATTGTTCTCGGTAAAAGCCCAACACCCAGATCCTCAACTGCCATCTAATCTTGATTTTTAGCTGTACAGCCGGTGTCAAGCCTCATTAATTCAAAATGTCAGCTTGTTTCTTTATTTGCTGCTTTCATTGGAAAAGATCTCTCCAAATGTGAATAGTGATGGATTGATTCCGGGAATGAATGGGTTAATGTATGGGGAGTATTTTATGGTTCTGAGCCCATCCTCCCTGGAGCTTAGAAGAATGAGGAGGGATCTCATGGAAACCTACCAAATATGAAAAGGTCTAGATAGAATGGATATTAGATTAGATTAGATTATGAGGACACGCAGTCCTCTTTTATTGTCATTTAGTAATGCATGCATTAAGAAATGATACAGCGTTTCTCCAGAATAATATCACAGAAACACAAGACAAACCAGGACTAAAAAACTGACAAAAACGACATAATTATAACATATAGTTACAACAGTGCAAAGCAATACTGTAATTTGATAAAGAACAGATCATGGGCACGGTAAAAAAAAGTCTCAAAGTCTCTCGAAAGTCCCATCATCTTACGTAGACGGTAGAAAGAAGAAAAACTTCCTTCCTGCCATGAGCTTCCAGCGCCGCAAACTTGCTAATGCAGCACCCTGGAAGCACCCGACCACAGCCGACTCTTGAGTCCGTCCGAAAACTTCGAGCCTCCGACCAGCCCTCCAACCTCAAGCACCATCTCTGCCGAGCGCTTCGACCCCGGCCCCGGCAACAGGCAGTAGGCAAAGCCGAGGATTTGGGGCCTTCCCCTCCGGAGATTCTCGATCGCACAGTAGCAGCAGCAGCGAAGCAGACGTTTCAGAAATTTCTCCAGATGTTCCTCCATGCTTCTCACGTCTGTCTCCATCAAATCAGGATTGTGCACAGCCCCAACTTAACAAATACGATATCATTTCGGAGCAGCCGCGCGCGCTGCGTCCTGCTGCCATCTTCTCCTTCCCTGCTCCCCTGATATGGAGAGGATATTTCCAATAGCAGGAGAGCCAAGGACCAGAGGGCGCAGCCTCAGACTACAAAAATATTCCTTTAAGACAACACATGAAGAGGAGTTTTTCAAGCCAGAGGGTGGAGAATCTCTGGAATTCATTGTTGCAGATCGCCATGGAGACCAAGTTATTGGGTATATTTAAAATAGAGGTTGAAAGTACCTTCATTAATAAGGGTGTCAAAGGTTAACTGATGAACACAAGAGAGTGGGGTTGAGAGGGAAAATAAATCAACCACAATCGAATGGTCGAGAACATCCAATAGGCCAAATGGCCTAACTCTGCTTCTATGTCTTACGGTCTCATGATTATTTGAAGTCTGCCTTTCACCAGCATTCAACAGAGTAAGTATGGAATGTTGCTGCAGTGGTGACCTATAGCTAAAGTTATATTTTTTACATAGCTATAGGTAATTCTAGGGTTATTGTAATTGATTATTCCTCCTCTTTTACATGGGAGTTAATAGAAATGGAGCCACAATAGTAGAAGGATTGTGGATTAGTTTTCAAACACCTCCTTCCTCCCACTTGTATTGTTTGTCTGACTTCAGAAACAGTAATGATGCTTACTGCAAAGCGGCAAGGACCTGTTATAATCATTGTGTTCCTCCTTGAAGGCCATTTTAATTGCTGGTCTGAAAAGGAGCTGCAATATCTTGAACACAAGTCCTTTCAAGCCTTTCAAAGCTTTCTTGTGGATCTCCTGCCACTGAGACCAGCATCACAAGGGCACTGAATGATGCCAGTTTATCATTAGATTAAAGCTTCCGTTGTTCACCGATTTAAAGGGAGATTGAAACATCGAGGTGAATGCAGAACGTGAGTGTGAGCTGTCTGCCTTTGAATCGATTTTGGAGAGCAGAGATTGCCTTTTGACCGCTGGTGGGATTGCTCACTGTCAGAGAGGGAAAGGCCTGCCATAATGCCCAGAGAATGTTAGCCAGGTTTTCTGAGTTTTAGATATGGACTTGGACTTTTCAGTTTAATAATTTTTTTTATATTCTGGGTTTTTTGCCCAATCGTTCTCATTTTTTGTGTGGGGGAGGGTGATTTGGGGGTTCATGATCATGCTGCCATTCTTTTCTTGCTTGGTTTTGTGGTTATATAGAGAAGTATTTCCATATTTTGATAATAAGTGAACCTTTGAGATTCAGTGTAGAAGTTAATGGTAGAAGGCAGGAAAGTTCAAATAGTCATAACAAGATGACATGATGTGCAAATATCCCAGAGAAATGGTGAGCTGAAGCTAGCAGAAAGAGTGCTGAAGTGGTCAGTTAGTCGGAGAAGATGTATCAAGCTTGAAAGGTGGTGTTTGAAAGGTGGCCAGCACCAGAACATAATTTTACTGTGGAGACCAGCAGGGAACCAGCAGTTTTCTGTTCCACATTTGGGTGTATAGTACTTCAACTGCTTTCCCTCTAATGACAGCCTGCAGCATTTCATTTCAAGGATCACAATCTAGGTTCCACACTGACCATTATGCAATGTTATTGGCACAACTACATTCCGGAAAGTTCAGTTTTGTTCAGAGTATTTCAATGAATACAAGAGATTCTGCAGATGTTGTTAATCCAGAATAACACACACACAGTGCTGGAGGAACTCAGCGGCATCTATGGGGTGGAATAAATAGGCGGCATTAATGGCTGAGACACTTCATCAGGACTGGAAAGGAATGGGGAAGAAACCAGAATAAGAAGGTATGGGGAGTGGAAGGATTCTAAGCTAGCAGGTGATAAGTGAAGCCAAGTGGGGTATGGAGGTGTTTGAACTAAGAAGCTGGGAGGTGTTAAGTAGAAAAGGTAAAGGGCTGAGGAAGGAATCTGGTAGGAGAGAAGAATGGACTGTTACTTAATAGACTTTGTTATATGATGTATGCAATTCCCAGTAAGACAGCAATGACATTATTTTAAGTTGATCTGATTCTGAAATGTATTGGAATAAGTTGAGATCCTGTCAAGTGCTGCAATATTAATTTGTTTTTCTTTTCAACAACATTTTTATTTATCTTGCAGAGGTGTTCACGGTCATTTTCATGGATCTTATCCTTGGGCGTTAGGCGATGAATGCCTTACTGAACGAATGGCTAATGTAGTTGGTAAGATACAACTTTTCATTGTGACTTAATGTTGATATGAATTACTTTAAGCCACATTGGTTTTTGATTTTATCATGAAGGCTTATCTGACTAATATATGAAATTTATTTTGAACAAAGTTGATATTTCTCTACTGATTCACAGGCAGTTTACTGTTATTGTTAACATTTACCTTCTGGTACATTTTGTTCATTTTCAAGAAAAATTGTGGATAAATGATACTGCATCAAGACAATATCACCACATTACTGAAGTGTTTAGCATGACAGGTTCAAACAGAAATACTTTATGAAGAAAATCCAGCGGTACTGAACTATGAAGGAAATCCAGCAGTACTGAACAATTTTCAATGCAGTCATTATTATAACGACTTTTAATGAACAAACTCCTACTCAGTGCATCTTGTATTAAAGTATAGGCCCTTTAGCCCAAGATGTTGTGCCAGCCTTTTAACCTACTCTAAGATTAATCTAACCCTTTCATCTTATATAGCTCTGACTTTTCTATCACCCATGTACCTCCCTAAGAGTTTCTTAAATGCCCCTAAAGTATCTACTGTATCTCCAAAACCACTTCTGTTAGGCTGTTCCAAGCACCCACCACTCTATGGGGTAAAAAATCTTACATCTGACATCTCCACTATACACTCCCCCACCACCTTAAAACTATACCCCCTGATATTAGTGATTTCTGCCCTTGCGGAAAAAGTATCTGGCTGTCCACTCAATCTATGTCTCTTATCATTTTTTAGACCTCTATCAAGTCACCTCTCATCTTCCTTTGCTCCAATGAAGAAAAACCATGGCTCACCCAAACATTCCCCATAAAATATTCTCTCCAATCCAGAGACAATCAGGGTAAATCTCTTTTGCATACTCTCTAAAGCTTCCACATCCTTCCTTTCATGAGGTAACCGGAACTGAACACAATATTCCAAGTATTTTCTAATCAGGGTTTTATTGAGCTGCCACATTACTTTATGGCTCTTGAACTCAACCCCTGACTAATGAAAGCAAACCCATCATATACCATTTGAAAACCCTATCAACTACTTAGTAGGACCAAGATTCCCCTGTCCAATCACACTGCTAAGAATCCTGCCATTCACTATGTATTCTACCTTCAAATTTGACTTTCCAATGTGAAATGCTTCACACTTCTCTGGTATGAACTACATCTGCCACTTCTCAGCCCAGCTCTGCATTCTGTCAATGTTCTGATGTAACCTGTGACAACCTTCTACACTATCCAAAACTCCATCAACTTTTAATGCACAATGTACCAATTTTACTTTTTTAACAAGTTTTTTTTAACAATTATTTCCACTTTACAGTAGGTGGGGATTTGACTTCTGTCAGCTGTACACGGATCCAATCCAGGAAGTAATGAATTATGACAAATGATGTATATTTTTCTGAATAACCTGTCTTTACTTGAATTGAGAAATTACAATAACAATCCAATGGCTGACACCCCATGCTCTGATATCTCCTGTCTCTGGACTACAAGCTCAAACCAGTAAATTCATATCCAATTTATCCAAAGTATCACAGAAGGAGCTGAAGGAATTCAATGGATCACGCAGCATTTATTTATGTATTTATTGAGATACAGCAAGCCCTATTGGCCCTTCAAGCTTTGCTGCCCAGCAACCCCTGGTTTAACCCTAGGCTAATCACAGGACTGTTTACAATGCCCAATAACCTACCAGCCGGTACGCCTTTGGACTCCAAGTGTGGTCTAACCAATGTCTTGTGCATTTGCGACTTGAGTTTCCATATCTGATACTCATTGCCACAGCGGTTGAAGGCAAGCATGCCACGTACTTTCTTCATCTCCCTTTTCTCTGTATTTCCGCTTTCAAGGAACTACATAAGGGTGGAATTTAAAAAATTCTTTTTACATTTATTTTTATCACTCTCGGACTGATGTTGTGAAATCTTTTGTTCTCTGGCAGCAGAACAGCACTCTTGTACCACCTTGGTAACGAGAAGAGGGCATGTCCCAAATGGTGAGGCTCTTTAATGATGGATGGATACTGTCTTCTTGAAGCACTACCTCTTGAAGATGTCCTTGAACAGAGGAACCTAGGAGCACCAGTACATAGTTCCATAAAAAGCATCACAGATAGACCGGTTCTGATGAAGGCAGAGCTTTGCTTGCCTTTTTGTTTGGTTGGAGCATTGAGTACAAGACATTGGTGAAAGTTACCTGGAATTTCATGTGTCATTCTGGTCACCATAAGCTAGGAGGGATGTGTTTAAACTAGAGCGGGTGCAGTAAAGGCTCAGAAAGGTGCTTCTGGGACTAGAGATTGGATAGGCTGAGCTTACTTTTTCTGGAAAGAAGGGGACTGAGTGATGGTCTTATAGAGATTTATAAACCTCAAGGGCATTGATAAGATACATAGCATTTTACCCTGGGTACAAGACTCTAAAACTAGGGGGCTTAAGGTTAAGGTGAGAGGGGAAAAATTTGAAGGGTATATGAGGGGAAGTTTTCAAACAGAAGGTGGTAGGAATAATATGCTATGTTGCCGGAGGAGGTGTTAGAGGTTCTTATAACTAGTTCATTATGACAGGGGTCCCCAACCTTTTCTGCACCGCGGACCGTTTAATATTGACAACATTCTTGCGGACTGGCTGACAAAGGGAGGGGGGTGTTCAAGTAGGGTTGCCAACTTTCTCACTCCCAAATAAGGGATAAAAGTAGCAGTCAAATACGGGACACTTGAAGACTACCATGACCATGAAGACTACGGAGAAAGACTACCATGACCATGAAGGCTTGCACGGGCACCTGTGTGCACGTACATGACGTGCACATGCGTGTACATGCCGAATTTTTTTTTCTACAAATTGGTTTTGGCTTAATCTTCCCAATTCTGTTAAGTAAAACTACGCTGTACATACATTATTTCTACTTTATATAGGCTGTGTATTTATCATATCATTCCTGCTTTTACTGTATGTTAGTGTTATTTTAGGTTTTTTTGGGTTTTTTTTGTATGATTTGGTAGGTTATTTCAAGTTCAACAGTGCGTGACAGGGAATGAGGAAAGGTGCAGCTGACTCATATCGTTTCATATCGCCAAATCATATTGTTTCCTCGCGGCCGAGTACAGGTCCGCGGCCCGGTGGTTGGGGACCACTGCATCATGAAACACTTGGTAAAGGTGAGATGAATATGAGCCAAATGGGATTAGCTTGCATTGATATCTTGGAATAGCTGAGCTTGGCCGAAAGGCCTGTTTCTGTTTAACTCTATGAATCTTAATCAAAATATAAAGGTAGATCTGGACAGTTGTTTCTACAGAAGTGAATGAACCGGTCAACGTTTTGGAACGGAACCTTTGGTTTCCGGCATCTGCAGAATCTGTGGCGGTCCTAGTGGGGAGTTAGTTTGCTACTTCAATCTCCCACATGGCAAATAGGAATTGGCATGTAAAAAGGCCAATGTTCTGATAGGTCATGCGGTATTTGAACATGCAGGTAGATTGGCAAAACAGCAAACACAAGGAAATCTGCAGATGCTGGAATTTCAAGCAACACACACAAAATGCTGGTGAAACTCCGCAGGTCAGACAGCATCCACAGGAAGAAGCACAGTCAATGTTTCAGGCTGAGACCCTTTGTCAGGACTGGTCTTCGCCTGAAACGTCGACTGTGCTTCTTCCTGTGGATGCTGTCTGGCCTGTTGCATTCCACCAGCATTTTGTGTGTGTTGCTTGACAAAACAGGTTGGTACTGGATCCCAAAGAAAGAATTTGTAGAATGTCTACAAGATGGCTTTTCAGAGCAGTTTGGGGTTGAGTCCACCAGAGAAAAGGCACTTCATGGTTTAGTCAGTGGAAAGTTGGAAGATTGGGAAGCATTTTGAATACCAACTAAAGGCAACTAAAAATGTAATAAGGAGGAAAAAGTAATGTTGTTTTTGAATAGCTCGCTGAGCTAGTCAACAACATCCTGAAACCTAGCTACAAATCTTTTCCAGCATCTTAAAGGGAAAAGTAAGCTAGCCATTGATATAAAAGAGGATACCAGAAATATTTTCAGATATGTGTGTGTATATATATATATATAAAATAAAAGAGAGGGAAGAGAAGACATTGAACTGCTGGAATATAATAATGGAGAACAGAGATCTGGTGGATGAACAAAATAGGTATTTTGCATCAGTCTTCACTGTGTGGGACACCAACAACATTCCAGAAATTTGAAAGAGTCAGGGGGGCAGACACTATTACTAAGAAGAAGGTGCTTGAGAAGTTGAAAGGTCTGAAGGTAGATAAGTCATCTGAAATGGATGGACTATACTCCGGGATTCCAAAATATCGAGGAAGCAATAAGTCTGTGGAAGGACTTAAACAGATTAGGAGAATAGGCAAAGAAGTGGCAGATGGAATATAATGTAGGGAAGTGTATGGTCGTGTACGTTAGTAGAAGGAATAAAGGCGTAGTCTATTTTTTAAATGGGGAGTGAATTCAGAAATCAGAAATGCAGGACTTCCAGTGAGGCACGAGGCAAGATGGCAGCACGGCACTGAGCGCTGGCATACAACTCTCCTTTTTCAAGTTCTTCAGGGCTCATAGATGGTCTGAATACAAGGTTGAATTGAAGAAAGATCTAACTAAAGACATGGCTTCAAAAAAAGATACAAATTCAACCAGGAAACAAGATACCAGCAGACGGCACCAAGCTAGCGATTCATCCAAAGAAATAGCTATGTTAACTAAACAAACAATGGCAAGAAATGGTAGCACACATGCTAAAGGAGTCGCTGGAAAAGGCTCTCGACCCCCTACAGAAGCATATGGCGACATTCACGCTAAAAAATTTAACACGGTCTTCAATAAAATAGACAACATTCAGGTTTGCTTACGCAAGAATGAGAAAGTTACTAACTCCTGTCTCGCGGAGGTGTCTAAGATATGGAAGAAGTTAAACGACTTGGAGGACAGATCCAGGAGAAACAATGTGCGGCTGGTCAACGTACCGACAGGCGCTGAGGGCGACGATCCAAGAGGTTACCTCCAGAAGATGCTGCCTAACTGGATTCCAGCACTCAAGAATTCCCACAGCACTCCTTTGGAGATAGATAGAGCACATAGGATCTTTTCCAACAACACCTCAAAACCGCGGACCATGATTTTTAAGCTTCTATGGTACTCCGACCAGCAGGCTATCCTGGAGGATGTGAGGAAAGCCAAACATACTCTCCCTGATGGCACCCAGCTGCAGTTCTTTGCCGACTACAGCCCCGGCACGGTGCAGGAACGGCAGAGATACAAGGAGAACCGCGCTAAACTTCAAAAGAAGGGGATCGACTCGTTCCTCATATATCCAGCGATCTTGAAAGTGAATATCAAGGGCATGAAGGTGTCGTTTAAGTCGGCAGAGGAAGCGAAAGAAGTTCTGAAATTATCGGTGCTGAGAGATATGGAAGAAGACTCTGGGCAAAGTCCACACACCCCTCGGGAGGAGATGGAACTGCATTAAGAGCTCGGACTTGTCTGTATGTACAATCTATCAGGCAAGGGCAAGTTAACATTCTAAGTGTGAAGTTTTCTGGTTATTCTTTTATCGGAAAGTCATTCGTTGCGCCTTTGTATTTAATTAATTAAGAGGGCAATTTGTTTCTGAGTATTGCAGGTCTGAGTTTTAAGGTAATATTCAATATATACAAATGTAATACTTCATCAGGAATGAAGCTGAGAAACAGCAGTTTATTCTGACTAACTTTAGAATGCTATGTCTCCAGTAGACTTGTTTACATTTCTGGGCACTGGATAAGATGTCATTAGCGCCATCGCTAAGCAACAGTCTATTGAAGCGACAGTTACTTGCAAGATAGCTGTTGGGATCTTGATCATGTGCTATAATATAGGTGAGACGGAAATGGTTTCACTTATATAGGTTAACGGGTTTGCCCAGGTTTCGTTTTTCTTGTCTCTTTGATATGATTGTCTATGAGAACTGCTTTGCCTTTCTAATTTGTTGGTGCTGGAAGGGGGGCGGTTGATGTCAGTGTTCAGTGTCTGACATTGCTAAGTGACACTCACAGATGTTACAGAGTAAAGGGTTGAATGGGAGGGGTGATGGGAGCGGGGGTGGGAAGGAGATAACTCAGGGCTCCATCACCAACTTACAACAGATCCAGGGGAAGATGAGCAATACAGATAAATTAGAAAATCTTACTATTGTATCATTTAATGTTAGAGGTTTAAACTCTTCCTACAAGCGTTCAAAGGTTTTAGATTTCTTACAGAGAAAGAAAATAGATATTGCGCTGTTACAGGAAACACATCTTAAACCTAATGACATTCCCAGGGTTCAAAACCATTTTTATAAACCCGTTGTGGCGTCAGCTGATGGTACTCATATGAAAGGAGTTATGATAGTAATGAGACATAATATTAATGTATCAATTGAAAGGAGGGGTGCCGACAATAAAGGACGTCTAGCTTTTTGCTGCACATTCATTCAGTGTAAAAAAGTTGCATTCATTAGCCTATATGCCCCAACTATATTCGAGGTTGAATTTTTTCCCTCAATTACCTCACAATTACTAAAGTTAAGTGACTACCGACTATATGTTGGTTCGGACATGAATGCTTTGGTAAATATTAACCTCGATAAATCTTCCTCAACTATATCAAGCTCTCAAGAATCTGCTTCCAAAGCACTTAACCTTTTTCTAACTGATTTAAATTTAACAGATGTGTGGAGGGTGCATAATCCATCTGCTAAAGACTATACCTTCTTCTCCACAAGACATAAAACTTTCTCTCGGATAGATTACATTCTTATATCCTCCAGTCTGCTGCCTTTAGTACACTCAATAGAATTTTTGCCCAGACATCTACCTGATCACAACCCAGTCATATCTACTTTTAATTATGGCAAAATTAAAAATAAGGCTACTAGGTGGAGGTTTAACTCCACCCTTCTAAAAAACGACGAATTTCTATCACAACTGAGAACAAAACTGACAGAATTTATAAATGTAAATAAAAATAGTGTCTCAGATGCGACAGTGATTTGGGCCTCCATCAAGGGTTTCTTACGAAATAACACTATATTCAGTTCTCACCTACATAAAAGCCGGCTTCAAAAGATTTCCACCTTAGAAGACGAATGTAAGGTTTTGGAAAATGATCTTAAAGGGATACACACCAGAACAAAAGAAAATGAGCTCAAAACAAAACAAGCAGAATTAAATGATTTATTAAGAAGCAGGGCAGAATATATGATCCATATAACCAAACATAAGTATTACGCAGAAGGCAGCAGACCGAGCCATCTTTTAGCTCTAACGCTCAAACAACAGGAAACTAAAAGGTCTATACCAGCGATTAGATGTGCTAAGCATGGAGTAGTATCTTCAACAGAGGAAGAATTACTTTAAAGAATTGTATACGAGTGGCTCAGTTCCTTCTGAGAATGACTTCACGGATATTTTTAGTGGATTAGACCTCCCTACGTTGTCGTTAGAGGACACCAAAACTCTAGACTCTCCTATTACACTGGATGAGCTACTCAAAGCAGTTAAAGCTACAAATAAGGGCCGTACGCCAGGCATCGATGGCATTCCTGTGGAACTTGACCTAGTACTTTGGGATATTCTTGGACCAGTATGGTTAGAAACATTAAATTATGCTTTTGGAAATGGCGCTTTCCATAGAGATCTAAACACAGCCCTGATCACAGTTATACCTAAGCCCGGTAAGGACCCCTTGGAGTGTGCCAATTACCGTCTAATCTCCTTGATAAATGCTGACCTCAAGATATTTTCCAAAGTCTTAGCCAGTAGACTTGAGACAGAGTTGGGAAAATAATTACCCCAGATCAAACGGGTTTTATCAAGGGGCGTCTCGCATCTGATAATATTTGCCGGCTCTTACACGTACTGAATGCAACAAATAAAATCCCACCTGCCCATGGCCTGCTATTTTTAGATGCTGAAAAAGCGTTCGATCGCCTTGAATGGCCATATCTTTGGAGAGTTCTAAAAGAATTCAAGTTCGGCGATAAATTTATCAATATGATTCAAACACTGTATGCTAATCCTTCAGCCTGGGTATGTGTAGGAGGAGGTTTCTCAGAGTTATTTGACATAGGATGGGGCACATGACACGGGGACCCTTTGTCTCCTTTAATTTTTAATATATCTATTGAACTGCTTGCACACTTAATTAGAAACTCTCCTCAGATCTTCCCTATTACAATAGGTACAACATCGCATTCAATATCACTTTACCCGGATGACACGCTAGTTTATATGGCAAATGTTCAACAAGCTCTCCCCTATGTTTTAAAAACACTGGAGCAATTTGGAGTTCTTTCAGGATACAAAGTTAATTTGTTAAAATCAGCACTGATGCTGATTAATATGGATAAAAATAAGGTGTCTCTTCCTCCCCAGATTAAAGTTACAAATGAAGTCCTCTACTTGGGTATTAAAGTTAATACTTCCCTATCAGCTGTGGCTAAAACAAATTACTCTTTAATTCTGAAAAAAATAGAAGAAGATATTAATAGATGGAGACACCTGCCAGCATCGGTCCCGGCCTGTATATCGGTCATTAAAATGAACATCTTACCCCGCATTAATTTTATCAGCTCAGTGATCCCACTTGTGCCTCCAGCAGGATATTGGCAAAAACCGGACTCCTTACTACGATGCTATGTTTGGAATGGTAAACGACCCAATATAAAATGGTCAGCTCTACAATTCAAAAAGTCGAATGGGGGATTGGCATATCCAAATTTTAAATTGTATCATTGGGCATTTGTATTAAAAAGTCTTAGCTACTGGATGGAGGAGGATAAAGTTTCTATCTGGGGGGAAACCATTCATTAACAGAACTTGGGAGGATAAAGGTATTACTACTCTTCAAGATATTAATGGGGCAAGTACTATCCTTGGCTTTCAAGAACTGATATCTCGATATAATATTGACAAACATCCTCCTTTCTTCTACTTTCGAGTAAGATCAGCTAGTAAAGCCTACAGCGTTCCCTGGGGGTCAGATTTAAAGGACCATCCCATTTTAAGTTGGATACAGAGTGCTCCAGGACAGATAGTGTCATATATCTATGATAAATTAAATTCCCAGAATTATGTGCCCACATCGGGAATGAAAGCTTGGGATAGGGACATATCTGAATTGAGACAAGACTTAGACTGGGATGCGATTTGGGATAATGCTGCCGGTGCTTCGAAAAACCCAAATCATCGGTATATACACTTGAAATTTTGTCATAGAGCATATTTAACACCGAGAATTAGACATCAGATGGGACTGGTTCCTGACCCTTATCGCTCATATTGCCCCCATGGAGCCATTGGCTCTTTTATACATGTTGTATGGGAATGTCCAGGGGTTTTTGGTTTGTGGGGGAAGGTTAGCAGTACTATTACAGAACTAACAGGGGTACAATAACCAATGGACACTGCTGTACATCTTCTAAATGATGACTCCCACCTTTCCCTTACGGAAAAAACACGCAAAATCTGGCTGGCAGGCCTGACTGCAGCTAAGAACATTGTAGTCCAGCGTTGGAAACCTCCCCATGATATTTCAAATATTCACTGGCTTCGGAGCTTT
The DNA here is from genome assembly GCF_963921235.1 of Mobula hypostoma. Classification (NCBI taxonomy): domain Eukaryota; kingdom Metazoa; phylum Chordata; class Chondrichthyes; order Myliobatiformes; family Myliobatidae; genus Mobula; species Mobula hypostoma. The sequence continues at coordinate 85,174,544 of NC_086101.1, read as the reverse complement.
TTGGACATTTGTTACCTGGAACTTTCATCAGCAACAGTAAATGATGCACGACCAAACACAATCATAATGTGGACAAATTTGATACCTAACTTAAAAGATCTTTTGTTAAAATAGGAATGCTTTGTCTGTGTATGTACTACTATTCAGTTGATTGGTGGAGGGGAGAGGGATGGGGGGAGAGAGGGGTGGAGGGGGATGGTGATGAAGTTTGGGGGTCGCTGGGTTAAACAGTCAAAATGTAATTGGCAACTGGTTGTATTGAATGTAATTTGTTGGTGTTGCAATAAATAATTAATAATAAAAAAAAAGAAATCAGAAATGCAAAGAGACTTGGAAGTCGTAGTGCAGGATTGTCTCAATGTTTATTTGCATGTTGAGTTGGTAATACGGAAGGCAAGTTCAATGTTAGCATTCATTTCAAGAGGACTAACATATAAAAGCAAGTATGAAATGCTGAAACTTTATGAGGTATTCAATGGTCATACCTCACTTGGAGTATTGTGAGTAGTTTTGGCCCTATGTCTAAGGTAGAATGTGCTGGCATTGGTGATAGTCCAGAATAGATTTATGAAAATGATTCTGGGAATAATAGGGTTAACATTTGAGAAGTGTTTGATGACTCTGGGCCTATACTCACTGGAGTTTTGAAAAATGAGGGGGATCTTATTGAATTTGAATATTGATAGGCCCAGATAGAATGGATGTGGAGAAGATGTATCCAATAGTGGGAGAGGCTCAGATTTGAGGACATAGCCTCAGAATAGAAGGACACCCCTTCAGATCAGAGATGAAGAGAAATTCCTTTAGCCAGATGGTGGCAAATTTGTGGAGTTCATTGCCAGAGATGGCTGTGGAAGCCAAGTAATTAGGTATATTTAAAATGGAGGTTGATAGGTTTTGATTAGTGAAGGCGTCAGAGGTTACAGGAAGAAGGCAGGAGAATGGGGTTGTGAGGGTTAATCAATCAGCCAGCAGAGCAGACTCAACAGACCGATAAGCCTATTTCTGCTCCTGTGTCTCATGGTCATATGTATACTTCCACCTGTTTCTGAATGTTCGGTGACTTTTAATCATGTAGTATTCACATGTGAAGCTTTTTTGACTAATTATCAGATAATTCACTTTTTAATTCCACCCTGACAAACTAGTAGGCTCAGCTCACTGAGTTTCATGAGAAAATCATGATAAATTAAATGTTATTTTGTTCTTTATGGAAAAGACACGGTGCCTGTGTCCTTATTAGGATGTTTTATACAGCTGATCTTACAAAAGGACATTTTAAAATTATAAATACTAACTTTTGATTCAGCACATGCTTAAAATAGAATGTAACCTTATTTTCAAGATCTATTAAATGCTACTTGTGGTGGTTGTTTAATGTGCAAACTGATAATTTACAATAGAAAAATACCCTTGGATATAAGATTTGATATTATGTTTAGATCTCTGAGTGTAGTAAGATGCACTTATCAATTACACTGTGGTGAAGTGACCCTGTTTCAATGAACTTGATTTCCATTTTAGCGGAATAACAAATTCATTTTTAGTCTGCAATATGGGTGTTTTTTGTGCCCCACAGATGTACAAAATATCATGCTTCCTCTCAAGACAATACCAGAGCAAAGGATCAAATTTTGCAGCCAGCTCATACTGCTGGTAGTAAGTTATCAATACCAGGGAGTCATTGACTGAAACTCCATGGGGGAGAAATTTTTCATTGGTCACCAGAGCAGACGTATATGGACTGTCAGAACTGATGTTTGATTAACTTTGTCTGCCTAGACTTGGCATTGGAAGTCTTCTACTTTTTTATCTTTAATACCAAAATAAATAATTATTGTGTTGAAAACAGGACATGATAAAAAATCTCAAATTGGCACAAGCCAGGGTGAAGTGTTCTGTTCTATCTTCCTGTTCTTCTCTCCCCCCCCCCCATTAATTAGTGTAAATGATGTGATGGCACAGAGTAATACAAATCTTAATAACATTCATATTTAGAAATTTATCTTAGATTGGTAGTTTAATGCAAATTTTAATAACATGCATATTTATAAAATTATCTCAGATTGGTAGCTTAATGCAAATCTTAATAACAAGCATTCTTAGAAATTTATCTCCGATTGGTAGTTTAATGCAAATCTTAATAACAAGCATACTTAGAAAACTATCTCAGATTGGTAATTTAATGTGACTTTAGTGAATAATGCTCTCTCTGGGATATATTCTGTTGACACTATGATACAATGCACAATATTACTATTGAGCAAATTTTTCAGCAAATGTGTTTCGCAATTTCAAACTCAGAATGTGATTTTATTTTCTAACCATGAGGCTGGTGTTCAGAGCCAAAACAGTATATGTTTCAAATGACTTTTGATTTGTTATTCAAAGTCATTGAAAGCAAATGACTACTTGTAAAAAGAGGACTGCGTTAAACTGTAAATCGTGCCCATTTTGAGAACATCTTAAAAGAGAAATTTGGGAAAAGTTTTCAAAATAGCCTCCACATATTGTCCTTAAAAGTTGCTTTTGTGGTTTTTTAAATCTTCCTTCAGTCCAAATCTGAAAAGAATGGAAATGTCGTGGAAAAAGTTTAAAGGCAGATGATGTTAATGGATGCAGAAAAACAGATGCTGAAGCTGCTAGCAGAGAACTGAAGTGAAGCTATCCTGTCACCAATACTTTTGGCACTTCAAACCATTCTTTGCAATGGTTTCCCAGTTGCTCAGTGGGGAATCCATTTTTGCACTTGTGTCAGATTCCACGCCTCACTTGCATCATTTTGAATCCTATCATTTCAAATTTTGGGCACTATTTCAAAGGCTAACACACAACCTGTTAGGAGCAATATGAGTTCACTGAAATCTGAATATTGCTCAGAACTTAACTGAAGGCAAATAGCATCAGAACTATGAAATGAATTCAGAATCAAGTTTAATATCACCGGCATATGTTGTGAAATTTGGTGATTGTGAGGCAGCAGTACATTGCAATACATAATAATAGAAAAAACCATGAATTACAGTATATTACAGGGGTCCCCAACCTTTTTTGCACTGCGGACCGGTTTCTTTCTTTCTTTCTTTCTTTTTAAATCTTTTTATTGAATAAGTATACAAAAAGGTAAGCCATATAAACACTAATACACTGTTAGAATATAATAAAATTACAGAAGATATTATGCAAAAAAAATACAACAATGTAATTTAAACATAACATACCAAGATAACATAATAGTATACTAATTTTATATATATATCAATAGAGAAAAGGAAAAAAAAAAACCCCAAAAAACCCCACCGTGCAACTAACTAAAAGCAAAGCAAAGCAATGGGCTAACTTGAAACCAAACAGAGTTAAACTTAAAATCACGTCCTCAATCCCGACCTCCATTAAAAACAGTAAAAAAAAACAAGAAGGGTATATATTACATTAAATGAAAATATTGAATAAAAGATCTCCAAGTCTGTTCAAATTTAGATGAGGAGTCATAAAGATTGCTTCTAATTTTCTCCAGATTGAAGCATAATATCGTCTGAGAAAACCAAAAAAAGGTAGTTGGAGCATTAAGCTCTTTCCAATGTTGTAAGATACATCTTTTCGCCATTAAAGTAAGAAATGCAATCATTCTATGGGCTGAAGGGGAAAGATTACTGGACATTTTAGGTAGTCCAAAGATAGCAGTAATAGGGTGAGGGGAGATATCTATATTCAATACCTTGGAGATAATATTAAAAATGTCTCTCCAAAAAGTTTCCAAAGTAGGGCAAGACCAAAACATATGAGTTAAAGAGGCTATCTGCCCCGGCCATCTATCACAAAAAGGATTAATATGAGAATAAAAGCGCGCTAACTTATCTTTGGACATATGAGCTCTATGAACAACTTTAAATTGAATTAGGGAATGTTTAGCACAAATAGAGGAAGTATTGACTAATTGTAAAATCTGCCCCCAGTCATCTACGGAAATGGTAAACCCCAATTCCTGTTCCCAATCTACCCTAATCTTATCAAATGGAGCTTTCCTAAGTTTCATAATAATATTATAAATCATAGCCGATGCACCTTTCTGACATGGATTAAGGTTGATTATAGTATCTAAAATGTATGTAGGAGGAAGCATTGGAAAGGAAGAAAGTATAGTACTTAGGAAATTTCTAACTTGTAGATATCTAAAAAAATGTATTCTTGATAAGTTATATTTATTAGATAATTGTTCAAAAGACATAAGGGAACCATCTAAAAATAAATCCAAAAACCGTGAAATACCCTTAGTCTTCCAAATTTGAAAAGCACGATCCGTAAAGGAGGGAGGAAAAAATATGTTACCTAAAATAGGAATCGCTAACCCAAATTGATTAAGATCAAAAAATTTTCTGAATTGAAACCAAATACGTAAGGTATATTTAACTATCGGGTTAGACACCTGTTTAAAGCATTTCAAATCAAAAGGAAGAGAGGAACCTAAAATAGAACCAAGTGTAAAACCCTGAACAGATTGTAATTCCAATGCTACCCATTTAGGAATGGATAGTATATCCTGGTCAAGTAACCAGAATTTCATATGTCGAATATTAATTGCCCAATAATAAAATCTAAAGTTAGGTAATGCTAAGCCTCCATCTCTCTTAGCTTTCTGTAAATGTATGTTACCCAGTCTCGGGTTTTTATTCTGCCAAATAAATGAAGAAACTTTAGAGTCAACTTTGTCAAAAAAAGATTTTGGAACAAAGATTGGTAATGCCTGAAATATATATAAAAATTTTGGCAAAAAAAACATCTTAACTGCATTAATACGACCAATCAAAGTTAAATATAAAGGAAACCATCTAACTGGTTTCGACCGGTTTCATATTGACAATATTCTTGCGGACCGGCCGATCGGGAGGGGTGGGGTAGGGTTGCCAACGGACAAGAGTAGCAGTCAAATAAGTTTGACCTTACCCCGAGAGACTACAATGACCATGAAGCTTTATGTGGGCACCGGTGCGCATGCGTGATTTGCGCATGCATGTACGTGCCGATTTTTTCTACAAATCATTTTTGGCATTCTGTTCGGGGTGGGGGGGTGTTAATCACAATGGGAATATAGGTGATAAGTGGCTAATACACTGAATTTCGTTTCTAAAGGGGTTTATCTAACGAATTTAATATTAAACACACAGCGCATATTTTCCTCGCATGAATATAGTGATAAGTCAATTATCAGGGAAGGTCAGGGGAGCTTGAAGTAAGTGTTGAACGAACTTCCAGTAGAAATGGTAGAGACAGGTTCGATATTATCATTTAAAGAAAAATTGGATAGGTATATGGACAGGAAAGGAATAGAGGGTTATGGGCTGAGTGCAGGTCGGTGGGACTAGGTGAGAGTAGCGTTCGGCACGGACTAGAAGGTTGAGACGCCTGTTTCCGTGCTGTAATTGTTATATGGTTATATAAGTCAATAGCATCATAACATTTTAAGTAACGTTTGGATATTAAACACACAGAGCATATTTTCCCCGTATGAACATATAAAATCATTGCAACACACCAATATCGCTGTATCAGTGGGAGCCCTGGGCTTGTTTTTCTGAAACAAGACGGTCCTATCGAGGGGTGATAGGAGACAGCGATACTCGAAGGGGGTTCCTTATGTCCAGTCTATTCCGCAATTTGGTTTTCGTTGCATTCATTGCAGAGATATGTTGGAAATGGAAGCAATGTTTTCAGTGCTTTCGTGGCTATCTCAGGATATTTAGCTTTGACTTTGAATGCCGGCAGAGATGTTATGTCAAACATACTTTTCAGCCCACCATCATTTGCAAGCTCGAGAAGTTGATCTTCTTCCCGTGCTGACATGGATGTCGCGCGGGTAATGACCTCGCATGTGTAATGACTCAACAGTGGGCGTGTCAGGGAATGAGGAAAGGTGCAGCTGACTCCTATCGCCAAATCATATCGTTTCCTCGCGGCCCGGTAGCGCATGCTTTGTGGCCTGGTACCGGTCCACGGCCCGGTGGTTGGGGACTGCTGGTATATTATATATATTAACTTGTTTTATTAAATAAAAAATGCAAAAATGGAAATTAAAAAGTTCATGGGTTCAATGTCCATTAAGAAATCGGATGGTGGAGGCGAAGAAGTTACCCCTGAATCACTGAGCGTGTGCTTTCAAGCTTCTGTGCCTCTTTCCTGATGGTAGCAATGTGAACAGGGCATGACATGGATGATGGGGGTCCATCATTGTTTGGAAATGGGATAAGAATGAACTAGAGCCTGCAATATTTTGAAATTTATAATAATTAGGGTGGCACAGTAACTTAGTTGTTGGCAATAATGCTATTACAGCGATGTATGTAGGTTCAATTCCCACCACTGTCTATAAATGATTCCCAGTTTCCTTCAACATTCAAAAAAGATTCGTAGGTTAATTGGTCACACAGGTTCATTGGGCTGCTAGGACCTGTTACTATGCTGTATCTTTTACAATAAAAATGGTTATATTTCTGAATCTGTATCATAAGGGAAATAAATCAGGAAGTGGAAAGATGCCGTGCTGTGGACCTGTGCTCCACAAAAAGGAATTCAAATATCTGCAATGAACCAGGTGTAATCAATAATTGCCTAACAGTTAGCAAACAAAAATTCACCAGGGTTATTTATGAACAATGTCATATTCATCATAAGAGTGCATGAAATATGTTTTGCATTAATGGTGTTAACCTGCCCAAGTGGGAAGTTGTGCCAGTAAGTGAGTTGTGTCACATTAGTAGTGTGTCCGTTAAATTGGAATCTATGGAATGTGAGTGGGAGGTTACGAGGATGGTCGGTTTTCTGGTCAGCCAACCACCTTGAATAAAAGAGTAAACAACAGGAATTCTGCAGATGCTGGAAATTCAAGCAACACACATCAAAGTTGCTGGTGAACGCAGCAGGCCAGGCAGCATCTGTAGGAAGAGGTACAGTCAACATTTCAGGCCGAGACCCTTCGTCAGGACTAACTGAAGGAAGAGTGAGGAAGGGATTTGAAAGTTGGAGGGGGAGGGGGAGATCCAAAATGATAGGAGAAGACAGGAGGGGGAGGGATGGAGCCAAGAGCTGGACAGGTGATAGGCAAAGGGGATATGAGAGGATCATGGGACAGGAGGTCTGGGAAGAAAGACAAGGAGGTGGGGGGGGACCCAGAGGATGGGCAAGAGGTATATTCAGAGGGACAGAGGGAGAAAAAGGAGACTGAGAGAAAGAATGTGTGCATAAAAATAAGTAACAGATGGGGTACGAGGGGGAGGTGGGGCCTTAGCGGAAGTTAGAGAAGTCGATGTTCATGCCATCAGGTTGGAGGCTACCCAGACGGAATATAAGGTGTTGTTCCTCCAACCTGAGTGTGGCTTCATCTTTACAGTAGAGGAGGCCGTGGATAGACATGTCAGAATGGGAATGGGATGTGGAATTAAAATGTGTGGCCACTGGGAGGTCCTGCTTTCTCTGGCGGACAGAGCGTAGATGTGCAGCAAAGCGGTCTGCCAGTCTGCGTCGGGTCTCGCCAATATATAAAAGGCCACATTGGGAGCACCGGACGCAGTATATCACCCCAGTTGACTCACAGGTGAAGTGTTGCCTCACCTGGAAGGACTGTTTGGCACCCTGAATGGTGGTAAGGGAGGAAGTGTAAGGGCATGTGTAGCACTTGTTCCGCTTACACGGATAAGTGCCAGGAGGGAGATCAGTGGGGAGGGATGGGGGGGACGAATGGACAAGGGAGTTGTGTAGGGAGCGATCCCTGCAGAATGCAGAGAGAGGCGGGGAGGGAAAGATGTGCTTAGTGGTGGGATCCCGTTGGAGGTGGCGGAAGTTACGGAGAATAATATGTTGGACCCGGAGGCTGGTGGGGTGGTAGGTGAGGAGCAGGGGAACCCTATTCCTAGTGGGGTGGTGGGAGGATGGAGTGAGAGCAGATGTATGTGAAATGGGGGAGATGCGTTTAAGAGCAGAGTTGATAGTGGAGGAAGGGAAGCCCCTTTCTTTAAAAAAGGAAGACATCTCTCTCGTCCTAGAATGAAAAGCCTCATCCTGAGAGCAGATGCGGCGGAGACGGAGGAATTGCGAGAAGGGGATGGCGTTTTTGCAAGAGACAGGGTGAGAAGAGGAATAGTCCAGATAGCTGTGAGAGTCAGTAGGCTTATAGTAGACATCAGTGGATAAGCTGTCTCCAGAGACAGAGACAGAAAGATCTAGAAAGGGGAGGGAGGTGTCAGAAATGGACCAGGTAAACTTGAGGGCAGGGTGAAAGTTGGAGGCAAAGTTAATAAAGTCAACGAGTTCTGCATGCATGCAGGAAGCAGCGCCAATGCAGTCGTCGATGTAGCGAAGGAAAAGTGGGGGACAGATACCAGAATAGGCACTTGAATAAAAGTGTGCAGATTTGCTGATAGAGTCATTGCAGAAGCATTCAGATTAGAAGGCAGAACAATTGAAAAGGTGCCAAATCGGCTCCTGGGAATGGACCGGTGAATGATAATGAAAACCTGAAGAAAATTCCATGCTTCAACCTTGAACAGAGGAATGAGGAAGATTAGGTGTTAAAGTATTCATGATGTTAAATGATATAGAAAGTGAAATAAGAAACACAATTTTGGAGGTGAATACCTAGGGTAATTTTAAAGACAGCTGGGTGCTGTAATAGACATGCCTGTAAATGGTTGAGGGGAAGTGAGCCAAATGTTCTTATCTTGTGGTCTTATGATCTCATACTTTACAAATGGAGATTATTATCTCGCTCTTCAGTATTTCATTGCTGGTGGAAGGACAGTGAGTGATTGTTCAGTTTGACAGCTCTGAGAATCATTTTGTTCATTTGGCTTCCCATGCCAATTGCTGCCTTTGATTTTATCCTTTGAGCATGAGTTATTTCAGATTATCTTTTTCTGAATATTCCCTTCAGGTCATGATGTTCCATTCCATCTGTCTCTTTCATTTGTCATTGAGTGTTATCATGTATTTTATTGGACGCTGCAGTGCGATCTTCTTTGACTAGTATCTCTTTGATTTTCACTGCCTTTTACACTGTTAATGTTCTTAACCTGTCCACGTGCCCATAATTTCAGTATTCAGATGTTCTGTTTTGCTGAGTGTTTTTAGTTTTTCATTAAGTGGCATTGCCAATCTGTATTCTCTCTTTATACGATTTATTCTTGCCTTAGAACTTGGAGGCAGTTAAAAGCCAACCATTGTTCTTGGTCTTGAGTTACGTAGGGGTCCAAATAGATGAAGGTATCAGAAAATATTTCCTTATAACACTAGTCAGTCTGTTCTTTTTAATTGACAATCTAGACATTTCATAGTGATTGTTAAGGAATGATTTTGAATCCAGGTTTATTGAATTACTTCAATTTAATTCATCAGCTGACCTTATTCTTGAATTCAAAATCACCCTTATTGTACCCATCAGGAAGGAGGTACAGGAGCCTGAAGGCACACACTTAATGATTCCAGAACACTTCTCCTCTGCCATCCGATTTCTGAATGGACATTGAATCCATGAATTTTTTTAAATTTTTGGACTAATTTAATTTAACAATGAAATATATATATTTATTGTAATTTACATTTCTTTCCTATTATTATGTATTGCATTGTATTGCAGCTGCAAAGACAGCAGATTTCACAACATAGGCTGGTGATATTAACCTCGATCCTGATTCTGATTCAGGATTATGCCTCAGTCTCCATTTCTCGTGGATAGACGGAGGCCGCAGGATCTCCCAGTGGCCACACCTTTTAATTCCACATCCCATTCCCATTCTGATACGTCTATCCACAGCCTCCTCTACTGTAAAGATGAAGCCACACTCAGGTTGGAGGAACAACACCTTATATTCCATCTGGGTAGCCTCCAACCTGATGGCATGAACATTGACTTTTCAAACTTCTGCTAATGCCCCACCTCCCCCTCGTACCCCATCCGTTATTTATTTCTATGCACACATTCTTTCTCTCTCTCTCCTTTTTCTCTCTCTGTCTCTCTCACTATACCCCTTGTCCATCCTCTGGGTTCCCCCCCCCTTTTCTTTCTCCCCGGACCTCCTGTCCCACGATCCTCTCGTATCCCCTTTTGCCTATCACCTGTCCAGCTCTTGGCTCCATCCCTCCCCCTCCTGTTTTCTCCTATCATTTTGGATCTCCCCCTCCCCCTCCAACTTTCAAATCCCTTACTCACTCTTCTTTCAGTTAGTCCTGATGAAGGGTCTCGGCCCGAAACGTCGACTGTACCTCTTTCTATAGATGCTGCCTGGCCTGCTGCGTTCACCGTTTTATCCATTATTGGATGCCGACTAAGAGAAACCACTTTGCTATGAGCAGAACCAACAGTAACATCGGCAGCTTTCAAAATTCTCTCTCTGCGTATAAGTAGTGCGAATGGTGGACGCAGGCAAGTTCAACGTGCGGACAATGTCCTTACTTCGTTCACCACGATCGGAACGCTTAATTATGTCTAGTTTTACATTAAGCGTATCACCCTTACGAGCTCCTTCAAGGTTTTCCGATACCTTAGAACTCATCTTGCTAACGGATGCACAAAATAAATCAAGATAAAGCACGTGTTTAAGCAATGCCAGCTAGAATGCAATTCTGTGGGGGGGGGTAGGAAGCTTGGCTGTTCAAGTGCGTGCTGCCTTTTTTCGTAACGGTGTAAACACCTTCTGTTAGCAAAAACAGATAACTAATGTAGGTTTTTCATAACAGCGAGGTGTCGTAAAGCGCACATTCGGAAAATGTGGGCCAACTGTATACAGATATCAGGTATGATTTCAGGGTAGTGCATGATTTTCTGATGGCATGGGCATGAAGAGGATTTGTAACCTCACAGGTGCAGGTATTCAGCACGGGCACCTAAAACAACAACTGCTGGAAGCAGTGAGTCTGCCAGCAGAGGTGGCAGTAGTTAAAGTAAAAACACACTGGAAAGGGGAGAGTAAGGATCAGAAAGGAATTGAGTGGGCAGACATCAGTGAAAAGATGGCCGCAAAGGAACAAAGTGGCAATTGAAATTTCAAGTGTGCAGGAAGGAATGTTGGAAGTAAAATTATATGAAGAGGTGGAGGCAGAAGAGAAGGAGAAAGGGAGCAAAAGAGGGACCAGATGGGAGCTGGACCCATGGGGAGGAAGGAGTTATGGTGCCTCCCCCGCCCCCCCCCCGCTATGTATTAGGCAGATGCAACTGAAGTTATATCATGGGGTGATGCATCAGGAAGGCAGAACATGATCCTGACCCTCTGACAGGACTGGTAATGGGCGGGGATGTTGAGAAATTCTGCTGATGTTGTATCATTTGTGTCCAGCATAACCCTAGTAAGGGCATAAACCTACTGCTGGCAAATCAGTCAGGGCTGAGGGGACCCTGGGAAAATATCCTAACGGACTTCACAGGGCCCCTGCCAAAACACAAGGGGAAAAGCTACTGTCAAGTAATTATGGATCATTTCACCCAGTTAGTACAGGCTTTCCCAACAAGAGACTGCACCACCAGCACCGCTGCACAGATTTCAGTTCAGGAAATCCTCCTGAGGTGGGGAACCCCAGTTCAGGTGGACTCGGATCAGGAAGCACATTTCACAGGGAAAGTGATGAAGGAACTGTGCTAATTGTTAGGGATTCGACAACAGTTCCACATATCCTACCACCCTCAGAGTTCAGGAAGGGTAGAAAGGATGAACCGAGCAATCAAGAGTGCCTTAGACAAAGCTATAGCTGAAACGGGAAAGACATGGGTTGATGTATTACCATGAATCCCGATGAGGTTGTGAGCAGCCCAAGACCACACGCTGGGTCTCAGCCCTTATGAATTATTAATGGAGCAAGCAACGACACTCCCTTATGGGATAATTATGTGCTGTGGTGAGTCTGGGGCTTACAGGGATAGAATGACACAGTATGTGAAAGACCTTTGTAACCAATTTAAGCTGTTGAAGGAACAAACAATACAGTAGCAGCACACTGCTGAGGAGGGAGAGCTGGAGGGAGATAGTCCTCACATAGTCTCAGAAAGGCAGTGTCCATTATTAAGGACCTCCTGCACCCAGGCATGACCTTTTCTCACTGTTACCATCAAGTAGGATGTACAGAAGCCTGAAGGTACAGACTCAGTGATTCAGGAACAGCTTCTTCCCCTCTGCCATTCAATTCCTGAATGGACACTGAATCTTCGGACACTACCTCACCTTTTTTTAATATACAAGTGTCCCCCGCTTTCCGAACGTCCTCTTCACGATATTTCGCTTTTACGAAAAACCTACATTAGTACCTAATTTCATTAACTGAAAGAGGATTTTCGCTTTTACGAAAAAAGATACTGGCTTTAAACTTGTGTTTACCCTGAGAAAGACTACCATGACCATGAAGCCTTGCGCAGGCAGGTGTGTGCACATGTGTGACGTGCAAATGCGTGTACGTGTGCATGTGTGATGTGTGTGTACATGCGAATGCATAATGTGCACATGCGTGTATGTGCTGATTTTTTTTCGACAAATCGATTTTGGCTCAGACTTCCCAATTCTGTTAGGTGAAACTACACTGTACATACATTATTTCTACTTTATATAGGCTGTGTATTTATCATATTATTCCTGCTTTTACTATATGTTAGTGTTATCTTAGGTTTTATGTGCTATTTGGTATGATTTGGTAGATTATTTTTTGGGTCTGGGAACGCTCAAAAAATTTTCCCATATAAATTAATGGTAATTGCTTCTTCACTCTCTGCCATTTCGGCTTACGAACGGTTTCATAGGAACACTCTACATTCGGATAGCGGGGGAAACCTGTACAGTATGTCTGTTTTTGCACACTTTTCAATCTGTTCAATATACGTAATTGATTTACTTGTTCATTTATTATCATTTTAAAATTTTTTTTTCTCTCTCTGCTGGATTATGTATTGCATTGAACTGCTGCTGCTAAGTTAACAAATTTCACGTCACATGCCGGTGATAATAAACCTGATTCTGATTCTGACATAGCTGGGTGACCAAGTCATGGTGAGGGTGCTGCCTGAAAGGGCAGGGTTTGCTCCCAGATGGATAGGAGCACAGATGGTACTTTTAACAAATGAGACTTGTGTCCGTGTGCAGACTTGGTGAGGCAGGCAGTAGAAACAGCAGACCTAGGCTAAACTGCAAAACTCACTTTCTTGTTGCTCCCACAGACAGAACGGGGGATCAAGTGTACCCAGTAATCGTGTAATTATAGAGAACCTAAGAGTTTAACAGCATCTGGCCACACCAGACCTGACCACAGTTGATGGAAACGCACCCACAGCAAACGTGAAGGCAGAAGACACTGACAGCATGACAGAAACCCATGAATAACATACTAAAGTGTGATAGTAACAGTCAGTACTCTGTGATGATGGCTGTTTGCTGAAGGTGGATGATTAGTCGAACAGCATAGAATAGAAAGAGGTATTGGGGAAAAAATAGATGGGGAGGGATTTAAGTTGTGGAACCCGTTGTCAGAGACAATGGGTTCCACAACTTCAATAACGTGGCAGACTTAGAAAGATTGTGCATGGCATCTGAAGGCAGTCACCTCCAACCTGAATACAAGTGAGCTGCCCCCTTTCAGCAGTTGGGGCCAGCGATTGATCAGACCATTCAGAAGAGAGAAAGGTCCTTGCAGTCATTCAATTGGAGACCACCCCAACCCTTTCCTGTACATCGATCAGAGGGTCGCTGAGCCTGATGCACTTACCTTGCTGGTGCCCCTGGAAAGAGGGAGATTTAGCTACCAGAGAATGAAGGGGTGAAGAAAAGGAATGTGATTAAGCTGCATTCAGCCGGCAGGGAAAGAGCCAACAGGCATATGAAAGAAGCCGCATTTCTATAGACTGTTGTTCAATCTCTGGAACAATCTCCCTCCTTCACAAACAAGAGAAAACCTGCAGATGCTAGAAATCCAATCAACACACACAAAATGCTGGAGGAACTCAGCAGGCCAGGCAGCATCTATGGAAAAGAATACAGTCGACGTTTCGGACAGAGACCCTTCAAAAGGTCTGTGCTCACTGCTTAGCATTTTGTAGGTAGCGATAAGGGATGATAGGGTAGATATAGATGATATTTGGTTGGCGGGTGGGGGGGGGGATTCAGAGGAAGGACATTTCTGCTGCCTTATTTGAATAGATCCTCCTTAACATTTGGCCTTTCCTGGACCAAGTATATTTTTGTCCAGGAGGGCCAAGAGGAGGGACTGTTAGAATGAATTTTGTGTTTAGCACATTTAGCAGATAACTTTGGTCACCAGCCTTCACATCTGAATTTGAATTGTGGATTTGATTTGAATGCAGCTCTGAACAATAGGTTCACACACCAGGAAACAGGCACTTTGCTGATGGTCTGCATAGCACGAGTCCATTCAACATTCCATTGTATGGATGCGACAGAGATTAACACTCGTTTTTGGGTGTGATGGTGGGAAGATTGTAAATATTGTTTATATTTGTAAATATATTGTAAAAATTGTTCGAATTGTCCTGAATTTTCTTTGATCTTTAGCATACAAAATGTGGCGTTGGAAGACCTTTCCACCGAAAGCGTCTCCATACAATGCCTGCTATATCTTGTTTTGTCGAATAAGGGGCTGCTTTATATCTAGCAGTACTTTTCTCCGGTGACTTCATTCACGTAACAAGGTTTACCATTTATTCAACTCATCTTGTAATGAAGATGAATATAACATTTGCCTTTATGATTTCTTGCTGCATCCAAACTTTCACTGATTTGCATACAATGCCATCCAGGTCTATTTGTGCACTAATTCATTTTAATCTCACATAATCTTATAAACGCTTTAGCTTCTTTACTTTTTCAAACAGAATGTGTGACCTCACATATTTTAACGTTACATTCCATCTGCCATGTCTTTGTCAATTCACAAACATAGCCCATACTGCCATCTAGCTTCGTACAATTGACAAACTTTCATTCAATTGAATAGATATTTGTGGATTAAATCCCTGTACAGTCGGCCCTCCATATCCGCGGGTTCCGCATCCACAGATTCAACCAACCACGGATCGAAAATTTTCGGGAAAAAACATTTTTAAGTTCCAAAAAGCAAAACTTGAATTTGCCACATGCTGAGCACTACGCTGAATCCATGCGAATGAAGTGATGTGTAGGCATACCCTGTTGTAGCCTCCCGCCATTTCACAGATCCTCAGTCTCTCTCCAGCACTCGTTTGAGCATTGTTCGTCTGGCGTCTTGCTCATTCGCTACTTGTGTTGTGAACAAGAGGAAGGAGTTTAAGGCTAGTAAGGGATGGCTGGCTAGCTATGTAAAGCGCTACAGTCTCAAGAACTTAAAGATCACGGGAGAGTCGGCATCGGCTGGTGCCGAGGCAGCATCAGCGTTCCCAGAAGAGCTACGATGGTTGCGTCTGTACTGAACATGTGCCGACATTTTTTTCTTGTCATTATTCCCCAAACAATACAGTATAACAACTATTTACATAGCATTTACATTTTATTAGGTATTATAGGTAATCTAGAGATGATTTAAAGCATATGGGAGGATGTGCGCAGGTTATATGAAAATACTACACCTTTTTATATGAGGGACTTGAGCATCCGCAGATTTTGGTATCCGCGGGGGATCTTGGAACCAATCCCCGGCGGAAACCGAGGAATGACTGTATCTTCCTACCTCCGTACTCACCCAAAGTTTTAACTTCTGTTCAAAATCAGTGGACTCCTCTAATTCTGGCCTCCTCTGGGTGACAATTGTTTCCCTCATCAATTTAATGTACTACTAGCTCCCAACCATTTTATGTATTAAATAAAGCTAAACAACTTCTCCCTTATTTTAACTTGCAACACATTTAACTTACTATCATCCATGATTTGTATTGGCATCCAGATTACAAAGTTACCATTTTCTGCACATTGTACATAGAGTACAGTACCTAATATAACAATGCATAAACAGACCTTTAAGGCAACCATGTCATTTCAACCATGAAGCCAATTAAACTCATCCCATTTTCCTGCATGTGTTCCACATTCCCTGTCTGTTGATACTTTTGCCTAGATACCTCTTAAACATTTGTATTCTACCTACTGCTACTCCTTCCCTGGCAGGATGTTCCAGACACCTACTACTCTGTGTAATAATAATGCCTTTCCCCTCCCACTTTAAAGCTGTGCCTTTCTTGTACTTGACATTTTCACCCTCTGACTGCCTACACTAGCTATGCTTCTGATAATTTTATATGCTTAAATATGGTTGCTTCTTAGCCTTTGAGAAGACCTTTCCTTATGGTCATTATACTCCAATTCTAACTGTGTCTTGGTGAGCCTCTTCTGTACCTTTCCTCCTTTCTTTAATGATGGCATTAGAGCTGAATACAATACTCCAAATGTATTTTAACCATATAACAATTACAGCACGGAAACAGGCAATCTCAGCCCTTCTAGTCCGTGCCGAGCTCCTACTCTCACCTAGTCCCACCGACCTGCACTCAGCCCATAACCCTCCATTCCTTTCCTGTCCATCTAGCTGTCTAATTTAACATTAAATGACAACATCGAACCTGTCTCAACCACTTCTGCTGGAAGCTCGTTCCACTGTTTGAGTAAAGAAGTTCCCCTCATGTTACCCCTAAACTTTTGCCCTTTAACCTGAACTCATGTCCTCTTGTTTGAATCTCCCCTACTCTCAATGGAAAAAGCCTATCCATGTCAACTCTATCTATCCCTCTCATAATTTTAAATCCCTCTATCAAGTGTCCTCTCAACCTCCTATGCTCCAAAGAATAAAGACCCAACTTAGAAACCATAGAAAAACTACAGCACAGAAACAGGCCTTTTGGCCCTTCTTGGCTATGCCAAACCATTTTCTGCCTAGTCCCACTGACCTGCACACGGACCATATCCCTCCATACACCTCCCATCCATATACCTGTCCAATTTATTCTTAAATGTTAAAAAAGGACCCGCATTTACCACCTCGTCTGGCAGCTGATTCCACACTCCCACCACTTTCTGTGTGAAGAAGCCCCCCCGCCAATGTTTCCTTTAAACTTTTCCCCCTTCCCCTTAATCCATGTCCTCTGGTTTTTTTCTCCCCTTGCCTCAGTGGAAAAAGCCTGCTTGCGTTCACTCTATCTATACCCATCATAATTTTATATACCTCTATCAAATCTCCCCTCATTCTTCTACGCTCCAGGGAATAAAGTCCTAACCTATTCAACCTTTCTCTGTAACTGCGTTTCTCAAGTCCCGGCAACATCCTAGTAAACCTTCTCTGCACTCTTTCAACCTTATTTATATCCTTCCTGTAATTTGGTGACCAAAACTGAAAACAATACTCCAGATTCGGCCTCACCAATGCCTTATACAACCTCACCATAACACTCCAGCTCTTATACTCAATACTTTGATTAATAAAGGCCAATGTACCAAAAGCTCTCTTTACGAACCTATCTACCTGTGACGCCACTTTTAGGGAATTTTGTATCTGTATTCCCAGATCCTTCTGTTCTACTGCACTCCTCAGTGCCTTACCATTTACCCTGTATGTTCTACCTTGGTTTGTTCTTCCAAAGTGCAATACTTCACACTTGTCTATATTAAACTCCATCTGCAAGCTTTGAAAACCTTCCTCACTGTCCACTACACCTCCAATCTTTGTATCAACAGCAAATTTGCTGATCCAATTTACCACATTATCATCCAGATCATTGATATGGATGCCTTCCCTTCATCCACTTTCCTGGTAACCTCCTCGAAAAACTCCAACAGATTGGTCAAACATGACCTACCATGCACAAAGCCATGTTGACTCTCCCTAATAAGTCCCTGTCTATCCAAATGCTTGTAGATTCTGTCTCTTAGTACTCCCTCCAATAACTTAACCACTACTGACGTCAAGCTCATCGGTCTATAATTTCCCGGATTACTTTTTGATCCCTTTTTAAACAACGGGACAACATGTGCCATTCTCCAATCCTCCGGCACGTCACCCGTAGACACCAACATTTTAAATATATCTGCCAGGGCCCCTGCAATTTCACCACTAGTCTCCTTCAAGATCCGAATTTGTTCAACCTTTCTCTGTAACTTAGGTTTATTAACGACCTGGATGTAGGGGTAGAAGGGTGGGTTGGCAAGTTTGCAGACGACACAAAGGTTGGTGGTGTTGTAGATAGTGTAGAGGATTGTCAAAGATTTACCAGGATGCTGCCGGTTTAGAGAGTATGCATTATGATCAGAGATTAATGGAGCTGGGGCTTTACTCTTTGGAGGGAAGGAGGATGAGTGGAGACATGAAAGAGGTGTACAAGATAATAAGAGGAATAGATAGAGTGGATAGCCAGCACCTCTTCCCCAGGGCACCACTGCTCAATACAAGAGGACATGGCTTTAAGGTAAGGTGTGGGAAGTTCAAGGGGGATATTAGAGGAAGGTTTTTTACTCAGAGAGTGGTTGGTGCATGGAATGCACTGCCTGAGTCAGTGGTGGAGGCAGATACACTAGTGAAGTTTAAGAGACTACTAGACAGGTATATGGAGGAATTTAAGGTTGGGGCTTATATGGGAGGCAGGGTTTGAGGGTCGGCACAACGTTGTGGGCCGAAAGGCCTGTACTGTGCTGTACTATTCTATGTTCTATGTTCTATAAACCCAGGTAACATTTTAGTAGATCTTCTCTGTACTCTCTCTGTTTTGTTGACATCTTTCCTATAATTCAGTGACCGGAACTGTAAACAATACTCCAAATTTGGCCATACCAATGCCTTGTACAATTTCAACATTACATCCCAACTCCTATACTCAATGATCTGATTTATAAAGACCAGCATACCAAAAGCTTTCTTCACAACCCTATCCACATGAGATTCCACCTTCAGGGAACTATGCACCATTATTCCTAGATCCCTCTGTTCTACTGCATTCTTCAATGCCCTACCATTTACATTTTAGTTGAAGCCCAAGGCATAGGTGTGAGAGCTGCTGCTCATAGCTCCAGGACTAATTTTCAATCCTGTGTGGTCTGTATTTGCACATCCTTCTCCAGTACCCCACATCCTCTAGCTATGCGGGTTCAGGATTAATTGGCCATTGTAGATTGTTCCTCATTTCCAGGTAAATAACAGAAACACGAGGGAGCTGATGAAAGGGTGTTACAGGGAAATGTAGTAACATTTGATTGCTCTGTGAGAAAGCATAGACTTAATTGAATTAAGTGCCTTCCTTCTATGTCATAATGCAATATGAAACCACATTGTTCATCCTTGTATCGTTTCACTACTGACATGACTTTATAAAGCTTCACATTCTTTTGCAGACTCTGCTCTTCTCCAATACTGGTTTCCTGTGCATCACCAGTTTTCATCATTCTTCCAGTTCCTCCTTGTGTTCAGATGCCTTCATCCCCACATTTGGAATTTTATCCTCACCCTTCCTCATCAGAATAGATCCATCATAGTTTCAAATACTTCGAAAAATCAGTATTTTACAATCACTTAACTGCAATCATTTTTGTTCCGGTAAATCTACTTCTTTAATCAAGGTTAAGCTTCCTGTTCATTTCCAACAATCCTTTCTTACCTGTAATAATTTTATTATTATTATGTGAAGGTCTTTACACGAAAGCAAGTGGTAGGTATTGTAAAATAATTTGATTTGATTTTACATTGTGAAATTGCATTCACACATACAGAGGAATGAATCTGCTGGCAACAATACTCTGACACTGACAATTCTTCTTTAGTGTATCTGTGTAGGTAAAGCAGACTATGTAAGAAAGGCTTAACTTTTCATGATGCCTTAGCCAAGGCTTTTCATCTCTGTTCTCTATACAAGGACAGTCTGTTGTGATTTTTTTTGTTCAAAATCTTATTAGCCCCCTCAATGTGACCACAGGGAATTAACTTGGGCTTCCAACAAGCAAGCTGCTTGTCTTCTTGCAATATATTATGTGGCTTAAAAACAGATCTGGTATGCAGGAGAGATGACAACAGCTATGCTATTCTGCAGGACAAACACAAATGTGGAGTTTGATGTAAGAGTGCATTGCTGAATACAATCCATATCATCTGGAAATTCTGAATAAGTCAATTTTGAAAGGACATATTTTAAAATGAAGAGGAAATAATGGAAGGATTGCTGTCCTACCACCTGATATTTTCAAGATTTTATTTAGTTTTTGTCCAGTGTCTGAACTGGTCAATCCAATGTTCACTGTCTGCTACATAAAAGGTTACCAGTAACTAAGTCTTGCAAGCTGTTACTATTTATGTAGAATATTGAAATTTTGAATTGAAGGATGTACTATCGCAGTTGGATGATCAGATTTTCATTACACTGCTTCTCCTCTTTCAGCTTTATTTATAAGAAATGTTAGTGATATTAAGATTGCATGTACTGTGTTTAATGCTCCAAAAAGTCCCATTTTAGTACTTAGTAAGATTGGTTTCACATATCCCAAGGCTTAATAGTTTTATTTATGTTAACGATTCTTTTGATATTCTTAAAATAGCCTTATTTTCCAGTGTCATAATTAGAGATTTAATAGAGGGACACAAAAAATGAACAAGAGAAAATCTGCAGATGCTGGAAATCCAGGCAAAACGCACAAAATTCTGGAGGAACTCAGCAGGCAGGCAGTATCACAAACACGAGGAAATCTGCAGATGCTAGAAATTCAAGCAACATACACAAAAAAAAAATGCTGGTGAATGCAGCAGGCCAGGCAGCATCAATAGGAAGAGGTACAGTTGACGTTTCAGGCCGAGACCTGACAAAGGGTCTTGATCCAAAACGTCAATTGTATGTCTTCCTGTAGATGCTGCCTGGTCTGCTGCATTCACCAGCATTTTTTTGTGAGGCAGGCAGTATCAGTGGAAAGAGTACAGTCAATGTTTCGGGCTGAGACCCTTCAGCAGGACTAGAGAGAAAAAGATTGTTGACCCAAAATTTGAGATATTTTGATTGAATTGATGGAAAGAAACCTGGTTGATTAATACCTGGAGGATACAAATTTAAGAAGATAATTACGAAAAAAGCTTTATTAGGAACAAATACATGAAAACTTCCTTTTACTATAAACAACAGGAATTCTGCAGATGCTGGAAATTCAAGCAACATACATCAAAGTTGCTGGTGAACGCAGCAGGCCAAGCAGCATCTATAGGAAGAGGCGCAGTCGACGTTTCAGGCCGAGACCCTTCGTCCTGACGAAGGGTCTCGACCTGAAACGTTGACTGCGCCTCTTCCTATAGATGCTGCTTGGCCTGCTGCATTCACCAGCAACTTTGATGTATGTTCCTTTTACTATACTGTGCAAAAGTCTTAGGCACATGTAAAAAAAATTCTGAAAAGGGGAGATGTTTTCAAAAATAATGAAATGAAGTTTCTAAATATGAAAAAAATTATAAAGAGCAACAAACAATAAAAAACTAAATCAAATCAAAATTTCAAACGGGGAAATCTGCAGATGCTTGAATGTCAAGCAATACACATAAAAAATACTGGTGAACGCAGCATCTATAGGAAGAGATTGGCGAGACCTGACGCAGGCTGGGAGACCGTTTCGCTGAACACCTACGCTCTGTCCGCCAGAGAAAGCAGGATCTCCCAATGGCCACACGTTTTAATTCCACGTCCCATTCCCATTCTGATATGTCTAACCACGGCCTCCTGTACTGTCAAGATGAAGCCACACTCAGGTTGGAGGAACAACACCTTATATTCCGTCTGGGTAGCCTCCAACCTGATGGCATGAACCTTGACTTCTCTAACTTCCGTTAATGCCCCACCTCCCCTTCGTACCTCATCCGTTATTCATTTATTCATTGTTATTATTTTTTTTCTCTCTCCTTTTTCTCCCTCTGTCCCTCTCACTATACTCCTTGCCCATCCTCTGGGTTTCCCCCCTCCCCCTTTCTTTCTCCCTAGGCCTCTCGTCCCATGATCCTCTCATATCCCTTTTGCCAATCAACTTTCCAGCTCTTAGCTCCATCCCTCCCCCTCCTGTATCGTCCTACAATTTTGGATCTCCCCCTCCCCCTCCCACTTTCAAATCTCTTATTATTTCTTCTTTCAGTTAGTCCTGACAAAGGGTCTCGGTCCGAAACGTCGACTGTACCTCTTCCTGTAGATGCTGCCTGGCCTTCAAATCAAAATTTGTTGTGATTGCCTTTAAAACTGCTCAATTCTCTTAGGTACCCTGTTGTGCAGTTTTAATAAAATTGTCTGGTAGGTTGTTTGAAGCATCTTGGAGAACTTCCCACAGTCCTGCAGACTTTGGCTGTCTTGCCTCACTTGTTTCTGTCTCTCCAGGTAATCCCTGATAACCTTGATGATACTGAGATCAGGGCTCTGTGGAGGACATACCATCTGAAACTATATGAAAAATCTAGGGTGCCTAAGACTTCTGCACAGTATTGTATATGCAGTGACTCAATTGTAACTGTACTGCCTGAAAAGTAACAGAGACAAAGATCAATTCTAAAATGGAATTGGACACTTAAATGAAAAGAAGTAATTTGGAAAGGTATAGGAAAAGGGCAGAGCAATTGGTCAACTGCAAAAAGGCTAGCGCTCACATAATTCACCAAAAAGCCACCTCCTGCACGCTGTCCTGTTGCCAGCATGTAAGTGCCATTACAAAGAAGGCACAATAGCATATTTACCTTCATAGAAGTTTGTGTAGAATCAGCAAATCACCAAAAAATCTTTAACAAATTTCTGATGAGTTCTGGTGAAAAGTCTTGGCCCGAGATTTCAGTTCTTTTTTTCTTCTTCTTCATAGATGTTGTCTGACTTGTTGAATTCCTCCAACATTTTGTGTGTAGCACTCTGGTGTAATTGCAATTATGACAAATCTTTTATAGATGCACAGTGGATTGTTACCTAACTTGTTACATCATGGTGTGGTGTGGAAACACCAAATCTCAGGAACTAAAAAGCCAACAGAATGTTATTGATGCAACTAGTCCATCAGTCAAAGCCCTCCCCAACATTGAGCACATTTACATGGAGCACTGCTACAAGATCCATCATCAAGAACCTCACCATCCAGGCCATGCTTTTTTGTTACGACTAGCAGGCAGGGGGTACAGAAGCCTTAGGATCCCCACTTCTATTCAGAAACACTTATTACATTAGGCTGCTGAAGAAGTCTGGATAGTTTCACTCATCACAACTCAGAACTGATTGTACAACCTACAGCCTCACTTTCAAGAAATCTTTACAGCTCATGTTCTCAGTATTTTTTTATTTGTAAAATTTCCCTTTTTTTGGGCACATTGGTTGTTTTTCAATCTTTATAGTTTTTCGAAAATTCTATTTTCAAAAACACTGGACAACAAGGATTTTGCTTCCTGAAGATTTTGGTTGTATCTCATGGACTTTGGGCTGCTGATCATGAAAATATCCATGCAATTTCCTTATTACATACCATTTTCTTTGAAATCACCCATATTTGAAATTTCAGTTCATAATTCAAGTCAATTAAAATATTGCCCACAATGTAAGCTGAAGAGTTTTCTATCTTGTCCAGGCACGATTAGGTAGGGTGGATGCGGCATGGCGGGACAGGTTTTAGAAAAGCTATAAAATCATCACGTACACACCGTTCTATGCATTGTGTTCACATATATGGCAGTTTGCCATCACGTTGATGCGCATAGCATATTCTGTGTACTCATTCTAATGAAGTCTTTGTATTTTCGTGAGTACTTGTGACAGCAGAATGTCTCGCCAATGTTGCAACAGCCACGATACTTTGTTATATTTGTGGTCAGTATACACTTAAGTCTTAAAGATGGAGCATTACTTCTCTTATTACAAAAGCCTATGAGCTCTACTTTGGGTGTAAAATTGCTGACCAAGACAAAGCCTGGGCTCTGCATATTTGTTGCAATTTGTGGTGTTTTGTAGTAGTTACTGAGCAGAATCACCAGGCATAGAATGTAAAGCACAGAGTCAGAGAGACCATATTTCTCTGACACACATATCATAGTTCAAGCTTAATTGTTTTTTAACCATACATGATTACTCATGAATTCAGCCAAGCAAAATAGCATTACTCCAGGCCCAAAGACTATGGCATGTCTTCTGCCGAGTGAACAATGGGGGCAGCACCAACTCCAACACTTCTCTCCTGAGCGACTGTAAACAGACTCGTGCTACATCAGTTGAAGGACGTTTCAATGCCTGCCACCATGTTTAATTAAAACGTGGGTGGATTTCAAAAGCTACCTTATATTCAGCAGATAACTCAATGAGCCACTGATATTTGCCAGCAAAACCAACTATTGTGTTCAGTATTTGATGTCTTGAATGTATAAACAATATTAAATGTATTCAAGCAAAACATACAAGATATAAACAGGCAGTGTTCGACATGACATGAAAGCTAAAATCAACTCGGTATAGTGCACTAATAGCTTTTTATTTCATAGGTGCTAAAAAAGAAGAAACTGCGTTGATGAATGGACTGAGCGTGAACTTGCATCTCCTGCTGGTGAGAAGTCATTTTTACTACACATCATTTTGAAAAATAATGCAATTAGACACCAATACTTTGAAGAACTGGTACAGTGTAAGTACTTGCAGACATATAATTTCTTTTTTGTTTCATGGTATGCTTCATGGAGGTCACCTACATAAATGGGAAACATTACAAAAGTATTTGCTTCAGTTACCCTTGCATAATTTCATGTTGTTGAGGTTAAAAATATCCTCATGAATCCTCATTTGGAAATTTCTACCGATGTACAATGGAGAGCATTCTAACTGGCTGCATCACTGTCTGGCATTGGAGGGGGTTGGTTACTGCACAGGATCAAAATGAGCTGCAGAGAGTTGTAAACTCAGTCAGCTCCATCATGGGCAGTGGTCTGAGTAATACCCAGGACATGCTCAAGAAGTGAAGCTTCAAAATGATGGCATCCATCATTAAGGACCCCCATTACCCAGGCCATGTCCTTTTCTCATCAGGGAGGAGATGCAGAAGCCTGAAGGCGCACATTCAATAATTTAGGAATGGCTTCATCCCCTCTGCTATCAGATTTCTGAATGGACATTGAACCCATGAACACTACCTGACTTTTTTATTTCTATTTTTGCGCTACTTATTTATTTAACTATTTTATGTATTTACTGTAATTGACAATTTTTAAAATTATGTATTGCATTGTACTGCTGCCACACAGACAAATTTCATGCCATATGCTGGTGATATTGTACCTGATTCTGATTGTTATGAGGATATAAGCCGGCTCATTCTTTATCCAAATGCCCATGAAGTACAGTTTTGGGTAGATGGAACTGGTTAGCCTGGGAAGGCAGTCCATCTAAAAGAGGGAAAACTCTGAATTCAGACCTCCGCTGCCTTGCGGCCATACCCACTCGTTGGAAAGGCTTCGGGAGTAAACCCTGAGGACAACTCCAGAGCTGGAGTTCCTAAAGTAGTCCGATGTTGTCTTCAACCTCGTTCTGGCAACTCCTGCGACGACACCGGTGTCAAGCTGTATCGGCCCTTGCTCTTCCCTTGGACAACATCGGTGTCGTGGAGAGGGGAGACATGCTGCATGGGCAACTGCTGGTCTTCCATACAACCCTGCCCAGACCTGGAGTATCCAGGCGCAGCTCCATGGTCTTGAGAGACTAATGGATGCCACCAAAGTTAATGTCTATATATGATCAAATACCTTCCGATGTCCTTCGTACCTTAAAAACAATCAGCTAACAAATCAATTCTCAGAAAATTAGCATTTATTTCATTACACCTATTTTGGCTTTACTTTCTCTTTTTTGAATAATTGCTCAGTACATTTCTAATACCATTACTATAGGTAAACAAAGTAGTGTGAAAAGGGGCAACTATGTTAGTCTGCAGAGGCTATGATGAGTTTCAAGTCATGAGCTTCAATAAATTGAATCTTGTAATAAACTTCAAAATGCTACGATGTAAAATCAAGTCACACGGAAGTGAGATGACCAAGTTCAATCATTTTGCAAGAGAGGTGGCCCTTCTTAGAGCAAGCTGCTTTGAGTATTAGTCAGGAATGATGGAATAAATATAAAAGCTAATTATTGATAAATTAATATAAAAATGATTAACTACTTTGAGTATTGGTAAAGGCAGATTGAAAGAATAATGCTTGGACAATAAACTATGTCTTCCATTCTTTCTTTGTTCTAATATTCCTTTCAGTGCTTTCCAGTATCTTCTCTTTTTCTCTCTCTGTTTCCTTCATTCTCTCTACTCAAAGAATAAGCCGTTGCTGTCCATCGCTGTCCCATTTGTATGCAGCTTATCTGAGGTTGAGATACAGGAACTAACATTAAATTTATGCAAGGTCTAATAAGTAGTTCTGATTTCTTCAGAACTAAAACTTGAGTGAGTTTAGTTATAAGTTGTAAGCCATTTCATTTAGTCAAAAATTCTGATGGCAACAGAAAGTAACCTCCTTTGCAGGTAAACATATCATAGTGGGGAATTCTTCTACATAATGGTGGTGAAAGAATTGTTTTCTAGATTTTGTTTATTGCTTATTATCATCACATGTACCAGGGGTTCCCAACATTTTTTTATACCATTGACCCCTACCATTAACCAAGGGGTCCATGTGCCCCAGGTTCTGAATCCCTGATATAGACTGAGATACAGTGAAAACTTTTGCATACCCTCCATACCGATCAATTCATGACAATGGTGCATTCAGGTATTACAAGGCAAAGCAATTACAGAGTGCGGAATAAAGTATTACACTACGGAGGAAGTGCAGTGCATGTAGACTGTAAGATGCACAGTCACAATGAGGTAGACTGTGAGAGCAAAAGTCCTCCTTATCCTGCCATGGATCTCCTCAATAGTCTTAAAATGTGGGACAGGAATAGTCCGTTTGGCCAGTGGTACGTGATTTCAGGCTTTTGCATCTTCTGCCTGGGGGTGGGAGAGAGAAGAGAGAATGTCGCAAGGTGGGTGGGATCTCTGATTATGCTGACTGCTTTGCTGAGCCAGTGAGAAGTGTAGACCATGGAGGGAGGCTGGTTTCTGTGATGAGTTGAGCTGTGTCTATTGCTCTCTGAATTTTCTTGTACTCGTGTGCTAAGGCGGTTGCCGTACCAAGCCATTATGTATCTAGATAGGATATTTTCGTTGAATGCCTCCACACCATCTGCTACAAGCGGGATTTCCTGGTGGCCAAGCATCTTTATTTTGATTCCCATTCCCATTCCGACATGTTGGTCCATGACCTCCTCTTGTGCCGAGATGAAGCCACCCTCAGTGTGGGGGAGCAACAACTTATATTTTGTCTGGGTAGCTCTAACCTGATGGCATGAATATTGAACTCTCATTCAGGTAGACAAATTCTCCTCCCCCGTCCACTGCTCTAGCCTCTTTCCCTCCCTCCACCTTTTTATTCTGCCATTTCCTCCTTCCTTCACAGTCCTGAAGAAGGGTCTCAGCCTAAAACAATGACTGTCTATTCACTTTCATAGATCCTGCTTGATCTGCTGAGTCTATCCTGTGTTTTTATTGTTGTATTGCTTAGGATATTTTCTAATGTGTATTAAGAAAAATTGGTGAAGTCAAAGGGAGTCTTAGCCTTAACGAGGAAGCTGAGGTACTATTGAGCTTTCTTGTGCATGCTATTAATGTGGATGGACCAGGACAGGCAATTGTTCATGTGCACTTCCAGGAATGGAAACTCTCAACCCTCTTTACCTCAGCATTGTTGACGTTAACCATAATAATAATAATAATAATAATAATAATAATAAAACATGTGAGTGGAGTGAAATATTGTGAGTGATTTCATACAGACAAAAATTCTGATGGTATCAGAAAGCAGCCTCCTTTGCGCATTGGCATATCATAGTGGAGAATTCTTCTAAATAACAAGATAATAAAATTTGTGATATGTCAATGCAAAAGTAGATATTATTACAGTATTAATTTTTACATGATGTTTCCTTGAATTAAGTAATTCATTTTCATCCCATTTCATTACCTCTTCGATGTCCTTTACTAAGTCATTTGCCTCTTCAACCTTCTGACTGTCTCTGCTGTAATCGACAATGGAACTTGCAATAATTTTATATTTTTATTTTATAAAATATTTTATTCTCATTCTTAATGCTTGCAGTATTAATCCAAAATTAATGTAACCTTGTTACTGATTCATTGATCGGTAGAAATAATCTTTGACTAATTCTTTCTTCTAACCATTTGAAATTTTCATCGACCCTGCTAGCTCTTGTCTTATCCTTATTTGCTCCAGTGAGTGCAATATATTTTTCAATTCTCTCATCATCATATTATCAAATGATGATAAGAGACTTGAAAGAGAGCTTTTACTCACTGGAACAAATTATATCAATGGTGTCACCTTGATAAATCTACACTTTTTTTTCCCTCCCACTCCAGAATCTACTTTATAATGAAGCGCATGAAACCAAGTACTATATTTTGATTTTGGATCAACATAGTATTACAATTGTGAATTGTAGTTTACTTGAATAGGTTTTGCAAAATCTCACTGATTGTAATTGTATTTAATGACCCATGCCTAAAATTTGTGCCTCATTTTTATTTTCTTCCATTTGTAATTTTGCTTTTGCAAATCTATACTCCACAAACTTTTGTGCAGAATGTATCTTCCATATCTAACGTGAAACATGTCATTAATCAATGTGGCACATTCTGGTCCAATTTCAAAGGCATTTTTAAAAATTGTATATTTTTTGATCTAGACGTTGCTGCTAAAGCCAGTATTTAATACCCATCCTGATTGACCTTGAGAAGCTGGTGGTGAGAAACTTCTTGAAGTACATTGGTAATTTGAGTGAAAGAAGTTTCACAATTCTGTGAAGCTAGGAAATTCCAGGATTGAGACCCAGCAGCAATGAAGGTCTGGCAACATAATTCAGTTCAGATGTTGTGCATCTTGCAATGCATCCTGTGGGTAGTCATACTCTCTTGTGACTCCAGGATATTAATGAAAGGGAGAGTTGTTGAACGTCATAAACACATAATGCTTAGGAGCAGTATTAGGCTGTTCAGCCCATCAAGTCTGTTCTGCTATTCAGTCAAGGCTGATCTATTGTTCCCTCTCAACCCTATTTTCCTGCCTTCTCCCCATAACCTATGATGCCCTTACTCATCAAGAGCCTACCAACCTCAGCTTTAAAACTCCACAAAGACTTGGCCTCCCGAGCCATTGATGGCAATGAATTACACAGATTCACCACCCTCTGGCAAAAGAAATTTGTTGTATCTGTGCAACTACATTTCAATTAAATAAAAACATGCATGTGGGAGATACTTTAACTGGTGTAGTCATACTGGAGAGAGGGAGAGAGAAAGAAAAAAAAATAAGAATGAAAATGAATGCACATGCATAGACACCAGATCAATACATAGTGCTAAGGGGAATGAGTCATTGCTCCAAAAGAAATAGATCCACATATTACACTTCCTGCCCCTTTAGATTATGCAACAATAAAAGTGTATATGTACAAAACACTCTAAGTCTTCCTATTCACAAACCATATTCCAAATAAACATGCTTTCACAATAACAGTCCATAACTAACTTCACTGATCTAGAAGATTCCGTCTTTTGGATGGCGCTCTGTTGCTTTCAGGATAACACCTCTGGACCCGTGGAGTAGCATCAGGTTTGGCAGGTGTCTTGTCAATGATAACATTCTCCTAGTGCCTCTGGACCCGTGGAGTAGCATCAGGTTTGGCAGGTGTCTTGTCAATGATAACATTCTCCTAGTGCCTCTGGACCCGTGGAGTAGCATCAGGTTTGGCAGGTGTCTTGTCAATGATAACATTCTTCTAGTGCCTTTGGACCTGTGGAGTAGCATCAGGATTGGCAGATGTCTTGTCTAAGACAACGTTCTCAGTTGACGATGTCACATTGCTGTCAGTGACAGCAGCCTGAGAGTTAAGTCCAGTGGCTGTAATGTGTCTGTCTTGTTGGATGCAGTTCACTCAGGTGTGTTCTTTGGTTGAGCATCCAGTATCTGGTCCACATGACATCTTCATGTCTGATGTCCGACATCCACTGTGTACATCAGTGGTCCAATTCTTCAGCTATCCTACCGGGTGTTCACTTGTCTTCTCAGTAACACACTAGGACTTCCAGTTCAATCTCAAAGCTCCTTGCTGCTTCACTTGGCAACTGGTTGAACTGTTTATTCTGCACTTTCCTTTGTAGGCCTGGTTTTAGGAGGACTATGTGAGATTTCAGATTCCTGCTCATGAACAGCATTGCAGGTGTTTGATTTGTCATCGCATGAACAGAGTTGCAATACACAAAAAGAAAATTTTCCACCTGGTGCTGTAGAGAAATGGCCTCCTTGTCCATCACTTTAATAGATTTCTTGAAGGTCTGGATAAACCTTTCAGCCATTCATTGCTGGGTGGTGAGGAACTGACAGAAAATGCTGGATGCCATATTTCTTCATGAACAGTCAGAATTCTTCTGCTATGTATTGTGGTCCATCGTCACTTGTAATTTGTTCAGGTAAGCCATTTCTGGTGAAGGTAGTCAGAATGGAGAAAGTCTTTGCTGAGGTGGTTGACTTCATGGGTATAACCTCCCGTCACTTCAAATGAGCATCCACAGTGATCAGAAACATGGAGTCCATGAATGGCCCAGCAAAGTCAATATGTACTCGTTGCCAGAGTGTAACGTTGCCTGTGGGGTTGCATTTTGAACTTCCTGGCATCCTCAATAGCTCTTGTCGAATTTTTCAATCTGTTTATCTGTTCCCGGTCACCACACATAGCTCCGTCAAGACTCTTCATCTTGACTGTACCCAGATGTCCTTCATGCAGATTTTCTGACACTCTGGTCTGCAGTTTAGAGGGAACCACAACACAAGATCCATGCATCAGCATACTTTGACATACCAACAGTTGGTCTCATCTCACTGAGAAGTCTGCAAACATAGGGTTACCATGAGCTTGCCATCCTTGCATGGTGATATCATAGACTTTTGATAATGTCGGGTCATTCCTTGTTTCCCTTTATATTTCAGAATTTGTTACCAGCAGCTGGTCCACCAATGCTGTGTGGAACACTTCTGCTGGGTCACAGTATGAAGACTTCTTCTTTAGTTGTCATTAGTGGAAGACGTGACAAGCCAACAGCATTGCTATGTTGTTTGATACCCTTGAACTCTATGCCGTAAGAGTGGGCTCCTAGGAATAGTACCCGATGTTGTAACCAGATAGCAGTCATCACTGAGATTCCCTTCCTGGGATTGAAAATGGGCACAAGAGGCTGGTGATTGGTCATTAGTGTAAACTTCTCTCTGTAGAGGTAGTGGTGGAACAACTTTATTTCACATGCTAGACTAAGGGCCTCTCAGTCAATCTGTGCGTAGTTGTGTTTTGCACTTGTCAATGATCTTGAAGCAAACTCGATTGGGCATTCAGATCCATCTTTCATAATGTGCGATAAAGCAGGTCCAGTGCCATAAGGGGACGCATCCCACACTAGTCTGATGGGCAAGGATGGGTCATAATGGGTGAGCAATTCTTTGGATGTTATTGGTCTCTTTGTTTCCTTGAATGCTTTTTCACATCTTTCTGACCATTCCCACTTTGCTCCTGTCTCTAACGGTGCATTCAATGGGTGCAGAACTGTAGTAAGGTTTGGGAGGAACAGGTGGTAGTACAAGGGGTGGTTGTTAAGTTTGTGGCCTAAGGTAGAAGGAGATGAGTTATACAGCTGTCATTACATGCACATGCAGTTCAACTCTGAGTGATTATGCAGAAAGTTTGAAGTTAATAACTCATCGGGGTGATTGATAAGTTTGTGGCCTAAGGTAGAAGGAGATGAGTTATTGACTTCAAACTTTCTGCATAATCACTCAAAGAGTTGAACTGCATGTGCATGTAACAAGAGCTGTATAACTCATCTCCTACTGTTATCCATGAACTTATCAATCACCCCTGCTGTAGACACTTTCTGGAGGTCCAAGATCCATATGCTTCACGGCTGCTGGACTAAGTGCGTAAATGCAGGCGGGGACTATGTTGAAAAATAAATGTGCTGGGTTTTCTAAAATTAACTTCTTTTACCTTAGGCCACAAGCTTATCAATCACCCCTCGTAGTTTACAAGGCCCAAGTATGACCTGAGTTGTGACACATTTTCCTGTTTGGGTGACTGTAACGCTGCTTCAAACTTCTCTTGTGATTATGTAAGCCATGCTTGTCAATGACATGTCCACAATATGAGATTTAATTCTTGAAAAACTCTCATATCTTTCTCCTTGCACACAGACCATACTCACTCAAACTGGTAAGTTCTTTACCAAGGTTCTGGAGGTGCTCTTCATCATTCTTGCCCATCACAATGATGTCATCAAGGTAACATTGTGTACCTGGGATATCTTGGAGCACTTTGTCAAATTTCAGGAGCTGATGCGACGCCAAAGATGAGATAATTATACTGAACAGTCCCTTGTGAGTGTTGATTGTGAGGAACTTCCTGCTTGGTTCCTGGATCTCCATTTGCGGGTAGGTTTGTGACAAGGCAATCTTTGAAAATCTCTCCCCACCTGCCAAAGGTACAAAAATGTCTTCTATTTGTGGCAGGGATACTGCACAGTATGCAGCACTAAGTTGATGCTCACTTTGAAATCCACACATATGCGATTGGCTCCGGCCTTCCCTTAGTTGATCACCGGGACAATGGACATGGTCCAGTCACTCCACACAGCCTTGGTGAGAATGCCAAAGTTCTGAAGTTCAGCATCTTCTTTAGTTGGACAGTGGTGGAGCCTTATGGGTTCTTGGTGTTGCTGCTTCATTCAATTCAATTCAATTCAATTCTGACCTTCATGCCTTTGAGTTGACCAAACACCTTCTCATTAGCATTAAGCAGCTGTGCCTCTCTCTGGTTGGTGCTACCATTTGACCTGCCATTGCCTGTTGATGTCACACTGAGGGCTTTGATTGAGTGCCAGTCTAGTTGGATTTTTCTCAACCATTCACATCCGAAAAGTGCTGCCCTCACTTTTCAACACACAAAGCTCCAACTACTGTGTTTGGCCTCCATATGTCACATTTGCTTACAGTTTGCCTTTGGGAGACACTTTTTCATTTGTGTAAGTCTTTAGCATCACTGAGATCTTCTCTAATGCTATCTTAGAAAACAATCTGTTGTAGTCAGCTTCTAGAACTATAGACAAAGCTGTCCCTATATATAGCTCCATTTTCAGTTTTACACCAGGCGCATCTATTGTGATCCAGATGATTTTATGATCTGCTTCAGTAATACTATACAGTACTAGGCATGACAGCTCACATTAGTCAGACTCTATGTTGTCTGATTCCATTTCACATTCGGTCACTATGCATTTGCTTAGTTTTGTTTTTGAGAGTTTTCACTTGGTTGTGCTCTTTGTCTGCCTTGCACATTCTCCCTATGTGACCTTGTTTGTGACACATTCTGCAAACTTTTTCTTTGAATCAACAATCGTTTGCATCATGAGAAGATTTGCTACATTGATAGATGGCTTTTGCATCATTCAGGAACATTTTGTGCATTTTACATTCTGACCTCTTTTTCCCTAGTTCTGCTGCATCCTTTGCTGCAGTCTCCAATGATATTGCAATGGCCAATGCCCATTCTAAGGTTAGATATCTTTCTGACAGTAGCCTCTTGGGTGCTTTGACTATGCATGCTACATACAAGCTTGTTCCTTTATGCAACATAAAGTCCATTTCTAAAGTCACAGTACTGGGAAAGTGTGCAATATGTTTTCATCCTTTGACTGGTTCCTTATCTCTCAACTGTTACCAGTTGTTTAGGGCTCAAGTGATTGTGAAAAATTGTAACAATTTTATCAAATGTCATGCTTGCTGGCTTTTCAGGGGTTAATAGGTTACATAACAAACTGTACATCCTTGGACCCATTAAGATGCATGATGACTTTCTTTTGTTCCCCCAACATGGTTCAGTTCCACCCTCTCAATA
Source organism: Mobula hypostoma (assembly GCF_963921235.1). NCBI lineage: Eukaryota > Metazoa > Chordata > Chondrichthyes > Myliobatiformes > Myliobatidae > Mobula > Mobula hypostoma. The sequence goes on along the minus strand of NC_086101.1, from coordinate 85,140,547 downwards.
TAGAATTCCTAGCCTTCATTAGCACTATTGAATTCATTAACTTTCCCCACTAAAGCCATCGTCATGTTATTTTCACTTTAACTTTGCTAGCTGTGTCTTTCACTGTATACTAGAACATAGAAATCTACAGTCCATTACAGGCCCTTTGGCCCACAATGTTTTGCCGACCATGTAACCTACCCTAGGAACATGTCGAGAATTTCCCTAGCGCATGCCCTCTATTTTTCTATGCTCAATGTACCAATCGAAGAGGCTCTTAAAAGACCCTATTGTATCTGCTTCCACCACTACCCCCAGCAGTGCATTTCACGCACCATCACTCTCTGTGTAGAAAAACTTATTCTGGACATTCCCTTGGTACCTGTTTCCAAGCATCTTAAAACCCTCATGTTAGCCATTTCAGCCCTAGGAAAAACCCTCTGGCAATCCACACGATGAATGCCCCTCATCGTCTTGTACACTTCTATCAGGTCACCTTTCATCCTCTGTCGCTCCAAGGAGAAAATGCCAATTTCACTCAACCTATTCTCATAAGGTACGCCCTCCAATCCAGGCAACATCCTTGTAAATCTCCTCTGCACTCTCTATAATATCCACTATGCACTGTTACTTGCACGTTCCTTTGTTAGCATCCCTGTTTCCTCTCATTTTTCTGTCCCTTAACTTTTGGTGCAGTTGGTGATATTTGCTGACATTCAGGTTCATACTCATTGCCAATTGTTGCGTCTGTGCACAACTACATATCAATTAAATAAAAGCACACATGCGGGAAATGGCTTTAACTGATGTATTTGCATTGTAGTGAGAGAGAGACAGAGGAAGAGCAATGTGCATGTGTAGATAATGGATCAATACATAGTACTAAGGGGAGTCATTGCTCGAGAAGAAATGGATCCCTGCATTACAAAATTCCTCATCATCTCTGTTCTAAAGGGATGTTCTTTTATTCTGAGGCAGTATTCTCTGATCTTAGATTCTCCCACTACTCTCCACAACTACTCTATTGGACTTTATAATAATCCGTATGTAACACTCAGCGCTATCACTTCACGTTCGTCGAGGGGGAAGCCACCGTCGGCTCGACAAACTGTGTCTCACGTTTGTGTAGATGCTGTGTAATGCACTCCGGTACAACCTACAATGCAAAATATCAGTCAGTACACAATGTACGATTAAAAGATTGCACTTTATAAATCTTACTGTGACTATGTGATTAGTAGGGAAACAGATAGAGAAGAGTAAAGGTGCCACACTTATCAGAGTTAATTAGTTTGTGCACAATTGTTGGAGCTCAAGAAACAGAGTTGTGTCTCCACTATTCGATCTCCTCCGAACTCCTCGACCCTTGGACTGGGACCAATCAGAGGGCATCCCACAAGTCCTTCCTCTTCGCCTCTCCTCGCCGAATTTCCCCGCTCTCACTCAGGTTCCCACATATACAGGTAGAATAACATGACTTCCATTTATCTCTAATTATAACCCAAACATTTCAGCTACAAAGGACGTTACCTCATGAGTTATCATTACAATGAAGCCATTTCATTATAACACTACCGAGAAGCCATTTTATTATGTTACGTACCCCGTAACTGGGTTGCCAAACCAGCAGAAATGGATCACTCAGTTGGAGTCTGGAGTACTAGAACTAAGAAAGTTTTATTAAAGAAACAAGCAACACCGTAATCGAAAGGATAATAAATGCAACAGTTCAGTGATGATAAACACACATGTGCACAGAAGTAAGATAACAGCATCAATCAAGCTCTATCGTTGTCTAGGGGTAAATGACCAATTTCAAAATGACTCAAAGTTCAGTCCAGTTAGTAGTTCAGTTCGCAGTAATCGTTGCCATGGCGATGGACAAGGTGGGGGAAGAGAGACAGAGAGAACAGGAACAACTGATCATTCAGAACGGCTTCACTCACAGACCGGCGGGATGGCTCACAAGCAACTTTTGGGCGGGTCCTTGGTGATGTCACCTGAGGTCACCGACTGTGACCCCTCCTCCAGATGCGGTCGATCCTCTGCAGTGAACCCGGCACCCAGGCAAGGGCGGACACACACCGGGTTCCCGCTGATCGTACCTTTCCACCCTTGTCGTTGTCTGATGCTTCTCACCCACTCGTGAGAGGCGCACCGCTTCCAGGGTCTCGTTACCTCGGGTGGCGTGTGTGTCCCTGTCTTAGCGAACCTGTCCCTTTTTATCCCCCTGCTGGGGTATCGCCTGTCCATCACTTCAAAGAGTTCAGGGTTCAAAGGGGGGAGCCGCTCCAGACAGCTCTCTCTCCCACATCCCTTCATTACACATCTCCAGACGCTGCTCCATTGTTCCTTATCTCTCCTTCCCCTGAGGGCAGGTGGCAGGCCAACTGCTGATGCCACTGATGCTAGCCCAGGCCAGCAAACATCTTAATTTTATGTGTATTCTCGTAACAATTATTAGCAGTTAACAGTTAACATTACAGTTAATATTACGGAGAACCCTACAGGTAGGTTTTAATGAGATCTCCCTTCATCCTTCTAAACTCAAGTGAGAACAGGCCCAGGACCATCAAATGCTGCTCATGTGTTAATCCTTTCATCCCTAGGATCATTGTTGTAAATCTCCTCAGGACCCTCTCAAATGCCAGCAACTCCTTCTATGGATATGGGGCCCAAAACTACTCAAAATACTACAAATGTAGTCTGAGCAACACCTCATAAAGCCTCAGCATTACATCCTTGTTTTTGTGTTCTAGTCCTCTCAAAATGAATGCTAACATTGCATTTGCCTTCCTTACTACCAACACAACCTGCAGGTTAACCTTTAGTGAAGCCTGCACTAGGAATCCCTTTACACATTCAATTTCAGAATTCACTTGTAGGGTACTGTAATTGGGAGAAATGTAAATAATTCATAACTACCAACATTGAGTTAGGGCTTTGCTTTTAGAGGCTGCTCTGACGTGATGACACTTTTACATAAAATGTTTTTTAGCGCACTTTTGAGGTGTAAGTTTTGGAGTTCAATCAAATGTGTTACAGGTGTCATTAAACATAAAATGCCTCACTTCATTTTATTTGCAGAAACCCACACACTATCTATTTAGAAAATAATGTTCAGCATTATTACTTCTATACAAAAGTGCATGGCCAGGCACGTTCCTACTCTGTGTTCCATCTGCCTCTTCTATGCCCATTCTTCCAACCAGTTTAAGTCCTCCAGTATCACTGTTTGAATTTCACCAACTCCTTTTCCATGCCTCTGTAGTTAAACTTACTCAACTCTAATACTGATACAGCCAGTTATAGCTTGCATCTCTCAATCTGCAATGTTATTTCTGTCATATTGTGATCACTGCTTCCTCAGGACTTAATCTCCCTAATCAAACCTGGCTCATAGTACAATACAAAATCTTGAATTGCTTTTTTGCCTGAAGTGCTTAAACACAAGTTGCTCTAAAAAGCCACCTCATATGCATTCTACAAACTCCTTCCCTTAGGATCTAGTGCAACCTTGTTTTCCCAGTCTACCTGCATACTGAATTCCCCCTGACAATTGAAAAATAGCCTTTCTTACATTTGATTTCTATCTCCTGTTGTAATTTATACCCCACACCCTGGCCACTATTTGGAGGCCTATACATAGCTGCCATCAAGGTCTTTATACCCTTGCAGTTCTTTAACTCTGCCCACAAGGATTGTACATCTTCTGATCCTATGTCCTAAGGATTTGATTTATTTTTTTTTATCAACCGAGCCATCATACCACCACTGCCCACCTGCTTGTCTTTGCATTAGGATGTGCATACTTGGATGTTTAGGCCCCAGCTGTGATTTTCTTTCAGCTATGATGTACCTGCTAATTTTTTAATTGTGCTATAAGTTCATCTACCATGTTTTGTAAAAAAAAAGTGCAGTCAAATATACCATCTTCCATCCTGTAGCCACCAGCCTTCTTCTCAAATGTGTCTCTATGTTACCTAAAGTTAAATTAGTGTCATTTTATAAACATTTAGTTTTATCTTTATTTATTTTGGAGACTTAAGTAACCTCTCCTGCGCTCTCCTTTTATGTTATCAGTATTTTTCCAGCCTGTTCCCCCCGCGCCCCCCCCAATCCCACTATTTAGATTAAAGCCCGATCTACAGCCCAAGTTATATGATTTGCCAGAACACTGGTTCTACTTGTTTCAGGTGGAGCCTGCTGCTTTGGAACAGCGCTCCCAATTCCCAGTACTGGTTCCAATGTCACACTTCTCCCAGACCAATCACTGAGACACATGTTCAACTGTTTAATCCTTTTGACATTGTGCCACTTTGCAATTGGTTCAGGTTCCAATCCAGAGATTGTAACCTTTTTGGTGCTGCTTTTTTAATTTAATGCCTAGCTGCTCATATTCCTTCAGCAGAACCTTTTGTCATATCTATGATTTTGCCACCGACGTGGATCACAACCTTTGGATCTTTCCACTCTTGCTCCAAAAGCCTCTGCAAATCAGATGAGAAGTCCTGAACCCTGTCACCAGGCAGCAGGCAACACAGCCTTCAGGACTCTCGATCTTTGTGACAGATAATCCTGTCTATTCCCATGACTAGACTATTCCCAATTACAACTATGTCTCTTCTCTCCCCCCACCCTAAATTATTTTCTGAACCACAGTGCTTCAGTTAGGATACTCGTCCTTCCAATGGCACCCACCCTTGCTCACGCAGGGAGTGAGAATCTCAGGACTGTTTGTAAGCTCCGCCCGCTGTAACTCTCACAATCACATCCTCTTGTGCTTGACCAAAATCAAATTAGAAGCAGATAATCTAATGGGTGTGACTGCCTCTCCACCTCCGCGTCCAGGTAACTCTACCCAACTCTGATGTGTTGTGGATATGGCCCAGTCCATCTCAGGTAAAGCCCTCCCCACCCTTGAGCACATCTACATGGAGCCCTGTCACAGAAGAGCAGCATCCATCATCAAGCACCCCGACTACCCAGGCCGTGCTGCTGCCATCAGGAAGAAGGTACAGGAGCCTCCGAACAGACACCACCAGGGTTCAGGAACAGTTATTAACACTAAGCCAGAGGATAACTTCATTCGCGCCATCTGTGAACTGTTATCACAACCAATGGACTCACTTTCAAGGACTCATCTCATTCTTGATAATTACTGCTTATTTTTTTCCTTTGTATTTGCACAGTTGGTTTGTCTTTTGTACATTGGTTGTTTGCCCAATTGTTTGAGTGAGGTCTTACATTTAAGATGAGGCCACCCTCAGGGTGGAGGAGCCTGAGTAGCCTCCAACCTAATGGCATGAATATTGATTTCTCCTGGTAAACAAATTCTCTCTCCTCCCCCCTTCCATTTCCAACTCTGACCTTTTTACCTCTTTTCACCTGCCCTTTACTTCCCCTGGGTCCCCACCTCCTTCCCTTTCTCCAATTATCCACTCTCCTCTCTTATCAGATTCCTTCTTTTCCAACTGTTGACCTTTCCCACCCACCTGGCTTCAGCTATCATCTTCCAGCTCGGCTTTTTCCCCTCCTCACACCTCATTTTTTTTCTGGCATCTTCCCCCTTCTCAGTCCTGAAGAAGGATCTCAACCGGAAATGTCGGCTATCATTTTATTTCCATAGATGCTGCCTGACCTGCCAAGTTCCTCCAGCATTTTTTGTGTGTTGCTGTTCATTGATTTTGTGGTGTTTCTTGGAATTACTTTGTATGCCCGTAAGAAAGGTTACGTATGGAGTCATATATGTACTTTGATGATAAATTCACTTTGAACTTTGTAGTGTTTGAAGCTCTGATCCCAGGTCATCAGCTTTCAGCCTGAGTCCTGCAACTATCGTTCAATAGTGATTCGATTTTCTCCTGTTGGAAATGCTCATTCCCTTTCACTTTTGCAATACAAATACTGCTTCCTGCTCAACTGTCCATACCTGAATGTTATCTGGTTCTTGCTGTGTGCATATATGGGTTGCTTTATTTGCTGAAAATTCTAAATGAATTGAACATGATACAATTATCAGTGAACATCAGATGGTTCAAATGGTTTTATTTATTATGAGAGAACCTATACAGTATTCAACCTGAAATATTTGTCTTCACAGACATCCCCAAAAAAACAGAACCCCAAAAAACTGAACGACAGAAAAACACTAGAACCCCAAATCTTGCTCTCCCCCTCCCCCGTGCAAGCAGCAGCAAGCATCAACACAACCTCCCTCCCTGCCTTTCCCACATCAGGAAGAAGCTTCAGTGCCCACCACTCAGTAACTGCAAAGCACTGAAAGAGAGGCCATGATCTCCAGTCTCCTAAAACTATTGTTCACCTGACAGTTTGATGTATGTCTGTCTGTCTTTCCTCTCTCCCCCACCTCTCTCTCCCCCTCTCACCCCCTCTCTCTCCCCCTCCCCCCCTCCCCTCCTCTCCCTCCTCTCTTTCCCCCCTCTCCCCCCCTCCTCACTCACACACACGTGCAACAGAGAGATATCACCCATTTTCGCAGCGAAAGGGAAGACTGACAGAAGCTGTTACGATATTACAGTCTACCATGTCACTTCTTATTCAGAGATTCTCTGACTCAAGAATCGGCAGCAAACTCTCGTTCCGCCATGAGAAAGAGGGAAAGAGAGTTTGCGACCGTTTGACCACAGAGACCTCTGTCCACACATCCGTTGCAGTGAAATCCTGTTGTTCTCATCTCCTGCGATATCTCAATTGGCAACATTGGCGTGGAATTGAGTGTTCCAAGGCCGGACTCTGGAAGCACTATCTTCCAAGCCGTGCCTGGAGAATGTCGGAAAATGGTCGGCCGATGAGCTCCAGGAACGGAACTCCTCCGCCTTTTTAAAAAAAACACAGATGAGTGTCACTTGCAGATCAGGACCTCGATAGAACCCCAACATTCCTGAAAAGGAAAAGAAGAGACATTAAAGAGAAGAATTTAAGCTGTTTCCGCAGTTGAACTCGAAGAGGCAGCCACTTGGCACCCGTTTAACTCTGACCCTGCTGATAGCTGAGCCAGCAATAGAAGATAGGTCATTGACAAAACAGATAAAGGTGACTGTGTTGAGGACATTGCCCTGAAGAACTTGTGAAGTGAAGTTCGAGTACTGGGATGATTGATCTTCAATAATCTCATCCAATTTCCTTTGTGTGAGGTAGGTCTCCAACTACTGGAGTATTTCATATTCGTTGACTAGATTTAGCAGGTTGCCTTGATGCTGTACTTGGTCAAGTGCTGTCTTGATGCCAATGGCAGCCACTTTCATCTCCCTTCTGGAATTCAGCTCTTTGGTCCACACTTGGACAAAGGCTATGATGGGGTTTAGAACTTGGAAGCCCTGGTGAAACCCAGGTTGGGCGTTAGCGAGGTGATTAAATACCACTTCATAGCACTGATGATAATGGCTTTCATCACTGCATAGATCAGGGGCTCTCAACCCTTTTTTATGCTGTAGAGCCTTACAATTAACTGAGTTGTCCATGGAGCCCAGGTAGGGAACCATTGATGTAGATCAGGGGTCCCCAACCTTTTTCGCACTGCGGACCAGTTTCATATTGACAATATTCTTGTGGACCGGCTGACCGGGGGAGGGTTGCCAATGGACAAGAGTAGCAGTCAAATACGCTGGGTTTACTCCGAGAAAGACTACAATGACCATGAAGCCTTGCGCGGGCACCAGTACGCATGTGTGTACGATTTTTTTCCACAAATCATTTTTGGCGATTCTTTTCGGGGGGTGGGGTGTTAATCACGACCGGAAAATACAGTTGATAATTAGCTAATACACATCAATTTCATTTCTAAAAGGGTTTATCTAACGAATTTAATATTAAACAGACAGCGCATGTTTTCCTCGCATGAATATAGTGATAAGTCAATTATCAGGGGAGGACAGGGGAGCTTGAAGTAAATGTTGAACGAACTTCCAGTAGGAGTGGTAGAGGCAGGTTCGATATTATCATTTAAAGAAAAATTGCATAGGTATATGGACAGGAAAGGAATGGAGAGTTACGGGCTGAGGCAGGTCGGTGGGACTAGGTTAGAGTAGCATTCAGCACGGACTAGAAGGGCAGAGATGGCCTGTTTCCGTGCTGTAATTGTTATATAGTTATATAAGTCAATAGCATCATAACATTTTAAGTATCGTTTGGATATTAAACACGCAGCACTTATTTTCCCCGTATGAACATATAAAATCATTGCAACATACCAATATCGCTGAAACAGTGGGAGCCCTGGGATTGTTTTCCTGCAACAAGATGGTCCTATTGAAGGATGACGAGAGACAGCGATACTCGAACAGGGTTCCTTATGTCCAGTCTATTCTGCAATTTAGTTTTCGTTGCATTCATTGCAGAGATACGTTAGAAATGGAAGCAACGTTTTCAGTTCTTTCGTGGCTATCTCAGGATATTTAGCCTTGACTTTGATCCAGAATGCCGGCAGAGATGTTATGTCAAACATACTTTTCAGCACGCCATCATTTGCAAGCTCGAGGAGTTGATCTTCTTCCCGCGCTGAAATGGATGACGCACGGGTAATGACCTCGCATGCGTAATGGCTCAACAGTGGGCGTGACAGGGAATGAGGAAAGGTGCAGCTGACTCCTATCGCTAAATCATATCGTTTCCTCGCGGCCCGGTAGCGCATGCTCTGCGGCCCGGTGGTTGGGGACCGCTGGTGTAGATGATTGAGCAATCAGTATTTGAATTGGATTGGTTTTACTGATGTTAACAAAACTGAATACGCTCTTGATATAATATAGAGTATTTAATGTAATCCACTAGGAATAACTTTCTTTTGTCAACAAATACCCCAGCATTTGAATTCTCATACAATCCGTACCTCCGTAGTGTTCTGCACATGACTGAAGACTAAAACATACTGGTTTCCAGGGGTCTAGATAAAAACTATTAATCTGACAAAAAATAAATATCTTAGAAATAAACTACTGCGCAAATTAGATTTTGCACCAATCTTGGGTCTCAACAAAGGGGATACCTCATGCTCCGTGCAAGTCTTGAGGTTGGCTATCATGTACATTAACTTTAATAGATAGTTAAAGATGATATGTCAGACTGAAAGCTATTTTGAAGCAGCAATAATAAATCAAACAAATCAGTTTGGCTTGCAGCCTTACAGTTGGTCCTTAAATTGTTTATTCTCTGTTTCTGGCAAGACAATGGGACTAAGATTTTAAAATTACCCCATCATTAAGTGATCCCTGCAAGAGTGAGAGCAGTGGTGGGACTAAGGAGGACTTGGGCCTCATTGCCCCTCTCTCTAGCATCCAGAACATTTTCAAAGAGCGATGCCTCAAAAAGGCAGCATCCATCATTAAGGATCCCCATCATCTAGGGCATGTCCTCTTATCATTGCTACCATCAGAGAGGAGGTACAGGAGCCTAAACCCACACACTCAATGATTCAGGAATAGCTTCTTCTCTTCTGCCATCAGATTTCTGAATGGACATTGATCCATTCCTCTTCAGTTTTTTTCTCTCCTTTTGTGCTGCTTATTTATTTTTTTAAATATATATGTACCTCCTTACTGTAATTTAGACTTTTTGTTATTATGTACGTATTGCATTGTACTGCTGCTGTGTAGCGACAAATTTCACAACATATGCCAGTGATATTAAACCTGGTTCTGATATTTTTTTAACTCCATCCTGATCAATTATACAAAAAAAAAATCCCCCATTATAGTTTGTTTTAAGGCCCAACGACCAGTTAAGTTTTAAATAATAATTTATGGAGGAAAATGGAGACTCTTCTATTTCACATCAAAAGAAATTATACTTTCCTTCAGATGTATTTGTTTCCTTAGATGGCCAACTAAACTGCTCATTTCACTTATAAAATAGTTTTATTTAAATGATGAGTGAACACTGTATGTGATAATCTTTTTGTTTTGTTTTACAGTTGTCTTTCTACAAACCGTCATCAAGTAGACATAAGATTCTCATAGAAGCGAATGCATTTCCTTCTGATCATGTAAGAACCACATTTACAGCACTAGAATTCATCAAGTCCTTGCATAGGTTACTCAGTGATTTATTTGTGGACACTTAGTTGGTGAAATATTTACTTCCTGGCTCTTTGCCAATATTTCAACAAGCTTTTTTACAAGCTCACCCAGCATGCATCTTATTACCAAAGCCATTTTTGAAAAGAGTATGCTATATGATTGATGTAAGAGTTCAGTAAGAGACCGTGGAAGTAGCTGAAAACTGGCCATATTGATTTTTATGTAGTAGAAGTTAAAGTCTGCAAATCATTAATTATAACCTTTGTTCCTTTAAAGTATGCAGTGGAGTCTCAAATCCGTCTTCAAGGTCGCGATCCAAAGGAAAGCATGCTTTTGCTGTCTCCTGCAGAGGTTTGTATCATACAGATAAGATAATAAACCGGTTGCCATTGCACAGTACATTATTAGGCTTGAATAACACACAATGCAGGTTCTTTTTGAAAAATACTGTTTAATTATTTATAGTCATTTATTATTGGAGTCATACAGTACAGGATCCAACCCTCTAACCCACATTCCTGCCTGTTGAACTTAATTACTTTAATTCCATTTACCTCTATTAAGTCCTTATCTTTATTTACCTAGATCATTCAAATACTTCACTCAATGCTCTTAAATGTCAAGAGAGTATCTGCCTCCACTACCTCTTCAGGCAGCACATTTCAGCCTCCATTCATCCTCTGTGGAAATTAAGTTCCCCCTCAGATCTCCTCTAAACCTTGTATCTCTCACGTTAAACTTATGCCCTATAGTCTTAAAGAACCCACCGTAAGAAAAGGATTTTTGCTATCTACCCTAACTATCCTCCTCATAATATAATCTGCCTCTCTCAGGGTCCCCCTTTATTCTCCTGTACTCCAAAAAAAATAAACCTAGCTTATCCAGTCTCTCCTGACAACGGAATTGCTGGAAAGTAGCATGGTAGTGTAGTGGTTAGCACAATGCTTTACAGTACAGGCGACAGGAATTCATTTCCTGCCACTGCTGTAAAAAGTTTGTAGCTTCTTCTCGTGATGGTGTGGGTTTCCTCCAGGAGCTCCGGTTTCCTCACAGTCCAAAGGCGTACTGGTTGGATTAAGCTAGGATTTAATCGGGGGATTGCTGGGCAGCGTGGCTCGAAGGGCTGGAAGGGCCAGTTCCACACTGTATCAATCAATCACTCAATCAATAAATAAAGTCGGGACTAAATTTTGTGAACACTATTTCCAACTGTTTGAAGTTCCAGAATATTAAATCTAATTGAACACTGCTGTTATTTTGTGTGGAATGAAATTTAACCTTATTGCTGTTGTTGTATTTTCACGAGAATAAATGATGACTTCTGGGTTTTTTAAGCATGGCTGGCAGCTCATTTAATAGTACTCAAACTGCATTATTTAACAAACTCAGAAGAGAGCAGAAATATACTGTGACCTCAGTAGTGAGCACACAGTGACCTTGCTTGACAAGCAGTGAGCAGTGCCACAGCTTCCAAAGATTTGTTATGGCTCCTAGCACTTCCCTGTACAGTCCACAGACTTTGCCAAAGCCCAGGAAAAATTTGTCCCTCGGGGTTTTATGTAACTATTAATTTGCAATGTCCCAATAGCAATGCCATTGAGAGGATGTAGTGTAAAAACATATTCAATTACCAGAATACTGGAACACAGTGCAGTAGTTTGGTCCAGGAATTTGTGGTCAATTGCAAGTGATTTGCACTGGGTTGTAACACTAGGTAAGCAGCAGATCGTTACCTAGAGTAGTGCCTTTGATAGGAACCATAGAAACAGAATTGTGCAACACAGAAACAGACAATTTTAGCCCTTCTTGGCTATGCCGACCACAATGCCTATCTACACTGTGCAGATGAATGGGATTAGTGTATTTTATCTAATCCTATTTGTATTTGTCCTGTATCTCTCTTTGCCTTCCCTATCTGAGGACCTCTCCAAAATGCTTTTTAAACATTGTTATTTTATATCCCTCGATTACCTTCTCTAGCAACGTATTCCGGATAACCACCACCCTGGCTCTACTGCTGCCTCAAAACAATAAATTTCACATCATGTAAATCAGCGATAATAAACTTGATTCTGATTTCTGTGAAAAGTCTACTCCTCAAATATCCTTTGAATTTCTTCTCTCTCATCTTAAACCCTCTTGTCCTAGACTACCCTTCACTGTAGACTATGTGTCCTCTCCATGCCCCTCATAATTAGATTACATTAGATTATGAGAACACTCAGTCCTCTTTTATTGTCATTTAGAAATGCATACAAGCCTTAAGAAATGATAAAATGTTCCTCCGGAGTGATATCACAGAAAACAGGACAAACTAAAGATTAACACTGACAGAACCACATAATTATAACATATAGTTACAGCAGTGCAAAACAATACCATAATTTGATGAAGAACAGACCATGGGCACGGTAAAAAAAAGTCTCAATGTCCCGAGTCGATCGACTCCCGAGTCTCCGGTAGCAGGCGGCAAAAGGGAGAAACTCCCTGCCATAAACCTCCAAGGCACCAACAACTGCCGATGCCTTGGAAGCAGCCGACCACAGCCGACACTGAGTCTGTCCGTCTGAAAACTTCGAGCCTCTGACCAGCCCCTCCAATACAGCTTCCCCGAGTGCCATCCTCTGCCGAGCACCTTTGACCTAGCTCCGGTCACCGGAACAAGCAAAGCCGAGGATTTGGGGCCTTCTGCTCCGGAGATTCCGGTTACCACACAGTAGCAGCGGCAGCGAAGCGGGCATTTCAGAAGTTTTCCAGATGTTCCTCCGTATTCTCACGTCCATCTCCATCAAATCAGAATTGTGCACGGTCCCCTACTTGATAGATTATAGATATCATTCACCGGAGAGGCCGCACGTGCTGCGTCACGCCACCATCTTCTCCTCCTCATAATTATCTAAACCTTGTTTAGGTCATCCCTCAGCATCATGGATCGGTGAATAAATCCATTGAGAATAAGCTCAGTCTATCCAGTCTCACCATGCAACAACAGCCCCACACATCAAAGTTGCTGGTGAACGCAGCAGGCCAGGCAGCATCTCTAGGGAGAGGTACAGTCGACGTTTCGGGACGAGACCCTTCGTCCCGAAATGTCGACTGTACCTCTTCCTAGAGATGCTGCCTGGGCTGCTGTGTTCACCAGCAACTTTGATGTGTGTTGTTTGAATTTCCAGCATCTGCAGAATTCCTCGTGTTTATGCAACAACAGCCCTTCCATCTGAGGCAAAACATCCTGATGAATCTCACGTACACCCTCCCTATTACTATCACAGCTTTCCTGTAATGTGATCAGATAGAACTACACAAGGTACTCATTGCTACAATATTGTTGGCATTACCAAGATGTCGTTGGAGGTTAGGCAGAACCTCAGTTAGGCTCAGTATCCTGCGGTGTAGAACTTTCAAGTGAGGTAGAAAGGATGCCAAAGAGTTCATGGCATTTCAATCTCAATCAAAGAATGTATCATATCAGTACAAGATTTGAGGCTCAAAGTACATTTATTATCAAAGTATGTATGCAGTATACACCCCTGAGATTCGTCTTCTTCACAGGCAGCCACAAAACAAAGAGAACCAACAAAGCCCCTTCCCCCCACGTGCAAACAAAATTGCACAATTGGCAGCAAAAAAGAGAGAAAAGCGCAGAATTTTTTTTTAAATCAAGGAGAGTCCAGACATACTCAGTTCAATGTAGTGTTTATTATCTGCACGCCGCACCAACTCAAAGTTGACCAAAACTGGAACAAAAAAGAAGCCAGAACGTGAACTACAGAGTCCAATCCACAAACTGCGTCAATTAAACCTTGCCCAAAAACTCTGGCACCATCCCGCAAAAGCATCCAAGGAAGAGAGACCATTTCAACGCAGGGATCTTCATTCAGGAACAGCGAGGAAGAGGGTGAACCTCACATGCAGACACGTTCCTCTGGCAGCAGTGAGTGACAGACTGATAGACAGCACTGAACACCCACTCACTTTCCACATTCGCCTCAATGAACATAGAACACAGAATAGTACAGCACAGTACAGGCCCTTCGGCCCATAATGTTGTGCCGACCCTAAAAAACGCTGCCTCCCATATAAGCCCCCACCTTAGATTCCTCCATATACCTGTCTAGTAGTCTCTTAAACTTCACTAGTGTATCTGCCTCCACCACTGACTCAGGCAGTGCATTCCACGCACCAACCACTCTCTGAGTGAAAAACCTTTCTCTAATATCCTCCTTGAACTTCCCACCCCTTACCTTAAAGCCATGTCCTCTTGTATTGAGCAGTGGTGCCCTGGGGAAGAGGCGCTGGCTATCCACTCTATCTATTCCTCTTATTATCTTGTACACCTCTATCATGTCTCCTCTCATCCTCCTCTCCAAAGAGTAAAGCCCTAGCTCCCTTAATCTCTGATCATAATGCATACTTTCTAAACCAGGCAGCATCCTGGTAAATCTCTTCTGTACCCTTTCCAATGCTTCCACATCCTTCCTATAGTGAGGTGACCAGAACTGGACACAATACTCCAAGTGTGGCCTAACCAGAGTTTTATAGAGCTGCATCATTACATCGCGACTCTTAAACTCTATCCCTCGACTTATGAAAGCTAACACCCCATAAGCTTTCTTAACTACCCTATCTACCTGTGAGGCAACTTTCAGGGATCTGTGGACATGTACCCCTAGATCCCTCTGCTCCTCCACACTACCAAGTATCCTGCCATTTACTTTGTACTCTGCCTTGGAGTTTGTCCTTCCAAAGTGTACCACCTCACACTTCTCCGGGTTGAACTCCATCTGCCACTTCTCAGCCCACTTCTGCATCCTATCAATGTCTCTCTGCAATCTTTGCCAATCCTCTACACTACCTACAACACCACCAATCTTTGTGTCGTCTGCAAACTTGCCAACCCACCCTTCTACCCCCACATCCAGGTCGTTAATAAAAATCACGAAAAGTAGAGGTCCCAGAACAGATCCTTGTGGGACACCACTAGTCACAATCCTCCAATCTGAATGTACTCTCTCCACCACCACCCTCTGCCTTCTGCAGGCAAGCCAATTCTGAATCCACCTGGCCAAACTTCCCTGGATCCCATGCCTTCTAGCTTTCTGAATAAGCCTACCATGTGGAACCTTGTCAAATGCCTTACTAAAATCCATACAGATCACATCCACTGCACTACCCTCATCTATATGCCTGGTCACCTCCTCAAAGAACTCTATCAGGCTTGTTAGACACGATCTGCCCTTCACAAAGCCATGCTGACTGTCCCTGATCAGACCATGATTCTCTAAATGCCTATAGATCCTATCTCTAAGAATCTTTTTCCAACAGCTTTCCCACCACAGACATAAGGCTCACTGGTCTATAATTACCCGGACTATCCCTACTACCTTTTTTGAACAAGGGACCAACATTCGCCTCCCTCCAATCCTCCGGTACCATTCCCATGGACAACGAGAACATAAAGATCCTAGCCAGAGGCTCAGCAATCTCTTCTCTCGCCTCGTGGAGCAGCCGGGGGAATATTCCGTCAGGCCCCGGGGACTTATCTGTCCTAATGTATTTTAACAACTCCAACACCTCCTCTCCCTTAATATCAACATGCTCCAGAACATCAACCTCACTCATATTGTCCTCACCATCATCAAGTTCCCTCTCATTGGTGAATACCGAAGAGAAGTATTCATTGAGGACCTCGCTCACTTCCACAGCCTCCAGGCACATCTTCCCACCTTTATCTCTAATCGGTCCTACCTTCACTCCTGTCATCCTTTTTATCTTCACATAATTGAAGAATGCCATGGGGTTTTCCTTTACCCTACTTGCCAAGGCCTTCTCATGCTCCCTTCTTGCTCTTCTCAGCCCCTTCTTAAGCTCCTTTCTTGCTTCCCTATATTCCTCAATAGACCCATCTGATCCTTGCTTCCTAAACCTCATGTATGCTGCCTTCTTCCTCCTGACTAGATTTTCCACCTCACTTGTCACCCATGGTTCCTTCACCCTACCATTCTTTATCTTCCTCACCGGGACAAATTTATCCCTAACATCCCGCAAGAGATCTCTAAACATCGACCACTTGTCCATAGTACATTTCCCTGCAAAAACATCATCCCAATTCACACCCGCAAGTTCTAGCCTTATAGCCTAATAATTTGCCTTTCCCCAATTAAAAATTTTCCTGTCCTCTTTGGTTCTATCCTTTTCCATGATAATTATAAAGGCCACTGTCCCCCAGATGCTCACCCACTGAGAGATCTGTGACCTGACCCGGTTCATTACCTAGTACTAGATCTAGTATGGCATTCCCCCTGGTCGGCCTGTCCACATACTGTGACAGGAATCCATCCTGGACACACTTAACAAATTCTGCCCCATCTAAACCCTTGGAACTAATCAGGTGCCAGTCAATATTAGGGAAGTTAAAGTCACCCATGATAACAACCCTGTTATTTTTGCACCTTTCCAAAATCTGTCTCCCAATCTGCTCCTCTGTATCTCTGCTGCTACTAGGGGGCCTATAGAATACCCCCAGTAGAGTAACTGCTCCCTTCCTGTTCCTGACTTCCACCCATATTGACTCAAAAGAGGATCCTGCTACATTACCCACCCTTTCTGTAGCTGTAATAATATCCCTGACCAGTAATGCCACCCCTCCTCTCCTTTTTCCTCCCTCTCTATCCCTCTTAAAGCACTGAATCCAGGAATATTGAGAATCCATTCCTGCCCTGGTGCCAGCCAAGTCTCTGTAATAGCCACTACATCATAATTCCATGTATGTATCCAAGCTCTCAGTTCATCACCTTTGTTCCTGATGCTTCTTGCATCAGTCTTCTTCAGTGCTTTAATTGGTGAGATCAGTGAGAAATGGAGTTGATCATGGACTCACACCTGATCTCCAGGCTTCTTGACCGCGAGGCTGCACACTTCACTCGAAGTTTTCCAGAACACTCTCAGAGACAGCAAAGTGCCGGATTGCTCAATCACCACCAAATTGTAGATCACTGGCTCCAGCAGTGGCAGAATCTCATTTGAAAGAGGAAGATGACGTGAGAGAAGTAGTTTTGTGAACTGCCTGGAGGAGGTCGCCCTTGGTTGCATTGTTTGCTGGCACCATCTTCTTCTGGACGAGAGAGAATATTTTAGAAGGCTCATCAAACGAGGCCATTTGGTTAGAGATTTGGAACAAAAAGGGTGGTATCACTTTGCTGGGTGCATTCCAGTTTATGTAACAGTAAACAAAAGATGGTGGAGCAGACGGAGAAGAACTGTCATAAAAATAGTTTTCTCATTTTGGGTTTCAGTTTCCCAAGTAGTTATTGAGATTGCTTTGGTATAAAAGACTCGGGGGGGGGGTGTGGGCAGTGATCTATGAGACGTGTCCAAGAAAGTGTTTGAAACAATATACAGATAAACCAATGTGAGAGGAGCATTCCAAGGCTCCGTCTAGGGGAAATAGCTGGTAAGATTGATGGAGTGTCAGTGAAGGAACATTTCCGAGGTAGTTACCATAATTTCATCTATTTAAAGCTCACTAGAGAAATTGTAGGAATAGGCCAGAAATAAAGGCAGTCAGTGTAGGGAAGCAACACATACACAAAATACTGGAGCATCTGTGAGAAATGGATAAACAGTTCAGAATCAGAATCAGTTTTGTTATCACCGACATGTGACGTGAAATTTATTAACTTAGCAGCAGCAGTTCAATGCAATACATAAACTAGCAGGGAGAGAGAGAAAAAAAAACGTAATAAATAAACAAGTAAATCAATTACATATATTGAATAGATTATTTTAAAATATGCAGAAACAGAAATACTGTATATCTTAAAAAAGTGAGGTAGTGTCCAAAGCTTCAAAGTCCATTTAGGAATCGGATGGCAGAGGGGAAGAAGCTGTTCCTGAATGGCTGAGTGTGTGCCTTCAGGCTTCTGTATCTCCTACCTCAGCGGTGTCCAACCACTGGGCCGCAAAGCATGTGCTACTGGGCCGCGAGGAAATGATATGATTTGGCGATATAAGTCAGCTGCACCTTTCCTCATTCCCTGTCACGCTCACTGTTGAACTTGAACGCACGCGAGGTCATTATGCACACGTCATTCATGACAGCGCGGGAAGAAGATCAACTCCTCGAGCTTGCAAATGACGACGGGCTGAAAAGTATGTTTGACATAACATCTCTGCCGGCATTTCAGATCAAAGTCAAAGCTAAATATCCTGAGATAGCCACGAGAGCACTGAAAGCGTTGCTTCCATTTCCAACATATCTCTGCGAAGTGGGCTTTTCTGCAATGAATGCAACGAAAACTAAATTGCGGAATAGACTGGACATAAGGAGCCCCCTTCGAGTATCGCTGTCTCCCATCACCCCTCGATGGGACTGTCTTGTTGCAGGGAAACAAGCTCAGGGCTCCCACTGATGCAGCGATATTGGTGCGTTGCAATGAGTTTATATGTTCATACGGGGAAAATATGTGCTGTGTTTAATATCCAAACGTTACTTAAAATGTTATGATGCTAAGTGACTTATGATTGACTTATCACTATATTCATGCGCTGTGTTACATAAAATCTAAAATAACACTAACATATAGTAAAAGCAGGAATGATATGATAAATACACAGCCTATATAAAGTAGAAATAATCTATGCACAGTGTAGTTTCACGGAACAGAATCGCCAAAAACGATTTGTAGAAAAAAGCTGGCACACACACGCATGCGCACATAGGTGCCCGCGCAGGGCTTCATGGTCATGGTAGTCTTTCTCGGGGTAAACACAATGTACTTGACTGCTACTGTTGTCCGTTGGCAACACCCCCCCCCCACCCTGCCCCAGTTCGGCTGGCCTGCAAGAATATCGTCAATAATAAACCGGTCAGCGGTGCAAAAAAGGTTGGGGTCCACTGTCCTGCCTGATGGTAACAGTGAGAAAAGGGCATGCCCTGCGTTCTGGAGGTCCTTAATAATGGACGCTGCCTTTCTGAGACACCGCTCCCTAAAGGAGTCCTGGGTACTTTGTAGGCTAGTGCCCAAGATGGAGCTGCAGGACCTTCTGCAGCTTCTTTCGGTCCTGTGCAGTAGCCCCTCCATACCAGATAGTGATGCAGCCTGTCAGAATGCTCTCAACAGTACAACTATAGAAGTTTTTGAGTGTATTTGTTGACATGCCAAATCACTTCAGACTCCTAATAAAGTATAGCCACTGTCTTGCCTTCTTTATGACTACATCAATGTGTTGGGACCAGGTTAGATCCTCAGAGATCTTGACACCCAGGAACTTGAAGCTGCTCACTCTCTCCACTTCTGATCCCTCTATGAGGATTGGTATGTACTCCTTCATCTTACCCTTCCTGAGGTCTACAATCAACTCTTTCGTCTTACTGATGCTGTGGCATCATTCCACTAGTTGGCACATCTGAGGCTACGTCCACGCTATGCCAGATAATTTTGAAAACAAAGCTTTTCTCTTCGTTTTGATTCTCCATCCACACTGAAACGGCATTTTCTTCCCCCGAAAATGGAGCTTTTCTAAAACACTCTCCATAGTGTGTAAATTTGAAAACGATTGTTCGGCGTTGCAGTGTGGACAGGGTAAGCGGAGACACCTGAAAACGCTGTCATGACAACACCACAATAACAATGCCTTTTCTGCTTCTGCTTAGTACTGCGCAAGCACGGCCAGATGGCTGTTATAACACGCAGTCGGCGTGAACGGCGTGAGAGTTAAATTGTAAAGTGAGCTTTTTTGACTAGATCACCTAAATTGATTTGATTGAGTCTATCTTTAAAAATATTAATGTCAGAAATACTGTGCAGGTCTGGTGGCAGAAGATTCCATTCTGCTGTTGATCTTGGGTAGAGGATGGCTTCATGTGTGTGTTGTTTACTTTATTGTCTATGTTAATAGTTTGTTTGGAGTTAAACATCTCCACATTCTCCACTGCTCTGCTGACTTTGTAGTCGTTTGTAACTCGCAGAAACAGCTGGATTTCATTGTCTGTCTAAATGGAGAAGTCTGGTCTGATTTTTCAGCGGAGGGTTTCTTTGTATTCCTTGAAGACATTGTTGAAAACTTTCTTTCTCTGTTGTTGTTGGTACTCTAGTTTTTGACCAATGGAAATAACACAACGCTGCCGCGGAAACGTAAATATTATACCGTTTCCTTTTCGCTTGTTTTCTGTAGATGTGTCTGCGCATGCCCAGTAGGAGTAGATTCGCCCAAATATCTGTTTTAGTGTGGACAGAGATATTTTGAAAAACGCATAGTGTGGACACATGTCGATTTTACTCGAAACTGGCGTTTTCAAAATTATTCGGTCTAGTGTGGATGTAGCCTTACTCCTGTACGCCCTCTCGTCACCACCTGAGATTCTACCAACAATGGTTGCATCGTCAGCAAATTTGTAGATGGTACTTGAGCTATGCCTAGCCACACAGTCGTGTGTATACAGAGAGTAGAGCAGTGGGCTAAGCACACACCCCTGAGGTGCGCCAGTGTTGATCGTCAGCGAAGAGGATATGCTATCACGAATCCGCACAGACTGTGGTCTTCTGGTTAGGAAGTCGAGGATCCAATTACAGAGGGAGGTACAGAGGCCCAGTTTCTGCAACTTTTCATTCAGGATTGTGGGAATGATATTATTAAATGCTGATCTGTAGTCAATGACCAGCATCCTGACGTAGGTGTTTGTGTTGTCCAGGTGGTCTAAAGCCGTGTGAAGACCCATGGAGATTGCATCTGCTGTTGACCTATTGTGATGATAGGCAAATTGCAATGGGTCCAGATCCTTGCTGAGGCAGGAGTTCAGTCTGGTCATAACCAGCCTCTCAAAGCATTTCATCACTGTCGCTATGAGTGCTACCGGGCGATAGTCGTTAAGGCAACCCACAATATTCTTCTTTGGCACCGGTATAATTGTTGCCTTTTTGAAGCAAGTGGGAATTTCTGCCCATAGCAGTGAGAGGTTGAAAATGTCCTTGAATACTCCCGCTAGTTGGTTGGCACAGGTTTTCAGAGCCTTATGAGCTACTCCATCGTGACCTTCTGCCTTGCGAGGGTTCACCTTCTTTAAAGACAGCCTAACATCGGCCTCTGAGATGGAGACCACAAGGTCATCAGGTGCAGCAGGGATCTTCACAGCTGTAGTTGTGTTCTCCCTTTCAAAGCAGGCATAGAAGGTGTTGAGTTCACCTGTTAATGAAGCATCGCTGCCATTCATACTATTGGGTTTTGCTTTGTAGGAAGTAATGTCTTGCAGTCCCTGCCAGAGTTGCTGTGCAGCTGACAACACCTCCAACCTCGTTCAAAATTGTCCCTTCGCCCTTGAAATAGCCCTCCACAAATCATACATTTTGGGTTGAGACACTTCATCAGGACTGGAAAATGTCACAGTAAGAATGTGGGGGAGGGGATGATGTAATATGCTGGAAGGTGATAGTGGAAAAGATGAAGAGCTGGAGAAGAAGGAATCAGATAGGAGAGAGTGGTCAATGGGAGAAAGGGAAGGAGGAGGGGCCCCGGGGGAGATGATAGCCAGGTGTAGAGAAGAGCTAAAAGGGAGGCCGGAGTGGGAAATTGGGGAAGGGAGAGGGGGAAGATAATCGGACATTGGAAAAATCGATATTCATGCCATCAGGTTGGAGGCTACCCAGACAGGATTTGAGATGTTGCACCTTTAACCTGAGAGTCTCCTTATCGTGACAGTCATGAGCTGACATGTTGGAATGAGAATGGGGATTGGAATTAAAAAAGGCTGGCCACCAGGAAATCCTGCTTTTTGTGGGTAGAGTGAAGGTGCGCAACAAAGCGGGTCATGTCTCACCAGTGCAGAGGAGTCCACATTGGGACCACCAGTTATAGTAGATGACCCCAGCAGAATTGAAGGTGAAGTGCTGCCTCACCTGGGAGGATTGTTTCATAGTCATAGTCACAGTCATACTTTATTGATCCCGAGAGAAATTGGTTTTCGTTAGAGATGCACCATAAATAATTAAATAGTAATATGTAAATTATGCCAGTAAATTATGAAATAAATCCAGGACCAGTCTATTTGCTCAGGGTATATGACCCACCAAGGGAGGAGTTGTAAAGTTTGATGGCCACAGCCAGGAATAACTTCCTATGACACTCAGTGTTGCATCTCGGTGGAATGAGTCTCTGGCTGAATGTTTCCTGTGCCCAACCAGTACATTATGTAGTGGATGGGAGACATTGTCCAAGATGGCATGCAACTTGGACAGCATCCTCGTTTCAGACAGCACCGTCAGAGAGTCCAGTTCCATCCCCACAACATCACTGGCCTTACGAATGAGTTTGTTGATTCTGTTGGTGTCTGCTACCCTCAGCCTGCTGCCCCAGCACACAACAGCAAACGTGATAGCACTGGGCACCGCAAACTCATAGAACATCCTCAGCATCGTCCGGCAGATGTTAAAGGACCTCTGTCTCCTCAGGAAATAGAGACGGCTCTGACCCTTCTTGTAGACAGCCTCAGTGTTCTTTGACCAGTCCAGTTTATTGTCAATTCGTATCCCCAGGTATTTGTAATCCTCCACCATGTCCATACTGACCCCCTGGATGGAGATGAGAGAGGAGGTGAACGGACAATTATAGCACTTCCGCTTGCAGGGATAAGTGGTAGGAGGGAGATTATCATGGAGGGATGAATGCAGAAGGGAATCCTGGAGGAAAGTGGAGAATGGGGGTTGGAGAGGTAAAGATGTGTTTGATGACAGGGTCTCGTTGAAGCTGGTGGAAGGTGCGAAGAATGATATGTTAAATTAGATTAATCAGAGATAGGTAACAAGGTTTTGCCAAGGGAAGATCTTTAGAAGATATAAGAAAGTGTATCGTTGAGTATCGTTCAGTAGTCACAGTTTATATGGACATCCTTAAGAATTTCAATGAGATCCAAAGGGAGAGTGCTTGGCAGAAGCAGACAGGGATTATGGGAGATGTCTTTGTAATTGGATGCCTGCTACTAGTAGTATGCCACAGGGATCACTGATGAGACCCTGCAGTTTGTAACATATGTGAGTCCTTCTGGGTGTGGATATAGGAAGCATGATCAAAATTTCACAGATGACATGAAGATTGGTGGAGTCGATAAATATGGGATGATGAATTTTGGGGGTTCTATTGAGGCTGGGTCATACACCATAAGTGATAAGTTCCTAGAGAGTGTTGAGGAACAGGTAGTAACCTTGGCATGCAAGTCCGATGATCCTAGAAGACAGCAGTGCAGGAAAGAAAGCTTGTGGGATATTAGACTGTAAGACCAAAAGATATAGAAGCATAATTAGGCCATTCAGCCCATTAACTCTTTGCAATTCTATCATGGATGATTTATTATCCCTCTCAAACCTATTCTCCTGTCTTTTCCCTGTAACAGTTGAGGCTGTGACTGACGAGAACTTATCAGCAGCCCCTTTACATTTATTCAATAACTTGGCTTCTGCAGCCATCTGTGGCAATGAATTCCACAGATTCAGAACTCTCTGGCTAAAGAAATTCCTCCTCATCTCTATTCAAAATGAACATCTCTCTATTCTGAGGTTGTGCCCTCTGGTTTTGTACTCCCAAACTATAGGAAACATCCTCTTCACATCCACTCTACTTGGCCCATTAAATATTTGATAGGTTTCAATGAGCTTCCCTCGCCCCCAATTCTTCTAAATTCCAATGAGTACAGGCCCAGAACCATCAAATTCTCCTCATACATAAATCCTTTCTTTCCAATTCATTCTTGTGAACATCTACTGGATTCTCTCCAATGTCAACACGTCTAAGATAAAGGGCCAATACTACTCACAATACTGACTAATGCCTTATAAAGCCTCAACATTAGATCCTTGCTTTTATATTCTAGACCCCCCCGCCGAAATTAATGCTGACATTGCATTTGCCTTCCTTACCACCAACTCAACCTGCAAGTTAACCTTTAGGAAACCTGCACAAGGACTCCCAAGTCCCTTGGCACCATTAATTTTTTTGAATTTTCTCCCCATTCAGAAAATAATCTATGAATTTATGCCTTCTACAAAAGTGCATCATCATATACTTCCTTACACTATATTCCATCTGCCACTTTGTCCATTCACCCATTCTGTCTAGGCCCTTCTGCAGGCTCCCTGCTTCTGCAATACTACTTGCTCCTCCATCTATCTTCATATCATCTGCAAACCTGGCAACAGAGCCAGCAATCCTGTCATCTAAATCAATGACATATAACATGAAAAGAAGGGTTCCCAACACTGCCCCTGTGAAACACCATTAGTCACCAGTAGCCAACTAGAAAAGGCCCCCTTTTCCCTACTCTTTGCCTCTGCCAGTCAGCCAATCTTCTGTCTATGCTAATATCTATCCTATAATACCATGATCTCTTGTTATCTTGTTAAAGCCTTCTGAAAATTCTAGTAAGTAACATCCACTGACTCCATCTGTAGGAAGAGGTGCAGTCGACGTTTCAGGCCGAGACCCTTCGTCAGGACTAACTGAAGGAAGAGTGAGTAAGGGATTTGAAAGTTGGAGGTGGAGGGGGAGATCCAAAATGATAGGAGAAGACAGGAGGGGAAGGGATGGAGCCAAGAGCTGGACAGGTGATAGGCAAAAGGGAATACGAGAGGATCATGGGACAGGAGGTCCGGGAAGAAAGACAAGATGGGGGACCCAGAGGTATATTCTGAGGGACAGAGGGAGAAAAAGGAGAGTGAGAGAAAGAATGTGTGCATAAAAATAAGTAACAGATGGGGTACGAGGGGGAGGTGAGGCCTTAGCGGAAGTTAGAGAAGTCGATGTTCATGCCATCAGGTTGGAGGCTACCCAGACGGAATATAAGGTGTTGTTCCTCCAACCTGAGTGTGGCTTCATCTTTACAGTAGAGGAGGCCGTGGATAGACATGTCAGAATGGGAATGGGATGTGGAATTAAAATGTGTGGCCACTGGGAGATCCTGCTTTCTCTGGCGGACAGAGCGTAGATGTTCAGCAAAGCGGTCTGCCAGTCTGCGTCGGGTCTCGCCAATATATAAAAGGCCACATCGGGAGCACCAGACGCAGTATATCACCCCAGTCGACTCACAGGTGAAATGTTGCCTCACCTGGAAGGACTGTTTGGGGCCCTGAATGGTGGTAAGGGAGGAAGTGTAAGGGCATGTGTAGCACTTGTTCCGCTTACACGGATAAGTGCCAGGAAGGAGATCAGTGGGGAGGGATGGGGGGGATGAATGGACAAGGGAGTTGCGTAGGGAGCAATCCCTGCGGAATGCAGAGAGAGGGGGGGAGGGAAAGATGTGCTTAGTGGTGGGATCCCGTTGGAGGTGGCGGAAGTTACGGAGAATAATATGTTGGACCCGGAGGCTGGTGGGGTGGTAGGTGAGGACCAGGGGAACCCTATTCCTAGTGGGGTGGCGGGAGGATGGAGTGAGAGCAGATGTACGTGAAATGGGGGAGATGTGTTTAAGAGCAGAGTTGATAGTGGAGGAAGGGAAGCCCCTTTCTTTAAAAAAGGAAGACATCTCCCTCACATCCTTCCTATAGTGAGGCGACCAGTACTGGACACAGTACTCTCTAAGTGTGGCCTAACCAGAGTTTTATAGAGCTACACACATCAAAGTTGCTGGTGAACGCAGCAGGCCAGGCAACTTTGATGTGTGTTGCTTGAATTTCCAGCATCTGCAGAATTCCTCTTGTGTGCGGTTTTATAGAACTGCATCATTACCCCGTGACTCTTAAACTCTATTCCTGGACTTGTGTCATCTGCAAATTTGCCAACCCACCCTTCTAGCCCCACATCCAGGTCGTTAATAATAATCACGAAAATTAGAGGTCCCAGAACTGATCCTTGTGGGACACCACTATTCACAGCCTTCCAATTCGAATGTACTCCCTCCACCACAGCCCTCTGCTTTCTGCAGGCAAGCCAATTCTGAATCCACCTTGCCAAACCTCCCTGGATCCCATGCCTTCTGACTTTCTGAATAAGCCTACCGTGTGGAACCTTGTCAAATACCTTACTAAAATCCATGTAGATCACATCCACTGCTATACCGTCATCTATATGCCTGGTCACCTCCTCAAAGAACTCTATCAGGCTTGTTAGACACGATCTGCCCTTCACAAAGCCATGCTGACTGTCCCTGATCAGACCATGATTCTCTAAATGCCCATAGATCCTATCTCAAAGAATCTTTTCCAACAGCTTTCCCACCACAGACGTAAGGCTCACTGGACTATAATTACGCAGACTATCTCTACTACCTTTTTTGAACAAAGGGACAACATTCGCCTCCCTCCAATCCTCCAGTACCATTCCCGTGGACAACGAGGACATAAAGATCCTAGCCAGATGCTCAGTAATCTCTTTCCTCGCCTTGTGGAGCAGCCTGGGAAATATTCCGTCAGGCCCCAGGGACTTATCCATCCTAATGTATTTTAACAACTCCAACACCTCCTCTCCCTTAATATCAACATGCTCCAGAACAGCAACCTCACTCATATTGCCCTCACCATCATCAAATTCCCTCTCATTGGTGAATACCGAAGAGAAGTATTCATTGAGGACCTCGCTCACTTCCACAGCCTCCAGGCACATCTTCCCATTTTTTTATCTCTAATCGGTCCTGTCTTTACTCCTGTCATCCTTTTGTTCTTCACATAACTGAGGAATGCCTTGGGATTTTCTTTTACCCTACTTGCCAAAGCCTTTTCATGACCCCTTCTTGCTCTTCTCAGTTCCTTCTTAAGCTTCTTTCTTTCTACCCTATATTCCTCAGTAGACCCATCTGATCTTTGCTTCCTAAACCTCATGTATGCTGCCTTCTTCCACCTGACTGTATTCTCCACCTCACTTGTCACCCATGGTTCCTTCACCCTACCATTCTTTAGCTTCCGCACCAGGACAAATTTATCCCTAACATCCTGCAAGAGATCCCTAAACATCGACCACATGTCCATAGTATATTTCCCTGCAAAAACATCATCCCAATTCACACCCGCATGTTCTAGCCTTATAGCCTCATAATTTGCCCTTCACCAATTAAAAATTTTCCTGTCCTCTCTGATTTTATCCTTTTCCATGATAATGCTAACATGGTCACTGTCCCCCAGATGCTCACCCACTGAGAGATCTGTGACCTGATCTGGTTCGTTACCTAATACTAGATCTAGTGTAGCATTCGCCCTAGTTGGCCTGTCAACATACTGTGACTGAAATCCATCCTGGACACACTTAACAAACTCTGCCCCATCTAAACCATTGGAACTAATCAGGTGCCAATCAATATTGGGGAAGTTAAAGTCACCCATGATAACAGCCCTGCTTTTTTTTGTACCTTTCCAAAATCTGCCTCCCAATCTGTTCCTCGGTATCTCTGCTGCTACCAGGGGGCCTATAGAATACTCCCAATAGAGTAACTGCTCCCTTCCTGTTCCTGACTTCTACCCATACTGACTCAAAAGAGGATCCTGCTACATTACCCACCTTTTCAGGGGTACTGTAATAGTACCCCTGACCAGTAATGCCACCCCTCCTCCCCTTCTTCCCCCCTCTCTATCCCTTTTAAAGCACTGAAATCCAAGAATATTGAGAATCCATTCCTGCCCTGGTGCCAGCCAAGTCTCTGTAATGGCCACTACATCATAATTCCATGTATGTATCCAAGCTCTCAGTTCATCACCTTTGTTCCTGATGCTTCTTGTATTGAAGTACACGCACTTTAGCCCTCCTACCTTCCTACCTTTACACCCTTTACTCTGTTTCCCTTTCCTCAAAGCCTCTCTATAGGTTAGATCTGGCTTTACTCCATATATTATACTTGCAGTTCTCTCATGACCATTATCCTCCTCCACCTCACTATCTGCTCTAACACTCTGGTTCGCCTGCTCCTGCAAATCTAGTTTAAACCCCCCACCCCCCGGAGCAGGACTAGCAAACTTTCCTGCAAGGATGTTAGTCCCCCTCCAGTTCAGGTGCAACCCGTCCCGTCGGAACAGGTCCCACCTTCCCTGGAAAAAGGCCCAATTGTCCAGAAACATGAAGCCCTCCCTCCTGCACCAACTCCTTAGCCACGTATTTTGCTGCATTATCTTCCTATTTCTAGCCCTACTGGCACGTGGCACGGGTATCAATCCTGAGATTGCAACCTTGGAGGTACTGTCCTTCAACTTTGCACCTAACTCCCTAAATTCTCGTTGCAGGACCTTCTCATTCTTCCTATCCACATCATTAGTCCTTACATGGATCACGACATCTGGCTGCTCACCCTCCCTCTTGAGAATACCGAGAACTCGATCCTTGATATCACGGACCCTGGTACCAGGGAGGCAACAGACCATCCCGGATTCTCAATCTCTTCCACAGAACCTCTTATCTGTCCCCCTAACTATCGAATCCCCTATCACTACTGCTCTCCTCTTTTCCCTCCTTCCTTTCTGAGCTGAAGGTCCAGTCTCGGTGCCAGAGATGCAACCACTGCAACTTGTCCAAGGAAGGGCATCCCCATCAACACTATCCAAAACAGTATACTTATTATTGATGGGAATGGCCACAGGGGTTGCCTTGAATTAGTCAGAACATTAAAGACAAAAGCAGGGAAGCCATGATTCAATGTTATGAAATATTGGTCACCCTCAGCTGGGTGCAAAACACAGAGGGTGCAAAGGATAAATGCCATGATGTCACCTGTGATGGAATGATTCAGTTATAGAACATAAAACATTCCAGCACAATACAGGCCCTTCAGCCCATAATGTTGTGCCAACCTTTTAACCTACTCTACAATCAATCTAACCCTTCCTTTCTGCATAGTCCTCCATTTTTCTATCATCCATGTGCCTATGTAAGAGTTTCTTAAATATCACTAATGTGTCTCTCTACCGAGCATTCCTCTCTATATAAAGAAATTAACTCTGACATCCCCCCATACTTCCCTCTAATCACTTTAAAATAATACCGTCTTGTATTAACCATTTCACTATCCACTCAATCTATGCTTCTTTTCATCTTGTACATTTTCCATCAAGTTACAAGGTGACATGTAAGGAGAGACTGAAAAAACTAGGTTTCTTTTCCCTGGAGAAGAGGAGGTTAGGAGAGGACATGATTCAGGTATATAACAAATTATGAAGGGAGCAGATAGAATAGATAGCAGAAAATTCTTCCTCTCATCATAGACGACTAAAAGTACAGGACATAAATTTTGCATATGGAGATTTGTAGGGGATTCAAGGTGTGCCTTTTTCACTGAAAGAGTTGTGAATACCTGGAATGCAGCACAAAAGGGAGTGTTGGAAGCAGAGTTGCTGACTGCACTTAGGAACAGTCTAAGCGGGCAATGGAGGCTACAGGCTGAGTGCTGGAAGATGGGTTAATATTGATGAGCATCCACTGGTTAGTTTGGGCATTGTGGCCAAATGGCTGGTTTCCACGCTGAATGACTCCATGAACGGAAAGTTAAACTGAATTCTTGCTTGCTGATCTCATTCTGTCAAAAAATTATATTGGAACACCTTTGTTATTGCAAATGATAAATACTGTAATATAATTCCAAAAGGGTTAGGACTAATGGGTTAATGTGGTTAAAGTTCACACATACATTCTTTCTCACTTACTTTCCTCCTGATGGTGTGTGCAATTGCATTAGCTACCTTGCTAAAATGAGTAGGCAGAAGGAACATTTTGTTTCTATTATTGGTTCAGCTCCTGCAAGTGAATTTGATAAAGGAAAATCTAAGGCTGTGATATATCTTTGAAGTATTCAATGAGTAACGGCAGTGCACTTTCTCTGTAACTGTAACACTTTATTCTGCATTCTGTTATTGTTTTCCCTTGCAATGAACAATGAAATTCAATGGACTTTTGCAATGAAATGATCTGTATGGATGGGATGAAATTTATGTTTATCACTGTACCTTGGTGTATATGAAAGTTATAAACCAATTTACCAATAAAAGAACACAGACAAACGGATGTGGGAGTTGTGAAGTTCACTCCCTGGGGGACCGCTTTGTCAAGCATCTCCACTCCATTCGCCAAAAGTAGAACTTCCTGGTGACCAAACATTTTAATTCTGATTCCCATTCTCATTCTGACATGTCAGTCCATGGCCTCCAGTTTTGCCAAGATGAGGCTAGTCTCAGGATGGAGGACCTCATCTGGGCAGCCTCCAACCTGCTGGCATGAATATCCATTTCTCCTTCCAGTAAAAAATAGTTCTCTCCCCCATCCCCCCTCTCTTCTTCTATTCGCCACTCTGGCGTCTTACCTCTTCTCACCTGCCTATCACCTACCCCTGGTTCCTCCTCTTCTTCTCTTTCTCCTGTGGTTCATTCTCCTCTCCTATCAGATTCCTTCTTCCTCAGCCCTTTACCTTTTCACCTATCACCTACCAGCTATCCTCTTTACCCTCCCCCCACATTTCTTATTCTGGCGTCTTCCCCCGTCCTTTCCAGTCCTGATGAAGGGTCTCAGCTTGAAATGTCGACTGTTTATTTATTCCCATTGATGCTGGCCTGATTTGCTGAGCTCCTCCAGCATTTTGTGTGTGTTGCTTCTTCACTCATTGTCCAGAAGAAAAGAAAGATGTTGTTTTAAAGGAGAACAGACAGGTTAAGTCTGGATCATAGAAGGACAAGTGATACAAATGAATAACAGAATTCAAATTTAAATGATGCTTAAAAGTGAAAGAAATGAGTGTATTTCACTCTCACCCTTGTCATACCATCTCCAAATCCACTGTCGACTGGTGGATATACCTTCCTCTGTTACTGAAGATACTCATACATAATTTATCACCTCCCATAGTGAGAGCCTCAACAGTTGCCTTATCTGTCCTCTATAGAGTGTCTTCCATAAATCAATGTGTCAACCCAACTGCATGAATTATGTTTTATCTTCTATGACTTTATTCACCCTATGACTTTATCTTCATTCTTCCCCACCAACCTGGTTCCCTACTTTATTGTGCATTTTTATCTCAAATCTTCATCCATTCATCTCTACCACCCATGAAACTCTTTCTCTTCATTTGTTTATTAGCCATTCCACAAGGCCATAAGATGTAGGGCAGAATTAGGCCATTCAGTCCATCAAGTCTACACCATTCCATCACATCTGATCCATTTCCCTCTCGGTTCCAATATCTGGACTTTTCACTGATTATCTTCATGACCTGACTAATTAAGAATCTATAAACCTCTGCCTTAAATGTTCCCAATGACTTGGCCTCCTCAGCCCCCTGTAGCAATGAATTCCACAGATTCCACAGGGACCGTGGCTTCACGAAGTTTCCTCTTACTCTCTGTGGCTCCAACCTTTCGTCTCCTAGTTATTCCAATTCTCTATCTTACTCTGAAATAAAATTCAGCCTCTGACGTACATTGGTCTTGGATGTTGATCTTGAGTTGCAGATGTGAAATTTCTTTGTTCACTGCTAAAACTTGCAAATTGACTTTGAGATAAAGCGAATGTGCTCAGTATTTCAGAGACAGTATGACAACTAAAAACATGGCATAATTGATAAAATGAGTAGCAAATTGCAAATAACAGATTTAGTGATGTATTTGATGAAGGCAAAAAACGCAAAACAATGATATGTTGTTAAAGCAACACACATCAAAGTTGCTGGTGAACGCAGCAGGCCAAGCAGCATCTGTAGGAAGAGGTGCAGTCGACGTTTCAGGACGAAGGGTCTCGGCCTGAAACGTCGACTGCACCTCTTCCTACAGATGCTGCTTGGCCTGCTGCATTCACCAGCAACTTTGATGTGTGTTGCTTGAATTTCCAGCATCTGCAGAATTCCTGTTGTTTGTGATACGTTGTTAAGTTGGTTTATTATTGTCACATGACCTGAGACAGTGAAGAACTTGGTTTTGCATGTCATCCATAAGAATCATTTCATCACATCAGTACATTGAGGTAGTGCAAGGAAAAGCAAATGTGAAATATAGAATAAAGTATTATGGTTACAGAGAAGCTTCAATCAACAGAGTGCTTGTACTGCCAGAGGAAAAAACACACTGGACCACTGTTACATCACCATCAAAAATGCCTACTGTGCTATTCCATGCCCGCACTTTGGAAAGTCTGATCACCTGGCTGCACTTCTACTCCCTGAGTATAGGCAGAGACTGAAGACTGCAGCACAAGTAGTGAGGACCAAGAGGATATGGACAAGGGAGGGAAGCACAGGAGTGCCTACAGGATTGCTTTGAATCAATGGACTGGAATGTATTCAGGGATTCATCTTCAAATCTGGATGAGTATGCTGCAGTTATTATCGACTTCATTAAAATTTGTGTGGGTAAGTGTGTTCCCACGGAAACTTGCTTGTATGTTGCCAAACTGAAAGCTGTGGATGAACCAGGAGGCTCATTGTCTGCTGAGGGCTAGATCTCTGGCATTTAAGTCTGATAGCCTAGGTCTATATAAGAAAACCAGGTATGACTTGCAGAGGGCTATTTCAAGAGTATAGAAACAACCGAGCAAGTTTCGGGGCAACATTGGATGCAGATCAACTCTGGCATGCTTTGCAGGACATTACTTCCTACAAAGTGAAACCCAATAGCATGAATGGCAGCAATGCTTCACTACCAGATGAACTCAACGCCTTCTGTGCCTGCTTTGAAGGGGAGAACATAACTACAGCTGTGAAGTTCCCTGCTGCACCTGGTGACCCTGTGATCTCAGTCTCAGAGGCCGATGTTAGGCTGTCTTTAAGGAGGGTAAACCCTTGCAAGGCAGCAGGCCCTGATGGATTACCTGGCAAGGTTCCGAAAACCTGTGCCAACCAACTATTGGGGGTATTCAAGGACATTTTCAACCTCATACTGCTATGGTCGGAAGTTCCCACCTGCTTCAAAAAGGCAACAATTATACCAGTGCCTAGGAAGAGTAGTGTGAGCTGCCTTAATGATTGTCACCCAGTAGCACTCACATCAATGGTGATGGAGTGATTTGAGAGGTTGGTCATGTCTAGAATGAACTCCTGCCTCAGCAAGGACCTGCACCCACTGCAGTTTGCCTATCGCCACAATAGATCAACGGCAGACGCAATCTCAGTGGGTCTTCACATGTTCTTGGTTCACCTGGACAACCTACAGTGCCTATAAAAAGTACTTACTCCCCTTGGAACTTTTCATGTGTTATTTTTTTACACCACTGAATAGCAGGCGATTTGATTTGGCTTTTATGACATTGTTCAACAGAAAAAGACTATTTCGTGTCAAATTAAAAACAGATCTCTAAAAAGTGATCTAAATAAATTACAAATAGAAAATAGAAAATAATTGATTGTATTGGTATTCACTCCCCCCCTCCTTTAATATGACACACTAAATCATCAGAGGTGCAGCCATTTGGTTCTGGAAGCCACATAATTAGTTAAATGAAGACTTGTTTTTGGAGACCTGTGTGCAGACAAGGTGGTTCAAATGACTGTAGTAAAAATACACCTGTATCTGGAACGTCCATCTGCTGATGAGTCAGCATCCTGGCAAAAACTACACCGTGAAGAATAAAGAACACTCCCAAGCAACTCCGTAAAAAGATTATTGAAAAGCACGAGTCAGGAGATGGAAACAAGAAAATTTCCAAGTCACTGAATATCCGCTGGTGTACAGTTAAGTTAATCATCAAGAAATGGAAAGAATATGGCACAGCTGTAAATCTGCCTAGAGCAGGCCGTCCTCATAAATGGAGTGACTGTGCAAGAAGGGGACTATTGAGGGAGGCCACCAAGAGTCCTGTGACAACTCTAGAGGAGTTACAAGCTTCAGGAGCTGAGATGAAAGAGAGTGTGTATGCAGCAACTATTGCTCAAGTGCTTTACCAATTGCATCTTCACAGGACAGTGGCAAAGGGAAAACCACTGTTGAAAAAACTCACATGAAATCTCGGCTACAGTTTGCTGGAAGGCATGTGGGAGACTCTGAAGTTAGCTGGAAGAAGGTTCTATGGTCTGATGAAACCAACATTGAGCATTTTGGCCATCAGACTAAACACTGTTTGGCATAAGCCAAACACAGCACAACATGAAAAACACACCAGCCCTCCCATGAAGCATGGTGGTGTCTGCATCATTTTCTGGAGGTATTTCCCTGCAGCAGACCCTGGAAGGCTTGTGAAGGTAAAGTGTAAAATGAATGCAGCAAAATACAGGGAAATCCTGGAGGAAAACCTGATGCAGTCTTCAAGAGAACTGTGACTTGGGAGAAGGTTTGTTTTCCAGCAAGAGAATGACCCTAAGCATAAAGCCAGAACTACACAGGTATGGCTTAAACACAACAAAGTTAATGTCCTGGAGTGGCCAAGTCAGAGTCCAGACCTCAATTCAATTGAGAATTTGGGGCTGGACATGTGAAGGGCTGTTCATTCGTGATCCCCATGCAATATGATAGAGCTTGATATGACAAAGCTGATGGAGACCTATCCACACACACTGAAGGCTGTAGTTGCTGCCAGAGGTGAATCTACTAAATACTGACTTGAAGGAGGTGAACACTTACATTAAATTATTTTGTGTTTTAGATCACTTTGTATAGATCTGTTTTTACTTGGACAGAACAGAGTGTTTTCTGTTGATCAGTGTAAAAAAAAGCCAAAAAAAACCAAAAAAAGCCACTGTGATTCAATGTTCTGAAGCATGAAAACTTCCGGGAGTGGGGGAATACTTCTTACAGGCATTGTATGCCAGGATGCTGTTCATTGACCATAGCTCAGCATTTTACACCATCATTCCCACAGTCCTGATCAAAAAGCTACAGATCCTGGGCCTCTGTACCTCCCTCTGCAATTGAAATCTCGACTTCCTAACTGGAAGACCAAAATTTGTACGAATTGATGATAATATCTCCTCCTCAGTGACGATCATCACTGACACACCTCAGGGGTATTTGCATCCCCCTATTAACCCCAGCCGAATAAAGGGACAATTTACAATGACCATCTAACTACTAACCAGTACATCTTTGAACTGTGGGAGGAAACCAGAGCACCTGGAGAAAACCCACGCATTCCGTGGAGAGGATGTACAGACTCCTTACAGATGATGTTTGAATTGAACTCCAAACTCCAACTCTCGAGCTGTAATAGCCAACAAAGAGGTCATGTAAGGGAGGCTGGTTTCATAATGTGCTGATCTGTGGATGAGCTATAGGCTATGCTGACGTGGCAGAAAAGAAGTACCTTGACGTGAATGCCGAGAGATCTCTAAAGGATAAGGTAGACAAGTAGATAAGGTATTTGAGAAAGTATATGCGATACTTCTGAAGGAGTAGCATCAGAGGCAGAGAGCTCATGCTAAAACTGTCTAAAACACTAATTACATCATAGCTTGGATACTAGGTACGTTTCCAGCCATTCTTTACTTCATGCATGCTGTGTCTTCTGGCTATTACAGTGTAGAATTCCACTGTGTGATTTATTGGAAATCAGATGATACAGATTACAAAAATTTTTCCAAGGCTGTAGAATTTTAGAAGAATGATTGGAAAGATAAAAATAGCAATGCTTTTAAGATGATGGAAAATTTAATTGAATTGTCAAAAAAATATGTGGAGACCACATGGAATTGATAAGAAAGATCCATTTTCCATAGCATGGAAGACAGTAACTTGAGGACAGGGATTTTGAATGGTATTAGAATTGCATTGAATAAAAGGGTCTTAATACCTACCCAGAGTGTGAAGTCTGAAAGTGTAGGAAAGGCAGAAATCTCGGGACACCTAGTAAGTGTTCAGATTGCACTTGAAGTGGTAAAGCTAACATCAAAATGGAACAAAAGCTGTGAAACATGATTGGACTAGAAAGCTTGATTGACATTGATGCACCACACAATTCCTTCTACACATTAAATATTCACAATTTTGTGAAACAGTTATAACTTTATTAAGGATTTGATGATCTGTAACCAATGCAGTAATGCCACCGATATCATTACTGATTGAGCATTATGTATCTCTTTAGTATTCAGCTGACTGGAAGGCTACAATTTTTAGCAGTTCACGCAGTGTGCTGGAGATGATCAGCAGGTCAGGCAGCATCTGTGAATAGGAATAAACAGACAACGTTTTGGGCTGGGGTCCTTCATAGACCTGATGAATGGTCCTAGCCGGAAAGATTTTCTGTTTATTTCCATCCATAGATGCTGCCTGACCTGCTGAGCTCCTCCAGCACATTGTGTGTATTGCTCTAGGTTTCCAGCATCTGCAATACCTTTTGTGTCTAATCTTCAGCAGTTGGGCTTTGAGTTTCTGAAAAATGGTTGCTGTTTTATACCCATATAAATTCTGTTCTATGCAGTCTTAGTTGATACATTACAAAGTAGTTAGATACCATCGTCAGAACCAATTCAAACAAGTGTTTAGTTCTTTCAGTTTTGATAATTACATTACATAAATTACATAATTACATGAACAATTATACATCAAATCTAATCATTTACTGTACATGGGCCACAAGTGCTTGGACTTGCCAAGGAACAACATTAAGGATGTTATTACCATAAACTTCAAATTCAGTTTTCAAGTTTCCTTTGGTACAACATGGATACAGATAATTAAATAATTGCCCGCTATTCTTGAGAGGAACAGTATGAAATATCTGCTGATGTATTCTTGGCAACATGAGCTCAGAATAAAGTTTTTTTTAACATGAGGTGTTAAGTACTTTTTAAAGATTGAAGTGAAAAGCAGTTTCTTTTATCTTGAAAATGTGTTATGTCAATGCAGCATAAATAGTAGCTATTAATGTAATTAGATCAAAGGAGATAAATATTTGATTTCAAGAACAAAATAATGATATTTAAAATCTCTGAACATTTTTTGAAAACCTGATTTTTTGCAAAACAATATTTCAAACTGTGTTGAAATCCAGTTTTACTGAAGGACAGAGCATTGACGCACACTGATTCAAAACATATTCTTCAATTAATATTCCCTGATTGTAGGAATTATAATTTCATTCATTACGCTTTGCATTTAAACAAAATCATGATCAACCATTTGCTTCCAGGGTGAAAAGACTCTGCAAACAGAGGATATTTTATCTACAATCGAAAAGGAAGGTGACAGTATTGCCGTGATTCTCCTCAGCGGAGTACAATATTACACTGGACAGCTTTTTGACATGCTTTCAATAACAAAAGGAGGGCATGCGAAGGTGAGTTGAACAGATCAACTGAGTTTGATGTTGCAATATTCACCAAGCTTGGCAGTTAGCTTGCGGACATTTAATCACCTGTCGAGGAGACATCCTCAGTGAGCAGTTGCTGCTGTTTCCCTCTGGGAGGGCTCGTGTTTATGTAGACTGCCCATTCACTTTAACTGGGGCACTGCAGAGGTTCTGGTGCAGGCAAACATGAAGCAGGCACGAGAATTTTTAGAAGTGTGGTTCTCTTCTAATAACTCCATAAACAAACATATCAAAATAGACGCCATCTACAAACCCCCAAGGGCCAAAGAAACATGAGCTAAAAGAACTCAATTGAATGGGTAGGCAATCAGGACCGAGGCAAGCAAATAGCAAAGGGTACTATATAAACACGAGCGTTCTCAGAGAGAAACACCAACAAATGCACACTGAGGATGTCACCTTCATTGGTGATGAAACGTTTGCAAGATAATTGCTAAGCTTGACAAACACCACACCATCTCAGCCCGAGATACCAATGTTCACCACCCATCCTAGATCGACAGAATATTGAAATTGAGATTCAGCAACGTCTGAAAGGATCTAATAAAGTTACGTTCTGGACAGATATTGAAATATCAGCAGGTATTAATATACAGCAAAATAGAAAGTAGGTAAAATGATCACAAGGGACATTACAGGCGGGCAGGTTGATTTCTGTTACAGAAGTCTAAAGGTACGTTTTTTGAAAAGCTACTGTAAATGGTATAAAATGACAGCTTCAAAGATCACTTGAGAATGTCAGAGAAAAAGTTTTCAGAAGAAGAAAGGAACATGGAAGTACTGAAGTAAGTCATTTAATAGGAACTTAGGTAAGTGTCAGTATTTACAGAACAACTTTCATGTCTTGAAGAAGGTAGGCAGCACTTTTCAAATGCCAATCTCATATTCTTGCTGTAAAATAACTGACAACATCAGAAAATCACTGGGGTTGGGAAAGAGCCACCCTTTTGGTTGGATCTCAAAGCCAACTGCTGTGCAAATCTTGCTCATTTTTACTATGCATTGAATATTGCAAGCTGCTCTAAATTAAAACATACAGGAGCAATCCCTTGTCAGTTGCTGGGTGACAAGCTGGCCACATCGCATCACAGTGTCACTCATTAATTTGTTCTGTACCCTACAATGTTTAATTTATGTACTTTATGCACAATTCATTTGTAGATTTTATTCTTACTTTCCTAAGTTAATGTGTGTTATATGTATGTTTATGTGTACTACTGTGCTTTACACCATGGTCCGGAGAAGTGTTTTATCATTTTGCTGTATACATGTATACAGTTAAATGACAATAAACTTAACTTGACTTGAAAGTACCTTCCTGCTATCTAAAATGCTGGCTTAGCGTGGAAGTTAGGTGATTGCAACTGGCAAATTTAAATGAGGCCCCAGTTTACAAATACAGCTCAAAACAAAACGATCGAGTCACAAGGGAGGCAACAGTGGCAAGTCACTGGGTACTTGCTTCAAGAAGGCTCCTAAGCTCAGTCCCATAGTTACAGAAAATTCAGAACATAATGTTGGGATTTCAATTATCTCCCTTGTCCATTACATTATTTTGACTTCTTTCCAGATGGTTACCTAGAGAACAAGAAACATTTTAGTTACTTAAGGATCCAGCATTCACTACAGGAAGAGTAATTTCATTTAATCTGACAGGACAGAAGCTGCGAGTCATATGAAAATTGCATAAGCTTCAACCTAATCTATTGTCACAATGGGATTGTCACCTTGCAGCTATGTAAGTTGTAGCTCAGTTGCTGCTGCTCTCAGTTCTGCAATACAAGTTTCTAATTTCAATTTGTATTCCAGCTCTAGGCACATGATTTAGGTCAATGTTCTGATACAGGTTTGAGAGGGCACCCGTACTTTTTCCCTTCACTTCTGCAGCTTTTATGTTATTTAGCTGTATAGATACTGGGAATCTGAAATCAAAAAGGAATTCAAAGTTCAAAAGTTCAAAATAAATTTTATTATCAAAGTACAATGTGTTGGTCTGTGGCCAAGTGGTTAAGGTGCTCGTCTAGTGATCTGAAGGTCGCTAGTTCGAGGCTCGGCTGAAGCAGCATGTGTGTCTTTGAGCAAGGCACTTAACCACACATTGCTCTATGACGACACTGGTGCCAAGCTGTATGGGTCCTAATGCCCTTCCCTTGGACAACATCGGTGGCATGGAGAGGGCAGACCTGCAGCATGGGCAACTGCCGGTCTTCCATAGAACCTTGCCCAGGTCTGAGCCCAGGAAACTTTCCAAGATGCAAATCCATGGTCTCATGAGACTAACGGATGCCGAAAAAGATCAAAGTACATATATATCACTATATATAACCCTAAGATTCATTTTCATGCAGGCATACTCAGCAAAACTATTGAATAGTAACTATAACAGAATCAATGAAAGATCAACCAGAGTGCAGAAGACAACAAACTGTGCAAATGCAAATATAAATAAATAGCAATAAATAATTGGAACATGAGATAACAAGATAAAGAGTCCTTAAACTGAGACCATTAGTTGTGAGAACTTCTCAATGGATGGGTGAGTGTAGTTATCCCCTTTTGTTCAATAGCCTGATGGTTGTGGAGTGGTAACTGTTCTTGAAACTGATGGTTTGACTCCTGAGGCACCTGTACCTTCTACCTGATGGCAGCAGTGAGAGAAGATCATGACCTGGGTGGTGGGTGGGGAGCCGTGATGATGAGGGCTTTACCTGTGATGTACTGGGCTGAATCTAATACCTTTTGTGGGATTTTCAGTTCAAAGGCATTGGTGTTTCCATATGAGGCTGAGATGCAGCCAGTCAATACACTCTCCAATGCACATCAATAGAAGTTCATGAGATTTTTAGATGACATGCTGAATCTCCACAGACTCCTAAGGAAGTCGAGGGGATTCCGTGCTTTCTTTGTTTACGTGCTGGGTCCAGGACAGATCCTCTGAAATAGTAACACCCAGGAATTTAAAGTTCCTGACCCTCTCCACCTCTGATCCTCTCAGCCACTATTGTTTTGGAGACATTTTATGTCAGGTCTGTTAGAATATGCCCTGGTAATGTATAGGTGATAATTTTTCCCACTCAAGCCTGCTGGAATAATGGCGTATTTGACGGTTTAGCTGCTGATCAATTTAATTGGTTTTTTCTCCCTTGGCATTACAAAGAAACAGATGTTCTTTTGTTTTCATTGCAGACAATGTGGCAGACTCATTCATCAGTTTTCGATTCTTCCCTTGTTTCAGATAATTTCCAATATTCTCATCTATCCTCATCCGATATTTTATCAGTTACATTTTGCTTATTTGTCTATTTAGGGTATCTGTTGTCTTCACAAGATATCAGCAATCCCTTATCTCCTTTTTGCTAACTACTTTCTTTCAACCTGCAGGGTAAAATATGTCAGCGTTTTCACTGTTTGTTTCTTCCCAACATGCCATTTGGCTGTTCTTCCCATTTTGTGGTTGCAAGATTCCATATAACCATATAACAATTACAGCATAGAAATAGGCTATCTCGGCCCTTCTAGTCCGTGCCGAACTCTTACCCTATCCTAGTCCCACCGACCTGCACTCAGCCCATAACCCTCCATTCCTTTCCTGTCCATATATCTATCCAATTTAACTTTAAATGACAACATAGAACCTGCTTCAGCCACTTCTGCTGGAAGCTCATTCCACACAGCTACCACTCTCTGAGTAAAGAAGTTCCCCCTCATGTTACCCCTAAACTTTTGTCCTCTAACTCTCAACCCATGTCCTCTTGTTTGAATCTTCCCCACTCTCAATGGAAAAAGTCTAACCACGTCAACTCTATCAATCCCCCTCATAATTTTAAACAGCTCTATCAAGTCCCCCCTCAACCTTCTACGCTCCAAAGAATAAAGACCTAACTTGTTCAACCTTTCTCTGTAACTTAGGAGATGAAACCCAGGTAACATTTTAGTAAACCTCCTCTGCACTCTCTCAATTTTATTGACATCTTTCCTATAATTCGGTGACCAGAACTGTACACAATACCCCAGATTTGGCCTTACCAATGCGTTATACAAATTCAACATTACATCCTAACTCCTATACTCAATGCTCTGATTAATAAAGGCTAGCAAACCAAAAGCTTTCTTCACCACCCTATCCACATGAGATTCCATCTTCAGGGAACTATGCACCATTATTCCTAGATCCCTCTGTTCTACAGCATTCGTTAATGCCCTAACATTTACTGTGTATGTCCTATTTTGATTAGTTCTACCAAAATGTAGCATCTCATATTTTTCTGCATTAAACTCCATCTGCCATCTTTCAGCCCACTCTTCTAACTGGCCTAAATCTCTCTGCAAATTTTGAAAACCTACCTCATCATCTACAACACCACCTATCTTAGTATCATCTGCATACTTACTAATCCAATTTACCACCTCATCATCCAGATCATTAATATATTTTATAAACAACATTGGACCCAGTACAGATCCCTGAGGCACACCACTACACACTGTCCTCCAATCTGACACACAGTTATCCATCACTACTCTGGCATCGCCCATCTAGCCACTGCTGAATCTATTTTACCACAAACATTTGTACTTCCATATTAATGCCTAATGATTGAACTTTCCTAACTAACCTTCTGTGTGGAACCTTGTCAAAGGCCTAACCAAAGTCCATATAGATAACATCCACCGCTTTACCCTCGTCAACTTTCTTAGTAAACTCATCAAAAAATTCAATAACATTTGTCAAAATTACCTTCCACGCACAAATCCATGTTGACTGTTCCTAATCAGACCCTGTCTATCCAGATAATTATATATATATATATATATATATACCATCTCTAAGAATACATTCTATCAATTTACCCACCACTGACGTCAAACTCACAGGCTGATAATTGCCAGGTTTACTCTTAGAACCCTTTTTAAACAGGAACCACATGAGCAATACACCAATCCTCCAGCACCATCCCCGTATCTAATGACATCTGAAATATTTCTGTCAGAGCCCCTGCTATTTCTACACTAACTTCCCTCAAGGTCCTAGGGAATATCTTGTCTGGACCCGGAGACTTTTATATTCCTGAGAAGTGCCAGTACTTCCTCTTCTATCATTGTCATACTTTACATAACTACCCTACTTGTTCCCTTTACCTTACACAATTCAATATCCTTCTCCTTAGTGAATACCAAAGAAAATAAATTGTTCAAAATCTCCCCATCTCTTTTGGCTCCGCACATAGCCATTCACTTTGATTCTCCAAGGTACCAATTTTATCCCTCACTATCCTTTTGCCACTAACATAACTGTAGAAACCCTTTGCATCTATTTTCACCTTACTTGCCAAAGCAGCCTCATATCTTCTTTTAGCTTTTCTAATTTCTTTCTTAAGATACTTTTTACATTCTTCGTATTCCTCGAGTACCTCATTAACTCCAAGCTGCCTATATTTATTGAAGATCCCTCTCTTTTTCCGAATCAAGTTTCTAATATCTCTTGAAAACCATTGGTCTCTCGAACTTTTAACCTTTCCTTTCAACCTAACAGGAACATAAAGATTTTGAACCCTCAAAATTTCACCTTTAAATGACCTCCATTTCTCTGTTACATCCTTCCCATAAAACAAATTTTCCCAATCCACTCCTTCTAAATCCTTCCGCATCTCCTCAAAGTTAGCCTTTCTCCAATCAAGAATCTCAATCCTCGGTCCAGTCCTATCCTTCTCCATAATTACACTGAAACTAATTGTATTGTGATCACTGGACCTGAATGCTCCCCAACACAAACCTCCGTCACCTGCCCTGTCTCATTCCCTAACAGCAGATCCAACACTGCCCCTTCTCTAGTTGGTACTTCTATGTATTGCTGCAAGAAACTATCCTGCACACATTTTACAAACTCCAAACCATCCAGCCCTTTTACAGAATGGGCTTCCCAGTCTATGTGTGGAAAATTAAAATCTCCCACAATCACAACCTTGTGCTTACTACGAATATCTGCTATCTCCTTACAAATTTGCTCCTCC
Source organism: Mobula hypostoma (assembly GCF_963921235.1). NCBI lineage: Eukaryota > Metazoa > Chordata > Chondrichthyes > Myliobatiformes > Myliobatidae > Mobula > Mobula hypostoma. The sequence continues at coordinate 85,097,343 of NC_086101.1, read as the reverse complement.
AGTTCTCAGTCCCCATTAGGTGGTCTATAATACACCCCTATAAGCGTCACAACACCTTTCCTATTCCTCAATTCCACCCAAATAGCTTCCCTAGATGAGTCCATTAATATACCCTGCCAGAGCACCGCTGTTATATTGTCTCTGACAAGCAATGCAATACCTCTCCCTCTTGCCCCTCCTATTCTATCATACCTGAAGCAATGAAATCCTGGAATATTTAGTTGCCAATCACACCCCTCCTGCAACCACATTTCACTAATAGCTACCACATCATATTTCCAGGTATCAATCCATGCTCTAAGCTCATCCACCTTTCTTACAATGCTCCTAGCATTAAAATAGATGCATTTAAGAAACTCCCCACCTCCCACTCTCTGTTTATCCTTAATTAACCAAACAACTTTGTTATCTTTTTCTTCCTTTTCCCGTACATCAACCTCCCCTCCCCTAGTCTCCTTAATTTGATTCCCTCCCTCCAACCATTCCAGTATAAAGTCACCTCAGCAACCCTCGCAAATCTCCCCGCTAAGATATTGGTTCCCCTAGGATTCAAGTGCAACCCGTCCCCTTTGTACAGGTCACCCCTGTCCCAATAGTGGTCCCAATGATCCAAAAACCCAAATCCCTGCTCCTTGCTCCAATCTCTCATCCACGCATTTATCCTACATCTCATTGCATTCCTATTCTCACTGTCGCGTAGCACAGGCAGTAATCCCGAGATTACTACCTTTCATGTCCTTTTTCTCAACTCCCTTCCTAACTCCCTATATTCTTCTTTCAGGACCTCTCCCCTTTTCCAACCTATGTGATTGGTACCTATATGTACCACGACCTCTTCAAGATCTCTTGGATGCAATCAGAAACATCCCGGACCCTGGCACCAGGGAGGAAAACTACCATCCCGGTATCCTGACTTCATCCACAGAATCGCCTATCTGACCCCCTAACTATTGAGTCCCCTATTACTACTGCCCTCCTCTTCCATTCCCTATCCTTCTTAGCTACAGGGCCGGACAGTGTAGCTTCCCCCAGGTATGCTGTCCCCCCTCAACAGTACTCAAACAGGGGTACTTATTGTCAAGGGGAACAGCCACAGCCACTGGGGTACTCTCTATTACCTGATTCTTCCTATTCCGCTTCCTAACCTTGACCCACTTGTCTGCCACCCGTGGCCCTGGTGTGACCACCTTCCTGTAACTTCTCTCTATCAACTCCTCACTCTCCCTGATAAGACAAAGGTTATCAAGCTGCAGCTCCAGTTTCCTAACGTGGTCTCTTAGGAGCTGCATCTCGATGCACCTTGCGCAGATGCAGACATCCCACCTCTCCCGGAAGTTCCGGGAGTCTCCCGCATATTAATAGTGGCTCCCTGATGTCCGTAAATTATATACAATATCACGGAAATCAGTTTTTTTGAGAGCGAGCGAGCGAGGGAAAGCAAGCGAGAGAGCGAGAGAGGAAGCGAGAGCACGAGAGAGCGTGCGAGCGACTACGAGAGGGAGAGAGAGTGAGTGAGCGAGAGCGTGCCATGGCAGAGTGTTCCAAAAAAAAGAAACTATAAAATGTACGTCACCCCAGACTACACTAAAGTGTACCCCTCCTTAATCAAAAATAATGACAGTGTTGTTCGCTGCACTGTTTGCAACAGTGACTTTTCTATAGCCCATGGTGGGGTAAGACTGTAAAAGACATGTTGAGGTGAGTTTAACAGGTGTCATTCGTTCATTAGCATAGCTAACGTTATTTAAACTAGCTAGCTCGCTGCTAAGGAGCTACTCTATTGCAGACATCCCAGCTCTCCCAGAAGTCTCCTGCAAATTGATGATGCTACCTCCCTGAAATCAGTTTTTGCAGGGTGGGATGTCTGCAGATGTGGAAGTCCGGGAGGCTGGGAGACTCCACTACCTCCCACATCCGGCACTGAGAACAACAGGTTGCCCTCACACTTATACTTCCCCTCTCTTCAAATAACAGTGGAAAAAAAATGAATAACCAAACCCTCTTCACCTCGCCGGTTTCTGCCTAAGCCCGTAAGGCTTCACTCTTCTCCTGGCTCACTCCGCACCCCGCAAACTCCATCTTCTATAAAATCATTGGACATTCTCTTGACATTAGGAGAACAATTAACCCATTTAGTTAGTGTTGATTGAAAAAGAGCCTCCCAATTTAATCTTATTTACCAGCACCAGGTCTATGAGCTGTAGATAAGGGCTTTTTACATACATATTCATGCACTGTTTGATGAGTGTTTCTCCCATTTCCCTCCTTTCAGGCACTGAGTTCCGGTTGTGATCCACTTTCTTAGTAAAATTAATTCTTATTCTGCACATAATCCTTTGATTTTGAATCAAAGCTTACTGCATTCTGACCTCTCTGATAAATAAAGCATTACATTCCATTTACTTTAGCTAATTTCATATCAAGTCAAGTCATATGGCAAGTTTCCCATAATCATACGGCATATATCTCAAATAAGTCTGGTTGCAGACTCATTGTTTTCAAAGAAAGTTATCATAGCTTTTCTAATTCTTCCATGGACAAGGGAGCAAGCACTTTAGGGAAAGAAGGAAATGAAACTGATGAAGGCAGATAGGACTAGATGTGCAAAAACATGGCATAGGTGAAGTGGGTGGATGGATTTAATTATTTTCTATACAAAACTCTGAGATACTATTTTTTTTTAAAGTCCTGGAAAAACATTTGTTAGTCTCTACACTCTCTGTCTTGCAATCACATCTACCAAAAGCAGAACTTCCCGGTGTCCAAGCACTTTAGTTCCGATTCCCATTCCCATTCTGACATGTCAGTCCATGGCCTCCTCGTGTGCCGTGATGAGGCTACCCTCAGGGTAGAGGAGCAACACTTTATATAAAAAAAATTGTCCCTCCCCCTCTCCTCTTCTATTCTGCAATCTGTCCCATTACCTCTTCTTAACCGCCTGTCACCACCCCCTTCATCCACTCCTCCTTCCCGTTCTCCTATAATCCACTCTCCTCTTCTGGGCCTGGCTTCATTTATCACCTCCTAGCTATCCTCTTACCCCTCTGCCTGTCCTTTTATTTTGGTGTCTTCCCCCTCCCTTTCCAGTCCTGAAGAAGAATCATGGCCCAAAATATTGACTTTTTATTCAACAGTTAATGTCTGTCCTGCTGAGTTCCTCCAGCATTTTGAATGTGTTGCTTTGGATTTCTAGCACCTGCAGAATTTTACCTTTCCTCTAAGGTGGAGACTAGAACAAAATGTTGTACCCATATTGTGGTCCTACTAGTGTCATCTCCATGCTCTTATGTCTTGGGTAATGAAGGAAAGTATTTTTCATGCCACTATAATCCCTATATTGGTATCTCCATTGATTCTGTATCTGATCAACTTAACATTTAGGACCTCACCAAAAGACTTGTTAAAGTTCATACAAATTACATATATATATATATGATGTTTTCCCAATTGACTCTCAATTTCTTAAATACTTCAAACAAGTTGCTTAGACATAGTCATCCTTCCACAAATCCATGCTGTTCTGATTGAACTGTATCTTGTAAAACTAATGTTTATACAATTGCTTAGAATTGATTCCAATAATTTCCCCACCATTGCAGTTAAACTAATTGGTCTGTAATTAATTGGTTTATATTTTCCTCTCTTTTAAGCCAGTGGTATAAGGCCAGCAGTTCTCTCCTCCACTGAAATCTCTCCTGTAGCCAAGTGGGATTGAAAATCATATTTCGAGTCTCTGCAGTTTTCTTTCTTGCGTCTTTTAACAGCCTGTGTTATATTTCATCTGGAGGAACAAATAATCCTGATGCAGGGTCTTGGCCCATTACAACAACAATTACTTTCGTTCCACCGATTCCACTTGCTCTGCTGAGTTCCTCCAGTATATTTTCTGTTGCTCCGTATTCCAGGGTCTATAGTCTCTTGCATCTTTACCTTTCAAATAGGTTTCATCACCTATCTATTTTCAAAGATGCTTAGCTCCTTAATACGTCCTCTTTTATGATGTAAAAATCTTAATTATTTATCTTCATTAAGATTAGCATCATTGCCCTCTTTAGTGAAGACAGTCAAAAGCTATTCACAATGAAACTTATCCTCATTCTCTGCCTCTATACTCATTTTATTTTTTTGGTCCTTCTTTCCCTAGTTGTCCACTTGATCTTTATGAACTTATAAAATGACTTGGATTTTCTTCCTAATGAAAGGTCTCGGCCCAAAATATTGACTGTTTTACTCTTTAGCATAGATGCTGCCTGGCCTTTTGAGTTCCTCCAGCATTTTGTGTGTGTTGCTTTGAATTTCCAGGATCTGCAGATTTTCTTGTGTTCGGATTTTCTTTGATTTTATATGCCATTGTTTTTTCATACCTTGACTTTACTTACTGCCTGTTACTTACTGGCATTAAGAGCAACAATTAAGGTTCTCCATCTCAGTCTGTCCATACCATCGCATACAGATGTAGAAGGATTCTTCATTGCTGTTTCCACAACAACTGCTTTTTTTTTGACCAGTCGGGCTTTTAGCCCTGAGCTGAACCCCACAAACCTTTGCCCTTTGACCTGTTCGGCATGGAATGACCCTACTAAGAGCCAAAGCACAAGGCCCTGACTCCAGCCTACATAGCTTTCCTGATCATTGAGGCGTGCAAGCCTGCAAACCCTACAACATGGTTGTGGTCGCCTTGGAGGATATCTTGACTTTGCATCTCCATTTTATGATTTCAAAGACTCTATCACAACTTAATATCCAGAATCGTTCTACCTTTTCCATTGCAGTCAGGAGAGGAATGGATTATGCTCCATTTACCTGGAGAAGTGCAACCTCAATGATTCAACAGTCTAAATCAGGGGTGCTCGGCCATTTTTATACCATTTACCGAGGGGTCCATGAGCCCCAGATTCCTTCTCTCCACGACAGGTACAGCCAGCACACCTTTGTGATGTGAGAGATAACTGGAGCAAAAACACACACAGTCACAGAGAAAATATGCCAATTCCACACAGGTGAAGTCTGGATCAAATCCAGATGCCAAGAACACCAACTGCTTTGCCACAGGGCTGCCCTTTACCAAGGTTTACTTAACTATCTATCAATCAAACCACTTAAATCATATTGAAGGCCAGCAGAAACACTACCTTTTGTAATTCCTTCTAATACATACTGAGTGGCGGGGGTGGAGATGCGTCTCTACCAAAGGACGTGTAAGGCACTTCTTCCCTCCACTGGCCTGCAGGTCACCCTTGGGCCAGATGTAGCACCTGCTTAGCCCCCTGATCAGGGTCACATGATGCCATGGGAGCAGGTGGTGGATGGTCTCGTATGAGCAGCTGGTGCATATCACAAGTCCTGGTTATGCGACCACTGACACCAGGCAGACAATTTCTGAAGAGCATTGATAATGGCTGGGGTCACCCGTCTTGTAACGACACTGCCCAGAAGAAGGGAATGGCAAACCAGTTCTGCAGAAAAATTTGCCAGGAACAATCATGGACAGGAGAGCATGATTCCCCCATGTCCTATGACACAATACATAATAATGATGATCATGATGTAATACATACACCCTTCTATCAGTATTACCTCACCATCAATATCCTGGGGTCCCACCTTAGTAGAACTAGCTTCCCCACAAAACCTGAAATGCTGGACCTGACTTAAACAGTTGAATTATGACAAAAATGTCTAGTTAGTGGATAAAGACAATATTCAGTGTGTGCATGCATTATCTATATTGTTTAGGTTTCAGAGTAAGCTCTGCAAAGTTTTAAATCATTCCAATAAGGTGGAAATGTTATCTGTGAATGCAAAATTTTTGTGATGAAAGTCTGACATTTTTTTTTAAAAAGCAGCAAAAACTGAGCTGACATCTGTTTGGGTAAGTTCAGATATCGTATATTCTACATTTCAACCAATGCTTCTTTCTGGCACGAATTGTAAAATATTCCAAGTGATATTCTGTGGTGGATGAAGGGTGTATGGAGGGCTATGGTCTGTATGTGGGTAGATGGGACTAGGTAGAAAAACACAGAAGAGTTTAGCACAGAAGAGATGGGCCGAAGGGCCTGTTACTGTGCTATAGTACTCTGACTCAACATTCCCTGAAAATGGCATTAGTAACCACAGAACTGTATTCTTTGATTTTCTTTGGTCGGGGGGGAGGGGGTGATTTTGACGGGTGGGGAGTCAAAAATAAATTACATTTATAAAACCCATGAAGACAGCGGTAAGAGGCTAAGGATTTCCAGTGAGAAGACATTTTATTTCTAGGAGTAGGAGAGAGGCCAGACTGCGCAGGCACGTGACGTCAGCCAGTTGAGCGCGAACAGCTTAAAAAGAGGAAGGAAGTCGCAGACTTTTTCTCTTCGGATCAAGAAGACAGCGGTAAGAGGCTAAGGATTTCCAGCGAGAAGACATTTTATTTCTTGAAGTAGGAGAGAGGCCAGACTGCGCAGGTGCGTGATGTCAGCCAGTTGAGTGTGAACACTTTAAAAAGAAAACCGTCATATCCAGCGGGCAGCATCAGAGCGGGCTACAGAGTGAGAGGGTGCAGAGTGAAAGGGCTTTGGCTCAACAGGCTTCGGCAGAGACAGGGAAGAGGCTTCCTGCGACCGTTGAGTCTCATAGTAACGGAGTGAGTTACAGTTTTTTGGTATTTGGTATTTAGTACAAACAGTAGCATTAGAGGTATGCATCTAGGATTAGTGTTGTGCTTGGAGTGCCAGATGTGGGGACCCTAGGAGACTCCCAGCCTCCCCAAGGATTATATCTGCACCAGGTGCACTGAGATGAGGCTCCTGAAGGACCGTCTTAAGGAGCTGGAGATGGAAATTGATGACCTTCGGCTAATTAGGGAAAGTGAGGAGGTGATAGATACTACCTATAGAGAGGTAGTATCCCCTGTGACTGTCCCCCTTAGAAATCGATATATCGTTTTGGATACTGTTGAAGAGGCAGACCTGACAGAGGGGGACCACAGTGAACGAGACTCTGGCATTCTGCCCAGTGCCGAAATCAAGAGAGCAAGAAGAAATGCAGTCGTTATAGGGGATTCCATCGTAAGGGGGACGGACAAGAGATTCTGCGGGCCGGACAAGGATACCCAGATGGTGTGTTGCCTCCCTGGTGCCAAGGTACGGGATGTCTCAGATCGAGTCCAGAGTATTCTGAGGAGAGAGGGCGAGCAGCCGGAAGTCTTGGTACATGTTGGTACCAATGATATAGACAGAAAAAGAGAGGAGGTCCTGAAGAAAGATTACTGGGAGCTAGGAAGAAAATTGAAAAGCCGGACCTCCAGAGTAATAATATCAGGGTTGCTGCCTGAGCTGCACGCTAATGATGGTAAGAATAGCAGAATTAAGCAGATGAATGTGTGGCTAAGTAACTGCTGCAGGGGGCAAGGCTTCAAATTCTTGACTCATTGGGATCTTTTTTGGGGAAGGTATGACTTATACAAAAAAGATGGATTACACCTGAACTCAAAAGGTACTAATATCCTGGCGGGATTGTTTAATATAGCTGTTAGGGAGGGTTTAAACTAAGTTGGCAAGGGGAAGGAAACCAAGGTGTTAGGGTCGAGGAAGAGGAAAATAGAAATAAGTCAAAAATACTGTGCAGCAAAGATGGCAAGAAGGACAAGCCGGTGAATATACAGGATAATTTGCTGCAAAATAGAAATATAGCAAAATCGGCAACAGATACTGATCTAAATGTACTGTACTTAAATGCACGCAGCATTAGAAATAAAGTGGATGACCTTGCTGCACAGCTGCAGGTTAAAAGATATGACATTGTGGCCATCACTGAGTCATGGCTAAATGATGGATGTGATTGGGAGCTGAATATCCAAGGATACACAGTGTATAGGAAAGATAGGAAGGTAGATAAAGGGGGTAGCGTGGCCCTGATGGTAAGTAACGATATCAAATCAATAGAAAGAAGGGACATAGGATCAGAAGAGGTAGAATCCTTATGGGTAGAATTAAGAAATTTATTTAACGGATATTAAGAAATATTTAACGGATACGATATCATTTTCACCGGAGAGCTGAGCACGTGTGGCGCACTGCCATCTTCTCCTCCCGATTCTATCCATAAACAAAATTAGCTACCTCTTATAGGAAACAATATAGCAGTCAGATTCAAAGACTTCTTGAAGTCAATTGCTTTATTATTGTCATATGTATACCAAGGTACACTGAAACACTTCGTTTTTTCATGCCATCCATACAGGTTATTTTATTCCAACGGTGTACTGAGGTAGTGCAAAGGAAAGCAATTACAGAATGTAGTACAGGTTTCCCCTGCCATCCGAAGGTAGAGCATTCCTATGAAACGGTTCATAAGCTGAAATGTCGTAAAGCAAAGAAGCAATTACCATTTATTTATATGGGAAAATTTTGTGAGTGTTCGCAGACCCAAAAATAACCTACCAAATCATGCCAAATAACACATAAAACCTAAAATAACAGTAGCATATAGTAAAAGCAGGAATGATATGATAAATACACAGTCTATATAAAGTAGAAATACTTTTCCACATTCATTGCTGCACTGTTCTCCGTAGCGAAAATCTCACGCAAGTGCCGTTGGCAGAAAATCTCATGCAAACGTGTTGGCAAAAACACTCTCTCCAGTAACCTTTAAGCTATGAAGCTGCCAAATCATACGAAATAACACGTAAAAATACACAGCCTATATAAAGTAGAAATTGTGTATGTACAGTGTAGTATCACTTACCGGAATTGGGGCAGCGCTGAGCACACCATTGGTGTGTTAGGCTGAGTTGTCGCAGGTTGGGGTGGTGCAGTGGCCCCCACCCTCCAGGCCACTGACCGATACATTGCCGCAAAGCAGGCAGGGGTCAAGTGGTAGCCAGGAGGCACACAGCACGTCTTTAAGAGAAAAGCCGAAATAAACATGCTAATTAATTAGGTGCCGCCTGGCACGTAATTGTTGGTCCAGATCAGTGCTGATTGCGTCGCCTCTGATCTGGGCCGACAATTACGTGTCGGGCGGCACCTAATTAATTAGCATGTTTATTTCGGCTTTTTTCTTAAAGATGAGCTGTGTGCCCCCCGGCTACCGATGCATTCTCCGTGAATCGGTATCTGTCCGCGGCCTGGGTGTAGGGGTGGTGGGACACTGGGGTGTCATCTCATTGTCTGTTTCCATTAGAGCTGGCAGCTCATCTTCTCCTATGTCTGTCTACCTCGATGTCGAAGGTCGAGGTTCATCGTCTGCTGTGGCTGATGTGGAAGGCTTGCTTGACTGCTGAGCCTCGCGCATTTTTCTGTCATACAGTTCTTTGTAAGGACTCAAACCATCTTGCAAGTATCCCCTAAACCGACGTACCCTTTCAAAATTAAAGTCGTACTTTATCATTGCAGCGAAAATCTGACACAGTTGCTTTACGTTCAGTTCGCTACTGCATTCGGTTTCAATTGTTATCCTTTCCTCTTCCAATTGCATCAGCTCTTCATCTATCAGTTCTTGGTCATGTGATGCCAAAACCTCTTCAACATCATCTTCGTCAGCTTCCACAAGCCAAACTCACTTGGTCCTTACTTCGTTCACCACAATCAAAACGCTTAATTATGTCTAGTTTTACACTAAATGTAACACCCTTATGAGCTCTTTCAGGCTTTTCCAATACCTTAGAACTCATCTTGCAAACGGCTGCTCACAGGCATGTGTTTAAGCAGTGCCAGTGGGAATACCGTTCCAAATGCGGGGGAGAGCGGCTGCTCGGGGCGCGCGTGGCTTTTTTTCGCACGCTGATTTTATCACGCGCTGTTTTTTTTCGTAACAGTGAAAACACCTTCTGAAAGCAAAAATAGGGTACTAATGTAGGTCTTTTGTAACAGTGAGGTTTCGTAACGCAAACATTCGAAAAGCGGGGGACAGCTGTATAAAGATCTTCTTTAGGCCATGTATCTGTAGGAGTCTTTTCATTGAATCTGTCCTATTTCTTTGTCCTACTGCAAATACCTGAAAGAGAATGAACCTCAAGGTAGTATATGGTGACACATACATACTTAGGATAATAAATTTACTTTAAACATTTAAAGTGTTTCAGAAACAATACAGTGCAAGCAAACAGTAAGGCACAAGGTAGAATATGAGGTCAATAATCCATCTTACCTGACTAGAGGGCCATTCATTGGTCTTACAACAGTAGAATAAAAGCTTTCCTTGAGCTTGGTGGTACCTGCTTTAAGTGTTTTGTATCTTCTACCCCGTGGGAGGGAATAGAAGACAAAATGTCGGGGGAATTTCATTACGTTGGCTGCTTTACGAAGGCACTGAGAACTGAGAAGTGCAGACAGTCCATAGAGGGGAGGCCAGTTTCCATGATGCGCTGAGCTGTCCACAACGGTCTGAAATTCCCTGTGGTCATGGGCAGAGTATTTGCCATCTTAAGCCATGCTGTATCTGGAGAGATTGCTTTCTAAGGTACATTGATAAAACTTGGTAAGCGGCTGGCAGGGATAAAATACTTCAACTTTCTGAAGAAGTAGAGGCACTAGTGCCTCTGAAAACACAGATCTTGATAACAAGAATAAATGAAGAGAGAACATTTTCACATTGTCAATATCTATATCCAGAAAGGAGGCCATGGACCGACATGTTGGAATGGGAATGAGAATAGGAATGAAGGTAATTGGCCACCAGGAAATTCTGCTGTTGCTGCGTGGAGCAAAAGCAATGGACTAAATGCATTTAAGGGCAGGGTGGAAGCTGGAGGCAAAGTTGATGAAGGTGTTCTATGTAGCCAGTGAAAAGGCAGGCATTATAGAGGCCAGTGGAGGTGTTCATGGCTACCTCTCGAATGTGGAGAAAGTGGGAGGAGCTGTAGGAGAAATTGTTGAGTGTGAGAACCAGTTCTGTCAGCCAGAGGAAGGTGGTATACATCAGAATTCCTAAATAAGGAGGTAGATGAGTCATTGATGTGCCTCTAAGCAATTTCTGAAAGATTATTTCATTCACAGTGCTTCTCACTTCTTTTTAGGTAATTGCCGAATCTAGGCCACGTTGTCCTGAGAGAGATCATTGTTAAGTACTTTGGTGGACAACAAGGTCTTCCCAGGACTAAGATATCTGCCAAGCAAGTGAATTACTTAGTTTTGTCATTCATTTTCTTCCCCTGAACAATGCACAGATAATCCACTGTCACCGCAATCCCACACCCACTAATAATTGGTTCCCATACCCTGAAATCCTGATTGGCCTGGAGCTATAATCTGACTGTTAATTTTGCTGGTAGTGATGGTCCAACATTTTGCAAAATGACCACAATTGCGATTGCGGTTTACTTCATAAATAAATAAATTTTAAAGCAAAAACTGGAAAAGGGTGTTATTGTCATGAACCTGAATGTGCTCTGATGTGGATGATTTAGTTTACATAGCAATTCATAAAGTTTTGCCAATATGTAAAGTGCAGTAATGTGGTCTGTATATTGTTTTAGCCGGCTGAGTACTTGTTAACTGTAATAAAAAATAAGACCTAAAACTATTGCAAGTACTCCTTCCTGCTAAATCATGATCAACTGTAGTCCATTATGATGAAGATTTCCACTGTGTTATTAACAAAGCTGTTTTTTCAGACATTTGTGCGAGGTGTAGACACGGAATAGAGATTCTAAATCTCATCTGCAGGGACCCATTTGGTCAGTTAATTGTGCTCATTACTCATCCTTCTGTGACTGATATTTCTGCTTGTGAAATAAGTGACCTTGTAATTTTACAACACAATTTATGCTGAGAAGTGAGAGGGTAGCTTGCCTTGTTTCCTGAAATTGCCAGACACTTTGTCACTTTCTTTTCTCTACAATCAGAAATTTACTGTTTTCTGCCCCGAATGAAATCTAAAATACTGCAGATGCTAGAAATCTGAAGCTTTAAATCTGTTTCTCTTTCCACAGATGCTGCTTAACCTGCTATGCTTTTTCTCGAATTTTGTATTTTGATTAATACACATTTTACTGTCCATTTCTTTGGTAAATGATATGCAAGCAAGTTGGAGAAAATCACTTTTAAATTAAACTCCGCTAACGGGAGGTGAAGAATGCTCGTCAATCAAAGAATGAAGTAAGCAGTCAAGGGTAGGAATATTCTGATTATAACTGGCCTTGGCACAACCTTGTAAATCTCTAGAACATATCATTCTCCCTATGTTGTCTGTGCCTCTCGTGATGCCTATTTAAATTGTACATGTCCCTGCACATTGTCTATATCCTTCAACTTTGCATATTCATGTACCTCTCCAAGAGCCTCTTAAGTTGTGATGTTGTTTCTGCTTCCACCACCATCTCCCCTGGCAACTCATTCCAGGTACTTATTCTCTGCAAAAAGAAAACTTACAATGTAGGTGTCCTTTAAACATTTCATCTTAAAGCTGCATTAGAAATTATTAGAAGCCCTTTAGTATTTGAGATTTCCATCTTGGGAAAAAAAGACTGTCCTCTAAACACTCAGTGGTGATGTCACATCCTCCTGTGACTAGAACTAAGCAGTCTTTACTCGTGACATTATGGGTCATTATGATTTTCCTGCTCTTATATTTATCACCTTAGTGATTAAAGATATGCCTTCTCAACTGCTTGGGAATCTGTGGTCACACACTTCTAGATCTCTCCATTCCTCTAAGCAGTATGCCAATATTTATTGTGTATTCCCTTGACTTACTCAGAGAGCTCTCCAGATTTAATTCTGCCCCTTCACCAATTCATTCATACCTCTTTACTTCAGAATTAGGTTTATTATCACTAAATAAATAGTTTTTAAAAAAAGGATACTATTCATGGGTTCACATACATTTCAAAAATCTGAGGGCAGTGAGGAAGAAGCTGTCTGTAATCCGTAGAGTGGAGATCTTTCCCAAAGTTGACAGTTTCATTTCCTACTATCAGCCACTTGAAAATTCCAGCATCATCTACAAACTTCATATCCTAGTAGTTAACTCTTTGTTACATCAACATAGAGCATTGCAGAAACCAGCTGCAATCAGCTTTCCTGTCTGAAACACTTTTCAACAATTACCTTTAATAATTTTTCCCCAAGGTGCCAATTGTGGATCTAACTTTCTGCTCTCTCTTCAAACTCAGGGGCCTTTGTACTTCTGATTTCTCTGCCTTGAATGGCTATGTTAAAAGCCTGACTAAACTCAGTGGAGGCGAACCCTCTCTGACAATCTTGTTACTTTCCTAAAAAGATCACTAAAGACAATTAGACATGACCCTCTTGCAGCAAATCCAAGCGGACTGTCCTTAGTTAACCTTTTCCTTCAGGATAATGAGCAATGCAGTTATCATCATACTTAGGTTCATTAAAAAAAACTATAAGCATTTTCCCTTTTTTTAAAAAACAAGTATACTCCTACAATTTGAAACAAGTATGTATTCCTGTAACTGAAAAAATGTCAGAGTAATGTTCAGAACTTCTGGGGGAAAACATTCTTGAAGTTTTAGTTATGATCGCGGAAAGAAATTTAGAGATCATGTTTCTACATAAACTGATGAAAAGATAATCTGAAGGATGAAACATTTTCCTTCAAGTTATGTACTAGATTATTACAGCTAAAAAACAGTGAGAATCTCAAACTACATTGCATTACTTTAAATGAAAATTTATGTAAATCAGAAAATTACTTATTTCTGTTTTGATAAATGTTTTTTACTAATGATTTAAGAAACTGACACAGGCAGCAAAAATGCGAGGGCATTGGACTCTGATGTGTAAATAGCATTTACAGAAATTAATCCATCACAGGTATGCCCTCACCAACAATGAGCAGCAACACTTTTGCAGGAAAGCAGCATCTGTCATCAGCTCCCCTGCCCTGCCACCATCATCCAGGACATGTTCTCTTCTTAGTGCTGCCATCAGGAGGAAGGTACAGGACCCTTAAGACCAGGACCAGATTCAGGAACAGTTATCACCCCTTAACCACCAGGCTCTTGAACCAGAGGGGATAACTTTATTCAACTTCACTTGCCCCTTTATTGAAATGATCCCACAACCTATGGACTCATTTTCAAGGACTCTTTATATCATTTTTCATATTTATTTCTTATTTCTTATTATTATTTCTTTCCTTTTGTATTTGCACAGTTTGTTGTCTTTTGTACACTGGATGAACACCTAAGCTGGGGGGTCTTTCATTGATTATATTATAGTTATTATTATATTATGGATTTATTGAGTATGCCTACAAGAAAAAATAATCTCAAAAGTTGTATATGGTGACATATATGTACTTAATATATTTAAGTTTAATTAACTTTGAACTTTAAAAACTTGATATCTAAACAAAGAGTTAAAGGAAGATCAGGCAAACTTACTTGAACCCAAATGGAATCCAATTACCTACCAGCAATGTGGTACCTGTTCAGCAAAAACGAAGGTGTTTTTTTCATCTTCATAATCTCCTTTCACTTTCTCAAATGCGAATGTAATTCTAATTGCTTGAGCAAAGTCACATCACCCACAGCAAACTTGTGGGTGGCTAATGAAAATATTCCAAGTTGGAATACCTTGCCAATTGTCTCAAGTCCAATATTCATTCCTTCGTGTTCATAATATATTTAGCACTCCCAGTTAAAGTTGTATTTCCGGGCAGGAGCATGTCTTTAACTGTGGTGCTGGCCATCCCTGTTTAATCCTCGTAATTCATATGATTTTTATGGTGGATAAATCATTAAATATGTTTTTGCTGTGATATTTCAGTGTGGAACATAATGATTTCCACAATAACAAAAATCAAGGCAGGATTTCTGGCCATTGAAATAGCGAGAGAGCTGTTAAAATACAAATGAATATAAAGGATTTGTTGGCAATTTAAGGTCAACAGATCTGAAATTTGTTAGGAAATTAATATATTTCACAGCACAAAACTATGAAGTACTGTATAATAGATGTCATTCTGCACAGTTTAACATCAGGGAAGGGCATTTATAACGGAGCTTGTTTAACTGTATTTATAGCAAAGGACATCAAATCACCAGCAACAGAGTTTGTTTTATATTCCACAGGCTCTTTAAGTATTTGGATAAAATGGCAAAGTGTACAAAAGGAGCAGAGGGTGTTAAAACACACATTTTTAATGTGATGCTTTGATAGACATCATTATAAAATGCATTTCAGGGAAAGTGATTTGAAATTAATGCGATTTCATTGCTGCTGTAACAATGAGAAAAGGGTTTTGTGAAGCTAAATAAATACAAAAGAAAGATATTATTTCATTTTGGTTTTGGTTAAATTCAGAGGTTTGGAGCCATGGGATTTAACCCTGTATTGATTCATTTTTAATTTGTTGCTGATTCCCATTAGGTAATTGTCAGAAAATATCTGATTAAAATTAAAAGGAAGGCTGAGATATATATTGAACAAAACAAATGAACACAGGAATACTCAAGTATTTTTCTGAACAGAGAACAAGCTTGATTTGTATCAATTGCACTGGACAACTGGGACTCAGAACTTTATTTTGTTTATGATAGACCATTTGAAGCTGAACCCAAATATAATTTCAAACTACTTGAATCATGTAGGAATTCGGAGAAACAAGAAATAACTTGTATTGAATATGATGTGTCCAACAATAATCAGCCAGCATTGATGGATTCCAATTGCCCTGAGATGCTGTTCCTCTATGACCATAATGTCCTGGTGAAACGTTTCACCATGCTGGTCACTGCCAGCACCAAGATGTGCGGGGAAGAAGTCTGAATGCAGAAAATGAATCTTTAGTGACGTGTTGCACTTCATGGTTTTGTATGTCTGAATCCTGTTGTCAACCAGGTGCACATAGTTTGGTTCTTTGTAGTCGCCAAGACAATTTTCAGCATGAATACCTTCCATGCGATTCTCTCCAGTCCCACTGGAAGTTCTTCAAGTTGCCTGTCAATAATGACCTGTTTGATTTGTGAACCAACAAAAATGCCTTCCTTAACCTTGGCATCAATTATTCTGACTTGAGTAATGAGTTGAAATAGCAAATATAGGCGGATTTCACAAAATGGTGCAGGATATGGAAATTTCATGATGATTTTCATGATCAGCATCCATAAGATACACCCAAAGGTATTCAGGAAGCAAAATCTTTGTCGTCCCATGTTATTATTAAGTTTATTGTCATTTCTTTTCCAGGACTACCCATCTTGAAAAAGCTCAGCTCCCCATTCTATTGGATTTCCACCTGACTCTTTTGTCTTATTCACCCTTAGATAATCTGCTTGTGACAGAGTTAACCGGCTATGATGTTCTGATGTAACATTAACTCAGTGTTCTCTCTCCACAACTATTACATGATATGTTGACATTTTTGCAGTCTCTCAAGGTTTCCAGCCAACATGTTTCCTTTGTTTCATTACTCCTTCCATCCCATGGGCTTTTTATGTCGCCATGGCAAACTCGGTCTCCATTCTTTCTTCACCAGTTCCTGTCCTTCCACACCGTCCCCACCCCCCGCCGACTCCCCCAACCATTGCAATTTAAAATGTCTTTGTTTCCTATTCTAATGCAAAACTGAGATCTTGCTTTGGTTTCTCTCTTCACAGATGCTGTGCAGCCTGCTGAAAGCTCTGGGCATTTTTGTTTTAGTTTCATATTTCCTGTGTCTGCATCGTTCTTTCAGAATTTTACTTTCCTAAAAATGTTTTTTTACTTCATACCAAAAAAATTGGAAGTACCATTCACACGCGAAAGTCCGCAGATGCTGGAAATCCAGAGCAGCAATGCACACAAAATGCCAAAGGAACTCAGAAGGTCAGGCAGCATCTATGGAAATTAATAAACATTTAATGTTTCAGGCCTAGACCCTCCTTCAGGACTGAGAAGCAAGGGAGAACCTTCCAGAATAAAAAGATGGTGGGGGGAGAGGAAGGAGGATAGCTAGAAGGCGATAGGTGAAGCCAGGTGGGTGGGAAAGGTAAAGGGCTGAAGAGGAGAGTGGACAATAGAAGAAAGGGAAGGAGGCCAGACCCACGGTAGGTAGTAGGTAGGCCATTGAGAAGAGGTAAGAGAGGCCAGAGTGGGAGAATAGAAGAAGTGGGGAGGGGAAGAGGATTTTTTTTTACCAGAAGGAGAAATTGATATTCATGTCATCAGGTTGGAGGCTATCTAGATGGATAGAAGGTTTGCTTCTCCATCCTAAGGGTGGTCTCAATGTGGCACAAGAGGAGGCCAGGGACTGACACATTGAAACGGGAATGTGAGTCAAAGGGCCACCGGGAGCAGAGGTGCTCAACAAAGCACTTCCCCAAGTGGTGGCAGTACCATTGATGTTGTGCATCGTGCTAGCGATTCCAACAAACAGAAAATAACAGGGCACAGTTGGCTGGTTTCCAATTGCAGTGGTGTTTGACTCTTTCAAATCTACTCTAACCAGAATCAGAACTGTGCATCATCTGATCATAAACAGGAAATGGCAACCCATAGTCCTGAATGTGTTGCAGATAGGAAGGAGGTGAGACAAGGGAAGATGTAACCATACGATTACTAATGACCATAGCAGTGGTAAGTGAAGTTAATGGGAAATTACCATGTCTGCAGGTCATGCTTCTGTTGTGTGAATAGCTTTTTATCACTGTTTTATTTTGACCACTGCAGGACATAGGCCCCGGAATTAATTAGCTTAACTGTTCTTAAATTGAAATCTGATTTATTTCCTAGGGTAAAGTTGACTTAATACTTGCTGTGATCACAGTGTAGAAATGCTGTTAGTTTTATTTCAGGATCTTGAAATTGATCACCTTCTCCAACAGATAATTATTTGGAAGGCACAATACTTTGATCAAAATATTAGTTCAGAATTAGAAGAAGTTTAAAAGAAAGACATTATCGAGATAACTCAAATGAGGTTGACCGATGAAAATTAGAGGTCTGTTCTCATTTGTGGTTACAATCTAAAATGCAACTGAAACAGTACAACTGTGGTGTTAGTTCTAAGAAGAGACTGCTTTATGTCAACAGCCAAATTCAATAACATTTTTTGCATTTTCTTTTATCAGTTGTTGTGTATGTCCCATGTTGTATCATGTAGGCGATCATGATTCCATGACCATGATAGATCTTGGCAAATTTTTCTACAGAAGTGGTTTGCCATTGCCTTCTTCTGGGCAGTGTCTTTACAAGATGGGTGACCCCAGCGGATATCAATACTCCTCAGAGATTGTCTGTCTGGCATCAGTGGTTGCATAACCAGGACTTGTGATGTGCGCCACCTATTCATATGACAGTGGCTTCATGAGCTTCATGTGACCCTGATCGGTGGGTGCTAAGCAGGTGCTACACCTTGCCCAAGGCTGATCTGCGGGCTAGCAGAGAGAAGGAGCACCTTACACCTTCCCCACCTGTTTTCTCTTTAAACCGCATTTAGTAACATAATGATGAATTAAACCATGTGCGAAAGCCTTTCAATAAACATTGAATAATTATGTCCAATAGTATAAAACTTCTTACCTGCAGAATGTGTTTTAGGGTCTCAGAAGTGAAGGAAACAGGGCGTGGGGTGGAACATCCTGTAGTTATCATGAATGAAATAAATTGCTTAGGCTGTTGGGAGCTAAATGAAAATAACTCAAAAGGATCTAGTGATTCCCTGGCGTATACGATGAATAAATCCTTCTCGGGCTTCAGGTAGGGTGCATGTATCACTTTTAACTGACGTTTCAATAACAAACTTTGCTGTCTTCATCAGGGATGATGCCTGGGCATATCTAGTCTGGCGGTATTTATACCCCTGTTATTCGTCCCTCCTAATTGGTTAGTCCTCATCCAATCAGGTTTCCGCTCTCCCACCTTGTTTATAATCGAATTTCAGTTTTTACTTAGAGCGAGATTTTCATCTTTGTTAACATTTGTTTTGCTCTAGTTTTATTTCAAAGGCTTCCTTCACCGGGCAGTCCCAAAAGACATTGGCAGAGCACAGTAGGTTTGTGCCATCGAAGTCAATCCTATGGCCATTGTGAATGCAATGTTCCGCTACCAGCAATTTCTCTGGGTAACCCAAATGGATACACCTGTGCTCCTTGATGCTGGTTTTCACATTGAGTCCTGTCTGGCCAATATACACTGCTCTGCATTCACAGGGAATCCTGTAAAGGCCACTCATCCTGAGTCCCAGGTCATCTTTGACCACCTACCTCCCAACATAGAGCAGTCCTTTCCACTTTGATTAACCATGCAAAAACTGTTTCAGACACAGAGAGTTTCCATGAGAAAATAAGATGATTATGCACAATGTTCCTACCGAAGGTGAAGGACAGTAATCGGGCCCTTAAAAGGGCAGACAGAAAAACCAAGGAAACCTAACAACCAGGAGGAACCCATCGCTACCACCTGTCTTCCCTGTATTTCCATGATTTCTGGAAGGATCCCCAGGATCCATTCAAAAACCATAAGGAAGCTCAAATCACAGCTTGTGTGGGTCAAAGATGTCCTGGGACACAGGACAGCTAGCATTTACAGGTTTCTCTATGAATGCAGAGCGGTGTATATCGGCCAGACGAGATGCACGGTAGAAACCCGCATTGAGGAGCACAGTGGGCATATCTGTTTGGGTTACCTGGAGAAACTGGCGGTGGCAGAAAATTGCATTTGCAATGGCCATAGGATTGACTCTGATGGCACAAAACTGCTGTGCTGTGCCAATGGCTTTTGGGATCGCCTGGTGAAGGAAGCCATTGAAATAAAACCAGAGGAGAGGAATTTTAACAAAGACAAAGTAAGAACTGGAATTTGATTGTAACAGCGTGGGACAGCGAAAACCTGATTGGATGAGGTCTAATCAATCAGGAGGGATGGTCGATGGGGGTATAAAAAATACCAGTCTAGTTATACCTAGGCATCATCCCTGATGAAGATGGCAGAGTTTGTCATCAAAACTCAGTACGTGAGTAAAATTGATACCTGTACCTGGCTGGAAGCCTGAGAAGTGTTTATTCTTCAAAATAACTCAAGTTCCAATCTGCAAAGTATTATTCCTTTGCCTGGCACTTTAAAACAGTATCACTGTATCAATTTAGCAGTGTAGTCAACCTTATGCTAAATTAGAAGTTGGGCTATTAAATGTGGTGGCATACTAGGTGTCATTACCCATTAATGTGGTGATCTTTTGAAGGGTCACCTCAAATTACAAAACATACTCATGTCAGCTATTTTGAAATGTTACTCCTGTCAGAAGAATTCAACAGCTCACCCTTCTAGAAACAAAAAATAAGTAAAACATAATTTGATAAGGTACAGAGTATATCAAAGGCACTCACCCACATCCCCAGGGAAATGATGCCTAGTTAAACATTTGCCCATAGCGATTGCATAGTGTTTGCTCATAGCAAGTGGATGGATGGTGAATTGAAATATTTAATAGGAACAACTTGAAGAATGATTGCAATAGTACAGCTGGAAATATATTAACTGACTCTATGATCTACCATTTGTTATAAAGAGGAATAAAACTTCTTTTTCAAGCCACTTGCTCCAATACATACATGGTGGGAGACATCAATTTGCATTGCTGTCTCTGTATATAACATTAAATTCAACAGTAAAAGTAAAATTTACTGTTGGTAAATTACATTGTTTCTGGTATTGTTTACTATTTTATTTTATCATTTGACGAGCACCCTCAATTACTCCTAGATTTGTTTCAATAGCCTTGGGTATTGCAGTCACTTACATTGTGATTGAAAGATATTTCTAATCTCCCCCATGTTGACAATACAGAGCCAAAAATTTTGCCTCCTTGGTACTCATTCATTGGCAGAGATGCCATATATTGCCTGATAATCTGGTCTGAATCCTTTTCCATCATTAGCTTGACAATCTTAAAGATCCACCTGAAGCAGGTGTGCATCAGTCAACTGATTACATTACCCATACGAGGCTTGGGTGTTCCTTCAGTAATCCTTGTAGCCACTTGCATTCCCAACTGTTACTCAACAGTTTTGAGATCCCAAAAAGAACAAAAATGTATATTTCACCACACCTATGATTTTTATGTTCCAAATCACACTGCAATGAATGAAATATTTTTGAAAATTTTCCTAATTTACAGATAGAAGACTCCAACAAAAATCTAATCTAAATGCCACATGACAACATGTTTTAGTAGTGGACTTCTGTCCCACAAGGCAACAGCCCTTGGGCTTAAGAGTAATATGGTAAAGTGGATCTGAAATCTGGAGAGATTTAGGCCATATGCAAGCAAATGGACTCTGTACTGCTTGAAGGGGAGATTGGTAGCCATGGACAAGTGTATCACTCCATAGCTTTCAGAACTTTTCACCCAGAGTTTGAATAAAATTTGGAATGCACTGCCTGAGGGGCCGATGTAGGAGGTTGTTCTCACAATACTTAAGAAGTACTTACTGTACATGAACAATTGATGTGCCATGGTATTGAAGGATACAGGCCAAGTGTTGTGAAATTGGACCTATATAGTTAGGTATTTAATAGTACAAAACAAAGTGGCCACAAGGCCTTTTTCTATACAGTATAGCTCCATGACTCTGATATTGATTGAAAAATACGTATTATTCACTGATCATAATCACCTTTTGTTAAAACAGTAGACAATGAAAACAGAGCATTCTACAAACAATGAGCAGGTCAGGCAGCATCTGTGGAAAAATAATGATCAGAATCAGGTTTAATATCACCAGCATATGCCGTGAGATTTGGCGTTTTTACGGCTGCAGTAATACATAATACATAAGAATAACTGAATTATAGTAAGTGTTTTATTTATATACAGTAGCCATGAAGGCATGCCCTGGGTGATGGGGGCCCTTAAAGATAGATGCCTCCTTTTTGGAAGCATCGCCTCTTGAAGATATCCTGGATACTGTGGAGGCTACTGCCCATGATGGGGCTGATTGAGTTTACAACTTTCTGCAGCTTCTTTCGATCCTGTGCAGTAGCCAACATCTCCCCCCCCCCCCCGGCCCCCGCCACCTCCCACCCCGCCATGTCTGAGACCATTAATCAGAGGGTTGAGTACTGAATGTTTCACATCTCTGTGAGAGAGTGAACTGGGCCTTTAACTCATTCAACAAAAAGACCTGCAGGACATGGATAGTGCATCATATCCTCAATGCTACACTGTCGTCTGAACCAAAAACCTCATGCTTCACTTCCTGCAGAACCATACATCTGACTCTCAGACAAAAGAGTTGCCAACTCCATGCTAGTTGAAACAACAATTCTTTAGTCATTTGAACAGCAAGATCTTGGTGAGCCAAAAGGACAAATATATTAGCAATAGGCTGTGGAGCTGGACCCCTGTGACAATTAACATAGCATAAGTTTTGAGAATTAGTGCCTGTCAGCAATAACTTGGCCCAGCTGTCAATGAAGCAGTCTGACTTGCCCATTTAAACAAGCTCATTCAGCCCTACTTGCCCACTGCACGAGGGATTGATAAGATTGCTCTTTTGGTCGTTCTTTTGATTGAATACCTTCCTTTTGTGCTGCAATAATTAAATAAATTGACAGTCCTGTGCAGTATGAGGGTAGAATTGCTGTGCAGCAGTTAAATTACCAGCACTCCAGAGGCCAGTACAAACAGCCTAGAGACTTGAGTTCAAATACCACCATGTCATCCATGGAAAAGAAGAGTTTCACTGCAACGTGACATTTTGCACCGCTGCCTTGTAGCTCCGGGAACCCAGGATTGATCCTGACATTTGTGCTGCCTGGGCGGAAGCTGCATGTTTTCTCTATGTGTGTGGGTTTCTGAGGAATATTCTGGTTTCCTCCCTCATCCAAAAGATGCACACTTGGTTAATCAGGTACTGTGGATCACCATTTAGTGTAAGCAACTGGAAAAAAGAATCAAAGATGAGTTGATTTGCATGTAAAATTGGAGAAATGCAAGGGCCACATGAACTAAGGAGAGGAGTGGAGCTAATCGGACCACTCATCTGGGAGCTGGCATGTACCTAATAGGCCACTAGCATTCATCTGTTTTATTTTTAGAGCCTTTCAGTCATAGAATTTAATTGTAACTTAAAGTAATTTTTTTTTGTCTTGCACTGTAATTCCACCAAAAAAAAAGTCTCACGACATATGCCAGTGATAATAAACCTGGTTCTGACTCTGATAGTAATTAGTGTGAACCTAAAAAAAATGTATCAGTTGTATTGTTTTATCTGTTGGTTGCACAAGTTCTATCCAAAATGTTTTAAAAATCGCTCACCAAGACTGACTAGCTATTGCTTTCACCTTGGCCACATCACAGCCCTTAGTTCCACTCCAAATAAGGCATATTCTCAGATTTTCTCTTAAAAATACCATCCCCTTCTCTCACATTCCTCCATTTTTGCTGCATCTGCTCTCAGGCTGAGGCATTTTATTCCAGAACTACTACTTCAAATAAAGGGGTATCCCTTCCTCCACTATCAACACTAGCCTCACCCACATCTCTTCCACTTCACACACGTCTAACCTCACTCCATCCTCCCACCACCCCACCAGTGATAGGATTCCTCTTGTCCTCATCTGCGTCCAGCATGTAATTCTCCGTAACTTCCACTATCTCCAACGGGATCCTATTATCAAACACAACTTTCCCTCCCACCCCACCTCACTTTCTGCTTTCCACAGGGATCTCTCCCTTCGTGACTTCTTTATCCATTTGTCCCACCCCACTAATCTCCCTCCTGGCACTTATTCTTGCAAGTGGATCAAGTGCTGCAGCTGCCCTACACCTCCTCCCTCTCTACTATTCAGAGCCCCAGGACCTTCCAGGTGAGGCAACACTTCACCTGTGAGTCTGTTGGGGTCATCTACTGTATCTGGTGCTCCTGGTGTGTCTTCCAGTATATCAATGAGACCTGATGTAGACTAGGAGACAGCTTCACTGAGCCCCTAAGTCCAATCTGCCAGAAAAAGAGGGATCACCCTGTGTCTAACCATTTCAGTTCTACTTCCCATTCCCATTTCGACATGTCAGTCCATGACCTATTCTGCTGCTGCAATGAGGCCACACTCAGCTTGGAGGAGCAACACCTTATATTCTTTCTGGGTAGCCTCCAACCCTGATAGGATGAACATTGATTTCTCGAACTTCTGGTAATACCTCTCCACCCCACTCTCCTTCACCATTCCCCTTTCCCATTTCCCTCGCTCACTTTATCCCCTTACCTGTCCATCACCTCCCTCAGGAGCATCTCCCCTTCTCTTTCTTCCATGGCCTTCTATGCCCTTTCAGGTTTTCCCTTCATCTATTTCACCAATCGACTTCCCAGCTCCCCCTCTCCCGGTTTCACCTATCACCTACTACATTGTACTACTTTCTCTCCTCCCCCCCCCTGACTTTCCTACTCTGACTTCTCATCCTTTTTCCCTGGTCTTGATGGAGGGTAGCAGACTGAAGTGTTGACTGTTTACTCTTTTTCCATAGGTCCTCCCTAGTCTTCTGAGTTCCTCCGGCATTTTTAGGTGTTACTTGGATTGCCAGCGTCTGCCAATTTTCTCTTGTTTATTTTCTCAGATGTTCTTCTAGCTGCCATTCCCTCGCCATCCCCCACCCTCCATCTGTGTTAAAGATTTTTTTTATCTGGTTTAAGCATTCTCTCTGGTTCAGCAGAGCCGGTCACTTCAGTAGCTAAGCTGTGCATTTTAAATCTAAGAAATTGTCTGCATTGCCCAATATGTATTCATGTGATAGCATAACCCGAGGGGAAGTTTGCAACTACAGGATAACCTTGTGATGTGAACTGGATATTATTTCTTTCAAAAGTACCCCTGTGTCCACTTCTCCAATCTTTCAGTAGACAGATTGAAAACACTTCAATGAGACAAGGTCAGATGCAGATAGCTGAGTGGCCCTATCTTTTTCAGAGAACTAATGAATGTACGGTGTAGCATTAAAATAAAAAAAAAACATATTTATCTCCCTGTCCATTCCATTAATAATGTCGCCTTTCACTGTATTAGTGAGCTGACTTCTACTTCCTTTCATTACAGTAATGTTGAGAATAAATTGCCCAAAATTTTTTTGTGTATTTTGTTGCTCCCCTTCAGAAAGAACCACTACCTCTTGTCACAATACCATATAGTTATATAGCATGCCCTAACTATATCCTAAGGTGCTTCACAAAAGCATTAATAAAGCTTGATCCCAGGCTATATAAGGAGGTATCAGGTCAAGAGGTTAGTGTCTCAATGGGTAAAGTCTAAGATGGTAAAATTAAGATCAGAAATGTGCAAGATGCTAAATCGTTTGGGGACTGTATTTAAATCTGCGTAGCATTCAGAATAAGGTGGACCAACTCGTGGCGCAATTAAAGATTGGTTGGTATGACGTTGTGGGCATCATTGAGCCATGGCTGAATGATGGCCAAAGTTGAGAGCTTAATATCAAAGGATATACTTTGTGTTGAAATGACAGGCAGGAAAGCATATGCAGTGGTGTGATTCTGTTGGTGAGAGATGGAATTACATCTTTAGAAAGAGGAGAACAGGGTCAGAGAATGTTGAATCTTTGTGGGTGGAGTTAAGAAACTGCAAGGGTTAAAAAACCATTATGGAAGTTATATATAGGTCTCCAAATAGTAGTCAAGAAGTGGTATTGAGATTGTTACGTGAGCTGGAAAAGGCATGTAACATGAGTATTGTCACAATTGTAATGGAGATTTTAATATGTGAGAGGATTGGGAAAATCAGGTTGGTGTCAGATAGCAGAAGAGGGAATTTGATGAATGCCTACAAGAAGGCTCTTAAGAGCAGCTTTGTGCTTGAGCTTAGTAGGGGAAACGCTGTCTTAGATTGGATGTTAAAACCCAAATCTCATTAGGATGCTTAATGTAAAGGAACCCTAAGGAGGCAGTGATCATAATATGATTGAATTCATACTGTAGTTTGAGAGGCAGAAGCATAAGTCACATGCATCAGTATCACAGTGGAATACTGTAAAGGGAATTACAGAGGCATGAGAGAGGAGCTTGGAGGGAGATACTGGTGGGGATGATGGCAGAACAGAGGTGGCTGAAGTTTCTGGGAATAGTTCACAAGGCACAGAATAGAAGAAGTTCTCAAATGGCAGGCCTAGGCAAGGGTGACTGAGAAGGGAAGTTAAAGACTGCATGGAAGAGTGTATAAGGTAGAAAAAGTGAATGGGAAGTTGGACGATTGGGACGCTTTTGAAATCCAGCAAAAGGCAACTAAAAAAGCTATAAGAAGGGAAAAGATGAAATATGAGAGAAAACTAGCCAATAATATAAAGCAGGATACTGAAAGTTTTTTTCAATTATATAAAGAGTAAAAGGGAGGTGAGAGTTGATATTGGACCACTTAAAAATGATGCTGGTGAGGTAGTAATGGGGGACAAGGAAATGGTAGATGAACTTAATAGTGCAGACTATTATCTAAATGAGGAGAAAATTTGAACATCAGAGGTGCAAAGGGACTTAGGAGTCCTCGTGCAAGACTTCCAGAAGGTTAACTTACAGGTTGCATCTGTGGTAAAGAAGGCAATTGCAACGTTGGCATTTATTTCAAGGGGAATAGAAAATAAAAGCAAGGAGATAATGCTGAGGTTTTATAAGACACTAGTCAGGCTGCACTTGGAGTATTGTCAACAGTTTTGGGCAGCATATCACAGAAAGAGTATGTTGTCATTGGAGAGAATCCAGAGGAGTTTCATGAGGATTATTCTGGGAATGAAGCTGTTAACTTACGAGGAGCGTTTGGCAGCTTTGGGCCTGTACTCAGCGGAATTTAGAAGAATGGGCAGAGGGATCTCCTTGAAACCCATTGTATGTTGAAAGTACTAGATAAGGTGGATTGGAGAGGATGTTTCCTATGGTTTTCTATAACTAGAGGGCACAGCCTCAAAAATTAAGGGGTGACCTTTTAGAACAGAGGTAAGGGGGAATTTTTTTTTAGCCAGAGAGTAGTGAATCTGTGGAATGCTCTGCCACAGACTACAGTGGAGTCCAAGTGTATGGGTATATTTAAGGCAGAAGTTGATAGTTTCCTGATTGGTCAAGGCATTAAATTATATGGTGAGAAGGCAGGTGTATGGGCTTGAGTGGGTTCCGGGATCAACCATGATGGAATGGCGGAGCAGACCTGATGGGTTGAATGGCTTAATTCTGCTCCTATGTCTTCTGGTCTTATCAACTGTAGATTACCAGAACAACGGATGGAGCAAGGCAATGGAGGGATTGGTAAACTCATGAAAATGTTAAAACTGAGATATTTGCCAACTGAGATCCCGGGTAGATCAACAACCCCAGGAGTAAATAACAACCCCATGATTGTTGGTTTGGATCTAACCAGCAACGCTTTGGATGGGGTCAAAAATACAAGTGGAAAAAAATTTGGCAGTCAACTCTCAAAGGAACCAAGATGTGTTTGAGGGGTTTGTTGAGGTAATGGAGGTGTCAATCAGTAATATTGGCGTTGGAGTAGATAAAGTCCGGGGTTAAATGCTGGAACTGGCTTGATGCAGCATTTTGTTAACCATAGATCAGTGTTTTTTGTTTCTTTGTTTAACTATAATTTTATGAGTATATTAACGCTAGGAAGTTCACCATAGAGTTAAATAGGAGACTGGACTTGCAAATAGCTTGCTTTAGCCTCAGGCAGTGTTTATGGGCAGGGATAGAACTAGGGCCAGTGAATGGAATTTCTTCTTGAAATAGAAGAGAGAAGCATTGGTATTCATCATATTTTGTCAGAAGAAATGTTTGTTCTTGACAAAAATAGCACAACAAATTGGGATCAATGGAGAGATTTAAAGAGATAATGAAGGGATTGAGCTGGATGTTGTCAGCAGAATGTGGAATCTTCCCTTTGTTTCTAACATATGTTTCTGTCACCATTTTTAAAATCCTTTTTAAAATTTTGCTCATTAGCTAAGCTTTTGTGCAACCATTTATTTTTCCTTCTTCTCCCTACTTCTTACTAACTGTGATGGGAGTAAATCCTTAGTTTTGTTATCTCCATCAGAACAATATAATTAAAATGTGCGAAAGAAATACAAACATAATACCCAGCAAGAACAGTGATGTATTTACCCTGTCAACCTGTTGAAAAATGGTGAACATTTCATATGAGATCTCTCATTATTTTTCTCTGCTTCACTGACTATACTGTTTACTTGAGTTTGAAGTCCTTCATTAAAACTGCATTGACTTACTCTTGCCTTCATTTTACTGCATTATTGTTGGAACTTACCAGTATTTGTTTTACTTTGCAACAACCTTGTATTGGTTTAATGGCATATTATCTGCTTTGTCTCCTTGTCTCCAGGCCAAATTACTGATGCAGGGAATGGTCATCTGGCCATTCAGTTCTCATGAGCTATAACTTCACAACAACTAGCTTTCAGCCATTCATAGTGAGGTCTGTACTGGACATATGCATATGTACTATAAATAAGACCATAAGATATAGGAGCAGAATTAGGCCATTTGACCCATCGAGTCTGCTCTGCTATTTCATCATGGTTGATCCGATTTTCTTCTCAGCCCCAATCTCCTGCCTTCTCCCCGTACCCCTTCATGCCCTGACAAATCAAAAATCTATCAACTTCTGCCTTAAATATACATAAAGATTTGGCCTCTACAGCTGCCTATGGCAAAGAATTCCACAGGCACGCCACTCTCTGACTAAAAAAATTCCTCCTCATCTTTATTCCAAAAGGATGCCCCTGTATTCTCAGGCTTAGGCTTTCCTACCATAGCAAACATCCTCTCCACATCCACTCTATCAAGACCTTTCACCATTTGATAAGTTTCAAAGAAGTCACCCCTCATTCTTCTAAATTCTAGTGAACACAGGCCCAGTGACATCAAACACTTTTCATATGACAAGCCATTCAATCCTGGAATCATTTTCGCAAACCCCTCTAGTTTCAGCACATCCATATGGGGCCCAAACCTGCTCACAATACTCGAAGTGAGGCCTCACCAATGCTTGATGAGTTTCAACATTATATCCTTGCTTTTATATTCTAGTCCCCTTGAAATGAATGCTAACATTGCAATTTCCTTCCTCACCACAGACTCAACCTGCAAATTAACCTTTAAGGAATCCTGCGCAAAGACTCCTAAGTCCCTTTGCACCTCCATTTAGAAGAGTCAACCTTTTCATTTCTTCTACCAAAGTGCATGACCATACACTTCCCAACACTGTATTCATCTGCCACTTCTTCGCCCATTCTTCTAATCTAAGTCCTTCTGTAGCCTCTCTACTTCCTCAAAATGACCTGCCCCTCCACCTATCCTCATTTAGTCTGCAAACTTAGCAACAAAGCCATCAATTCCATCATCAACATCTTTGACGTTTTTACATAAAAAGATACCTCTGGAACACCACTAGTTGTCAGTAGCCAGTAAGAAAAGGCTCCCTTTATTCCCACTCTTTGCTTCCTGCCAATCAGCCACTGCTTTATCCATGCTAGAATCTCTCCTGTAATACTATGGGCTCATAGCTTGTTAAGCAGCCTTGTCAAAGACCTTCTGAAAATCCAAGTATATAACATCAACAGATTCTCCATTGTCTATCATGCATGTTACTTCTTGCAACAGATTGCAACAGATTTTTCAGGCAAGGTTTTCCCTTGAGGAAACCATGCTGACTATGGCCTAGTTTATCATGTGCCTCCAAGTACCCTGAGACCTCATCCGTAGTAATTGGCTCCAACATCTTCCCTACCGCAGTTGTACAAGGCTTTGGTGAGACCACACCTGGAGTATTGTGTGCAGTTTTGGTCCCCTAATCTGAGGAAAGACATCTTTGCCATAGAGGGAGTACAAAGAAGGTTCACCAGATTGATTCCTGGGATGGCAGGACTTTCATATGAAGAAAGACTGGATGAACTGGGCTTGTACTCGTTGGAATTTAGAAGATTGAGGGGGGATCTGATTGAAACATATAAGATCCTAAAGGGATTGGACAGGCTAGATGCAGGAAGATTGTTCCCGATGTTGGAGAAGTCCAGAACGAGGGGCCACAGTTTGAGGATAGAGGGGAAGCCTTTTAGGACCGAGATTAGGAAAAACTTCTTCACACAGAGAGTGGTGAATCTGTGGAATTCTCTGCCACAGGAAACTGTTGAGGCCAGTTCATTGGCTATATTTAAGAGGGAGTTAGATATGGCCCTTGTGGCTACGGGGGTCAGGGGGTATGGAGGGAAGGCTGGGGCGGGGTTCTGAGTTGGATGATCAGCCATGATCATAATAAATGGCGGTGCAGGCTCGAAGGGCCGAATGTTCTACTCCTGCACCTATTTTCTATGTTTCTATGTTTACCGCTGAAGTCACACTAACTAGCCTATAGTTTCCTTTCTTCTGCCTCTCTCCCTTCTTGAAGAGTGGAATGACATTTGGAATTTCCCAATCTTGCAGAACCATTCCAGAACCTAGTGATACCTGAAAGATCATTCCTAATGCCTCGGTGATCTCTTCATCCATCTCTTTCACAACTCTGTGGTGTACACCATTTGGTCCAAGTGACTTACCAACCTTCAGATCTTTCAGTTTCTCAAGAACCATCTCTCTAGTTGTGGTAACTTCACACACTTCATGCCTCCTGACACCTGGAACTTCCACCATACTGCTAGTGTCTTCCACAGTGAAGACTGATGTAAAATACTTATTCAGTTCATCTGCTATTTTGTGATTCCCATTACTACCTCTCTAGCATCGTCTTCCAGTGGTCCAACATCCACTCTTGCGTTTCTTTTACATATAATATATCTGAAGAAAGTTTTGGTATCCTCCTTAATATTATTGGTTATCTTACCTTAATGACTTTTTAATTACCTTCCATTGGTTTTCGAAAGCTTCCCAATCCTCCAACTTCCCAATAATTTTTGCTCTATGATATGCCCTCTCTTTGGCTTATATGTTGGCACTGATTTCTCTTGTTAGCCATGAAATCTTTCCTTTGGGATTAACCTGAGACTAATCAACAGATTTAACTGTCAGGCCTTTTTTTTTTCATCATCATTGGACTCCTCATGCAGTTCCTTGGCAAGGTCTAATCTTGCTTTGATTCCTCATCTTTACATTGGTGAATCACCTCTCAACTCTTGTAACAGGCCAGATGCAGGCCAGCATTTGAGGCCTCCAATAATGTTAGTGAGTTTCTTGACCGCAGTTGAGGTGAAGGGGAAAGCAAGTTCAATTTGCTAATTATTCTATTTTACTTTAATGTTTTAAAAATTATTCCTAGGAGTTGGTATGTATCAATGAACTTTATTTTTATTTAAGAAATAGTTGACTGAAATTTTAAGGTATTTGTATGTGTGCAACTATCCTTTTTGGGACATAGCTCAATGGTGCTTAATGCTTTGGTTCAATCCTTGGCATTTCCATACCATTTGCCACAATTACTTTAAGATGCTGAGGTTATTTTTTTTTGAGGGTGAATCTCGAAGCATGGGACATAGTTTCAGAACAAGTGATGTCCATTTGAGGTGGAGATCAGGAGGAAATTTCCGACCTTTCATGAATATTTAGATCTGTCTACTTCAGAAAACCATGGAGGCTAAATCATTGAATATATTCAGGGTGAAATACATCTATTTTGGGCATCGAGTGTTCAAGGCCTATAGGAAACTGGCTGGAAAGTGAATTTTAGGACAATGTCAGATCAACCACCATTTTATTTAATGGCAGAGGAATCTCAAAAACAACTGTGGCATTCTAATTCTGCATTTCTTGTGTTCCTATTATTTAAATTCAGTGACACCTTTGGTAGAAAGCAAAACTTCAAATACATGTTAATCTTCCATTGAAGCCTGTCAGAACCTTTCAAGTGGCAGGTCCTCTGTACAATGCTGCCTCCAGACATTATTACTGTCCAGACCTCAATGATCTGACTTCCACATCCATCCACGGTATGTGTGGTGGCCATAGCTAATAATTGCAGTGGAGAAATCTAGCAGGGTCAATGCATTTGGATAATCCACGAGATATAAAGGGCATAAGCAAAGGAGTAGGCCATTCATTTCCTCAAACTATGCCTAGTTTAGCTAGATTATGTTCCCTCTGTGACAATATATTGATCTGTCTTGGTTATTTATACCTTTCAAATATATCCAAACCAAAATCTATTAACCCCATTTTGAATTATGTAAATAAAAGTTGATTCACTCCTAACACAGTAGAATGCTGGTGCCTTGTTTTAGGAAGTTAAAATTAGTTATTTCTGCCACCTAGAGGCCATTAAAATATTACAGTTTTTCAAAAGCATTCCACAAACAAAAAGGTTTTCTTACTCTTAATTTATTTATATAGAAAACACCTAATTCATAAAATGCCTGTTCTTATTTTGAAGGATATTTAATACCATTCAAAGTAAGTGTTTTGAAATAGAGCCCTTTCTTTGTTTGACATTTCTTAATTTCAATTAAAATGATGTTAATACAAAATTTCTGTTGTTTTATTTAAATACCTCAGGCTGAGTTTTATTGTGTAATGTTTGACAACATCTTCCAAAATCAAGTAATTGGTAAAGCTTATTGCAGTAAAACTTACTTTGAGTTAATCAGTGTCCTTTAGTGAAGGGAACACGCTGCCTGTACTGGACTTCTGTCAGTGGTTCTTCATAATGATAATTGCATGCTATCATCGAATAATTTTCATTGCCGAAGAGCTTTTTTTTTGTTTAATTCAACATTTTTTATTCTCTTGATTACCAAATTTGTGTTTTTCTTGAATAGAAATTCAGAAAGGCATTTCTAAATTAAAATTAAGGACTGAACCTAGAATGAAACATACCAAGCTGAAGAAGTACATTAATTAGAAACGTATTATCAGAGAGATCAAAGTGAATTTGATTACTGAGCAGTTGAAAAGAACTGATTACATTTTTTAGAACTTTTATTGGCTACCCTGCTGACTCCAGACTACAAAGTAAATATATCAAACAGTTCTTGAGACAAATTTCCTTTTATCAATATTGTTTGTCTTTATGTTCTATATTGTAACAATGTCTTAAAATTAAAATATGCATAAACACTCCCAGTTCTCAGTTCTGTCAGATCCTTCATGATCAATGTTAACAAAAATCATCATATCCCAATCATATATATATATATATCCCAAGAGACTGAGTGACGTGTCCCACAAATTGATGGTATCAGTTCCCAGCAATTCACAGATGAACACATGCAGGCAAACCATCTTGTCATTCCACCAATTAGACACTTGGGGGAGCACCGATGGGAGATGCCAATCCCCAGCTGAGCATGGACACCATGCTACACTGCCTCCAGTACCTCCTGGACTGCAGGAGCAAGCAAGCCCACGGTTTGAGGCCCAGTCCTCACTACAACCAAGACTCTGCCTCCACTGCACCCACTAGTTATGCAGTGAGCTGGGTAATCTTACAAGAAAGCGTTATCTGGCATTTGCTGTGCAGAAATAGAACCAAACCAGACAAAATTGGTGATTACACTCCAATACAAGATTCTGCCCAACCTATTTCAAATAGTTATTTTGACAAAACTATTTCATCTACATGCATTGTAGTTTACAAGCTTCCCAAAAGCCCCACGTGAATCAAAATACCACTCGCTGTGCATTTTAGATGGAGAATGAGCAAACTGTTCATTTCTGCTCAGAGCACAGGAAGCTTAAAGGAGATTTGATGTAGATGCAGATGTGTCTGACTGGTTAAACAGAAGGAAACTCTTCTGATTGCAGAAAGCTCAAGACTCTGGTGACACACATTAAAGTTGCTGGTGAACGCAGCAGGCCAGGCAGCATCTCTAGGAAGAGGTACAGTCGACGTTTCGGGCCGAGACCCTTCGTCAAGACTAACTGAAGGAACAGTTAGTAAAAGATTTGAAAGTGGGAGGGGAAGGGGGAGATCCAAAATTTCCCCCTCCCACTTTCAAATCTCTTACTAACTCTTCAGTTAGTCCTGACGAAGGATCTCGGCCCGAAACGTCGACTGTACCTCTTCCTAGAGATGCTGCCTGGCCTGCTGCGTTCACCAGCAACTTTGATGTGTGTTGCTTGAATTTCCAGCATCTGCAGAATTCCTGTTGTTTGCGTTTTAAGACTCTGGTGACCCTAGTTTAACACTTTTCCACAGATACAATCAGTATTGAGAAAAAATGTTTTATATCCAAAGCAGTAATGGTCTGGAACATTACTAATTGGAGCTTTTAAAACTGAATTGGGTAGGCACTGATGAAAAATACTTTACAACACAACAAGGAGAGAAAAGAGGATGGAGTTGATAGAATTCTTCTTAAGCAGTCCCTTGGGATCAAAATGGATTTGCTCTACAATGGGTTTGTGGATTCTGATTCATGAAACTAGTGTGGGGCAGAGTGTGGCTCACAAGGAGGCAAGCATAGGTATAGCTTCTTCCATTTCTTATGCAAGGCCTTTGAGTGCTCTGCATATATGACTGCAAGATACTTAATACTATCCCATTGCTCCTTTTGCACGTCTACTTAGTCCCAAGAAGTTGTTGAGGATATTGCATTTCTTCAGTTTGAGCAAACCTCATATCATTTTCTCTGCCAGAGCTCAGATTAGAGTGGCTTCAAGCATTCACATGTCTTAGCTTTCACAACGTAACTGACAAAGAGTGAACGGGCCTCAATGCAAGCGATATTGCTACACAAGACGCTGCTGATGTTGGTTTACTCCTCCTCCAGGTGAGTTTGGAGAATTTTGGAGCCAAACACCAAAATTCATACCAATACCAATGTAGTAACAAGGTTGGACTAGAACAAGCCCTGCCCACCAAATACTTGGAAGCTTTTGACAGCCTGCAAAGTCTCACCTCGGCCTTCTGGCTGTAAACACTGTTGAGTTATTTCAGTAAACAAAATTTGTAAATTGAAATTGTAAAATATTAAAACAAAAAAATTTTCAAAAATGTAAAACAAAGCACAGAAATCAACTCATTTGTAAACACAAGAGATTCTTCAGCTGCTGGAGATCTTGAACATCACACACAAAATACTGGAGGAATTCAGCTAGTTATGCAGAATCAAAGGAGAGGAATAAACATTTGACATTTTGGGCTGACACCTTTCATCGAGACTGGGAAGGAAGTTAGCAAAAGCCAGAATAATGGAGGAGGGTAAGGAGTATTAGCTGATAGGTGATGAGTGACAGCAGGGTAGGGTGAAGATGGCTAGTTGAGGGAGAATGATGTGCTAGATATGGAGATTGTGAGGTAAGGACAAAGGGAATCCTATCCCTGTTATGGCAGGATGATGTGGTTACAGCCAATTTTTGGGGAAATGGAGGAGATACGTGAGGGCAGCATTGACGGTGGTGGAAGAGAAAGCTTGTTCTTCGAAAAAAGAGGATAACTTAGGTGTTGTAGAATAAAAACAGCCTCATCCTAAGAACACATGCAATAGAGATGAAGGAATTAAAAGAAGGGAATAGCGTTTTTACAAGTGACGGGGGTGAAGAGGTACCGTCAGGATAACTGTGATAGTCATTGGGTTTGTAAAAGATGTCAGTAGATAGTCAAGAGATGGAGACAGAGATTGAAAATGGTGAGAGAGGTATCAGAGATGAAACACATAAATTTATACTTTATACTTTATTGTCGCCAAACAATTGGTACTAGAACGTACAATCATCACAGCAATATTTGATTCTGCGCTTCACACTCCCTGGATTACAAATATTAAATATTAAAAATAGTTAAAATTAGTAAATATTAAAAATTTAAATTATAAATCATAAATAGAAAAATGGGAAGTAAGATAGTGCAAAAAAACCGAGAGGCAGGTCCAGATGTGTGGAGGGTACAGCCCAGATTCGGGTCAGGATCAGTTCAGCAGTCTTATCACAGTTGGAAAGAAGCTGTTCCCAAATCTGGCCGTATGAGTCTTTAAGCTCCTGAACCTGGAATTTAAGGATAGGGTGTAAGCTAGAGGCAAATTTTGATGAAATTGATGAACTTACCTTGGGTGCAAGAAGCAGCACTAATGCAGTCATCAATGTAGCAGAGTCAAAGTTGGGAAGGCTACCAGTGTGGGCATGGTACCTGGACTGTTTATGTAGTTGAAGAAATGATAGGCATAGCTGGGGTCTATGCAAGTGCCCATGACTACACTTCGGGGTTTGGAGAAAGTAGAAGGAGCCAAAAAAGGAAATGGTTGAGTAAGCACCAGTTCTGCCAAATGGAGGAGGGTGGTGGTGAAGGGGAATCAATTAGGTCTGCTATCCAGAAAGAAGTAGGGAACTTTAAGGGCCTCCCTGATGGGGCGTGGAAGGCATAGGGACTGAATGTTCCTGGTGAAAATAAGGTAATCCAGGTCAGGGAACTGAAAGTTGTTGAAGTGATGGGAAGAATGTGAAGTGTCACGGATATACGTAGTTAGAAAGGGACACTGTTTCAGTGGGGCAGCAGCAGGCAGAAACAATGGGCCTTCCAGGTCTGTAAGGTTTGCAAGCTTTGTGTAGGAGGTATTGCAGGGTAAGGGAACAATGAGGTTGGGTGACACTGGATGAGAGATCACCAGAATCGATGAGGTTGGTGATAGTTTGGGAGACAATGGCCTGAATGGTCCTGAGTGGAGTCCTTTTCAAAGGGTAAATAAGAGGAAGTGTCCGAGAGTTGTTGTCTGGACTCAGAAAGGTAGAGGACAGTCCACAGTCTTCAACAGCACTACCCTTGTCTGCAAGTTTGATGGTGCGGTTGGAATCACCTATCATCAATCAGTTTGTACACCTTCCCCACCCTCACCTTCTTAGTTGGCTTCCTTTCCAGTCCAGATGCAGGGTCTCATCCTAAAACATTGCTCCCCCGTAGATGCTGGCTGACTTACTGAGTTCCTCCAGCATTCTGAGAGCAACTCAGCAGCACAATTCACTTATTATTTCATCTTTGTAGCTTCCTCTGTGTAGGAATGGACTTGTAGAGCCCATGGCAAACCTAGCTCGACACAGGGTTCAACAGCAGATTCCCCAGTCTAAGTGCTGGGGAGCCTCTGCGGGATGCTGCTGTACCATCGGATGTGCCCTCCCCAAACTTGATTGGTCATTTCTCTGTTTGGGACTTCCTACCTTAAAGTGGAAATCACAAAATTTATTGGCATTTACAGTATATTGAGAAATATCAGTAGAAACGAAGTGGGACTGTTTGATGTACACAACACAATTTTGGCTAACAAGCTTATCCTCAGGAATCAACAAAAATATAGTGTTTGTCAAAATGTAGTGTGTTGGGCACATGGTCAAGTGGTTAAGGCATTCGTCTAGTGATCTGAAGGTTGCTAGTTTGATCCTCAGCTGTGGCTGCGTGTTTGTGTCCTTGAGCAAGGCACTTAACCACACATTGCTCTAGTGTCTTTGCGAGGAGTGGCGCCCCACACAGACTTCCAATCTGTACCTTGTAAGGCATGAAAATGCCTGACGTAGGCCTCTCATGGTCTGAGTCGACATTCCCTCCTTCCTCCAAATTATCATACACAGGGTCACAATAGCTGGAAAAAGGCCCTCGACACCAACGAGAAACCACCCATTTCACAGACACATCAGAAGGAGAATATGAATCAGATTCAGGTTTATTATCACTGATGTATGTTGTGAAATTTGTTGTTTTGCAGCAGCAGTACAGTGCAATCCATAGAATATAATATACATTACAATAAAAAAATACATATACAGTACACATCTGCATGCACACACACATACCGTTCATACATACAAATATATACATTACTGTGCTGAAGTCTTGGGCACATGTAAAAAGAAGTTCTGTAAAGTGAAGACTTTTTCAAAATAATAAAATGAAATGTTTCTAAATTTCAAAAAAATTATTACAAAGAGTAGTAAAGAGTAAAAAAACTAAATCAAATCAATATTTAGTGTGACCACCCTTTGCTTTTAAAACTGCAGCAATTCTCCTCAGTACACTGTATGCAGTTTTATAAGAATATCAGCTGGTAGGTTGTTCCAAGCATCTTGGAAAATATGTTGCACACACTTTTATATATATATAGGTACATCTTGTACCAATTAAAGTGGCCTTTGAGTGTATGTTCATGGTCTGCTGCTGTAGCTCATCCACTTCAAAGTTTGAAATTTAGAGATGCTCTTCTACACACCTCTGTTGTAATGCATGGTTATTTGAGTTACTGTTGCCTCCAGTTTGAACCAGTCTAACCATTCCTCTGACCTCTTTCATTAACAAAACATTTCACCCACAGAACTGCTGCTCACTGGATTTTGTTTTGTTTTGTTTTCACACTATTCTCTGTGAACTCTAGACTGTTGTGTGTGAAAATCCCAGGAGACCAGCAGTTTCTGAGATACTGAAACAACCCTGTCTGGCACCAACAATCATTCCTTGGTCAAATTCACTTAGATCACACTTCTTCCCCTTTCTGAAGTTTGGTCTGAACAACAACTGAACCTCTTGACCATGACTACATTGAGTTACTGCCACATGATTGGCTGCTTAGACATTTGCATTATAGAGCAGGTATACAGGTGTACCTAATAAAGTGGAAAATAGAAAGCAAAAATAGTGAGGTAGTATTCATGCCTTCATTGACTGTTCAGAAGTCTGATGGCGGAGGGGAAGAAGCTGTTCTTAAAATGTTGAGTGTGTGTTTTCAGGCTTTTGAATCTCCTTCCTGATGGTTGTAATGAGAAGGGGGCAATTCTGCTTAATGGAGGTCCTTAGTGATGGATGTGGCCTTCTTGAGCAGATGTCAGCATTGAACCTGGATCACCGTGGCTGTGAGACAGCTGTACTACTAGCTGTGGATCTGTGCAAGTAACTATACTTCAGGCTTTACAAGAAAAAATGCCATTTAAATAATGTACAACTTGTGGAAAGTAACATCTTAAAGGAGGGTAGAATAAGAGCACTTAAACCTTCTGCACCAGCTGACTATTACCTTCAGAGTGGATTTTCTATTGACCAGGGTCCATTATTAGATCACTTGCAAAACTATTTGAAGGGTTCCATTAAAGAGTGTTAAGTAAAATTCTGATGCTTTTAAATGATTAAAAAGTGTTCAGGAGTAAAAGGAAGACTAAACAGAAAATAATAGAAATATGTGACAGGTCAAATATATTCCATCACGAGAGACATAAACACAGTCTACCAGAGCATTTGTATCTATTGTAGCGACATAAAATGTAAGTGACAGAAAAAAGTGTGAGGGAAAAGGTGAGGAGAAATGTCAGCCTTGGGAAACTTGAAGAAAATACACGTTTCTCTGAGATGAACATTTTATTTGGAGCAGTGAAAACTCAATGGGGCAAGAGATTATCGAACACCTTCAACGGAAAATGATCAGAATCAGAATCACAATTTTTATGGCAGAAGTCATGAAATTTGTTGCTTAGTGGCAGCAGCAGAGTGGAAGACATAAAAAAATTACTATAGAACGTAGAACAGTAACACACAGTATGGGGCCTTCAGCCTACAATGTTGTGCTGACTAATACAAACATACTCCACGATCAACCTAACCCTTCCCTCCAACACAGCCCATAAGTCCTTCATTTTTCTTACATCCAAATGCCTACCTACGAGTCTTCTAAATGTCCTTGTTGTATTTCTTCTAACACACATGGCAGTGCATTCCAGGCAACTACCACTCTGTGCAAAAAATACATGCCTCCAACACCTTAGCTATACATTCCTCCATACACCTAGAGATACGTCCTCTGGTATAGGCCATGCCACCTTGCAAAAAAGGCACTCTAGCTCTGCCTCTCATAATCTTATGCAACTCTTAATAAGTCACCTCACGTCCACCTTTGCTCCAGGAGGACCCTCCGTGGACCCTCTAGTTAATAATGGGGTCCATGGCATAAAAAAGGTTGGGAACCTCTGCTCTAAAGAGAAAATGCCCAGCTTCTGCATCCCTTCCTCATAAGGAATGCTCTGTAATCCTGATAATTCTCTTCTGCATTCTCTCCCATATTATGAGGCAGGCAGAACTGAACACAGTATTCCAAGTGTGGTCGAGTCAGAGTGTTGTACTTTGTGGCACTTGAATTCAGTCCCCTTACTAATATGGGTCAACACATCATGCATCTTCTCAGTCACCCTACCCACTTGCATACCAGCTTTAGACTTGAACCCAAAGATCTTTCTTTTCCTCTTCACTGCTAAGAATCCTGGTATCAGCCATCTATTCTGTATTCACATTCTGTCTTCCAACATGGATCGGTTCATACTTTTTTGGATTGAACACTGACGCCAAGCAGACAGTCTCTAAAGAGTATTGATAATGGCTGGGGTCACCCATCTTGTAAAGACAGTTGCCCAGAAGAAGTCAATGGCAAACCACTTCTGTAGAAAAATTTGCCGAGAATAATCATGGTCATGCAATCAGGATGACCCACATCGTACGTCACAGCACATAATGATGATGATGATATCTTCCTCAAAAGATATCCCAATGACCCACAAATCTGAATCCCTGGTCCTTCTACCAATTCTTCAGCTACACATTTATCTACTATAACTTCCTATTCTTACCTCACCAGTGCGTGGCACAGGCAACAATCCAGAGATTTCTATCCTTGAGCTCTTGCTTTTTAGCTTCCTCCCTACTTCTCTACATTAACTTTTCAGAACTTCGTTTCTTTTCCTATCTGTGTCATTGGCACCAGTGTGCACCATGACTTCGAGCTGCTCAGTCTCCTAATTAATTCCTCACTGAATTGATGGCTTTGACGATATGAAGATAGCTGGAGGGGCAGGTTTTGATGAAGAAGTAGAAGCTGCAGAAGGACTTAGAATAGGAGAATGGTCAAAGAAATGGCAGGTGGAATACAGTGTCGGGAAGTGTATGATCATGTATCTTGGTAGAAGAAATAAAGGGTAGACTATTTTCTAAATGGAGAGAAAATTCAAAAATCTGAGTT
Organism: Mobula hypostoma; assembly: GCF_963921235.1. Classification (NCBI taxonomy): domain Eukaryota; kingdom Metazoa; phylum Chordata; class Chondrichthyes; order Myliobatiformes; family Myliobatidae; genus Mobula; species Mobula hypostoma. The sequence continues at coordinate 85,056,507 of NC_086101.1, read as the reverse complement.
CAGAGGGACTTGGATCCTTGTGCAGGATTCCCTAAAGGTTAACTTGCAGGTTGGGTTGGTGGTGAGGAAGGCAAATGTGATGTTAGCATTTATTTCAAGGTGACTAGAATATAAAAGCAGGGATGTGATGTTGAGGTTTTATAAAGCACTGGTGAGGCCTCACTTGGTGTACTGTGAGCAGTTTTGGGCCCCTTAACTTAGAAAAGATGTGCTGACACTGGAGAGGGTTCAAAGGAGGTTTACAAAAGTAATTCTTAGATTAAACAGTTTGTCATATGAACAGCATTTGTTGGATCTGGGCCTGTATTTGCTAGAATTCAGAAGAATGAGTGGTGACCCAATTGAAACCTATCAAATGTTGAAAGGCCTTGATAGAGTGGATGTGGAGGGGGTATTTCCTATGGTGGGAGAGTCCAGGACCAGAGGACACAGCTTAAAATAGAGGGTGTCCTTTTAGAATAGAGATGAGGAGGTATTTCTTTAGCCAGAGAGTGGTGAATCTGTGGAATTCATTGCCACAGGCGTCCGTGGTGGCCAAGTTGTTACGTATATTTCAGGCAGAGGTTGATAGTTTCATGATTGGTCAGGTGTTAAAGGGATATGGGGAGAAGGCAGGAGATTGGGGCTGAGAGGGAGAATGGAATAACTGATGAAATAGCAGAGCACACTCGATGGGCTGAGTGGCCTAATTCTGCTTCTATATATTACGGTCTGTTTAAGAATTCTGAGGATTCACAGAAGTCACAAAACATATAAATAGTACAAAATAGGAATCAGAATGATTTCAGTAATATTCGTTGAAAGGAAGGCACTGAACAAGAAAACCAGAGGAAGTTCAAAGCTTCATGTGGTTAACCAGAGTAAGTTATAGCTCTTCTTTACATGGTTGTCTGAGCTTCTACCTCTTTCTACAGTGGAGATTGTGATCAATTATGCCCTTACAAATTGAGAACCTCTATATGTATTGTGCAAAGTTGCACTTTGAAAAGGGTCGAAGGCCCTATTTGTTTCATCTGTTGCAAAAAATACCTTGCATTATCTTTCAGATGGTTGTTACCTACATCTGAAACAGTAATGAGCAGAATTAATCCTGGCAAGATTATTTGTTTACTGTTTCTTGTGCAACAGTTTGCCTGTGGTGCAGCAAGTGTATTACCAAGATGTCCCCAAAGATAAATTCCAGATTTATCAGATCAGAAAAAGAATCAGGTTTAATATCACTGGCATATGTCATGAAGCTTGTTATGGTAGCAGCAACACATTGCAGCACATAATCATAAAAATTAAATTACAAGAAATATATACGGTATACAAAAAATTAAAGTAATTCAGTATACAAAAATTGTGAGGTAGTGTTCATGGGTTCATTGTCCATTCAGTGATCTGGTGTCGGAGGGAAAGAAGCTGTTCCTGAAACACTAAATGTGTGTCTTCAGGCTCCTCTACCTGCTTCTTGATGTAGCAATGGGAAGAGGTCATGACCTGGGTGACAGGTGTCCTTAATGATGGATGCCACCATTTTTGAGGCATTGCACCTTTTGAAGATGTCCTTAATTTTCAGGAGGCTAGTGTCCATGGTGGAGGTGGTTGAGTTCACAACTTCCTGCAGCTTTTTCTGACCCTATGCAGCAGTCCCTACATAGCAGATGATACAACCAGTTAGAGTACTCCCCACAGAACGTCTGTAGAAATTTGTGAGTGTCCCTCGTGACATACCAATTCTCTTCAATCTCCAAATAAAATATAGCCACTGTCATCCCTTCTTTGTAATTGCATCAATATGCTGGGCCCAGGATAGACCTTCAGAGATACTGACACCCTGGATCTTGAAACTGGTCACCCTTCACTAGTTCACGAAAACAATTTGAAAACAAAAGGAAAATAAGGTATTTCCTGAAGACTTGATATAATAGCAAAATGCACTGAAAACATTTTGCATGTCAGTCCGCATCTATGGAGGGAAAGTCATAAAAGGAGGAAAAAACATCTCTAAAGGTTATCAATTGATACAGTCTTCAGAACATATTCATTCATTTATTTTATCTGAGGCACTCTTCAAGTCCTCCAACAGCAGATGCCATTTCATTGCCTCTTCACTCAACCCTGGAACACCTGGACAGTGAAGATGCATATGTCAGGATGCTCTTCATTTACATTCAATACTATCATCCCCTCAAAACTAATCAATAAGCTTCAAGACTTGGCTTCAATACATCCTGTGCAACTGGATCCACGATTTACTCACCTGCAGACCACACCCATTTCGGCTAGGCAACATCATCTCCACAATCACCATCAGCACAGGTACACCACAAGGCTGTGTGCTTGACCCCCTACTCTACTCACTTTATACTTATGACTGTGGTGCAAAGCACATCTCCAATGCCATACTTAAGGTTGCTGATGACACTACTGTTGTAGGCCGAACCAAATGTGATAACAAATCAGCATATAGGAGGGAGATTGAAAATCAGCTGAGCGGTGCCACAACAACCTCTCACTCAACACCAACAAGACCAAAAAGCCGATTATTGATTACAAGAGGAGAAAACTGAGGCCCATGAACCAGTCCTGATTGGGAGATCAGAGGCAGAGGTGGTCAACAGCTTTAAATTCCTTAGAGTTATCATTTCAGAGAATCTGTCTTGGGTCCAGCACAGGACCCACACAACCAGGTTCAGGAACACTTACTACCCCTCAACTGTCAAGCTCTTGAACCAGATGGGTAATTTCACTCAGCCCAGCACTGAGCTGTTCCCACAACCTATGGATTCGCTTTCAAGGACTCCTCATCTCATGTTCTGAAAATTTATTGCTAATTTATTTATTGTTATTTTGCTTTTTTTGTTGTCTCTTTGTATTTATTGTGAATTCCCATAAGTAAATGAATCTCAGGGTTCTACTTGGTAACCAATATGCACTTTGATAATAAGTTTACTTTGAACATTTTTAACTTTCTTTGAAGTTCCAGTATTCAGAAGAATTCTACTGTTTCAAGAAGTTCCAGATAGATTATCAAGTGCATTTTTTAGGCATTGTTACTTTGACACAAGGAGCTACAGATAGACACACTATCATTCTGCTTGACCCACACCTATACTTACAGTATTTCAGTGAGGTTTCAACTAATTTTATTGGAATGATGTTCATAAAACTAATAAACATCATTCATATTCATTCTCAGTTGTTCAGCTGAAAACACCTTGTCAGCATTGTCTTGTATTGTCCTTTGCCTGAACTGTTTGCTTCAATTTGCTTCTAAAGGTGAATCCTAGGTTGTTTGTCCTTTGAATTCCAAAACCCCACCAAAATGTAACTTAAAGCCAACCAGTTTTTGTTTCCCATTTCTAAAAACAGAGTTTCATCCTGAACCATTTCCATAGTCAGCTTCTTAACCCGTAGAATTTTTCCTGTATTTTCTGCTTTTATTTTAGATTTTCAGCATCTGCTGTTTTTCTGTTGAGTTTCAAGCCAGATTTTCTTTGTTGTTGATCTTCTTTATTCATTAACTAAACATTATGGCCATTATGTATTTACTATGGTAACTTCCATCAGAACTCCTGCTCCAGTTTTATAATCATTCAGGGTCAAGAAATGGTGAACCCTGGGTGAAAAATTATCCCTGCTGTAAAGAGTAAGATCTTTTTAGCATTCTACATCATATGTTTTTTTGAATAGCAAGCATGTTCCCAGGGGATTAAGAGTGCATAGACTCATAATATGTTTTAAAAAGATTAAGCTATACAATATTTCAAAGGTAAAGACAGGCAATTCAATTGTTAAGGTTGAAACGTTTAGAAAATTGGAACTGCTAGACATTTAAAGTAACATTTTACTAATTAGATTTAGTGTAGCAGTTATCACAATGCTATTACAGCTTGGGGTGTTCCAGAGTTTGGAGTTTAATTCTGGCGCCATTCTGTAAGGAGTCTCCTATGTCCTCCCCATGGAATGCATGGGTTTTCCCTGGGTGCTCTGATTTCCTCCTACTGTCCAAAGGTGTACTGGTTAGTGGGTTAATTGGTCATCATAAACTGTCCAGTGATTAGGTTAGGGTTAATCGGGTTTGTTCAGGGTTGCTAGGGCGGCGTGGTTCAAAGGGCCGGAAGGGCCTACTCCATGCTCAATCGCTAAAAAAATAAACCATATTATATAATATCATCAGCATGCTCATGGAAAAACAGTCCAAAATTTCTGTGTAATTAAAAATTCCTCAAATTGTTAAAAATATCCAATTTGTTGACACAGAATACCTGGCGCCTGCAGAAATCATACTAATATTTCAGCCCAGGCGAATACACTTCCATAGCTACACTAGCAGTAGATTCTCTCGTAAATGCCTCAGTTATCTCAGAAAAAAAATCAGTGTGCTCCATTCAAATATTAAAGAGTTATTAAAAGAATATTTCTGCTGAGAAGTGCTTCATATTTTTTTCAGTAGGAAACCATTAACTGACCGTATACTCTGGAAAGGTGTTTTAGAATATAGAACACGCCAATCCCTGCTGGATTAATAACATCTATTTCCAACATCTGTAGTTGACATAAGGTAACCATGTATGACATCTGCTACCCATCCTTAACCATCTGGTCCCTTTATGGGTAGAATAAAGGCTGGCATCAAGGAAAGAGCTTTTTGTCCAAAGGGCATTTTTTTCCTCAATTACACTGCTGAAACATAAAAGGAGAAGTAACATCCCCACAGATTACCTATCAACGCAGTATTAGAAACACAGTTATTCATCTCTGTTCTCTGAGGCATTCTCCATCCCTGGAGCTGAAGGGCACTTTTAAGAGCTATATAATTAAGAGGCAACCACTTGGTCTGATAGTTTTCCAAAACATTGCTATTTCAGTACTTGTTCTTGTTCACAGTTGGGAGCAAGTTTCACATCCATCCTGACAGTGCTGCCTATGAAGCAAGAAAATATAACTCAGCAAATCTTGTAACATGCCTTCTCCATTTTTTTGTTATTTTCAGTATTTTTAATCTGCAATGTGCTAAGCAAAAGCAAATTTTAAAATCTTTCTTACTGGAAATAATGTTTCTCAAAAAGTTTACAGAAGGTAAAATGCTGTTAGCAAATATATTCCATTTTAGCAACCTATTACCATTGGAGTTTGTTTTATTTCACAGTTTGTTTGTGCACTTGAAACTAATTTGGCTTTGAACTGATATTGTTCAGGGGTGTTATGTTGGCTTTGACCTTGCCCATGCTGTTGGGAATGTCGAACTGCATCTACATGACTGGAACGTGGACTTTGCCTGCTGGTGTAACTACAAGGTAAAACTGTATCCTCTGTGTTGCTTCATTGACTGTAATTGTTTATTTTTTAATATCTATTCATTTTGAAGCAAATTTCATGACTTATTTGTGTTTGAGTTTCATAAATGTGAAAACCTGTGAAGTGAATATGAAAAGAAACAAATTACCTTTTATTAATATGTTGCAGTATTTGAATTCTGGTGCTGGAGCTTTAGCAGGAGCCTATATACATGAGAAACATAAATCTACCATAAAGCCAACGTAAGTATCATGTGTCAGAAACCCCAAAAAATTTAATCAATAGAATTTTTTGTCTTATAATTGGTGGCAAATGTTAATGAAGGATCACATTTGAAATAATTTTGCTATAACCTCAAGAAAAATATTAGTGAATGCTTAATCACCTACATACCTACACATAAATAGCATAATTCAGCAAATAATATAACATTTATTGAATTAAATATGGTTTTTCAATTTATGTCTTATTAGCCATGTCCCATGGGTTTTCTGGATACCCTCTTGTTAAACAAGCCTATTGAAAATGTAATCCTTACTAGCTACGTTTTGCTGTTTTGTCCCTATGAAAGGATATACAATCCATAATTAGTAACAATGGAATACTTTCATCAGTTCTCAGAATGCTAAAGTGCTTCTTGTTTTTCAACATTTCACTCCTTTCAGCCTTGTGAATAAGCAAATCAGCATCCTCCCTCTCCTCCATTCAGGTCCTCCAACTGAGGCAACACTTCACCTGTGAATCTGCGGGGGTCGCCTGTTGTACTCGCTGCTCTCAATGTGGCTGCTTCTACATTGGGGAGGCCCGTCATAAATTGGGGGCTTGCTTCGTCGAGCACATCTGCACCATCCGCCACAAGCAGGATTTCCCAGCGGCCAAACATTTTAATTCCCATTCTGATTCCTGTTCGACATCACAATCCACGGCCTCCTCTTGTGCTAAGATGAAGCCACCATCAGAGTGTTAGAGCAACATCCCATATTCTGTCTGGGTACCCTCCAACTCGATGGTATAAATATCGATTTCTCCTTCCAGTGAACAAATTTCCCTCTCCCCCTACTCTATTCCCCACTTTGACCTTTATCTTCTTCTATTAATTCCCCTGGTTCTCCTCTTCCTTCCCTTTCTCCTCCCCTCTCTCCACCTTTTTATTCAGGCATCTTCCCCCTTCCTTCTCAGTCCAGAGAAAGGGTCCTGGCTTGAAAAGTCGACTGTTTACTCTTCTCCATAGATACTGCCTGAGCTGTTGAGTTCCTCCAGCATTTTGTGTGTGTCACTTTTGTGAAGAAGCATTGCTTTCCTACTGTTGCAATGAACTTGTCTGGTAGCATGTTTTGTGGCCTGACTGGCTCTAATTGGCCAGTTGGCTGAATTCAAGTTTCCATGGAAATGAACTACAGAGTTTTGAAGGTAATTTTGCCTTTGCTGAAAAACTAGTAGGTGTAGATCACTCCCAGTTACACATGATTTAAAGAAAGCAGAAAATTGAGCAGGACTATAAAGGGTAGACAATCCCTTACTACCAATTTTCAGCCTGAAGCAGAACTGAGATTCTGGCAACTCAATGGTTAGATGCCACCAGAGCAGTATATAATTTCTGCACATTGCAGTTAAGATAATGAATTGTAAGTAAGTGCCTCATGAAATCACCTGAATGATGCCTTCAAGTGTTCTTGGCAACATGCCCTGTGAGCCATTTGAAATGTACTCTCAATGTGGATCTTAAACTTAAAAGATACCCTCATAAAAAGGAGTGGGAAAACATCTTAATAGATGGGAGTAGGAGTGTTATAAAATGGAGAATTGAATGGAGCTAGATTAGATAGTACATGTAAAAGGGGGACATGGATGATGAATGCAAGAGGTTCTGCAGATGCTGGAAATCCAGAGCAACACACACAAAATGCTAGAGGCACTCCGTAGATCAGGCAGCATCTATGGAGTGGAATAAACAGTCGACATTTCAGGCTGAGCTCTTGAACAAAGGGTCTTGGTCTGAAATGTTGACTGTTTATTTCTTTCCATAGATGCAGTCTAGCCTGCTGAGTTCCTGCAGCATTTTGAATGTGCTGACTTGGATGATGAGGTGCACTTATTTGAAATGCATTAAACATAATGTTGGCAGTGCAGGGAAGTCGTAGAGTTTTCTCATTACTATTGTTTCAGCATCCAGCAGAGCATGCTACAGACCACCTCACTTCATTAAAAGGAGGACCTTTTACTTCAGTTCTTCAGTACCGAATGTTATCTGCTTACTTTTATAGTTGGCACAATTTTTTTTTTCTGTGCTTTGACTTTTTTAAAAATGCTTTTTTATATACGTGTTATATGTGCCTTGTGCTGTGTGTGACTGTTGCACCTTGTCCGCAGAGTAACAGTGTTCTGTTTGGCTGTATTCATGGGTATTCATGTATGGTTGAACAACATTAAACTTAAACTTGAAACTCAGTAGGGAAACAGAGCACTCCTCAGAAGATAGAAGAATCAATAGATTTCAGAAGATAATTTCTGCCATTGTTGAAAATGGTGACGAGGAGGAGTAAAATCTTGTATTGCAGAGAGCAGATGTCTCCGCAGGAATATGGTCAAGGGCAGTAGGGCTCAATCTACAAGTTAGTGAAAGGATCTTTCGATACCAAGTCTCACCCACTGCATTAACTTCACATATTGCTCATGGTATCAAACCTTCAATTCTCAACATGGTTAAAACCATGGGTAGTGTAGTGGTTAGCAAATCACTTTACAGTACAGGTGACCCAGTTTCAATGTTCACCACTGCCTGTAAGGAGTTTGTACTTTATCCCCCGTGACTGTGTGGGTTTTGTCTGGGTGCTCACGTTTCCTTCCACAGTCCAAAGGTTTACCAGTTAATAGGTTAACTTGGTCATTTTAAATTGTCCCATGAGTATGCTCAGATTAAATCAAGGGATTTCTGGGTGGTGTGACTCGAAGGGTCTATTCCGCACTGTATCTCAATAAAGTAAAAAAAAAGAAGATTCAGAGCCAACACAACTGGGCATTTGCCACTAATGCAGGGTCAGAAGGACATTTCACCTCTTCCATGAAGTGGCAACTTTCAATCATGGCATGCTCATTGTGTAACCATATAGCATATAACACACCAGCACCCATTCTCCTTCAGGGCTAGCTGAAGCCCAAATGGTGACGACAGCAGACAAACCCCAAGGAACGGGTGCAATTGATCATATTAACCTGCACTACTAAATGTAGCTGGGCATAGGATTGAGTTAATCACACATCTTCCTTTGTACGTTTTACCATCCGCTTTAATTCAATTGTATCTAACCTTTAGAACCCTCTTCTTTTCATACATCAAGATGTTGTTCAATTTTCAGAGGGCATCTTTAGAGCAGCCTAATGAAGTAGCGGGTAGAGATACATCTCTACTAAAGGAGGCGTAAGATGCTCCTTCCCTCCGCTCACTTGCACGTCCCCCTTGGGCAAGGTGTCTAGGCCCCCCATCACTTCCCTGAAGAGCATCGCATGAAGCCATCGGACCAGGTGGTAGATGGTGGTAAGAGCAACTGGTGCATATCACATGTCCTGGTTATACAACAACTGACACCAGATAGACAATCTCTGAAGAGTATTGATAATAGCTGGGGTCACCCATCTTGTAAAGACACTGTCCAGAAGAAGGCAATGGCAAACCACTTCTGTAGAAAAGTTTGCCAAGATTAATCATAGTTATAGACTGCAATCCCCCATGTCATACAGCACGGTACATAATGATGATGATGATGAATGAATGGTCAGTCAACCAGTGGTAAGGCTGCAACTGGGAAAGACAATGGTATTCTCATTACGCATACTGTAGTCAGTTTTTATAGCTGTTGGACATGTTCTCTTAAAATAACAAAGAACTGGAACCTAGCAGGGGTTGTAGTAGAAGAGTGAGATGAAAAATTTAACAGTTCCAGCTCAAGTGGTGACATTGCTGGGTAGTTTAAGATCAGATCTGTACATAATGACTCTACAAAGAGAAGTGATCTGAAATCAGTGGAAGGGGTTGGAATTGTGAAGGCACCCATTTACAAGAGGAAGTGTACACACAGAAGTTCCACCACAAATAGCTCAGAGGAACTTTTTGATGTGGTGGCCTCCAGCAGACCGAATGATAGGTATTCACAATTGAAAGTATTCGAGAGGGATAATAAATTAGCCATGATTGAATGGCAGAGCAGACTCAATGGGCCAAATGGCCTAATTCTGCTCCTGTGTCTTCTGATCAACCCATATCCCATATCAGGGGGTCTGGGAGATCCAGTATTAACATAGCATTGGGTTTTGACTCCACTTTGAAGTTTATACTTTCCGGCACAGAATTCCTGGGCAACTGCATTAATACCACCCGCACATGCAATAATCATGCCTCATCTAATGGCCAGTGATCCATATTTCATTGTAGCATTATCAGAAAACGTCCCAGTAGATATATCATTTAAATTGTTGATCCTTTTGGATTACAACTAAACATCAGTGGTAGCTAATCAACATCATATCCACAGAAATTATGGTTTATGCCTATAATCACATATTCTTAAGATTGCCGTTGGATGTATAATGCACTGAGGGGTTGGTATTTCAAGCCAACGAAATGTACAATCTGTCAGCAATAACAAGTTCCTCATGAGAAATCAACTGATACTCATTTTAAGCCTTGCGTCAATCGACCATTTCAAGTTCTACAATGGGGCACAAGAGATAAACTATCAGCAGTAGATACACGTTATTTTACTCAGTTTGCAACAACTTCAAAGTTCAAAGTAAATTTATTATCGAAGTACATGTATGTCACCATATACAACCCTGAAATTTGTTTTCTTGTGGGCATACACAAGAAACACAATAGAAGCAATGAAAGACCGCACCCAACAGGACGGACAAACAACCAATCTGCAGACGACAACAAACTGTGCAAATACATAAGGAACAAAAATATTGAGAACATGAGATAAGGAGTCCTTGAAAGTGAGTCCATAGGTTGTGGCAGTTGGAACTAATCATGCGACATCAGTGCAGAAGAGGCGACTCGTGGTGGAGGATTTGAGAAGACAGGAGGAGGCAGAGCAACACGCCAGGGCCGTCTCAATGACCAAGCAGGGCCAATGGACTAATTGGGAGAGCCTGGAAAAGAGGAAACTCAGCTGGCGTGACATCTGGGAGATGGAGGGATCTCTGCTAAATTTTGTCATCAGAGCCACTTATGACCTCCTACCCACACCCCAGAACCTGAACCAGTGGTGGGGAGAAGACCCTGCTTGCTCTCTTTGTCAAGCACCTGGATCACTAAAGCACATTTTAACTGGATGCACCACGAGCCTCACCCAGGGGCGGTACTCTTGGCGGCATAACCAAGTTCTCAGACAACTGGCATCAATCTTGGAACAGAGACGGATCACCACAAATGCTCTCCCACAGACATCGGCAGGAAATGTCCACATTACATGATTACATTACATTACATGACCACATTACATTACATGAACCTCCAGAGCACCATACAAATCAAAAGGTGTAAGCATTCTGCAGGTCGCTCGGGATTGGAAAATGGACGTGGACTTGGAAAAAAAGCTTATGTTTCCCCCAGACTTTGCAGCTACAACACTCCGGCCAGACATGGTCCTGTGGTCCACAACAGCCAAGCTGGCATATATTGTGGAATTGACAGTACCATGGGAAGATGGTGTCGAAGAAGCTTATGAGAGGAAAAAGACCAAGTGCTCTGAACTGGCAAATGAAGCTGCCCAGAATGGCTGGAAGACCAAGATTTTCCCTGTAGAAGTGGGATGCAGGGGATTCGTTGCTACATCTACAACCAGTCTTGAAGAAGATGGGGGTGAGGGGTCACTCCCTCCAACAAGCAATCAAGTCCTTGTCAAATGCAGCAGAGGAAAGCAGCAACTGGATTTGGATTAAAAGGAAAGACAACAACTGGGCTGCAAGATGAAGACAGGAGGGGATGGAACTGAGGGGGGTGTATCTGGGACGCCAGGTAGCACCGTTGAGCCCTCTGGAGACGTCGTGGGCTTATCAAGAAACATCAAAGAAGGAGGGTGCCCCCCTGATGACATACCTTCCCTCCCTCCTTGTCACCACTCCAAGCCCACTGCCAACATCGAGAGTGCCAACTTACCATAGGGATTGAAACATCAAGTCCTAGTAGCTCTACTAATTATACTGTTGTGCTTTCCTGTTATAAGCAATCACTTTTCACTAATCCTTATCCAACAATTCAAGGAGCTTTCAATCCCATACAAGTGGGGATTCTCTGAGAGAACTGATAGCATATAGCAAAAGCTTCATCTCAATTTGTTGCCTCTCTTAAATTTCTCTATCACTCGCACAGACGGGGACATTAAAAAATTGAACAAACAGCAAATAAGCTTCATAAGATAGTAATCAATTTGATATTTACTTGGAATATTGTGTTCAGTTCTGAATCCCTCATTATAGGAAGGATGTGGAAGCTTTAGAGAGGTTACAGAGGAGATTTACCAGGATGCTGCCTGGATTAGAAAGCATGTCTAATGAAGAAGGTTTGAGTGAGCTGGGGCTATTGCCCTTGAAGTAAATGAGGAAGAGAGGTGATGTGATACAGGTATATAAGACAATAAGAGGCACTGATAGAGTGATAGACAGTGCCTTTATTCCAGGGTGGAAATGGCTCATATAAGAAGCTGTAATTTTAAGGTGATTAGAGAGAAGTATAGGGAGGATGTTATAGGTAGGTCTTTTGTACATAGGGTGGTGGGTGTGGAATGTATTGCCAGGTGTGGTGGTAGGGGCAGAAACATTTGGGTCATTAAAGAAACTCTAAGACAGGCACACCAATGAAGGAAAAATGGAGGGCTTTGTGGAAGGGAAGTACATAAATTAAAAGGTTGTTAATTTATGTGCACCAAAGAGAATGCTCTTTCATGTTCAATGTTCTATATTGAAGGTCATGCTCAACTATTGATAAATTGGTTTATTGTTTTGACATGTACTAAGTCATAGTGGAAAACATACAGATCATTTCATTATAATAGTGCATTGAGAGAGTGCAAAAGAATGCAATAAGAGAACGCAGAATAAAGTATTGCAATTATTGAGAAGTGCAGACAATAAGGTGTAAGGCCATAGCAAGGCGGATTGTGAGGTTAAGTGGCCAAGAATCTCAAGGGTTCCTGTCAGTATATTAAGAGCAATAGGATGGCAAGGGACAAAGTCGGTCCTCTTGAAGATCAGTGTGATCATCCATGCATGGGTCCAGAAGAGATGTGGGAGATCTTAAATGAACTTTTTGTATCTTTATTTACTCAGGAGACAGACATAGAGTGGATAGAACTGAGGCAAAAGCGTAGTGAGGTTATGGAACATATCAGATTATAGAAAAAGAGGTGCTGGCTCTTTTGAGGCAAATTAGGGTCGATCAGTCCTCCAGGGCTTGATGAGGTATCCCATCTGACCTTGTGAGAGGTGAGTGCAGAATTTTAGGAGCCTTGGCAGAAATATTTAAAATATCCTTGGCAATGAATAAGATGTCAAAGTACTGGAGGATAGCTAATGTTTTCTGTTGTTCAAGAAGGATCTAAGAATCAGGTGGGGAATTATAGGCTGGTGAGCGTGAGGTCAATGTGGGTAAACTATATTCTAAGGGACAGGATATTTAAGTATCTAGATAGGCAAAGCCTGATTAGGAATAGTCATCATGACTTTGTGCATGATAGGTCATGTATAAGCCAGCCTCATAGTTTTTTTTGAGGAGGTTTCCAAGAGGTTGATGAAGGAAAGGCAATGAATGTTATCTGCAGGAATTTAGCAAAGCCCATGACAAAGTCCTGCGTTGGGGGCTGCTCTAGAAATTTCGGCTACTTGACATTCAGAATGAAGTAGTCAATTGGATGCAATATTGGCTTAGAGGGAGAAGCCAGAGAGTGGTAGTAAATGGTGTCTCTCTGACTGGAAGCCATTGTATCAGTGCTGGATTCATTGTTGTTTATCATCTATATTAATGATATAAGTGGTATTGGTAAACTGGATAGGCATATTTGCAGATGATACCAAGAGTAGGGGTGCTGTGGACAATGAGGAAAGCTACCAAAGGTTGCAGCATGATCTTGAGCGGCTGGGAAAACGGAATGAAATATGGCACATGGAATTTAATGCAGACAAGTGAGAAGTGTTGCCTTGGGAGGTCAAACCAGGGTAAGATTTACACAGTGAACGATAGGGCTCTGTGATGCGTAGCAGAACAAATGGACCTGGGAAAATAGCTCATATTTCCTTAAAAGTGGCATCAAAGGTAGGGTTGGAAAGAGAGCTTTTGGCAAATTGGCTTTCATATATCAGGCATTGAATTAAGGAGTTGGGTTGTTATGTTGAAGTTGTACACAACTTCGGTGAGGCTGAATTTAGAGTATTGTGTGTAGTACTGGTCACCAAGTTTAAAGGAGTGCAGAGAAAGTTTAGAAACATAGAAACATAGAAAATAGGTGCAGGAGTAGGCCATTCGGCCCTTCGAGCCTGCACCGCCATTTATTATGATCATGGTTGATCATCCAACTCAGAACCCCGCCCCAGCCTTCCCTCCATACCCCCTGACCCCTGTAGCCACAAGGGCCATATCTAACTCCCTCTTAAACATAGCCAACGAACTGGCCTCAACAGTTTGCTGTGGCAGAGAATTCCACAGATTCACCACTCTCTGTGTGAAGAAGTTTTTCCTAATCTCAGTCCTAAAAGGCTTCCCCTCTATCCTCAAACTGTGACCCCTCGTTCTGGACTTCCCCAACATCGGGAACAATCTTCCTGCATCTAGCCTGTCCAATCCCTTTAGGATCTTATACGTTTCAATCAGATCCCCCCTCAATCTTCTAAATTCCAACGAGTACAAGCCCAGTTCATCCAGTCTTTCTTCATATGAAAGTCCTGCCATCCCAGGAATCAATCTAGTGAACCTTCTTTGTACTCCCTCTATGGCAAAGATGTCTTTCCTCAGATTAGGGGACCAAAACTGCACACAATACTCCAGGTGTGGTCTCACCAAGGCCTTGTACAACTGCAGTAGTACCTCCCTGCTCCTGTACTCGAATCCTCTCGCTATAAATGCCAGCATACCATTCGCCTTTTTCACCGCCTGCTGTACCTGCATGCCCACTTTCAATGACTGGTGTATAATGACACCCAGGTCTCGTTGCACCTCCCCTTTTCCTAATCGGCCACCATTCAGATAATAATCTGTTTTCCTGTTTTACAAGGATGTTGCTGAACTTGAGCACCTGAGTTATAGGGAGAGGCTGAATAGGCTCGGACTTCGTTCCCTGGCTGCAGGAGAATGAGGGGAGATCTTCTAGAATTATGCAAAATTATGAGGGGCGTTGATAGGGTGAATGCATGCAGGCTTTTCTGCCTGAGGTTAGCTGAAAGATTAAATGTTCAAGGGGAATCTGAGGGAAAACTTCTTCACACAGAAAGTGGTATGGGTATGGAACAGGCTGCCAGTGAAAGTGTTAGAAACAGATTTAATTCTAACATTTTAGAGATGTTAGGATAAATACATAGTTTGGAAGGATATCATCTGGATGCAGGTAGATGGGAATAGTAGAAGGTGGGGTCAAATAGACCAGATGTGCCAAATGGACTGCTTCTGTGCCGTATTACTCTATGATATTGTGACTGAGTCCATCTTATCGTACTAGGAGGCAGATAGAAGCTGTCCTTAAGCTTGGTGGTGCGTCATTTCAGACTTTTCTGTCTTCTGTCCAGTGGGTGGGAGTAGAAGAGAGCATGTAAGGGATGGGGGGGCAGGGAGGGAGGGAATTGTCTTTGATTATATTAACAGCATTATTAAGATAGTGAGAAATGTAGACAGAGTCTTTGGATGGGAGGCTTATTTCCATGGTGTGCTGAACTATGTCTAACAGTCTCATGGCGTTGCAGAGTTACATCAAACAATGCATACATCAAAAATCATTATGCAGATGGTTTATGTCTAAGCTTTCATACCTTGGTGCCTGTCCTCTTTGACAATCTTGTACATGGTTCTTGGTGTCCTAGCACAACAGTGTATTGACTGTTGTGCCTCTTCATTTTGTCTGATAGAAGGGTTCTCACTGTCCTTCTGGTGTGCCTGATGACCTGGAGGGGTCAATCTCAGGCCCTCTGCCTAGAGCCATTTAAATGAGCAATATGGGACAACACACCTGGGTCCTGGGTGAGCCTGCTGTCCAAGAGGATGCAGTGGCAGGAAATTAGTGTCCTCCTAATGGAGGCTTCAAAATCCTGCACCTGCAGAGGCTGGTGATCTCCCAGGAAACCAGGTAGACAATGGCTTGGTGGTCTGTGGGTACACAAACATTTTGGTCTTGAAACCTGGAGCAGAGATGGCTGATGACCCCAAATCACAGGCTTCGGTTTGCTAATGTATTTTTCCTGCTTTGGAGTTATCTCTTTTCAGCATCAGCATTTGTACTCTGCCGACAAAGATATATGGAAGGGGTGGGGTGATGAGTAGAGGGATTTTGGCGGTGAGTGGCCCATATTGTCATTTAGGAAAAAGAGAGGCAAGTTCCTGTGCACTGCATCTACAGAAGAGCAACGTGCGCTCAGGTGTGGGTGGGAGAGTTATCTGTGTATGGCCGCATCTCTCTGTTCCTGCTGAACAGCTAACTGTTCACATGCAACTTTCTGTTGCTCATCAGTAATCACAAGCTGCTCTTGGATTGACCATAGAGACTGGCAATCTGCTCATTAGTACCATTCCACTGCTCAGTGTGAATAATAACTGCTCATGAGTACCGTGTCTGCTCAGTGAGGACATTGAGCTGCTTCTGGTGTTCTGCTGCTTCTGCTCCTGCTGTTCCCGAAAAGCCCCAAACCACTCACGTGCATTGGAGAGTGGACCTCCAGCTGGATAAGCATTGAAGCAGAGAGACCTTATCTGCCTCCATCTAAGCCTGCATTGCAGCTGTTTCCTGAACCAGTGGCACTGAACATCAGAAGGACATGTGTCACCTGAATTGTGGACCTGGCATTCAACCAGGTAGCACGGCAATGTACAAGTCATCTTTTTGAGCTGTTAGATCAGTCTCATCATGGAAGCCTTCCAACCATGAGTAATAATCTGATTCCTCCGAAATAGAATGGAAATATGAGAACTTCCACTCTGTGGTACCCTATACTGAAGTCTGACCTGAAATATTGGCAATTAATGTTGTTGGACTTTCCCAGTTTCTCCAGCAGATAATTATTCACTCTACACTGCAATCTCTTGTATCTGTCTCTATTTATTTATTGAGATACAGCACAGAAAAGGCCCTTAGAGTCCTTTGAGCCATGCCGCCTAGCAACCCCCAATTTAATCATAGCCTAATCACAACCAGTTAACCTACATCTTTGACCTGTGGGAAGAAACCGGAGCACCTGGAGGAAATCCACGCAGTCACAGGGAGAACATACAAGCTCCCTACAAATAACACCGGGAATTAAACCCGGGTCACTGGTACCATAAAGCGTTGTGCTAACCATTATGCTACCATGCCGCCTTCTATGCTAATTGTCTGGTATATGTCCCTGTGACTTTTGTCTCTGACCTGTTCTTCTCACCAACCGCTTTCTGAGTTGTGAAGTCAGGTGCAAAAACAGGCAATGGTCATCATCGCCTTTTCTCCTTTGCCCCCTTCACTCTTTGTCTTACCTTTTGTCGCTGCCGCTCTGTTTTCTCAGGGTCGGGAGGGATGTGAGGGAAACAATGACCTGTCTACAGCAGAAACAGAGCAGAAAATAATTGCATTTCAGGTATAGCCATTTAAAAAAAATGATCAAGATACCACCCATGAAAATCAGAGTGCCTAGTATCAATCAAGTCAAAGGGAAAGGTGTATTCACAATGAAACGATGTTCGTCAGCAGACCCAGCAGATATGTACGGCCAGTATTCATGAGGTGCGATGGCCATGAACAGGCTATTTGTTGATCGGGAGAAGAAGGGTATTATGTCTACATCCTTTCAGACGCAGAATTCATGAGGCCTGTCTGTGCTGCCTATTGTTACCCTCTGTGCTGTCTTAATCGAAATGGAAATAATAATTAACTTTAAATTTTCTTGCATTTGGAGAGTGGAGTATGCATTAGATGGTAAGGCTAAAAATGATGTAGGAAAGGGTAGATTTTTTTTGTGTGTAATTGGAAGAATTTGCCTGTCTATGTTTGCAGTATAAGCCTTTATGAAGTCAGATTTTTTTTACAGTGGTTGAGATTCCTCTTGACACGTCTTGTGAAATTATTGTATTACTCATAATATTCCCCCGTTGTCAGTGAATTTTCACATCTGGAGGAGATAACCCAAGCCACCCTCTGCAATAATATTCTGATCATATGCTGCCTTACTGTGAACATCTCCACCACCCCATAAGACCTCATTCATGCCATGACCTTCGCTAGCCAGGTCATATAACTCACAGCAAGTGTTTGAGCTTCCACTTTCTCCTCTGCAACTTCTCTCTTCTTTAGAAGATAATGTATGTTGCTCTAACCTGTCTATTATGGGAAATAAGCCTTTTAAGGATGATGTCCTCTCCAATTGCTGTACAGCAAATTAAAAGCATTTGTTTTCAACTGAGTATGGTCCCATCAAGGATCATGTACTTTTGCACATCTTTCTTGGTGAAAACTTCCATTATGCTATTTGAACTATGTGCATGCATGTTTTTAACAGACCTCTATGGGTATTTATGCTAAACTCAGAAACAGTTTAATGCACCAAAAGTAGATGAAGCCAATGTCTAGGTATGGTTGCTTAATATCAGTTTGAAATGACAACCAATATTTACTTTGACAGCCTCTCTGACTATATCTCACAGCACTTTACAAAAATGTTCTTTTAAAATATAGTCACTATGTACAACAATCCAAACTTTGCAGATTCCACAAATAACAATGAAGGGCCTGATTTATTCTGAGAAATTGGTTGAATAAGCATGGATTAGCTTTGTAAACTATATTTATTGCTTATTTTTCAGGTTACTTGGTTGGTGGAGTCATAACTTTAAATCCAGATTTCAAATGGACAACAGTAAGGAACATATTCTGAACTTTATTTATTATTTGTATTTAGTGAGGTCAGAAATAAAAATGTAAGCAGTACATATTGTGTTTCTCTCATATTTTGATTTTGAATATGGTTAGAATATAGAATCCCAATGAACATATCATTACTCTCATGGAAGCCATTTTTGAGAATCCATAATATTTTGCTTTTAAACTGAGTTTTCTTCCCTGTTACTTCTGTTGAAATTTTAAATATGTAACTTAGTTTTATTTTCACTATTTAGAAGCTACTTAAGCTTATCCTTTTCAGTAAATTACTTTAATTTTACCTAAATTAAATCCAGTTTTTGCTGAATTTTCTGCTTCCTTAATCTGCTAATAATTGGTACGAATTTTGATTTTCTGGATAAGAAGAAAGTCACTGCACTAAAGCTAAAATAAATGGAGTTTCCACTTCCATAGATGGTCAAAAAAAGTCAATGAAAATTTTGATGTTAATATTTTCATGTATTTTTAATTATATGAAAATATTAACTTTCATGAAGCTTCATTTTCCCACACATGGGAGCAGATTTTCTTAATTGAGCATTGAAGATGAGACAGAGAGTGCTTGGTAGTCGCATTCCTTACACATGTACATTTACATACAAACATTGCCTTGTCATTCGGCTGTTGTTGTGCTGAGTGTGCGCACTTCAATGTCCAATAATGGGTCCTAAAGGGTTGGCTTAATGACTTGCCCACCATACATGGAAGAATATTCCATTTCTTTAGTAATCAGGATATGTATGTGTGTATATATTGTCTGTATACTGTATTTAATGTTTATTTTGTAAAATGATTGTAACTATATTGTGGGCTGCATCATATTCTAATTTATGTGTGGTTTTAAGTTAACTTTGTAGGTGATTAAAGATGGTATGTCCTGGTGCCTAATAAATGGGGGCTCATCACTCTCAGTAGGAAAGGAAGGGGTGGGGGGAGAGGGAGAAAGGGATAGGGAAAGAGAGAGAGAGAGAAAGAGAGGGACTGCAGAATTCACACAGGACAAAGTATGGAGCAGATATTGTGTTTTCTGGTACATACCTTTCTGTAAATATTGGCAGTTTTTGCTATTTTCAATAAGTTTTGTAAGTTTGATTTTTGATGCACCCTTGCACGAGAGTGCTGAGCAACTCCAGCCTTTTATTTTCCTTTGGACATACAGGTAACCCATGTATCTAACAAAGGTGATGCAAATTGTTGCATATCCCAGCAGGGAATTCAGTTTAATGCTCTTCAACTTGTCCTTTCCTATTGCATGGAGCAAATTTGGTGACATGCTTATTATTTCCCAAGCATTTTGTTAATATATCTCATGTTCAGTAAATATTTCACAATATGTATTGAAAATGTTGGAGATTTCTTGAAACTTGCAAGTACAAGGAGATCTTTTAATGTCTGTTTTGTCTTATCATTGATTATGAGAGTGACAATACACTTACCAAAAGTTAATTAGTTTTTCACTCCCTCCCCTCTTCTTTTTAAAACCTGGATATTACCAACATGCAATCCCCACAGCATGATGCTGCTGGATCAAACTGCAATATACTTGATTTGCCAGGACTGGAGGATCTGAATTATAAGTAAAGATAGAATAGATTAGAAATTTATTCCTTGGAATGTAGAAGATTAGGGGAGATTTGATAGAGACATACAAAATTTTGAGTGGTGAGTGCAAGCAGGCTTTTTCCGGTGAGGTTGGGTGAGTGTACAATTGGATGTCATGGGTTAAGGGTGAAAGGTGAAATTTATTTATTTATTGAGATACAGTGTGTTGTAGGCCCTTCTTGCCTTCAAGCTGCTTGGTCCAGAAACCCCGATTTAATCTTAGCCTAAACATGGGACCAGTTAACCTATCAACTGGTACATCTCTGCTCTGTGGTAAGAAACCTGGAGCACCCAGAGGAAACCCACATGGTCACGGGGAGAATGTTCAAACTCCTTACAATCAGCAGCGGGAATTGATCCTTGGTCGCTGGCACTGTAAGGGCCGGTTGGTTAACGAATTGTCTCAGCCGGGTTGGTTACCGAATTGACGGGGCCGAGTTGGTTAACGAATTGTCTCAGCCTTGTTGGTTACCGAATTGATGGGGCCTAATTGGTTATAAATTGTCTGAGCCTGGTTGGTTACCGAATTGACAGGGTCGAGTTGGTTAACGAATTGTCCGTGCCAGGTTGGTTAACGAATTGTTTGGGGTGGGTTGAGCGTTGTTCTAACCACTATGCAATTATGCCTCCCCGATGCTAATTGTCTGTTGTATGTCCCTATGACATTTCTCTGTGATCTATTCTGCTTACCATTCACTTTCTGAATTGTCAAGTCAGGTGCAATAGCAGACCATGGTCACTGTCATCTTTCCTCCTCTGCCCCCATCAATCTTTGTCATGCCTTTTATCGTGAAGTTGTTTTCTCCGATTCTGGAAGATGTAGGGGAACATGAGGGGTAAGTCTTCACTCAGAGGGTGGTGAGAGTGTGGAACAAGCTATCAGCACAAGAGGTGGATGCAGTTTTGATTTTAACCTATCAGAAAATTTTGGATAGGTACATGTATGGGTATGGTATGGAGGGCTATGGGCCGGGTCGGGTGCAGGTCGATGGGACTAAGCAGTTCAATGAATTGGTATGGTCTAGATGGGCCAAAGGTCCTGTTTCTGGGATGTATTTTTCAATGACTCCATGACTCTAAATCAGTAGATCATTCAAAAGGAAAAAATGGCAGATTGCTGGAAATCTGAAATCAAGAATGAAAATGCTAGAAATACCTAACAGGTCAGGCAGTATCTAAGGAGAGAGAATGCTTCATGTCAATGAATGCACAAACTGCAATATGACGCATTAATCAGTATTGTCAGGATCCTATTGATCCTAATGTCTTCCGATTTTCCTCAGTATTAGCCATGATATTGCCTCTCAACATCTTCTCTCAGGAGGTGGAAATTTGACTGTTCTGAGTAGAGCTAAGTAGTCCTGAGATATTTTCCACATGCTGCATGATGGGAAATAAAATTCAACATACAATCATTGTAACAAAAGACTAAAATCTGCATGTTATTTTTCTTCTCTGCTCTTTAGAATTGGATCTAAGTCCAGGGGTGAATGGATTTCGAATATCTAATCCCCCAATCTTATTGGTTCGCTCATTACAGGCTAGCCTCGAGGTAAGTGCATTGATTTGACTTCTCATCTGTTCCCACATGAGGCTTTCACTTCCATGGCATCAGAGTTGTTCTCCTTCTTCAAAGAGCAGGGTTTCCTTTCCTCCATCATTGATGCTGCCCTTCCCCACATCTCTACCCTTTTCTGGACATCTGCACTGGCCCCATCTGCTCGCCAGTTTAACAGGGATAGAGTTACTCTTGTCCTCACCTACCATCCCATGAGTTTCCAATTCCAACACATAATTCTCAGCAACATCTGCCATCCTACCACCAAACATATCTTTATCTTCCCCCCAACTCTCCACAGAGATTGCTCCTTCTATGATTCCCTTGTCTGTTTGTCCCTCCAGACTAATCTCCATCTTGGCACATATCCCTGCAAGTGACAGAAATGCTACACATGCCCATTTACCTCTTCCCAAACCTCCATTCAGGGCCCCAAATAGTCCTTTCAGGTAAGGCAACACGTTCCTTGTGAATTTGTTGTGTTCATCTGTTGCTCCTGATGAGGCCTCCTCTACATTGGTGAGACCCGATATAAATTAGGGGAAGTTGCTTTGTCGAACACCTCTGCTGCACCCGCCAAAAGCAGAAGTTCCCGGTGATCAACCATGTTAATTCCCATCCTCATTCTCATTCCAACATGTCAGTCCATGGTCTCCTCTTTTGCCACAATGAGGCCCCTGTCAGGGTGGAGGAGCAACACCTCATATTCCATCTAGGTTGTCTCCAACCTGATCGCATGAACATTGAATCTCCTTCTGGTAATTTTTTTACCCCTCCCCTTCTTCTATTCCTCATCTGCCTATTACCTCCCACTGGTGCCCTTCCTTCTGTTTTTTGCCTGCGGCCCACCACTCTCCTGTCAGATTCCTTTTTCTCCTGACCTTTACCTTTCCCACCCATCTGGCTTCACGTAGCACCTTCTAGCTAGTCCTCCTTCCCCTTCCAACCCCCTTTTTATTCTGGCATCTTTCCCCTTCGTTTCCAGTCCTGAAATAGGATCTTACCTCAAAATGTGGATGATCAGCCATGATCACAGTGAATGGTGGTGCTGGCTCGAAGGGCCGAATAGCCTACTCCTGCACCTATTGTCTATTGTCTATAAAATGTTAACTGCTTATTCGTTTCCATAGATGCTGCATGACCTGCTGAGTTGCTCCAGCATTTTGTGTGTGTTGCTTTGAATTTCCAGCATCTGGTGAATCTTTGAAAATGAATAAAAGTCAATGTGGTTGGTAAAGTGTTGGAGTCCATTATTAAGATGAGGTTTCGGTGTACTTGGAGACGAATGATAAAATAAGCCAAAGCATGGTCTCTGTAACAGGAAATCTTACCTGACACATCTGTTAGAATTCTTCGAGGAAGTAACGGGCAGGGTGGACAAAGGAGAAGCAGTGGATATCATTTACTTGGATTTTCAGAAGGCATTTGATAAGGTTCATTCATAGCTTGTCACACCAGACAGTCAGCCATTCTTGTCTGGCGCGTAATGTCAGGATTGGTCTCCTTTCTGATTAACCGGGTCATGATATGAACTTTCCTGATTCGATCCTTGTTTTTGTTTTACGAGGCCAAGTGGCTAGCTCAAAGCTCAACCCAGAACGGATGGAAAGTGTGCTCGCGGTGGGGGGGCGGGGGGATGCGACTTGGATTCGAACTCGGGAGCCTTTGCTCCGAAGTCCGGCGCTGATGCCACTGCCCCACCAGCCAGCCAAATTTGTTAAGGTGCCACACATGAGGCTGCCTAACAAGATAAAATCCTATGGTGATACAGGAAAGATACTGTCATGGATAGAGGAATGGAAGACAGCCAGGAGGCAGTGAAAGGGAATAAAGGGGCTCTTCTCTTGTTGGCTGCCAGTGACTAGTGGTGTTCCTCAGGGGTCAGTATTGGGACTGCTGCTTTTCACATGGTTTGTCAGTTATTTGGATAATGGAATTGATGGCTTTGTGGCAAAGTTTTTGGATGATACAAAGGTAGGTGGAGGGGTAGATAGTGCTGAGGAAGCAAATCAAGTTGCAGCAGTCCTTAGACACATTGGAAGAATGGGTAAATAAGTGGCAGGTAAAATACAGTGTTGGGAAATGTATGATAATGCACTTTGGTAAAAGGAACACTAGTGTAGATTATTATCTAAATGGGGAGAAGGCTTAAACATCAGAGGTGCAGAGGGACTTAGGAGACCTCGTGCAAGACTCCCAGAAGGTTAATTTACCTTCTGAGTCTATGGTAAAGAAGGCAAATGCAATGTTGACACTTATTTCAAGGAGAATAGAATATAAAAGCAAGGAGATAATACTGAGGCTTTATAAGACACTAGACAGGCCACACTTGGAATATTGTCAACAGTTTTGTGTCCCATATCTCAAAGAATGTATTGTCATTGGAGAGAGTCCGAATGAGGTTCACAAGGATGATTCTGGGAATGAAGGGGTTAACATATGAGAAGTGTTGGGCAGCTTTGGGCCTGTACTCACTAGAATTTGGAAGAATGCAGGGGGAATCTCATTGAAACCTACTGAACGTTGAAAGGACTAGATCGGGTGGATGTGGAGAGAATGATTCCTATGTTGGGGGTATCCAGAACTAGAGGGCACAGCATCAAAATTGAGGAACGACCTTTTAGAACAGAGGCAAGGAGAAATTTTTTTAGCCAGAGAGTAGTGAATCTGTGGAATGCTCTGCCACCGACTGTGGTGGAGGCCAAGTCCATGGATATATTAAGGTGGAAGTTGATAATTTCCTGATCAGTCAGGGCATCAGAAGATTTGGCAAGAAGGCAGGTGTATGGGGTTGAGTGCTATCAGGGATCAGCAGATGGAATCATGGAGCAGACTCGATGGATTGGATGGCCTTATTCTGCTCCTATGTCTTATGGACCGTAAATTACAGTGAAATGGATGGAGCAAGGCAATGGAGGGATTAGTATGTTTTATGGTCTTATGGATGTTTCAGGCTAAGCCCCTTCTTCAGGACAGGAAAGGATTTTGAGTAGCTGCAGACTTTCTTGTGTTTATAATCTGCAGAATCTCTTGTATTTAGAGATTGTATAAGTTAGGCCCCATTCTTTAGAGTCTAGAAAAATACAAAGAGCTATTATGAATATAAGCAAAGATATGGGGAAGATATGTTAGATACTAGACAACAGTGTGACCCGTTGGGGCACCCTTTGAGAGAAGGAGAGTGCAGTCTGATGTGAACAGAATGAACATTAAATTTTCCTGAATACTATTGGTATTGCTTTGCTTTGGAAACTGAAGTAGAAAACCTCAGTTTATTAAAGAAGAACGATGCGTAGCAAAGCAAATATAGCTCCTTCTCATTTAACGAAGGACACTTTTGATGGCATCATTTTGGGTTTATCTGCCACCCTTGTGCCTCTGGTTGTCATTCTGGAGATGTGCAGTCCTTTCATCCCCTGTCTCTTCATCTCTTCTGCTGTTTGTTGTTTGTCTCTGATCCTGGAGATGTGCATGCCTCTCCTCCTCCGTCTCTTCTTCTCTCATCGTTTTTTGTCCTGAGGCTTTGATCCTGGAGTTGTGCAGCCCCGGCCTCATCCGATTTTTGTTCTCTCCCTCTCTTTGCCGCTTCTCGACAACGTTTGGCGTCATTTCTTGACCATAATGTCCCCCTTCTCTCTACACGTGGCATAATTAGGCTGACCATTTTTTTTTACCCTAATGCTGGATAGAAAAATCGAAGCAGTAACACCAAGGGATGCTGATTATTCTTGATGATGTGGTTGGCGCTGTCCTAAATGGACGTGATATAGTCACCGCTGTCCTTTGACAGCAGCAAAGGGTTTTATGGGTGTCTCGAAGTACATCATTACAATAAGATTTAATTATCTCTTATTGATGGGTGGCAATTAGATCTGTCCTAATCCTGCACATGCTGATGGTGATTAGCAGAATGTGACCCCGCAAAATAGAGCTGCCCTGCCCTTTTGCTCCGGTAGGTGTCGCTGCTGAGGCTGGCCGTGCGCATGCATCGTGCTGTCGCGTCCTGAATTCCGTGATGGTGGATAGGCTCTCAGGTTAAAAGAGAGCCTGTTGATTTTTGTGAATGAGCAATTTTATATGAATATATAACCCTGAACTTCACCTGCATTCTGTAAGTTAGTGCATTTTAATTAGATTTAGCCAATAAAAGTGCCGCTGTAATGCACCGTTTGCACTAATTGGAGGTCACAAACAGACAGAGAGAGCATGAGAGTTTTAGTAGTATATAGATGGAGAAGGTGTTTCTCCAGCCTGAGGAGTCAAGAACCTGGGAGATAGTCTCAAATAAAGCAATAGTCCATTTAGGATTGAAGCAAGACATAAGATTCTCTATTCACTGGTAAATATTTCACACCTTTCGTTTTACTCTAGAGGTTTGCAGAAGCTCAGTCATTCATTCAAGCAGAACAGATTGATGGATTTTTGGTCATTAGAGGAATTTAGTAAATAGGAATAGGGCAGGATGATGTTAAGGCAGAAGATGTCCATGCTCTTGTGGCAGGGTGGCATGGCCTTAAGGAACCAAATGGTCTGCTTCTACTCCAATTTTTTATGTTTGAATATTCTTGCATATTAATAACTCAGTCGTGTGCTTCAGAATAATAGAGTAAAAATTAACATTGCTTCTTTGTTTCTAATGTTCAGATTGATCCAGGCCAGTGACCTCTGAAGGAATCCCTACTTGGCACTGGAAGAGACAGGGAGTAAAGAGCTGCAGAGTATGGTCTTTCAGAAGAGTATTTAGGAAACTGTTTTAAACACATCCCACTGAATGCTGCATTTTTGCAGTTACTCCTTATATTCCATTAAAGTTCAAATTTCAAAGTACATTTATTATTAAAGTATGAATACATTATACAACCTTGAGATTCATCTCAAGGTCCAGGCAGCCACAAAGCAAAAAAAAACACAAAAGGACCCATTCAAAAAAGCCTCTCTAACACCCAATGTGCAGAGAAAAAACTACAAATCATGCAAACAAAAAATGCAAGCAAATAGCATTCAGAACCGAAGTCCACAAAGAGTCCATCCACAGAGCCAAGTGAACGCCGTGGTGCAGCGAGACGAACCGGCCTTGCCCTCGCCCGGGGCCTCAGCACCCTGACCCTTTCAATCTGGCCTGGCGTTTAAATCCGCTGCCTCAATTTGGCCTGTACCTGACCTTTCCATTTTGTCCTGGTTTTTAAATCATCGTCCAAACATTGGGTTCAGTTGCTTTGATACGTTTTGGTGCCTGGACCCCGCTGCCTTGACTTGGCCTGTGTCTGACCTTTCCAAATCAGCCTGGCGCTTAAATCGATCAAAACCTGGCAACCTTGCCTCACCTTGCCTCGGTTGTGCAGTATCAGAATTCTATCTCAAAAGCATTTCAGTTAGGTTTCAAAGGTACATTTAATGTCAGAGAAATGTATACAATATACATCCTGAAATGCTTTTTCTTCGCAACCATCCACGAAAACAGAGGAGTGCCCCAAAGAATGAATGGCAGTCAAATGTTAGAACCCCAAAGTATCCCCCCCAGCTTCCCCCCTCCCAAGCATAAGGAGCTGCAAGCAACAATACCCCCTCCCCCCACAGGCAAAATAAAGCATCGGCACCTGCCACCGAGCACTCAAGGATGAACAAAGCAACAGCAAAGACACAGTCTTGCAGTTACCCCAAAGACTTCACGTTTCCACATACCACAGGCTCTCTCCCTCCCTACTAAGGGAGAAAGAGGTGTCTCCATTGTCACAGGATTTTAAGCAAGTGTGACAAATAATTGAATTATTAGTTGCTGCCTCACACTTCACCCATGAGCAAAAACAGATACTTGTGGCATGGACAGCAGTGGAGAGATGAGATGAGAGGACAGAGACCTCACTGAACCTTATGCAACCCAACATAGTCACTGTGCCTCTGGGATCTTCAGTATAAAAAAGTTTACCTTAAACTTTTGGTACATGCTTTCTTCAGAGCTGATTGCTCCTGGGACAAATGGACTCCACATGTCAGTGATTTATAAATTAAAATGTAGCAGGTCTCTGTTAATCATGAAATTTAAAGAATGGAAAGTGGCTGATTTTTGACAGGTAATTTATCAAAATAGGTGGTTGGATTGGTGTTACCAGGTTGTAGTATAGCTGTCTTTTTATGTAAACTGTTAATTCAATCTGCATGGCTAATGTGAAAATTACATCTTGCTGAAAATGTTTGCTTTCAATTGAATTTCAGAAAATTCCGCCCGATATCAAAAGGTCAGCTTCTGAAGGAGCGAGAAATGAGCTAATATTTTACCCTTTCCTTTCCAAAATCAAGACCTAAATGTGATCCCATATCTCAAATACCTCAGCCTCCAATACTACAGGTTCAATGTACACTCAGTGGCCACTTTATTAGGTACAGCTTCTCGTTAATGAAAATATTTAATTAGCCAATCATGTGATGGGAAGGCAATGCATATAAACATGCAGACATGGTCAAAAGGTTCAGTTGTCGTTCAAACCATTTCAGAATGGGGAGGAAATGTAATCTGAGTGACTTTGACCATGGGATGATTGTTGGTGCCAGAAGTGGTGGTTTGAATATCTCAGAAAGTGCTTATGTCATGGGATTTCCTTCACAACGTTCTCCGGAGATTACAGAGAATGGTGTTAGAAAGAAGAACTATCCAGTGAACAGCAGTGCTGTGGACAAAAATGGCTTGTTAAGGAGAAAGGTCAGAGGAGAATGACCAAACTGGTTCACGCACGCATTACAACAGTGGTGAGAAGAAGAGAATTTCTGAATGCACATGTTGAACATTGAAGTGGATGGGCTACTGCACCAGAAGACCATGAAAATAGACTCAGTGGCGACTTTATTAGGTACAGGAGGAGGTAATTTTTTTACTTCTGGATGGAATAGAGCTTTGGACCTTTAGACCAGTTGTGGTTGTCATCTTTAGACGATTGTCATCTCAATCGAAGATGCAGTCAGCAAGTTGTCAAATGTATTGTCAGTCATTTTTCAGACTTTATTCATTATATAAATGATGAATGTCTGAAAAACAACTGAAAATAACTTTGACAGCCAACTGGCCACATTTTGGGTTGAGCTGACAATCACATTGTCTGTTTCCAATGTTCAGAAATCTTCAAAAAGCATGCAAAGGCATGCATGCAAACAATTGCATCATTACTATTGACAAAGTAAAGCACTTAAGATATTTAAAACAATTCGAAATAATTTAAAATATTAAAATAAACTTAACTAATTAAATCAAACCTATGTAAGATGTCACATGTGAACCATGGTGACATGTTCTGAGCTGCTTACAAAACTAATTTTACCATTTTGAGCAATATACTGCAATCTTCAGCCTTCATTTTCCCTTTAAGTAACATGCTTTTGGACCGTCTTAATGAATTAGCGATTTCATAATCTTCTGAGGGACTTGGCGGACTTAACTCTCAAGCATGCAGGTGTGGCACCTTTAAGCAGGAGAAGTTACATCATCGTCGCCAGAAGAGAAGGAGGAGGGGAGGACTCCAAGCGAAAATTGAGATCGAGAGGAATAGAACTACCTCTACCCAGCACCTTGGTAGCAAATGTACAATCACTGTAGAAAAAAATTGAGGATCTAAAGGCAATATTGGTGTATTGGAGGGGAATGAGGAATTGCTGCATTCTGTGTTTCGTGGAGACATGGCATTGGGAAGACCTAAAGGCTTCCTGATACACTGGATGAACCAAACGACTAATTTGGAGAAGTTAGAAGGTGGGAATCTGTGTTTCATGACAAACTCTTTCTGGTGCTCAGACATGGCAGTTTAATTGCACTCTTGTTCCCCCGACCTGGAACATTTAATGATTAATTGCCAATTGTTCTACATACCAAGAGAGTTCTCCATGATTCAGACTGTAGTTCACATACTGCAAAAAGCCAACATTAATTAGGCACCCGAGTTATTGAATGCTGCCATCGTCAAACAAGAAACCACCCACTTCGATGCATTTAAAATCATAGTTGGAGAATCCAATCAGGCTTATTTGAAGAAGTCTCTGCCCAATTATAAACATATAACCTGAGACATCAGGGGTCCCAACACAATCAACCAGTGCTATACGATTAGGAATGCCTACTGTTCCATCCCTAGACCACATTTCAGGAAATCTGATCAATTGGCTGTCCTTCTCCAACCTGCATACAGACAGACTCTAAAGATCAAGGTTCCAGAGATAAGGACAACAAAGTGCTGGAAGGTACAGGAGCAGCAATAGAATTGCTTCTAGTCAGTGGACTGGGCCATGTTCAAGGACACAGAGAATCTGAACGAATATGCCACAGTTGTCACAAAATTTATAACAACAGTTGTAGATGACTGTGTCTCTACAAAGTCATTCAATCTTCCCCAACGACAGCTCTGGATGAACCATGAGATTCACAACCTGCTGAGGACCAAGTCACAGGCATTCAGGTCTTGTGAACAAATAAGATAAAAGGTCCAGGTACAATCTCCGAAAAGCCATCTCACATGTGAGGTAGCGGTTCTAGGCCAAACCTGAAGAATGAAAAAGAACCTAGTGCTTTCCTGGCGTATATGATGAATAAACTCATCTCGAGCTTCCAGCTGGGTACAGGTATCGATTATAACCAATGCTTCAATGGCAATCTCTGCTGTCTTCATCAGGAAAATTCTTTTACTCTAGTTTTTATACTTATGGCTTCCTTTACCGGGCAGTCATAAAAGCTATTAGCATGGCACAGTGGGTTTTTCTGTTGGTATTTTTAAGGGCCCAATTGATTTCCTTCACCTTGTAGCCATTCTGTACATTGTGCATAATCATCTTATTTCCTCAGAGAAACTCTATGGTTAAAGAACTTAATAGGGCCCTTAAAAAGGCCAACAGAAAAACCAGCAAACTTAACAATGAGGAGTAACGCGTCACTACCTTCTGTCTTCCCTATATTTCACAGTTTCTGGAGAGATTGCCAGGATCCTGAAGAAATACCGGATTAATGCCACACACAAATCTGTAAGGAAGCTCAAATCACAGCTTATGCGGGTCAAACAAGACCTGAGACTCAGGTCGGCTGGTGTTTACAGGTTTCCCTGTAAATGCAGAGCAGTATATATTGGCCAGACGGTGGCATAGCGGAAACCCACATCAACAATCACAGGAAGTGTATCCCTTTAGGTTACCTGGAAAAGTCGGTGGAAGCAGAACATTGAATTTGCAATGGCCGTAGGATTGTTTACTGTGCTGCACCAATGGCTCTTGAGACTGCTAAGTAAAGGAAGCAATCGAAATAAAACTCGAGGAAAAGTACCTTAATAAATATGAAGGTCTTGCTGTAAGTAAGAACTGGAATTCGATTGTAAACAAGGTGGGAGAATGGAAACCTGATTGGATGAGAACTAATCAATTCAGAGGGATGGACGATGGGGGTATAAATATTATCGGACTAGACATGCCCAGGCATCAACTCTGATGAAGATTGCTGAGTTTGTCATCAAAACATCGGTAATAATCAATACCTCTACCCAGCTAGAAGCCCAAAAAGAGTTTATTTGTCACTGAAGGATGCTTGATGGCTGTGGCAGGGTTTGAATGATATTACCTCTTACAAAGTGAAACCAAGCAACATACTGTAAGTGACAATAAGGCTTAGTTCCCAGATTAACTCAAAGCTTTCTACACTCACTTTCTCTATCAGAACATGGAGCAACCTTCATTAACTCCTACATCCCCTGATAATCCTGTGCCTTCAGTCTCTGAGGCTGACGTGAGAGCATCCTTCGGGAGGGTGAACCCACGGAGAGCATCCGGCCCTGCTGGGGTACCTGGCCAAGTACTGACGGTGTGTGCTGGTCAACTGGCTGGAGTGTTCTCCGATATCTTTCATCTCTCACTTCATCAGTATGAGGTACCCAGCTGCTTCAAGCAGACTTCAGTTATAATGGTGCCTAGGAAGAACATGGTGATCTGCCTCAATGACTGTCATCCAGTAGCACTTACATCCACAGTGATGAAGTGCTTTGAGAGGTTCTTGATGAAACATAGCAATTCCTGTCTGGGAAGTGACTTGGATCCGCTCCAGTTTGCCTACCGGCACAACAGGTCTATGGCAGATGCTCTTCACTTGACCCTGGAACATTTGGACAGCAAAGCTACATACATCATAATGCTTTCTATTGACTACAGCTCAGTATTCAATATTATCATCCCATAAAAACTAATCAATAAGCTTCAAGTCTTTGGCCTCAATGCCTCCTTGTGCAACTGGATCCTTTTATTTCATCACTTGCAGACAACAGTCAGTTCGGATTGGCAATGATATCTCCTCCACAGTCTCTATCACCACAGAGCAGTGCTTAGCCCACTACTCTACACACTGTGACTGAGGTTAAGCACCCCTCCAATGCCATATTTACATTTGCTGATGGTACCACTACAACAACATTTTACTCCATATCAGCAAAACCAAGGAACTGATTATTGATTTCAGGAGGAGGAAACTACAGGACAATGAGCCAGTCCTCATCAGGGAATCAGAGGTGGAGATGGTCAGCAACTTTAAATTCTTCAGTGTTATTTCAAAGGATCTGACCTGGGCCCAGCATGTAAATGCTATAACGAAGAAAACACAGCATCGCCTCTACTTCCTTAGAACTTTGCAAAGATTCGGCATGACATCTAAAACTTTGACAGACTTCTATTGATGTGTGGTGGAAAATGGATCGATTAACTGGTTACCTCATGCCCTGGTATGGAAACACCAATGCCCATGAATGGAAGATCCTATGAAAAGTAGTGAATAAGGCCTAGTCTATCATGGGTAAAGCCATCTCCACCTTTGAGCACATTTACAGTATATGGAGCACTGTTGCAGGAAAGTGGCATCAATCATCAAAGACCCCCACCATCCAGGCCATGCTCTCTTCTCGCTGCTTGCCATCAGGAAGAAGGTACAGGTGCCTCAGGACCCACACTACCAGGTTCTGAAACAGCGATTACCCTTCAACCATCAGACCCTTGAATCAGTGGGGATAACTTCACTTAATTTCAGTCGTCCCATCACTGAACTGTCCCCCACAAGCTATGAATCACTTTGAAGGACTTCCTCTCATATTCTCAATATTTATTGCTCATTAATTTTTTTTTGTTCGGATTTGCACAATTTGTTGTCTTTTGTACATTAGCTGTTTGTCCATCCTGTTGAGTGCTGTTTTTCACTGATTCTGTTATGTTTCTTGTATTTGCTGTGTATACCCACAAAAAAACAAATCTCAGGGTTTTATATAGTGACATATGTACTTTGATATTAAACTTGCAGTATAAACTTAAATCTAAAATGACTATCACATAACTTAGTCTGCACAGCTGCCCCTTTGCCAGTCTGATCTGATGTAGGTGATTTCAGTAGAATGCTCACCACATGTGCGAGGGAATCTCTACAAACTTACACTTCTGGCCTGGATTCTAGTGAAGAGCAAGACAACACTGTAAAAGTAAATGTTTCATTACATCGGGGTCAAAATATTTGGAATGAGTACTCTTTTGAAAATGTTCCCAGAACTGTAACTGTGATAGGGTTTGTTTGTGATTCTGGTAGATATATTTGTGATTAGACTTATTTTCGTTTACAGATCTACAATGAAACTGACAAGAAAGCATTGAGAAAAAAATCTGTTCTACTTACTGGCTACTTGGAGTATCTGATCAAGCATTATCACTCAAAAGATCCAGATAATCCACAGAAATTTTACATCGATATCATTACTCCCTCAAATATTGAGGAACGAGGCTGCCAGCTGTCACTGTTGTTCTCAGACCACATCAAAAAGGTCTTTGTAGAACTAATGAAAAGAGGAGTTGTTGTAAGTAGAACTGACACAGTTATTGTTAATTGTTGGTAATTAAGCTTTGCTATAAATGAGTTATTTCATTCAAAATTATTATTTGGGATTCTGGGAGGGAAGGGGAGGGACAAGGGTGGGCAGTTGTTGAAATCTAGGGAGGGAACTGGGGCTAGGAGGAGGCCAAGCCCAGTACTGCTCAGGAGAGGGGATAAAACCCAGGAATACAGAGTTAAACCTGGAGAATGCAGGGTTTAATCCTTAGAGTTCCAGAGAATGAGGGGAGATCTTATAGAGAAGTACAACCTTATGAGGGGTATGGATTGGGAATGTACTTGACGGCTTTTTCCTCTCAGGCTGGGTAAGCCTGAAAATAGAGGTCATAGGTTTAGGGTGAAAGGTGAAATACTTAAGGAGAATCTGAGGGGTATATAATTCACTCAGAAGGTGATGTGAATGTGGAACAAGCAGCAGTAGAAGTAGATGCAGGGTCAACTGTAAACTTTAAGATATGTCATTATATTTACGTGTATGAGAAGGGTATGGAGGGCCATGGTCCATAAGCTGATAGATGGTACAAGGCAGAAAAGCAGGTCAACATGAACTAGATGGCCAAAGGGCCTGTTATTGTGCAGTAGTGCTTTGTGACTTTATTCTTCCATTTTACTGGGATTCATCTAAGTACTACAAAGACCAGAATCCCTGGAAACAAAATCAGAACACTGGAGAAGGTGCATTGGCATCATTTTGTATACTTGTTTGTTTTAAGACAGAATTTGGGACCCAGCCTCAGCATCATAATGATTAACATCGAGCCGGTAGCTTACACATTTCATATTACATTGTCTTCTTTACAGGATGCCATTGCAGGAGCAGCTAGTGCCAATGAAATCTAAGGGGATGAGTAATGAATGCTGGTCTTCCAGCAATGCACACATCCAAAACTTTGAATAAGTTACAAATAATGTGTCATCATTATGAACATCTAGCGTGAAGGATGGCTGCAGCCCTTATCAGCCCAATTATTTTGTTTAGAGACACAGCATTGGAACAGGCACTTCTGGCTTGGAATCTGGAACAAAAAGCAAACTGCTGAAAGAATTCAGCAGGTCGGGCAGCATATTGTGGCTTGGTGGAGGAAGGGTGCTGGTATAATGGTGGGGGAAGGAATTTATTTAAGAGATATAGCATGGAACAGCCCTTTCCGGCCCAACAAGCCACACCACCCAGCATCCCACCTATTTTTAACCCTAGGCCAATTACAGAACTATTCACAATGACCAATCCTACTGACCAGTAGGTCTTTGGACTGTGGGAGGAAAGCAGAGCACCCAGAGGAACCCACGTGGTCACAAACTCCTTACAGATAGTGCCAGAATTGAACTCCGTACTCCAATGCCCCCGAGCTGTAATAGCGGATAGCATAATACTATACTACTGTGGCACCCTCTCTGCTTATGAAAAGGCACTAAGTCATACTGCATTAGATCATCGACTGCATCATTCTTGGCATGATAACAGCCCATTCTGGACATTCCTTACTGCAGGCATAATGCTATCAGTCTGGTTCTGACAATGTAAAGAGGCTCCCAATAACTCTTAATCTATACACCCCTTTTCCCATATGCACTCTGCCCTTTACCCTATCTCCATGGGGGAGAAGAGGAACATTCTTCTCTTTGAGTGGCAGGACTTTATAATCTCCTCGGTTCCATTGGTATCTTCAATACCAGCCTGGAATGAGTTGTAAGTAGAGTCATTCATCATGGCTGTTATCTTGACTGCTATTGATAAGGCATTTCTGCCTTTGCCAAAATATAGCAGTAACTGTGGCTGTAATATAGGAGCAATTTGTGGCAATTTTACATCATGGCCTTCTGCAGAAGTAGAACCATTTCCTGAAATTCTGAAATCCCAATGCATGAAGAGTACTTCCACAACAGTTCACATACTCCTTTCTCCATGTATGGCCTCTCCTCACTTATCACCCTGCACACCGAACACTTCCTTCATCCTCCCTTTCATGTTGAAAGAGCGATGAATATTTGGATTAAATAGATTTATACAAATATCCAGGTTAAGTCTCTTCACTCTCTCAAGATTTCTGAAACACCATGGAGTTCAACAATAAAGTCCTCCACGAATAATTCTTATTCCCAATCAATCACCAACAAAGCTGAAATTCTCGAAGAGTGGCTGCATGTAGAGCAGGTGGCATTGGAATAACGTCTTACCTGTTATTGAAAGGCTAGTCTATGTGAATGGATATGACATTATATTAATTGCCTCAACACAATATAATTTGTCAGTGCCAGGACCATATCAACATTGCATGAGGAATGATACCGGATCAGCCAACTCTGCATTTTTCCACACTGCAAGAGAGACTATTATTTATCTACTAGTATAAAGCAAGCTGAAAACATTAGCTTGGAATTTGCACGAGAAATCAGAATCAATTAGTCACAGCTTATTACCAATTGTACTGTCAGGGTTTAGGAGAAGGGTTCTCAACCGTTTTTATTCCGTGCACCCCTGCCATGTACTGAACAGTCATGTGGACTGCAGGATGGGAAGATCTGATTTGGAGTTGTTTTCACTATTTTTATCCTCTTGATCATTCTTGATCTTAGTTCACTCTGATTGGTGGTTTAACATATCATGTTTAAGGGCCCTCGTTGCAGATATATCCTCCCAAATTCTCTTTGCCCCCTGACCTTCTTTTGACATTTGGCCAAAGTCTTGGTTATTTACCCTAATGTTTTATTGTTTGGTTTTGAGTTAAAATTAAATTTAATTGTATTCCCTACAAGTCCCCTTTCAGTGATTTTCTTCATCAGTAGTACCACAGAGGTACAACTTGTTGTGGTTACATATTGACTTAGACTATGTATACCTGCTTAACACTTGAATTTATGAATGGAGTAACCACCACTTTTTGTGCGACCTTGAACAGATGTGTCCATTAAATGTGCAATTTTTCATTCTCCGCAAATGAAACAATTATTCAAATCAGACATAATATAAATCACTTTGCAGCTTTCTTTCCTATTGATTGTATTCACTACTGTTCGCACACTAAATGCAAGCATCAGTGGGAAGACCAGTATTTATTGCCCATGAGAAGCAGGTGATGAGGTTTTACTGCACCACTGCATTCCCGGATATGAAGGGTCTCGGCCTGAATCTTTGTCTGTACTTTTGTTCATAGATGCTGCCTGGCCTGCTGAGTTCCTCCAGTGTTTTTTGTGTGTTACAGTTATAGCTCTGTGCTTTTCAGTAGAAAGTCCCAGGATTGTAATGTGGTAGCATTGAGCAATCAGTGATATATTTGCAAGACAAGGTGCTGTGGGATTTGGGGGCTAGTTTGTGTCTGTTTACTCACTTGGCAAACATTACATTTGTGAAGATCCATTAAAAATTCGTAGTGAGTTGTCACAGTGCATCTTGAGGATGGTAAACACTGCGCCTGTGGTTTCCCAGTGGTGAATGTGTAGGTTGTTGATGAGAGGGCACTAAAGGTAGCGGAATTATACTGAATGATCTTACACTTCTGAAATGTTTTTGTCAATGCCCTCACCCAAGCAAATAAGGAGTGCTTGAGATGGGTGAGAGAGTCTGTGTCCCCACTCTGCACATTGTAGTTTGACCATAGTTTGATGCTGTTTAGTGTTCTGGTCACAACATTGGAGGAAATACTCAATTACACTATAGAGTGGAGATTTATAAGCATTTTGTCATGACTGGAAGATTGTCACTCTGAGGAAAGATTGGGTAAGCTAATACAGGTTTCCTTTGAACAGAAGAAACTGAGGAGAGACTAAACTGATGTGTATAAAATCGTGAGGATCCTTGATGAATAAAATAGGAAATAGATTTAGAGTAATTGGCAGAAGGATAAGGAGAGAGATGAAGAAAAGTTATTTCACTCAGAGGGTGTAGGTTGAGCAGAGATAAGAATCTGATTGCATTGAAAATATATACTGTATAACTGATCTCCAAGACTATGAACTAAGTTTCAGCTGAAGTATTAGATGAAGAACAGTAAGAACTTGTAGCTTAATTCATTCATTCGGGCTTCCAAGCCTGCTCCACCATTCATCATACTTCAGCTTCTCCCTCAACATAATTTTCTAGCACTGTTTCTAGATCCTTTCATTCCCTTACTTTCTGGAAATATTTTCCACTATTTTGATTAAACACAATGGCTGGTCCTCTACAAACTCTAGGAGAAGAGTATTCCAAATATTCACTACACTGTGTGAAAAAGCCTACTCTTGTCCTGCTCCCAGACCCATCCTTCAGAGTAAGTATCTTCCCTGCATCCCATCTGCTAATTTTGTAAATTTCAATAGGTTTTCCTCACATTCTTCTAAACTCTGGAGAAAATGACCCATTCTACCTAACCCCTCCTTTTAATGGAGCTAATCCACTAAACCCCTGGGCGCCACAGTAGCGTAGCAGTTAGCATGAAGTTGTAACAGTTTGGGGTGTTCCAGAGTTTGGAGTTCAATTCCAGGGCCTTTCTGTAAAGATTCTCTGTACGTCCTCCCCATGGAATGCATGGGTTTCTCTGGGTGCTCTGGTTTCCTCCCACAGTCCAAAGACATACCAGGTAGGTTAATTGGTTATTGTAAATTGCCCTGTGATTAGGTGGGGTTGTGGGGTTGCTGGGACAACATGGCTCAAAGGGCCTACTCTTCTGTGCTACAGGTTTCCCCCGCCATCTGAAGGTAGATGAAACGGTTTGTAAGCTGAAATGTAAAGCGAAGAAGCAATTACCATTTATTTATATGGGAAAATTTTGTGAGTGTTCGCAGACCCAAAAATAACCTACCAAATCATGCCAAATAGCACATAAAACCTACAATAACAATAACATATAGTAAAAGCAGGAACGATATGATAAATACACAGCCTATATAAAGTAGAAATACTTTTCCACAATCATTACTGAACTGTTCTCCGTAGCGAAAATCTCACGCAAGCGCTGTTGGCAAAAACACGGCACAAGCGCTCTACAGTAACCTTTAAACTATGAAACTGCCAAATCATACCAAATAACACGTAAAAATACACAGCCTATATAATGTAGAAATAACGTATGTACAGTGTGATATCACTTACGGGAATCGGGAAGACAGCGCCGAGCACACTGATGATGGTGTGTTAGGCTGAGTCGGAGTTTGGATGGTGCAGTGACCCCCACCCTCCAGGCCGCTGAGTGATACATTGCCGCGAAGAACGCAGGGGTGCAGCAGTAGCCGGGAGGTACACAGCACATCTTTAAGAAAAAAGCCAAAACAAACGTTAATTAATTAGGTGCCGCCCGGCACGTAATTGTTGGCCCAGATCAGTGCCGATTTCTGATTGCATCGTCTCTGATCTGGGGCGACAATTACGTGTCAGCGGCACCTAATTAATTAGCATGTTTATTTTGGCTTTTTTCTTAAATATGTGCTGTGTGCCTCCCGGCTACTGTTGCATTCTCCGTGAATCGGTGTCTGTCCGTGGCCTGGGGGTTGGGGT
Source organism: Mobula hypostoma (assembly GCF_963921235.1). Taxonomy (NCBI): domain Eukaryota; kingdom Metazoa; phylum Chordata; class Chondrichthyes; order Myliobatiformes; family Myliobatidae; genus Mobula; species Mobula hypostoma. Next base: position 85,017,610 of record NC_086101.1, on the reverse strand, counting down.
GGTGGGACACTGGGATGTCATCTCATCATCGTCTGTTTCCAATAGAGCAAGCAGGTCATCTTCTCCTATGACTGCCCCGCCTCGATGTCGAAGGTCGAGGTTCGTCGTCTGCTGTGGCTGATGTGGAAGGCTTGCTTGACTGCTGAGCCTCGCACATTTTTCTATCACACATTTGTTTGTAAGGACTCAAACCATCCTGCAACTATCCCCTAAACCAACGTACCCTTTCAAAATTAAAGTCGTACTTTATCATTACTCATTCGGTTTCGATTGTTATCCTTTTTTCTTCCAATTGCATCAGTTCTTCATCTGTCAGTTCTTGGTCATGGGATGCCAAAACCTCTTCAACATCATATTCGTCAGCTTCCACAAGCCAAACTCACATTGTTCTTATTTCATTCACCACGATCAAAATGCTTAATTATGTCTAGTTTTGCGCTAAGTGTAACACCCTTACGAGCTCTTTTAGGCTTTTCCGATACCTTAGAACTCATCTTGCAAACGGCTGCTCACAGGCACGTGTTTAAGCAATGCCTGCGAGAATCCGGGGGAGAGCGGCTGCTTGGGGCATGTGTTTCCTTTTATCGCGCACTGATTTTTTTATCGTACGCTGCTTTTTTTTCGTAACAGTAAAAACACCTTCTGAAAGCGAAAACAGGAGGGTACTAATGTAGGTCTTTCGTAACAGTGAGGTTTCGTAAAGCGAACATTCGAAAAGCGGGACACACCTGTGCTAACTAAATACATAAGTGACCTTGTCAACAATACCTTCCACTATAAGCATCCTCTCTAATGATTTTATTTTTTTGTGAGGAATCTCGAGTGTCGTAGCTTTCAGGTCCCATAGACTAGCATATTGCAAATAGAAAACAACTTAATTCATACCTATAGAACTTTGATTCTTGAGAATCTCTGCTGACTAAATTCAATTTTCAAACTTCTGACAAAGAGCCACTTTAACATCTTGATATATTTCACCTTGAAATGTGACACAGTACTCTATCCCTGATTATAACGTTCTAAAAATGTGGTGTTTGGTTATGCTTTCACGATGGTGAATTTTATTTCGGTTCTGCCTCTAACTTATTGAAATCACCAGTGTAGTTGTCAGAAAATTCACCATGTCTTCTGATTCATTGAAAGATTATTAGGCAGCTGCTTGCTTCCAGGAATTGGAACATTGTATCCTGGGAAAAAAATATTCTTTATTAGTTCATAATGTGGGCAGTTATATGATTTTAAATTTCTTCCTTTAAATCTGTTCTTCAATTACTAATCTACTCAACTCTAAGGCCTTTAATCAATATTCTTAGTTGTGCGGTGAGTTAGTATGGTGTGTTCACCTGTCCTTTGGTTAAAATTATACAAGCTGCAGCAAGTCATGATGTTACCACCAGTATTAGTTTACAGAGAATTGTCAGTAAGGAGTTGGCTACAGGTCGAAACCTTGTAAAATTTATTGAAATTAGGTTCTTACCTGCAAAAATAAAAGTTACAATGTCATTTGAATGGAAACCTGAGCAGAGAAGCCACTGCACCTTTCAGGTTTGACTGCAGTGGGTTTTCAACTGGTCTGAATACAAATAAAAGATGCTTTGGAGTGTCCTTCATGAGCTGTATGAGAAATATATGCCCCCATCAATATTTACCCCAACATTCGTCAGCACAAGCCCCACTACCCTCTGAAGAGAAGCTCCTAACACCCTCCATTGGAACCTGACAGGCATCTAAGAAGCACCTAATATTTGCCTTCCAGCAGTCGTTTCAGATGTATATTAACTGGCTGCATTTAATTGAAGCTTGCCAGTTGCAATCACCCAAGCACACTGTCGTGATCAATGGTCCACAAAAAAGTTTGCATTAAAAAACTGCGATGTAACCTTTGAAGATTGGCTTTATTTTCTTCACGGTTTGGTGTAATTCACCTGCTTACCAAGTAAGGAAAATATTTGATTGTCTTTTTGGTATGTTCCACACCTTAGCATCCATGCTAGAAATAGTACTGTTTTAATTTTCATTTTCTTTCAGACTTGTGCAACATACAGCATGCCAAAGAAGTGATCTGGGAATCTTGAGAACAGTACCACACCGGGCCAAAGAAGTGACCTGGGAAGTCTTTAGAGTAACACATTACAGCATAGAACAGTACAACACAGGAACAGGCCCCTCGGTCCCCAATGTTGTGCTGAACCAATTAAATTAGTAATCAAATGGCCCACTAAACTGATCTCTTCTGCCTACACAATGTCCATATCCCTCCAGTTTCCTCACATCCATGTGCCTATCTAAATGTCTCTTAGAAGTTCCTAATATATCTGCCTCTACAACCAACCCAGGTAGTACATTCCAGGCATCCACCACTCTCTGGGAAAAAAAAAGGCCCTTAAGATTACCCCCTCTCATTTTAAATGAATGCTCACTGGTATTAGACATTTCAATATTTGGGAAAAAGAATATTGTCTTTTTACTCTATCTATGCCTCTCATAATCTTATTAATCTCGATCAGATCTCCCCTCGACCTCTGGCACTCCAGAGAAAACAACCCAAGATTGTCCAACCTCTCGTTATAGCACGTGCCCTCTAATCCATGCAGCATTCTGGTAAACCTCATCTGCACCCTCCCCAAGCTCCAGATCTAGCCTAATTGGACTTCTATAAAGCTGCAACATAACTTCCTGACTTTTGAACTCAGTGCCTCAACTAATAAAGGCAATCATGCAATATTCCTTCTTAACCACCCTATCATAAACAGAAAATATTCTGCAGATGCTGGGGTCAAAGCAACACTCACAACACGCTGGAGGAACTCAGCAGGTCGGGCAGCATCCGTGGAAATGATCAATCAACATTTCAGGCTGGAACCCTTTGTGAGTTCTGACGAAGGGTTCCGGCCCGAAATGTTGATTGATCATTTCCACGGATGCTGCCTGACATGCTGAGTTCCTCCAGCGTGTTGTGAGTGTTGCAACCACCCTATCAACCTGTGTAGCTACTTTCAGGAAGCTATAATCTTGGATTCCAAGATTCCTGTGCCCTTCAACACTGCTAACAGTCTTGCCCTTAACATTTACCATTTCTCCACCCACATCTGCAACTCATCTACATCCCACTATGTTCTTTGGCAGACATTTACGCTATCCACAGCACCACCAATCTCCATACCATCTACATACTTACTAACCCACCCATCTACATTTTCATCTACAACTACATACATCACAAACAGCAGATGTCCCAGTACAGATCCGCGTGGAACACCACTAATTACAGACCTCCAGCTAGAATAAATCCCTTTGAACACTACCCTCTGTCTTCTATGGGTAAGCCAATTCAGAATGCAAATGACCAATTCAGCATTGACCCCTTGCATCCCTAGTCTTGTGGATGAGCCCCCCATGAGGGGCCTTGTCAAATGCTTTACTAAAATCCATGTGGAAAACATTCACAGTTCCACTTCATCACAAAGCTCTATCAGTTTAGTAAGACACTGTCATAAGGTGGGCGTTGATGGCGGTCACAAATGCAAGACACAGACACTGAAGTACTAGGAACCGGACTATGACAGTAAGAGTGCCGGGGAAGTCGGGAAACAAGGATTGATCAGAGGGAAATCTGGAAGAGAGCAAAGCATAGTGGAAAGAAGCATATCTGGACACGGACATATGTCCTGGACAGGACTAGTACTCAGGGCCTGGGCTAGGACTTGGACTAGGAACGCGGGACCTGGATAAGGAACTTGGAACTAGGAGCCTGGACTAGGAACTCGGAACTCCAGAACCAGAGTCTGGACAAGGACTTGGAACCTGGGTCTTAACACTGGAACCCCGGTCTAGGCTAGGACTCGGGACAAGGATCTTGGCAGGGACAGGATGTGGCTACAGGACGGGATGAAGAATCTCCAGCAAAGGACGAGGAATCTCCAGCACTGGGCTGGAAGAGGCACCAGAACTGGATGAGGACACCAAGTTCAGACTTGGACAGATCTGGAACATGGCGCCGGACCAGGTCTTGGAACACAGGAACACAGAGCCTTGGACTTGAGCACAGGATCACAGAGCCAGGACCCCTCCTTGGGAACAGGACGTAGAGTCAGGACTCATACACAGAACACAGAGCCAGGACCCCTCCTTGGGATCAGGACTTAGGGCCGGGGCTCTACACAGAGTCAGGACCCCTCCTTGAGAACAGGACCTAGGGCCAGGACTCTTCTTTGACATGGACACAAAAACACAGGGACACAAAGAGACAGTTCCAAACTCAACGACAGATAGTTCCTTATCTTGGCGTGGCAAGGCTCCGGTCTTACTCCGGCGGTAGAACTTGACGGTGATACAGGTGAGGACGCAGGCGAGGTTGCAGGCAAGGTAGCAGGCGAAGGTAACAGACAAAGGTTACAGACGAAGATTAGTGTCAAAGTAACTGTTGAAATAAACTGCCGAAGTAACTGCCAGGGATTCAGAAGGGAGGAGTGAGGGGGCAAGTGAGAGAGAACAGTCCGGCAGCCAATCCCTGGTTTGCCGAGCTATTCATGTGCCAGCCCGAAACGAGAATCAGGTGCCTCAATTACGAAGCCCAACAGAACTGGGGGAAACAGGAAAACCTGGAATACGGATTGACAGACTGGACCGTGAACCGGAATGCAGACTTCACGGACCGGACCATGACAGACACAACTTGCCCTGTACAAATCCATGCTGGCTTTCCCTAATTAGACCATGGCTTTCTAAATGCTCCTCAATTTTATCCCTAAGAATTTCCTCCAGTAACTTCCCTATCACTGACGTAAGTCTCAATGGCCTATAGTTTCCAGGATTATCCCTGGTTCTCTTATTGAACAATAGAATGACATTACCTACTCGTCATTTCTCCAGGATCTCACCCATGGCTCACACACACACACCCCTTTTATCTCCCTCTCTGCCTTTTCAAGAACATCAAAACCCGGAAACATTAATTACACATTCCTGTCCCTGTCTCAACCAAGTCAATGTAATGGCCACAGTATCACCTTTCCATGCACTGATCTGCTCTAAGTTCATCAACTTTATCCACAATATTCCTAGCTCTAAAATACATGTACTTCAAACTATATATCCTCTCATATCTATTACTTTGCTCCTTCCTAATTTTACTGGCTCTGACAGCTACCTTCCTCTGCTTCCTTTCACTTCTGACTTGGTGCTCTGTTTCCCATCTCCCTACCAAACCATTTTAATTCCTCCCAAGTAGCACCAGTGAACCTCCAGAATACTGGTTTCCCTCCAGTTTAGGTGCAATCCATCCCTCTCAATCAAATCTCCCCTACCCCAGGAGAGGTTCCAATGATCCAAGAACATGAAACCCTGCCCCTTGCTTAAGTTCCTCAGCCACTCATGCATCTGTACTGTAATCCTATTCTTGCCCTAACTAGCACGTGACAGTGGGAGTAACTCAGTGATCACCACCTAGGAGGTCCTGTTCTGCAGCCTCTTTCCTAACTCCCTACAATGTCTGTGCAGGTCCTCTTCTCCCTTTCTACCTATGTCATTGGTGGCTGCTCACACACCATCCTGGGTCTCTTTCTTGACCACAGAATCTCCTGTCCGTTCCCTAACTATTGAGTCTCCTTCCACTATTGCTCTGTCCGACTTTACCTTTTTCTGCTGAGCCAGAGCCACCCACAGTGCCACTGGCCTGGCCGCTGCTGCTGGGTCCCGATAGGTCATCCCTCCCAGCAGTATCCAAAGTGGCTTACTTTTTGCTGAGGGAAATTGACACACCTGCATTGACTGCTTACTCCCCTTACTTCAACTGGTGGTCACCCATCTATGTTTTGAAGCCTGCAGTCTGGGTGAGACCATATTTGTATAAGGATTTCAGCCTCCCAGGTGGTTCTGAGTACCTTGACCTTGTCAGCTGAAATAGGGGGTGCACTTCCTGCAGATATAGTCATCAGGAAGATTGTTAGGTACACTGAAATCCCACATCTCACAGGAAGAGCGTTCCAGTGCCTTAACCATCCAGCCCACACTGAGCTAAGGACTAAGGATTTACAGACAATGAAAATAAGCTTTCCTGTTCATGCCTGTGCCTGTGCCTTTTCTCTGAAACTTTTGAGTTTCACACTCACCTGGTCCACTTACTCAGACTCTTCTTGTCGAGCTTGTAATATCTTTGACTCCAGCTTCCCCCAGGTTCCACCATCACAACATTGTAATGCATTTAATATTTTCTCTCCTGCTCTCTGCATTCCACACAGCAAGGTTGAATGGTCTTAGCTAGGATACAATACACAAGAAAGAAAGATAGTCTTCATAATCAGAAGAGTATCTTACCTAAAATCTCCCATTTGGCCTAAGTCTGTTATCCACTTGTCAAACGAGCATGCATTTTTGTAAAGAAGTTAAATGACAGTGAAAGATGTGATTGATCAAAGCAGTCATTAAAAGTTAGCTTTATGTATGGATTATATTAACATTGTTTTTCATATCTTTCCTCAGGCTGACATCCGGGAACCAATTCTTCGTATAGCCCCTGTACCTCTTTATAACTCATTTTATGATGTGTACAGATTTGTCAGCAAATTGAATGAATCACTTAATTCCGTATCACGTGAACTCAAGGATGGAATGTAGTGTGGGATGTGCAAAGTTTCATTGTGTAAGGAGTACCCCCCGTGACAGAAAAGTGATCATTCTGCTTGTTCAGATTTCGGGACTGATAAACTAGAAGTCAGAAACCAGGTTATTTTTAATTAAGAACTGCTTGTTTCAAATGAATAATTTATAAGTTCAGCTCTACTAGAAATTTCATGGTATGGTCTCATGACAGAGATCATTGTTTAACAGCCAAGCAGACAACAAGTGTGCAATTGACCTATGAGCTTTGGTTAAGTGATTTCAGAGCGTTAATTCTAAACCATTCCAATTTAGTCAATTGCACTACTTCTGAAATATCAAATATTGTGAAAGAAATAGTGGCCGCAACGGTAGCAAATTACTGATTTGTGCATTTGCTTTACCAGTCCACTAGGCAGAAGAGAAACTAAAGGAAGATGTCTGTCATTGATGAATTTCATAATACATTCAGTATTCATTGTTGTGCAGCACAGAAATGTGCCCATTAGCCCACGTCCATGCCTTCCTTTTTGCCATTTTCACTTTATCCTACTTCCCTACATTAAATCTGTATAAGTCTATGCCTTGCCCTATTAAATGTCTGTCTAAATTTCTCTAAAACATAATGGTTATGCCTGATTCCATCACCTCCTGTAGTAGTGAGTTCCAGAGATCAACCAAGCAGTGTGTAAAATAAAAACAACAGGAATTCTGCAGATGCTGGAAATTCAAGCAACACACATAAAAGTTGCTGGTGAACGCAGTCCTGACGAAGGGTCTCGACCTGAAACGTCGACTGCACCTCTTCCTAGAGATGCTGCCTGGCCTGCTGCATTCACCAGCAACTTTTATGAGTGTGTAAAATAACTTCATTTTAAAGTGTTTGCCTCTCACCTACCCCTGTAGTTTTTGATGTCCCTAATCTGGGGAAAAAGGTTCTCTCAACATTGTCTATGCTTCTCTTATCGTGTCATCCCTCAGCCTTCTTCACTTGAAAGAAAAAAAACCCAGCTTATCCAGTTTCTCCCCATCACTGAAATTCTCCAGTCCAACAGATTCTGTGATGAAACACCCCTGCACTCTCTCCAGTGCAGCAGCATACTTTCTATTATCTGGAAGGATGTTTTGCATTGGACAGAATTCAGAGGAGTTTATGACTTGACCACAAATACAGGCAATATCCCAAGGGCAACCTAACCAGTGCTTTGTAAAGTCGTTACATAATTTCCCAGCATTTATATTTCATGCCCCAAACAATGAATGCAGGCATGTCATATGCGATCTTCACCATCCCATCTACCTGTGTTGCCACCTCCAAGGATATATGGCTGCTCACCCTTATGAGAACATGCTGGGTCTCATTAAGTCTCTTTAAACAATTGCCACACGTCATTTTACCCTGGCATGTCTGCTCCCAGTCTACTTTTGCATGGCCCTCACCAACACTGTTGAAATCAGCCTTGCCTCATTTCAAGATATTGAGTGTCAAACCTATGCCCTTTCATAACTAGCTTGAAGCTTGATATTCCAGAAGTGTTCCCAATAAACACTTCATTTCCTAAGGTAACTTGAAAACTATTGTGAGACAGAAATTACTCAAATCAAATCTTTAACTACAAAGTGTTGAGTACAATCAGAGATTCATAAAAATGATACATATGTAATGCAAAATAAACATGAAGGAAGTCATCATTTGTACACTCACCTGTTCCATTTTCTATAATTCCACTCAGCAAAAAGAGAATTTCTTTTGGTTAAACGAACTAAGTGTTAAAAGGAAACACTGCATTTTCAAAAGAGAGAAAAATTGAGCCATTGACAAGTTGATGTGATAATTTTCCTGAACATACTTAACAAATTCCTCACCATACAAGCCCTTAATGCTATGGCATTCCCCATCAATGTTTAGAAAGTTAAATCCCCTACTATTACAAACCTATTATTAGAATATGAAAGAAAACAGCACTGGACAGGCCATCTTGATGCTAATTTACACTGAATGTCTTCCTCCTGTGTATCATTCATCTCCTTCCATTCCCTTCATATACATGTGTATCTGAAAGCCTCTTAAACGATTACCAGACTGCATGCTTCTGTATAAAAAAAACTTGCCCCTCACATCACTTTTAAACTCCTCCCCCCCCCCCACCAATCAACTTAAAATTATGTCCTCTGGTGTTTGACATTTCTACCCTGGTGAAAAGATGTTGACTGTCGACACTATCTGTGCTTCACGTATCTGACAAGCCTCACCTCTGCTTCCAATACTCTAGGAAGAACAATCCAAGTTTTCCCACTCTTTCTTTACAGCTCTTAATCCAGGCAGCATCCTGGTAAACCTATTCTGCACCCTGTCCACAGTCTCTGCATTTTTTCCAAGAGTGGGGTGACCAAAACTGCGAGCAGTGCAGTCTGACTGAAGTTTTATATAACCTCAGCATGACTTTCTTACTCTTATAATCAACAATCCTACCAATTATTCTTACAGCTATCTGTGACATCCTTACATTATTTGCTCCTTTCTTCCTGCTGACTATTGAGGAGTCTATGTTACAACCCCATCAACATGATCACCCCCCTTCATGCATCACAGTTCCACCCATTCCAACTCATTGGATGATTCTCCAGGAGTTTCCTCCCTTACTAATGACACTTAGTGTTAACCATAAGCATATAAATTTGAGTTAAGTAAGTTGCAGTTAATCCTCAATAAATTTGCTTTTTTGTACTTATAGCTCAGTGAAAAATAATCGCATATTAAATTCAAGTTGATAACTTCTGTGTAGTTGGGATCATAGAATTTGAAGTTAATATGTGATTATTTTACATATATCAGAAGTCTGTGGAGCAGAAGCTAGTTTTCACCCAACTTCATAACAGCATCTAATATCCGAAGACTGCCCAGTACTCTCCATTTACATTTTGGGCAGTTTACTTTATTGGCGGTAACCATTGGAAAAGTAGAAGAGCTAGAAAAGATTAATGCAGGTTGACAGCAATATAGGGGAGCTGTGGATTTAGAATGAGTACCTTTACCAATGTGCCCGCCAGTGGTTTAGTGGCATCCGCACCGGACTTTGATACGAGTGGACTCAGGTTCGAATCCAGCCAGCTCCTCGTATGTTTTCCACCCCTGCTGGGTTTAGCTTTGAGCTAACAACTCCGCCACTTAAAAAACAACAGACAAATGCTGAAGGAACACCAAGGTTGTCGCCCGATGCAGCACAAGGCTGGAGAGGAACAACAATGATGACTTCTGTTGATTACATAGTAATATAAGCTTAAGAATATGGTATTTAATCAAGACTTTCAAACATTGTGGGGACCCTTTCTGAATTATTTTCAAAACCTTTGATTTGCTGTTAAAGCACAGATGATGACTAACAATCTTTTTTTTCTATTAATCAGCTTCAGTGTTGGTAGTGGGTTAGATTTTTTTAATATAAAATAATTATTATTTTTCAATGTTACGAACTAATTGATTTGTACGAATATAGGGTAAGGAGTCTTTATATGTGATTTATTTTAATGTATTGACATATGTATTTTTCCTGTACTCTGTATTCTTATATTTAAATTAATAAAAATATTAGAAAAAGAGAAGAGTATGGTATTTTCATTTAAGTAATTTCTATTTGGCATTCTATGAATCGTCTGAGGATCCAGGGGCTCAGGTTTTTTTTTAAAGTAGCTGCGGTGTCCATCTGAGTATCAAGCAAAACAACCAACTGATGTCTGCAGCCAGCTCTACTCTCTGCTAAAATATTTAATTGGGTGCTGTCTAAATGTAAATCTGAAATATTATTAGTGTATTTGTGAAATGGTTCATTGAATAAACACCAGCTTCAGATAGCTTTTAGAGATGCCTTATTATCATTTGGCCCTTTGCAGATTGGATGATTCGCCTGACATTGGTTCACTTTGATCTTCTGTCTGTCCAGAAAATTACCAAAACATAGATTAGTTTCTCCTCTAATGAATGGCTGTGTTGGATGAATTTTCTGTCGGTTTTCTAAACTAGAAGCAGACAGACTTTTACAAACTTTAATAAAAGGAGTATCAATCATGAATGGGTCACATTTGGTTGCAAAAGGCTTGACTTTTTAATGAACTTTTCCCTTCTAATGTTGTGTTCTTACGATCATTAACACAGAAACTATTGGGAAAACAGCAAATTGTTGCTGTTGCTGCATTTATAAATGATGATGCTCGGACCTTTAGAACATTACCAGTGTCACATCATGACTGCAGATGGGCACTGTATACTTCATAAGAACTTAATATCTGCAACAGCTGCTACTATTTGACACTGTTTGGTAAATACCCCTGAGAGTACTTCAAACTAGCTATAAAATACATTAATCCCAGTTGTAGGTTTTAAGTCTTTTCCTCAGTAGTGGTCTCTACGTTCTCAGTAAAATTCTAGACAATTTAATAAGGGCACTGTGGGAGACGCGAACATCAGGGGATCATTCTCCTTTGCAATAAATGTTGGGAAATTCTGGGCAGAGTGCTATCAATATTATAGGTGTAGTTCCTGGAAATTGTACTAATTTCCACATGCCACTGTCCTATCCAGAAATCAGAAGATAATCAAAGACATAAAACTATGTGAAATATCTTTCCAGCTCTTGTAAACACTAGCATTTCAGTAAGTATCCTTCAGTAATGTGATGACTGGCAAACAGAAAACTGCTACAGAATCAAGATTCAAGTTTATCTATCACGTGTACATCGAAACTTTAACAGTGAAATGTGTAATATGCGTTAACAACCAAGGGTGTGCTGGAGGCAGCATGGCATGTGTTAACACACTCTGGCACTGATATATCATGCCTACAATACTCATAGAACAACACAACAACTAAGCAACAGCAGAAAAACATGTCCTTGTTTCTCCCTGCCGCGTACATACAGTCCTGTGATCCCAAAACGGTCCATTTTAAAGCAGCATTTAAAATAGCTAGTTGCTATCAACTGAGAGAAAACTATTATTAATTAGACCTTGACAAGTTGAATTTCTAGTTTGGAATTTTGAAAGTCTTGTTATTTTCTATTAGTTTGTGTTGCAATTCCAACTTGATTGACCAAAATTATCTCTCAGCTCATTTATTGTAGCTTCTTAGTAAAAGCATTGTTTCAGAAATCTTTTTTAACAAGAAAATTGCCAGTTATGTTCTCTTCAACTTGAAGGGTCCTTGCCAGATATAAGATTATATGGGGTGAAGGAACATGCAGATAGAGAAAATTTGCCATTGCATGTAGACTCACTAATTGTGTTTTTCACCTTTTGTCTTTCCCTTGGAAAATAACCTCCTACATTCCTGCTCCAAGTGAGGGTTTCTCAGGACAACAATCCAAATTATTATTGTAGCAAAGTACTGTACAAAGGAAGTATGTATGAATAAGAAATATTTTACGGAGTACGATGAAATCCTGTTGTATTATTTTAACAAAAAATTCTGTATATGTTCTGTTTAATGCAATTCAACCATAAGCAAAGAAATTGTGCTGTTCTTTGTGACTAAATGTTTCCCCAATTATAGCATAGTTTTATTTTACCTGTTCAAAGTATTGTGTTTTCAGTGCAGAAATTTTTTTAAAAATTACCATCCTACCTGCTACTCAAATACAGTTTTGTATCTTGAGTTTCCTTTTTATGAGTAATTGTACAGAAACAAACATTCAGTTCCCATTTCCAGCATCGTTTCACAATATGAAGAGCATGGCAGCAAAATCAATACATGCAACTCAATCCTTTGAAGATCAGTTCAAAGTTCAAGGTAAATTTATTATCGAAGGATGTAAATGCCACCATGTATTACCTTGCAATTCATTCATTTTCTTGTGGGCATTTACAAGGAAGAAAAAGAAATTCAACAGAATTTCATGAAAAACAGTATTTAAATATGCAAAGACTGACAATGTACAAAAGAAGACAAGCTCTAAATAAAAATTTGAGAACATGATTTGTGAAAAGTCCTCGAATCATAAAGCACAACAGCACAGGGATAGGTCCTTTGGGCAAGCGAGTCTCTGCTGAACTGTTACTCTGCCAAGTCCCATGAAACCCCATGTGGACCATGCTCCCCCCCCCTTACCCCTCCCATCCATGTACCTCTCCAAAATTCCCTTAAATGTTGCAATTAACCCTATGTCCACTTCCGCTGTCAGCTCATTCCACACTCACACCACCCTCGGAGTGAAGAAGATCCCCCTCAGGTTCCCCTTAAATATTTCACCTTTCACCTTTATCCTATGATCTCTAGTTCTATTCTTGCCCCATTTCAGTGGGAAAGGCCTGCTTATATTTACCCTCATAAATCTGAATGCCTCTATCAAATCCTTCCCTATAACTCTGGTCCTCAAATCCCAGCAACATACTTGTAAATTTTCTGTCTATTCGGTTCTCTTATTAATAACTTTCCTGAAGGTAGGTGACCAGAATTGCCTATTTTTATTCTATAAATTAACTGCCCAGTGCCCTACCCTTCACTATGTAAGTCCTACCTTGTTTTTTATCCTCCCAAGTACAACACCTCATATTTATCGGAATTAAATTCCATCTCATTTTTCAACCCATTTTTTTCAGCAGAACCAAATCCTGCTGCAAGCTTTGATAGCCTTCGTCGCTACACCCTCAATTATGGTGTCACCCTTGAAACTTTTTTTTTATAGATCATAGAAGTGTCATCACTCCATTTGGGACTGCAGGTGCCAGATTCAAATTTTAGCAGTATGTCCAAGTCAAATGCACAGGTAGGGAAATCTGAAAAGGGCAATAAGCAATTGTCTGAGAATAGAATCATAGCTAATGTTCAAGTGAATACATTACCGTAGCTGCATGGGACAGGGGACCAGAAAAGACATACTGTGGAAGTACAGGGTATTTTAAAGGTACTGAAGGAGTACTTTGCATCCATCAGGCTTCCTTCCAGCATTCCTTGTGAGCAGTTTTTGGAAAGATTTAGAAAGAGCTGAGCTGCAGTAGGGCAGATATTTTGGAGTGAATGCTTTGGGAGTCACAGAGTGATACAGCATTGAAACAGGACCTCTTGCCCAAATGGTCCATGCCAACCCAGATTATCATCTAAACTAATCCCATATGACCACATTTGACTCACATTAAACCACCTTTCCTATCCATTACCCATCCAGTTTAAATGTTCTTGTACCTGCCTCAACCACTTCCTCTGGCATCTCATGACATATATGGACCGATCTCTGTTGAAGAATTTGCTCCTCAGGTTTCTATTAAATTTCTATTCTTTCAACCTAAATGTATATCCTCTATACTTTATTATCAATCATGGCATTTGTCCTTTCACCATTGTGATTTTATATACCTTTATGCTATCACCCATCGTTCTCCACTCCAATGAATAAAGACCTAACCTGCTTAACATCTCTCCATAACTCATTCTCTTGAGACCTGATAACATCCTCATAAATCTCCTCTGCACCTTTTTTAGCTTCATGTCACCTTTCTTATAGCAGGGTGACTAAAGCTGAAAGCAATATTTCAAATTTGACCCTACCAACATCTTGTACAGCTGCAGCATAACATCCCATCAATAACTGATGAAGGTTAGCACACCAGAGGCCTTCTCTTCCTTCTACCTGTGTTTGCCACTTTCAGGGAACCATGTACTTGAACACCTAAACCTCTCTATTCTACAATGCCCAGCCATTCATTATGGAAGCAGTGCTGTGGTTTGTCTTCTCAAAATGCAAAAGCTGAAATATGAGGAGTATGTAGTGAAGCATTTCATCAAAAGTATTCAATGAGGCTGCGCATGAGAAGATAAGGTTAGAGCTTTTACTTTCGTCTATAATCTAGTGGTTTAGAGTTGGCTGTCAGGGTAGATAACTTTGTATCTTTCTTAGTCAATTTGAGGTAGCGGAAGACTGGAATGCTGCTAATGCGCTTTTTTAAAATTTCACTAGGGCTGCATTGACAAACCAGGGAACTACAGGCTATTGAGTATAACATAAATTACTTGATGGGATTCTGAGTAATAGGATTTATCTGTGTTTGGAGGGCAAAGACTGATTAGAGACAGTGGGCATGGTTTTGTGCCTGAGAAATCGTGTTTCAAAAATTTGATTAAAGGAATAAACAAAAATACTGATGAGGCCAAGGTGGCACATGTTGTCCACATGAACTTTAGTGGTAGGTTGCTATGAGAGGTAAAATCATACGGAATTGCCATCAGAATCAGGTTTAATATCACCGGCATATATTGTGAAATTAGTTAATATTACGGCAGCAGTACATGCAATACATAATAGAGAAAAAGCCATGAATTACAGTAACACACACAGAAAAAGTGCCCTGTCAGAAGAAGTGGGATCTCCTAGTGGCCACCCATTTTAATTCCACTTTCCATTCCCATTCCGATATGTCAATCCACGGCCTCCTCTACTGTCACTATGAGCCCACACTCACGATGGAGGAACAACACCTTATAATCCACCTGGGTAGCCTCCAACCTGATGGCATGAACATCGATTTCTTAAACTTCCGGTAATGTCCCTCTTCCTTCACTATTCCACATCCTGTTTTCCATCTCTCACCTTATCTTCTTGCCTGCCCATCATCTTCCTCTGGTATTCCTCCCTTCCCCACCACCTTTCTTTCTTCCATGGGCTTCTGTCCTCGCCAATCAGACTCCCTCTTCTAAAGCCCTGTATCTCTTTCACCAATCAACTTCCCAGCTCTTTATTTCATCCCTCCCACTCCCAGTTTCACCTATCATCTTGTGTTTCCCCCGTCCCCAACTTTTTAAATCTATTTCTCATCTTTTTTGTCTCCAGTTCTGCTGAAGGGTCTTGGCCCAAAGTGTTGACTGTACCTTTTTCCATAAATACTACCTGGCCTGCTGAGTTCCTCCAGTATTTTGTGTGTGTGTTGCTCAGATTTCCAGCATCTGCAGATATTCTTTTGTTTGTGATGAATTACAGTAAGTACATATATGTTAAATAGTTAAATCAGTAGTGCAAAACTAAAAATAACAACATGTCCAGGGTTTCGATATCCATTCAGAAATTGAATGGCTGAAGAGAAGAAGCTGTTCCTAAATCATTGAGTGTGTGCCTTCAGGCTTCTGTACCTCCTTCCTGATGGTAACAATGAGAAGAGGACATGTCCTGGGTGATGGGGCCCTTAATGATAGTTGCTACCCTTTTGAGGCATCACTCTTTGAAGATGTCCTGGATACTATGGAGGCTAGTGTCCATGATGGAGTTAATTAAGTTCACTAGTTTCTACAAGCTCTTTTGGTCCTGTGCAGTACCCCCTCACCCCCCATCCCCCCCCCACCAGTAATGCAGCAGGTTAAAATGTTCTCCACCATACATCTACATGGAGTAATGTGACAGGAAAGCAGCATCCATCATAAACGACCCCTACCACCCAGATTATGCTCTCTTCTCACTGCTTCCATCAGGGAGAAGGCACAGGAGCTCAAGACTCTCACCACCAGCTTCAGAAACAGTTACTACTCCTCAACCATCAGGCTCTTGAAACAGACGGGATAATGTTATTCAACTTCACTTGCCTCAGCACTGAACTATTCTTAATGCCTATGGACTCACTTTCAAGGGCTCTTCATCCCATGAGCTCAAAATTTATTACATCTTTATTATTATTTCTTTTTTTCTTTCTTTTTGTATTTGCAGTTTGGTGTCTTTTGCACACTGATTATTGGTGCAGTCTTTCATTGATTCTATTATGGTTATCAGATTTATTGAGTATGCCCATAAGAAAATGAATCTCTCGGTTATATATGGTGACACATACAGTATGTACTTTGGTAATAAATTTACTTTGAACTGTTATCGTGTGCAGTTCTAGTTGCAAGAATGTAACTAAGTTGGAGAAGGTGCAGAATATGTTCACAGGAGTAGGGAGCTTGAGTTATAAGGAGAGTTTGAAGAAGTTAATTTATTTTCCCTGAAGTTAATGAGGCTAAGAGATTACTTTATTGAGCTATATAAATCTATGAGGGGCATGCATAGAATAGATAATCAGTCTCCTCCCCACCACCCCCCAGAATAAGGGAGACTAAAACTGAGAGTGCTTGGGTTTAAGATGAGAGGGGAAAAATATAAAGGAGAAGCAAGGGAGTGAACTGCCAGCGAAAAGTGGTACAGCAGGTACCACTGCAATGCTTAAAAGATATTTGGACAGCTACTGTGCATGGATAGGCAAGGTACTCACCTTGGTTGGCATGGATAAGCTGATCATATACCTCTGTGACACAATGACACATCATCAAAAAGATGTCACCATTATGGTAAAAGAGGCTGAAGGGAATTAGATCACAAGATAATTAAATCAGAGGTGGCTTATTAGATTGATACCTGGAATACATGGAGCTTAGAAAAATAGAGGGCTATGAGTAACCCTAGGTAATTTCTAAGGTAGAGACATGTGAGGCACAGCTTTGTGGGCTGAAGGGCATGTATTGTGCTGTGGGTTTTCTATGTTTCTATGAAAAGTGGAGTTTGGAAGTGAATGGGACTTAATTGGAATGAATATGGTTCTGAAGTGCTTTAGCAGGTAGATATGGAAGGGATGCTTTCACTTGTGCGAGACTCTGAGAACGAAATGTTCACTGCTTAAGTAAAGGCTGTCAGCCATTTAAGATAAGTTTTTTTTCTTTCAGAGAGTTTTCAATTGTTAAAACTTTCTTCCTCAAAGTGTGGTGGAAGCAACATCGGAGTATCTTTAAGATAGAGCTGGATAGGGTTTTGATAATCAAGGGATAAGAAAACTACTGCCAGTATTGAATTGAATTAATTTTATTTCTTATATCCTTCACATACATGAGGAGTAAAAATCTTTACATCTCTGTCTAAATGTGCAATGTGCAATTTATAGCAATTTGTTATAAATAGTTTGTATTTCAGGACAGTCAATATAGCATAGAGATACAATTGTATCAGCATGAATTAATTAGTCTGATGGCCTGGTGGAAGAAGCTGTCCTGGAGCCTGTTGGTCCTGGCTTTTTATGCTGTGGAACCCTTTCCCAGATGGTAACAGTTGGAACAGTTTGTGATCGGAGTGACTCAGGTCCCCAATGATCCTTTGGGCCCTTTTTAAATACCTGACTCTGTAAATGTCCTGAATCATGGGAAGTTCACAACTACAGATGCGCTGGGCTGTCTGCACCACTCTCTGCAGAGTCCTGCAATTGGGGGAAGTACAGTTCCCATACCAGGGAGTGATGCAGCCAGTCAGGATGCTTTCAATTGTGCCCCTGTAGAAAGTTCTTAGGTTTTGGGGAATCATACCAAACCTCTTCAGCCATCTGAGGTGAAAGAGGTGCTCTTGTGCTTTCTTCATCACACAGCCAGTATGTACAGACCATGTGAAAACCTCGGTGATGTGTATGCTGAGGAACTTAAAGCTGTTCACCCTCTCAACCCCAGATCCATTGATATCTATGAGGGTTAGCCTGTCTCCATTCCTCCTGTAGTCCACAACCAGCTCCTTTGTTTTTGCAACATTGAGGGAGAGGTTATTTTCTTGACACTACTGTGTCAGGGTAATGACTTCTTCTCTGTTGGCTGCCTCATTATTATTTGAGATAAGGCCAATCAATGTAATATTGTCAGCAAATTTAGTTAGCA
Source organism: Mobula hypostoma (assembly GCF_963921235.1). NCBI lineage: Eukaryota > Metazoa > Chordata > Chondrichthyes > Myliobatiformes > Myliobatidae > Mobula > Mobula hypostoma. The sequence goes on along the minus strand of NC_086101.1, from coordinate 84,999,374 downwards.
GACTGAACCCACGGGTGGTGACACAATCATGGATATACAGAGTAAAGGAGGGGCTTAGGACACAACCTTGAGGGGCACCTGTGTTGAGGGTCAGAGGGGCAGAGGTGAGGGAGCCCACTCTTACTACCTGGCGGCGATCTGATAGGAAGTCCAGGCTCCAGCAGCACAAAGCAGGGTGAAGGCCGAGGTCTCTGAGCTTCTTGTCAAGCCTGGAGGGAATTATGGTGTTGATTGCTGAAATGTAGTTCAAGAGCAGCATTCTCACATCAGCATCCTCACATAAGGATGGTGTGTAGAGCTGTGGCTATTGTGTCATCTGTCAATTGGTTGTGTTGGTAGATGAATTATGGGTGGTTGCATGCTGCAGATGTAGTCCTTGACCAGCCTCTCAGAGTATTTACTCATTATTGAGGTGAGTGCGACAGGATGCTAGTTGTTCAGACATGTTACCTTGGTCTTTTTAGGTACAGGGACAAAGCAGGAGGGCACTCTACACTGGGAGAGGGAGAGATTAAAAATGTCTGGAAACACACCTGCCAGTTGTGCCACATATATCCTGAGTACCCGCCCTGGGATGCCAGCTGTTCCCGCAGCCTTGTGATTGTCCACTTGATGAAAACACTTGCGTACTTTAGCCTCAGAGATGACCACGGGTCACTTCAGCAGCTCTCCTTGGGGGCTCAGTGTGGGCAACATGGAACTGAGTGTAAAAGACATTTAGCTTATCAGGGAGAGAGGCAACGATGTTGACTGCACCATTGCGCTTAGTTTTGAAGTCAGTGATGGTTTGCATACCTTGCCATAAGTTGCGTGTGTTGTTGGCGGAGAGTTGTGTCTGGATCTTGTCAAGACCGAGAAGGCAAAATTTGAGGCTACAGTCAGATCAGTCACCATTTTATTAATCATGAAACAGATTTGAGAGGCTAACTGACCTTTTCATGATCCAAATCTGTATATCTATATGCTCATATAAGTATAAGTAAACACTTGTAGTGTGGGCAGGACTGAAAATAAATCATATTTTGAATAGTCAATCATTTTAGAAGGGCAATACTTTTGATCATAGGTGAAGTAAGGACAAAAACTTAAAAGGCCTTGTCTAAAGCTTTTGAAACCATTGTGCCAGAGGACCATAGCACTCTAGCTATGGTGCTCTGATCAACATGGCTGAATAGGTAAAGCCACAAGTTGCAGGCTAATCAACCTAACATCAGAAAGTGAAAACTTTTAAAGTCATTATTGTTGGCATTTGGTGAAGTATGGGATAATGATTGAAAGTCAGCTTGGATTTGCTCAAATCAAACCATCTTGATTGAACTCTTTGATGAAGTAAGAGAGAAGCTGGCTCAAGATAGTGGAGTTATGAATATGGGCTTACATAAATGTATAATAAAGTACCATCTATCAGCAAGATTGAAGACTGTGGGATTTAGGGGACTGTGCCCGCATGAATACATAAATTTGCTGTAAACAGAAAGCAGAATGTATGATTATTTTCCATAATATAAGGATTGTACTGTAGTGACCTCTCGGGTTTAGTATTGGCATCACTGTTTTTTTGATGTTTGTTAGTAACTTGGATCTTAGTATATAAGGGAATAAGAAAAAAATCAGAAATATAATGAACAGCAGAAAGAGTAAATGGTGAGTTTGGAAATGAATGCCAAGTGGTTTATGGATTGGACTCTGCAGTTCATGTTATATGTGTTTCTGGTTTCTGGTTTCTGGTTACTCCTTTTTTATTGCTATTTTGTACAATTTTAATCAGAGTGGACTGGCTCTATGGCAAGTAGTCAAAGTGCTAAAATAAAGTAAACATCCCTGGACTGCTTTTATGACTCTGTGGTTTGATGTTTTATATTCTGTGACTTCCTGGATTTTCTGAATCCAGAAATCCAGAAGAGTTAGAGATGTGCCATGTGAAGGGTGGAAAATGACAGTCAAGGTAAGGACATTTTTGAGTTCCACACAAATCAGAATACAGCATCAAGTCAATTGTCGAAAGATCAGAAAATAAAATAGTTCAAGGGTGTGACTGAATAGATTGGAAACAAGGAGTCTTCAACATACCCTACAAAGAGGCAGGCGTAAATTGGTTCCATGTGAGTTGCCATAGTTTCACCTTTGATGTGCTGGAAGTGGGTGGAACTGAACTGTGAAAATGAGCAGAATCAGATGATTCAGGAAGAATGAATGAGCTTCATTTGAAATATAAAGTGGGGGCCTTCAGACCATTTGAGTGTGGGATAGAAATCAAGGGGGATTGTATGTCCATGATGAAGATGAACCAATAGGGACCAAAATACTGCAACCTGTCAGACCAGCCATTTGATCAGGGATTTCCAACCTGAGGTCCATGATCCCTTGCTGAATGATAAGGCTCGATGGCATTGAAAAGGTTGGGAACCCTGTGTTAGAGGATTAACAGATGTAAAGTGGAAGGGGTTGCAAGGGAGAAAGGATGGAGAAGTACTGTGGGGTAAGAGCAGGCCATAACAGTGTGTCTGCCTGGACGGTCGCACCTGTAGATCTTCAGGAGTAAGTGGAAGTGGGCTTTGTGTGTTTCTAGCAGTGCGAGGCTCATAGCTGCAGTAGAAAGATTACCCATGAAAGTTAGGTTAGTGAATGTCTGGAAGACATTGGCCTCATATTCAGTGGTACTTTGTGGGGAGCAAAAAGCCAATGACTGTGAGGTAATACTTGACCGTTGTCAGATAGATGCCATCTTGAGAAACCCATAATAGCAACATCCTGGTCAGTTGATTTAATGACTATGCTTGGATTGGAATCATATTGAGCAGGTCAATGCAAATTCAAAATGAATGGGTTAGAATGAGGAAGGGGGAAGGAAAATTTGAGATGGTTATATCAATTACTTGTTAATATTCACATTATCAATGAAGCCAATATTCTTGCTGTTTGCCTCACTCAAGATCATATCAATACATGGTTGAATGTAGCAAGAGGTGTCAACATTGCTGAATACTTGTGTTACGGATATAGGTTTTCCACCAGCCAAAGCAGGATGTTCAAGTAGGTCTACATTGGGATCTCCAAAATAGACTTGAAATATCCTTGCTACACAAACATCAGTTAATATCCAAGCTACCCCTTCAGTCTGTGCTCCATCTTCAAGGTATTTCCGAAACCAACCACTAATTCCCTCGCCAAGTTTGGCTCCACTTTAGTTACCTGGTCCACATTTAAAATCCTACTGTCCAAACGTGAACAAAGAACTAACTTCCAGAACTGAATAAAAGAGCTGAAATTAGACATCCAGGCATAATTGTGCAGGTGATGCAACAGTGCAACTGAGGGAACAAAGAAAAGAAATGTCAATCATCTTGGTACAGGCCTTCCTCGGGAAGTTTCTTTTGCTAACCATCACAGCGGTGACTTTGGTCCTTACAGTATAAAGCCAGAAATGATTCATGAATAATATATGATTATTTTAATATGCACTTCCTGAGCTCATGAAGTAGTCTTTTCTGTCTGTTGGTGTGTCACCATTGATCAGAAGCTAAAATAGACCAGCCATGGAGATACTGTGGACATTACAGACCCAACAGGTCACTTGGCTGGATAAGTGTGGTAACAATAACATTCATGAAGTTCAGCAACATCAGTGGCTGTGCTGATTTTCATCCAGTCTTCCAACTAAAATTTTGCTTCCTTCACTGCTAGTGAAGTGTGTCTATAAAGTGCATCATCTGTAAGATGCACTTGAAAACATTTTTTTAACAATAGAACCTTAACAAACAGCAATAGCTTTTTAGAAATGCAGAGGCAACAAGTTCATGGGAGCACAATTACCTGATAGTTCCCCTCCAAACCAATCACCATCTTGACCCAGAGATACTGTATTTTGCCATTCTTTCTGCTTCCCTACATCATAATTCCCCAGCAACAGCACTGTAAGAATACTTTCACCAGTTGGGTTGGTAAAAAGTTGTCTCCTCTATCTTTTCAAGGACATTACCTATAGATCGTTAAGTAAATAATATAGACTGGCTGGTGAGATAGATGACTATTAACATAAAAGAACTAAATTGATTCACTTAAGTGGGAAAAATGGCACTTTTTATGAATAACTCAATCTAAAAAATATGAATGTATGGGACAAGTTGAGCAGGGTGTAAAAATGCATAGACAGCACTCTATCTCTCAAAGGGTGATGAGTCTTTGGAGATACCTTCTTCAAAGTGCAGTGGATGCAGACCTTTCCATATTTTTTTAAGGCAGAGTTAGATAAGTTCTTGATAAGCTAAGTAGTAGAAGTTTTCCAGAGTCAGCAGGTATTTGAAGCTGAAGTTACAATAGATCTGATATCGTATGGAATTATGCAGAAGTCGAAAGGGGCCAAGTGACTTCTTCTGCTCATACTGAAGGGAATAAGTAATTGAATAGCTCTTTAAAAGAGCAGGCACAAACACACACTGGTTTCAATGATTTTATGATTTCTATGATTTCATGAAAACTATTTTTATATTCTAATAGCTTTATAAATCACCTTCTTGCTGTTTCCTTTACCTCTCCCCTCATATTGAGTCCACTATCCATTTCAACTTGCCACATTTGAAGTGATGTCCTCAGGGTAATTTAACACTAAACTGGCAGTCATTATGCTGAAATATATCTGAATATTTATGTATCCATCTGGCAGTTGGCTGAAAGGAATTACATTTTACACCATTAATTCCATCTGCACCAACAGTGCTGGTAATGAACTCCTAGCCAATTTGTTTGGCATCAGAAATGTAATACTTCTACATTTCCAATTCTTATTTGAATGCCTTGTCTCCCTTTTACTGTTCAGTGGTTCTGTGCCTGGTGTGTTGGCTAGCTTTTTGTTCCCTTGTCCAAATGATCTTGTTCATATTTGTCTGTCAGTAAAGTGTTGTTTGTCTGCTTCAGGCTCCCTTCCATCTCACCCAGTATGCATGGGCTTTTGCAGGTTAGTGAGCAGTGCCCTTGCTTACCACAGTCCAATGAACACACAGGAAAGGGCAGGGATTCAAACTGTGGTCTTTGGGGCTCACAATCTTTCCATATTCAGATGAGCAAGGGAGTCTGGAATTTCAATATTTAACCAATCATAGCTTTTTACAATGAAATACAAAGCTAAATTAAATCTAAATGCCACTGACAAAATAGCTCTGTGGGCTACTTAATGAGAAATCTGGATCTGAGGACTCAAAGTAATCAAGTGGGCGACAATCATACCAATAGCCAAGAAGAGCAGGATGAGCTGCATTAACAACTATGGTCCAGTAACACTGACATCTATGGGGATGAAGAGAAGTTGGTTATGGTTAGAATCAACTCCTGCCTAAGCAAGGAGCCGGACGTACTGCAATTTGCCCAGCGCCTCAATAGCTCTACAGTGGAGGTGATCTCACTGGCTCTTCACGAGGCCTTAGATCACTTGTCAGGCTGCTGTTTATTGACTAAAGCTCAGTGTTTAACACAGCTATTCCTACAGTTCTGATCAAAAAAGCTCCAAAACCTGGGCCTCTGTATCTCCCTCTGCAACTGGATACTTGACTTCCTCAACAGAAGAAGTCTCTGCAGATTGGAAGTAATATCTCCACCTCACTGATAGTCAACATTGGCACACCTCAAGCATGTGTGATTAGCCCATTACTTTCCTCTCTACAGCCATGACTGTGTGGCTAGGCATAGCTCAAATGCCATCCAAAAATTTGCTGATGACACAACTATTGTTGGCAGTATTTCAGATGGGTACAGGAATGAGATAGATCAGCTGGTTGAATGGTGTTGCAGCAACAACGTAGCACTCAACATCAGTAAGGACAAAGAACTGATTGTGGACTTCAGAAAGGGGAAGATGATGGAACACACACCAGTCCTCATCAAGACATCAGAAGTGGGGAGGGTGAGCAGTTTCAAGTTCCTAGATGTCAACATCTCTGAGGGTCTATCCTGGGACCAACATATCGATGCACCTAGGACATCTTCAAGGAGCGATGCCTCAAAAAGGATATGCCCTCTTCTCAGTACAACCATTAATGAAGAGATATGAGAATCTGAAAGCAGCCATTCAAAGGCTCAGGAATAGTTTCTTCCCCTATGCTGTCAGATTTCTGAATGGATGTTGACCCCCTGAACGCAACCTCACAACTTTTATTTTCTCTTTTTGCACTATTTATTTAATTTAACTTTTTATATATATAATGTAAATTACAGTTTATATTATTAAGTATTGTGATGTACTGCTGCCACATAGCAACAAATTTTATGACATAAGCCATTGATACTAAACTTGATTCTGATTCTATTAATAAGTTTTTCAATATAATTTTGCAGTGGTTCCTTATGAAATTGATCAGACAATTTATAAAATGTAATGCTTTAGTTGAAATAGTTAACCTCCCTCTAAAAGAGAAAGAATACCTGTAGAAATGACCATAAAATCCATTTTTTAAGATGTCGTCAAAAAATTAATATCGAAGTTTTTATATACACAAAATGTTTCATAGAAACACAAAAGCACAAATAAATGAAAAATATATTTTTCACTCATTGAAATTATTTCTATTTTTGCATTAATCTTGATAGACATTGTACATTAAACACTTTTGACACATATCCCAAAAGCGATCTTTCTTGATTTTGTGCAACGTTTTGGAGCAGGTGCATTTCAATGACTTAGATAATAAAACATGTTGTTTTTATTGGTTACAGCAGATGCCAGGGACAAATGAATTTTCTTCAGGGGAGAATTAGTTGTTTTGTTGGAAACTTGAGATCAATTTCACCCCAGGAAGTACAGAGGGAAAATTTCAGAGTTAACCACTGACTATAATTATTTGTAGCCTAATAATATAAGTAGCAAACCATTCATTACAGAGGTGATGATAGGACTTATGTAACCTTGTGAAAAATATAGACACATTTCTATGTCAGCAGGAGGTTAAACTAAATACATGTACTTAAAAATCAATAAAATCATTAATTAAAAAGCAACTTTTGATCAATAAGCTACCTGGCTGATCAATGCATCTACCCATAAACCTACCCATCACTGCTACATACACATCAGCCACTCCTCTCCACAGACACTCAGCACACTTCCTTCCCCCATGCACTGTCACTTTACACTTACACTGCACACCACAGACCAACATTCCACAGTCACTATCCCATTGTGTTTTCATATGCCCTGCTACTTCTTAGAAGAGTCCCTCTTGCCAAGCATCACTTTGTCACTTTACCTTTTCCTGTCAGACACCTTATGTACAAAAACTATTGCACCTAGCATAAATTTATGTATATACAATCAGTCTAGGTACTGTACATAAGCTAATCTTATGTATTTATAGGCAGACTCAAACAATTGCTTGTACGTTGTGATTTTTAGCATTGTTTTTATATATTTATTTTTATTTGTTTTTTAATGTTTTTATTCTGTTATTTATTCTTATGGCTTTTTTATATATGCTGCATTTGATCCAAAGTAACAAGCATTTTGTTCTCCTTTACACTTGTGTACTGAAAAGAAGTTATTTATTTTTTAATGTGATACAGCACAGAGTAGGCTCTTTCAGCCCTTTGATCCGGGACAACATACAATGACCAATTAACCTACCAACCGGTACGTCTTTGGAACGTAGGAGCAAACTGGAGCACCTGGAGGAAACCCGATGATTGTCGTGATTGATAATAAACTATCAGGAATCTTGAATCTTGATCTTGAAAATGTCTGTAGTTACAATGGGTTACTTTACTTCAATAAGTTTTTGAGTTAACAAATTTCACGTCACATGCTGGTGATAATAAACCTAATACTGATTCTGAAAGAGGGGACAATTTCATTTTAATTATACATTCACAGTAAGATACATGTTAGTTAGAAAAAGAAAAAAAATAGAATTTCTTAGTACCTGCTCATCATGGTTGAACCAAGCTAACCCCACATTGAAATGACATGTACTGTTAAAACAAGTGAGGAAGTACCATTGAATAAGCAACATCTTTTATGGCAATATGTGAAAACGACAGATCTAGACTGTCAAAAATCACAGTGAATCTGATACGTTCTCCTCTCTTTCTTATTCATTCCCAAATGTATATTTCACAGAGCCTCGGCTCTCTCAATGCATTCTAGAACATCAGCATTTTGGTTGATTGCCTGAATTTCAACCTGTCTCTCCTAACACAGCTGTCTGTTCTGTCACACATCCTGGTAATATAGCTGCACTCTTCCTACGGGTATTGCTGCACAACATAGACAGAAAGTACATAGATGAGCATTTGAAGTGACATCTACATGACCAGAAACAAGCAAGTGGGATGTTCTTCTTCTTCTGCCACAAACATAATGAATCAAGTAGTTCCTTACAGCCTTATACATGTCTATAATTTTAAAACTTCTATCCAATATATATTCACAGTAAGGATATTTCAGTTGTGAAAACTGATTTCTCTCAAGATAAATATTATTGTCATTGTGATTTGTGACATAATATGGCAATATTTATACTGGAATTGCCCAAGCATTTTTGCAGCCAAATGTTCCACAGAGCTAATTTAACTCTACTGAAATATAAAATTTACTGTTATTTATATTTCCAGGAAATTCAGAACCATTAGTTATATTTTTAATGCTTTATATTATACATTGTTAGATCTGGGTTAATCTCAAGATTTTTTTGTCATTTTAGAATGCACATCATATTGTTGAATGCTACAGCTTTCCAGTTGGCTTTGCAGTCCTGTACTGATGATTTTCACCAAATGTTTTTATCTAATACCAGGCTTATTCTCTGTTTCCTTTTTTAAAGGTTTCTCCCATTCCTTCTTGTAAGTCACTGCTTCAGTGTTGGTTGGTGGCAGAATCTTTTTCATTCCAATTATCATCAACATAAATAAATCCTTGCTATTTTTTCCTTTTGATTACACATAAAAAGAGGAGCATAATCACTGATGAATAGCCTGTTTCAGCATTCATTGAAGTTCTAGTTGTTTTGTTATTCGTGTGTGATAATTTCATTCAACTTCACTTGCCCCATCACTGAAATGTTTCCACAACCAATGGACTCACTTTCAAGGACTTTTCATCTCATATTCTTGAAATTTATTGCTAATTTAGATATTATTATTTCTTCTTTTTGTATTTCAACAGTTTGCTGTCTTCTGCACTCTGGCTGAATGCCCTAAGTAGAGGTCTTCCATTGATTCTGTTATAGTTATTATTCTGTAGATTTATTGAATGGAAAATTCTACATAAAGTAGTGGATCGACCCAATACATCATGGATGAAGCCCTCCCAACCACTGAGCACATCTACAGTGCATAAAATTCTGTTGTAGGAAAGCAGCGATCCTTATCAGCGATCTCCACCATCCAGGCCATGCTCTCTTCTCACTTCAGCCATCAGGTAGAAAGTACAAGAGCCTCAGGACTCACACCACCAGGTTCAAGAACAATTGCTATCCCTCAAGCATCAGGCACTTGAATAAAAGGGGATAACTACACTCAACTTGCTCCATCTTTGATATTTTCTGCAACTGATGATCTCACTAACAAGGACTCTTTATCTCATGCTCTCGTTATTTATTGGTATTTATTTATATTTGCATTTGCATAGCTTGTTGTCTTCTGTACTCCGCTGGTACCCACTACCCTCCTGTGAAACATGGACTGTGTATCCAAGGCATGCAAGACAGTTCAACCATTTCCACATGACTTGTCTTCGCAGAATATTAGGCATCAGATGGCAAAACAAAGAACCAGACACTGAAGTTCTCTCTAGAGTAAGTCTATCATCAGTCCACACACTGCTGATGAGAGCACAGACCCGGTGGGCAGGTCATGTCATCCGCATGCCAGATGAGCGCATACCCAAGCAGCTCCTTTTTGGGGAACTCTCTGCTGGAAGACGCTTGCACAGAGGGCAGAAGAAACGTTACGAAGACACACTAAAGGCCTCCCTGAAGTCGCTTGACATAGACACGACCTCTTGGGAAACGCTGGCACAAAACCGCCCTACCTGGCGCGGCCTCATCCACAAGGGCTGTCAAGCTTATGAAGCAAGGCGCATTGCAGAAGCACAACATAAGCGCGAGCTGCGCAAGACCAGAGCCACCAGCACAACAACTGCAGTGCCTACACATGTCTGCCCAACATGTGCCAGGACATTCCGTGCTCGAATTGGCCTGACCAGTCATCTTCGGACACACCGCATCCAGTCTCAAAGTGACTAATGGTGTCGAGATCTTCATCGATGACAATGGACGAACCACTCTGGTTGATCTTTAATTGATCCTGTATTAGTTACTATTCTATAGATTTATAGAGTATGCCCACAAGAAGATGAATCTCAGGGTTGAATATAGTGGCATATACGTCCTTTGATAATAAAACTTACTTTGAATTTTGAACTTTAAACTTAGAAAAAGTGCAGGAATCTTTACATAATGTGTGTGGATATTTCCCAAGAGCCTACCATGCAGAAAATCGAGAACAGAGAAGAGCATATCAAGGCTGAGAGCATCCTTTGAAAAGAACACAGTAGAGAATTCCTCAAGTGTGATTCTATCCTTAGCAAATTCTCTAGATAAACTATAATACATCTCTGCCATGATTCCTTATTGACAAGAAGACAAAAAGACCAAATGTAAATTCATAAGCAACACCTTGGGTTGAGTCTGTCGTCTTGTTAAATCCTAGAGTATGGTCACAAATTTCTACAGTAAATATGAGTACAAGGATCCTTGTTAACTCCTTACTGCTAGACAATGAGCAGGGTTTTTATCCTACAAACCCTTAGTAAGAAAATGAAGTGTTTGCAAGATGAAGACTCTAAAGTGTTTGCACCTCAGAAAAGGTGATTGAGGGAAGATTTGATGGATGTATACAAAACTATGAGGAGTACAGATAGGGTAAATGAAAGCTGGCTGTTTTCCACTGAAGTTGGGTGAGATTAGAACTAGTGGTCATGGGTTAAGGCTGGAAATGAAATATTTAAGGGGAACATGAGGAGGATCGTCTTCACTCTGAGGGTAGTGAGAATGTGGAATGAGCTGCCAGTGGAATTGGTGAATGTTAGTTAGATTTCAGCATTTAACTGAAGTTTGGATAACTACATGGATGAGAGGGGTATGGTGGGCTATGGTCCTGGTGCAGGTTGATAGGAGTAGGCAGAATAATAGTTCAGTATGGACTAGATGGCCCAAATATATTGTTCCTGTTTTGTCATGCACTATGACTCCAAAAGCACAGTGCAGCATCAGTCAGAACTTCTGGTCTTTTTTGACTCCAAGAATTGAGAGAGCTTGTGGAGCATCCTTCTCACATTGGGTCAACTGCAGAAATTTATATCACCATTTTATTACAGCATTGTGGTGGCACCAAGGATAAAGGGTCGGCAACAGGCTCCTTTCTAGTACAGCCTGGTGTCAGAACAGGCTGTATAATCATACTAATACTTCTACAAACTTCCTCATCAAACTGTTGCATTCCACTTCCAACAAGCATCTTACTAGAGTGGTGTTTATTTAAAATACTAAACTGCTTCCACTCCTAAACCAAAGTTACTCTAAACTCATCTGCAAAGTGGAACTTGCAGGTGACACCTGCCTATGCACAGGTACAGAGGTAAAGCTCCAAGTTATTATTCTTCACTCCTCCTCAGACCACGGATCATCTTCTGGTGCCTTCCTCATCCCTCCCCCTCTCCTACTTCTCTTTTCACTCTTCACTCTTAGTATCTGCTTATCTTCTCTCTTCACTCTCACTCCTGAAGCAGGGTATCCACCAAGAATACCAGTAATTCAAACAAGAGAAAATCTGCAGTTTCTGGAAAACAAAGCAACACACATACAAAATGCCGGAGGAACTCAGCAGGCCAGACAGTGTCTATGGAAAAGATTAAGCAGTCAACATTTCAGGCCGAGCTCCTTCAACAGGGCATTGTAATACCAGTAACTCCTTCCACTACTATTATTCCACCGCTGCACCCTACTGATGACGCATAACCTACTGACTTCTTTCAGAAGTTTACTTTTTGCTCCAGATTCTGACATCCTCAGTCTCTGCTGTCTGGGCAGAACTGAGCTAACAACAGTGCCCTCATCCAGGCTGACATTCCCAGCACTGAGAACTTAATCCCACTCACTTTAGCATAATAGGGTCAGACCATGTTATTCACATGTCTAACACAAGTCTTCAGAAACGAAGTTCTATCTTGATCTAGTGGATGCAGAAAAGATTTAATGATGTTCTCAAAACCTCCTTGAAGAAAGTGCAATATCAAACCAACTAGTGGGAATTCCTGCTCCATGGTTGCTCACAATAGGAAAGGAACATTTAGGAATTTCCATTTGTTGGGAACAGACAGGAAGCTCAGAATAAATGGCAAAAAGAACACACAATTCTCAAACTAACCACACATTCCATCAGGCACCAATGACCTCACCAATGGCAGACTATATTGGATGTATATTAGCCTCATCAGCCACCCTTAGATCCCACAGAACTAAGTAAAAATTAGTCATTGTTAATCCCAAAGGATAGTCTAAGAAGATCAAGATGATTCACAAAGTCTTTTATTGAAGTGTTTATTATAAAAGCGCAGTTACTCATTTGTTTTGAGTGGCAGAGGTACTTTTCATTCTAGTCACCCTCAACATAAAGGAAATATTTTCCAATGTTAACATCTTTAACTGTTTTTAAATAATAACCTGGAACAGGAGCAGGAATATCTACCTTATGAATATGTAAGACAATTACAATAAGTTTACATAAGAAGTAATAATGTACTTCTGTATGAACATACACTCAATGGCTACTTTATTAGGTACACTTGCTCGTTAATGCAAATATCTAACCAGCCAATCATGTGGCAGCAACTCAATGCATCAAAGCATGCAAACATGGTCAAGGGATTTAGTTGTTGTTCAAATCAAACAGCACAATGGGGAAGAAATTTGATCTAAATGACCTTGACTGTGGAATGATTGTTGGTGCCAGATGGGGTGGTTTGAGGATCTTAGAAACTGCTGATCTCCTTGGACTTTCACACACAAGTCTCTAGAATTTACAAAGAACGGTGTGAAAAGCAGAAAACTAAAGTGAGTGGCAGTTCTGTGGTGAAAATGCCTTGCTAATGAGAGAGGTCGATGACAAATGTCCAGACTGGTTCAAGTTGACAGGAAGGTGACAGTGACTCAAATAAACATGCATTGCAACAGCAGTGTGCAGAAGAACATCTCTGAACACAGAACACATCGAAAGATGAAGTGAATGGGCTACATCAGCAGATGATCACACCAGGTTCCAGTCCTGTACTGAATAAAGTTGCCACAGTGTATAATTAAAATTATGATATCAATGTGCCATTAAGATAGATAGACTAACTACAATGCGAACTGCCCACTTTATTCTTTGTGATTTTTTTCTGTAAGATATCATAAATGGAAAGTGAAAAAAATAAGATTTAGGGACTCAACATATGTATTGGACTCATGGAATTTTGATACTTAAATCTTCAATATTTATCTGTCAACTCTTCCATCTGAATTTATCTTGTCCTATCAGAATGTCTGCAGTCTAATTTAAAGTGTTGCATTCATGAATGTCCTGAAATTACTCGGAATGAAGCATTCTTCAAATTCAGAACCAATTTTTCAGGGGCATTAGAGGAAGAACAAATTACAGTTCTGCAGTACCAGGAAACAATGGTGTTATTTTCATGGATGAATCCTGATTGCTGCTTTTTGCTGCTTTATGAACCTGATATACATTAGGTTATGAAGACTTGTTGCAGTCTTCATAAAGATAAAGGGATAGCAAGAAGAATGTTACCTGGGTTTCAGCACCAAAGTTACAGAGAAAGGTTGAACAAGTTGGGTTTTTATTCTTTGGAGCATAGAAGGTTGAGGGGGGACTTGAAAGAGGTATTTAAAATTATGAGGGGGATAGATAGAATTGATGTGGATAGGCTTTTTCCATTGAGAGTAGGGGAGATTCAAACAAGAGGACATGAGTTGAGAGTTAAGGGGCAAAAGTTTAAGGGTAACACGAGGGGGAACTTCTTTACTCAGAGAGTGGTAGCTGTGTGAAACGAGCTTCCAGTAGAAGTGGTAGAGGCAGGTTCGATTTTGTCACTTAAAAAAAAAATTGGATAGATATATGGACAGGAAAAGAATGGAGGGTTATGGGCTGAGTGCAGGTAGATGGGACTAGTTGAGAGTAAGTGTTTGGCACAGACTAGAAGGGCCGAGTTGGCCTGTTTCTGTGCTGTAATTGTTATATGATTATATGGTTAATCAGGAGGGCTTTGAACAAACAACAGCATGACACATGCAATTTTCCATGTTCAGAGTATGTGGACTTAGAATGCCATTTGTGAAAAAGTCTGAGGAATTCTGTATGCAAAAGCTGGGCTTTATAAATGAAACCAACAATATGCATTGAAGTCTGAATTGCAGATGTGAAAAAGTGAGGCTTTCTATATGTAATGCCTTTGAAAATCTTATAATTTTTGAATTTTTTTTGAAGCTTCAAAGGAATTGGTAATGGAGCAAATACATGATGGTCTCTCCTAAGGACTTGTAAACATCCTTTAATTCAAGTTTCCATGTCCACCCCTAACTTCAAGTGTTCAATTGATAGTTGTCCGGTTGATTTTTGTTTTAATTCAAGACTACCTTTTCATTAGTAAGAACTTTTTTAAATGCAAAGATATTTTGGGTAACTACAGAAAATCAAATGCAAGAAAATGAAGATGCTGGAAGTCTGAAATAAAATCAGGAACTGCTGGTACCAATCAGTGTTTGTGAAAAGAGAAAAAGGGTTAACATTTCAGGTTGAAATCATTCATTTGAATGGGAAGCAAGAGAAAACAAGTTAGTTTTAACCTATAAGCAGTCATCAGACATGCCCATCAAGTCAGCCTGTGCTAATTGAGAAGCAAAACCTAAGTAAAGTCACAGATGGATGACCTACAGCAGAAATTGGCATTTCTGATATAGACAGAAAAGAGTGTGATCTGAAGTTGCAGAATTTAATGCTCATCGGAAGGCTGCTACATGTCCAGATGGAAGATATGGAACTAATCTCAAGCTTATGTTGGGCATCATTACAATAGGCAGGAGGTCAGAGTGGGAGTGAGATGGAGAATTAATGTGGCAGGCAACAGCCAATTCTGATTCACACCTGTAACTGCACAACGGTTACAAAAATTAATGAAAAGAAAATTCACTGCATAATTAGTTGAGCAGCATAGAATCAGGCATTTTGGTTCACCTCATCTCTGCCAACTATCATACCTGTCTATATTAATCCCACTTGTCTGCATTAACTCTTTACCCCTCTATGTCTTAATCAGCTAAATTTACTATCTGAAAATAAGGTAAGTATCCGGTAAAAACCTGCTTATTAGAAGATTATTTTGCTTCCACGTCGACCCACATGGTGAATTGTTGATGTTGTTCGTCCATCGTCGTCGTTGATGAAGACCTCAACACCATTATGAAGATGATGGTGTCGAGACTAGCGCATGATTTGGATTTAAGTGAGGGAGAGTTGCACAGTGTCAGCCTCACTCTCTCTTCCCAATTCCTATCTGGATCCAGTGACAAGACAGTTGAGATGACTGGAGATGGGACTAGGCACAGTGGATGACCAGGACATTTTCTGTGTCTTGTCCTGCTCTACTTCCACGATGCGTCAGAGACCACCTTCTTGATCGTTGGACCTTCCATTGGTCTCGTCCGTTCAATCCGCCGGAGTCTGTCTTCACATACTGGGATAGACAACTCCCTATATCACCGAGGGTTTGAGACCCATCGGCTACCCTCACCTGGTTTAGCCGGCTTGTCAAAGCCGTTGCCCGGGGTGTGGCCGCTGCCACATGCAAACAGCTACGGGGAGCCACAGGTGAGAGCTGAGTGCCAGGTGGGGACCAAAGGTGGACTAACTGCTTTGAAAAGGACGTGACACGTTCCTCCACCAGAGGTGCTACCCCTCCCTGACACCCCATACACCCCAATTGTTGATATAATTTAATACACAGGAGAAATTCTGCAGATGCTTGAAATCCAGAGCAACACACACAAAATGATGGAGGAACTCAGCAGATCAGGCAGCACCAATGGAAATGACTAAACAGTCGACGTTTCAGGCCGAGACCTTCCTTCAGGACTGGAAAGGAAGGGGGAAGATGCTAGAATAACATGTAGTTTAATGTTTTACAAATAATAATTCTCCAAATGATCTGATATTAACTATAACATTAACTATTTATTGTTTGACTCTGAAGAATTAATACTGATAGAAACTAATAGGCTTTGAAGTGTGTGTCATTATTGTTTGGGTGCGAACAAATCCACATTTAGTCTTGAAGTTTCTTTGGGAGAAATTTCTTTCACTTGTACAGATGTGCTGTTGGTAGATCACCTGGTTACTAATCTTGCAGAGATCTTATTCCAGTATGGCCGTTTGGCTTCAGTATAGACTAAAGAAAACATAATGTACAGTACTGTGCAAAAATCTTAAGCACATGTATATAGCTAGGGTGCCTAAGAGTTTTGCACACTACTATATTTGTCAACATGGAGTGGAGGGAGAGTTTATAAATCTGGCAGGAGCAAAGGATTTCGGGAACAGTGAAGGTGGAGCACCAAGTGAGGGGTGTAAGACATGTGAAGGAGGAGTGCCAGAGGCGTGGGGGGTTGTGGGGTAGTGCGCAGATACAGACACAACTAGCCCCAAGATACCAGGCAAGGTCATTTGATTCCAAACTATTGGTTTATTGATCATTACAGAATGACTCTCTGGTGCTTCCTGCTCCCAGCCCACTACCTTCCCCATTTCCCAACCGTGACTCCAGCTCGCTGTCCCCTTCTCAGTCCATAACAGAGACCCATATCATAATCAGGTTTATCATGACTCACTTATGTAATTTTTTTTTTGTGATAGCAGTACAGTGTGATAGATAAAATTACCGCAGCACTGTACAAAAGTCTTACGCACTCTTATTATATATGTGTGCCTAAAACTTTTGTACAGTACTATATGTAGTTACACCTATGATTATTAGAAATCTTATTATATGGTCATCATGCTGCAGGATTAGGCAAGTTATACAATCATGTAGGAGTATGTTTTTTGTTACAAAAAGAGCTTTGATGTTCCTTCCTTTCACCAAATGAATCTGCTCTTTGTGTTAAGTCTGATAATCTCAAGTATATATATCTTTTATATTTTTTTCATGTAAATTTGTAACGTGCTTGCTGAAAGTGAAGGAGAGCATGCAGCCTCCTTCAGGCTTGTAAATTTTATGGTATAATGAGTTTTACACTTGAGTTCATACACCTCGAGAAAGATATACAAGGAAGTCATGACCCATCTAACAAACCCAGTTTTAATTACGTACTTTAACTTCCAAGGGGTTCTAAGCAAAAGAGGTCCAAATCTCTCAGAATTCCAAAACAGTTAAATATTATTGACTCTTGAATTAAAACGCTGCTGAAAGAACTCAATGTGTTCAGCAACGTCAATGGCAGGAAAGAAACTGTTGATGTTTCAGGCCAAAACTTTACATTAGGACTTTGCCTTTCTGCAATTGTGATCAAGAAGCATGCTGAGCAACATTTTTGTATGAAAAATCTTTATTTCCTATAAGGATTAATTGGCACAGATGCATTGGAGAGACTACATAGATCAATCAGCAAAGAAAACCTTTTCTCATTATAGTAAAACTGCCTATGTTTGCTGTTTGTCTTAAACAATTGGGGATAGGATATTTTTATGGGCTAGGATTGGTTTGCCATAGAGTAATCAGACTCATATTAGTCTTGCTGGACAAGAATATCTTCTGGGTGAAAGAATACTTTATCATTAATTAGACAGATTTACACGGTTATTCTAAGGCATACATAATAAGAAGATATTTATTTCATGTTTGATATAGCTTTTCAAAACTCCTTAAAAGTTCTTGGAACACTGATCAATTTTGATAATTTTCCATGAAGTTCAAATATTATTAATTGAAATCACACTTAATTATACTGTCAAACAAAAACAGTATGTGAGACAGCAAAACATAGCATTGTTGTTTCCTTAAATCTAAAAGCCATAAATCTTGATCCACTTTCTTTCAGTTTAAAGTTATATGTGCCATCTTTTATTCCAAATTTTATATATTTTTTTGGTTTGTCTTTTGGCCATTTATTTATCATTCTGATTTTCACCATAATTTTTTAAAGATATAACCATCAGCTCTTATTCCCTGAACTTGGCATAAATCCCTTCAACTAATCACTTCCTCAAAATTCAGACGGCTGCAACTATCTCTTCATTTAAGCTTCAGTCAAAGCTTCTAATTAGCCCTTTCTGACATATATCTTGCCTGCATTTCCTTTGTCTGCTTGCTCTGTAAAGTTGCAGTATTGCTGTGATATATAAATGATAACAGCAACATTCAAGTAATTAGCTGTAAACAGCAAATTATTTTATCAAATATTATTTAACACAGAGGCATAAAAGCAAATGTTGAACCATACAGCATAGTGGTGTAGCTACTACCACACATCTTCAGTGACCTCTGCTGCAGTTTGTGCAGAGTTTAGATACTCTCCTATGACCATGTATGTTTTCTCCAGGTACTTTGCTTTCCTCCCACATGCCAAAGACATGCAGCTAGGTCGATAGATTAAGTGGCCACCATGAGCTGATCCTGGTGTGTTCGTAAATGATTGAATATGGTGGGGGGGGGGGAGGAGAGTAGATAGAAAGATGGGAAGAACGCAATGGCATTAATGTAGGATTAATCTAAGTGCGTGATTGATGATCAGTGGGCTTCTTTCTGTGCTCAATGACACTATATAATTGTATGCTTTGTAAAGGAGGGTTGTTTCACTGTGCCTTGAAGGATAAAAAAAGAAAAACAAAAAGGTAGAGATATTTAAAATAATTATGTAAGGCTTCTAGTGATTTATTTCGAGTCTTTTGTTTTTATGTATATTCTTGTTAAGGGGATAGGGCATTCACTGTGCCACCTCACACCTATTAGAAATAACATTTATGTTGTTCTTTCAGCTAGCCCAAGGCTGGCCCCCTAGGCCTGAGTCGATGTAGTAGTAGTTTCAGCTAGCTTTCATAGAGTCATAGAAAAGTACAGCACAGAAACTGGCCCTTTGGCCCATCTTGTGTGTGACAAACCACTTAAACTTTCTGAAGAAGTGACAGCAGAATGATTTTGGGAAACTCACCAATGGTAATAATGTCAATAAAAATTAGTTTGGTTGGACGCTATTTTATTGGTAGTGAATACTGCCTGACAGCAATGTTCCCTCTAATTTGTAATGTCCAGAGTGCAGAAAAATCTTGTGCCATGCAATTTTTTTTGCTCAGTGACAATAACATGTGCATTGAATAATTTATTCCATAAAAACAGTATACATAAACCAGTTCTAAAATCTGCAGACAAATGATCGCAAATTCCATGTTGTCCACACCGTATGCATCAGAAACCAGAAATGGAAATGTGATTGTGTATACTAAACATGCCAACAAGGTAGAGGCTGACAACCTGTTGTGTGCAGTTTAAATTCCTCTGAGTGCTAGTAACAAAAAAGATGTGTGCACACACGCACACCTTGGAGGGAACATAACTGGCAGAGATGAACCAGTAATGTATGACACAGACATTTCTTACTTCTTACCACCTTTCTCTTGAATACTGGGCAGGACTTGCAGGTAACATATACAGCTTCATCATATGATAGATAGACTTGAACAGTCAGCAAATAGTTCTACTCTTGACATAACGCTGCAGGGGAGGGTTTATGAAGGAACTGAAGGCATTTTGGTCTGGGATGCGATGTCCTTGGACTGAGTGTCATGTCATGTCTCTTCACTGAACCATTTTCAGACAATTTTATTTACTGTTTTTGTTCCTTTCTCCTCTTTGAACCTTAGCAGCAGATTGATACATCTTCTGAATTTTTTCTAATGATTGTAAGAAAGTTTTTTCTCTGATTCAGATGCATCATGACTCAGTGCCAAGTTCCTTTTAATTTTTTTCAACTATTTTCTATCCCCCTATATTAAGGCAAGTCCCTGCACAATACGAAAACCGAAGTGACTACGTTGGATAACTGGAAATAAGCTGACACCGGTATCAGAAATGCAGTTAGCGTATTATGCTTCTGACTGGGTTTGCACAACTATAAAGCCATTTGAGACTAAAATTTGCAAATGATCAAAACAATGAGGCCAATCGGGAAAGTTGCAGAAAATCTCAAAACATATGCTAATGTTATAAAAATTATCCTTTTTCCGTATCTCAATTCCCAGGATATGGATGGACTCTAAATTGAATAATCCCCCTCAAAACAAGATTTAGATATTTGATGCAGGATTAACTCATGCCATTCCATCCAATGTTGTCAGTCCAGTAATTTGGAGCTGCCAGCTTATTAGCATGAACGCCGTGCACAGCCAGTACTAACCGTGTGTTCAGTGGTTAACTCCTCAGCAGGGAACCAAATTCTGTGTGTGGCAAGCAACACTTTAAATCAGGCTGTCTTATTTAAAGGCAGCCAGCGTCTCTTATATAGGAGGCACACTGTGGCTACAGCACATGTTGGCAAACATTCTGGAGCTGGCTTGCGTGCATTCAATTTTGGCTCAAGATAGGAGAGACTGGATTCACAGTTCTGCACTGAGGACTATTGTGCATGGCTTGAAGAGGAGCAGAGCTGCAGTTAAAACCCACCAACAGCAGAAATAGGAGAAAATCCGCAGATTCTGGAAATCCAAAGCAACGCACATAAAATGAAAACTCATGAAGGGTCTTGGCCTGAAACATCGACTGATCCTTCTTTTTCGTAGATGCTGCCGACTGGCCTGCTGAGTTCCTCCAGCATTTTGTGCGTGTAACTGCAGAAATAGTGTTATTTATTTAATTATTTATCAAGATAAATAAATCAATAAATAACCCACCTGGTCGCAGGGAAAACATACAAACACCTTACAGGCAGCAGTGAGAACTGAACCCCAGGTTACCTGTACTGTAAAGCATTGTGCTAACCATTACGTTACTGTGCCTCTCATATACTAGGTAATGTGGCACCCAACTGACACTCACCTAGCAGCAATCTCTGTGAGTGAAGACGCCCATCCTATCACGATGGCAGGCTGCCATCCAGATCTCAAACTGCAGTTATTCACCTGTCATAGTTACACGTGCAATATCAATGTGAGCATTTTCCTTCCTCTAGTTCAGGGGTTCCCAAGCTTTTTTTTGCCATGGACCAGCACCATTAATCAAGGGGTCCATGGACCCCAGATTGGGAACCCCTGCTCTAGTAAAATAAGAAGATGTATAATTTCATAGTAGCAGCTCACCCACAGCACTATTCACTGCCACATTAACTCCAGGGGGAGACAAACCTGGAGTGGTTAACATTGTGCAATGGCAAGGCTAAAACTATAATTGATGATGCTGTTCCGTATCTAATGCACACAAGCCATTTCCCAAATTCTTGTCTGATTTCCAAGATCCAGATTGTGGCTGCACACCCCTCATTCTTTACATCCTTCCCACTGTTGCCGACTATTAAGCCCTTTTCCTCTCGATAGTCAAAAGACAGAAACTGTCCCAGGGCTGAAGTAAAAACTGATTGAACTTAAAGGTCCGCGATATCTCGGGTCGAGTTCTCAGTATTCTCAAGAGGGAGGGTGAGCAGCCAGATGTTGTGGTGCATGTAGGGACCAATCACATGGGTAGGAAGAGTGAAGAGGTCCTGAAAGGTAAGTTTAGGGAGATAGGCACCAAGTTAAAGCATAGGACCTCCAGGATGGCAATCTCAGGATTGCTAACAGTGCCACGTGCAGGTCCAAGATCCGTATGCTCCACGACTGCTGAACTAAGTGTGTAAATATAGGAGGGGACTATGTTGAAGGATAAATGTGCTAGGTTTTCTAAAATTGACTCCTTCTACCCTAGACCATGAACTTATCAATCACCCCTAGTAACTTCATAGCATATTCCTTTGAACAATAATTTAGACTAATTGTAAATATTCTGAACCAACAAGTTCAAAGTAAGTTTATTATCAAAGTGTGTCACCATATACAAACCTGGGATTTGTTTTCTTACGAGCATACTCAGTAAATTGAAGAAACTTAATAGAATCAGTGAAAGAGCGCACCCAACAAGAAGGACAAAAAACAATTGAACAAAAGACAGCAAACTGTAAAAATACAAAAGAAAAAAATAAATCAGTAATAAATATTGAGAACATGAGATGAAGAGTCTTTGAAAGCAAGTTCATAGTTTGTGGGAACAGTTCAGTGATGGGGCAAGTGAAGTTGAGTGAAGTTCAAGAGGCTGATGGTTGAGGGGTAATAGCTGTTCCTAAACCTAGTGGTGTGGGTCCTGAGGCTCCTGTACCTTCTTCCTGATGGCGGCGGCAAGAAGAGAGCATGGATGGTGAGTTTGATGATGTTGGAACAGATATAGGGGAGAAGGAAGAAAAAGGAGATAGTAAAGTTGTTTGCACCATCAGTGATAAACAGAGAGTAAGAGGTGGAAAATTTCTTAAATGCATTTATTTTAATGCTAGGAGCATTTTAAGAAAGATGGATGAGCTTAGAGCATAGATTGATACCTGAAAGTATGATGTTGTAGCTATTAGTGAAACATGGTTGCAGGAGGGGTGTGATTGGCAACTAATTATTCCAGGATTTCATTGCTTCAGGTGTGATAGAATTGGAGGGGCAAGAGGGGGAGGTGTTGCATTGCTTGTCAGAGATTATATAACAGCGGTGCTCTGGCAGGATAGATTAGTGGACTCGTCTAGGGAGGCTATTTGGGTGGAATTGAACAATAGGAAAGGTGTTGTGACGCTTATAGGGGTGTATTATAGACCACCTAATGGGAACCGAGAACTGGAGGAGCAAATTTGTAAGGAGATAGCAGATATTTGTAGTAAGCACAAGGTTGTGATTGTGGGAGATTTTAATTTTCCTCACATAGACTGGGAAGCCCATTCTGTAAAAGGGCTGGATGGTTTGGAGTTTGTAAGATGTGTGCAGGATAGTTTTTTGCAGCAATACATAGAGGTACGAACTAGAGAAGGGGCAGTGTTGGATCTGCTGTTAGGGAATGAGACAGGGCAGGTGACGGAGGTTTGTGTTGGGGAGCATTCGGGTCCAGTGATCACAATACAATTAGTTTCAGTGTAATTATGGAGAAGGATAGGACTGGACCGAGGATTGAGATTTTTGATTGGAGAAAGGCTAACTTTGAGGAGATGCGAAAGGATTTAGAAGGAGTGGATTGGGACAAACTGTTTTATGGAAAAGATGTAATAGAGAAATGGAGGTCATTTAAAGGTGAAATTTTGAGGGTACAGAATCTTTATGTTCCTGTTAGGTTGAAAGGAAAGGTTAAAAGTTTGAGAGAACCATGATTTTCAAGGTATATTGGTAACTTGATTTGGAAAAAGAGAGATATCTACAATAAATATAGGTAGCATGGAGTAAATGAGGTGCTCGAGGAATATAAAGAATGTAAACAGAATCTTAAGAAAGAAATTAGAAAAGCTAAAAGAAGATACAAGGTTGCTTTGGCAAGTAAGCTGAAAATAAATCCAAAGGGTTTCTACAGTTATATTAATAGCAAAGGATAGTTAACAATAAAATTGGTCCCTTAGAGAATCAGAGTGGACAGTTATGTGTGGAGCCAAAAGAGATGGGGTAGATTTTAAACAATTTCTTTTCTTCTGTATTCACTAAGAAGAAGGATATTGAATTATGTAAGGTAAGGGAAACAGATAGGGAAGTTATGGAAACTACGATGATTAAAGAAGAGCAAGTACTGGCACTTTTAAGTAATATAAAAGTGGATAAGTCTCCAGGTCCTGACAGGATATTCCCTAGGACCTTGAGAAAAGTTAGTGTGGAAATAACAGGGGCTCTGACAGAAATATTTCAAATGTCATTAGAAACGGGGATGGTGCCAGAGGATTGGCGTATTGCTCATGTTGTTCCAGTGTTTAAAAGGGATTCTAAGAGTAAACCTAGCAATTATCGGCCTGTGAGTTTGATGTCAGTGGTGGGTAAATTGATGGAAAGTATTCTTAGAGATGGTATATATATAATTATCTGGATAGACAGGGTCTGATTAGGAACAGTCAACATGGATTTGTGCGTGGAAGGTCATGTTTGATAAATCTTATTGAATTTTTTGAAGAGGTTACTAGAAAAGTTGACGAGGGTAAAGTGGTGGATGTTGCCTATCTGGACTTCAGTAAGGCCTTTGACAAGGTTCCACACGTAAGGTTGGTTAGGAAGGTTCAATCGTCAGATATTAATATTGAAGTAGTAAAATGGATTCAGCAGTGGCTGGATGGGAGACATCAGAGAGTAGTGGTGGATAACTGTTTGTCAGATTGGAGGCTGGTGACTAGTGGTGTGCCTCAGGGATCTGTACTGGGTCCAATGTTGTTTGTCATATACATTAATGATCTGGATGATGGGGCGGTAAATTGGATAAGTAAGTATGCAGATGATACTAAGATAGGTGGAGTTGTGGATAATGAAGTAGGTTTTCAAAGCTTGCAGAGAGGTTTAGGGCAGTTAGAAGAGTGGGCTGAAAGATGGCAGATGGAGTTTAATGCAGAAAAATGTGAGATGCTACATTTTGGTAGAACTAATCAAAATAGGACATACATGGTAAATGGTAGGGCATTGAAGAATGCAGTAGAACATAGGGATCTAGGAATAATGGTGCATAGTTCCCTGAAAGTGGAATTTCATGTGGATAGGGTGGTGAAGAAAGATTTTGGTATGCTGGCCTGTATAAATCAGACAATTGAGTATAGGAGTTGGGATGTAATGTTGAAATTGTATAAGACATTCGTAAGGCCAAATTTGGAGTATTGTGTACAGTTCTGGTCACCGAATTATAGGAAAGATGTCAACAAAATAGAGAGAGTAGAGAGAAGGTTTACTGGAATGTTACCTAGGTTTCATCTCCGAAGTTACAGAGAAAGGTTTAACAAGTTGCGTCTTTATTCTTTGGAGCGCAGAAGGTTGAGGAGGGACTTGATAGAGGTATTTAAAATTATGAGGAGGATAGATAGAGTTGACGTGGATAGGCTTTTTCCATTGAGAGTAGGGGAGGTTCATACAAGAGGACATGAGTTGAAAGTTAAAGGGCAAAAGTTTAGTGGTAACATGAGGGGGAACTTCTTCACTCAGAGAGTGGCAGCTGTGTGGAATGAGCTTCCAGCAGAAGTGGTTGAGGCAGGTTCGATATTGTCATTTAAAGTTAAATTAGACAGCTATATGGACAGGAAAGGAATGGAGGGTTATGGGCTGAGTGCAGGTCGGTGGGACTAGGTGAGAGTAAGCGTTCGGCACGGACTAGAAGGGCCAAGATGGCCTGTTTCTGTGCTGTAATTGTTATATGGTTATATGGACACAGTGAATAGATTTAGTGTTTGCAGTGAGCAGATCAGATATTGACATCTAGTGCAATTTATGATTTAGTTTGAAGGTTGGGTCCACATTTCTTGAGTTATTGGGCAGTAGAGCTAGTCAGGCAAGATGGGAGCATAAAGCAGTGTAATTTCCAGCTCCCCAGAGGGCGAGTTCACAAACAAATTCCACTCTGAGGGCCTGCATGAGTTATTGTTGGGGTAACACTGAGGAGAGAAATAACTAGTACGTACAATGTTAGGCCTGTTTTCACAATCGGAGCTCAGTCATTTAGACTATAAGACATAGGAGCTGAATTAGTCCATTCTGTCCATCGGCTCTACTCTGCCATCTTATCATAGCTGATTTACTATTCCTCCCAGCCCCTTCTCCTCCCTTCTCCCCTTAACCTTTGGCACCCTTATTAATCAAGATCTTGTAGGATTTTGTTAATAAAAAGTGCAAGAGTTGTTTCATGTGCTTTAAGAAAAGTCACAGCCCTTCACTTCCACTGAGAACAAACCAAAAGCAGTCACCTTACACTGACGTCATTACATCAGACACCGTCTCTTAATGACACACACAAAATGCTGGTGGAACGCAGCAGGCCAGGCAACATCTATAGGAAGAAGAACAGTCGAAGTTTCAGGTGAAGGGTCTTGGCCCGAAACGTCGACAGTCCTGTCGAAGGGTCTCGGCCCGAAACGTCGACTGTACTTCTTCCTATAGATGCTGCCTGGCCTGCTGTGTTCCACCATCATTTTGTGTGTGTTGCTTGAATTTCCAGCATCTGCAGATTTTCTCGTGTTTGTGTTACAAATTAATGATGGTGTTTCTCAGTTATAAACAGCTCGGGTTCTATGTGCCTCAGTTGGAGTAGGAACAGATGCCTCTGGCTCGTCCAGAGGTGTGCTGACATACACATGGTCATGTTGTGATGCTGAGGGTATGGTAGTGGAACCTTCCTGGTCTTGGTGGGCTGGTTTAAGGTGATCTACAGAAATATATTAAGGTTTACTCTTCCTGTTTACCAGAAGAGTCTTTTTGCCCCATATCATGAACCATCATAGGAGAGCCTAAGGGGGCATAGATATGCATCATCATGGTCAAAGTTGGACGAAGTAGAACGCCGGTCATCTGGAGCCATGATGGGAGGTAGGAATAGGTATAAGATAATTGACTTTACTGAGGAGGGTGGAATGCTGCAGAGATGCCAACTAGATGGTTGTGGCATCGGGAATAATATCACCTGGTACGCATACTGGCTGCTTGTAAGCCAACAGCTGCAGAGGACTGAGGGTCTTCTTTTTGGAGCCATTCTGAGCCTCCGCAGCACTCCTGGGAGGTGATCCTACCAACACTTGTCCATCAGGGAGGCCCTCAAAGCAGCCTTTAAAGAACAGTGAAACTGCTTGCACAGTCCATTGGACAGCGGGTGATATGCTGCAGTGCGATGTAATCCAGCGCAGAGGTTCTGGGCCATTGCAGCCGTGAGAACTGACATGATTTGGTTGGAAGAAATACCAGATGGGGTGCCGAACCGAGAGACCCAGGTGTGGTTGAAGGCCCGAGCTATGCCGGCAACTGGTGTCTATCCTACAACACTTCCCGCTTGGATGCGAGAGGCCGTGAATGGAGTTAAAAACAGTATGCTCCAGTGTGCAGGGCGAGGGTGACCGGGTGAGGCATCATATTGGAAATAAACTCCTGCATCCCTGAAGTTGGCATCAACCAACTACAGGCCCGTGACTGCTATCCTGTAAGCCCGGACCTCTGGATCGGTAACATGGTCGGCAGCCATGCCCGCATAGTCAACCCTGATGTGTAGGGCGTCAATGGTGGGTCGTAAGAGGAACCAGTCACAGCATTTTGATGTGCTGTATGTCAGTGGTGAGTTCCAAAATGTAGGTCAGGTGGCATTGCCACCATGCAGACCAAGGGTTTGACGCTTGAATGAGGGGTTTGTGGTCAACGGCCATTGTGAGGTGTCGACCCTCCAGCAGAAAAAGAAAATAAAGGACGGTCAGAAGGAGACAGAGAAGCTCGCAGTCAAATGTGCTGCTCTTCCTCTCCGGGGTGGAGCTGCTGGCTGAAGAAGTTGAGTGGCTGCCACAAATCTCCATCCAGCTGTTCATGCACAGCACCCACAGCTATGTCTGAGGTGTCAGTCGTGATGGCTATAGGTCCACTGGGAAACAGGTGCACCAGTAGGGTCACATTCGAATGAGATTGTTTGGTGTCGTCCAGTGCTCTGGTCATGTCTGCTGACCACCCAAGCATGCAATTAGGGGCACTATACAAGGGGTGCATAAGTTCAGCAGCTCATGGAATAAAACAGTGATACAAATTATATGTAGAGGATTGTCAAAGATTGCAGAGAGACATTGATAGGATGCAGAAGTGGGCTGAGAAGTGGCAGATGGAGTTCAACCCGGAGAAGTGTGAGGTGGTACACTTTGGAAGGACAAACTCCAAGGCAGAGTACAAGGTAAATGGCAGGATACTTGGTAGTGTGAAGGAGCAGAGTGATCTCGGGGTACATGTCCACAGATCCCTGAAAGTTGCCTCACAGGTAGAAAGGGTAGTTAAGAAAGCTTATGGGGTGTTAGCTTTCATAAGTCAAGGGATCGGGTTTAAGAGTCGCGATGTAATGATGCAGCTCTATAAAACACTGGTTAGGCCACACTTGGAGTACTGTGTCCAGTTCTGGTCACCTCACTATAGGAAGGATATGGAAGCATTGGAAAGGGTACAGGGGAGATTTACCAGGATGCTGCCTGGTTTAGAGAGTATGCATTATGATCAGAGATTAAGGGAGCTAGGGCTTTACTCTTTGGAGAGAAGGAGGATGAGAGGAGACATGATAGAGGTGTACAAGATAATAAGAGGAATAGATAGAGCGGATAGCCAGCGCCTCTTCCCCAGGGCACCACTGCTCAATACAAGAGGACATGGCTTTAAGGTAAGGGGTGGGAAGTTCAAGGGGGATATTAGAGGAAGGTTTTTTACTCAGAGAGTGGTTGATGCGTGGAATGCACTGCCTGAGTCAGTGGTGGAGGCAGATACACTAGTGAAGTTTAAGGGACTACTAGACAGGTATATGGAGGAATCTAAGGTGGGGGCTTATATGGGAGGCAGGGTTTGAGGGTCGGCACAACATTGTGGGCCGAAGGGCCTGTACTGTGCTGTACTATTCTATGTTCTATGTTCTAAATTCATCATACCTAAAAACTCTTGAAGTGCATAGGTCGTGCGGGGCAGTAAAAGTCCGTAATAGCACTGACTTTTGATGGCTGGGGTATCGCACCTTCTGTGGAGATTCAGTGGCCGAGGAAGTCAATAGTAGACAACCCGAACTGGCATTTAGCAGGATTAATAATTAGTCCATGTTGGCTTAAGCACTTGAAAAGTGTGTGGAGATATGTGTTTGGTTTTGGATGTGCATTAGTCACTGGAAAGCCTGTACTCTATTTTTCAGCCCAAACGGCATGCACAGAAACCCAAATGGGGTTATAACAGCATTCTCCAGAACTTCCTCAGTGCACACAGGCCACTGACTAAGTCCACTTTAGAAAAAAATATCTTTCCAGCTAAACATTCTGAAAAGTCCTGAATATGTGGAACTGGGTAACGATCAGGGTGGTGGCCTTGTTAAGGTGGTGGTAATCGCTGCAAACACAGCAACAACCATCGAACTTAGGGGCATGTGGAGGGGTGAAGCATAAGGGTTATTTAACCTGCATAGAATGTCAAGCATTCCCATGTTAGCAATCTCAGCCTTCACGCTGGCTAGCTTTTCTGAGTCCAGTCTTTGTGCACAGGTACGGACCGGTGAGCCAGTTGTGGAAATGTGGTGCTCAACCCCATGCTTTGTGACTGTAGTGGAAAATGTAAGCTTGGTGTGGTCTGGGAATTCACTCAGCAGGTGAGTAAATTCGCTTGTGGTGGTGCATGTGCTAGATAGAGTCGTTATGGGGAACTTACTGTGGGTGCAGTGTAATGAGTCAAAAGTCCTTGGTGCCCACAAGCCGGCAGTTCTTACGATCTACTAATAGTCGTTTGGCCCACATGAAACTTGTGCTAAACAGAGTTCTAGCAATTTTAGCTAACACTAAGTGCCCATCCACTGAAGCAGAGCATCACACATCATGTCCCATAAGCCCAGATTCTGCTGCCATTCATGGCCTCCACTGAGCGTGCAGAACTCTCTGCTTTATAATCAATGGGCGATTGTGGTAAACCATATACATATATGTTGTAACTGTGTTACCTGTCTGGACACGCCCCTCTGCTGACTGCTCCTGTAGCTCCTCCCACAGAGCCCTGAATAAAGGCGATTGTGCCATTGCTCCTCCTCTCAGTCCAGGGGCAGATACTCAGCATGGTGGAGGTCACATTTTACTGCTAATAAAAACCTTTCAGTATTTACTCTGCTTCCAGTCTTTTGGAGTTATTGATAGTGCATCAATTTTATTAGCAGTAATTTTTAAGCATGGAACTCGTCCTGAGACCCGACAAGCTAGACGCGACCCGCAAACACCTGAAGCCGGAAACGCTTTCGAACTCTGGCTGGCCTGCTTCGAATTATACCTGGAGGAAATTGAAGCGACCGAGTCTGCCGCGAAGCACAGAGTTCTCCTCTCCAGGGTCAGTCCACGGGTCTACTCAATGATCAGCGAACAGCCGAGCTACGATGGCACGATGAGCGCCCTCAAAAGACAATACATGCAGCCGGTGAACACCGTCTATGCGCGACATCGCTTAGCGACGTGACGGCAGCAGACTGGAGAGTCGAGTGCTGAGTTTGTCCGGGCCCTACAGACACTCTGTGGACCTGCGATTGCGGAGAACTGACGGCCGAACAGCATGCAGAGCTCCTAGTAAGAGACGCCTTCGTCACGGGGACCAGGTCAGTGTATGTGCACCAGTGACTGCTGGAACACACCGATCTTACCTTACGTTCAGTGACTGAGCTGGCCGACACGCTGGAGGCCGCTCTGCACAACTCTGACGCTCTCTAGGTATGCGATCTCCTGACGGCCTCGTGGACGCTGTGGACCCCGCAACCCGCCGGCGAATTGACCATGGCTGCTGCCAGTCACGGGTCCGCGAAGTGCTACTTCTGTGGACTCAAGAAGCACCCCCAGAAATGCTGCCTGGCCTGAGAAGCTACCTGCTCCAGCTGTGGAAAGAAGGGCCACTTCGCCAAGGCCTGTAAGTCCAAACCATGAGCGGGATCGAGCAGCGCTGTGTTTGAAGCATGGGGGTCGCCATCTTGCCTGCCACCATCTTCCCTGCATGCCGCCACCACGTGCGAGACATGGAGGTCGCCATCTTGCCTGCACGTTGCCACCACATGTGAGACATGGAGGCAGCCATCTTACGACCCACGGGTGCTCACCAGGCATCCCGCCGCGCCAGACCAAGACAGCAACTCAACCCTGGCCTCCGTGACCCTCAACCAAAGCACTCCCCACCAGTTCACAAGGTCAATGATGGACATCCTGGTGGAGGGGCGCAGGACAAGCTGCCTGTTTGACACAGGCAGCACGGAGAGTTTTATCCACCCGGACATGGTGCAGCTTTGCGGACTCGCAATACGGCCGGTAAGTCAAAGGGTCACCATGGCCTCCGGGTCGCATACAACAGACATCTGGGGGGGTTGTGTAGCGACGTTAGTGGTGCAGGGCACAGAATATCGAGACTTGACTTTACTGGTCTTGCCTCAACTGTGTGCCCCTGTGCTATTGGGGCTCGACTTCCAGAGCCACCTGAAAAGTGTGACAATCGAATATGACGGGCCCCTCCCTCCAATCACTGTCGTAAATCCCCAGTTTTGTAGGGATACTTCACATACCCCGCTACTGACCACACACACACACACACACACACACACACCGACCCGCACATCCCACCCAACACCATGCCAACAGTCGCCCCACCGACACCACTTGCAGCCTCTCCACCCTCAAGATCCCTCCCCCACCGCTGTTCGCCAACCTGACCCCCGACTGTAAATCTGTGGCAACTAAAAGCAGGAGGTACAGCGCGGGGGACAGAGCTTTCATTAAGTCGGAGGTGC
The DNA here is from genome assembly GCF_963921235.1 of Mobula hypostoma. Lineage (NCBI taxonomy): Eukaryota > Metazoa > Chordata > Chondrichthyes > Myliobatiformes > Myliobatidae > Mobula > Mobula hypostoma. Next base: position 84,967,834 of record NC_086101.1, on the reverse strand, counting down.
AGCGGCTGCTCAGGGAGGGGGTCATTGAGGCAAGCACAAGTCCTTGGAGGGCGCAGGTGGTCGTTGTTCGGAATGGGGAGAAAAATAGGATGGTCGTGGACTATAGCCAGACCATCAATAGATTTACGCAGCTCGACGCGTACCCTCTACCCCGCATAGCGGATATGGTCAATCAGATAGCACAGTACAAGGTGGACTCAACCATAGACCTAAAATCCGCTTACCATCAGCTCCCCATCTGCCGGGAGGACCGCCCTTACACTGCCTTCGAAGCGGACGGCAGGCTTTATCAATTCCTGCGTGTCCCCTTCGGCGTTACGAATGGTGTATCGGTCTTCCAGAGGGAAATGGACCGGATGGTGGACCAGTGCCAGCTGAAGGCCACGTTCCCATATCTGGATAACATCACCATCTGCGGTCACGACTGGCAGGATCACGACAACAACCTCCAAAACTTTCTCCAAGCGGCCAAAACTTTCAATCTCACCTATAACAAGGACAAGTGTGTATTCAGGACCACCCGACTTGCTATCCTTGGGTGTGTCGTGGAGAATGGAGTCATTGGCCCTGACCCCGACCGTATGCGCCCCCTGTTGGAACTCCCTCTTCCCAATACCCTCAGAACCCTCAAAAGGTGCCTGGGCTTCTTTTCATATTACGCCCAATGGGTCTCTAACTACGCAGACAAGGCCTACCCCCGGTCAAGTCCACCACATTCCCCCTCTCAGCCAAGGCCCGCACGGCCTTCAGCCGCATAAAAGGGGATATTGTCAAAGCAGCAATGCATGCGGTGGATGAGGCCATTCCCTTCCAAGTAGAGAGTGACGCCTTCGACTTCGCGCTGGCTGCTACCCTCAACCAGGCGGGAAGACCAGTGGCGTTCTTCTCTCGTACCCTTCAAGGCCCTGAAATTCGGCACCCCGTGGTGGAGAAAGAGGCCCAGGCCATAGTGGAAGCTATTAGGCACTGGAGGCACTATCTCGCCGGCAAAAAGTTCACCCTGCTGACTGACCAGCACTCTGTTGCATTCATGTTTAATAATCAGCAGCGGAGCAAAATCAAAAATGATAAAATTCTGAGGTGGAGAATCCAACTCTCCACCTACAACTATGACATCATGTACAGGCCTGGGAAACTCAACAAGCCCTCCGATGCCCTATCCCGGGGAACGTGCACCAGCGCGCATATCGACCAGCTATATGCCCTACATGTAGATCTTTGCCACCCAGGGGTCACCCGGCTTTTCCACTTCGTGAAAGCCCGCAACCTGCCTTACTCCCTTGAGGAGATCAGGACAATGACCAGGGACTGCCAAGTCTGCGCAGAGTGCAAACCACACTTCTACCGACCCGAAAAGGCACAACTCATCAAGGCCACCCGCTTCTTTAGCAACTGAGTGTTGTCTTTAAGGGCCCCCTTCCCTCCACCGACTGCAATGTGTACTTTCTTAACGTAATTGACGAGTACTCGTGGTTCCCCTTCGCCATCCCCTGCCCCGACACCACTACCACGTCAGTTATAAAAGCCCTGCGCAAGCTCTTCACTCTGTTCGGATACCCATGCTATATCCACAGTGACAGAGGGTCCTCGTTTATGAGTGACGAGCTGCGCCAATACCTACTGGCTAGGGGAATTGCAACCAGTAGGACCACGAGCTATAATCCCCGGAGGAATGGACAGGTAGAGAAGGAGAATGGCACAGTGTGGAAAGCCACACTCTTAGCCCTCTGGTCAAAGGGACTGCCGGTCTCCCGCTGGCAGGAGGTCCTTCCCGAGGCACTCCATTCCATCCGCTCCCTGTTATGCACGGCCACCAATGCCACCCCTCATGAGCGGCTCTTTTCTTTTCCCAGAAAATCGACCACTGGAACCACCCTACCATCTTGGCTGACGTCCACGGGGCCAGTGCTGCTCCGGAGACATGCGAGGAGCAATAAATACTCCCCAATGGTCGAGAGGGTTCACTTACTTCATGCGAACCCTCAGTATGCCTATGTGGTTTTACCTGATGGGCGGGAGGACACGGTCTCCATCCGCGACCTGGTGCCCGCAGGAGCACTGGGCTCCTACCCTGAACACTCCATGGTGACTATAGACCCCGTACCCACCGATGTATGTACCCACGAGACACCGTGCACCCCAAACCCTATACAGACACCACACGACACTCCCATACCGGGCGCGACACACACGCACGAGGGATTACCGACGCCTAACGTGCTGGCACCTCAAGTCAGGCCGGAGCCAGCACAACCACCATCGCCGGTGCAATCACCACCGGTGCTACGTAGGTCACAGCGACGGACTCGACCGCCTGATAGACTTGACCTGTAAATATACTTCTTGTAAATATTGTCAGTCACTTCACCCCGCAGGACTCTTTTTTTAAAAAAGGAGGGGTGAATGAGGTAAACCATATATATATGTTGTAACTGGGTTACCTGTCTGGGCATGGCCCTCTGCTGACTGCCCCTGTGGCTCCTCCCTCAGTTCCCTGAATAAAGGCCATTGTGCCATTGCTCCTCCTCTCAGTCCAGGGGCAGATACTCAGCATGGCGGAGGTCACATTTTACTGCTAATAAAAGCCTTTCAGTATTTACTCTACTTCCAGTCTTTTGGAGTTATTGATAGTGCATCAGCGATGATGACAGAACATTCACTTGAGCACCTGTGTCACGCAGGAAGCATCATCCTGAAAGGGTGTCCACAATTAACCATAGATGACCCTGGCCATTGGAACCCACGGTGTTTATAGACCTCTGATGTCCTCACATGCTGGCACTGACAAAGCTGCATGGCGGTCGGCTTTACTTGCCATTGGTAAAAACACAGAGCTGGCATTGTCTGCTTCAGAGCTGCAGGCCTGAGTCTGCTGGAGGCTCTGCTGACAGGGCTTATTGAGACAGGGAAAGGAGGAGGAATGATGCACCTCTGCCTGACTGAGTGTAGAATATCAACCATTTTAGTAAGCTCCCTAGTCTTTCGTGGGTGCATTAGTGAGGGCTGTGCAAACTTGATCAGGCATTTGTTGCACAAAGAGTTCTTTAAAAATAATACAGGGATAGTGAGATAGCATATGGTCCATTAGTTCTAAAGGCCTGGAGTCACCCAGGACAGACAGATAAACTCTTTAGTGTGCTCAGACTCTGACAGTGCAAAAATCCATAACAGGTGAATTTTCAGAGTGACGTGTTTATCATGTGCAGGTGGGTCTTCTCGTAGACTCAGTACTCTACTCTCAGTAGAACTACGTAATGCGAACACAATAACTCATTGATGGTATTTGTGAATCATGTAGAACAGTTTCTATTATGAACAATATGTGTCATCTTTCACCCATTACATTACCCCACAAACCAATCAACCTTCGCTTTAAATATACCCAACGACTTGGCCTCCACTACCTTCTATGATAATGAATTCCACAGATACTCTGATCTCTGACTAAAGAAATTGATCCTCATCTCCGTTCTAAAGGGATGACAGAATCAGAATCAGTTTTAATATCACCGGCATATTTTGGGAAATATTGTAGCCATTATACATGTTAATATAGGAAGGGAGGGGAAGGAGGGGAGGGAGGGAACGTTGACTCAGACCATGAGAGGCCTGCGTCAGGCATTTTCATGCCTTACAAGGCGCAGATTGGAAGTCTGTGTGGGGCGCCACCCCTCACACAGACTAGAGCAATGTGTGATTAAGTGCCTTGCTCAAGGGCACAAACACACTGCCACAGCTGAGGCTCGAACTAGTGACCTTGAGGTAGCTAGATGAACGCCTTAACCACTTGGCCATGTGCCCAACACTATAGGGAAAAAACTGTGAATTACAGTAAATATATAAATGTACATCAAATAGTTAAATTAAATATGCAGTGCAAAAACATAAATTAAAGAAGTTGTGAGGTAGTGTTCAAGGTTTCAATGTCCATTTAGAAATTTGATGGAAGAGGGGAAGAAGCTGTTCCTGTGTGCCTTCAGGCTCCTGCACCTCCTTTCTGATGGTAACAATGAAAAAATGGCATGTCCTGGGTAGGGAGGATCCCTAATAATGGATGCTGCCTTTTTGAGGCACCACTCCTTGAAGATGTCCTGGATACTATAGGGAATGGTACTCATGTTGGAGCTGACAAATTTACCACTCTCTGCAGTTTATTTTGATCTTGTGTAAATAGCAACCACCCCATACCAGACGGTGAAACAGGCAGTCAGAATGCTCTCTACAGTACATCAGTCAAAATTTTCGGGTGATTTAGATGACATTACAAATCTCGTCAAACTCCTCATGAAATATGAAAACTGCCTTGCCTTCTTTATGGCTGCATGGATATGCTGGGGCCAGGTTAGGTGCTCAGAGATCTTGACACACAGGAAATTGAAACTGCTCACTCTCTCCAGGTCTGCTCCCTCTATGAGGATTGGTGTGTGTACCACCATCTTACCCTTTCTGAAGTCCACTATCAGCTCTTTGGTCTTACTGATGTTGAGGGCAAGATTGTTTCTGTGACACCATTCATCTAGTTGGTATTTCTCAATTCTGTGTGTCCTCTCAACTCCATCTGAGATTCTGCCAACAAATGGTTGAATCATCAACAAATTTATAGATGACATTTGAGGTGTACCTAGCCACACAGGCATGGGTGTAAAGACAGTAGAGCAGTGGGCTAAGCACACATCCCTGAAGTGTGCCAGTGTTGATCAACAGCAAGGAGGAGATATTATTACCAATCTGCACGGATTGTGGTCTTCTCGTTAGGAAGTTGAGTATCAAGTTGCATAGCGAGGTACATAGTCCTAGGTTATATAGCTTTTTGACCAGGACCCAGGAAGGATGGTGTTAAATGCTGAGCTATAGTCAATAAACAGCATCTTGACATAAATATATGTATTGTCCAGGTGATCCATGGCCACATGGAGAGCCAATGAGATCACCTCCACCATAGACCTATTGTGATGATAGGCAAATGCCAGTGGGTCCTGGTCTTTGCTGAGGCAGGAGTTGATTCTATCCGCGACCAACCTCTCAAAGCAGTCCATCACCATTGATGTGAGTGCTACTGGATGATAGTCATTAAGGCAGCTCACACTGCTCTTCTAGGACACTGGTATAATTGTTGCCCTGTTGAAGCACGTAGGAGCAGTTATTAAATAAGTCATGCAAAAAGAGAACAAAAAATAGTGAAGTAGTGTACATGATTCAATCGGATTCTATGGCTCTAGTGATTTTCCCTCTTCAATTGCAGACAATATATTGACAGATGCTGAAAATATTCATTTAGATTTAGATGCTGCAAATATGCTCTTAGATTTTGCTCTGACGTGCACAACATTTCAATGCTGTGGTAAGTTTGATAGTTACACGATTTACTTCAGCCTGCTCTGAGGATGTGATTTCAGATGGAAGAGGTGGAAACTGTGGTAAGAATAACCTAAGTCCAGGTGCCATGTTAAATGTTCCTTGCTGAGGTCTAAGTAGGAGAGATGTATAAGAAGTCTCCTTCCAAGTGTTTTTCTCACCCTCCCCATGTTTTTGGCAGCTTTCCCTGTGTTGCATGCCCTTGACTTATTCTCTGTGTCACATTCCACTTCAACTAAATACCTACTAATATGGTCTGTTGTAGCTGGTATTGATTTCATCAGCACCTGATGCACTACCTGTAGACCTTTGTCACTTCAGAGTGCTAAAAAACCAAACACTTTATCACCACAACAAGAACCAGCAGAAATCAATCTGCTACCTACTTGCAAGATATGTGTGGCCATTTTAAACATCACCATGGTGTTTGTACTGTTTCTGGATGCATAATTTGCTACGTGTAGGTATGCAAGCATGTTAATTGAAGCACCAAACTTCAATATTGTCACACAACCAAAGAAAACAATATTGGATGCTGAGTGGTGTTACTACCTGCCTTCTTTAAGTATTGGATATTGAGTGGTGTTACTGTTGTATCAGTGCATGACTACATATATACTAAATAAAAGCATGCATGTGGGAGGTAGTTTTAACTGGTGTATTCACATTACAGTGAGCGAGAGACAGTGAGAGAGAGAGCCAACAGCGCATGTGCAGACAACAGATCAATACATAATGCTGGGGTGGGGGGGGTGGCGGGGGGCATGGGGCGATTGCTCTAAATGAAATAGATCAATACATTAACTGCCCTCCGGTGTCACATTGCTGTCAGTCACATCATCATTGAGAGGTAAGTCCGGTGACTGTAGTGTATTCGTCTTGTTGGATGCAATCAACTCAGGTGTGTTCTTCGGGTTGAGCATCCAGTATCTGGTCTACATGATATCTCCATGTCTGATCTCCAACATCCACTGTGTACATCAGTGGTCCACTTCTTGTAGCTATCCTACTGGGTACCCATTTGTCTTCTCGGTAATCATGCGCTAGAAATTTCTGTCCAATCTCGAAGTTCCTTTCTGCTTCACTTGGCAACTGGCTGAACTATTTATTCTATACTTCCCTCTAGAGGTCTGGTTTCAGGAAGTTTATGCAAGATCTCAGATTCTTGCTTTTTAACAGCACTGCAGGTTTGTCATCGCACAAACAGCATTCTGATACACAAAATGGAAGTTGACCACCTCGTGCTGTAGAGAAATGCCCTCCTTGTCCATCACTTTCATGGACTTCTTGAAGGTCTGGATAAACCTTTCAGCTAAGCCATTCGTCGCTAGGTGGTGAGGAGCTGACTTGAAATGTCTGATGCCATTTTGCTTCATGGACAGTTGGAGTTCCTCTGACCTGTATTGTGGTCTGTTGTCGGTCACAATTTGTTCTAGTAAGCCACTTCTAACAAAGATAGTCCTCAGACTGGAGACAATCTTTGCTGATGTGGTTGACTTCATTGGTATAACCTCCAGCCACTTCGAATAGGCATCCACAGCAATCAGAAACATGGAGTCCATGAATGGCCCAGCAAAGTCAATATGTTCCCTTTGCCATGGTGATGATGGCCTCTCCCATGGGTGCAATGCTGCCTGTGGGGATTCATTTTAACTTTTTGGCATTCGATACAGCTTTTGGCCAAGTCTGTTTTTCTATTCCCTTCTCAAACACCTTCGCATTAGCATTAAGCAGCTGTGGCAGTCTTTGGGTAGCGCTATTATTTGGGCTGTTGTTGCCAGAGTTTTAATTGAGTCCAGTTGGATTTTTCTCAATCATTCACATCCATAAAGAGCTGGCCCTCCACTTTTGAATACAGACAGCTTGAACTGTTGTGTTTCCTCTATATGTCGAATTTACTTTCAGTTTGCCTTTGAGAGACACTTTCGTTTTTGCCTGTGTAAGTCTTTAGCATCACTGGGGTCTTTTCTAATGGTAACTTAGAAAACAGTCTGTTGTAGTCAGCCTCTGGAATTATGGGCAAAGCTGACCCTGTATCCAGCTCCATTTTCAGTTCTACACCAGAGACATCTATTGTAATCCAGATGAATTTATGTTCTGTTTCAGTTATACGATGCAGGGCTGGGCATGGCAGTTCCCCTTTGTCAGACTATGTTGTTTGATTCTGTTTTAATTTCAGGAACTTTATGCATTTGCTTAGTTTTGTGATTTGAGACTTTTCACTTGGTTGCACTTTATGTCTGCCTTGCACATTCTCTCCATGTGACCTTGTCTATGAACATTTCTGCAGAGTTTTCTTTGAACCAGTAATCATTTGCACCATGGGAAGATTTGCCATATCAATAACACCTTTGGCTTTTTGTACCATTCAGGGACATTTTTTTGCATTTCACATTCTACCCTCCTTTTCTGAAGTTCTGCTGCATCCTTTGCTGCACTCTCGAACAATATTGCATTGGTCAATGCTCATTTTAAGGTTAGATTTCTTTTGGAGAATAGCTTCTTTCAAATGCTTTGCTTATGCATGCCACATACAAGCCTATCCCTTAATCCATTAGAAAGTCCAACTCTACAGTCACAGTGCAGGGTAAGTTTGTGCAGTTCTGCAATGTATTCAGAAATGCTTTCATCTTTTGACTGGTTCCTTTTGTAAAATCTAATTCTCTCAATTATTGCCAGTAGTTTTGGGCTCAAGTGATTTTGTAAAATTGTAACAATTTGGTCCAACGTCTTGCTAGCTAGTTATTCAGGGGTTATGAGGTAGCGTAAGGGACTGTATGTTCTTGAGTCCATTAAGCTAAAAAGTGTAGGGGCTTTCTTTTGCTCCTCCTCATTGTTTGCATTGCAATACATTTCAAACCTCTCGATATATGACTCCCAGCCTTCATTAGCGCTATCAAATTCATCAACTTTCCTGACTGAAGCCATCGTCATGTTATCTTCACTTTAAATTCAGCACACCTTTCATTGTTACTCATGGGTCCTTTGGCTTTTAACTCTCGCTGTTGTGTCTCATAACTGTTGTTGCAATTTGTGATATTTTCTGACCTTCAGTTGGTCCTTGTCACCAATTTGTTGTGTGTGTGAACAACCACATATATATTAAATAAAAGCACACACACAGGAGATTGCTTTAACCTGTGTATTCCCATTGCAACAAGTGAGTGAGAGAGAGAGAGAGAGAGAGAGAGAAAGAACAATGCACATGTGTAGACAACAGAGCAATATGTAGTGCTAAGAGGGGTGGGATCATTGCTCTAAAAGAAATAGATCCATAAATTACAGTTACTACCTGCCTTCTCTAACTATTGGATGCTGAGTGGTGTTACTATCTGCCTGCTCAAAATATTGCGTGCTATCTGGTGTTATTACCTGTCTTCTATATATCTGACCGAGTTTATGTACCAGACGGTACAGTAGAATCAATTTGGCAACCGTGATTGACTCCATTTCTTGCAGATCTCTCTGATTAAAGCATTGAGAAAGATTGAAATCATTGAGGTGAGTGGGTGCTCAGCACTGTCTATCACCTTCTCACTCACTGCTGTCGGGGAAGGTGTCTGCGTGTGACAGTCTCTCTCTCTCCCCTATCATTCACTGCTCCCTTAATGCTATCGGAGGATGCTGCTGGAACATGGGGTCTTGGGCAAGGTTTAGTCAATAGGGTTTGTGGATCGGACACTGTAATTCATGTTAAGATGGTTTCTGGTTACTGGTCACACATTTTTTTGTTGCTGTCTTGGGTGATTTTGAATCGGGGCGTTCTGAAGATAACGAACACTGAGCAGAACTGAATATGCCTCGTCTCTTTTGATTTTGTGTTTTATATTCTGTGTTTCTTGCTAGTTTCTTTTGCTGCCATTTGCCCTATTTGTTTTCTTTTGCTCATGGGGGTGGTTTTGATGTTTATTGTTTGAACGGCTTCCATGGTTTCTTTTATTTCATGGCTGACTGTGGGGAAGACGAATCTCAGGTTTGTATACTGCATACATACTTTTATAATAAATGTACTTTCAGTCTTGAATCTTCTTGTTAAACAATCCTTTGGGATCAAGGATAACTTACTGTAACTCAGGTTTTCTAATCCCAACATAAATGGAGGAATGATGCACCATCTCGCGGCTTATAAAATGAATGCGATAGAGGTGAATTTTGCAGCTGTTGAATTTATGATAACGTGCGTACAATTGAGTGAAACTTAAATAATAACCTCATTTCAGTAAACCAAATTATGCACAAGTTTACACTGGCATCATTAATTTTGCTCCAAATATGTGGCTGTAATGACAACAAAGCTGTCAGTGATCACGGTCATCACTTTACCAGCCTGACATGAAGATATGGCGTCTGCACCTGTGCAGAGTTATAGAATCGTTGCTGCACAGAGGGAGGTCATTGGGCTCATCAACCAGTTCAGGCCCATTCTCATGCTCTTTCCACTTGGCCATGAAACTTCGTTTCAAGTTTGTCAATTCCATTTGCTAACCCTCATTTAATCTTCAAATCAGTAAGTTTCAGATCATAACAAGCCAAGAGAGGATAAAAAAAACTTTGCAACATGAAGGAAAGGCAACTTTGGGCAGGATGTGTTGTATCCCTTAGTCGGAGGAGGTTTAGTAAAGGTGTACGGGGTCTTTCTTTTGTTACATTTAAAATGGCAACTTTGTTATGTTAATCTGGGGAATGCGGCTTTGTTGTGCTTTAACGCTGAAGAGAGTTTGCCTAGCAGTTTGTTTTATTTTAAATTGAGATAGCAGGATTCTATTAGCCAATGGGTGGTTATGTATCGTTTTGTTTTCGGATACCATGCTGTATGATGTGACTGTGGACTGAGTTTTGGCGGGGAGTCGGAGGAGAGACGAGGAGGACCGCGGACATGCGGAGAGGCTCCGGTCGATCACTAAGGGTGGTCCCAAGCCGTGAGTCGACGGAATTCGGGTGGTCGTCTGAAGTCGAACTGAGCTCCAACAGTAGCGCGCGAAGAACTTGGACTTTGGACTTTGATAAGTGTTGGCGCCTTTTTTTTCATTACTTTCCTCTCTGTATCAAATGTATATTAATGTCATAGAATTAGTAATATCTATAAAGTGTATTTGTTAAAATTTACTGGGTGTGCTGGCTGATGATTGATGTTGTGATTGATTCGGGCGGCCACCAACCCTGTGTGGAGTGTTGAGGAGGGTGCTGGGCTGGATTTCCCCTAGACATACACGAGCCAATATAACGGAACGTTACAAGTGGGGGCTCGTCTGGGATTTGGACTTTTCGGGAAAGTTGTACTTGTCGTTGTGGTAAGTGGTGTGAAGATGGATAGGGATAAGATTGTAAGTTGGTGTGAATTGGAGGAGGTACCGGTGAATCATGCATGTGTGGTAAGCGGGGTCGATTATCGCATAAAGGTACTGGTGCGAGGGTTGAGATTGATTAAAGGTATCGGGCAGGTAGAACTTGTAGCTAGAAGGGGTGGGAAAGAACTGGAGGCTAGCTGGATGTTGGTGCGGACGAGTGCCGACGTCATGACTTTGGAACTACCAGCAACAGTCCATGCCCCGGGGGAGGCGGGGCCGTGGGGTCTCCACACTCTCCCCGAGGATGCATGTGGGGAGGTGCCGGAAGAGGAGGAGCTAGGTGAGGCCCCCTGCCGGGTGCCCGTAGCAAGGGGTGGAGGTGTAGAGTGGGAAGGTTTGGCCAGGCCCGGCCCCCATGGACTTGATGAGACTGCCGAGTTAACGGCTGCCATTACCTCCCCGGTAAGAAGGGTTGAGGGGCACCACCTGAAGCTGAGAATTTTCTCGGAAGCCAGGCCCACCCGGGAAGGGGAGGATGACTATGATACCTGGGTTGAGGATACATCCCAATTGTTAGAGGTGTGGCCAGTTTCGGATGAGGAAAAGAGACAGCGATTGGTGGAAAGCTTAAGGGGCGGGCCGGCCCGGGTGGTCCGCGATCTGAGAGCGGCACGCCCCTTGGCTTCCCTATCTGAGTGTTTGGATGCTTTGGAGGAGGTATTTGGACTGTCAGGAGATCCCTGGCGGCATTTAGCGGAGTTTCAACGGATGGGGCAGAGAAGAGGGGAAAAGCTCTCAGACTATGCTTTCAGGCTGGAAGGAAAGCTTACGGGGTTGCTGCGACGAGGGGTAGTGAGGGAGGACGAAGTGGCGGAGTTAAGGATGAGCCAAATATGTAGCGGTTCCCGGGAGGATGACAGGGTGGCTTGGAGTGTACGGCTGTCATTTAAGCGGAGCCCCCCTCCATCATTCGGACAGCTGATCCGAGAGGTACGGGCCGAGGAGTGTGCTTTGGGCCGACCAGGGGGCTCGGACCCTCAGGGACGGTCTTCAGCGGTTCAGGAGGTGGTAGTCGGGGTGAGACCAGAGAAATCCAAGGGGTCTCCGGGGGGCCGTATAGGGAGGAGAGAGGCGGCGAGTAGTGGGTGCAATAACTGTGGGAGAGAGGGGCATTTCTGCCGGGAATGTGAGTGGCCGAGGGCGTGTTACCGCTGTGGGGAAGCTGGCCACTTGCGGAAGGATTGTGAGAGGCGAGATGCGCCGAGGGGGGAGGGCACCCGGGCCACCAAGAAGGGAGAGGTGTCGGGAAACTTAGGAGAGGCTCAGTGAGGGAACAGACTGGAGTCTCGGGAGGAACATGTTCCCAGAAAACCACTATGGAATCTCAGAAAGAACAAGCACAAATTCCTGATGGACTGGTGGGACCCCGTTCCAGCGTGTCCCTACGGATAGAGGGAATCTTTGCGAAAGCCATCCTTGACACCGGGTCGCAGGTTACCTTACTGTACCGGTCGTTCTACAACAAATATCTGAAACATTTGGCAGTAACTCCGTTTAAAGCATTGGAGATTTGGGGCATAAGTGATGGTGATTACCCGTACGATGGATACTTGTCAGTGAGATTGGAATTTTCGGAGGGAGATGTGGGAGTATCGGAAGCCTTTGAGACGCTGGTGTTGGTTTGTCCGGACCCGGTGGAGACCGGTGGTGCTGCCCTGTTGGTGGGGACTAACTCCCCTCTGGTGCGACGGCTCTTGGGAGCCTGTAAGAAGAAGGGGGGGGGGGGAGAGAGAACTTTCTGGAGACCCTCTCGGTACACCCCGTGTTCCGAGCAGTGTACGAAGGAGTGAGTGACCCCCAAGGGCTGGATCCTGAGTGCAAACGAGGGACGGTGTTTTGCACTCAGGCGAGGCCTATGGTGATACGGCCAGGGGAGGCGGCACTAGTGATGGGGACCCCCAGATTCCCCGGATTACCGCCGGGAGAGGCCCTGCTAGTAGACGCCCCCGACGACCTGGAAAGGGAGTCCCGGTTCCCGGCTGGGGCGCTGGTGAGACCTGAATTGCAGAGGCCCTCAGCTGTACAGGCACGGCGGATGGGGGTGATGGTAAGGAATATAACAGAGAGGGAGATCACCTTTAAGCGCAGGATGCCCCTCGCGCACTTGTTCCCGGTGACGGTGATGTCCAGCGCCCCGTGAAGCCCACTGGAGGGAAACGGGGGGCGGCTGACCGAGGAGGCCTTTAATTTTGAAAACTCCCGTGTACCGCCGGCGTATAAGAGCAGGCTGGTGGAGAAGATGCTGAAGTTAGGGGGTGTCTTTTCTCAGGACGAGTTTGATGTAGGGTGTTCTAAGAGCACTCGGCACACTATTCGGGTAACAAATGACACCCCGTTTAGGGAGAGGTCGCCGCGGTTGGCCCCAGCAGAGATGGAAGATGTGCGGCAGCAGAAAGACGCAGGGATTATTGCGGAGTCCCGAAGCCCCTATGCGTCCCCCATAGTGGTGGCAAGGAAGAAAAATGGGAAGGTACGCATGTGCGTGGACTATAGGACCCTGAACCGCCGCACTGTTCCCGACCAATATACGGTCCCGAGGGTGGAAGATGCCTTGGCCTGTCTGAGTGGTGCACAGTGGTTCAGTGTATTGGATTTGCGGAGTGGGTATTACCAGATTCCGATGAGCGAAACTGATAAGGAGAAGACAGTCTTTATCTGCCCCCTGGGGTTTTTCCAGTTCGAACGAATGTCCCAAGGCATCTCGGGGGCCCCAGCCACCTTCCAGCGGCTCATGGAGCGGACAGTGGGGGACATGAACCTGCTGGAGGTATTGGTGTACTTGGATGACCTGATGGTGTTTGGATCTACATTGGAGGAACATGAGGAGCGGCTGCTGAAGGTGCTGAATCGGCTGAAGGAGGAAGGATTAAAACTTTCCCAGTATAAATGTCAGTTCTGCAAGATGTCAGTCAGTTATGTCGGGCACATAATCTCGCGAAATGGAGTCGGCACATTGCCCATTTGGTTCATTGTTATAATTGTACTCGCAATGATGCTACAGGGTACTCGCCCTACTATCTGATGTTCGGACGGGAAGCGAGGTTGCCCATTGATCTGTGTTTTGGGACTGAAGCGGGGGAAATACCTTCGAATCCATGTCTGAAGTACGTGTCCGATATGAGGAGAGAGTTGAAAAGGGCGTACGAGTTGGCTGAGGCGGCAGCCAGCAAGCAGAACCAGCGGAATAAGAAGAGGTACGATCAGAAGGTAAAGTTCGTCCAGTTATTGCCGGGAGACCGAGTCCTTATCCGGAATTTAGGACTACAGGGTAAGCACAAGTTGGCGGACCGTTGGGCAGCCACCCCCTATGTGGTGGAGAGTCAGATGCCGAATCTCCCTGTTTACCGGGTGAGACCCGAGGACGGGCAGGGGCCTGTCAAGGTACTCCATCGGAACCACCTGTTGCCTCTGGGTCGAGAGGTGAAGATGGACCCAGAGCCCGAATGGGACTTTACTCCTAGTACGAGGACTATGTGAGGGTGCGGGCTGAGGGAGGAGCCCGCTGCAAAGAAAATGGGGCCGTTCCCCACCTCGAGAAGGGATACGTCATCGGAAGATGATGATTCGGACGTGTGGTACCTGCTTCCGTTCGCTGATTCCCCGGTGCCGGGAGAAGAGACTCCTGGCCCTTCCATCGCTGAGTCAGGGGAACTGAGGGAGGGTGTTGCAGAGCCGCCTGTGTTACAGCCGGAATTGGGGGAGGAGAGGGTGGAACCAGAACCTGAGCCAGAGGGGTCCTGCTGAGGGGGAGGGTCTGTCAGATAGGCCCGAGGGGTCAACTGGGGTGTCTGAACAGGGAGAGTCAGCAGAGGAAGTACAGAGATCTCAGAGGAGTAGGCATCCCCCGGAAAGACTCACTTATATAGCGCCGGGAGAGCAGGGTGTGATCTCTACTGCCCTGCAAAGTTATGTCACTGCTTTGTGCACCTGGGTTGGGTTTTGTGTTTTACAAGGAGCACTGGTGAACTCTGTTAACATCATGAGGGCAGGACTTTTTGTGGTGGGGGGAGAGTGTACGGGGTCTTTCTTTTGTTACATTTAAAATGGCAACTTTGTTATGTTAATCTGGGGAATGCGGCTTTGTTGTGCTTTAACGCTGAAGAGAGTTTGCCTAGCAGTTTGTTTTATTTTAAATTGAGATAGCAGGATTCTATTAGCCAATGGGTGGTTATGTATCGTTTTGTTTTCGGATACCATGCTGTATGATGTGACTGTGGACTGAGTTTTGGCGGGGAGTCGGAGGAGAGACGAGGAGGACCGCGGACATGCGGAGAGGCTCCGGTCGATCACTAAGGGTGGTCCCGAGCCGTGAGTCGACAGAATTCGGGTGGTCGTCTGAAGTCGAACTGAGCTCCAACAGTAGCGCGCGAAGAACTTGGACTTTGGACTTTGATAAGTGTTGGCGCCTTTTTTTTTCATTACTTTCCTCTCTGTATCAAATGTATATTAATGTCATAGAATTAGTAATATCTATAAAGTGTATTTGTTAAAATTTACTGGGTGTGCTGGCTGATGATTGATGTTGTGATTGATTCGGGCGGCAACCGACCCTGTGGGGCGTGTTGAGGCGGGTGCTGGGCTGGATTTCCCCTAGACATATACGAGCCAATATAACGGAACGTTACAAAGGTTATTAAAGAATGAGAATTTGAAGGGAAATAAGGAGAAATTATCACCTTTATAATTCTGGTAGATACATAGAACAATACAGCATAGTATAGTCCATTCAGCCCAGGATGTTGTGCTGACCTTTTAATCTTTTTTAAGATCAACCTAACCCTTCCCTTCCTCATAGCCCTCCAATTTTCTTTCATCCATGTGCTTACCTAAGATTCTTTTAACTGTCCTTAACATATTTGCTTCAACCACACCTAAGCAGCGTGTTCCACACACTTTCCACTCACTGTGTAAAAAAAACAAATCTTTAAAACTCCCCCTATAAGACCTTAAAGTTATTCTTTCTCATATTAGCTATTGTTGCTCTGGGAGAATGACACTGGCAGTCCACTCTGGCAGTAGTGAGAAGAGAGCTTCAACTGGATGTTGGGGTCCCTGATGATGGATGCTGCTTTCCTGCCACAGTGCTCCGTGTAGATGTGCTCCGTGGTGGGGAGGGCTTTATCCATGATGGACTGGGCTATATTGACTTTTTGTAGGATTTTCCATTCAAGGGCATTGGCATTTCTACATCAGGCCACGCTGCAACCAGTCAATACACTGTCCATCACACATCTATAGAAGTTTGTCAAAGTTTTAGATGTCATGCCAAGTCTTCACAAACTTCTAAAAAGTAGAGGTGGTGCTGTGCTTTCTTCATAATGGCATTTATGTGCTGGGTGGAAGACAGATTCTCTGAAATGATAACACCAAAGAACTTAAAGTTGCTGACCCTCTCCACCTCTGATCCCTCAGTTAGGGCTTGCTAATGGACATTCAGTTTCTGCCTCCCAAATTCAATATCAGTTCCGTGGTCTTGCTGACACTGAGTGAAAGATTGTTTTTGTGACACCACTCAGCCAGATTTTCAGTCTTTTCAATTTTACTATAGTTATATTAAAAATTTCTCACATCTATCCTCATTTTGAATCTGTATCCTTTGTTTCATGTATCCTATTTACCATTCCCAAACATCTACTCTTGACTTCTTTATTCTAAGGACAATGTCTCCATTTTGTCCACTTCTAAACTTGTTGCTGAAATCCCTCATCTTTGGAAGTGTTCTGCTAATTGTTTCTACACCTTCCATACAACCTTCACAAATATCTAAAATGTCATAACCAGAATTGGACACAGTACTTCTATGGTGGTGTAGCTATTATTTTATAAAAATTACCTCTCTGCTGTAGCACTCTTTAATTTTATTAAAATGGACAAAGAACAATTTGCAAGAAAATATACAAATCTAAGAGTTATTGCCGGTATTATCCTCATTCACAGGTATGCTGCCTAACTATAGCAATCAAATCTAAATCACCGAGTTCTTGTTATTTTCAGCTTCTTATACACTACTGCTCCTCTAAAATCTATTGAGAAAAAAGTTATGCATTTATACATTTTTAGTGCACTTAACTAACACTGTCTTTAGTATTAACATCAAACATTTTGCCACAATACATAAAGCTGTCCCAAAGCACCTATGAAATGGTGTTTGGATGACTTGCATTTTGAATCATGCACAAGAAGAATTTATGTGATTAATGGCTGGACCACATTCTGTTGATCTCCAACTTCGATAATAATTTCCCAGTTTGGTGTTCCAAATGAGAAATGTGTCAGCTCCAAAAATGAGCTCTCCAGACGTCAGCCAAACTTACACAACAGAGTCCAATTCTGTTATGACTGATATTGGGGGCTGCACGGGACAAGAGGATGGATTTTAGGCTTAGAGAAGAAACCTACACATACTCATCAACGAGATCAGCACCAGCATTAAACTTCAGTTTTGAGTGCTGTATGCTACTTTTATTGTTTACACATTTTCTCCCCTCTCTGCACATTGGGTGTATGACGGTCTTTTTTTAATGGGTTCTTTTGGGGTTTCTTTGTTTCGTGGCTGCTTGTAAGGAAGTCAGTCTCAAGGTTGTATAATGTATACATACTTTGATAAGAAATGCACTTCAAACAAGTCCTATGGGCCCCAGGTGTTGACAAATGACCCGATAGTTTTTTTCAAGTAAGGCATGCAGGTGACAACTTATAGACAATATCTCCCTCTCCCTCTCCCTCTCCCCCTCCCCCTCACTCCATTCCCTATTTGTCACAAAGTCAGTGGTCTGGAGACAAACAGAAAAGTGAATCAGCTGATAGGATATTGACTCATAATGCTACCATTCAGTAAAATCAAGAAAAGCTAGTAAGTATTTTTTTAAATATTTCCTACTGTGAGTTCAGCCTTTAAATGATCACAGATGAGTGCTGCATTTGGTTATTGGAAAACAGTTGAAATGTTACAAGAGTTGGGGAATTTTGGCTAGTTGCATTTAGGAAAGTCAGAAATCAGGACCAATGTCAATTTTAGAAGGATGAGAGATGTGGTCAATAGATGGAGAGAATTGATATTGGTACAGTAGGGGTAGGGGTGGAGTGGCAAGTGGGAGTTTAAGTATGGGATCACTTTAGATCAGATCCCAGTCCAGTGTTGTGTTATGATCACATTAACTGGAAGTGCTGGCTTTATTTCTCTCAATAATAGTTTCTGACTCGCAGAGTGTTTCTATCAATTTCTGCTTTTTTTTAACTTTCAGAATTCCAGAAGGCACAGTTTTCATATTTAAAATTTGCTGACATTGATGTAAAGGGGGAGAAATTATTACTATAAAAGTATAGCACAGTTCCTCAAAGACCAAGCCAAATTCACAATGAAAAGTATTTCTAAAGCGCTTCATACACTCATTGATTCTCAGAAGAATACATTTCAGTATTATACATGCCGTATGACCAAGACAGGGAATGTAGATGCAAATCAATCATGGTAGACCCACGAGGAATGCAGGCAGTGACATCTGAAGGAACAGATTGTGTAGTCCACTTTATGAAGGCAGAGTGTGGGAGAGATGTGTTTCGGCACTCTGAATATCTATCAGTCTGCTCAGATTCCTTATTCTTAGGTGGAATCTTATTTATAAGCTTTGAAGAAGCTCCAATGGCTTTAATTTGACCTATTTCATGGATTTCTTTCTCATCTGAAAATTGCATTTTGATCCTATTAACTGGCTGTAAATCTGGTCTCAGCAGAGTCTGAGGATCACAGCAATGGTGAACACCACAGAAATAGGGTCAAATGAGTCGGAGGAATGCTTTGAATTGGTGCACTGGACAATATTCAGGGATATATATTCATATCTTAATGCTTATTTCACAGTTGTCACTGACTTCACCAAGACCTGTATGAATGAGGGTATGCATTCGAGAACATACTGAACGTATCTAAACCAGAAGATCTGGATGAACCAGGAGGTGCACTCTGCTGAAGGCTCAATCTGTGGCATTCAACACTACGGTACAGAAATCCAGCTACAACCTATGGAAGGCCATCATGAGAGCAAAATGGCAATTTTGTGAAGTCAAAGATACAATGGATACATGACAGCTGTGGCAGGATTTACATGCCGTTACTTTCTGTAAGGTGAAACCTAATATCATAAATGGCAGTGATGCTTCAGTCCCCGATAAGCTCAATGCTTTTTATACATGCTTTGAAAGGGAGAAAATTACACCTGTGCAAATCCCTAAAGCATTTTGAGAGCCTGTGATCTCTGACTCAGAGGGTGATATCAGAATATCCTTCAAGAAGGTGAACCATTATGAGCCATTCATAAACCAATGGTGTACCTGGTGAGGTCCTGAAAATCTGTGACAACTGGAATGTTCAAAGACATTTTAAGTCTCTCGCTGCTGCATTTGGAGTTTCAACACTGTTTTAAAAGGGCAACGATTATGTCGATGACTGAAAAGAACCAGGGGAGATGCCTCAATGATTATTGCCAAATAGTGCTCACATTGATGGTGATGAAGTGCTTTGAGACATTGGTTTTAGCTAATTCCAGCAGGTCCAGTCTAAACAAGGACCTAGACCTGCTGCAATTTTCCTGTCACCATAACAGATCTATAGCAGACGTGTTCTCATTGGCTCTCAGCTTGACTTTGGGACACCTGGACAACAGTAATATCTATGTCAGGCTGCTGTTTATTGATTACAACTCTGCAATGAATATCATCAATCTCTCAACAAATCAACAAACTTCAAAATCTGTGCCTCTGTAACTACTGGATCCTTGACTTCCTCATTAGGAGACCTTAGTCAGTGCAGATAAGTAATGTAGGGTAATATAATTGGTGGAAATATACAGAATTCAAAATCACTGAATTTGAGTTGGGGTTCACTTTAGGAGGCGGGTTTGATGCAATTACGCAATCACGTAAAGTACTTTTACCGTGCTTTGTGTGCAGTTCTCTGGAGTTCAATAAATGAGTTGTTACATTTTTTCTTAAACATAAAACACCTCATGCTGTTTTATTTGTGAAAACCTATGTTGGTGACCCTGATCCTCAGGACAATTCCAGAATTATTGAACATCCTGGCTAACGCAATCACTTTGCAACTGCCAGAGTTTTTGGAGCAAAACCGTTGATTACTTTGTACAAGCTGAGGCTCAGTTTGTGCTGTAAGAAGTCACCACTTCATTCCCTGAGCTGCTGAACTTATGATCCTCCTGTATAGTGTGCTTAAAGGCAATACCCATACTCAAGTGCTTGACAGGTCTGCGGATGTGACCGGGGCATTTGATGATACCAAATGAGCTTTGTCCAACACAACCCTACTAGCACACCTGCTCCTCAACACACCCACCACCATTACTACTGATGCCTCAGACTATGCTGTGGGTGCTGTGCACGAAAAGTTGGTCTGAGGCGTGTGACAGCTGCTCACCTTCTTCAGCCAGTGCCTCTGTTCCCCTGAAAGGAAGTACAGAATGTTTGATCCCAAGCTTCTTGGACTCTATTTGGCTGTCTGCCATTTTTATTTTTTTTCTAGAGGGTTGCCATTTCACAGTGTTCTTTGACTACAAATCCCTTATACGTATGATGGCCTTCATATCAGACCCTTGGTCTGCACGGCAGCCATACCACCTGGCCTACATATCTGAGTTCACAACTGATATACAACATATCAAGGGGAAAAATTAATGTCATGGCTGATTGCCTCTCATGGTCAAGTGTTGAAGCCATACACATAGGGGTTGACTATGCCGCAGATCCAGGCTTACCGAACAGCAGTCATGGGCCTGCAGTTGGCTGACATATAAGTTTAGGGAAGCTGGGGTTTTTCTCCGGTGCAATGTCTCAACCGGTCGCCCTCTTCCATAGTGTCCACAAACTGGAGCCAGACTGTTTTTAACTCCATACATGGCCTCTCACATCTGGGCTGGAAGGCCTCACAGAAACTGGTTGCACTAAAGATTCTGAGGTACTGACATTGAGTTTGGTTTCACTTTAAGAGGGGGATCTGACGTGAATAGTAATTATGTAAAGTACTTTTAATTTTACTTTGTGTTCAGTATTTTGGAGTTCAATAAGTGAGTTGTAAAGATTTTTTTCTTAAACATAAATGCCTCATGCCATTTTATTTGTGAGAACCTACAGTAGTAACATCATCTTAAGGATATGCCTCCTTGCTGACATTCAACATAGGTGCACCTCAAGAATGTGTGCTTAGTCCACTACACTACTCTGTCTATACGCAAAAGATAGCTCAAACACCATCTTTAAATTCACCAATGACACCATATTTTTGACAGAATCTCAGATCGTGAAAAAGAGGCATACAGGCGTCAACTAGATCAGCTAACTGAGGTAGTGTCACAACAACAACCTTGCAGTCAACATCAGCAAGACCAAGGAATTGACTGTGTACTTCAGGGAGGAGACAACAGGAGAACACTCATCAGTCCTCATTGAGGAGTCACTAGTGGAAAGGGTGAGTACCATCCTGGGAGGCAACTTTTCAGAGAGACTAACTTGGTCCTAACACATTGACGCAATCATGAAGTCATGTCAGCAGCTATACTTTTTAGAAGTTTGAGCAGATTTGATATGCCTCCAAAGACCCTGGCAACTTTCTACAGATGTACTGTGGGTAGAGCTCTGATTGGTTTCATTACTGCCTGCTGTGGAGGCTCCAATGGCACCATCGAAAAGGTTTGTAGTCTCAGCCAGCTCCATTATGGGCAAAACTGTCCCCACCACTGAGGACATTTTCAAAAGGTGCATCCTCATTGAAGACCCTCACCATCTGGGTAATACCCTCTTCTCATTACTACCATCTGGGAGGAGGTATAGGAGCCTGAAGACCTGCATTCAACATTTTAGGAATAGTTTCTTCCCCTCCAGGATCAGATTGCTGAATGATCATGAAGAGATGATCTTTACCTCACTATATATTTCTTTAGTTTTGTAACTTATAGTAATTTTCATGTCTTGCACTACTCTCCTGCAAAACAACAAATTTCACAACATAAACGCTAGAGGTTCTGCAGATGACACACAAACACAGGAACTCAGCAGATCAGGTAGCATCTAAGGAAAGGAATAAGAAGGAATTTTCGTGACCTACTGTCTGTCAGTAATAATAAACGTGATTCTGATCTGAAATGGTAAAATCCCTATTTGTTCTTTTCACATAAGTTAGCAACTTCAATCAGTTTTGTATAATATTTAATTGAGTAGAAAATTTCATATTTGTCTGTTTTATTACTGTATGTGCTATTAGTACAATATGAAGAATTAATTAACTCAAATGTTTTATGAAATGTGTACAAGATGTGTCCTAGCTGTGCAATATGTAAAAATAACCTTAGATATGTAGTGTTTAAAGATTCATTGCCTGTTTACATCCTCAGGCTATGTTGCAAATACTTTGCCTGCTGACATCATATTTTCACTGAACTAGCATTCCTAAGGAGAGGATAGGTCATTACTATGTCCTTAGAATATTAATTGCTGTCAGTGAATAGACTGTTTTGCAGATGAAGGTAACATTTTAAAATCATTTGCTTTGTTATCAGTTGACTTCCTTTGTCATTTGACTCCATTTTACAACAATCAAATGAATGCCTGCATTGTTTAGATACTGTACATGAACCCATAAAAATGCTGTGGAACTCAGCAGATCAAGCAACACGTATAAAAACAGATAAACAGTCAATGTTTTGGGCGAGACCCTTCACCAGGACTGGAAAGGAAGTGGCGGGGGGCGGGGGGTGTGGGAAGAAGCCAAAATAAAAAAAGTTGGGAGGAGGGGAAGGAGGACAAGCTAGAAAGTGATTAGTGAAGCCAGGTGGGTAGGAAAGGTAAAGGGCTAGAGGAGAAGGAATCTGATAAGGGAGGAGAGTAGGCCATGGGAGAAAGGGAAGACAGAGAGTCATGAGGGGAAGGAGATAGGCAGGTGAGAAGCAGAGCTAGGTAGCCAAAGTGGGGAATGGAAGAAAAAAAAGAGAGAAAAAATACTGATAGGAGAAACTGATGTTCACAGCATCAGGGTAGAGGCTACCTAGACAGATCTAAGGAGTTGCTCCTCCACCAAGAGAATGGCCTCATCATGGCAGAAGAGGAGGCCATAGACCGACATGTTGGAACGGGAATGAGATTAGGAATTAAAATGATTGGCCACTGTGAAATTTGGACCAGAGGTGCTCGACAAAGCATTCCCCCAGTTTCCGTCGGGTCTCATCAAAGTAAAGGAGGCCGCATCAGGAGCACCAGATACGATAGATGACCCCAGAAGATACACAGGTAAAGTGATGCCTAACATGGAAGAACTGTTTGAGACCCTGAATGGAGGTGATGGAGGGGGGTGAATGGCCAGCTGTAGCATTTCTGGCACTTACAGGGATTTATGTCAGGAGGAAGATTAGTGGGGTGGGTCAAATGGACAAGGGGGTCATGGAAGAAGTGATTCCTAAGGAAAGTGAAGAGATGGGGCTGGGGGTAGTAAAGATGGGTTTGGTGATAGTATCCAGATAAAAATGATAGAAGATGCAGGAGGATGATGTGTTAGATGCAAAGGCTTATGTGGTGGTAGGTGAGTACAAGAAGACTCTGTCTCTGTTAAAGTGACGGGAAGATGGGTGAGTGTGGATATCTGGGAAATGGAGGAGATGAGTTTGAGGGCAGCATCAGTGCTGGAGAGAGAGAGGTTTCCCCATCCTGTTCACATTGATGAGACCCAACATAAACTGAGGGAAGCTTTGACATGTACCTCAGCTCCATCCACCAAAAGCGGAATTTCCCAATGGCCAACCATTTTAATTCTTATTTCTATTCTTGTTCCAATGTGTCAGTCCATGGCTTCCTCTTCTGCCATCTTGAGCTTACTCTCATGGAGGAGGAACAATGCCTGATATTCCATCCAAGTAGCCTCCAACCTGATGACATGAACATCAATTACTTCTTCTGGTAATTTTTTTTTCTCATTTCCTTTTCCTCTCCCCCTTCCCTCTTCTTCAATTCCCCACTCTGGCCTATTACACCATTTCCTCACATGCATATCACAATCCCCCACCCTAGTGCCCCTCCTTCTTCCCTTTCTCCCATGGTCCACTCTCCTTTCCTGTCAGATTCCTTCTTCTCCAGCCCTTTACCTTTCACTGCCACCCAACTTCACCTGTCACCTTCTAGCTTGTCCTCCTTCATCTCCCCCCATGTTTTGATTCTGGCATCTTCCCCCTTCATTTCCAGTCATGATGAAGGGTCTTGGCCTGAAATGCTGACCGTTTATTCATTTTCTGAGATGCTACCTTGCTTGGTGAGTTCTCCAGTATTTTGTGTGTGTTGCTCTGGATTTCTCGCATCTGCAGAATCTCTTGTGGTTATGAGTTATCCACATTCATGTTTTGAAAAGAGGCAGCAAGTAACTTTGAGAAGAAAGGTGCAAAACTGACCCTGGACTTAATCTAAGGCAGACGTTCGTAACCTGGAGTCTATGAACCCCCTCAATTATTCTATGGCTCCATGGCATAAGAAAGGTTGGCAATGCCAGATCTAAGGGAATCAAGTCAAAGCTTTCCAGTTTGGCATTCATGTTACAACTTATTCCTTTATCAGTTCCATCTTTACCTAACTTGGTTCAAATAAATTTGAGTCCAGATTTGATAATATTATGCAATTACCTTTCAGATTCACAGCTGAAAATGACAGAATGACTCAGGAAATATTGGAACTTCTCAAAAGGACAGTCAGCGTCGGAGGAGGGAACGTAGTTAAATATTACAGGTTGATTATTTTATTCTCACTGAAACTGAATCATTTTTGGACCTTATTGGTTTCAGTTTGCATTTCCAAATACAAATAAAACAAATAGTTTTTAGATACTGACGCAACAGTACATCAAAGAGTCCTGTATATGTCCTGTCAAATGTTGACTTCCTTATCTTACTGATAGATTTTGTAGCCAGACCCACAACATATGTGCATTTAACTCAAGACAAATCAAATGGATTTACTATTAAGGCAGTTTAGTCTCTTCAAGTTATAGAGTCATATAGCATGGTCCTTTAGCCCAACTAATGCAAGCGGAACAAGAATCCCACAAATTAAATTCGGTGAAGCTTCATGCCCTGGTATGATATTTTCAAGCTATTACATATTCTTCACAGTTTTTTACATTAAGCAAGTCTCCAGACAGGACATCATTGGCTGTCAAAGCTCTAGGTTGCCTTTGGGGTTAAAGGCTCTCAACCTCAGCACCAGTGATGCTATCAACAGTTCGCTCTAGCCAGTTACAATATAAGAGCATAAGAGCAGCATATGGGTCTAAACTTCAGGCGAGAAGTGAGGAAAGAACCATAATCTAGACCATTATCTTTGTCTCACCTCACTTGGCATGCAAAACATTATAGGGTTTTGTTTTACTTCTTGATCTTCAGCATGTATAGTGTTTTCAGAATCAGAATCAACTTTATTCTCACCGACATAAGTCTTGAAATTTGTTGTTTTGTGGTAACCAAGGGAAACAGAGCAAAAATTTGCCAAATAAATTAATTTTTGGATGACAAGTATAGCAAAAAATAGACATCAATAACTGCTGAACCAATAATGTAACCATGGAGATCATAGTAAATGATATTGATAGTTGGTAATCATAACAGTCCAGAAATTAACTCTTATTTCTGGGTTCTCATCATGCCTGAACTATTGTTGAGAGATGTACAGCAACTTCAAGTGCTTACAGCACCATGAGCCTCTGCTTTTCAATTTGCAGGTATGTGTTATATCATCAGTTCACGGAAGAAACATTTCATAGTATTATTATTGCTGTAACTTAAAGTCACCCTTGACCTGATTATAAGGATGCAAGCTTTCTAAAAGTGTAAGAAAAAGTAAACGGAGGAGCTTCAAGAACTAATTACTTGTTAAGCGATGGCCATCAGAGGCAAATTGATTGCAGTGAGCTATTGACAATCATAGATAACTTAATGGCTGCGGACTTACTATTACCACTGAGTTATTATGATTTGGTATGACTATCAGTTGTTGTCTCGTTCATTTGTTATGTGCAGTATTATATGATGTGGGTGATCATGGTCTTTCCATGACCATGACATTTTTCATAGTCATAGTAGTAGTCATACTTTATTGATCCCGGGGGAAACTGGTTTTCGTTACAGTTGCACCATAAATAATTAAATAGTAATAAAGCCATAAATAGTTAAATAGTAATATGTAAATTATGCCAGGAAATAAGTCCAGGACCAGCCTATTGGCTCAGGGTGTCTGACCCTCCAAGGGAGGAGTTGTAAAGTTTGATGGCCACAGGCAGGAATGACTTCCTATGACACTCTGTGTTGCATCTCGGTGGAATGAGTCTCTGGCTGAATGTACTCCTGTGCCCAACCAGTACATTATGTAGTGGATGGGAGACATTGTCCAAGATGGCATGCAACTTGGACAGCATCCTCTTTTCAGACACCAGCGTTAGAGAGTCCAGTTCCATCCCCACAATATCACTGGCCTTACGAATGAGTTGTTGATTCTATTGGTGTCTGCTACCCTCAGCCTGCTGCCCCAGCACACACCAGCAAACACAATCGCACTGGCCACCGCAGACTCGTAGAACATCCTCAGCATCGTCCGGCAGATGTTAAAGGAACTCAGTCTCCTCAGGAAATAAAGACGGCTCTGACCCTTCTTGTAAACAGCCTCAGTGTTCTTTGACCAGTCCAGTTTATTGTCAATTCGTATCCCCAGGTATTTGTAATCCTCCACCATGTCCACACTGACCCCCTGGATGGAAACAGGGGTCACCGGTACCTTAGCTCTCCTCAGGTCTACCACCAGCTCCTTAGTCTTTTTCACATTAAGCTGCAGATAATTCTGCTAACACCATGTGACAAAGTTTCCTACCGTAGCCCTGTACTCAGCCTCATCTCCCTTGCTGATGCATCCAACAATGGCAGAGTCATCAGAAAACTTCTGAAGATGACAAGACTCTGTGCAGTAGTTGAAGTCCGAGGTGTAAATGGTGAAGAGAAAGGGAGACAAGACAGTCCCCTGTGGAGCCCCAGTGCTGCTGATCACTCTGTCAGGGACACAGTGTTGCAAGCACACGTACTGTGGTCTGCCAGTCAGGTAATCAAGAATCCATGACACCAGAAAAGCATCCACCTGCATCGCTGTCAGCTTCTCCCCCAGCAGAGCAGGGCGGATGGTATTGAACACACTGGATAAGTCAAAAGACATGACCTCACAGTGGTCGCTGGCTTGTCCAGGTGGGCATAGTCACGGTTCAGCAGATAGACGATGGCATCCTCAACCCCTAGTCGGGGCTGGTAGGCGAACTGGAGGGGATCTAAGTGTGGCCTGACCTTAGGCCAGAGCAGCTCCAGAACAAGTCTCTCCAGGGTCTTCATGATATGGGAGGTCAATGCCACCGGTCTGCAGTCATTGAGGCCGCTGGGGCACGGCGTCTTTGGCACAGGGACGAGGCAGGACGTCTTCCACAGCACAGGAACGCTCTGGAGCCTCAGGCTCAAGTTGAAGACATGGCGAAGTACTCCACATAGCTGAGGGGCACAGGCTTTGAGCACCCTGGTACTGACACCATCCAGTCCTGCAGCCTTGCTTGGGTTGAGACATTTCAGCTGTCTTCTCACCTGTTCAGCTGTGAAGCCCACCGTGGTGGTTTCGTGTGGGGAAGGGGTATAGTCATGAGAGCAGGGTGGGGGACTGTGAGGAGGGGTAGGAGGGGAGAGTGGAATATGTGTTGGTTGGGGGCCGACAACGGGTGACTCATGTGGGGGATGGGCAGGGGACACAATGTCGAGTCTGTTAAAGAACAGGTTAAGTTCATTGGCCCTGTCCACACTGCCTTCAGCTCCTCTGTTGCTAGTTTGCCAGAACCCAGTGATGGTCCTCATCCCCCTCCAGACCTCTCTCATGTTGTTCTGCTGGAGTTTCCACTCAAGCTTCCTCCTGTACCTGTCTTTAGCCTCCCTGATCCTGGCTTTCAGGTCCCTCTGTATTGCCCTCAGCTCCTCCCTATTTCCATCTCTAAACGCCCTCTTTTTAGTGTTCAGGATGTCCATAAAGTTCCTTGTTACCCATGGCTTGTTATTTGAATAACAAAGGACAGTTCTTGTCGGAACATTGCAGTCCACACAGAAGTTGATGTAATCAGTGATGCACTCTGTGAGCCCATCAATATCCTCTCCATGTGGCTCACAGAGTGCCTGCCAGTCTGTCACCTCAAAACAACCCTGGAGCGTCTCATAAGCCTCCTCCGACCATTTCCTCACTGTCCTCGAGGTTGTAGGTTTACTCTTCACCAGATGCATGTAGCAGGGTTTTAGATGCACCAGGTTGTGATCTGACCTTCCCAATGGGGGGAGGGGAGAGGAGCTGTATGCATCCTTAACGTTAGTGTACATCAAATCCAGAGTCCTCTCCCCTCTGGTTGTACAGCTCACATACTGTGTGAAGTTGGGCAGTGTTCTAGCCATGGTAACCTGGTTGAAGTCACCTGAGATGGTAAAGAGGGCACTCGGGTGCTGGGTTTGTAATCTGGCTATGACGGTGTAAATGATGTTACACGCCGACGTCAGGTTGGCAGAGGGAGGGATGTACACAACAACCACAATTGCATGCAAGATTTCCCTTGGCAAATAATATGGCCAGAGTCCAACAGCAAAAAGTTCAATATCCGGGCTACAAACACGTTCCTTGATCGTAATATGACCAGGATGTATGACCTTATGAGGCACCTCATTATACCATTTTTCCATGGTGTTTCCATGACCATGTCTAAGACATGCACATTCATCGTTTTTCCTTGGCCATGATCTTGTCAATTTTTTTTTCTACAGAAGTTGTTTCTCATTCTGGGCAATGTCTTTACAAGACAGATGACCCCAGCCGTTATCAATACTCTTCAGAGATTGTTTGCCTGGCATCAGTGATTGCATAACCTGGACATGATATGCACCAGCTGCTCATAGGTCCATCCACCACCTGCTCCCATGACCCTGAATGGGGAGCTAAGCACGTGCAACACCTTGCCCAAGGGTGACCAGCAGGCTAGCGGATGGAATGAGTACCTTACATCTCCTTTGTTAGAGACTTATTTCCACCTCGTCACCCAGAGTTGTTACCTAGCATTGCTCAACTATTAAACCCCTAAATATTAAGATAATTTTTTTAAAAGGAAATTAAAGAGGAGGAAATTGCATGAGTGTGGGAGAGTTACAATACAGGGCCACCATTAATCTTCAAAATTGCTTAAATTAATGTTGTGTGAGCCAAGCCTAATTTTAACTATCTAAGCACTTTGGTGAAAATGAGAAGTATTAATTATTTATATATTTTTGGCTTGATCATGGAGTCATAACAAATTTAGAAGGAGATGTTTTTGTTTCCATTTTTTATTTTAAAGCTCAGCCAGTAACAGCAGAATCTTTACAGCTAGGCACAAGTTTTTTTTTTCCCCTGGTAAGATTGGTGCATGTTAACCACAGTATTCAACAATAGTGCGCTAAATTAGAACCATTCACTGTAAAGACAGGAGTCAAACATTATTATCGTACCCACACTTAGCAGAAGGAAAATCAAAGAATCATAAGACCATAAGACCGTAAGATATAGAAGCAGAAGTAGGCCATTTGGCCCATCGAGTTTTCTCGACCATTCAATCATTAGCCGATCCAATTCTTCCAGTCATCCCCACTCTCCTGCCTTCACCCCATACTCTTTGATGCCCTGGCTAATCAAGAACCTATCTATCTCTACCTTAAATGCACTTAATGACTTGGTCTCCACAGCTGTTTGAGGCACCAAATTCCACAGATTTATCAACTTCTGACTAAAGTAATTTCTCTGCATCTTTGTTCTAAGTGGACATTCTTCAATCCTGAAGTCATGCCCTCTTGTCCTAGACTCCCTTACCATGGGAAATAACTTTACCATATCTAATCTGTTCAGGCCTTTTAACATTTGGAATGTTTCTGTGAGATTCTCCCTCATTCTACTGAACTCCAGGAAATACAGCCCAAGAGCTGCCAGACATTCCTCATACCTTTTCATTCCTGATTCTCATGAATCTTCTCTGAACCCTCTCCAATCTCAGTACTGTATATCCTTTCTAAAATAAGGAGCCAAAACTGCACACAATACTCCAAGTGTGGTCTCACGAGTGCCTTACATAAAATCCCTGCTCTTATATTCTATACCTCTAGAAATGAATGCCAACATTGCATGCACCTTCTTCACCACCATCTCAACCTGGAGGTTAACCTTTAGGGTATCCTGCACAAGGACTCCCAAGTCCCTTTGCATCTCTGCATTTTGAATTCTCTCCCCATCTAAATAATTGTCTGCCCATTTATTTTTTTCCAATCAAAGTGCATGACCATACACTTTCCAACATTGTATTTCATTTGTCACTTCTTTGCCCATTCCCCTAAAGTATTTAAGTCTCTGTAGGCTCTCTGTTTCCTCAACACTACCTTATCTTGCTCAGCAGCCTCATGTGTGGCACCTTGTCAAATGCTTTCTGAAAATTCAAGTACACCATATCTACTGTATTTTCTTTATCTACCCTGTTTGAAATTTCCTCAAAATATTGCAGTAGGTTTGTCAAGCAGGACTTTCCTTTCAGGAAGCTATGCTGGCTTTGGCCTATCTTGTCATGTGCCTCCAGTGTTGCAAGGACATGGCAGAGGCACGAACCCAAGTGCCGAACACAGGCACAGCCAGGAGGCGATATGGTCGTGGCGATATGGTCGTAGCAAGCGTGGAATTGGTGTCCAGAGAGAGTCTTCAGCCGAAGTCTTGGTTTTAGTAGAGAATTCAGGAATGATGCTAGACTTAAAAATGATAGTCCTAAGAAACATGGAACAAGGCTACTCATACAAGAGTTGACCAATAAACTGGCAACTCCTTGTTGTGGTCATGGGGTATTTATCCTGCAGTTTCTGATGGGAAGCAGGTGTGTGTAGTTAGTGGAACCTGGGAATGATTGGAATTTAACTGAGGTGATTGAGGCCCAATTCCTGAGGTAAATAGCATGGTGGGGGATTGCCAGACCATGACATTCAGGTACTTTGTAATCTCATCCCTAACAGTCGATTCCTATAGCTTTTAATGAGGGATGTTAGTATGAGGAATGAGATAAGACCTGATCATCCATTATACCTACACAGTAAATTCCATCTACCAATGATAGGTCCAAAGAGTCATTGATACAATATAAGAAAACTTCACTGGACCAAAACAAATGAGGTGGCTGCTTAGAATAAATTAATTGCACTAAAGACATGATTCTGTAATGTTGAACTTATTTTGTTTGGGCTATGCAGACTGACAGGAATAATTGGTATATAAAGTGGACATTTATGAATCCTAAAATCATCTAGCAATTTAGGTATAGATGAACATACCCAAATGACTATGTTAAAAAAAACGAGGAGTTTCAGGAGGTGAAGTCTAAAAGTATTGCAGGAAAGTGGTTTCTAAATGGACTTTCATTCAACTTTGTACACAAATACTGCTGTTCTACCTTCAGTAAAAGACATTCTGCTTAAAATTTTACCTTTGCACAACTAGCAACTGAAAGGAACCTGCAGGCATTGCATTTTGCTTTAAGAAGTAGTAGACCTGTGATCTAGTGTGATGGAAATGGAGAATGAGTTTCTGTAGCTGATGCATCATGATGGAAGTCAGTGGACGTGACAGCAATATCAGAGAACACAGAAGGTATGAGAAGTCTCAGCTATTTGCTTCATATTTCCTTAAAGCAAAAAAATACTCTCAAGGTATCGGGAAGGCACAGAACAAAAAAAAAGTGAAATCCATCAAGAGGAAGGCAATTTATTCTTGGTACTAAATTAGAGGGACCTGGCGAGTTTACTGACAGCACAAACTATGGACAAGATCTTTTACAAGAATAAAGTGAAACCTTAAATGAAACTTTTATTCAAGGTCATCAGAAAGTTTTCAGAGCTATAGTTTATCACTTATATAAGAAAACAAAGATTAATAGCTGGTCATGCTAAAGATATTAGTAAATATATACCATTTCTGGGTGTTGTTAGATCAGATATTGGGGGATTGATTGGTGTCCAGATGGTGAATGTGAGAATTCTGACCTCACATGTTCGTATGGTGGAGCTAACATTTAAAGGGCATGCAGGATGTCTATCAATAAGGAGTTGGTATTGAAAACCATGAGACAGTTACATTTAGCATATAAGACACATGAAGGGACCTACTCCATGTGAATAGAATTACAAGGGAATTGGAAGTGATGTAGTATTCATCATGCCAGGGTCATGGAAGTACTATAACCAGGTTCAGTTTTGGCTTGAACAGTCCAGTGGGGTATTAGAGACACGACAGAATCACACAAGAAGGTAAAATTTGGAAAACGTACTGGCATGTACTGCACAGCCAAGAACATTGAGAAGGTAGCATTTTAAAGACTATTGCTGATTAATGGAGAAATTACTTAATCCTTCTCCTAAATGTGCATCAGTACTGCAGTATATAGACCAATTGTGAGCCAAGATGTGTGCATGAGTAACCTTAATTATTTCCTTTTGAGATTAAATGAGACTGTATTGGGTATACAGGACAGGCTGATGTGATTATGGAGGAAGGAAGCTGTTTCTGGCTAAAAAGGGTGGGTTACTTGTCGAATACATTCATGTCCCATGACCATGTGCATGAACCAGCAATTATGAGAGCTGAGTGGATTGGGCCATTTGGATTGAAGGACTGAACTTCTGAATGGGTCATAGGGTTTTTGATATCATATAATTAGATATGACAGATTGTCAAAAATGTTACAGCTAATATTTATTTAGAGAGGTTTGCATTTTAAAATCTAACATGACTATTTGTATAGATTTCTCAAAACAATGGCACAGTCATAATGGACTGAATGCTTTACTAATGCCCTGTGACATTTAATGAAAATAAACTAATTGTAAAAGGAAACAAATGACCTTGATCTTTTGTTGACTGTTGAATAGGGATCAATCATGCTGAGGAAGGTACAAAATATAAAAGTCAAGCAGAATGGAACAGGAAAACAAAATGTTTCCGCAGGATGGAAATTCTAAAAGAGTGCTAGAAAGGAACATGTACGTTTCTGGGAAGGTTGAAGAAAATGAATGCAAATCTGTAAGATAGGTAGCCTAAAGAATAATTTCTAAATATGTATTAGGTTTGGTGAAGAGTCTCAGAAAATGTAATAGTTATGCTGATTAAATGCTTCTAAAATGCCATTGATATAATTGATGAACACAAAGATATTGATACACTGGTAGAATAAAACATATATAAAATAAATCCATAATGAATCTCACCTAATCAGATTATTAAAATCAATCTAGAATTGTGTTCACATTGTAATCAAAATTCAGGATTCAACATTGTTTTATGTCATTTTCAGTGCTCAAATGTAAAGCAGAATGAAATGATTGTGACTCTGGATCCAATGCAGCACGATAAAAATACAGTAAGATTAAAAAACCCCACAATAACAAAAAAACACTATCAATCTAAAGACATAAGATAGCTTATATACATAGATTGATTGTATGTCCATAAAATGACTATCGGCACAGGAGTGTCTGTACATAAACTGACTGTGACAGGAAATGAAAAAATGATCATTCTATGAATTAGGAAGATTTTACAGATATATTTCTCA
This sequence comes from Mobula hypostoma, assembly GCF_963921235.1. Classification (NCBI taxonomy): domain Eukaryota; kingdom Metazoa; phylum Chordata; class Chondrichthyes; order Myliobatiformes; family Myliobatidae; genus Mobula; species Mobula hypostoma. The sequence goes on along the minus strand of NC_086101.1, from coordinate 84,934,429 downwards.
AGATTTCCATGATATTGAAACTGGGTATTGTCCAGAAACCATAAGTGCTCCATAACTTCTGATAAAGTCATTGAGAATCTTCTTGCTCATGTCTCATCATTTTACAGTGATGCTACCAAAAGCAAGAGGCCATTTGATTTAACCTTGCACAATAAGTAGAGTTACAAATGACTTCAGAAGGACCAAAATAGGATTGAGAAGGGAGTAATTTTTCAACTGCTATCAATTAGTGCATAGAAATGCTAACCATTGGCATAATGGAAATCATCAGTCATTGCCGAGCTGATCAGAGGTAATTAAGCAAATTCTGATCAACGACTATGGCTTGCTTGGACTTTCTTCTGGGACTGAATTACTTCTGGCTAGACAGGTAAATCCTTGATGAAGTCACAATTAGAGCAAGTGATGTACTTGGGTAAAGTGGCAATTCTGGACCAAACTGAAATCGCAGAAGGATGCTCAACAGCTGTGACAGGGCTTGAATGGTATTACCTCTTACAAAGTGAAACCAAGCGACATAGGTGACAATAAGACTTCGCTTCCAGATGACCTCAATACCTTCTAGGCTCACTTTGTCCCTCTGATTTCAGTCTCTGAGGCTGACCTGAGAGTAACCTTCAGGAGGAAGAACACACGGAGAGCATCCAGCCCAGATGGGGTACCTGACTGAGTACTAAAGACCTATGCTAGTCATCTGGTTTGAATGTTCACTGTAACCTCTCACTTTAGCAGTCTGAGGTACCCACCTGCTTCAAGCAGACTTCAATTATACCATTGCTAAAGAAGAGCATGGTAATCTGCCTCAATGATGATTGTCCAGTAGCTCTTACAACTACTGCGATGAAATGTTTTCAGAGGGTGGTGATGAAACATACCAACTCCTGCCTGAGAAGCAACTTGGAACCTCTCCATTTTGCCTACCTGCACAACAGGCCCCCAGTGTATACCATTTAATTTGTTCTTCACTTTCCATGAGATATCTGGACAGCAAAGATGCATACGTCAAGATGCTCTTCTTTTTCAATTACAGCTTGGCATTCAATATGATCATCCCCTCAAAACTAATCAAGACCTTGGTCTCAATACCTTCTTGTGCAATTGCATCCTTGATTTCCTCACTTGAGGACCCCAGACATTTTGGGTTGGCAACAACATCTCCTCCACAATCTCCATCAGCACAAGTGCACCACAAGGTTGTGTGCTGAGCCCCCTGCTCTTCTCACTTTATACCTATGACTGCGTGGCTAAGCACAGTTCCAATGCCATATTTAAGTTTGCTGACAACACCACTGTCATAGGGCAAATAAAAGGTGATGATGAATCAGTATTTTGGAGGGAAAATCTGGCTGAGTGGTGCCACAACAACAACCTCTCACTCAATGTCGGCAAGACCAAGGGGCTGTTTATTGATTACAGGAGGAGGAAACTGTTGGTCCATGTGCCAGTCCTCATTAGGGGGTCAAAGGTGGGCAGAGTCAACAAATTTAAATTCCCCAGAGTTATTATTTCAGAGGGCCTGTCCTAGGCCCAGTACGTGAGTGCCATTAAGAAGAAGGCATGACAACATTTCTACTTTCTCAGATATTTGTGGAGATTCAGCATGACATCTAAAACTTTAACAAACTTTTATAGATGTGTGTTGGACAATATAATGACTAATTGTATCATGGCCTGGTACGGAAACACCAGTGGGCTTGAATGGACAATTCTACAAAAAGTAGTGGATACAGCCAAGTCCATCACGGGTAAACCACCCCCCCCATTGAGCACATCTACATGGAGCATTGTTGCAGGAAAGCAGCATCCGTCATCAAGGACTCTCCAACCAGGTCATGTTCTCTTCTTGCTGCTGCCATCAGGAAGAAGGTACAGCAGCCTCAGGATCCACAACACCAGACTGAGGAACAGTTATTACCTCTCAGTCACCAGGCTCTTGAAGAAAAGGGGATAACTTCACACAACTTCACCCTCCCCCACCCTCCCCATCACTGATTTGTTCCCACAAACAATGGACTCACTCTCAAGGACTCTTCATCTCGTGTTCTCAATGTTGCTCATTTACTTATTATTGTTCTGTTTTTCTTTCTTATTTGCACAGTTTTTTTGTCTTTTGCACATTGGCTGTTTATCTGTCCTGTTGGGTGCAGTTTTTCATTGATTCTATTATGTTTCTTGAATTTATTGAGTATGACCACAAGAAAATGAATCTCAGGGTCGTATATAGTGACATATATGTACTTTGATAAATTGATTTTGAACTGTGATTTCTATATAATTAACAAGAGATTAAACAACTAAAAATGCTGGATTTAAATATATTGTGCCTTAGCCATTTATAGAATTTACAATTTTTATATGTTAACTGCATCATTATTGCATAAAGAACTTTGTATCTTGGCAATACTTGAAGGGACACAGTAACAGTATACATTTTAATTTTGTTACTATTCATCTTTCTTTCTTAGCTTTCAAAGTAGAATTGGAAAATAACATGATCACACATTTCACCAGCTGCGCAAAACTCATGAAGCACTCTTGACGTACAGAGAATATTCTGGGAAATTCTCCAACTCTGTCTGAGTTTTTCCAGAGCTGTAGCAGCACCCCTGCTCTAATACACAAATAGATCTTTTGTCTCATTGCTGCCTCTAAAAATGCCAGAGCAAAACTTGCCTGTGATCCTCACAAACATTTTTTGCCAGTAGGGAATTGTTTAATTCCTTCTCCTAACAGAAAGGATTAAAACGTAAGCACAAGCGAGAGTAGGCCATATGCCCCCCCCGGTCTGCAATGCTAGTTAATATGATCACGGCTGATCTGATTTTGGCTTCAACTCACTTGAGTATGTAATCTTATAATCCTTGATTCCTCTCACTGTCCAACATGTGTCTCAGCCTTCAATTGACATGGCATACATAACTAGAGAAGAATAGAATGAGCTGGAGAAGGTTTCTGAATATGAAAGTCTGAGTGAGTTGTACAGTGAATTCTGGTTAACTGGGCCATCCACTTATCGGGGCAGCCACTTATTTGGCACAAATCTTAAAGAACAAAAGCGAATCAAGAAAATAGCAGGGATTCCCTTCGTTTATTTGGGACAGCATGCTGTTTAATAGGGACAGGAGACTGTGGCTGAACAGTTTCTAACTAGCATCAGTCACGTCCACTTGTAGGTGGACAATGGACATTACACTGTGCTTAGAGTGAATAGCATTTAAATAGTGATAGTTTTGTGTGCTTGTGTTTGAGAAATAAGCAAGAAATAGCAATTCAGTATTGTTTTTTTTACACTGCAGTTTCAAGCATTCAGGCATGGAGATGCCAGAAACGGCCAGGAGTGAAAATAAACTAATTTCATTATTTCAACAAGTTAGGAATTAAGAAGAATTTGAGGGTGTCAACAATCATCTTGAATGGTACAATGAAAATGAAGATTTGGAGGATGCAGTAATCAAAAGCATTCTATGAAGGCAGTCTGTGACTTGCACTAGGGGTCTGCACTGATTTTGCTCATTTACAGTCAATCAAAACGACACGGCAGGATACACTGGATGAATTCCTCCATTGATAAGTACTAGGAACTGATAAACAGTTTTATAGTATTCATAGTGTTCTATTTTGTTCTGTTTCATTTAAATACATAATCTGTTACTCATTTAAATGGTCATTATTTTAATATACCTTTTTAACTATTTCCATGAAATTGGCTCATTGGGGCAACCAGTTAACTGGGCCAAAATGTACTTGTCCCGATGTGTCCTAATTCACCGGATTCCACTGTTTTTGGTTTTCATGTTGAGTGAGTGTGTTGGGAGGCATGCCAGCTTGAAGTCATAATGCAGCTGAGCTGCTCGTCTTCTGCTCCTTGTAACCACTTGTGGTTTATTGCCCACTCTGGGTCTAAGAATGCACTGAAACAAGTTTCTATTAAGTTCTTAGAATTAACTACAGATCTTCTTATCTTGCATACAATCTGAATGTTTGGGGGCAAGGTAAATAACATTTAGGCAAGTTTCACTGTCTATCCTTCTTCTTACTAGTGTCTTGATATTACCAGCAGTGCTGTGGTACAAATGATCCAGAATTTCAGAGTGCTAATGAACATCCACGGAATTTTGAAATATGCCTGATTTCCACAGTGCGCTCTTCCATCGGCATTATTTCTTTATTGGATTTCAGCCATTTTCTGTCCTTCGAGTAAGAATGGCTTCAGTGTCATCATCTTGAATACTGCATTTCAAACTCTAATTTGGTGCATTTGAGTGCTCCTCTGTTGTTGTATTTAAGTAATAGTTAAAAAACAACAAACACAAGAACCGACAAATATAATACTCCTTTCATGACCTCAGGAAGTCCTAAGTATTTCATAGCTAATTAAGAACTTATGAAATGCAGAATTCAGTTTGTACACAGCAAGATCTGCAAAAGTGCCATAATAATCAGATTCAGTGATATAGCTTCAGGGGCGATTATTGGCTATAGTTTCAGGAAGAACTTTTATTTCTCTCTGCAGAATGGTGTCATGAGAATTTTACTTACCTTGGAGAGGGCAGATGTTGCCTTTGATTAACTTATCTGCAAAACTGCATTGCAGGCAGCACAGTGCTCCCTTAGCGACATACTGGTGTGACTTAGCCCAGATTATAGAGAGAACAAAGAAGTTGTTATGCAAGGAAAGAAGATATATTCAAGCTCACCCTGATGCCATCTGTGAGGAAAAGAAATTCTGTATTTAGGTAAAGGTTCACTGCATCTATCAGCTGTGGAACTGTGCCATCCTGCTGAACATTGTCCTCTCGTATCTCAGTCATTATCTCATCACTGTCAACACTTCCACCAACACAATAAATCCAGCACTTTCCTGGTTTGTTCACTGAGGGCAACTAGTGCCAGTTGGACAGCTGTGATCAAACAGTACAGACAACTTATTTTTAGTTTATTATTTGGGATCTGGGAATCACTAGCGAAGCCAATATTTATTGTCCTGACAAGTTCCTCTTTGGAACCTGGTGATGAGCTGATTTCTTAGATTGTTGAGTCCTTATAGTGAAGGTGTTGGAGAAAGAATGTCAGCATTTAGATGCAGTCAAAGTTCAAAATACAAAGCTAATTTATTACTGAAGTACTCATACAACCCTGAGATTCATTTTCTTGTGGGCATACTAAAAAAATCTATAATAGAATTATAGCCACAATTGAATCAATGGATGTCTGCACCAACTTGGGCATTCAACCAATGTGGAAAAGACAACCGACTGTGCAAATGGAAAAAGAAAGAAAATAATAATAATAATAATAAAAAATACAAAGTAAATATTGAGAACATCAGATAAAGAGACCTTGAAAGTGACTCCATAGGTTGTGGAGACATTTCAATGATGGGGTAAAGTTGAGTGAAGTTATATCCTTTTGATCAAGAGCCTGATGCTGACAGCAAAGGAACGAAGCTCAGATGAAGTGTAACTCGAAGGGGAACAGGCACGTAATATTATTTCCATGCACGTTGAAGCTTTGGTCTTCTTGGAAGTAGAGGTCATGCGCTTTGAGAGTTGCCAGAGTAGACTAAGTACTTAACTGCAGAGCAATGTTACGCAGTGCAGTGAAAGAAAGTACACAATCTTGCATCTTCATTTTAGTTCTCAAAGCAATGCATGTTTAGAATGGAGATGGAGTACCAATTAAACATTGTTCAATCCTGGATTTTGCTGAGTTTCTTGAGGGTTGTTGAAGTTGCACCATGTAGTGTAGTGAACCATTTGTGACTTGTACTTTATAGATAGTGCAAAGTCTTTGCAATGCCAGGAGGTGAATTATTCATCACAGCATGCTCAGCCTTTAATTTACACATGAAAGAAGAGTATTTACAAAGGTAGTTAAGTTGAATTTCTGGCCAAAAGGCTCCAGGATGACAATGGTGGGTGATGGAGAGGTGGATTTTGCCTGGCAGTTGTAATGCCATCAAATATCATGTTAAGTGGTTAACCTTTCCCTTACTGGAGGTGGCTGTTTCCTGGCATCTTTCTTTCACAAATATTGCTTGACAGTTATCAGCCTAATCTTTCTGCATGCAGGTTGGCAGCAGAGAGTGTTTGTAGAAGGAGTATGTTCTGCCTGTAGGTCATCCACCAGTGTTCTGCAGGGAAGTGGCTGATGGAGTTCAACCTGGAAAAATGTGAGCTGATTCACTTTGGAAGGTCGAATTTGAAGGCAGTCTACAAGGTTAATGGAAGTATTCTTAGCAGTGTGATGGAACAGAGGGATCTTGGGAGTCCATATCCATAGATCCTTCTAGATTGTTGTGCAAGTTGATAAGGTGGTTAAGAAGTCATAAAGTGCATTGGCCCTCATTTCTCAGGGGATTGCGTTTAAGAGCCATGAGCTAATATTGCAGCTTTCTAAACCCTGGTTAGTTCCCTCTCGGAATATTGTGTTCAGTTCTGGTCGTGTCATTATAGGAAGCTTTAGAGAGGGTGTAGAGGAGATTTACCACGATGCCTGGATGGGTAAGATGGCACTAGCAAGACACAGCAGTATTCTGTGGGCAGTAAGTAAAACTACTAAGTATTCTATTAAATACACTTTTTCTGGACACAATCACTGCAATCCGAGCCTGTAATTTCCTTTTGGGAGTTGTGTTTTTGATCTGTCTATATGACCTGGCATTTTTGTGGTATCCTGATGGTTTTGGTGAACTGAACTCTTGAGGATGCAGAGGCAGCTGCAGTGACCGTTGCTGGAGCACATGCACTCCAGGCCAGATTGATGCTGTGGGCCCCAGGCCCGAGAAAGGAAAGCAAATGAATGTTTAGCCAATTTAAATGCCAAACCAGATTAAAAGGATTGAGGTGATAAGGCTGAGGGCAAAGAACAAAATGGTATTCAGCTCACTACTCTGTGAAGATATGCTCACCTGAGCACTGAACTGACTCCGTAGAAGTGGCCTGCAGCCATCAGGACTTGCCTCAGTACTTAACTGGCTTCCTGACTGTGGCCTACAGCCGTCGGGCTCCTGGATAGGCCTGCAACACTAAACTGGCCCTGTGACTCTGGACTCATTTTCAGGGACTCTGTGTTTCATGTTCAATGTGCTTTTTGTTTACTTTTTTAAATTGTATGCATGATCTGTTCTTTTCTTCGAACCTTTGATAATTGATGGTCTTTGTTGTGTTTCTTTTCATGGATTCTGTTGTGTGTTGCTGCCTGGAAGAAGGTGAATCTCAAGCTTGTACATGGTATATATACTTAGTTAATAAATGCACTTTGAACTTTGAACTTTGGATTAGAGAGCATATCTCATGACAAAAGGTTAAGCAGACTAGGGCTTTTCTCCTCAAAGCGCAGGAGGATGAGATGTAACTTGATACAGGAGTACAAGATGATAAGAGGCATAAATTGAATGGATAGACAGAGATTTTTCCCAGGGCAGAAATGGCTGGCTATGTAGGAGGACGGATTAGATTGATTTTAGAGAAGTTTAAAAGGTTGGCACAACATCGAGGGCTGAAGGCCTTGTACTGTGCACTAATATTCAAGATACCTGTGAATGTTTGAAGGCTTCTGAGCAAAAGTAGGCCGCTGGTGATGCGTTGGAAATGAGTAGCAGGTGACTCCCATTAGCAGGGTAGAGACTAAGAGGATCCTGCATATGCAAGCATGACAGGACCTCCACCCCCATCTACAGCCAGACAATAATATCTATTTCACTGATGCTTGTAAGTTACAAGTGAATGTCTTATCTTAAGACCAGTTTTTATTTCTATTAATGACTATTAATGATTGCTTTACACAAAGATCCTTTATTAAACATTGCAAATTCTGTTTGCTTTTTATGTGCCATATCATATGATGTGGACAATTATGGTCTTTTCATGACCATGATTGCTCTTGGCAAATTACAAAAGTGGTTTGCCATTGCCTTCTTCTGGGCAGTATCTTCACAAGATAGGTGACGCGAGCTATTATCAATACTCTTCAGAGATTGTCAGCCTGGCATCAGAGGTCGCATAACCTGGACTTGTGATGTGCACCAGCTGCTCAGACGACCATCCACCACCTGAGCCCATGGCTTCACGAGACCCTGATCAGGGAGCTAAGCAGGTGCTACACCTTCCCCATAGGAGGCCTGCAGGCTAGTGGAGGGAAGGAGTACTGTACACCTCCTTTGGTAGAGATGTAACTCCCCCCCCCACCACCATCCAAATTTAACCTTTGTTCCTGATTAAAGTTAAGATACAATCTGTAACATATCAATGCATGGAATAAAACTGTAATGTAGTCAATAGTGAAACATCCTGGCAAAGCCCAGAATGAGTGCTGATGAGAAGTTTACTGGTGAGTAAATTCTGTTACATTGCATTGCTGATTATCCCTTCCACAACTTTGCTGACGTTTAAGGAGGGACTGATTGGAAAGGATTTTAAAGAATTCAAATTTTCATTTTATGAACTGGAAAAATAAAAAAAAAATAAAACTGGCTTATTATTGGCACATGTATGGAGGTGCAATTAATTGTTTTGTATGCCATTCATACAGATCATTTCATTACATCAATACATTGTGTTTGTACAAAGCAAAAGGAACAAAAAATGAATGCAGAATAAAGTGTTACACTTACAGAGATTGGACAGCCTTCAGAAATTGTCCACATTTACTGGAAGTTCTAAATGTTACAATGGTAATGGAACAGCTTGGTTATAGGCAAGTGATATTCTAAATTGCAGGTTCAGTAGTATGGTTGGAATATCTTCTGGTATCCCCATATTTGTTATATCCAAAGGTCCAAAACCTGGATTTCTGTATCTCCCTCTGTAACTGGAGTCTTGACTTCCTCATTGGGATAGCACAGTTAGTACAGATCAGAAATAAAATCACCATGGTGACAATCAACACTGGCACATCTTAAGGACGTGTGCTTAGTCCAGTGCTCTGCCTCTTTACACCCACAATTGTGTAGTTAAGCACAGCTCAAACACCATCTATAAATTTGCCAATGGCACAACTGTTGTTGGCTGAATTTCAGATGGTGACAAGAAGACATACAGGAGTGAAATAGATCAGCTGGTTGAGTGGTGTAGCAATAATAACCTTTCACTCAGTGTCAGTAAGACCAAGGAATTGATTGTGAGCCTCAGGAGGGGGAACTTGAAGGAGCACTCACCAGTCCTCAGAAACGGAAAGGGTGATTAGTTTCAAGTTCCTGGATATCAACATATCTGAAGACCTATCCTGAGTCCAACATATTGATGCAATTACAAAGAAGGCATGCCATTGTCAATATTTCATTAGGAGCTTGAGGACACTTGTTATGTCACCAAAGACTCTTGTGAGTTTCTACATTCTGTTCTGGAGAACATTCTAACTGGTTGCATCACCATCTAGTATGGAGGGGCCACTGCACAGGATTTGAAAAAGCTGCAGGAAGTTGTAAACTCAGCCAGCTCCATCATGGGCACCAGCCTCTCCAGCATCAAGGACATTTTCAAAATGCAATACCTCAAAAAGGCGACATCCATCATTGAGGATCCTATCACCCAGGACATGCCCTCTTCTCAATGCTACCATCAAGGAGGAAGGGAGTGGTACAGGAACCTGAAGATACACACTCAATATTTCAGGAACAGCTTCTTCCCCTTATATATGATATATGAACAGACTGAATCCAGTCCCGATTCTGATCCAGTATTCTCAGCAGCTTCTTGATATCCTGCAAATTAAATTGGGTGACATCCAGCTAGTGTGGTAGTGATAATCTCAGGAAGAATCCAAGGTAGTTAATCTATTCAACATATCTGGTCGAAAAGGATTGTGAATGCTTCAGTAGTCCAGTGATGATTATGGATGAAAATATGCTGATTGTCGTTTATCTCACGTAAGTTATTTTATTATTGATCATCATTAAAATTAGATGCAGCAGATCTTTCAAACTTTGATCTGCTCTAAAGATTGTGAGACTACTTAGCCTGCACCATTCCATTTTGTTTTTGTTAGCACCCACATTACCCTGCATCTGTGAATCTGTGGAATTTGTTGCCACAATTGGCTGTGGAGGCCAAGTCATTGGGTCCATTTAAGCAGAGGCTGATAAATTCTTGATTGGTCAGGGCCTGAAGGGATACAGGGAAAAGGCAGGAGATAGTGATTAAGAGGGAAAATGGAACAGCTATGATGAAATGGAGAGTAGACTCAATGGCCCAAGTTGCTTAATTCTGCTCTTATATCTTATGGTCTTATGCATCTTCACCTGAATGGTACTTTATTTTTAGGTATGCATAATACGGCTTTCTGCATGCTCTTTTGCACTCTTGATTGAACCAGGGTTGACCCTCTGGGTTAATTGCCATAGTAGATTGAGATATCTGCCTAGCTATGAGCAACAAATACAGCAGTGGCTGTGTATATTTCCAATACTTATGATTGTACCACCCTGGGAAAAGTTTCACTGCTAATGTTATGGTCTTTCTGTAGAAGCAGTCTTTGGTTATGATTAGAGATGCCATGTGTTTTGGAATGTGAAATGATGGGGGCGGGGCTTTTGTGCCGTGTGCCTGACATCAGGGTGATCTGTGTCTTTTGTTTGGTAGGAAATGAAGGGAGAAGACGTCAGAACGGAACTATGATCCAGCGAAGGCCGAGAGATCAAAGGTTGAATGGCGAAGGGGAAACCGTGAGCTCCAACTTGTGCACATTAGACTGTTTCATTAAAATGGGCCCCTTTCTTTTTTTTTGCTTTTTCTTCATGAACCCAGTAGTCAAATTAAGAATTATAAAGCCAAATTGTTTAATTGTATGTGGTGTGCTGTTTGTTATTTCATGGCACTGATTTGTAACAGGGTGACAAATCACACAGCATCCACACAATTGGGGGAGGGGAAGGGGAGGTTTGAGGTGGACTCGCATCTCAATTTCACCCGTTTGGCAGGACCAAGGATTGTCTTCCCTAGACTTACGTGGCCCTCAGAACCTGAAGGTTACAATTGTGGGGGTTTTATTTGGGAATAACCTCATTGGATGCTGTGTGATTGCCCTGAGTATTGAATCAGTGGGTTGTGTGTTTAAGTTTGTGCTAAACTATTGTTCAATAAAGTGATTACGATAAGTAGTTTAGCACAGACTTAAACACACAACCCACTGGATGCTGCCAGGGTTGAGTGGTGGTGTGAATCCACGGGTTTACTGGTTATGAATGTGTGTGTGTTGACTGGGGTAGATATTCGTTCTCCTGATGAAATGCTAATTCGACATTTAAATACTGTTAAAACTGTAGGCAAAGTTATGATTGTGGGGTGGAAATGTGATAAAATGGTGGGCACAGACTTTGTTTTAGTTCAGACTAGCGCTGATGTAACGGCAGTGGAACTGCTTTGTACTATTGGGGTCCTGGGAGAGAGGGGCCGTGGGCTATCCATACTTTCCAGGAGGAGGAGAGGGTAGGGGACTGGGCCGAATCACAAGTTGAGACTCCTGTAGCTGGGGGTGGAGACTTCAAAGACAGTGTTCTCTCATTTCTGAGGAGCGAGGGGAAAGAATGGAATGATTTGGAATGTCTAATTAGCCCCCCCCCCACCGCCCCCAGAGGGGAGTGAGTTGGTAGCGGCCCTTACCTCCCTGAAGAATAAGTGGAAACATGCCCGGGTTCAAAGTCCCAGCTAATTTCAGCTCCACCTGTTCTCAGGAATGAAGCCCACCCCTAAAGGGGAAGAAGAATATGAAACTTTGGTGGAGCAGACCACTCAGTTGTTAGATGAGTGGTGGTTCTCTGATGACGTAAAATGACAGCGATTGTTGAAAGTTTGAGTGGGCGGGCTGCTGACATCGAGAGACCCGTAAAGGCACAGAACCCCCTTGCCACTTCTGCGGCCTACATGCAAGCACTAGAAAAGGTGTTTGGAGCAACAGGAAGCCTAATAGAGCTCATCACGGGGTCTCAGAACATGTGTCAGGAGAAGAGGGAGAAGCTTTCTGCCTTCATCTTTCAGCTAGAGAGGCAGCTAAATTTGCAGCGTGGACGGGGTCATTCAGACGGCTGAGATGGATCAGTTAAGAATGGAACAAATAGAGAAAAACGCCCAGTCCCAGAACCTGATCGCTTGGGGCCTCCCACTGTCTCGTAAGGTGCCCCCCAGTTTGTTGAGCTGATCAGAGAAGTACAAGAGGAGGAGAATGCATCGGAGGCGCGTGAGGCCTCAGAAGTGGTCCCCCGCATTGAAGTGACCATGGATAGCCTGCCCTGGGGAGTGGTAGAGGAGACCATGGCAGAGTTGAGAACTGTGATGTCCTGGTTGTTATCAGTGGGTGTGGCTCCCCCAACCCCATATGATGGAGCTGATAGGGAGCCGGATCCTCGAAGGGGATGGACTATGTAGAGGGTTGCTTGCAGTCGGTGTCACGCGAGAAGGGGTATTGTCTGTTGTAACTGTGGTGAAGAGGGACACTTCAGGCTGGAAAGTGAACGACAGGAAACCTTTTGGAGAGTGAGCCCCTGGGTACTTAACCAGAGAAAGACATTGGAAAAACTTAAAAGTGAGGGGATGGCCTAGCATATCGGGGGGAACATATTCCCAGCAATATACCAAGGAACACCCTAAAGACAAAAATCATATTCCTGAAAGCTTAGTGAGGCCAAGCTCCAGTGTATCGCTACAGATAAAGGGTATTTATGCAAGAGCCATACTTGACACAGGGTCGTAGGCCACGTTGCTCTACCATTTGTTTTACGACCAGTATTTGACGCATTTATCATTGACACCATTCAGTACACTAGAGATCTGGGGTCTTTGTGCGGGTGATTACCCATGTGATGGTTATTTATCAGTGAAGCCAGAGTTTTCGGAGGCCGATGTGGAAGTGGCTGAAGTCCTTGACACATTAGCGCTGGTTTGTCTGGACCTCGTTGAGAAGGACAGCGTTTCAATTCTTGTGGGGACCTACACTCCTATTGTGAGGAGGCTCATGGGAGCCTGCAAGGAGAAAGCTGGAGAGAGCTTCCTGAGAACATTGTCCATTCACCCGGTGTTTCGGGACGCTTTTGAGGAAGTATGTGGTTGCATTGGGCCGGATAAGGATTTAGACGAGTGACTGTGTGGTTCATCCAGTCAAAGCCAATCCCAAGGAAGTATCGAGAGTAATGGAAACCCCAAATTCCCTGAATGCCTGAGAGTGAGGCCCTCCGGGTGGATGCTCTAGAAGTCCACGAAGGGGAGCTGGGCATGCCTGCTGGGCTATGGTGAGGCCCGAACTGCAGAAGCCCTCGCTTGTACAGGCGAACAGAGCGGCAGTGACTGTCAGGAACACTACAAAGAGGGAGGTCACCTTCAAGCCGGGGATACCCCTGGCACATCTCTTCCTGGTGATGGTAATGTCTAAGGTCCCTGTGAGACAATCTGGGGAGAATCTATCTGAAAAACAGGGAAAGATGACCTCCGAGTCATTCAGCTGTGGGGATTCCCCGGTACCTGCGGGTTGGAAGAGAGGATTGATAGAGAAGATGCTGAAGCTGGAAGGTGTCTTTTCCACTGGCAAGCTTGATGTGGGTTGCTCCAAGGGCAGTCGTCACACTATCCAGGTGATCGAGGACACCTCGTTCAGAGAGAGGTCGCAGCGACTAGCCCCTGCAAAGGTGGAAGACATTCTGCTGCACCTGTGTAAATTGAAGGAAGCTGGGATCCAGTCCAGAAGCCCCTACGTGTCCCCAATAGTAGTGACCAGGAAGAAGAATGGGAAGGTGTGTGGACTATAGGACTCTGAACAGGTGAACCATCCGTGACCAGTATACAGTCCCAAGGGTTGAAGACGCGCTGGCCTGTCTGAGTGGTGCGAAGTGGTTCAGTGTGCTGGATTTGAGGAGTGGATATTACCAGATCCCCATGAGTGAGGCTGACAAAGAGAAGACGGCATTTATATGTCCACTGGGATTCTTCCAGTTTGGAAGGATACCCCTGGGTATATCGGGAGCCCCTGTGATCTTCCAGCATGTCATGGAGAAAATGGCGGGGGATATGAACTTGCTTGAGGTATTGGTGCATCTGGATATCTGGATGACCTCATAGTGTTTGGGTCCACCTTAGAGGAACCTGAAGCGAAGCTACTGAAGGTGCTGGGCCACCAGAAAGCTGAAGGGTTAAAACTTTCCCTGGACAAGTGCCAATTCTGCAAGACGTCTGTCAACTATGTTGTGCACATGGTCTCACGTTGGAGTAGCTATGGATCCATCTAAGATAGAGGCGGTGACCATATGGCCAAGGCCCCAGACTGTGAGGACTTTGTACTCGTTCCTTGGGGTCTATGGGTGCTATCGGAGGTTCTGAAGGGCTATGAATCACCCTTTAAATCAGTTTCTGTGTGGTCACCTTCCCTTGGGTAAGAGACAAAAGGGCTCGGAGCCTTTTGGACTGAAGTGTGATGCAAACTGTGAAGAGGCCTTTCAGTTGCTGAAGGAGCTGCTGACACAGGCACCTGTGCTGGCTATTGCAGACTCCCGATTGCCACATGTACTGCATACGGATGCCAGCAGAGAGGACTTAGGGGGGTGTCCTGTATCAGGATCAGGGCACTGGGTTGAGACCTGTTGCATTTGTCAGCCAAAGTTTGTAACCCTCTGAGAAAAACTATCCCACGCACAAGTTGGAGTTTCTGGCATTGAAATGGGCTGTGGTGGATAAGTTGTGTGACTACCTCTATGGTGCCAAGTTTGAGGTGAGGATGGACAACAATCCCCTAACTTATATCCTGACCTCGGCGAAACTGGATACCACAGGACGTTGATGGTTGGCGGTGTTGCCTGCCTATGATTTCAGCCTGAAGTACTGGCCGGGAAGTAGGAACATTGATGCTGATACTTTGCCCTAATGTGCACATGAAGAGATGAAGAGTGGGAGAGCGTTCCTGCCCTGGGAGTGAAAGCCATGTGCCAGTTTGCCATCATGGTGAAGGCAGAGGGAAGACGAGGGCAGGATCGAGCGGTAGATCAATGGGAGATTCGGATGGTGCCATTCCACGTTTACTGTAACCTGACTGCTCTGAAGACAAACCAGTTACCGGAATTGAGTCCTGGGGAAGTGCCAGCTGCTCAGTGAGATGACCAGAGCATCCGTAACATTTGGTCAGCGGTTGAAGAGGGAGACATGGCCCAAGCGGAGAAGATGAAACACATGTCGGTGCCTCCATTACTGAGAGAATGGCCCAGATTGGAGTTGAGGAACCAGATCCTATCCTGGGTCACGTCGCCTCCAGACCAGCCTCGGCATTCTCAGCTGGTTCTGCCTGAGAAGTATCGGAGGATTGTGTTGAAGTTGCTTCATGATGATTCTGGCCATTTGGGGATTGAAAAGACCTATGGATTGCTCAGAGATCAGTTCTACTGGCCCCAAATGAAGCCAGAAGTCGAAGAACATTGCAAGTCATGCATTCGCTGTATTCGGAGGAAGACACTGCCTACGAGGGCTGCTCCACTGTCCCACTTGCAGAGTGCGGGGCCACTTGACCTGGTGTGGATGGATTTCCTGTCAATAGAACCCGATGCTAGCAACATGGGGACTGTCTTAGTCATCACAGATCACGACACCAGATACGCGCAAGCTTTCTCTACCAAGGTTCAGAGGGTGTCCATGGTGGTTAAAGTGTTATGGGAGAAGTATTTCATTTATTATGGTCTCCCCAGAGGATACATAGTGATCAGGGACGGGATTTCGAGAATAGGTTCATACATGAGTTACTGGACAGGCTCGGAGTCGAGAAGTCGAGGACTATGCGTTATCACCCACAGGGTGATCTCCAGCCCGAGAGGTTTAATTAGACCTTGCTAGACATGCTCAGAGCCTTGGAAATCCGTAAGAAGAACATGTGGAGCCAACATATTGGACATCTGGTCCACTGCTACAACTGTACATGAAACGAAGCTTTCGGGTACTCGCCATGTTATCTGATGTTTGGGCGCGAGGCGAGGTTGCCCATTGACCTTTGTTTTGGAACTGGTGAGGAAGGCCACCACCGAAGACTTATCTGAAGTATGTGTCTGATTTGCGAAGGGAGCTGAAAAAGGCTTATGAATTAGCGGAGGTCATGGCTGCTAAGCATAATCAAGGAATTAAGAGGAGGTATGACCAAAAGTTTAGGTTCTCCCAACTCATGTCAGGTGACCAGGAATTTGTGGCTACCTGGGCAGTATAAGTTGGCTGACCGCTGAGCAGCTATGCCCTATGTAGTGGAGAGCCAGATGCCAAACCTACCAATTTTCTGGGTGAAATCAGAGGATGGGAATGGGCCTGTCAAGATTCTCCATCGGAACCACCTTCTGCTTTTGGGACAAGGGGTGTGGGTTGACCCAGAAAGCGACCTGGAGCTTACCCATAGTAAGAGAAGTCTGCAGAGATGTGGGTAGACTGAAGGACCAGCAGCAGGAAATATTAGACCGGCCCCCGCCCCTGAATGGGATATGGACTTGGAAGATGTGGAAATGGGCGTGTGGTATGTGCTGCCTTTTGCTATTTCCCCATTGATTGAGGAAGAGATTCCCATTCCTCACTGATTGAGGAAGAGATTCCCAACCCTTCTCTTGCAGAGTTAGGTGAAATCAGGGGTGGGGGGGAGGGTGGCTATCTGTGGACAGTCGGGGTTTCAGTGGGACCCTGCAAAGGATGAAGCAAGGCTCAGCCAAGGGACAGAGGGGTTCGAGTTGCAGGAGGGTACAAGTGATGGACTGGGGGAGGCCTCGCCGTGTAGACCAGAAGTATCCCAAGGAGTGTCTGAACCTGAAGAGTAGAAGAGGGGGTAAGGAGATCTCAAAGATTCAGGAGACCACTGGATAGGCTGGCCTATGTAGCACTGGGGAAAAAGAGAGTGGCACCTATCATCTTGGGGAACTATGTCACTGCCTTTTACACTTGGGTTGGACTTTGTGCTTTGTATGAAGGGTTGGTAAATTATCTCAATGTCATGAGGACGTGACTAAATTTGGTGGGGGAAGAGTGTAACACCCTGGGAAAGGTTTCACTGCTAATGTAATGGTCTTTCTGTAGAAGCAGTGTTTGGGTTATGGTTAGAGATACCAGGTGCTTTAGAATGTGACAGGAGGGTATTTTTGTGGCATGTGCCTGACTCCAGGGTGATCTGTGTCTTTTGTTTGGCGGGAATTGAAGAGAGAAGACGCCGGAATGGAACTATGATTCACAGAAAGCCGAGAGATCAAAGGAGGATCAGTGAAGGGGAAACTGTGAGCACCAGCTTGTGCACATTAGACTCTTTCATTTAAAATGGGTCCTTTTCTTTTTTTTTTGCATTTTCTTCACTAACCCGGTAGTCAAATTAAGAATTATAAAGCTAAATCGTTTAACTGTATGCAGTGTACTGTTTGATATTTCGTGGTACTGGTTTGTAACAGGGTAAAAATCACGCAGCATCCACACAAACTGGGGGAGGGGTGGTTTCGGGGTGGACTCACATCTCAATCTCACCCGTTTGGCAGGACCAGAGATTGTCTTCCACAGACTTACACAGCCGACAGTACCTAAGGGTTACATGGTAAATTTGTAATACTGATGCTCCACAGTGCTTAAGGCTGCTACATCTACTCAGTGCTAATCCTATTCGGCAGGAGTGTAGTGCCTCACAACGTGATAAACGTTTGTCTCTGCTAATAAGACAGAATGCATCTCCCCAAGGAGTGTTCAATAATCGTACTTGCTGATGTTATTATGGACAGATGCATTTGCTACAGGTAGAATGGGAAAGACAAGTTCAATACAAGGTATGTTATGATTGTTCACTCATGATCTGCTATAGTCCCAGTCTGGTATTCATGTTCTTCGGGACCAAGTCAATGATTGTGTAACCAAACTACTCTTGGTGAATGATACTGTAGTCCATCAACCAGAGTATATGCTCTGCCCTGCTGCTTTCAATATTCTTTGGAAGTGGTCTCCAATGCGGAATCATGTCTCATCCCTAACGGGAGATCATCGGTAGCCATAAGGAGTTTGCTTGTACGTGTTTAGCCTACACCATGTCCAGGAGACATTTGAGCTGAAGTAGGCCAGTCAAGATTCGAGATTTAAGATTGTTTAATGTCATTTCCAGAGCACAATTGTAAAGGAGAACAAAGTGATTGTAACTCTAATGCAGCAGAAAAAACACAGTAAGATAAAGAACATAATGATAAGAACACAATAAGTATAAATATGTAAGATAGTTTATATACATAGATTGATTGTATGTACACAGAGTGATGCTAGGCCCATAGGTGGCTGTACAAAAGGTGATTCTGACAGGAAATGACAAATTAGTGCTGGTGGTTGGTGTGGAGGGGTGGGTTAGTGGGTAGAGGTATTGATCAGCCTTACTGTTTGGGGAAAGTAACTGTTTTTGAGCCTGGTGGTCCTGACATGGATGCTACGTAGCTTCCTGCCTGATAGGAGTGGGGCAAAGTGTCCATGAACATGGTGGGTGGGATCCTTCATGATATTGCTGGACTTCTACCAGCACCATTCTGTAGGTATGTCCTTGATGGCAGCTAGGCTGGTGCTGGTGATGCATTGGGCAGCTTTTGACCACCCATTGTAGAGCCTTCCTGACTGCCACAGTGCAGTTTCTGGACGAAAACGGTAATGCGGCATGTTAGGGTGCTCTCTACTGCGTATCTCTAGAAGGTCGTGAGTATTGTTGTGCGCAGTCAGCTTTCTTTCGCCTCCTCAGAGAGTGAGCTTTCTTGATTGTGTAAGATGTGTTCTGGGACCATGAGAGGATGCACCATGCGTGTGCTCCCAGGAGTCTGAAACTTCTCACAGTTTCTACTGTTGTGCTGTTGATGCAAAGAGGGGTGTGAGTGGTGTGAGTTCTCCTGAAGTTGATAAGAACCCCGTTTGTCTTGTTAACATTGAGGAAGAGGTTATTTGCCTGGCAGCAGGCCCCGAACTCTTCCACCTCTTCTCGTAAGTCTGTCTCATCGTTGATGGTGATGAGCTCCAGCCCATCAAGTCATTTCCGCCAGTCAATCATGGCTAATTTATTTTCTCTCACAACCCTATTCTCCTGCCTTTTCCCTGTAATCTTTGACACCCTTGCTAATTAAGAACCTATCAACATGTTTTTAAATGTATTCAATGACTTGGCATCTACAGCCATCTGTGGCAATGAATTCCACAGCTCCACCATCCTCTACCTAAAGAAATTGTTTCTCATCTCTGTTCTAAACAGCCACAGTAATGTTTGCATCCACAGTGATCAAGTGTTCAGAGAGGCTGGTGTTGAAGCATATCAGCTCCTGTTTGAATGGTGGCTTGGATCTGCTCCAATTCACCTACCGATGCAACAGGTCTCTAGCAGATGCTATCTTGTTTGCTCCTTATACAACCCCGAAGCAACTGGACAGCAAAGATACATACATCTGGTTGCTCTTTATTGGTTACAGCTTGGCATTTAACACCTTCATCCCCTCAAAACTAATCAGTAAATTCCAAGAGCTGGGCCTCAGTACATCTTGTGCAATTGGATCCTAGATTCCTCACTTGTGGACCCCAGTCAGATCGGATTGGCAAAAACATCTCCTCCACAATCTCAATCAGCACAGGAACACCACAGGGATGTGTACTTAGCCCCTTGCTCTGCTCTCTTTATACTTATGACAGTATGGCTAAGTACAGCTCCGACACCATATACAAGTTTGCTGATGACTCAATATTGTGGGTTGTATCAAAGGGGTTGATGAATCAGCATTCAGGAGGGAGATTGAAAACTTGGCTGAGTGGTGTAATAACAACAACCTCTCACTCAGTATGAAAACGACCAAGGCGCTGATTGTTTATTTCAGGAGAGGGAAAGCAGAGGTCCATGAGCCATTGGATGATCAGAGGTGGAGAGGGTCAGTAACATTAAATTCCTGGGTGTCACTATCTGACCCGTCCTGGACCGTTCATATAAATATTATTTTGAAGAAAGCTCAGCAGTGCCTTTACTTCCTCAGGTGTCTGTGGAGGTTCAGCATGTCATCGCAAACTCTGGCAAATGTTTTGTAGATGTGCGGTGGAAAATGTGCTGACTGGCTGCATTACGGCCTGGTATGGGAACATCAATGCTCAAATGGAAAATCCTGTGAAAGGTAGTGGATTTGGCCCAGCACATCACGGTTAAAACCTTCCCAACCATTGAGCACATCCATAAATGAAATGTTGCAGTAGAAAAGCAGCATCCATCATCAAAGATCTTCACTATCCAGGCCATGCTCTCTTCTCGCTGCTGCCATCAGGAAGAAGGTAAAGGAGCCTCTGGACTTGCACTGCCAGGTCCAGGAACAGGTGCAACCCCTCAACCATCAGGCTCTTGAACAAAAGGGGATAGATATACTCATTTAAATACTCTGTTATATTGTTAGTTCCTGCATGTTATTTATTGCTATTTATTTATATCTGCATTTGCACAGTTTGTTTACAGTTCACAGTTCCTAATGTTCACAGTTTACTATTATTGTTCCATAGATTTGCTAAGTATGACCACTCAAAAAGAATCTCAGAATAGTATGTAGCGACATATATGTACTCTGATTATAAGTTTACTTTGATCTTAGAACAATTGAACTTTAAAGGAATGTCTTTCTATTCTGAGGCTGTACCCTCTGGTCCTCAACTCTCCCACTATTTGAAACATCTTTTGTATATCCACTCAATCTAGGTCTTATTATATTTGGTAGTTTTCAATGAGATGCTCCCTCACTCTTCTAATTCCAGCAAGTACAGGCCCAGAGCCATCAAACGCTCCTTATTCATTATATGCACAAGAGATTCTGCAGATGCTGGAAATCCATGCACAAAGTGCTGGAGGTGCCCAGCAGGAATTCTGCAATTACAGAGGCCTTAGTCTTGGGTGTATTTAAAGCAGAAGTTGAAAGGTTCGTGATTAATAAGGGCATCAAAGGTCAAGGGGATTAGGTCTGAGAATGGGGTTGAGAGAGATAATAGATAATCTATGTTCGAATGGCAAAGTCGAGTCAATGACCAAATGGCTTAATTCTGCTCCTACTTCTTATGGACTCATGTTCTTATGGTCAGACAGCATCGAAGCATCTAATGAGAGGAATAAACGGTTGATGTTCCGGCTGGCTTGACTTCTTTTCCTCTCCCCCCCCCACCCCCCACCTTCTTTCCCCTTTATCTGAGTGTCTATCCCTCGGTTCACTGCGAGTTTTAACAGTGAGTTGGCCTGAACAAATGGGAGTGAGTCAACGTTGCCCGCTGAGAAACTCAGTGGCAATTTTCTTCTATTCTCAGGTGATGTACGGCAAGAATCCTATTTGCTCTAAAGTAATAACACTGTTTAATATGTGATGCTAGTAAATATGCACAAGGCATCACTTTGTGTTCTTCTTTGCCATCCATTTGGCGTGAGTTTCCAAGCACAAGCAATAGCTTGAATAATTTTTTCAGATCAGTGCTTCCTCATTCTCTGCCAGTTCTTCCAAGTGTTTAATATAGCACTTAATCATTGTGGCAACTTCAAGAAAATCTGTACCAATCCCCTGGGAAAAGAACAGATTGGAATGTCAAGCAGTCTATCTCTCTTGTAACTAAAATGAAACACTCGGTATAAGATTCATTGTACTCTTTTTAAAGATGGCTCCAGCTGAGTTTAAGGAAATTGCAGGCTGGAACATCGCGAAGTTGCAACAGTCTGAACTCCGTGAAATGCCTGTGCCGATGCATATGTCCCAAACTTAGCGGCAGCAGTTTACTGTTGATTTACAATGAGCTCCAATGTTGGCCTTCTCATGGAGAATTGAAGAATGAGCCCACTTCAATTCCTCAGTACTTGTATGCTGAGAAATTGGTAAATTGGTTTATTACTTTGAGAATCATCAAGCTTTAGTGAAAAACTTGTCTTGCATATAGTTCAACAGATATAGTCCCAGAACAGATCCCCAGGGCACACTACGAGTCACCAAACTCCATGCAGAATATGCCCCGTCTACAACCACTCTTTGCCTTCTGTGAAGGAGCCAAGTCTGGACCCACAAAGCAAGGTACCCTTGGATCCATTGCCTCCTTACTTTCTCAATAAACCTGGCATGGGGTAGTTTATCAAATGCCTTGCTGAAATCCATATACAACAGTGCATTGAGGCAAAATAATAACAGACCACCGAATAAAGTGTTACAGTTACCGAGAAAGTGCATTACAGGGAGTCCATTCTTGTTGTACTAGGAAGCCATTCAATATTCTTATAATAGCTATCCTTAAATCTGGTAATATTGTGCTCTCAAGCTTTTTTTTATCTTCTGGGTGAGGGGAGATGAGAGAATATCCAGGTAGGGTGGAGTCTTTGATTTTGCTGGCTGCTTTACCGAGGCAGTGACAGGCATAGACAGAAGGGGAGGCTGGTTTCTGGAAAGGGCAGAGCTCCGTCCATAACTCTCTGCAGCTTGCTATGGTCATGGGCAGAACAGATACTATACAGTACCAAGTTATGTTGCTTCCCAATAGGATGCGTTCTGTGGTGTGTCAATAAAATCAGTGGGGGTCAGAGGTGACATGCCCAGATTTCTTTAACCTCCTGAGGAAGCAGAGGCACTTGTGAGCTTTCTTGTCTGTGCTGTCAATGTAGTTGGACCAGGAGAGGCCAATAGTTATACTGTCTCTGAAGTATGGAAGCTCTCAACCCTCTCAGCCATGTCACCTCCCCCACTCCTTTCCTGAAGTCAAGGCTAGCACTTTTTGTCTTGTTGACACTGAAGGAAAGACTGTTGTCATGATACCATGTTGCCATGTCTCTTGACTTTCTATCTTCTTCCTTGGCCCTTGTGGCTAAAGGGATCAGGGGGTATGGAGGGAAGACTGGTACAGGGTTCTGAGTTGGATTATCAGCCATGATCATACTGAATGGTGGTGCAGGTTTGAAGGGCCGAATGGCCTACTCCTGCACCTATTTTCTATGTTTCTATGTTTTTACACAGAAAGCCCATTAGAGTGGTAACATATACAAGTTGCTAGATGGAGATAGAGCACAATCTTCCACACAGTAGTTAGTGTGTGTGTGTGTGTGTGTGTGTGTGTGGGGGGGGGGGGCAGGGGAGAGGGACTGATGGCACGATCTACTGTTCAAAGTTCAAAGCAAATTTATTATCAAAGTGCATATATGTCACAATATACCTCTCTGCTAGTTATTTTCTTGTGGGCATCCACAGTAAATACAAAAAAAATGCAATAAAAGCAGTGAATGTGTGCACTAATGTTCAAGGATAATCATGACAGAGCTGCCTGTCTGTAAGTTTATTTATGCACATGGAGGGAGATAGACCTTGGCAAGTATGAAAGAATTTACATCATATTTATGAATTAATTAACTCAAATACTTGAATTGTTTAAAAGTATATTATCTGCTTTTCCATTTCCATTATTTTTTTTAAATTTGTAGTTATTTTTAAGCTTAATTGCTTCACTGATTTTAATAGAGTTTAAAATTTGAGAATGTTTTGGACTTAGATTAATTTTCAAATTATTGTCAGGTTTGACACTTCGCTAAGACTGTGGTTTATTTAGGTATCGGAGTACTGTCTGGCTGTTCAATTGGGTGCAGAGGAGTGAGGAGAGAAACAAAATGTAGTGTTGCAGAGTACTTGCTGTGAGCTAACATGTCACCATTGCTTTTCAGAAATATGTCATGCAAAGATTTGCAGGAGTAGGCTGTCAGGCTCCTCAAGCCTGCCCACTCAGTTCAATATTATCATGGCTATTCTCTTCCTCTTCTGTGCCAAATGCTCCATCACCCTCAATTCCTCAATCTTTCAAATACTTATCTTTCTCCTCTTTAAATATGTTTTATAATCTGGCCTCCACCACGCAGATTATTCCAGAAATCTACTGCCCACTGAGGGAATACATTTTGATATGCCTAATTTTAAATAACAGTTCTTATTAGTGTGTTGTCCTGATTAAGACTTTTACTGCTGTGCTACAGGTATTTCATTTTAGTAGTTCTGTAAAAGCAGTGTGTTCTGCTTTTAGGATACTTTGGTTTCAGCTACAAGATAAGGGGCTATGATGTTCAATTTAAGAACGTTGTGTCAGCCAATCAGGATGATGGAATCAGGAAAACGTTCGAGAGAGCAGAGTGGAGGGAGATTTGTGATGGACAATGCAGTTCATGATTTTTTTTTGGCAGAAGCTGCAGACGGGACAAGAAAGAACATAGCTGAAGATGTTGTGGGAAGAAGCACCCTGGATGCACAAGGTGTTTTGTGCAAATGAATGGTTTCACAGAGGAAGGGCCAATACTCCTGAGGGAGAGCCGATTAGTTTGAGATGGGTTTCGAGTGAAGTTCAGAATGTGGTGTGCTTTCACGCAGACCGTGGGTCCAGCGCATGAGTAAAGGACAACTTCAAGATGAGTTCTGATGATATGCACACTTAGACTGGTTTAATTGTAATGGGCAAACACGAGGAAATCTGCAGATGCTGGAAATTCAGGCAACACACACAAAATGCTGGTGGAACGCAGCAGGCCAGGCAGCATCTATAGGAAGAAGTACAGTTGACGTTTCAGGCTGAGATCCTTCATCAGTCCTGACCTGCTGCGTTCCACCAGCATTTTGTGTGTGTTGCTTAACTGTAATGGGCCTTTTTATCTTTTTTCTTTTCCCTTCTTACTGTTCAATAAAGCTGAAATTTGTAAATATACTTTCTTAATAACTTTATGTGGTATATGATTTTTTATTTCTTGCTGACCAACAACCCTGTATGGATAGTATTTACACAGCATTCACTCAAATCAATGTTTCTTTAATCGGAACACCACAACATTCCTGTTTGGTTGAACCCCAAATCGTTCCCACCCTAGATGCCTACGGTTTATAAAAACCTTCTCACCTCCGAGTCCAGTGACTGTTAATGGGACTGGCAACAAAGCAGGTTTCCATACGAGCCCGGTGAGGGGGTTTCATTAGTGATGTTCCCCTATTCATGACTCTCCCACTAGTGGAAACATCTCAACATTTACCCTGTCAAACCCCTTAAGGTCACATTGTATATACTTGAATAAAGTCACCACTCATTCTTCTAAATTCTAAAAAATACAGACCCAACTTTCTAGTCTCATTTGATTGGCCAATGCTTTCATACCAGAAATTACACTATGGAATTTCATTCAGACTACTTCCAATGCTACTATATGCTTTTGTTCATTAGGGGAGCAAAACTGTGCATACTATTCTATAGGTAGTATTGCAACATTCTGTATAACTGGAATGTAACGTCCTTGTTCTTAACCTACAACCTATTTGGAATAAAAGACAACATGCTACTTGCCTTCTTAACTACTTCTTTAACCTGCCTACTACTCATGCAGTGAAACACCTGGATTTCTCTGAACTTTGTTGTTAACTGTGAATAAAGTCACTGAAGTTACAGCTCCTTTAGCGGAGACGAATATCCACCCCGCCACCCACATAGATAAATAGAGCATGGAAACTGGCCCCTCAGTCCAAATTGTCCATACTGACCATGATGCCCAAGAGCTCATCCATTGCCTGTAGGTGGCCCAAGTCCCTTTGAACTCCTCCTTTCTATGTACTTATACAAATGTATTTTAAGTATTGTTATTGAACTTGCATCAATCATTTCCTCTGGCAGCTCATTATATAGGTGATAAAATAAGTAATTGAGAGTGGTGGATGTGGTCTATATGGATTTTAGCAAGGCATTTGACAAGGTGCCCATGTTAATTATGTCCAGAAAGTTATGAGGCATGAGATCCATCAGGATTTGGGATGTCAAAATACGGCTGGTCGGTGAGCCCTGAGATCAGACCCTATTGCCATAAAGAACCACAGTATGAATGAAGCTGTGGGTCAAGAGCACTGACAGAACCCCCCATCCAACTTGAAAAGGTATAAAAAAGAGACATTAGAGTTAGAAATTAAGCTTTTTATGCAGATGAGCTTGAAGAAGTTGCTCCCTAGTGCCACCAACACCTCTCTACCCCTTTATTAGGGAGAGAGAGAGAGAGAGAGAGAGCCTGTGGCATGTCAAATTGTTGGGCGAATGATTGGATTTTCTTGTACAGCAGATCATGGTCACTGTTGGGGGCTTTGCTTTTGCTTGCTGGTGGGTGGTAGGTGCTGATGCTTTTTGCTGAAATAACTGGGGGTGTGGGTAGATGCATCACTGCTGCTTGTGCATGGGAGGGGGAAGAAGGGTCTTTGGGGTTCCAACATTTTTACTTTTACTGTCCCTCGTTCTTTGGGGTACTCTTCTGTTTTCATGGATGTCTGCGAGGAGCAAAAATTTCGGGTTGTATATTGATGGTAAATGGAACTATTGAACTATTGATTTGGATGCATGGATTTGGAATTGACTTGCCTACAGAAGGCAGAGAGTGGTAACAGATGAAGTAATTTCTGCCAGGAGGTTGGTGACAAGTGGAGTTCCGTAGGGATCTGCTCCTGGACCCTTGCTATTTTATAAATGACTTGGATGAGGAAGTGAAAGGGTGGGTTAGTAAGTTTGCAGATAATGCAAAGGTTGGACTTGTTGTGTAGAAGATTGTTGTAGGTTATAAAGAGATATAGAGGGAATGCAGAGCTGGGTGGAGAATTGCAGATGGAATTAAAACTGAAAATGTGTGAAGTGATACAATTCTAGATTTTGAAAAAAGAGTCTAATTTTATTCTCTCTCTCTTACTGGGAGAGTCCAGTCAAAAGTGGCAGGAAGACTTCTCCCTATTTTGCATAACTACTTAGACAATTACTTGCTTTATCCAACTTTGCCATTCCATTCTTACCCTAACATTTTGTGCTTTTCATGCAGTGTGTTTTAGAGAGAGAAAATAGATCAGCAGATTCAATGGGCCAAATGGCCAAATTCTGCTCCTATATCTCACGGTCTTATGCTCTTATCAGCAGTACTATTTACCGCCATGGTTATAAAGCACAGAACCAGCACTTTACCCCACCAAGTCTGCACCAGCCATCAAGCAGCTACTCGCAGAAGTACATTGTTAATCTTCCTCACTTATTCCCAGCAACTTTCATCCCCATCCCTCACTAGAAATAATTTAAAGTCACTCACTAACAGAGCAGCCCACGTGTCTTTGGGCTGTGGGGAGGAATCTTGCCCACCCAGGGCAAGCGCACGTGGTCACAGGGAAAACATAACACCCAGTACATTCAGCACTGGAGGTTAGGTTTGAAACCAGATTGCTGGAGCTACAAGGTAGCAGCTCATCTTGCTACATTAACATATCACTTTTGCACCTCCATTCGCCTGGGGTTTCAGCGTCTCTCTGCATCTTGCTCTTAATTAGTAAGGCTCATCTAAAATGATGCCTATGGGAATTTGGCTCCTTCACCTACTAGTATAGTTCATTTTTCATAATCAGTGCAAGACCCTGACCATTTGCTTTTCAGAAATATGTCATGCAAAGATTTGCAGGAGGAGCAGGCTGCCAGGCTCCTCAAGCCTGCCCACACAATTCAATATGATCGTGGCTATTCTATTCCTCTTCCGTGCCAAATGCACCATCACCCTCAATTCCTCAATCCCTCAATCTTTCAAATACTTATAGTCTCTTTCCAAGAGTTCTGGAGCCCAAACGTAGAGGATATACATTTAAGGTGAGAGGGGAAAGTTTAGCATGGCTCTCAGCGACAAGTTCTTCACACAATGGGTAGCGTCTAGATGGAACAAATTTCCAGAGCAGGTGGTGAAGGCAGATACTATATAAATCACTTGAACAGGCATATATACAGGGAAGGTTTAGAGGGATATGGGCTAAAGGCAGGCAAATTGGATTAGCTCAGATAAGTTCCTGTGGCTGCTTCTGTATTGTATGACTCAATGAATCTCTAACTTTCTGTTGCCTGGATAGCCTGAGTTTGTCATATTTCTCCTGCCTGGTTGTTAATACGGAAACTATTGGTTTCTTTTTTATTGTTCATTTGAATTATGTTAACACAACAAAGAAACACAGCCTCAATACTGGTATCAGTTTTCAAATTAACAGAATGTCTTGTTAAATACACCTGTTAGGGTGCATTCTCCAGATACCTTATAAGGTAACCGTAGCCTTCAGCCAGGAGCAGATGTCATCAGTTGGTTCCCAACCTTCACAGAGTGTTTCGACCCTTAACCATGACACTCTTCAGTTGGTGGGCCGGCAGTGGTGGCCAAATCACTGCCCATCTGCTCCTGGCTTCCAGCTTCCCTCCTCTCGCCTACTCCAAATCCAACAAGAGACTCGTTCTGCCTCTTCCCCCATCCTACGAGCTGCTTGTTTTTTGCTCCTTTCATCCAGGCCCAGATCTAACAACAACCGCCATGCTAATTTGGCTGGGAAACCTCTGCAGCCGATATCCACAGGGAACAACCATGCCTGCCATCCCTTGTCTTTACACTCCTACACTAAGGGCTGTTACTTCAAGGCCTTTCTGTCGTGGACCTCTTCCCATCCCTCCTACCACAACACAGTCAGCTCAATCAGAATTATTTTCCTGCCTTCAGTTGACCACAGTACAATGTCCGAGTGTAAGGTTGTGTGCACCACATCTGGGAACTGCAACCTCCTCCCCACATCGACCCTCATCTCCCAGGACCTGGTCATTAGCAGCAGATTGGGCTTTGGTTGTTTGGTTACGAAAAGCCTAGCTCCCTCTTTGATGAAGGTGATAGCCTTCCTCAGATCTATGCCAGCCATTCTCTTCTTGCATCTCTCCCGCTCTAGTGTGTCAGCAAGAGCCAGGAGCACCTTATCATGGCGCCACCTATACTGTCCTTGAGTTAGAGCTGTTTTGCACCCAGACAGTATATAAGCCAGCGTCCCCTTTTGACCACAGAGCTTACAGTTCGGGTCCTTTCTCATACCACATTTGTACAGATGTAATGGCGAAGGATGGGTGTCATACACGGATCGCAAGAGGAAGGAAATATGGAAGGGCTCCAGTCTCCATAACTCTGACCATGAGATCTTGCGCTTAGGCAGATCCCATTTTGTCCAGGCACCCTGGGACCCTTGTTCCTCTGCCTTTGACATCTGCTTCTCTTCACAGATCCGTACTTCTGCCTGTACCATGTCTCGCCTGTTCCTTATGCTTGCATTTCCCAACTCCTGGAAGTGAACTGAGCAGAAGCCTTGCTGCCCGATGCAGGGGTTGCCGATGATATCTCGCAGCTTCAGTAGGAACACACTGTCTCCTCCACAGCTGCGTTGGCTGCCCACTTGCGTCCAGATCTGGTTGTGATGCCTGCTTGCTTTACCAAGACGTCATTTGAATCTCTCAAGCTTAATAAAGCTCTGCATTTTGCCACCTTGAATTCCTCCACAACAGATGACAGGGGAAGCTGCAGTTGCCCAGATTGAATGTAGACGCCCACCGAAGAGAAGTTTGGGAGAACTCCCAACCATCTCTGCAGGTGCTTGTTGGTTTTCCTCTCGATGCCCTTTACGGCAGTCATGGGGAACTCATCAAATGTGAAGAGCCACAGAAGCCAGGGCAGAATGCCGTATTGGTACAGCCAGGTCTTGAATTTACCAGGAAGTCCGGATTTGATGATCTTCTTCAGCCATTCGTCTGCCTGTTTCACAGCATTGGTGACATTGGCCCCATCTGTCAGTGACAACAGTAAAATTCACAGCCTTTAACATAGACTTTTGACGTATTAACAGCCTAATAACCTAAGACTCCTTTAGCAGCTGACAGAAGTAAAGCACATTCATCAAATTATTAGTTCAAAGATGAAATCAATTGATATTGTCTTTTAGAAATGACAGATTATTTTCTCATTTCTGCCACTATGATAATCCATTTTAAGATATTGAAAACGGCAATTCAATTGGACCATAGAGTGGACAAATCTGAAGGGTGACTACACACAATGGAAACTTTATTAGATACTGGATTGGAGCCCAGTGTGGACTTCCACTAATATCATTGAATGAACATACAGTATTTAGCAATTAAGCTCTAAAGATCCAGCCAATGTTTACTATCAGTTAGTGATAATCCTTGAATTCCTAGCTTACAGAACTGAGTTATTCGGATTGGCAACAACATCTCCTTCACAATCTCCATCAGCACAAGTGCACCACAAGGTCGTGTGCTGAACCGGAAGGACAAGGCACAAAGTAAATTTATTATCAAAGTACGTATATGTCACCGTATCCTGTACAATCCTAAGATTTGTTTTCTTGCGGGCATGTACACTAAATCTAAGAACCATAATAGAATCAACAAAAGACCACCATAAGATCATAAGACTATAAGATATAGGAGCAGAATTAGGCCATTTGGCCCATCAAGTCTGCTCTACCATTTCGTCATGGCTGATCCAATTTTCCTCTTAGCCCCAGTCTCCCGCCTTCTCCCTTTATCCCTTCATGCTCTGACCGGTCAAGAATCTATCATCCTCTGCTTTAAATACACATAAAGACTAAGTCTCTACAGCTGACTGTGGCAAAGAATTCCACAGATTCACCATTCTCTGGCTAAAGATACTCCTCACTCTCTCCATTCTAAAAGAACACCCCTCTATTCTGAGGCTATGTCCTCTGGTCTTAGACTTTTCCACCATAGGAAACATCCTCTCCACATCCACTCTATCAAGGCGTTCACAATTTCATAAGTTTCAATGAGGTCACTCCTCATTCGGAATTCTAATGAATACTGTACAGACCCAGAGACATCAAGTACTCTTCACATGACAAGCCATTCAATCTTGGAATCATTTTTGTGAACCTCCTTTGAATCCTCTCTAGTTTCAGCACATCCCTTTTTAAGATAAGGGGCCCAAAACTGCTAACAATACTCCAAGTGAGGCCTCAGTATAGCTTTATAAAGTTTCAAAATTACATCCTTACTTTTACATTCTCGTCCTTTTGAAAGGAATGCTAATATTGCATTTACCTTCCTCAACAATGACTCAACCAGCAAGTTAACCTTTAGGGAATCCTTCACAAGGACTCCCAAATCCCAATGCACCTTAGTTGTTTTGTATTTTCTCTCCATTTAGAAAATAGTCAACCCTTTAATTTCTTCTACCAAAGTGCATGACCATATACTTTCCGACACTATATTCCATCTGCTATTTCTTTGCCCATTCTCCTTATCAGTCTAAGTCCTCTTGTAGTTTCTTTGCTTCCTCAAACCTACCTGCCCCATCCACTTATTTTCATATCATCTGCAAACTTTGCAATAAAGCCATCAATTCCATCATCCAAATCATTTATGTTTATAACATAAAAAGAATCGGTCCCAACACAGACTCTTGGCAGCCAACCAGGAAAGGCTCCCTTTATTCCCAGTCTTTGTATCCTGCCATCAGCCACTGCTTTATCCATGCTAGAATCTTGCCTGTACTACCATGGGCTCTTATCTTGTTAAGCAGCCTCATATGTGGCACTTTGTCAAAGGCCTTCTGTAAATCCAAGTACACAACATCGACCGATTCTCGTTTGTCTATCCTGCTTGTTATTTCTTCAAAGAATTCCAACAGATTTGTCAGGAAAGATTTTTCCTTGGGGAAACCAACCTGCCTATGGCCTATCTTATCATGTGCCTCCAAGTAACCTGAAACCACATCCTTAACAATCGACTCCAACATCTTCCCAACCACTGAGGTCAGACTAACTGGCCTATAGTGTCCTTTCTTCTCCCTCTCTCCCTCTTTGAAAAGTGGAGTAACATTCGCAATTTTCCAGTCTTCTGGAACCGTTCCAGAATCTAGTGTTTTGTGAATGATCATTAGTAATGCCTCAACGATCTCTCTGGCCACCTCTTTCAGAAACCTGTGGTGTACAGCATCTGGTCACATACACAAGATGGACAAACAAATAACCTATATGCAGAAGGCAACAAAATGTGCAAATACAAAAGGAAAAAATAAATATTAATTATAAATAAGCATTAAATAAATAAATAAACAATAAGTATCAACAACATGTGATGAAGTGTCCTTGAAAGAAAGTGAGCTCATAGGTTGTGGGAACACTTCAGTGATGGGGTAAGTGAAGTAGAATAGTTATCCTCACCATTTTAACAGCCTGATGGTTGAGGGGTGATAACTGTTCCCGAACCTGGGTGTGAGACCTGAGGTTGTTGTTCTTTCTTCCTGATGGCAGCAGCGAGAAGAGATTGTGATAATGGACGCTGTTTTTCTGCAAAAGTGCTCAGTATAGATGTGCTCAATACTGGGGATGGCTTTACCCATGATGGACTGAGCCATATCCATTATTTTTTGTAGGGTTTTCCATTCAAGGGTATTGGTGTTTCCATAAGAGGCCTTGTTGCACCCAGTCAATATACTCTCCATCACACATCTGTAAAAGTTTGCCAAAGTTTTAGATGTCATGCTGAATCTTCACAGGCTTCTAACTTTGTAGAGGTGCTGCCGTGCTATTTTGTAATTGCAGCTCTGTACTGGACCCAAGATAGATCACCTTAAGTCATAACACTGAGGAATTTAAAGTTGCTGACCCTCTCCTCCTCCGATCCCCAATGAGTACTGGCTGATGAACCTCCGGTTTCCTCCTCTTAAACTCAATAATCAGTTTCTTGGTCTTCCTGACATTGAGTGTGAGGGTGTTGTTCTGGTAACACTCAGACAGATTTTCAATTTCCTTCCTATATGCTGATTCATCACCACCTTTGATCTGGCCAAGGATAGTGGTGTCATCACCAAACTTAAATATGGCACTGGAGATGTGCTTAGCCGCACAGTCATACTGTATGTACATAATTTACTTTGGGCTTGAACTTTGAAAATTAATCTAGAAAAGAGTTCAGTGTATCTTTTGAATGCGAAGCAGAATTCTGAAGATTGAGTATCTACTAAGCAATGACTGAAACTATGTCATAATTTTAAGCCTGTCCCAAACGCAACTTTTTATTTCAAAACCGAAAACAGAACGGAATTGTTCTGCCGTATGCAAACAGAAGGGAAGTAATTAGGCTTTAGTTCCACGGTCAAGAAAATTGATTCAAAGTGCATAGGAACTATGGAATTGATAAGAAAATCCATAAAGAAGAGAATATCTTGTCAAAGTTTAACCAAGAGAAATTTTATCTAATTACTTCTAAGGATAGATATTGTTCTCTGCTGAAATCGAGCCTTATTAGAAATAAACATGGTCAAAGTTCTTATCTTCTGAAATCTTGTTACAATAAATTCAATAATTCAACCAGACTGATACAAACATAATAGTTTGCACATTATTCCTACTTAACATGTAACCTTAATATAGAATAATATTCCCAAAAGCAATATTACAAATGATTGAATTAACATATTTTAAAGAGCATTAATTGTCTCTGTAGAGAAGAGGAAAAATATGCTGCCTGTCTGGAACTAAAAAGCTAATCATCTTTTAATGGCAGGACATTTACCTGTAGTTGTAGTGGCCTGGTACAGCTCTATTGAAAGATTCACTTCATTATTTCAAATTGCTACAGATCACTTGGTCAAAAATGCCTTGTTCATGTTAGGTAATTTAAGAGTTATATCTGAAAGGATAGTTTCCTTATCATATAAGATAATAAGAAAATTAGCCAACCACGTTCCCTTTGGACATAATTTTATGCCACTTTTTCTCTCTTGTCTGGAATAGGGAGAGAAAATTGCTGAATTCTCTATCAACTGTATTGAGTTTTGCAAGGATCAGTTTACAATACAGACCATGGGGCAAATATCTCAGATATTTAAATATAGGATCAGTTTATACTATAGGCTATAGGGAAAATATCTCAAAATCTTTAAATTTAAAATCTTTTCACAAGAACTTGAATTAAAACTATTGTTTGAATTCTGTCTTCATCCATAGGCCCAAAATTGTTAGAACCAGCCTTATACAAGGTCATGCAGGTTTGTCCTTCACCGACTCTAAAGTGATACAAATGAATCAATAAGATTATTCAACATAGTTTATTATCTGAAAAAGTCAGAGCATGATATACAAGATCTTGCTAAAATGCTAAATTTATCCTTTAGGGTTTGGCTGATAATATATTAGGATACACAAGTTTTGCACATTATGTTATTTATCATTTATTACTTTTATTCATCGAAGAGCCACTTAATTACTTTCATTCTATATTTTTAAGTAAACTGATTTACAGAGTAAACTTGGCAACAAAACATAATCCTCTGCCAGCAATGCAAGATAATGGAGAGTCAAACACTCCGAAGTTTCCAAATCTGGAATCATTAAAGTTATTTTTATACATTCTAACGAAGAGAGAGAGAAAAAATTATATATATTGCTATAGAAATTATATTGTCATCATGAAATAGTTTTGTGTGAAATACAATGTATCTCTTGATAAGCTGCAGAATACTTCCTAAAATTAGTTGTAGCTCCTTCATTTCAGGTTCATGCTTGAAGGTTCTGGGCATGTATGTTAATGTGCAATGCTTACATGCATGACACGATGGCACAATTGTCCCACCAAGCCGAATGCTGCACATCTCATTTTGTTCACATTGCCAGATGAATTTCAAGCCATATATAAAATATATTTAAAAATCAAGGGGATTAACATTACTTCTCAGAAATTCACTCCCGTCATCTCAAATAATGTGCAACATTTTTTTGCCCCAGCTCCTGAAATACACGCAATTACCTTGTAAATATTTCAGCTGCTGTTACCCATATTCTTTCTACCAAATGCAAGGTAGGAATGTGAAGCCTTCCGCTTTCCTAGCAAAATGAACCTTCAACAACACTCAAGAAACTCAACATCATCTAGGACATGACAACTCATACCGACTGGCATGCTAGTCACTGGTCTGAACTTTTATTTCTTTGATCACCACTAAAGAATGGTGGTTGGCTAACCCATCTACAAGCCTAGTTTTACATTTCCTGAACTTATGAGGTCTGCCAAATACATACTTCTATGATACATTGATCCTCAATTCTACTTAAAAAGCTTTGGACTCTCAATTACAATCAACTACATTATCCTATAATTTTTTACCATAATGCTATAAGAATTTATTTGATTAATGCTGCTATTAATCTCCTTTATTTTAATTTCCGATTACCTTGTGCCAAGGGAGTTTATGATACTTCTGTACTCTAAACTGATTCTACAGAATGTTGCTGACATTATTGCACAGCCCTGTGCAGTGATTTATGCCTGTAATTCGCCAACCTTATTTAAAATGCACAATGCAGTTGCTTTCCTGCACTCCAAAATCTGCCTCACATTTGCTTTTTGACTCTTTCAAAAGACAAATCTGTTGGAATTCCTTGAGGAAGTATCAGGCACAATAAACAAAAAGAGAGTCCATGGATATTGTTTTCTTGGATTTTCAGAAGGCCTTTGACAAGGTGCCTGGCATGAGACTACTAAACAAGATAAGAGTCCATGCTATTACAGGAAAGTCTCTAGCATGAATAAAGCAGTGGCTGATTGGCAGGTGGCTAAGACTGGGAATAAAGGGGGCTTTTTCTAGTTGGCTGCCAGTAATTAGTGGTATTCCACTGGGGTTGATATTGGGTCCATTATTTTTCATCTTTTATGTTAATGATCCGGATGATGGAATTTTTGGTCTTGTGGCCAAGTCTGCAGATGATACAAAGTTAGCTACAGGGATAGCAGTGCTGAGGAAGCAGGAAGTCTGCAGAAGGGCGAACAGATTAGGAGAATGGGAAAAGAAGAGGCAAATGGAATCCAGTGTAGGGAAGCGCATGGTCATGCACTTTGTAAGAAGGAATAAAGGCATAGACTATTTTCTAAATGGGGAGAAATGCAGGAATTGGAGGTGCAAAGGGACTTGGGATTCCTTGAACTAATTGCCTAAAGGTTAACTTGCAGGTTGAGTCAGCTGTATGGAAGGCAAATACAATATTAGCATTCATTTTGAGAGGTCTAGAATATAAAAGCAAAGATATGTCACTGAGGCTTTATAAGGCCAGACTGCACTTGGAGTATTGTGAGCAGTTTTGGGCCCTTTATCTACAAAAATATGCACTGGCATTGGAGAGGCTCCAGAGGTGGTTCATGAGAATAATTTCAGCAGTGAATGGGTTCACGTATAGTATGAGCAGTGTTTACTGGTGTTTAGAAGAATGGAGGAGAGAGGAGGATTTCATTAAAACCAAGCAAATATTGAAAGAGTGGTCATGGAGGAGATGTTTCCAATAGCGGGAGCATCTAGCAAAACGGGCTATAATGAGCTCTCTGGGCCTATGCGGGCAGCTGGAATCTTTGGGCGCCAAAGTTTACAGAGCACCTGAATTGGTTAATTGTTGATATTGGCACTATCACAGAGTCATAGATTTGAGAATGTTATATCTTGTGGTGTTGTTCAGCTGAGCCATTGATGTTCTGTTGGAATTCCTATGTATAAACTCTAGTCGCCATTTGTACATGAATATCCGTATTTCCTCTGCACTTGGGTTCCATCTTTGCCAGCATGCACCGTGACAGAAGGACTTGATGATATAATGGTTGAATGGCAGCATTTTGTCACTGGTTAGCTGCAGGCAAGGATGCTATCTATTCTTGAGTCCACTTTCCGAGTCTACTTTCTGAGTGTCTCTAGTCTACATACGGAGTTGCTCAAGTCTACATTCCAAGCGTCTCTGGTCTACATTCATGGTTTTACCCCAAGACTTACAACTATGTTTTCAATATTTATTAATTTTTTTCTGAGGATTATTCAATGTTTCCTAGGTGTATACTCTGCTCCTGAGGTTTATTCAAAGCTTTTGAGGTTTTCAAAATTTATTCAATGTTTTTGAGGTTTAGTCAATGCTCAAGTTTACCTGACCAATCTTGAGTTTACCAGGTCATCTTGAGTTCCCCAGTCCTGCCTGGAATCATGCCTGGGTCTCCAGTTCCCCAGGTCCTTCTGAGCCATCCGGTACCTGCCATGGGGGGGAGGGGGGAAAGGGGTGAGGGGGAGTGTACCGTAATGAGCTCTTGGGGCTTGTGCAGGTCGCCAAAGAGCATTGTACGCTGAGATTTTTGGAACACCTGAATTGCTTAATTATTGTTTAACAAGATTCTTTAATTGTTTATATTTTCTTGCTAAGTTTATGTTTATAGGATTGGGGATTCCATGTTACTTGTATTACTTAAGCATATGCTATATTAGCACCATTGTGTGGTCCTAGTTATGAGAATGGTACGTCTCACAGCTTTGCTTGGCTGAGGCACTGATGTTCAGTTAGAATTCCTATGTATAAACCCTGGTCACTACCTCTACATGAGAGACTGTCTTTCCTCTGAACTTGGGCTCTGTATTTGCCAGTGTACATCATGACAAGAGCACAGCCTCAGAATTGAAGATTCAGAAATGAGAAGCAATTTCTTTTTTAACCAGAGGGTGGTTAATCTGAGGAATTCACTGCTGCTGATGGGTGTGGAGGCCGAATCTTTGGGCATAGTTAAAGTGGAGGTTAATAGGTTCTTGATTAGTAAGGGCATCAAATATTATGGGGCGTAAACAGGAAAGTGGGGTTGAGAGGACAAATAAATTAACCATAATTGAATGGCAAAGCAGACTTGATGGTTCAAATGGTCTGATTCTGCTCCAAAGTCTTATGTTATTATGGTCTATAGACTTATAGCTTATCTTTGCAGCTCTGTCTTCCTGTTCATGTTCATCTGCCATGTGAAATATATAAAGTGAAGGTGATCTTCATTCCATCCTAGTTCTGCCTTGTAGCCTTATCGGCAATGACTCTCAAGGCCGTTATTATTAAAAACAGAACTGAAAGTTGTATGTGAGACATCTATTATAAAGCTTTTCTTTCTGTAGCATGGACTTGAGTATCTGTGCAATACTCATATGTCAAGAAGGAAAAGAACATCTTTGCTCCTATGTTAAGTCTGATAACAATCAAAATTAAAGTTGCTGTGTTCAAAGAGGCAATAGAAAAAAGCACACCTTTAAGAGAAACTGGAACAAATACCATTTGAAAAGAAACAGAGGCTCGTTCCTTAAACAACAAAAAATATGCTTATTACATATATCAATTAACAAGTGGGCAATTTAAGTCAAATTTTAAATCACAATTCATCACATTAACATTGTTTCTTCTTTCAGTTAGTCCTGATGAAGGGTCTTGACCCGAAACATCAACTGTACCTCTTCCTATAGATGCTGCCTGGCCTGCTGCGTTCACCAGCATTTTTTGTGTGTGCTACATTAACATTGCTGCTGTTTTTCATTTAAAAAATTTTTTCATTAAATATTTATGGCATTTTTCTTTTACTGGATGTCAAAGCTCGAAGCATTTCCTAAGGATTCAAGATAAATGCATTGGGGGTTTTAGAGACCTGCTAGATATATTCTTAGCAGGTTTCCTGGTGAGTAAATGTCCCAGTTGGGAGCATTGTGTAAAAAAAATAGAAGGGACTTTCACTGCCAAAGTATTTCAGATAAGAGTTGGATTCCTACTTGCAGCAGAATTTTACTGCTGATTCCATTAAAATGACATTAATTAACTCCCACCTGTTGGATCTCATTGGAAGGTGAATGGCTTCTTCCACTTTTAATCCTTTTCCAATTTGGTGTGAAAGAGACAAGTTTAGAAGCCCAGATGAGAAAATACTATTCAGGTCCTGATGATAACATTAAGTTTCTTTCTACAATTTTGAGATTGCGATGCATAGATATCTAGCTTAAAGCAAACAGAAAGCAGCAGAATCCAGAGCACAACAGATTCTGTAGATCATAAACATAAGAAATTCTGCAGATGCTGGTAATCCAAAGCAAAGCATAAAATGTTGGAGGACCTCAGCAGGTCAGGCTGTATTTATGGAAATGAATCAACAGCTGCTGTTTCAGGCCAAAATCCTTCTTCAGGATTGAAAAGTGGTGGGGGGGGGGATGATGCCAAAATAAAACGGTGGAAAGAGGGGAAGGAGGCTAGTTGGAGGATGATAGGTGAAGCCAGGTGGTGGAAAAGGTCAAGGGCTGGAGAAGAAGGAATCTAATAGGAGAGGTGAACCATAGGAGAAAGGGAAGAAGGAGAGGACCCAGGGGAAGTGATAGGCAGAAGAGAAGAGGTAAGAGTTCAGAGTGGGGAATAGAAGTGGGGGGGGGGATTTTTTTAGCAGATGGAGCAATCAATGATCATGCCATCAGATTGGAGCCTACCCAATCAGAATATAGTGTGTTTCTCTACCACCCTGAGGGTGACCTCATCTTGGCACAACAGGAGGCCATGGACTGACATGTTGGAATGGGAATGGGAATTGGAATCAAAATGCTTGGTCACCGGGAAATCCCGCTTGTGGCAGATGGAGATTTTGTAGATCCTGGAAGTCCATAGTAATACACACAAAATGCTGGAGGAACTCAGCAGATCAGGTGACATCTATGGAAAGGAATAAAGAGACAATGTTTCTGCCCAGACTCCTCATCAGGACTGGCATCGGTGTGAAACGCCGTCTCTTTATTCCTTTCCACAGATGTTGCCTGACCTGCTAAGTTCCTCCAGTGTGTTGTCTTACAGCAGCATCCAGAAAAATTAAATTTCATTGCTCACTTGTCCATTTACTGTCACCTGGCAACTCAGATTAAATATATTTTTAAAAAATTCAAACTGCTTTCTTTCATTGTTGATCATTAAGATTGACAAGATTGGAGGAATTACAAGATTAATTAATGACCACTATACGTATATGTTTTTTGGCCTAAAAACACAAAATTCTCACACCGCAGTAAGATGAAGAAGCAAAAGTTTCAATGTTCATGTTGTGAATCTCAGGTGAGGTACTTTACTGTTGGGAATTAAGGTGCTCAAAGGAATCCAGGTACAAAAACGTGTTTCAGAAAACCTGTTAAAATTCAGTTCAAACCTGTATATACATGAAACAACACACATCAAAGTTGCTGGTGAACGCAGCAGGCCAAGCAGCATCTGTAGGAAGAGGCGCAGTCGACGTTTCAGGCCGAGACCCTTCGTCAGGACTAACTGAAGGAAGAGTGAGTAAGGGATTTGAAAGTTGGAGGGGGAGGGGGAGA
The DNA here is from genome assembly GCF_963921235.1 of Mobula hypostoma. Taxonomy (NCBI): domain Eukaryota; kingdom Metazoa; phylum Chordata; class Chondrichthyes; order Myliobatiformes; family Myliobatidae; genus Mobula; species Mobula hypostoma. The sequence continues at coordinate 84,894,481 of NC_086101.1, read as the reverse complement.
TCCAAAAGGATAGGAGAAGACAGGAGGGGGAGGGATAGAGCCAAGAGCTGGACAGGTGAAAGGCAAAAGGGGATACGAGAGGATCATGGGACAGGAGGTCCGGGAAGAAAGACAAGGAGGGGGGGGACCCAGAGGATGGGCAAGAGGTATATTCAGAGGGACAGAGGGAGAAAAAGGAGAGTGAGAGAAAGAATGTGTGCATAAAAATAAGTAACAGATGGAGTATGAGGGGGAGGTGGGGCCTTAGCGGAAGTTAGAGAAGTCGATGTTCATGCCATCAGGTTGGAGGCTACCCAGACGGAATATAAGGTGTTGTTCCTCCAACCTGAGTGTGGCTTCATCTTACAGTAGAGGAGGCCGTGGATAGACATGTCAGAATGGGAATGGGATGTGGAATTAAAATGTGTGGCCACTGGGAGATCCTGCTTTCTCTGGCGGACAGAGCGTAGATGTTCAGCAAAGCGGTCTCCCAGTCTGCGTCGGGTCTCGCCAATATATAAAAGGCCACATCGGGAGCACCGGACGCAGTATATCACTCCAGTCGACTCACAGGTGAAGTGTTGCCTCATCTGGAAGGACTGTTTGGGGCCCTGAATGGTGGTAAGGGAGGAAGTGTAAGGGCATGTGTAGCACTTGTTCCGCTTACACGGATAAGTGCCAGGAGGGAGATCTGTGGGCAGGGATGGGGGGGACGAATGTATATACATGACTTGTTTTGTAACAGCTGAAATTGCCAGATGAATTGTGGATCTGCTTTCAGGCCCTAAAGGCTACATCAATGCAGTGGAAGCTGGAGCCTGGATCTGATGTACTTATGTCCCTTTATGTTCTGTATTAATTCTTTGCTGCATCTGTTTTGGTGCTCCCACCTCCACTGAATTCTGACTTAATAGTGATCTAAACTCCCCTTACTATGGGACTATTGCCCCAAAACACTTTGTCTCTCCAGAAGCCATTCCTGTTACCCAGCCTATGCCCTAGCTCAACCTTTGAATTCCTACTTACCCCTCCAGCTAAGGCTTTAAATCTTCACACACCACACAGTTCATTTTCTACTTTGACCTATCCATCAGCAGTGTAATCCTTTCATTTTGGCACACCCCCTGAGCCCTCCTGCTTAATTGCAAAGTTGGAGCAATCAAAGAAAACATCTTTGTGCATGCAGCTGGTGCTAAGACTGTTCCACTGAAAAGAAACGCCAAAGAAGATCCTCACACACAGAGCATACGTTGATTCATCATAGCTTCCTGATTTAGTGAGCCTTACTCTCACCAGAACATTTATTAAGGCACATGATTTATACATTAATGAGAGATATGTTCTAGACTGTATCACAATTCAAAATATAGGATAATTAGCTGTAACAAAAGAGAAGCACAGAAGTAGTACGATCAGAGAACCTGCAAACATAGAAAACTAAACTCAGTTGTCCCTTGTGCATTAGACTTGCAGTGCTTAGTGCATTGCTGTGATACATTTTGCACTCATCCATATCCACATACATTACTGGGGATAAAAAATGATGTAGTAAAAAAAAGCTAAGTTAGTGGGAAACAAAACTTGATGGATATACTTTAGCCACACTCAATGATTAAAATGAATCCAGAAAGTAACTCTGGTTCTCCATTACATTGTATGTTGCTTACAACTTGTTCAAGGTGATTTCTAGACCAGAGGTTGTCCTTGAAGAAACAGAGGCAATCTATATTCACTGCACAAGTCATTCTCTGGTCCTGTTTTGTCTGGCAATGTCTAAAAACACATTTCTTAAACCTCACTTGCAGAACAACAAAAAGACATATTTTTCCCATTGCATTTTCTTTCAAGTTAACTTCATCTTAACCTCTTGTGCATAACAAAAGCAAACTACAGCTTCTCCTTAATAATCTGAAAGGCTGTATTAAAAGTAACATGATAATAAATCTGTTCCAGCAATATCCTAGTTTTCTCTGATACAAATAATTTTTATAAATTTATGTGTCCATCCTGTTTGTATTTCTTAAGTCTTGTTAATCAAAGTAGGTTGCTCACCAAAATATATGTCGAATATCTGTTACAACTGATGGTCACATTTCTTCAATAGGCATGGTAGGCATGTTTGTTGCAAACATGATGATAATAGAATACACAAATATTCACATCTGACTGCCTGCATCTAATAATATCAAGGAAAGTAACTGAGCAGTGCCAGTAACATTGCCACATGGTCTTGGCACTTAAGAGAATTTCGGATAGGTAGATGGATAGGAAGAGTATGGAAAGCTATTGTCTAGCTGCAGGTCAGTGGGACTTGGTAGAATAAATTTGTCATGGACTAGATGGACTGAAGGGCTCACTTCTGTGCCGTAGTGCTCTATGACTCTATGACTTATCAGATGAGGCTGCAGTATCAAATCATTCCAACAACTGCCGCTGCTTGGCATTAAGATTGTTAAAGGTATGCTCATGAGGGTGAAAGGCCATTCTTTGATGCAGAAAATATACTAAAACATTTTTTCGTTCCAAGAGAAGTTGTTGGACAATCTACAGAAGGTTGGCATAAGTGGCTAGGCCTGAAGTCATTTCCCACTCTAACTGCTGTTATTAAGGTAGTTGAATATCACCTTCTTGTACACCTGTAGTCACATTTTCCCAACAAAATGTCAAGTGGAGAATTCCAAGTATATGAGTATATACTGTATCTCAATAAGGTAAGAGTGAGGAATGATGATTCTCCCATAAACTTCATGTTATTTCCTTTTAGATGTAAGAGCTAGTGAGTTCAGGAGGCATTTTTAGAATGGAGGAATGGACCATTGACCAATTAGCAGCTTGTGTTGGACATTAGAATCATGGAGTAATACAGCACAGATACAAACCCTTCAGCTCAACTTATTCATGCCTCCAATAGTGCCCACAAGCTTGTCCCATTTGTCCACATTTGACCTAGATTGCTCTAAATCCCTTCTCTCCACATACTGTACTTATCCAAATGTCTTTTAAAATAATGTTATTGTGCCTGCCTCAACCATTAGCAGCACATTTCATATATTACTACCAATCCAGACAAGAGTGGAATATTTCAACACAACTCTGATGTGAGTAGTCTAACTTTCTAGAATATTAATAGCAGCCAATCCCATGACGAACATCAAGGGGTAGATATTTCATGTAGGGATTAGTCATGGCTTTGAACCTCCATGGGCCAGATGTTATTTGGTATTTATCAGACTAATTCTAACTGATGTCCAGGTCTTATTTTATGCAGACAATTACTATTTCAGTATAATGGAACTGAGTGAGGAACAGGTGTGAGAAATTGAACTCATATAGCAGCAAAATGGCAAATTGTGATTACTGTTTAGCGGCAGTCAATTACTACTCAGCAAGATTCCAGAGGAGCACAACCTTCTCGTGGTTTGCAGACTCACGTGCCTCAATGACCTGGAGAGCTATGATGGCTGGAGTCAGGGTCTTGTTTATGGTAGGGTCACACATGCAAAATAAGTCAAAGGGTAGAGACCAGCTGAAGAGTGGTCTACAGGCCCTGCAGGTCCAGGGGTTCAACTCAGGGCACGAACGCTGACTGGTCAAAAGAAAATTGTTACAGAAACAGCAATGAATTATTCTTCAAAAACATGAGAACATCTGCAAATGCTGGAAATCCAAGGCAAAAGGAATAAACAGTCGTCCTTTCGGGCCAAGACCCTTCATCAGGACTGGAAAAAAAAGATGAGAATTCAGAGTAAGAAGGTGAGGAAGAAGTACAAGGTGATAGGTGATGGATGAAACCCAGAGAGGGGGATGGAGTGAAGTAAAGAGCTGGGAAGTTGATTGGTGAAAGAGATAAAGGGCTGCTGGATGGGGAACCTGATAGGAGAGGGTAGAGGACCATGGAAGACAGAGAAAGAGGAGGAGTACCACAGAGGGGTAATGGGCAGGTAAGGAAAAAGTTGAGAGAGGGAAATGGGAATGGAGAATGGTGGAGGGTGGGGCAATTGCCAGAAGTTCGAGAAATTGATCTTCATGCCTTCAGGTTGGAGGCGACTACACAGACGGAATGTAAGGAGTTACTCTTTCATCCTGAGTGTACCTTCATTTGCAGCCATCAAGGAGACCAAGTACTGACCAAGGTCAATGGGAATGGGAAGTAGAATTGAAACAGGTGGCCATCGGGGGATCCTGCTTTTTCTGCGGATGGAGCATAGGTGCTCAACGAAGTGGTGACCCAATCTACATTGGGTGTCACCAATATACAGGAGGCCACAGCGGGGGTACCAGATACGGTAAATAGCCCAACAGACTCACAGGTGAAGTGTCGCCTCACTTGGAAGGACTGTTTGCGGCACTGAATGGTAGTGAGGGAGGAGGTGAGGAGGTGTGAGGCAAGTGTAGCACTTGTTTCGCTTGCAAGGATAAGTACCAGGAGGAAGATCAGTGGGGAGGGACAAGTGGACAAGTGGACAAGGGAGTTGCAAAAGGAGCAATCCCTACAGAAAGGAAAGTTGGGAGGGTGTTGTTGGGGGAGGGAAAGATGTGCTTGATGGTGGGATCTTGTTGGAGATGGTGACTCCCTAAGCCTCTACCTGTCTCCACCTGGGACTTGCATGGCTGACAGTAATAAATATCGAGAAGAAGCTATTGGAATGAACTGCGGGAGACCAAAGGCAACTTGGAGTCGTGCTGTTGGGGCAGAAATGAAGGCCTTGAATCACACCTGGGCCCTGAATAGAGAAGATGACCAAGGATAGACAGAGCTGGAGGATCTTCATTTCTGTCTTTATCACCCCAGTGGCTTAACAGCCAGATGATGATGATAAAGATTCCAGAAAATGAAATAAGATAATCAACTTTTGGTGATATTCAATGAGAGATAATGTCTGAGGCACCCGAAAAAATTTCTGATAAATCTTCTAATATATCTCTGAAAAAACATTAAATAATTCAAACCTACTTGCACAGACAGATAGGTTTTTGAATTAACATTTCATATGAAAGTTAATATCCCTAATAATGCTACACTAAGTAGCACAAAAGAAAACCCAAATCGATTGCTGGCATTGAAAGCAAGATGAATATTTAATTGCTGCTCACTTTTACCTATGTTTCTTGTGAGTCCTGTCAACCACAGGAAAAAAAATCTGAATTGCAAATTGCCTCACCTTCTGGGAGCCACCACTTCATGTATCATGCACCATTATTGGTCTTAAACACATTTCTTCATTAAAGTTAAGCTTCATCACACATGAAGTGTAGCTGAAAGAATAACAGACCAAAGCTGAACGTTCAATACTGATATGGGCTTATGAATATGGATGCAAATGCAAATGACACTCCTACATTTGGAGGAAGAAATGTAATTCTTAGGGAACAAACATGCTTATATTTCATGCATTATGTATGATCCTATCCTCCCTAGGCTTTGCCGAATTACCTCCATAATCATTCTTCAGTATCAGAGAAGTGGTCACTGCACCACAGAAGCTCTCCTGTGCTTACAACATGTTCCACAGACAAGTCAGCAAAGTAGCTGGGATTGTTATTGTAAATATAAGCATCACGGTATTGTTAAACTTTAAAATCAATAGCTTCTCCCAACAAACTCCCCCGTTCTATTTTCTGTGAATACCTCTGTCCGGTTGTTTGTAGAAGTAAAACAAAAACAGGTAGAGTTATCAAGATGACTTTTTAATAAAGGCAATAACAATCAACTATACAGCCATATTTGGTACAATACTGACAATGTCTTATCTTATGGTACATTTGTCCGTTATGTGCCTTTCTGTACAAGGTTGGCAATAGCAAATATTTATACAGAAGTGATTTGCTATTGCCTTCTTTGGGGCAGTGCCTTTACAAAACAGGTGACCCCAGCCATTATCATACAGTTCTTAAATGCACACGATCATATATAAGATTCGGCAAATTTGACAAATGTCTATAGATGCATGGTGCAGAGTATGCTGACTGGTTGTATCACCACCTAGTATGGAAACAACAATGCCCTTGAATGGAAAAGCTTACAAAATATAGTGGATATAGCCCAGTCCATCACAAGTAAAGCCCTCCCCACCAATAAGCACATCTATGAGGAGTGCCGTCACAGGAAAGAAGCATCCATCATCAATGACCCCTCACCATCCAGACCATGCTCTCTTCTTGCTGCTACCATCAGAGAGAAATTACAGGAGCCTTAAGTCTCACACCACCAGGTTCATGAACAGTTATTAGTCTCAACCATCAGGCTATTGATTGAGAGCGGACAACTTCACTTACCACAATACTGAACTGATTCCACAACCTATGGACTCACTTTAGAGGACTCCACACTCATGTTCTCAATTACTATTTATGTACTTCATTATTACTATTTTGTTTTTCTTTATGTATTTGCCCATTGCTTGTTTGCCCATCTTTGAGTGTAGCTTTTCACTGATTCTGCTCTCTTCCTTTGTATTTACTGTAAATACTGGCAAGAAAATTAATCTCAAGCTTTGTACTTTGAACAATTTCCATCTATAATACCATATAAGTCCATATAGCTGGAATCCAATGATGCAGCAAGCAATTAAACAAGGAATTTTAGGTTGGGGCAACTTTTTCAACATCATTCCTGGATCATCTTAATCAGCTATAGAACTGTAAGGAACGCAAAACATCATAACTGACAACACACTCCACATAGACCAATGAACTTGTCTGTCAATCCCTGACACTCACAGTGCACCACTGGCCTGAGGAAGAGTGATTATGAGTCCATTTCGGACACTTCTTGCAATCACTTTTGATCATATTGCATCAATTTTCTCACCGTAAAGTTGGTACATTAGAGAGACCTGTCGTAAATTGGGGGGCCACTTCACTGAGCGTCGCCACTCTATCTATAAAAAGTGGAATTTCCCAGTGGCAAAACGTTTTAATTCTGATTCCCTTTCCTGTTCCAACATATCGGTCCATGGCCTCCACTTGTGCCAAGATGAGGTCAGCCTCAAGGTGGAGGAGCAACACCTTATATTCCGTTCGGGTAGCCCCCAACCTGACGGCATGAATATCAATTTCACCTTCTGGTAAAAAAAATGTTTCCTCCCCACTACCCTCTTCTTCTATTCCTCACTCTGTCTTCTTTCCTCTTTTCACCTACCTATCACCTCCTCCTTCCCCCTTTCCTATAGCCCACTCTCATCTCCTATCAGATTCCTTCCTCTCCGGCCTTTATCTTTCCTACCCACCTGGTTTCACCTATCACCTATTAGCTATCTTCCTTCCCCTCCTGCCACCTTGTTATTCTGCCTTCTTCCTTTCCAGTTCTGATGAAGGGTTGCAGCCTGGAATATTGACTGTTTATTCTTTTCCATAGATGCTGCCTGATTTGCTGAGTTCCTCCAGCATTTTGTGTGCGTTGCTCTGGATTTTCAGCATCTAAAGAAGCTCTTATGTTACAAACAGTAGAAATTGGAAACTTTGCATGTGCAGTGTTTAAGTGCATTTAGTCACAAGCCTGAACTGTAGACATTTTGGCATGTTCTTTTCCAGACTCCTCCCTCATGCTCTTCTCCCCTTTACAATTTGGGTTGCTGTGAGCTCAGCATACATTGGATTTGTTCTGCTTGTATTTTCCAGGTAGGTACAATGTCTTACCAGTGACTGATTCTGAAAGGGTAAATTTATTTAAAAAATATCATGTTGTGATGAGCAAACTGCCTGTGGGGAGATGACAGGTCTGACAGCTAGTCCAAGTTATTGCAACAAGCCTCAAAAATGTCTAGTTATAGATCTGGATGACCTTTATCCCATTAAAATCAAATATTATCTGAATTATTGGAGAATAGCAGTTGCAGCTCTTGCTTATTTTCAATTCAGATAGCAATATAAATTAAACTGTCTCTGTGGGAAGTTATATAAAGAGAGCAGAGATCATAGGTGGGTTATATTGCCATCTTCCTGAAATTCCAACCTGGAGACCCCTCTCATTGAACATCAAAGCAGACAATTTGCCCTTGAGGCTGGATGGAAATCAGAACAGGAAATAATGTTCGCCGTATGGATGAGATCTTTCACAATCATGTAATGGTAAATATGAAAGTGAATCTTAACAATTTAATATGGGCAAATTATAGAATAAGCGCATGACTTATCTCTAAGATGAATTTATTACTGCAGAATATTTTCCGTAGAAGATTATTTCAGTGAGAAAATTGCAGAGGAATCCGCAATGATAATAAGGTGAACATTTTCCAACTTATAATTACAAAGTAATGTCACCCTGATCACATGGTCTGGAAACCTCTCATAATATTTCTAGGCAGCAAGTCAAATTAAAGAAATTTATTCTTATTAAGGAAATTAATCTGTTATGGCCTTAGATGATAGATCCATATTTTGTGGTAAACAAATGCAAAGTAAATTAAATCTCTTGCCAATGTTCTGTGCTTTTGTCTAGATAAGACACACAATGTAAATATTTTGGACCAGCTTTTCTAATGCATTAAAAAAGGTATGAACACCCTTTTTAATTATGTTTCATTTTAGAATTAAAAATATAGGAAAGTCTGCAGATGCTGGATATCTAAAGCAACACACACAAAATGCTGGAGGAACTCAGCAGGTCAGGCAGCATCTATGGAAATGAATAAACAGTCGTCCTTTTGGACAGAGACCCTTCCCCAGGACCTCTGGTACTTTTATTTTAGAAAAAAGTAACAATCGGCAGAAAGTACCAGCAGATTATTTCTGCAATGAGGAATATGCATAATAGTCTAAACTAAACTAATGATTTACAACTCAGAAATTCGGAGTAAATATGAGATTGCCGTTTTTTGAGAATTTTGGTCAGGTCATTATGTTTTCATAGCAAAGAATTTTAGGAGAGAGTTTATTTTTATATCTTGTGTTTTAGAACAAAGTGTAAGTTAATGGAATGGAAAACATGCAATGAAGTGAAGCCAGTCAGTACTGGGGAATTTCACAAACTGATGCAACAGCTATTTATTATTTTTTCTCAAGTCCATTAGACAGAATGACAGAAGATAATAAACAATTCATCACTTTGTCTTGATGAAAGGAAAGTGCCTTCACCTTTGTGGTGGGAATGATTCTGTCCAGATGAGTACGATGTGGGAGAAAAGATGCTAGAACTCGGAGCAAAGTACAAGTTAGTGGAACTCAGCTCGGCAGGCAGCAACTATGGAGAGAAATAGATAGTTCACTTTCCAGGCTGAGGCCCTTCATCTGGACAGATGCTGCCTGAGCCTTTGAGTTCCCCCGCCAGTCTGTTTTTCACTTGAGTATGATCTGAAATATTTTGCAGAGAATATGTAGAATAGTTCATTTAGTTTGATTAATAGTCCTAACCAGAAAGCCAACAGAGAAATTAACTTTCAGCTTCCAAATGCCAGAATTAGCAGAAAATAAGGGAAAGAAAACATTCATGTACAAAAAATAATCTAACTAGGATTAAGCAGCATCGATGATGAAAAGGTTGATATTTCCAAAAAACCATAAGACATAGGAGCAGAATTAGGCCATTTGGCCCATCGAGTCTGCTCCACCATTCTATTATGGCTGATTTTTTTGTTCCTCTCAACCCCATTCTCATGCCTTCTCCCAGTAACCTTTGGTGGCCCGATAAATCAAGAACCTATCAACCTCTGCTTTAAATATACCCAATGACATGGCCTGCACATCCTTCTGCGGCATTGAATTCCAGAGATACATTACCCCCAGCTAAAGAAATTTTTCCTTAACTTTTTTTCTAAATTGATGTCCCTCTACTCTGAGGCTGTGCCATCCAATCCCATTATAGGAAACATCCTCTCCACATCCACTCTATCTAAGACTTAAATATAGGATAGGTTTCAATGAGATGGCCCCTCATTCTCCTAAGCCCCAATGAATATAGGACCAGAGACATCAAATGCTCTTCATATGCTAACCATTTTATTCCTGGAATCATCCTTGTGAACGTCCTCTGAACCATATCCAATGCCAGCACATCTTTTCTTAGACTACAAGCTCAAAATTGCTCACAATACTCTGTAGTCTGACCAATGCTTATAAAGTCTCAGCATTACATCCCTGTTTCAGTATTCTAGTCCTCTCAATTGAATGCTGACATTGCATTTGCCTTCCCCACCACCAACTCAACCTGCATGCTAATCTTTAAGGAATCCTGCACAAGGACTCCCAGGTCCCCTTGCACATCTGAATTTTGAATTTTCTCCCCATTTAAAAGACAGTCCTTGTCTTTATTCCTTCGACCAAAGAGTATGACCATTCACTTCCCATTATTCCATCTGCCAATTCTTTGCCAATTCTCTCATTCTGCAAACACCTTGCTTCCTTATTACTACTGTCCCTCTACCTATATTTATATCATCTGCAAACTTGGCCATCAATTCCTATATCCAAATCACTTGCATGTAACTTGAAAAGAAGTGGCCCCAACACTGACCCCTGCGGAACACCCACATTAGTCACTGGTAGCCATCCAGAAAAGGTCCCCTTTATTCCCATTCTTTGCCCTCTGCCAGTCAGCCAATCCTCTACCCATGCTAGTATCTTTTCTGTAAAACCTTGGGTTCCTATCTTGTTAAGCATTTTCATGTCTGGCACCTTGTCAAAGGCCTTCTGAGAATCCAAATAAACAACATCCAGTGACACTCCTTTGTCTATCCTGCCTGTTATTTCAGCCTGAGACCTGTCATCAGGACAGAATGAAAAGGGGAAGAAAGTAGAATAAGATGGTGGCAGCAGGGGATGGAGTTCAAGCTGGCAGGTGGTAGGTGAACCCAGATGAGGGGAAAGATACAAGTGGGTGGGGAAGGGGACATGAAATGAAAATCTGGGAGGTGCTAAGTAGCAAAGGTAAAGAAGAAAAGAAGAGGTAATCCGATAGGATAGGAGAGTGTACCATGGGAGAAAGGTAAGGAGGTGGGGCACCACAGGGAGCTAATGGACAGATTAGGACAAGAGAAGTGGTAAGAGGGGAACCAAAATAAAATATAGAGAGTTTGAAGGGGGATCTATGACCAGAAGTTAGAGAAATCAATGTTCATACCATCAGTTTGGAGGCATCCCAGATAAAATATGAGATGTTGTGTCTCTAGCCTGAGAGTGGTCTCATCATGGCTGCACAGGAAACCGTGGATCAACATGTCATAATGGGAATGGGAAGTAGAACTAAAATGGGTGGCCACCAAGAAGTCTCACCTGTGGAGGAGAACAGAGCAAAAGTGCTCAGTGAAGCAGTTCCCCGATCTGCACAGGGTCTTATCAATGTAGAGGAGGCTGCAGCAGGACCACCTGATACAGCAGATGATCCCAACAGGTTTGTAGCTGAAGTGTTGCCTCAACTGGAAGGACTGCTTGGTGGTGAGTGAGGAGGTGAAAAAGCAGGTGTAACACTTGCCTGCAGGACTACAGAACCTCTTGAGAAGAGGTCGAAACTAAACATGAGGTTATGAGTAGGTGTCTGCAGAATCACCCCACAACATTAAGAACTCTGTCTATCCAAATGCCTGCAGAATTAAATTCCTTTGCATGCCTCTAGGAGTCTAACTGCATGAAAACATTTCATTTGATAAGGTTCCACAAATGACCTGGATGAGGAAGTAGAAGTTTGCTCATGACACAAAAGTTGGGGGAGTTGTGAATAGTCTAGAGGGTTGTCAGTGATTACAGAGAGACATCAATAGTATGCAGGACTGGGCTGAGAAGTGGCAGATGGAGTTCAACCCGGATAAGTGTGTAGTGCTTCAATTTGGTAGGTCAAATTTGAAGACAGAATATAATATTAATGGTAAGACTCTTGGCATTGTGGAGGATCAGAGAGAACTTGGGGGCCTACGCAGGTTGACAGGGTTGTTAAGAAGGTGTATGTTTGGCCTTCATCAACCGTGGGATTGAGTTCAAGAGCCATGAGGTAATGTTCAGCTATATAAGGCCTTAGTTAGACCCCACTTGGAGTACTGTGTTCAGTTCTGGTCACCTCACTACAGGAAGGATGTGGATACTATTGAGAGAGTGCAAAGGAGATTTACAAGGATTGTTGCCTGGATTGGAGTGTGTGCCTTGTGAGAATAGGTTGAGTGAACTTAGCCTTGAAGTGACAGAGGATGAGAGATGATCTGATAGAGGTGTATAAGATGATGAGAGGCATTGATTGTGAGGATAGCCAGAGGGTTTGTCCCAGGGCTGAAATGACTATCATGAGAGGGCATCATTTTAAGGTGCATGGAAGTAGGTTTAGGAGGATGTCAGAGGTAAATTTTTTACACAGAGAGTGGTGGGTGCATAGAATGTACTGCCTGTGATGGTGGTAGAGGTGGATACAAAAGGTTTTATAAGAGGATCTTAGATAAGATTACTTTAGTCAGAGGGTGGTAAATCTGTGGAATTTGTTGGCATGTTTGGCTGTGGAGGCTAAGTCATTGGATGCATCTAAGGCAGAGACAGATAGGTTCTTTAGTAACCAGGGCATCAAAGGGTATGGGTTGAAGGCAGGGGAGTGGGGATCACTGGAAGAATTGGATCAGCCTATGATTGAATGGCGGAGCAGACTTGGTGGGCTGAATGGCCTACTTCTGCTCCTATATCTAATGGTCTTATTGTCTACATGGAGCTCAGAAAAATAGAGGGCTCTGTGGTAGGGAAATTCTAAGCAGAGTAGGTTACATGGTTGGCACAACATTGTAGGCTGAAGTGTCTGTAATGTGCTGTAGATTTCTATGTTCTAAAACATTTTCTTTCAGCCACTGAGAGCAGTGGCCATCAAGTATCACACTAAGCACAGGTATATGTTATTTTCCCTCCATTTCTAGAAACTTCTCCCAGATGTTACCCACTACCGTGTATACCAAGGGCTATCTACCATGTCCTTTCGCCCTACTAACCTGCAACTATTCGTTGTGAGAGCACCTGGAAGAAACCCACATGGTCGCAGAGATGCATATAATGCAAAGCCTGTACAGGCACAACCAGAGTGCCCAAATGTACCCAAAATCACAAGAGTTGTGAGGCAGCAGTTCAACTGACTGTGTCACTATCATTTGCCATGTGCATAAAGCAGTGGATAAATGGACTGCTTCAGCAGAGAAAGGACATAGATGAAGAAAAATAGGTGGAGATTGTTTTAATATCACTAAATGCACTGTTAGCATCTCAATTGAGTGAGCCTTTAAAGAACAAAAGGAGATACCCAAATCCTGCTGTACTGATCTTCAGGAGTCACTTAGAAAGAATAGACAATCAAAGGACAATCAAAGGACAAAATACTTTTCTTTTAAATCATTCATTCACAGGTTGTGAGCATAGCCTGGATATACAAAACACCTCAGCTGAACGCTTCCATTAAGAAACAACTACATTGACCTGTCTCAAAAATTGTATGAAGCAGATTAGGTAAAGGTAACAGTATCTCTTTTATGAAGAATGTTAGTGAAACAGATGTCTTTTTATGACAATCTGGCAGTTTAATAGCCACCATTACTGATACCAGCTTTTTAATCCTCAATATAGTTAATTACTTGAAAGTGAACACTACAGCTGCTATTATGTGATTTGAACTCCTTTCTGCAGATCAATAGTCCAGCACTAAGCTACAGTGTCTGTCATGTTACAGCAGAATTTTCCTTTATGTTAGCATATTGAAATGATTGTATGAAGTTGTAGAAATGTGCGGGACAGAAATGAACCCTGTTTGCCCACCTTGTCCATGTCATCCACGATACCAATCTCTGCTAATTTAATTTGCATATATTAGCCCCTTATCCCTCTATGTCTTTACTTTCCAATTCCCTGCACAAACATCTTTTAAATGTGAGGATAATATCTACCTCCAATACCCCCTCTGGCAACACATTCCAAATACTCAGTAACATACATCAAAGTTGCTGGTGAACGCAGCAGGCCAAGCAGCAAGCTGCTTGGCCTGCTGCGTTCACCAGCAACTTTGATGTATGTTGCTTGAATTTCCAGCATCTGCAGAATTCCTGTTGTTTGCGTCCAAATACTTAGTACCCTGGTTGGGTTAGGCTGTTCTCCGATCTTGGCAATTTACTTGCCAACCTTTCATCACCATGTGAGGAGACATCATCACTGAGCTGGAGTTTGTGGTGGGTCCTCCGAATGCTTGGCCAAATCAACAGTGCGCAGGTGATGTCTCCTTGCATGGCAACGAAACGTTTGCAAGCTAATTGCCAAGATGAGGGAATTATTCAGCCCAACCATCGACCACCCAAGCTAGACATCTTCTGAATTATTTCCATCTCAGTATCCTCTGTGTGGAAAAACTTGCCTCGTATTTCTTCATTACATTTCTCTCCTCTCAACTTAAACCTGTACCCTTTAGTTATAAACTTCCCTGCCCTGGGAAAAAAGATTCCCCCTACTTGTCATAACTAATCCACTCATAACTTTACAAACTCTTATAAGGTCACAGACTGACAGACCAGTGAGATTAAACTCAGCCTGTCCATTCTCTCCTTACAGCCCAGCCCTTCTCCCAACAACCCACCATTCCAGGCAACATCCTTGTGAATCTTTTCTGTACTTTATTCCTGCGAGGTTCTTTCTGTAATGTGATGACAGAACAGGTTTAAGTACAACCTGATTAATGTTCTTGGACAACTGCAACATGACATCCTAGCTCTTATACAATAGTAGGGCATACTGTACCTCTGTGGATACCACACTGATATATAGCACTGTGCAAAAGTCTTAGACACATGTATACGGCTAGGGTCCCTTAGACTTTTGCACTGTACTGTAGTAATTTTATGTATTGCACTGTGCTGACTCAAAAAAAAACACATTTCATGAGATATGTGAGTGATGATAAACCTGATTCTGATATTGATCTCTATTGTGGACTGAGAGTGGAAAGAGAGCGGGGAAAAGGGAATCATGTTTGGGTAAAGATGTGGGAGTGGGAAGAACCAGAGAGTCATTCTGTAATGATCAATAAAACAATTGTTTGGAATCAAATGACCTTGCCTGGCGTCTCAGGGCTGGGTATGTCTGCACCTGCGCCACCTGCCTCCCCGCTCCTGGCACCCCTCCTCTGCCATTTGTTCCACATGCTTCCTTTAGTGCTTCACCTTCACCATTCCCAGCATCTTTTGCTCCTGCCAGGTTTTCAAACTCGCCCTTCGCTCCAGGTTGTCACAAAAGTCTTAGGCATCCTAGCTACATATATGTGCTGAAGGATTTTACATATTACTGCATGTTTCCTTATTCGTGGCAATTATATACCTCAGAAAGATTGCAGTCACTTCAATCTGAATTATCCTTCTGGGTGACAATGTCCAGCATGGTCACATCAAAACAAGGAAAACTGATGTGTAGGTACACCATGAATCTGATTGTCCTTTTTTCTTCCTGGTAAAAATGTATAAAATGGCTAAATTACTGTAAAAGCTGTCAGGACTTCTAATCCTCCCTCGTGGATTTCACAGATTTCTTTGGCTTCCCGAAACAAACCCAGGGCTTGGGTTTGAGGGTGAGGGTAGTCTTTATAGTTACAGGGAGAGCGAAACCAATGCATGATGTCATCCTTGGCAGCTTCCAAAAATGCCCTGTGTACCACTGTTAAAATGAGATTTCTTCCACCATGATTCCCTAATCCAATCTAAATTACCTGAAATTCTTGCTGGGTTAACTTACTCTGTGGTCAAAGAATGATCCACAGAGAAAGGCATTGTTTTTCCTGAAATGTCTGATTGTGGGATGTAATTTTGAGAAACACTCAGTTCTTGGCAGTAAAATGAATGAAGGCACTAAAGGAGTTAAGGATGTTCTTTAAGCTATTGTTGTTCACTGTTCCCAGGCAGTGAAATCAGTAACAGCAGGGGAAGGAATATATTCATCTACCTGTGTCTTTACTCAAATTTGCACCAATTTCATTCCCAGCTCTTTTTGTGAAATAAAATTCCTTTTTTCATACAAACATCACATCAGATGCTACCATTATAATCAGGTTAACATAAAATTAGGTTCGGATGGAAAATAGATTCAGAGTGCCCTCTGTTGGAAATCTCAATGATGTGTAAGTTTTCGAAGTTGAGTGTAAATATTTGTGTATGTTCAATTTATTAACAAGAGACTAGTTGAGAAGTTTAACATGAAAGTTAGGATATACTACCAGATTGTCTTATCTTTATTGAATGGATAATTGTTATAACAAAAGGTTTCGCCAAACGCAGTTCACAGTGTGTGGGCTGGAAACTTATCCTTGCAACATCAAAAAGGGCATTGTTATGCTGAAATTCGTATTGATATGGAGAGATACAATTTTTACAAATGTTTCTGGACAGCTAAATACCAAATATTTTCATTTCTTCTCGAGGCACTGTTTTTCCAGCATCAAACTCAGTCAATTGGAGCCAATGCCCAGAGTACATCATCGGTCTGATAATCTTAATTGAAGTATCCTCTGTGTCTTCTTCCCCACCTTATCTGTCTGTGCTATCTGTTCATGAATTCATGGACTTCAAATATACACTAAGGCCCTTCTGTTCCTCAATATTCCTTGGCATTATCATTCCTAATATATGTCCTAGCCCTCATTAAATATTCTAAACCGCATCATCTCTCACTTATGAATATTAACTTCCATCTACCATTCCTCTACTCATTTTACCACATCATCAATGTCATCCTGTAGCCCCAGACTACTGTACCCTCCTCACTATCAAAAAACAACTTTCAATTCCATTCGTAACAAATGGAGCAGTGCACGCCTGCATACAGCTGCACCTTGGTTTGTCATTCAATAGCATTACCACAGCAGGTTTCACTGTGAATGTCTTGGGAGTCACTATTGACCAGAAACTCATCTGGATTCCAAGAGCAGGTCAAAGGCTAAGTGTTCTGCTATGAACAGCTCACCTTTTCATACTTCGAGCATTTCTACATCTATAAGGGGCAATTCAAAAACATTGTTACATATGTGGGTTATGACCAAAGGCAAAATGGCTGGAGTCACTTAACACTTTATTGCAAGGGGTATTTATATGATGTATCAACAATCAAACTTAAAAAATTAGCAAAAATGGTGACAACTGCCAATATTTACTAAAAGATACCTACCAGAAAACACAATAATAGCTTTGTACTTATTCTTGCTCAATATGTACTCCTGGAAGCCCTGTCTCTGTCTCTCTCTCCCCTGCTGAGGGCGGGGGAGATTAATCCTTTTAAGTCGGCACAAGGACATACCATCTTAATTTACCAACAAAGTTAATTTAAGACTACATATGAATTAGAATATGATGCACTTCACAATGTAGTTACAAAATAAACAGAAGTACTGTATCTACATTAAATTCAGTATATAAACAAAATATGCACATTTACACATCCCCATTACTAACAAAATGGAATACTTTACCGTCTATGGCAGGAAAGACACCATAATGCCAACCCAAGTGCATCAGCTCAGTTTAGGACCCATTATGAGGATATACCGGGGAAGACATTGAAGTGTGTGCACTCAGCACAACGACAGCAGAATGACAAGGCGATATTTGTGTGAGTGTGTGTGTGTGTGAAAGCACATGTGCAGGGAGGTTGATTACAGAGTGCACTCCGTCACAAACAAGATGGAAGATTCACTTCTTCCGGTATGAGTGCAGCTCCATACTGGAACAAGGAAATAAGTGGGGGAATAGTATTGTGTGACAGCTGTCAAAGACTTCCTTCAGATTTCTATATTTGTAGAAGCAAATTTCTGTAGATAATACATTGATGGTTGTTGACTCAGCTAGCTCCATCATGGGAACAATTGTCTGCACCATCAAGAACACCTTTAAAGGGAAGTAGCTGAAGAATGTAACATAAATCAGTAAGGAGCTTGACCATCATGGGCATGCCTTCATCTTGCTAGTACCATTGGGAAGGAGATGTAGGGCCATACTCAAAGCTATCCTTCCACCATTAGAATTCTGAATAGTCCATGGACTCAAGACTTCTCCTGTTTTACCTCACTACTATTTATTTATTTATTTTGTAGCATGTCATATTTGTTTGGCCATGCACTGTACTGCTGCCATTAAACAACATATTTCATGAAAGTTGTGGGATGGAGTCAAGGGCATTTATATCAAAGACAGAATGGCTATCTTCAAGTGTCCTTCCGCTGGGTGTTGGCTGCCTCCCTGTTCTTGATAAGTTTAACTCTTCGGCTCTCAGCATGAGTTGTTTGGGCCATTGATGACTTGACAAAGCTGATGGATCTGTGCAGATCTTGTTGAGTTAGTAAGTTACTAGCAAAAATCGTGGTGAATCTCCTCTGCACTCCCTCCAGCAGACTCAGTTACAGGCTTAAATCCAGCCAATTTTGAGAAATGACCATTTTTAATTTATTGATTTTTTTTTTGCAGCTCTACTTTCAGGGGATTGTAGAACTGTATTTTTACCTTTGGGATATGGTTTAGCTCCTAACTTGGGAATACTTTGAGTTTGCCGTTAACTGGTTCGTGGTTAGTCTGCTCATTCTTGTCAAATCTATCCTAACCCTCTTTTGTTCTAGTTCAAGTTCAAGTTTAATTGTCATTCAGCCATACATGAATACCCAGAAATAAAGTCAAATGAAACAGTGTTGCTTCAGTGCTAAGGTGCAAAACACAATACCAACAGTCATTTGCAACATAAGGCGCATATAGCATATACAGTATAAGACAGCAGTAAAATATAGTCACGCAAAACAGCATAGTCCATGTCCCGGAGTCCATGAATATTGCAGTAATCTGCAGTCGAACACAATACAGTATATCTTGCTTTCTGGTGAGTGAACACTAGAGGGCAGTACTAACTCCAACATGGATGCTGTGCCACACCACCTCCGGCACTTCGGTGGAGTGCACCAACTCTGATGCTCCTCTTCTGGGCGGCTGAATACAGGTGACACAGCAATTTGAGGCCTTGTCCATGCTATGGCCGAGGCCACACAGTTCTCTTGCTGTTCACCCACGCCGTTCGCCAATAAAACCGCAAATTGGACTTGCAGCTTTCCACATTACCAATGTGATCACAAGAAAATTGACTGAGACAATCCCTCACTGTTAGACTACACACTGCCTTTGCACTCCAGTGCCTCTCTGATGCAGGCAGCAGTACGAGTTACACCAAGTCCAGCTCCTTCAGTTTCTCCACCAACACTGACTCGCTAGTGCGGTAGACCTACAGTACTTTAAGTTCTTAATGTTCAGCAGGGTCTTGCAATCATAACAAATGCATTGAAAGGATGATAACTACTTTGGTTAGTCCTGTGGAAGCTGCTGCATCTGAGAACGCTGCCATCTTACTGGATGCCTAACAATTCTTCCTTTACTGGCATTAATTATGGGGAACTGTGGTGAACAGTTGAATCCTCGACATCATTCACAGTGTGATACCATGGACCACATCTAGCTCATGATTCCAACCCTCTGACTTCAGGCGAATTCCCTGCTAAGCTGGTAATTTAAATTTAGTTCCAGTCCTTTACAAATTGTAGACTGTTTACATGGGGCATCTGATCTGCTAAGTCTACCACTGTGATAGAACGCCAACATACAGAAAAGACAGGTGGGGTGCACTATATATTTGGCCTCATGTCTTTACAACATGCACGGTTGCTTTACGTCTCATGATCTCATTTATTTGAATGCAGGACTAGCTAAATGAAACAATATCATGAATATTATGTTTAAATATCCAAGATAACTGGAACAAATTATTGATTTATCAAATCCCTGATCAGGATTTTCTCTAATCAAGAAAAACAACATGCCGCTGTCATGTGGCGCATTGATTTATTTACTGGTCAAAAGTTGCTTCCGCCATGTGGTCATTGATGACGTTTCAAAGTTGCGGCCACTCTTTCCCTTCGGTCAGCATTCGCGCAACGGCACAGATTTCTGGTCCTGGACATCTCGCGGTATTAAGAATAGCACGTGCAGGAGGCTCGTTCGCTTTCTTCCATCCTCCGGACCTGCTTCAGGCTGAAATTCCTACCAGTGCAGAAGGACCAGTGGGAAAGAGCATTGCAGGCATGCGCCCCTCACTTGTTTAAGTATCTGGCAGTAGCATGTTTAGTTCTTCTATTTTATAATTTGGGGAGATTTAACATAGTAGCTGTTCAATTAAAGGGTAACTGAATATCTAGTTTTGTGGTTTTGGGTATTTTAGACAAATACTTTTTCAGCTAGATGCTCAGTTTTGTATTTCACTATTAATTTTTAAATAAATGGTTCACGTGCCCATTTTAAATCTGTGTATTGTGTTTTACTCATTGGATCCTCGAACCTGTCACCTCATTCCAGGCACCTGTGAGCATTGTTTCCCATCCAGATTTCTCTAACCTCTACCTCCCTTACTCCTTTCAGCACCATTGGCCATCCTTCGCCTCCCATCAATGCACTATCTATTCATTCCTTGCCAACAGCCCCTGTCTCTGGAGTACAATTACTTGTCTTGTGATATGTGCTTTCAGAGCTGGCTGCAAATAGCACACCTGCTGTTCCGCAGTGTAATCGTTGGGAGTACTTATAATAGGTCAGCAGAAAATGTCGCACTGAAACCGCACAATGCATGGGGAAATCAAACAATGCTGTACCAAATTTCATATTTGAAGTCATTGCTTTTTACGCAGCTTTCAAAAACAGCATTAGTGTGACTCACAATAAAAGCAGCACTGAACAATTTTTATATCTTCATCTTTAGGTTTGACACCTTACAGCTTTTTGTGTTCAACAGATTCAGAGAATCTCTCTCTTTCTTCCCATTTGCACTCCTAGACTCTATATTGTTGCAAGGATAGATCCTATTGAAGCTGTTTTGTGAGTTTTGTGTATATGGGACTCCATTTATGATATTCTAAGTTTATGAAGATATGTAAAGTTCATTGAAGTGATCTTCATTACCTCTCCTTATTTGACAACTAACAAAGTAGATAATCCTGTTCATGTAAAACTTTGATGCATCAGACAGCTGTGGTAAAATGATAGAAGGGCTTCTCAGAATCTGACAAAATATCACAAATATAGACTTGAAATCAAAATTTATTGTCAAATCATATCTTCTTGGGAGGTCAGAGAGTGGTAGTAGATGGTTGCCTCTTTGACTAGAGGCCTGTGACTAGAGGTATGTCGAAGGTTATTTGTTGTTTGTCTTCTATATCAATGATCTAGAGACATTGTGGTAAACTGGATCAGCAAAATTATAGAAACATAGAAAACATAGAAAATAGGTGCAGGAGTAGGCCATTCGGCCCTTCGAGCCTGCACCGCCATTCAGTATGATCATGGCTGATCATCCAACTCAGAACCCTGTACCAGCCTTCCCCCCATACCCCCTGATCCTTTTAGCCACAAGGGCCATATCTAACTCCCTCTTAAATATAGCCAATGAACTGGCCTCAACTGTTTCCTGTGGCAGAGAATTCCACAGATTCACCACTCTCTGTTTGAAGAAGTTTTTCCTCATCTCGGTCCTAAAAGGCTTCCCCTTTATCCTCAAACTGAGACCCCTCGTTCTGGACTTCCCCAACATCGGGAACAATCTTCCTGCATCTAGCCTGTCCAATCCCTTTAGGATTTTATACGTTTCAATAAGATCCCCCCTCAATCTTCTAAATTCCAACGAGTATAAGCCTAGTATGAAAGTCCTGCCATCCCAGGAATCAATCTGGTGAACCTTCTTTGTACTCCCTCTATGGCAAGGATGTCTTTCCTCAGATTAGGGGACCAAAACTGCACACAGTACTCCAGGTGTGGTCTCACCAAGGCTTTGTACAACTGCAGTAGTACCTCCCTGCTCCTGTACTCGAATCCTCTTGCTATGAATGCCAGCATACCATTTGCCTTTTTCACCGCCTGCTGTACCTGCATGCCAACTTCCAATGACTGGTGTATAATGACACCCAGGTCTCGTTGCACCTCCCCTTTTTCTAATCGGCCACCATTCAGATAATAATCTGTTTTCCTGTTCGTGCCACCAAAGTGGATAACCTCACATTTATCCACATTAAGTTGCATCTGCCATGAATTTGCCCACTGATCTAACCTATCCAAGTCACCCTGCATCCTCTTAGCATCCTCCTCACAGCTAACACTGCCGCCCAGCTTCGTGTCATCCGCAAACTTGGAGATGCTGCATTTAATTCCCTCATCTAAGTCATTAATATATATTGTAAACAACTGGGGTCCCAGCACTGAGCCTTGCGGTACCCCACTAGTCACTGCCTGCCATTCTGAAAAGGTCCCGTTTATTCCCACTCTTTGCTTCCTGTCTGCCAACCAATTCTCTATCCACATCAATACCTTACCCCTAATACCGTGTGCTTTAAGTTTGCACACTAATCTCCTGTGTGGGACCTTGTCAAAAGCAAGGTTATTTACTTATTTAGAGATACAGCATGGAACAGGCCCTTCTGTCCCGATAAGCTGCAGCACCCAGCAACACACCTATTTAAAGATAGCTTAACCACAGGACAATTTATAATATGGGAGGAACCCAGAGCACTCGGAGGAAACTTATTCAGTTAATGGGGAGAACATACAGTGCATATTCCTTACAGATGGCACTGGAATTCTGAAATGCTCCAAGCTGTAATAGTGTTGTGTTAAGCACTATGCTACTGTGGCACTTTATTTTTGTGGATCACGCCAAGACTGGGAGCGTAGTGGACAGCAAGGAAGGCTATCAAAGCTTGTAGCAGGGTCTGGACCCGCTGGGAAAATGGTCTGCAAAATGGCAGATGGAATTTAATGCAGTCAAGTTAATGTGAGGTATTACACTTCGGGAGGACAAACAGGGGTAGGACCTACACAGTGAATGGTAGGCCACTGAGGCATGTGGTAGAACAGAGGAATCTAGGAGTACAGATTCAAAATTCCTTGAAAGAGGCGTCACAGGCAGATAGGGTCGTAAAGAGAACTTTTGGCACATTAGCCTTCATAATGAAGTACAGGGCTTAGCATGTAATGCTGAAGCTGTATAAGACATTGGTGAAGCCTATATTGGCGTATTGTATGTAATTCTGGTCACCTACATACAAGAAAGATACTAATAATGCTGAAAGAGTACCGAGAAAATTTACAAGCATGTTGCCGGGGCTTGAGGACCCGAGTTTTACTAAAAGGTTGAACAGGTTAGGACTTTATTGCCTGGAGCGTGGAAGAATGAGGGGAGATTTGATAGAGAACACAGAATTAAGAGGGGTATGGATAGGGTAAATGCAAGTAGGCATTTTCCACTGAGGTTGGCTGAGCCTGGAACTAGAGGTCATGAGTTAAGAATGAAAGTTAAAATATTTAAGGGGAATGTGTTATCAAAGCTCATATGTGGCACCATACGCAACCCTGAGATTCATTTTTTGTGGCCACATTCAACAAATCAATCGAATAGTAACTATAACAGAATTAATGAACAATTGCCAAACCAGGACTTTCAAAGAGAGTGCAGAAGACAAGAAACTGTGCAAATGCAAAAAGAAGAAACAATAATATAAATAAGTAAGCAATATATATCGAGAACATGAGATGAAGAGTCCTTGAAAGTGAGTCCATTGGGTGTGGAAACATTTCAGTGATGGGGCAAGTGAAGTTGAGTGGAGTTAACCCCTTTGTTCAAGAATCTGATGGTTGAGGGGTAGTAACTGTTCTTTAACCTGGTGGTGTGAGTCCTAAGGCACTTGTACCTTCTTCCTGATGAGAACAATGAAAAGAGAGCATGTCCTTAGTGGTTGGAGTCTCTGAGGATGGATGCTGCATTCCTGCGACAATGTTTCATGTAGATCTGCTCAATAGTTAGGAGGGCTTTACACATTCTGGTCTGGGTTGTATCTACTATATAACTAAAACATCCTCAGATCATTCTACTTGATCTGAAACTATAGTCTTAGTAACTTAATTCAGATTATTTATGATGGAAATTTAGAACATGAGCACCATATAGCATTCATTCTCATTAATCACAATTACTTGGAGAACATGAATCACTTGTTTTCATCCTGTGATACTCTCCTTGATACAGACCATGATTTTGCTGAATGGGGACTATCATCATCACTTGTCACTCGAATAGCCGATAGTTCTTTGGTAAGCATGTCCAGAAATAGAAAAAAATACAGCATATCAGCATCCGGGACTTAAATAGGAAAATGCTCTGTTGCAACAAGAATATAATTGGGCCGTGAACGAGCTGAGAAAATATTTAACTGGAATAAAGGTATGCTTATGTTTGTCAAAGCTGTCACATTTTTTCTCATTGACATGTTATGAATTGAATAATAATAAAAGGTGTTAAATAATTAAACATAAGATCAAAGTACTTAAAAATAAACATTTAAAACACATAAATAATTAAAAGAATGTTGGTACAAAATACATAATTAAAATAAATATCGCTTACCTTGTTCTTGCTTTTACTTTTTATAACTGTGAGATTTTCGTTCAAAGAAATGGGCTCAAGGGGCACACACCGGTCTAAATTAGGGCAGTGTGTACAAGCAGACTTTTAAACACCAAAATACTGCAAATTTACCTTTCACTACTGATCCCCATGGAGCCTTGCATTAGATCACTGTTTGTAAATATGCCAGCAAGATTAGAGCTTTGCCTTCAACTTTCACCCTGCCCTCAAGTTTACCTGGTCCATTTCCGACACCTCCCTCCCCTTTCTAGATCTTTCTGTCTCTGTCTCTGGAGACAGCTTATCCACTGATGTCTACTATAAGCCTACTGACTCTCACAGCTATCTGGACTATTCCTCTTCTCACCCTGTCTCTTGCAAAAACGCCATCCCCTTCTCGCAATTCCTCCGTCTCCGCCGCATCTGCTCTCAGGATGAGGCTTTTCATTCTAGGACGAGGGAGATGTCTTCATTTTTTAAAGAAAGGGGCTTCCCTTCCTCCACTATCAACTCTGCTCTTAAACGCATCTCCCCCATTTCACGTACATCTGCTCTCACTCCATCCTCCCACCACCCCACTAGGAATAGGGTTCCCCTGGTCCTCACCTACCACCCCACCAGCCTCCGGGTCCAACATATTATTCTCCGTAACTTCCGCCACCTCCAACGGGATCCCACCACTAAGCATATCTTTCCCTCCCCCCTCTCTGCATTCCGCAGGGATCGCTCCCTACACAACTCCCTTGTCCATTCGTCCCCCCCATCCCTCCCCACTGATCTCCCTCCTGGCACTTATCCGTGTAAGCGGAACAAGTGCTACACATGCCCTTACACTTCCTCCCTTACCACCATTCAGGGCCCCAAACAGTCCTTCCAGGTGAGGCATCACTTCACCTGTGAGTCGACTGGGGTGATATACTGCGTCCGGTGCTCCCGATGTGGCCTTTTATATATTGGTGAGACCTGACGCAGACTGGGAGACCGCTTTGCTGAACATCTACGCTCTGTCCGCCAGAGAAAGCAGGATCTCCCAGTGGCCACACATTTTAATTCCACATCCCATTCCCATTCTGACATGTCTATCCACGGCCTCCTCTACTGTAAAGATGAAGCCACACTCAGGTTGGAGGAACAACACCTTATATTCCGTATGGGTAGCCTCCAACCTGATGGCATGAACATTGACTTCTCTAACTTCCGCTAGGCCCCACCTCCCCCTCGTACCCCATCTGTTACTCTTTTTTATGCACACATTCTTTCTCTCACTCTCCTTTTTCTCCCTCTGGCCCTCTGAATATACCTCTTGCCCATCCTCTGGGTCACCCCCCCCCCGTCTTTCTTCCCGGACCTCCTGTCCCATGATCCTCTCGTATCCCCTTCTGCCTATCACCTGTCCAGCTCTCGGCTCCATCCCTCCCCCTCCTGTCTTCTCCTATCATTTTGCATCTCCCCCTCCCCCTCCAGCTTTCAAATCCCTTACTCACTCTTCCTTCAGTTAGTCCTGACGAAGGGTCTCGGCCTGAAACGTCGACTGCGCCTCTTCCTATAGATGCTGCCTGGCCTGCTGCGTTCACCAGCAACTTTGATGTGTGTTGCTTGAATTTCCAGCATCTGCAGAATTCCTGTTGTTTAAGATTAGAGCTTGTGCATTTGGATAAATGTGTGCTGTAGTCTAGAACCTGCTAGTATATCTTCTCAGTCTTCTCCAATGATTCTGACAGTCTTGATCCAGCCTTCAGTGGATATGGTTCAACAGCAAAAATCTCTGCATGTCTTGGCAGTAAGAATTATCCTATTCATGAAATATTCAGCAGCTTCTTTGTTAACCAGTGTGCTTATTATTTCCGTATCTTAAAGCATAACATCTTAACGCTCACCGAGAACTGGTTCAACCCATTAATGCACCCAACTAGAACATCAGGAGATCTTGATTCCAACTGCTAGGAAAACTAGAAACAGCAACATCTGGGTAACATTTAATCAATAA
Source organism: Mobula hypostoma (assembly GCF_963921235.1). Classification (NCBI taxonomy): domain Eukaryota; kingdom Metazoa; phylum Chordata; class Chondrichthyes; order Myliobatiformes; family Myliobatidae; genus Mobula; species Mobula hypostoma. Next base: position 84,868,125 of record NC_086101.1, on the reverse strand, counting down.
TTTAGTTACTACCTTATGGAACTCACCGTTTTTAAAATCAGCATCACATACACAAAGGATGAAGCTAACGTCAAAATACAAAGTAGGATCACTTTAGAGTATTCCCTCAGTCGGTTAGGATCGAACAGGGATGTTGTGTCTTAGCTGTCTAGATATGTAAGCCAGGGCAGTACAATTGGAGAGCAAGGTAGCAGGCTCCCTCTCTCCATGCAGCTGATGAATCTGAAGGAACGGCAGGGACCGATACAGTTTGGAACCAGCAGGAGTTGCCAGTCAAGGTTGAACTCAAAGTAGGACTGCCTTAGGGACTCCAGCTCCATATTTTCCCTCAAGATTTGCTCCGAAGCCTTCCCTGTGGCTGGGTATAGCCACAAGGCAGTGGAAGTTTGAGATCAGAGTTTTCATTCTCCTAGATCAACTGACAATCACGGCCTATGAGCCCCATCTGCCTGAAATCACTTGTCATAGCTAAAATTACTAACTTGTATGATGGAAATGGCACAAAACTATGTTACGCATTTTCAACATTGACAGTGCACGCAGTTATTATTTTTCTCATAAAGCATTTGAAAAAGGACCCTTAAGCTAAAACCACTTTTTTAATGTAAGAAATTGTAATTATAACATTTTCAGTGATGTTCATGTTTTCTCACTGCCACTTTCACAATAGTTTTGTAAAACTAAAATGTCCTTAATAAAAATTCCATTGTGTTTTGAGCATTTTAAATATTCAAGTGTAATTATTAAAGTGTTACTTTGCCATGAAGTTGCAGCAGCCATCCTGCAACCACTGTTTGTTATAATCTGGGAACGGGGTCAATACCCAAGAAATGGACATCAGAGTTATTGTTAGGATCCCCAAGAAAGGAGCACTAAGTGATTGCACTAACTGGTGGAACATCACACTCTTGTCAGTGCCTAGTAAGATTCTCACCCAAAGTCATTGATTACTGATGTTGTTGACACATGCAAGCTGGCTTCAGGAGGAAAAGAGACTGTGTCGACCAGAACGTCACGCAGTGTAACCTCATAGAGCAGTGCACAGAGCGGCAGAGACAACTGTATGTGAATTTCTTGGACTTTGAAAAGGCTTTTGGTAGCATCCACAATTATAGCCTCTGGCAAATCCACAGATCATATGGGATCCCTGCCAAAATTGTCCAGCTTATCCAGAATTTCTGTGCTAATTTCACCTGCATGGTTGAGAACTGCAATCTTTGATGTCAGGGCCGGAGTCAGGCAAGGCTGTGTGATGCCTGTGATATTATTTAATCTGGTGATTGACTGGATTATGAGGCAAACAATGAAATATAAGTAGAAAATCATCAGATGCACTCTATTCCCTACTTTAGAAGATCCTGACTTTGCGAATGACTTACATTACTATCACATACATACCGTCCCATGCAAGAGAAAACTCTGCACCTGTGTACATTCGTTGGACAGTTTGGACTCCGAGTCAGCCATGGCCCTCAGTGTAAAGTGTCCTCCTTGAGTCAAGGCATATGGTGTTGACTTTTCCAGCACCGGCAGGTTCACCTACCTGGGCAGCAACATTCGGCAGGATAGTGGGAGCAAAGGTGACACCCAGTGCAGGCTCAGCAAAGTTAGAAATGCCCTCAGATCAATGAGCAGCATATGGGGATCAACCAAGTACAGCGCACACACCAAGGTGGAGCTACACCAGAGCTGTGTGCCCTCCACACTCTTGTACAGGTCAGAATGCTGCCATGTGACAGAGAATGACATCATTCTACACCATGAGCCTCCGGAAGACCCTCCATATTATTTGGCCAAGAAAAATCTCCAACCATGCCCTACTCCTTCAGTGTCATCGTGAGGACATGGCCACAATCATCATGAGGAAAAGTTGGAGATGAATTGGGCACATGGTGAGAAGAGGGGCCAACTCCTTCATCAAGGTTGCACTTCATTGGCCCCCTGAAGGGCAGAGGAAATGTGGGAGATCAAAGACAACTTGGTGCCGTACCGTAGAGGCAGAAATGAGGACCCTGAATCACACCTGGGGCATAATAGTGAAAATAACCATGGACAGACAGTGAAGGAAGACCTTCATTGCTGCCCTAAATGCCAGCAACATAACGGGCAATAACTAGCTAACTTCCTCCCATCACCCAGGTCTCACCACATATGAAGTGCCAGTTGCGTTATACTGCTTACTTCTTTACGTGTTGTAAATGCACCTTATTAGTTGATAATTTATTACTTTATGCATTGTGTGTGAATTATATGTGTTGTGTTGTGCACCTTAGTCTGGAGGAATGTTGTTTCATTTGGCTGTATGTGATTGAAATGACAATGAACATGAACTTAACATAAAATACATCATGCTTAAAATATTTCATAGTCATTATATAATCACCTGCTGAAGCAGCACTGAATTTACCTTCTGTTGAAACAAGGACACCACTGGAACTCTAAAGTATCGCCTCTATTTCAGGTGACTGTGGTATTCTTTAGAGAAAATTTGGCAGCAATCAAGAAATGTTATCACTCAAGACTAAATTCTTAAGAAGCCAACTGAAAATTAATTAGCCTCTGGCCAATGTTCTTAATCATTGCTTCAAGGCAACTGAGCAGATCAAAGCAAGACATCACTACAAAGCCGCTTTTTCTGTGAACTTGTATTTATAATGAAATCAGAATCAAGCTTTCAGTTTAATGGTAGATGACAGTCCCATTTCCTTGGATTTCAAACTCTTCTTAATTTAATGACTCTAATGGTGGTCCTGGCAGCTTATTTCAATCAAGTGAGCCTGATCCTGGTTATGCATCAACAGCAGGAAAATGTTCCTTTATTTGGCAGTAAGAATGATCTTATTCATAACATATTCAGATGCTTCTTGGTGACCCAGTGGGTTTTTTTTGTACTTCAAAGCATTAAAACCTTAACACTCACTGAGAATGACCTCAGTCTTTTAATGTACCCAACTACCATATGAAGTGACTTAATACTACACCAGACCAACAGAAAATTATGATCTTTAGATTTAATCTTGGATATACAGTGCCGTCTACTGACTCGATCATAGACAGAGAAGAGACTATGAAATCAGAATGCCATTTATTTTCTGTTAAGCAAGTCTTCCATGTTAAAGAAGGAAACTCATTTAGCAGTCCGAATGATGCCAGGAAAATGAGTCAGTTGGCAATAACAGAGCAAAACACAAAATGTTGGTAATAGGGAAACATGGATGAATGACAGCTGGTTGTTTTTAAAAGCAGGAAGAGATCTGATTTCAAAGTATTGATGTTGGTAGTGATTTATTATTGTCACACGTGCCAAGCTCGTCTTGCAAACTGTTCATGCAGATCAAATCTTTACATAGTGCAGTCAGCTATAATAAGGTAAAACAATAACAACACCGAATATACTACTGAAAATGTGCAGTGCAGGTAAACAGTAAAGTGCAAGATCACAGCAAGGTAGATTGTGAGGCTAAGCGTCCACCTTATTGTACAAGAGGTTCATTCAGATGTCCGATAACAGTGAGATAGAAACTGTTCCTTGAGCCTGGTGGTACAATATGTGCTTTCAGGCCTTTGTATCTTCCGCCGAATGCGAGAGGGGAGATGAGCTAATATCTAGGTGGTTGGAGTTTCTGATTATGATGGCTGCTTTCTGAGGCAGTGGGAAGTATAGACAGAGTCCACAGAGAACAAGCTGGTTTCAGTGAAGTTCTGAGTTGTGTCCACAATTCTCTACTGCTTCTTGCAGTCATGTGCACAGCATTTACCATACCAAGCAGCCCCGCATCTGGACAGAATGCTTTCTGTGGTGCATTGAAAGCATAAAAGGTGTCTAAAGATGGATGAATTATCAAGTCTTGGAGTGTGGTGGAATACTTTCATATTCCGTAGAAAATTAATGTCTTTGAAATTATAAGATACATACTTGCTAATAATATTTAAACAAATTCAAAATTGTACAAACCTTTGATTTTAATGTTTTATCAAATTAATGGTCTCATATAATGAGACTAGAACTGAAACATTTGTAGGCAAATATAGATGACAAAAAGGATATAGCAGGTAGAAGACAAATTACATTTCATTGACCTCCAGTAGGCTGAATAGGGATAATTTAATATTTTCCACACTCCCTTACACCAAAGCTATCTACTCTCTAAGGTCCCCAAGGCATCCTGCTAAAATCGTGATGCTTCATGTATTTTGGTATTGCAGCAGGATACACAAAGCTTGAGAATCAATCAAGTTTGAAATTAAATAATTATCAACATAGATATGCCAGATAACCAAGGATTTTTTTTGTGCTAGGACTCGCAGATAACAAATTTAGCTTTGCTGAGATAAACTAGAATGCAGATATGCACAAATCCCCCAGAATAATTCGGTAGGTTTTATTCTTGTGGGAAATTACAAAATATATGTGCTATCTGTCTTCTGAGCAGGAAGAAAAAGACTTCCTTTATTTCTTGTGTAGGTGCGTTAAACTTATCTGAAGAAGGACGCTTACCTAAAAGTTTTTGTGCACTCTCAACATCAGTCACAACCAAATGGGTTTTGGAGGAACTGTATTCTGGATGGAGCCTTTGGTCAATAAGGAAGGCTTGGTTCTCCACTTTACTCTGGTTTTATGTATAGTGTAGGAGGTGGAAGCAGAGGAAAGTGTTACCAGCGCTATTTTTTATAGGTGTAACTATGGAGAAGGTTTGGTAGATGCTGTGGGAGTAGGGATTGGGAACTGAAGAAAAGGACAAAGATTGGAAATTGGGAAGCAGCAGGCAATCAGATACAAGGAAATCTGTTGTTTCTGTAATGGGAATATGGGTTTTATGAAATATGGATCCTTGTTCTGGTCCTGCTCTCTCTTGGAAAAATTTTGGAAAGATATTTTTAATATTATTTCAACAGTTTTGCTTTTTGACATACAACCCCATCCTACTACGGCAATTTTTGGTTTGCCAATGACGGAACATAGATCTTTATCCTCTTCAGCCTGTTGGATGATCGCATTTGTTACTTTAATGGCCAGAAGATCCATTTTATTGAATTGGAAGGAGACTAACCCTCCTACTACATACAACTCAGGTTAGAGGAACAACACCTTATATTCCATCTGGGTAGCCTTCAACCTGATGGCATGAACATTGACTTCTCTAACTTCCGCTAATGCCCCACCTCCCCCTGGTACCCCATCCGTTATTTATGTATATACACACATTCTTTCTCTCTTTCTCCTTTTTCTCTCTCTGTCCCTCTGACTATACCCCTTGCCCATTCTCTGGGTTTTTTCCCTCCCTCCCCCTTTTCCTTCCCCTTGGGCCTCCTGTCCCATGATCCTCTCATATCCCTTTTGCCAATCACCTGTCCAGCTCTTGACTCCATCCCTCCCCCTCCTGTCTTCTCCTATCATTTTGGATCTCCCCCTCCACCTCCCACTTTCAAATCTCTTACCAGCTCTTCCTTCAGTTAGTCCTGACGAAGGGTTTCGGCCCAAAACGTCGACCGTACCGCTTCCTAGAGATGCTGCCTGGCCTGCTGCGTTCACCAGCAACTTTGACGTGTGTTACTATATTTCAATGGTTTTCCCAAAGTATATCATGTTTAAAGTTAGAAAAAATTAGAAGTGTCATTTTTGATCCTTCAGTTAAATTTGAAGAGACTAGGAGCCATTTATTCAACATTTCCATATGATGTAACTTGACCTTTTCCAAATCCTTCTTATTAACTTAAAATATATGAATAGAGGAGTGGAGTTGACGACATTATTGAATGTATTCAATTTAAGATATTGGTCCAGCCTTGTTTTGTTCCATTTGCTTTCTTTTTGGGTTTAGTATTTAGTTTTTATTTATTTAATTTCTTTTTTTGTGGGGGGGGGGGTCTTTGCATTATTCTTTTCTTTTTATTACTTTTTTCTTTATGATTAATTATATTACGAGTTTGGAAGTCTATTACACCTGTATTATTTGAAGTCTTTTTTGTACATGTTTATCAACAATAAAATAATTCCAATCTCTTTGTATCAATATTGTTATTCTGTTTATAATTTTGGAAAATGAATAAAAAGATATAAAAAGAAAGAAATATGGATCCTGGATCAACTCAGAAAATGTTATTCTGTAGAGAAGGTTGAAATACTCAACAGGTCAACAAACATCTATTGAGAGGAACAGAGATCCATCATGTACAGTGTTTTGCTACAGATTTGATATAAAACAAAACTATTTACATTATTTTAGCACCTGATTAAGTAATAACTTGATTTTAAAATTCTCAACCATGATTTCAATCTCTACCATACTGACACTCTTCTGTATCACTGGAATTCTACCCAGGATGCATCTGCTCTCCCATTTCTTGTCTTCTGAACATCCCTTTCATGGGCTTCCATGCCCATGTCGCTAAACTCTCAAATCTCTTTTCCTTCCTGAGAGAGGTTGCTGAACAGGTAACGGATGCATTGGTCATGATCTTTCCATGATCTTTCAAGAGTCACTTGTTTCTGTTATGGTCCTCGAGGTCTGGAAGATTGCAAATGTCACTGCACTCTTTAAGAAGGGAGGAAGGCGAAAGAAATGAAATTATAGGCCAGTTAGCCTAACCTCAGTGGTTGGGAAAGTATTGGAGTCTATTATTAAGGATGAGATTTTGAGATTCTTGGAGACTAATGATAAAATAAGTCACAGTCAGCATGGTTTCTGTAAAGGAAAATCTTGCCTGACAAATCTGTTGGAGTTTTTTGAGGAAGTAACAAAGGAGAGGCAGTGGATGTCATTTACTTGGATTTTCAGAAGGTGTTTGATAAGGTGTCAAACATGAGGCTTCTCAACAAGATAAAATCCTATGATGTTCCAGGAAATATACTGGCATGGATAGTGGAATGGCTGAAAGGCAGGAGGCAGCGAGTGGGGATAAAAGTGTCTTTTTCTGGTTGGCTGCCGGTGACTAGCAGTGTTCCTCAGGGGTCACTATTGAGAACTCTACCTCTCACATTGTTTGTCATTAATTTAGACAATGGAATTGATGGCATTGTGGCAAAGTTTGTAAATGATATGAAGATAGGTGGAGGGGTAGTTAATGCTGAGGAAGCAATGCGATTGCAGCAGTCTTAGATAAATTGGAAGTATGGGCAAAAAAGTGGTAGATGGAATATGCTTGGGAAATGTATGATAATGCATTTTGGCAAAAGGAACAATAGTGTGAACTATTATCTAAATGGGGAGAAGGTTCAAACATCAGAGGTGCAGAGGGACTTAGGAGTCCTCATACAAGACTCCCAGAAGGTTAATTTACAGGTTGAGTCTGTGGTAAAGAAGGCAAATGCAATGTTGGCATTTATTTCAATGGGAATAGAATATAAAAGCAAGGAATAATGCTGAGACTTAATAAGACACACGACAGGCCATACCTGGAGTATTGTCAACAGTTTTGGGTGTTGTCATTGGAGAAAGCCCAGAGGAGGTTCATGAGGATTATTCCGGAAATGAATCAGTTAACATATGAGAAGTGTTTGGTAGCTTTGGGCTCGTACATACTGGAATTTAGAAGAATGCGTGGAGATCTCATTGAAACCTACCGAATTTTGAAAGGACCAGATTGGGTGGATGTGGAGAGGATGTTTCCTATGGTGGGAGAATCCAGAACTAGAGGGAACAGTCTCAAAATTGAGGGGTGACCCTTTAGAAAAGAGGTAACGGGAAATTTTTTTAGCCAGAGAGTGGTGAATCTGTGGAATGCTCTGCCACAGTCTGAGGTGAAGGCCAAGTCCGTGGGTATATTTAAGGCGGAAGGTGTTCTTTTCCTGATCAGTCAGGACACCAAAGGGTATGGCGAGAAGACAGGTGTACAGGGTTGAGTGGGATCCGCAATCAGCCATGATGGAATGGTAGAGCAGACTTGATGGGCTGAATGGCTTAATTCTGCTGCAAAGTATATGGTCTTGTGGTCTTATAGTCTTTAAAACCTCTTTCATTTGATCATCTATCTTAATATATTTTTAAGATAATGTTGTTTAAGAAGGTACCTTTTGTAGGAATATTTAAATGTGGCTCCATTATATTTCATTCCTTTTAAAATTTTGCATCCATTTATATTCTTCAGTTCTCTGCCCTTTCTCACATCTTCATCTCTTCCACTCTCCAGGTGTTCCTTATACTTGGTGGCTTGCTTTCACCTTTTCTAGCTCTGTTCTGTTGGATTTATCCTCCTCATTGAACCCTACATATCAATTAAAAAAAGAGTTGCTGATTCGATCCTCTACCAACAGACATATGGCTTAGAGTTAACCGATTTTGGATTTGAGGTCTTGTAAGCTAAATACAGTGAGCATTTAAATCCAATTAGATGTCTGTGCATTTTGTAGGTTGCCCAAGAGAATGGGCATTATTCCAGTGGGATCTGCTTAATGGTAATTGGAGTTGAGCAGTATTGAGAACAGACTGATAGTATCTACCCCAACTGCATAAAAGCAAAAGAATACTTTATTGTAATAAAATAAGTAAGAAAATTTATATCTCTGGCAGTCTCCAGTGTATACTTAGGTGTTTCAAATTGATTTTTATCAATTGGACCTGATGCGGATAGAATAATATGGAATAATGTGGTTTGTTTTACCACTGTAAATTAGCCAGAGCAATGCTAACTTTTTGATTTATCTCCAGTGCGTCATTTTTCCTCAATAAGCAAAAGTTTCACTGAAATCTGACACCTTTACCCCGGCACACACTCAGTTTCCAAATGCCAAAGTTCGTTCTCTGCACTGCTATTGGATTACTTTTTCAGCAACTTACCTTGCAAAAAGACCTCAAAACAAAAGCCTACAAATGCAGGTGTAACTCATGGATTACATAGTTATATGTACTTGGCCAGTAAGTTATGAGCTAGTCATGATTGACAACTCTCAAAGAGATGCTTGCATGTTTGATCCTAAGAGATTGTGATTAACATTAACAGAGACGTTCTCACCAGCTTGTTTTATTCTTGATCCATAGATTAATTCTGTTCCTCATGTTATCAGGCTCAGTAACACCTCCAAGTTCACTCTCCTGATGATATCATTAAAGCATGATTGAACATGTTCTCCAAAAAAAATCGAAAGACTGCAAGAGACATATTAATGTTGGTTGAATACATTTTTTCTTTGAGAATTTTTGCCATCAGTTTGCAGTTAGTACAAATGTAAATTGTTATCCAAAATGAATAAAGAAACAAATACCTGCTCTACAGCTTGTAATTCTACTGGACATGATCTTGGTCATTTAACTGCTTTGTTCAAGGTGACATTTTACATATCAGAAATATGAACTTGAATAAATTTCCAATTAACAAGAATCCAGCTGTAAGAGAATCTTGCTTGGAGCAAACTCTTTCACCGGAGTTGGGGGAAGGTTCAATCTTATAATCTATGATTAGGTACAGAAAAAAAATGGTTATTATAATTTGAGATTCAGACAACTAAAGTTCCCTCAGTTTAATTGTACAACACTAATATTTGTTTACATAGTTTGAAGAAAGCCAGCTTCTATATTTATTACCTCTATAGCTGAGAACAGCGAGGTTTCCTTGTTTATCTCAGCTAGAATGGAGAGTGAGGAGGCTGCAGGTCCCAAGTTCAAAGTACATGTAAATCCATTATTTCAGAGAAATGGAAAAAGTGAGAGAATTATAAATTAGTTAACTGAGTATTGCTGGCAAAATGCTGGCATCCATTGTTAAAAAATAATTAATATGACGCAAAGAAAGCTTTTCTAAAATTAGGCAGTGTGGAAGTGGCCCATCAAAAGAACAATCATGATTGTCAACTTTGTTAGAGCTCAGATAGCAAAGCCAATAAAGGACAACCAGTACATGAAAATACAATATTGAATACTATAGCACAATATAGGCCCTTCGATCCACGTTGTTGTGTCGACCTTCTAACCTAGAAAAAGATCAATCTTACTCTTCCTCCCACATAACCCTTCAGTTTTCTATTATCGATGTGCCTGTCTAAAAGTTTATTAACTGTCCCTTATGTATCTGCCTTCATCACCATTCCTGGCATGATTTTCCACGCACGCACCATTTTTTATGTAAAATACTTACCTCTAACAACTCTCCTATATTTTCTTTAAAATTATGCCCCATAGTATTAGCTACCTCCACCCTTGGTATCCACTCAATATATGCTGCTTATCATCTTGTACACCTCTATCAAGTCACCCCTCATCCTCTTTCACTTCAAAAAGAAAGGCCTTAGCTCACTCAATGTATGCTCACAAATCCAGACAGCACCCTGGTAATTGTCTTCTGTACCCTCTCTAAGGGTTCCACATTCTTTCTATAATGAAATTACCAGAACAGAGCATAATATTCCAAGTGTGGTCTAACCAGGGTTTAAAGTCAGCATTTGTTCTTTGGAGAAGTTTATTTACAAAAGAAGAGTTCTGTCAATCCAGAGTGGATAGGTCTAGGCTTATAATGTCTTCTTACATCTGCTTGGCTGCTTTTAGAGCCTCCAAAGTAATCTTCATGTCCACACCATGATTTGCATGTCTTCTTGAAATAGGAATATTAAATATTGTTTGAGGAAGATACTCAATGTGAGGCTTCATCAGGACAGGTCCCAGCCTAAATGTTCACCTGTTTTTTTTTCCCCATCCATAGATGCTACTACCTATCTTGCTGAGTTCTTCCAGCATTTTGTGTGTGTTGCTAAGGATTTCTAATGTCTGCAGAATCTCTGGTCAATGAAGGCTGTAGGATGCTGTTGAGCAACCTAAAAAAGAATGTGGTTTGTGCATGATTGGGGAAATAATGTTAGTAGGAGTTGGTTGTTTGGTACTAAACAGTGATTATTACTGGTTAGTCACTTTGGAAGGTAAAACCTCGGTGCGACAAGAGGCCTAGGTGAGGATGGTAAGGACCCAAGTGCTGGAGTATCTGAGACGAGAATCAAGATATGATTTTGAGACTGAGATAAGAACAGAGTTCTGACTGGATGCTAGATGAGAACTTGACGAGACTAGAGAAGAATCCAAATGGGATAGAAATCCTAAACACAATTGCAGACTGAACTAAGGTTGAGATGATGATTGAGCACTGAACCTGAGCTCAGGTGCTCCTTAACTATCTAAATCACGGTGCCAAAACATGGCCACCAATTAGCGGAATGGGCCAGAATCTTTAAAGGGACCGTGCCAACTATTCACACTCCAGGGAATTGGAGCACCTAAGACCCGGAGGCCGGCGAGGTCGGGTTCGTACCATAACAAAAGGCTGTTGTTAAGGTCATTGGAACAAGTTTCATGCCAGACCCTCACTTCTAATGCAAGTGAAAATTTTGATGGTGAGTTGGGGTCAAATTTTCAGAGCGGGGTTAGGAGACATGAAAATCATTACTTTGTACCACTTTTGCTACAAACTGCTCCTCACCTAGGACTGTACACTTATTAGGATGGTGTAATGTTCTGTAGATTTCTCAGCTCCGGACAGTGCACTCACTGAACTTAGAATCACCTGAAGTGGAAAATGAAAAGGAAGAACCGACTGACTTGGGAAAGGTAAACAAAACCTCCCATTTGATTTAGTTAATTCAGTTTAAATAGTTTCAATTATTTTAAAGCAGTTGCAATCTTTAATATTTTGTGAATGATTTTTGGAACACTTTCAAGAAAGCAAGCTGGAGAGCGTAGAGTTGACCCTGATTGTCACCGATCTGGGAGCCATGCCCTGGATGAGGCAAGGAGGAGAAATGTGATCATGGGGCAGTGGCAGATCTGATCCATGATTTAAAGTCTGCAAGCCTCTTAAATGTGGTTCCAATCATTTGTATTCAAATTTGATTTGAATTAAGGTGCAGACTGGCAGTTCAAAATCAGCAGCATTCTACTCCTGCTGCAGTGAGCAGAGAAAAAAGAAGTTTCAGCCAGATCTGTTTCAGGGGTATAATTGTTTGCATATTATCCACTGAAAATTGCCTATCAATGACCATATTTCAAAAGGAATTAATTGGCTGTGTACTGCTTTGCAAATCCTTGTGAGTGTTAAAGTTCCTGAATACAAGTGAGGTCTTCCCAATATCAAATATATCAACCCAGAAGTTACATAATAAGGGAAGTATAACTGAATTATCACTTCCTTCTGAAAACACATCACCTCTTCATACATCTTAACATTTTTCCCCATGTAAGACGCAAATATAACGTAAATGTTGTGAATGTCATACATTCCTTTTCAGTACGTCATTCTAAGTCACCAACAGCTCAGATTTCGAATAGAGGTTGAAATTTTTATTTTTATTTATTGATACAGCACAGAATAGGCCCTTCTGGCCCTTCAAGCCGTGCCACCAGCAACCCCCAATATAACCTCTACCTAATCACAGGACAATTTACAATGACAAATTAGTCAAGTAATGTTAGCCTCAATAGAGTGGATGTGGAGAGGATGCTTCCTATGGTGAGGGAGTCTAAGACCAAAGGACACAGCTTCAGAACAGAGGGGTGTACTTTTAGAGCAGAAATGCAGAGGAATTTCTTTAGCAAGAGAGTGATAAATCTGTGGAATTTGGTACTGCAGGTGGCTTGGAGGACAAGTCACTGGATATATTTAAGGCGGAGGTTGATAGATTCTTGATTAGTCAGGGCTACGGGGAGAAGACAAGAGATTGGGGCTGAGAAGGAAAATGGATTAGCCATGCTGAAATGGTGGAGCAGATTCAATAGGCCAAAAGGCCTAAATGACTCCTATATCTTATGGTCTAACTGGTACATCTTTGGATTGCGGGAGGAAACTCACATATTGTACAAGGAGAACGTACAAACTTCTTACAGAGGACACCGGCATTGAACTCTGAACTCCAACACCACGAGCTGTAACAGCGTCGCGGTTACGCAAAACTACCATGGTGCCCTACAAATCTTTGCAGTCAACAATCACACAGCTCAAAGAAGAAAATATTTGCAGTTCTATATTGTCTTTTCAGCTCTAAGATTTTTTCCAAAGTAATACAAATAAATTTTGCCTGGTTTTATATCACTGCGCAAAAAAAAACATTAATACTAAATACATCTAGCTGTGTACAGTGTTTTCTTGGTATCCCCATTTGTAGTTGTGGATGGTATTGCATTTATCCATTTGCAACAAGAAGTGAAATGAATTCATTTCCATCTACGTTCACAGTGAATTCCATTGCACTGTACACAAGCTCATCATTCTCATCAGATCACTCTTGCCTGTAATAATTCAGCAAGTAGTGGAAGAGAAGGTTCTGAAGGAAGCAGAGGAGCAGCACTAGAATGGGAGGACGGTGGAACAGACAATTGCTTTTGAACAATTCCGCTATGAATTGTAATGTAAACAAGAAATTAGAAAAACTGGGCATTGTTTCAGTAGAGATGATTAAAGGAAAACCTAAAGGCAGGATTCTGAATTCTAAAGGGTTTTAAATAAATATTTGGTAAAAGTTCAAGAAGTACAGATGTGTTACAATTATTCATGGGTTGTATTGGATGGAGATTTGATAAAGCAAGTTAATTAGTGTTTCATAAAATACAAGAAAAAGACACTCTGTAAAGGCATTTTGTAAGCTACTCTGATAGATCTATCAGGTTTAATGGTTGACTAATCACAGTGAAGGTATTATAAACAATTTTGGGTCCTATTTTAAGAGAAGATCTTATTTCATTTAAGGTGATTCGGAGGAGATTCACTAAGATTATCCTGAGTATGGTGGAATTTTTCTACAAGGAAATGTTAAACAGGTTGTGACTGTGCTTGTAGTTCAAAAGGAAAGGTAACATTAATGAAATATATAAGGTCCTTAGAGGGCTAGAGAGGTTAAAGGCAGAGAGGATGTTTCCTTGCATGGGAGAAGTCAGAATAAGAAATCATTATCTCAGAATAAGGGTACATGCTGTTTAGAAGACATTTTCTTCTCACTCAGGTGTTTTAATTCTTTGAACCCCCTTGCCACAGAGAGCAGCAAGGATAAAGTTCATGTCTATATCTAAGATTGAGATATTTCATATGTTTAGATATACAGTACACTTATATTTAAGGATGACACTGTGGTGCAGCAATTAGAACAACTGTATATCATAGCTGCAATGACCTAATCTTCACCTAAGTCCATGGAGTTCTCATGTTCTCCCAGTGATCACATGGCTTTGCTCTAGGTGCTTTATTTTGTACCCATTCCCCGAAGATGTGTGGGTTGGCAGGTTAACTGGCTACAGTAGGTTATGCCTAGTCATAGAATCTGTGGGTAGATGATGGGAATTTAGGGAAGAATAAATGATCTGCATTACTATGCTATATCTCCCTATGACTCTGAGATCAATAATCAATAAAGAAAGGAGAGATTATAGAAAAATAGTAGGAAAGCGGACATATGGATAATTGGATCACAAGTGATCCAATAGAATAGATTCAAGGTGTTGAATGACTTTACACTGGGGTTAAACCAGATTCATTGGGGCTGTGAGATAGCAGTTCTACTGACTGCTCCCACCCCTCATGGTCTTTAGAACCTCCTCTATATATCATAATCATAATCAGAATCAGGTTTAATATCACAGGAATATGTCATGAAATTTGTTGTTTTGTGCAGTAGTATATTGAAATACATAATAATAAAAACTATTAAAATCATTAAATTTTATTTAAAAATAAATTAAATCAGTCATGCAAAAAATGAAGGAAAATACTGAGGTAGTGTTGATGGGTTCAATATCTATTCTGAAATCTAATGGTAGAGGGAAAGAATCTGTTCCTGAAATGTTGAGTGGGTCTTCATACACTTGTACCTCCTCTTTGATGGTAGCAATGAGAAGAGGGCCTTTCTTGGGTGATGGGGGTCTTTAGTTATGGATGCCAGCTTTTTGAAGCATCACCTTTGAAGATGTCCTGGATGATGCTGGGGAGGCTACTGTCCATGATGGAGCTGGCTGAGTTTACAGCTTCCTGCAGCTTTTTCTGGTCCTGTGTAATGGCCCCTCCATATAAGATGTGATGCAACCAATTAGAATGCTCTCCACGAGCCATCTGTAGAAATTTGCAAGTGGTTGAACTTCGGATCATTCATGAGGCAGAGGTAGAAATAGACAGGAGTCCCAGGGAGATAGTCACCCCTAAAAGTCAGGAGACAGGTAGCTGGGTGACTATCAGAAGAGGGAAGGAGAATAGACAGAATGAGCAGAGCACCCCTGTGGCCATTCCCATCAATAATAAGTATACAATTTTGGATACCGTTGATGGGGATGACCTACCAGGGACAAGTTGCAATGGTTGTGTCTCTGGCACCGAGACTGGACCCTCAGCTCAGAAGGGAAAGAGGGAAAAGAGGAGAGCAGTAGTGATAGGGGATTTGATAGTTATGGGGAAAGATAAGAGGTTCTGTGGAAGAGATCAAGAATCCCAGATGGTCTGTTGCCTCCCTGGTGCTACATGCTAGTGAGGCTAGAAATAGGAAGATAATGCAGCTAAATACGTGGCTAAGGAGTTGGTGCAAGAGGGAGGGCTTCATGTTCCTGGACAACTGGGCCTTGTTCCAGGGAAGGTGGGACCTGTTCCGACTAAATGGGTTGCACCTGTACTGGAGGGGGACTAACATCCTTGCAGGAAGGTTTGCTGGTGCTGCTCCAGGGGGTTGGGGGTTTAAACTAGATTTGCAGGGGGAGGGAAACCAGAGTGTTAGAGCAGATAGTGAGGTGGAGGAGGATAAAGGTTATGTGAGAACTGCAAGTGTAGTGCATGGAGTAAAGTCAGATCTAACATATAAAGAGGCTTTGAGGAAAGAGAAGCAGAATAAAGGGTGTAAAGGTAGTAAAGGTAGAAGGGCTAAAGTGTGTGTACTTCAATGCAAGAAGCATCAGGAACAAAGGTGATGAACTGAGAGCTTGGATACATACATGGAATTATGATGTAGTGGCCATTACAGAGACTTGGCTGGCACCAGGGCAGGAATGGATTCTCAACATTCCTGGATTTCAGTGCTTTAAAAGGGATAGAGAGGTGGGGAAAGGAAGAGGGGTGGCATTACTGATCAGGGATACTATTACAGCCACAGAGAGGATGGATAATGTAGCAGGATCCTCTTTTGAGTCAGTATGGGTGTCATAAGGTGGGCGTTGAAGGCAGACCCAAACTGAAGACACAGACACTGAAGTACTAGGAACAGGTCAGGACTAGAGACTAGAGGTAGGGACGTGACTGGATGCAGACTAGGAGCTGGGACAAGAACACAGACTTGGGCTAGGACATCGGATAGGCAAGCGGGACCAGGACTAGGAACTGGGAACTAGGAGCCTGGGCTTGGAGTCTGAGCCAGAGACTGGACAAGGACCCAGAACCTGGGTCTTGACTTGGGCTCGGACCCCAGAAGTTGGCGAGGACATGACGTGGCTACAGGACAGGACGAGGCTTGGGTTCCCCCGGGCGAGGACAGGACGTCGGCTTGGGTTCCCCCGGGGCGAGGACAGGACGTCGGCTTGGGTTCCCCCGGGGCGAGGACAGGACGTCGTCTTGGGTTCCCCCGGGGCGAGGACAGGACGTCGTCTTGGGTTCCCCCGGGGCGAGGACAGGACGTCGTCTTGGGAGAGAGGAACCTTGGAACACACAGCCAGAAGCCTTGACTTGGTCTTGGGGAGGACAGGAACACAGAGCCTTGGACTAGAGCATGGGAACACAGAGCCTTGGACTTGAGAGACAGGAACATGGAATACAGAGCTGGGACCCTTCCTTGGGAACAGCACCTAGGACCGGGGCTCATACGCAGAATGCTGAACACGACAAGACAGTTTCCAACACTAGGTAGCGGCAAACAGCCGGTCCTACCTAGGAAAGATGTGGACCCAGAGACAGTTCCCAACACTAGGTAGTGGCAAATGGCTGGACCTACCTATCGAAGGCGTGGACACAGAGATGGTTACCAACACTAGGTAGCGGCAAACAGTCAGACCTACCTAGCGAAGGCGTGGACACAGAGACAGTTCCAAATCAACAATAGACAGTTCTTTATCTTGACACAGCAAGGTTCCAGTCTCACTCCAGTGGTTGAACTTAACAAGGTTGCAGGCAAGGCTCTAGACACTGGTTGCAGGGCAAGGCTCCAGAAGGAAGGGGAAGAGAAGGGAACAGCCCAGCCTTAGGGTAACAGCAAAGACAGCCTGGCTTACCCAACAGAGGCAAGGACAGGAAGGGACAGATCCAACCACAGGGGAACAGCAAAGATGGCCTGACTTATCCTACAGAGGCAAGGACAGGATACTGACAAGACAAACCAGCAACCACACTCAAACCCAGGGTCACTTATATTCCCAGTCCCAAGACGAGCATCAGGTGCCTATGATTAAGCCCAACTGAAACAAGGGACAGCCGGAAGACCTGGAGTCCAGTGTTCACGGACCGGACCATGAACCAGAACACGGACTTCATGGACCGGACCATGAGAGTGGGTGGAATTCAGGAAGAGGAAGGGAGCAGTTACACTATTGGGGGTATTCTATAGGCTCCCTGGTAGCAGCAGAGATACCGAGGAACAGATTGGAAGGCAGATTTTGGAAAGGTGCAAAAATAACAGGGTTGTTATCATGGGTGACTTTAACTTTCCTAATATTGATTGGCACCTGCGTTAGTTCCAATGGTTTAGACAGGGCAGTGTTTGTTAAGTGTGTACAGGACGGATTCCTGTCACAGTATGCTGACAGGCTGACAAGGGGGAATGCCATACTAGATCCAGTATTAGGTAATGAACCGGGTCAGGTCACAGATCTCTCAGTGGGTGAGCATCTGGGGGACAGTGACCACCGCTCCCTGGCCTTTAACATAATCATGGAAAAGGATAGAATCAGAGAGGACAGGAAAATTTTTAATTGGGGAAGGAAAAATTATGAGGCTATAAGGCTAGAACTTGCGGGTGTGAATTGGGATGATGTTTCTGCAGGGAAATGTACTATGGACATGTGGTCAATGTTTAGGGATCTCTTGCAGGATATTAGGGATAAATTTGTCCTGGTGAGGAAGATAAAGAATGGTAGGTGAAGGAACCATGCGTGACAAGTGAGGTGGAGAATCTAGTCAGGTGGAAGAAGGCAGTATATATTAGGTTTCGGAAACAAGGATCAGATGGGTCTATTGAGGAATATAGGGTATCAAGAAAGGAGCTTAAGAAGGGGCTGGGGAGAGCAAGAAGGTGGCATGAGAAGGCCTTGACGAGAAGGGTAAAGGAAAACCCCAAGGCATTCTTCAATTATGTGAAGAACAAAAGGATGATAGGAGTGAAGATAGGACTGATTAGAGATAAAAGTGGGAAGATGTGCCTGGAGGCTGTTGAGTTGAGCGAGGTCCTCAATGAATACTTCTCTTTGGTATTCACCAATGAGAGGGAACTTGATGATGGTGAGAACAACATGAGTGAGGTTGATGTTCTGGAGCATGTTGATATTAAGGGAGGAGGTGTTGGAGTTGTTAAAATAGATTAGGACGGATAAGTACCCGGGACCTGACGGAATATTCCCCAGGCTGCTCCACAAGGCAAGAGAAGGAATTGCTGAGCCTCTATCTACAATCTTTATGTCCTCGTTGTCCACGGGAATGGTACCGGAGGACTGGAGGGCAGCGAATATTGTCCGCTTGTTCAAAAAAGGTAGTAGGGATAGTCCAGGTAATTATACACCAGTGAGCCTTACATTTGTGGTGGGAAAGCTGTTGGAAAAGATTCTTAGAGATAGTATCTATGGGCATTTTGAGAAACATGGTCTGATCAGGGAGAGTCAGCATGGCTTTGTGAAGGGCAGATCGTGTCTAACAAGCCTGATACAGTCTTTGAGGAGGTGACCAGGCATATAGATGAGGGTAGTGCAGTGGATGTGGTCTATATGGATTTTAGTAAGGCATTTGACAAGGTTCCACATGGTAGGCTTATTCAGAAAGTCAGAAGGCATGGGATCCAGGGAAGTTTGGCCAGGTGGGTTCAGAATTGGCTTGCCTGCAGGAAGCAGAGGGTCGTGGTGGAGGGAGTACATTCGCATTGGAGGATTGCGACTAGTGGTGTCCCACAAGGATCGGTTCTGAGACATCTACTTCTCGTGATTTTTATTAACAACCTGGATGTGTGGGTAGAAGAGTGGGTTGGCAAGTTTGCAGATGACATAAAGGTTTGTGGTGTTGTAGGTAGTGTAGAGGATTGTCAAAGATTGCAGAGAGACATTGATAGGATGCAGAAGTGGGCTGAGAAGTGGCAGATGGAGTTCAAGCCAGAAAAACGTGAGGTGGTACACTTTGGAAGGACAAACTCCAAGGCAGAGTACAAAGTAAATGGCAGGATACTTGGAAGTGTGGAGGAGCAGAGTGATCTGGGGGTACATGTCCACAGATCCCTGAAAGTTGTCTCACTGGGTGATAGGGTAGTTAAGAAAGTTTATGGAGTGTTAGCTTTCATAAGGTGAGGGATAGAGTTTAAGAGTCACGAGGTAATGATGCAGCTCTGTAAAACTCTGGTTAGGCCACACTTGGAGTACTGTGTCCAGTTCTGCTCCCCTCATTATAGGAAGGAGGTGGAAGTATTGGAAAGGGTACAGAGGAAATTTACCAGGATGCTACCTGGTTTAGAGAGTATGGATTATGATCAGAGATTAAGGGAGCTAGGGCTTTACTCTCTGGAGAATAGGAGGATGAGAGGAGACATGATAGAGGTATACAAGATATTAAGAGGAATAGATAGTTTGACAGCCAGCGCCTCTTCCCCAGGGCACTACTGCTGAATACAAGAGGACATAACTTTAAGGTAAGTGGTGGGAAGTTCAAGGGGGATATCAGAGGAAGGTTTTTTACTCAGAGAGTGGTCGGTGTGTGGAATGCACTGTCTGAGTCAGCGGTGGAGGCAGATACACTAGTGAAATTTAAGAGATGACTGGACAGGTATATGGAGGATTTTAAGGTGGGGGGTTATATGGGAGGCAGGGTTTAAGGGTCGACACAACATTGTGGACTGAAGGGCCTGTACTGTGCTCTACTGTTCTATGTTTTATGTTTTGGTGACATACCAATTCTCCTCAAACTCTTTATGAAATGTAGCTGCTGTCATGCCTTCTTTGTAATTGTATCAATATATTAGGTTCAGGATTGATCTTCAGAGATATCCACATCCAGGAACTTGAAACTGATTACCTTTTCCACTTATATTCACTCAATGAGGTTTGGTGTGTGTTCCCTCGATTTCCCTTCCTTGAAGCCCACAATCAATTTCTTGGTCTTAGTGATGTTAATGTAAGGTGGTGTTTTGACACCACTGCCTCACTCCTGCATACCTGCTGTGTGCCAGTGTTAATTGTTGTGAGGAGGAGATATTATTTCCAATCTACACAGACTGTGGTCTCCTGGTGAGGAAGTCAATAATCTAGTTGCAGAGAGAAGTACAGATTTTGGAGCTTATTGACGAGAACTGAGGTTATAATGGTGTTGAAGGTTGAGCTGATGTCAATAAACAGCAGCCTGAAATCAGTATTGCTAATGTGCAGTGATCCAAGGCTGAGTGGAAAGCTAGTGAGTTTGTCGACCTATTTTGTCAGTGGCAAATTGCAACGTGTCCAGGTCCTTGCTTAGGCAGGAGTTGATCCTGACCATGAACAACTTCTCAAAGCACTTAACCAGCATGGACGTGAGCTCCACTGGGCGATAGTTATTGAGGCAGCTCACCCTACTCTTCTTGGACACTGGTATGATTGCCACCCTTTTGAAACCAGTGAGCACCTCTGACTGGAGCAGTGAGGGATTGAAGATGTCTTTAAACACTCCTACCAATTGGTGGACACAGATTTTTAGTGCCCTACCAGGTACAGAACCAGGGCCTGATACCTTGCGAGGGTTTATCCTCATGAAGGATTTTCTAACATTGGCCAGTGAGACAGAAATCACAGGGTCACCAGATGCTGCAGGGATTCGCACAGTTGTAGTTCTATGCTCCCTTTTAAAGTGTGATATTATATTCATATTATAGGAGAGTGGGGAGTGGACAATTAGGAAGATGGATGGTCAATCTTTTTCTTATTTAAAAAAATTAACCATCTTCATGCAATAAATTATTCTCTTCTCTTCTCCCTTTCAAAAGATGATTATAGGCATGAACTGCAAGGAATCTGTAATTTATTGGCGGTAACTTGTTATGACCGAGATACTGAAAATGCATGACCTTACAAGAAAAGATATCTTACTTTGAGAAAGAATGTAAAATATAACTTCTCAGTCAGTTTTCTTTAATTTGTTTTCTATTTGACGATTATGTCATTTCCCTTTTTGTCTTTCTTGCAGTAGTTTACAATTCTAGTTCATTGCTTTTGCTTTGAATAACCTGAGGTCATGAAGGACAACTGATGAAAACAAGTCTTTCTTTCTTATTACATGGATTATAAAGGTTATCAGTTACCATTCTCAATTACCACAGATGTAACCTATCAAAAACAATAAAATATGCATAAAATAGACAATTTGTACCAAAATAATCTATTAAAAATCTTGTTGAAAACCGCAGAGCAAAGCAAGTATAATCCACTCATTCAGCATTTTTGTTATCATAACGTGCATTGGTCCTGAATCTGCTGATTGCAGAAGTTTGAACATCATTATTTCCCTACTTAAAATAAGTCTTGTTCTCTTTTTATAGTACAGTTCAGCAGTCAAAACCTGAGGCAAATTAGATAATGTCCTAATACTATGAAGCAATGAAATTGATACACTTTCTTTTAACTTCTGAAATGTACACTTTTTAAGGATGCTTCATAACTTTTAAATTCCACAATTCAAATAATAAATATGAAGGGTATGGAATGAATTTGCATCACATGATGTGAAATGCATCATTTTTTGACTTTAAAAAAAACTTGTTTCCTGGATATGGCCACTATTTGAAAAATGATAGCTACTGTTCATTTTTGCAGAACTGTTAAGAAGAAAATTGAGAATTTTGACCTAATGATGACGGAGGAAAAGCAGGTATCTGTGAGAGATAGGATGGAAAATGAGTTGATGGGAAAATTGGAAGTCCTAATCTTCTGGACAAGTAAAGATCATAGATGGCAATGTTAACAAAATGCTCTAAATATAAGCATTGTTATTTTTCTAAGGAGTTGAAAACAGCTAAGTCCTAGATGCAGTTCTAGAGAGCCTTTGCAAGGATATTCTGCGAGCGAGTTGATCTTTCACAGGTGACTAAAATGAGTTCTACATGCCTCTATTGCAAGAATGTATTTTCACTGATTTCTATTGCTTGTTGCACAATCTCATCATAGTGAGAAGATTGCCCTTGTCACTAATATGAGGAGAAGGAAGATGAGGGAGAGAAGAATGAGTATAGGAAAGGGAAGTTAGTGCTTTGACATCTTTGGCCTGGGTTCTTAATTACAAATTCATCTGTGTGTGATACCAATAACATTATCTGAATTCTCCTGTTTCAAAATCCCAAATCTCCTCTACCCAGCATACCTCCCCCCACCATGCACTGACCACAATAGAAGTCATGGCCACAATGCAAAAAATAAAGCTAGTACAACATAATCATAGAGAACAAGCATATCGTTGTAGTAAATCATGCACCATAAATACTCCAACTAATTTTCCTTGTATGTTTTTGGAGTTCTGTTGCAAAGAACAGGGTGAACCCAAACGCCGGACACTGGCACGGAGATAGAGTTAGGATGCAGACGAGGGTGTGAGCGTGGCTGGAGCCTGCCACGAAGCGTTGCTGGAGTTGAATGGCAAACAGAAAGGCAGGCGGCAGGCAACCCTTATCTTGACACGGAGCGTTGCTGAGCTGAACGCCAAATGGAAAGACAAACAGCAGGCAATACTTATCTTGACACGGAGAGACAGAGTTACACAGGTAAACCTCGGTACAGAAGTAAAACTTAGAATACACAATCCTAAGCTGCCAGCAGCGTGAATTACCACACTGGCTAAAACAATGATCTGGCGATGAATAGATGTAAAGCCCGGGTTTTAAGGCTGCAGGTTTTAGATGAGAATCAGGTGCCACAATCAAGGAGCCCAGGAGAACACGGGGAAAAGGGAATTAGGAGAATGTGAGGAATTAACGGTCGGAACCGTGACAAGTTCCTTTCCCATATGCCTTTATCACTTCAGTGATCCTAAGTAGTGGTAAAATCTGTCTCAGTTTTGTGGCTGGTGTCAGGCTGTTAACTTCCAGTGAAGAAAGAATTGAAAAAAAAAATTCCCACATTTGTATTGCACTTAACAAAATTCCCAGAGCATTAGTAGCTAAAAAGTACTTTTGAAGTGTAATAATATTTTTTTTAAAAACTCCAGGAAGAGATGAATTGTGGCCTGTACCTAATAAAAATCTCCCCTGTACTTCTTCGAAATAGTTTAGATCTTTTAAGCCCACACTGGAGACCAAACTGGAGAAGGTTTGAGGTCACATCTGAAAACTATGGCCTCTTTAAAATTGCAGCGATTCTTCAATACTAAGCTGGGCATTTAGCATGGGTTTTATGTTCAAATCTCAGAGATGGGATTTAAAATCTCATACTGCTGTCTCAGATAAAGAGAGTACTAATGAATAAGCCACATTCAACATTGCTGGTAACTTTGAAGAATTGAATCACAATATTGTCAGGACACTGAAGACCTTTCATCCCATCTTTTCTATATAAGCTTGTAATAAAACAATCCTGAAAGTCATATTCTCCAGTACTTCTCCTGGAAAGAATTATTTGCTTCAAATGACTTTCTAGGTCTCTCCTGGAAGTCCAGATTGATTCCGTCTTGTTCACTCATTCAGGCGGTGACTTCCTAATCATAACTATCCTTTTCTAATCATCCTGCACCTTTCCCCCAGAATGTAAAACTTTTGACTCCTGGTCATTAAACCTTGTTCTATGGATACAATGTTGATATTATAGATCTCTACCAAATAACTTAGCATTCTTTGCTCTGGGGCTGAAGTTTAATTACTCTGGGTGAAGACTCTTGGCCCAAAACTTTGACTGCTTATTCCCATCCATAGATGATCTGCTGAACTCCTCCAGCACATAATGTGTATTGCTCTAGATTTCCAGCATCTGTGGTACCTCTTGTGTCTATGATCAATTAGGAATGGCTGTTCGTTAGACAACTACACGGACAAATGGAGAAATATAGAAGCAAGAGAAAACAGTGTCCCTGCTGAGAGAAGACAGTAGATTTGATGCCATTGCCAGAATTCCTGGCAGAACATCTGTTGGATGTCAGATTGTTGAACTGTAAGTCTATTTTTGTGGATAAGACTATAGGTTAAAGTCATGATGGATTGTATAGTCATAATGGATTCACATAGAATTCATCACTCAGATAATGAGTGGGCAGTTGCAGTTTATGCTGTAAAAAAAACTCCACACTTAGATATCAGATAATGGACCATGGTTGAATGCACAAACATACAAAGGAAGCTGGTCACTATTATAAGTGATGCCAAGAGCTGCAATAAACCCAAGTAACACACACAAAATGCTGGAGGATCTCAGCAGGCCAGGCAGCATCTATGGAAAAAAGTATAGTTGATACTTCGGGCCAAGACCCTTCAACTGGACTGGAGAAAAAGAAAACGATGAGAAGTCAGAGTTAGAAGGTGGAGAGAGGGGAGGAAGAAACACAAGGTGATAGGTGAATCCAGGAGGGGGGACGGGTGAAGTAAAGAGATGGAAATTTGATTGGTGAAAGAGATACAGAGCTGGAGAAGGAGAAACCTGATAGGAAAGACAGAAGTCCATGGAAGAAAGAAAAGGGGGAGGAGCACTTAAGGGAGGTGATGGGCAGGTAAGGAGATAAGGTGAGAGATGGAAAAGGCATTCTGTCCTCTCCTATTAGATTCCCCCTTCTCCAGTCCTGCATCTCTTTCACCAATCAACTTCCCAGTTCTTTCCTTTACACCCCTTCCCAGTTTCACCTATTACCTTGTGCTTTTCCTTCCTTCCCTCTACCTTCTAACTCTGACACCTCATTTTTTTTCTACAGTCCGAATGAAGGGTCTTGTCCCAAACCGTCAATTGTACTCTTTTCCATAAATGCTGCCCGGCCTGCTGAGTTCCTCCAGCATTTTGTGTGCGTTGCTTGGATTTCCAGCATTTGCAGATTTTCTCTTGTCTGTGATTGCACTAAACCCAATGTTTGCTGATGCCAGAAAAATAGATGCCAGATGTACAAAACAGTTAACTGCGTGGCAGTCCCAATCTATGTTCGGACAGTTAATGTCTCCAGCTATGAAAACCCTATTATTCCTTTTTTCCAGAAAGATAACAGGAATAATCCAAGTAATTACAGACCTGTGAGCCTTATGTCAATGGTTTTCCAGAAAGGTAACAGGAATAATCCAAGTAATTACAGACCTGTGAGCCTTATGTCAATGGTGGGCGAACTATTAGACAGGATTTCTGAGCACTTGGAGGAGCATAGCCTAGTTAGGAATAGTCAGCATGACTTCGTAAGGGACAGACCATTAAGCACTTTATCCATCTCCTGTGCCTCCACACAAAAATCTCCCCATTGGTCTTTGAGGGGCACTGATTGACCTGGAACGTCAACTGTTCAGAGTTGTCTGAGCCAATAATTCCTACAGCAATTTATTTTTTTGGTAGTAGCAGGCTCAGTGCCCACTAAAGTTTTCTGCAAATGTATATATAGTTAAACTTTTCTGTACTGTTATTTCAAAATCCAGAAACTTCTATTTGAAAGATAAGAGATGTCATGTAGGAATTCTTGGACCATGTCATCAAATTTATCATCAATTTTTGTTTTGATTGCTTTCATATCAAAAAAACTAAATTTTACTCTTCTGCAGCTACACTTGGTTGGTCACACAAATACTACACTACATGATCTGGACTATGCCATCTCTTGCATCTATCATCAGGCAGGAGGTATAGAAATCTTATGTCTCAAGGCACCAGATGCAAGAACAGCTATTTCCCTTCAACCACTCAGTTCTTGAACCAACCTGTACAACCATAGTCATTTTAGTTTAGCAAAACTGTGACTACTTTGATCATTTTTCAATAAAATGGACATTTTTATTTTGTTCTAATTTTGTTTTTTCTTGTAAATATTGTTCATATGTATGTTTAATTTATGGTTCTACTCATGAATGCTGGTTATACGATACTATGTATCCTTGGTCCTCCTACAAATAATTATTTCTTTGCAACTGTGCATAGGACAATAAACTCCAGTTTGACTCTGACTCCTACCAGAAAGGCGATGATCAATTAATAAGCAAGGCTATCAAGAAGTATCAAATGAAATTGTTCCCTTTGTTATAATCTTCTGTACGTACTCAGTGACCACTTAATTGGGTACAGAAGTGGAAACCGGTGTGGTCTTCTGTTGCTGTAGCCCATCCACTTCAAGATTCAACATGCTGTGTGTTCGGAGTTGCTCTTCTGCCCACCACTGTTGTAACGTGTGGTTATTTGAGTTACTGTTGCCTTCTTGTTAGCTTGAAGCAATCTGGCCATTCTACTCTGACCTCATCTCATTAATAAGGCATTTTCACCCACAGAACCGCCACTCACTGGATTTTTTTTTGTAATTCGCACCATTCTCTGTAAACTCTAGAGATGGCTGTGTATGAAAATGAGCAGTTTCTGAAATACTCAAATCAATCAAGATTGCATTTTTCCCCATTCTGATGTTTCGTCTAATCAGCAACTGAACCTCTTGCTTTTATGCATTGAGTTACTGCCCCATGATTGGCTGATTAGATATTGGCATTAATGAGCAGGTGTACAGTGTACCTAATAAAGTAGTCACTGAGTGAATAATATGCAGTTATAACCTGCTATATGTAAAATGGACGACACGAATAGATTGGAAAATTCTTTTTTTTTAATATCACATGAGTAAAGGATGTATTCATTCATTCTAAAAGAAAAAAATCCTCAGAATGACAGAGCCTTTATTAACAGTTCTCTGAGTTATGATGGAAATTAACATTTACATGTAACTTACAGTTCTGAGACCTTTGAAGTTTGCTTATAAGAATCAGATCTTAAATTTAATTGGAAACGTTTTCAGCTGTGAACACTTGGCTGATACTTTGATTAATTCCGAATAACTGAGAAACACTAAATCAATATCGCCATTTGAAAATTTAAAATCATTGTTGCTGCTGAATGGCCACAATGTGCCATAAATTACAGGTGATATGCTGTCAGTGTGGGAGCTGATTAGCAATCACTCGTATGTTCCATGGGAACTCATCTGAACTGCACTGATTGAGGATGTTGTGGCTAATTCTGACACTCTGTGCTCCCAATGGAGTCTTCCTTTTGCAAAGAACAAAGATCAGCGAATTGAACTACATTTTAGCACTGCTTCTGATCCAAGCAACTTTCAAGAATAGACCCCTCACTAGGAATATGTAACTCTCCAATTAACTCAATTTGTAGCTCGACAAATGTTCATTCATTCAATTTAATCTCCTTAATTAATTGACTTTCATAATAAACATTTTTTTTTGCAAATGAATATTTAGCCCAGCACTGTGACACTACAAGGGGAATAAATCCAACAACACAAGCTCAATACTGACCTCCAGTCTGCTTGTGTGGAATGTGCATGTTTTTTTCTGAGACTACAAGAGTTTCCTTCAGATGATTAGCTTTCCACTCACAATCCAAAGACGTCTGTTTGTAGGTTAATTTGTAACAGTATGTAAGCAAGTGATAGAATCTGAGAGAGTTATGATAATGTTTAATGATAAGGGTTTAGAATGGGCAGAGTTTGTTAAGTGCATCCAGGATGGATTCCTGTCACAGTATGTTGACAGGCCGACCAGGGGGAATGCCATACTAGATCTAGTATTAGGTAACGAACTGGGTCAGGTCACAGATCTCTCAGTGGGTGAGCATCTGGGGGACAGTGACCACTGCTCCCTGGCCTTTAACATTATCATGGAAAAGGATAGAATCAGAGAGGACAGAAAAATTATTAATTGGAGAAGGGCAAATTATGAGGCTATAAGGCTAGAAATTGCGGGTGTGAATTGGGTTGATGTTTTTGCAGGGAAATGTACTATGGACATGTGGTCGATGTTTAGGGATCTTTTGCAGGATGTTAGGGATAAAATTGTCCCGGTGAGGAAGATAAAGAATGGTAGGGTGAAGGAACCATGGGTGACAAGTGAGGTGGAAAATCCAGTCAGGTGGAATCAGGCAGCATACATGAGGTTTAGGAATCAAGGATCAGATGGGTCTATTGAGGAATATAGGGTATCAAGAAAGGAGCTTAAGAAGGGGCTGAGGAGAGCAAAAAGGGGGCATGAGAAGGACTTGGTGAGTAGGGTAGAGGAAAACCCCAAGGCATTCTTCAATTATGTGAAGAACAAAAGGATGACAGGAGCGAAGTTAAGACCAATTAGAGATAAAGGTAGGAAGATGTGCCTGGAGGATGTGGAAGTGAGCGAGGTCCTCAATGAATAATTTTCTTCGGTATTCACCAATGAGAGGGAACTTGATGATGGTGAGGACAAGATGAGTGAGGTTGATGTTCTGGAGCATGTTGATATTAAGGGAGAGGAGGTTTTGGAGTTGTTAAAATACATTAGGACAGATAAGTCCCCGGGGCCTGACAGAATATTCCCCAGGCTGCTCCAGGAGGCAAGGGAAGAGATTGCTGAGCCTCTGGCTAGGATCTTTATGTCTTCGTTGTCCACGGGAATGGTACTGGAGAATTGGAGGGAGGACAAATGTTGTCCCCTTGTTCAAAAAAGGTAGTAGGGATAGTCCGGGTAATTATAGACCAGTGAGACTTACGTCTGTAGTGGGAAAGCTGTTGGAAAGATCCTTAGAGATAAGATCTATGGGCACTTAGAGAATCATGGTCTAATCAGGGATAGTCAGCATGGCTTTGTGAAGAGCAGATCGTGTCTAACAAGCCTGCTAGAAATTCTTTGAGAAGATGACCAGGCATATAGATGAGGATAGTACAATGGATGTGATCTACATGGATTTTAGTAAGGCATTTGACAAGGTTCCACATGGTAGTCTTATTCAGATATTTGGAAGGCATGGGATCCAGGGAAGTTTGGCCAGGTGGATTCAGAATTGGCTTGCCTGCTGAAAGCAGAGGGTCATGGTGGAAGGAGTACATTCGGATTGGAGGATTGTGACTAGTGGTGTCCCACAAGGATCTGTTCTGGGACATCTACTTCTTGTGATTTTTATTAATGACCTGGATGTGGGGGTAGAAAGGTGGGTTGGCAAGTTTGCAGACAACACAAAGGTTGGTGCTGTTGTAGATAGTGTAGAGGATTGTCAAAGATTGCAGAGAGACATTGATAGGATGCAGAAGTGGGCTGAGAAGTGGCAGATGGAGTTCAACCCAGAGAAGTGTGAGGTGGTACACTTTGGAAGGACAAACTCCAAGGCAGAGTACAAAGTAAATGGCAGGATACTTGGTAGTGTGGAGGAGCAGAGGGATCTGGGGGTACATGTCCACAGACCCCTGAAAGTTGCCTCACAGGTAGATAGGATAGTTAAGAAAGCTTATGGGGTGTTAGCTTTCATAAGTTGATGGATAGAGTTTAAGAATCGTGATGTAGTGATGCAGCTCTATAAAACTCTGGTTAGGCCACACTTGGAGTACTGTGCCCATTTCTGGTCACCTCACTATAGGAAGGATATGGAAGCATTGGAAAGGGTACAGAGGAGATTTACCAGGATGCTGCCTGGTTTAGAGAGTATGGATTATGATCAGAGATTAAGGGAGCTAGGGCTTTACTCTCTGGAGAGAAGGAGGATGAGAGAAGACATGATAGAAGTGTACAAGATAATAAGAGGAATAGATAGAGTGGATAGCCAGCGCCTCTTCCCCAGGGCACCACTGCTCAATACAAGAGGACATGGCTTTAAGGTAAGGGGTAGGAAGGTCAAGGGGGATATTAGAGGAAGGTTTTTTACTCAGAGAGTGGTTGGTGCGTGGAATGCACTGCCTGAGTCAGTGGTGGAGGCAGATAAACTAGTGAAGTTTAAGAGACTACTAGACAGGTATGTGGAGGATCTTAAGGTGAGGGGTTATATGGGAGGCAGGGTTTGAGTGTCGGCACAACCTTGTGGGCCGAAGGGTCTGTTCTGTGCTGTACTATTCTATGTTCTATGTAAAGTGGGGAGAAAAACTTGATTAAAACGGCTTTCATTTAAATAGGTGCTTGATAATCAGCGAAGGAACTTTTATCATGCAGCACAACACATTAACTTTAAAATTCAGAGTCCATGGTGGTATATAAAGGAAACTGAAGCTGAGAAAGCAAATATGAGGAATAAAGTTATATTTACTGAAGCCCTTCACCACTTCTGGACCATAGGCCGCTAATAGCAGCTCACCAGAATCTTCTGTCCTGGGCCAATCTTTCAAGTTGTCCCCAGGTGTAGGCCACCTATCTTCTCCCATGAGCTTCTGTTGGTGTTTCTGTAGCTCTGGGATTTGCTAGCCCCATTTGCAACCCTCCTCCTTTCACAGCTGGGCTTGGAACCATCCATAGCAGAGTTAATAGAGTTATTTTAATCTTCATTAATGCCCAGTGAAATCTGTAATCACACCACAGATTATCTGGCCATTAATGAAGTGAGCGACCTTTTGAACTTTGTTCAACTTTTCAATTTGCAAGAAAGTAGATGACAAAGATCTCTTAACCAAATATTTTTTAAGATCACAAAATATGAGGAAATCTGTAGATGCTGGAAATTCAAGCAACACACACAAAAAATGCTGGTGAACGCAGCAGGCCATGCAGCATCTATAGGAAGAGGTACAGTCGACGTTTCGGGCTGGGACCCTTCGTCAGGACTAACTGAAAGAAGAGATAGTAAGAGATTTGGAAGTGAGAGGGGGAGGGGAGATCCGAAATGATAGGAGGAGACAGGAGGGGGAGGGATGGAGCTGAGAGCTGGAAAGTTGATTGGCAAAAGGGATACCAAGCTGGAGAAGGGAGAGGATCATGGGATGGGAGGCCTAGAGAGAAAGAAAGGGGGAGGGGGGGAACCCAGAGGATGGGCAAGGAGTTATAGTGAGAGGGAAAGTGGGAGAAAAAAGAGAGAGAAAAAAAGGGGAGTAAGTAAGTAAGTAAATAAGTAAGTAAGTAAATAAATAAATAAATAAGGAAGGAAGGAAGGAAGGGATGGGGTACGGAGGGAAGGTGGGACATTAACAGAAGTTAGAGGTCAATGTTCATGCCATGAGGCATGTTATGCCATTGGCAAACATTTTTAATATTGTGATCACTATCATGAGCCATTAATCAACTTTCTCATTTTTTAAATTCTTCTTCTTTCAGATCCTTGTCTTAACTGACAGTTGTTGAATGTTAATATCCCTCAGGTACCCTGGGCCAGTCCTACTTTCTGCGGTTGACTGACCAGGACTACTCCTGGCTACAGTCTGCCAACTACTTTACTTTTTACCACTAGACGGATGTTCTCTCTTCCTGCTCTTTATCCTTATCATTCACTATTGTAGATGCTTCTTTAGCTGCAAGATCAGTTCTTGTTTGGCCATCTATGCCATACTTTTCAATAATAATTATTCAATGCAGTCCCTGTTCTACATTTTCCCTTTTGTTATTTTCTCTCACAAGTTTAGCTGCTCAGCTTCTGGGGAAGGATTTTTCCAGAATACATTCTTGGGGCTGTATTCTAATAGTTTGCTGTTCTCTTGTAGGTTATAAAGTGTCCTTTATCAGTCAGGAGTAAGTATATTTTGAAAGAACACAAAACAAGACAAGCCAGGGTTCTTCGCCTATTAATTTTCTTTGCTTTAATTTTACCCTGAAAATACTTATTTTTCCTTTCAATCTTTTGATTCTTGGAGGGTATTCCCATTATCAATGCAAGTGCTCCCTACAGGTCAGTGCCAGTTCTGTAGGTCATTCTCATGATCATTGGTTAACTCTGCTCTGTCCATGAAATTTACATATTTGGACACAAGACCAAGTCTTCCAACTCATGGCTGATGACACCAGAGTTGTTATTTTTCTTCATGGGAGAAAGTCTACCATTCTTAATTGGTTTGGTCTATAAGTGACTGCAGACTTACCAATGTGGCTGACTCTTACGTGTCCTTTGAAATGAACTGGTAAGCCACTCAGTTTGAGCAATTAGGGATAGGAAGGAAGTTCTCATTTTATCAATGATGTTCAAATTCTCTAAAATAAAGGCTCCTATTTATAAGACCACAAGGCATAGAAGCAGGATTGCATCATTCAGCCCATTGATGCAAGCTCAAGGATAAAGCCACCAGAGACATCACAGAACACATTGTTAGGTTGTTGATGTAAGGTCTTAGATGCCATTTTGTGACCAGGAGACCACTTCCACATACCGCATACAGAGGGTTCTGCTTTGTTATGTTGAACCCATGTTGATAACTTCATTCACCACAATTCTGAACTGGTGCTCTGACCCACAGACTCTTTAAAGCTCATGTTCTCAGTTTATTTATTTATTCCACAGTTTGTCTTCTTTTGCACATTGGTTGTTTGTCAGTTTTTGGTTACGTATGTTTTTTTCATAGATTCTATTGTATTTCTTTAATATTTTGTTTCTGGTAGATATCTATAAGAAAATGAATATTAACGTCACATATGGTAATATACAGTATTGCATAAATGTATTTTTATAATAAATTTACTTTGAACCTTGATAATTTAATCTATCCGAGGATCAACATTTTTGGTGAGGAATATTCAGGTTTAGAGAAAAAGAAGATGAAAGGGAAGGGCTAGCATTATGACTTGTGAGCAGTCATGGATGGAAATGAGTTACTAGCACAACCTACAGGCTAGTTTCTTCATCTGCACCTTTGAAAAGTTAAACTAAGTCCTTCTTCATAAAAAAATTTGCCATAGTTGTATAGAGCTACAATATAAGCTTGCAGCTCAATCCCCTGGCTAATGAAGACCAACACATCATACGGCTTCTTCAGCAAACTATGAACTTACACTACAACTTTGAGGGATCTATGGTCATGGACCCCAAGATCGCTCTGTCCCTCCACACCTCTAAGATTGCTGCCACAAACCATGAATTCTGCTATTAAATTCAAACTTATAAACTTTTTTTCCACACTTTTCTGGATGAAACTCCATCTGCCACTTCTCTGCCCAGCTCTGCATCTTATCAATGTCCCATTGTAACCTATTTCTACACTATCCATAACACCACCAAACTTTGTGCTACCTGCAAACTTAGTAGCCCATTCTTCCACTTCCTCCTTCAAATCATTTATAAAACTCACAAAGAGCAGCGGTCCCAGAACAGATCCCAGTGCAACTGCACTGGTCACCAACCTCCAGACAGAATACACTCCATCTACTACAACCCTGTCTTCAGTGGGCAAGACAATTCTGAATCCACAGAGCCAAGTTTCCTTGAATCCCTTTCCTCCCAACTTTCTGAATGAGCCCACCTTGGGGAACCTTGTGAAATGCAAAGGTGGGGAGGATT
The DNA here is from genome assembly GCF_963921235.1 of Mobula hypostoma. Lineage (NCBI taxonomy): Eukaryota > Metazoa > Chordata > Chondrichthyes > Myliobatiformes > Myliobatidae > Mobula > Mobula hypostoma. The sequence goes on along the minus strand of NC_086101.1, from coordinate 84,834,673 downwards.
GTATTTGTGGTGGAGCTGGCAGAGTCTACAACCCTTGCAGCCTTACGCAATCCTGTGCATTGGAGCCTCCATACTAGGAAGTGATGCAACTAGCCAGAATGCTCTCCACTGTACATCTGTAGAAGTTTGCAAATGTCTCTGGTGACACACTGAATTTTTTCAAACTCCTAGTGAAGTAGAGTTTTTGGCATGCCTTTGTCATGATTGCTTCAATATCTTGGTCTCACATTAGTACCAACATGTTGACCCCCAGGATCTTGAAGCAGCTCACCCTTTCCACCACTGACTCCTCAATGAGAACCAGTGTTTGTTCTTCTGACTTCCACTTCCTGGAGTCCACAATCAATTCTTTGGTCCTGCTGATGTTGAGGCTGTTGTGGAATCACTCAGCCAGCCTATCTACCTTGCTCCTATATGCCCTCTCATCACTGTTCCAATTGCAAGCTCCCAGAACATCCCAGAAAATTTGTTTAAGCCAGTGTGCACAAAATAAGCTCCAGCTTGACTTCAGTGTCACCTTATGGGATTTGGATCATGAGGTGCTAAGGTTCCATTTGAAAGATAACAGAACTTCCTGCCAGTGGCATCTTACCCACCTCAACATGTATCTAATAAGAACAAACAAGTTTTTTCCACCTTCATGACTATCCATTTATTGCTCAAACATATCCAGATCAATATACCCAGAGTCTCTGAGGCTGATGCAATACCTGCACACTGACTTAGCCGGAATAAGATCTGTCTATGAATAGCTGAAAGAACTTTGATTGCTGGCTCAGACACCGTCCAAGCTAATAATGCTAGCTTACATTTGGAAGCATTAGAACAGTTAGCATAAATCAATAAAAGAACTAAACAGAAATTTTAAAATTCTTTGAAACAAGTATTTTGTTCAAAATGCAAAATTTGTTCAAAAATATGAAGCAATTAATTTCTTCTCCCAGGTAGCTATTCTTCTTGATTGAAGAAAAGGGACTCACTCTTCCACACCAGGTTTCATGCTCATCTACTAGGCTATATGAAAAGTCCAATTTCAGAGAGCAGTTGGAGAAACACTAACGAGGAGTAACCAAGAAGTCTGGCTTTCCAACATCCCACAGGGATCCAAGACTTTGTGATGCCCGAGGGGATAAATGTTGACAGTTTCACATGGAAAATGGTTGAGTAACTTGTGTAACCTCCAGGCCAGGTCTCTAATAGTGCAGTAGTGACAACCTCACTATACTAATTTGTCAGCCTGGATTTTTAGGTTTAAGGTTGCTGGAGGGGAACTTGAAACTTTGTATCTCAAGTGAGATCGCTGCCCACTGAGACATAACTGTCATTATGGCTTGGATTTTTCTGTATAATGATAGCAAAACTGTCAGTGTTCCTTTCATTACTCAGAAAAACTGACAGCAACTTTGGCACATGTTTGCATGCATAGAGATCCAGAACTAGCTGTCGACAAATTGTCACTCACTACTTCATGCAGTGGAGCAAGAGAACAGGAAGAAGCTCTCTAGCCTAAAGCTTACAGTGTAGATTCACCAAAAAAAAAATCTGTGACAGTTCATGGGAATTTTAATGGTTATTCCCCTGTTGAATTGATTTGAGATTAATAGATTCTTAGATGTTAAGGTAATCAAGGTACAGTTATTACAGCAAAGCAAAACTGAGGTAAAAGACGAGACATGATTGAATCAAATGAAAATATTCATTACTAACTGCCCACTCCTTCTTTTTCGTTTGTTCTTAAAAGAAAAATACAACAGCAAGAGCCTTGAGTAATGTTGTCCAATTTTGAAGGGTTTTCAGATGGGTCATTAGTTTAAAATGACATTTAAATCTTCGCAAAATATTTTTAAAAACATAATTTTTATTTGTAATTTAATATTTTAAATTCTTCAATGCTTATAAATATGCTTAAGATATTTAAAATGTTTAACATTTAGTGCTTTTTTTTGTTTTTTTAATGTATTGAAATTGTATTTGATTGAATATTCTAGAACCATTCAGATATTTGCATAACCTCAAAAAGTTCCAGCTAAGTTTAGGGCTACGGTTATCTAACCATCCTTTATTTCAAAAATATCATTTTGGGAAAGGTGTGAAGACTTTTGACTGCCACAAGCGATTTCTTCATTGTTCTGTCAATCTACCACAATGCACAAAGATCCTCTCTGATTTTTCTGCAATTCCTACAATTCAGCTATTTCTGCAGTGGACACCAAAACACTAATTACAGTGCCAGATTTTAGAAGATTATTTGATTGCTTTTTTTAAATTTAACTCATTTTTTTGAGAATGGTTTACAATATCTGATGGAAAAGTTCAAAATGTTAACAGGCAAAATAAAGATATGCTTCCATGTTTTGAGTCGTGAAGTTAACCTACATAATCTGTGTTAGACACCTTAAGGCACTGAAAAGATAATATCTACAGAGTCCCTACAAAATCTTCTAAATCCGATAGAAAGATACATTAACTAATATCAGTGCCCTCTCCAGGAACATTTAAAGTATTAAGGTCAATGACAGCCAGTTGGGCTAGCTATGTTGTTCACTTTCTCAACACCAGACTTTCAAAACAGATACAGTATATTATTGGAAAGGCTACTAGATGGACACAGAAAAAAAATGATTCTTTGGAGAAATACAATATCTCTATTGACTAGTGGGAATCACAAGTCTATGTCTGCTCAGAACAGAAAAGGAGCCTTAGGATGGTACTGCAAACCTTGAATCTAACTATCGGGATCATACAGAGGCCCCGTGTAAGCTGCAAAAAAGGGAGACCACCTAATAAACTACTGAGGTGTCCTCTTTGTCGGTCAAAACCTCAACTAACTATCTGTGTACACTGGCAATTTTCTTTAGTGTGCATGATTTGCCATCTCAGAATCCACAGAAGTGTGGAAATAAGTCATCCTTGATCCCATGTGGAGGATAAAAAAGAAGAGTAGGAGGAAGGATGAATATCAGTATCAATTGCTGACTGTAGACATGCACAACGCAGTTTACAAAACTCCATGCTGCTCTTGCAAGTGCACTTTCTATTGGTGCTTCTAAAATGTTTGAAGTGTGAAGTGTGACCTCATTCATCATGCCACTCTCTGAAATTGGGTCATGTATTCCTGTTTTAGAAACTTTATGGGGAGCTTGGAAAGAATCAGGTGTTCTTAACCTTCCTGCTAGAATTTGCCTTTCGTGAAATACCAACAGAAGGTGCCATGGAAGGGAAGCAAAGCTAATATTTGGGGATGAAGACTGTGTCAGAGCTGTGAACATTAGAATAATGCATTGTATGTCATGTTTTATTGATAACTGGATATTAGATATTATCTTCTTACCTGGACTATCCCTTACTGTGGGGGATGACTTGTTTCCACTCCAGTTCTGTAGGTTCTGAAGTGCTCCAGACCAAGACCAGGTTTGCAGATTCTGGTATAGCGGATTATCGGCACCCAATTGCCCACCATTGAGAACATCTACCATAAACGCTGCCTGGGCAGGGCGAAAATCATTATCAGGGATGCATCTCACCCTAACCATGGATTTTTTACTCTCCTCCCATTTGGTAGGCGCTACAGGAGCCTCCGCTCCTGCACCAGCAGACACAGGAAAAGCTTCTTCCCTGAGGCTGTGACACTGCTGAACCTCTCATCACAGCACTAAGCAGTATTGCATCCGTATTGTACTGTCTCAGTACTTTTATGTTTGTATGGTGTAGCACTTTTTTTATTCACAGTTATTTTGTAAATAACACTATTCTTTGCATTTCTGGTCAGATGCTAAATGCATTTCATTGGCTTTGTATCTGTACTCGGCACAACGACAATAAAGTTGAATCGAATCTGATAATCTAATAGGTAAGATGGATTGTATGACCAGGAATCTGGGTTGCAAGAGAGGTCCTGCTCTTCTTCTATCACATTTTCTTAGTTTCTACATGCAAAAAGTTGATGAAACATGAAATATTTGATGTCCTCTGAATGTTCTTTCTCCACTCTGAACGATCACAGACAATGAGGCCCTCTTTTTATTCCTGCTGTAATGAACCACAGAGCAGAGTTCTCATTTAGGAAGAACTGATCATGGGTAAATGGATAATAATGTCCACCCATTGGATCTTACTGAGTTTGATTTAAGCATCAGTTGGGATGGGAAAGGACAGTATCATTTGCCAGTGGATCTGGATGAGAACTATGCATGTGATGTAGCTTCAGAGCTTTGCCTCTGCTAGACCTGAGGCCTTGGTCTTTGAACACTCATTTTCTTAGATTATCAAAGGCTATACTGTGAATTAAACTTCCAGTAAGATGGCAGCATGTGTGAATGCAGCAGCTTCTCTGGGACCAACCAAAGGTGCTTTTCACTTAGTAAAATTTGTTTTTTTTTAACGATTCAAAGACAATTCTACTCCAAGAAAATTGGGCACTGCAGGGCTACTCCATCAGTGAGCTGCTCATTGATTGGAGTAGCTGGACTGGTGTGGGTGTGCAGCCGGCCGAGGTGTCGAAGGATCTGGTCGGGATATCAGAGGAGCCCACTGGTGTGGTGGAGGAGCTGGTTTTGGTTCGGAGGAGCTGACTTGGCTGCCGACCGTATTGCTGCCCACTACCCAGAAGTATCGAAGTTAGTGCAGTAAAACCTGGGGGAGATTGTCTCAGCTATTTCACGCGATTGCAGGACTCTGTTAGACTGTAATAATGTAAGTTGCTGCAAGCCTGTTACCCTTGTTTGGTGGAGAGACAGTCGACGTGGGAGCTGTGTAGCCTCAGTTGTAGTGAGAACTGGGGCTGATGCTTTGGGCTTGCCTGTTGCTGCAGGCCAGATGAGAGATGTGGAATACTACAAGTGTGCTTGAACTTGGCTGGGGCCTGGCCTCACCTGTCAGTGCTGCTCCCCTATGTTCAAATGGTGGAACGACAGGCTTGATTGCATGCGTCTGTACACTGCTGGGAGACTGTACAATCAATTGCTGGACATTGTCGCTCAGGGTCTTGAACGATATGTATATGTTTTTTTTTCAAGTGACTATGCTTCTTTGCCTGATCTTTTGAATTATATTACACTTTATTTTTGAATGTTGGCTTGCTATTTTTGAATTTTTTGCACCTTGTCCCCAGAAGAACAAGGGGACGTGGCCAAGTGGTTAAGGTGTTTGTCTAGTGATCTGAAGGTCACTAGTTCAAGCCTCATCTGTGGCAGCATGTTTGTGTCCTTGAGCAAGGCGCTTAACCACACATTGCTCTAGGGTCTGTGCGAGGAGTGGCGCCCCACACAGACTTCCAATCTGCGCCTTGCAAGGCATGAAAATGTTCGACGCAGGCCTCTCATGGTCTGAATCGATGTTCCCTCCCCTCCCCCCCAGAGGAATGCTGTCTTGTTCAGCTGTATCGATGTATAGTTTGATAACTAAACTTGATTTGATTTGATTAAGAGGCAGTTTTAAATTTTGCTCAGTGTCTGTCTTCTCTGAAATATGTCTCCCAGGATATGACATATGTTGCACATTTTCCAAGATCTTCTTGTAAAATTTTATAGCTGGGAGAAGAGTGAGGAGCATTGCTAGGAGATATCTGTCTTCAATATGTAACCTAAACCACCTATTCCTATACTTCTATGAATGAATCAGTCATGAGTTGGATCTTGAACACTGAGCAGCCATGTATACAAGCATTGTTTGTATCAGAGACTGTCATGACCTTGGTTGCGGAGGGAGGTAAGAACAGAGCAAGTTCCTGTCAGAACTTGTTCGAAGTCAGAAGATTTTGTGTTTAGTTTTGCATTAAGAAGAGCTAGTCTGGTGTTTTAGCAATTCCCTTGTGAGATAGATGAATGTCGCAGGGTCTTCTGTCTCATCCTATTGAGAAACATGTAGGTTATATTCAAGGTTGCAGATAGCATAATCCTGGAAGACAAGGATGATGTCTAGGAATTCTACTCTGAGTTTTAGCAATCCCCAAAAAGATTCTAGGAGCAGAATACCTTGAAACTGCTGGTCAATATCAATGCCAGGCATAGACAGGAAACATCTACAAAATATCCTTTGCAAGGAAGAAGGAAGGAAAGCTTAATCCAATATTGTGATCCTCCTCAGAAGATATTTGGATTATGACCATGCCTTACCAATATCTTGTCAAAGAGATAAATAAAGGAACTTATGATAACAACTTCATTCCAAGCACTGGCACCTGTTAGTCTTGATCACTGTCCATTGAGAAAACACAAAGATAATCCCTGACACTAAAGCCACAACAGGTGCTGAACTGACAGCTGCCTAATTCTTCAAGTCATTTCTATTTTTCTGGCCCCTAATCAATTACGGAAATGGAAACACAGCTGGAATCAATTGTCTCAAGCACCCTAGAATGATTTTTACTAATCAACGCTTCACAGACAACTTGATGACAGCCAGTGATCAAGAGTCACAGAGAATGATGTGTTTTGACATCCATTATAATTAGTGCCCATGATGAGATTTCTCCAGCAAATGACATTAGTATTGATCCAACGAGAATGGCATTGTGAACTAGCTATCAATAAATGCAAGGCATTCTTGGATTTGAAATATCACCTGTTTGCCGCCCGTAAGGTTGGTGGAGGTAATGACCTTAAAATTATTTAAGCATAACTTGAGCTATAGGTCTATGGACCTTGTGGTGGAACATAGGCACAGGACGGCTAACTATTTTTATGACAAGCATAGTCATAAAGGAACAAATGACTTCTGCGTTGTTAATTTTATATGATAGTGAGAGATAATAATCACAACATAAACAGGATAGATGGCCACTATAGTTGAAGTAATTGTAAGCAGTGCATATGAAGTAGCGTATTGCTGGAAGGTAACAAACCTTCTGAACTTGTGCAGCAATAGGAGGATCATGAGATAGAAGTCATGACAGACCAATTGGTTCACTTCCTTTTGTTCTGATCTGGTATGGTAACATTGTACATTGCTTTCTTAGATCACTGACTTGTTCATGGTATGGGTATAGCAACTGACGTGTTATTTGAATAAACTGCACATCTTCCTCAATCATAGGAATTTTGGTTCAACAGGAATGATGGCCTCATCAGCCCGAACTCTCATTAGGAAAAGGAGCCTTTCTTCCAGCCTGGTCAGCTTTTGCAACTCTTGGGCTTACGAGGACAGGCTACAATAATTGAACCTGGGTCACTAGCACTGTAAAGTGTTGTGCTATCCACTGCGCTACTGTGCTGACCCTTCTGCTGCCAAGGTTTTAAGCTCTAAAATTTCCTTGGATTCCCTCAAGCACAATTTCCTCCCTCAAGATGCTTGTTAAAACCAACTTCTTTCACCAAGGTCTAGGTAATTTCATCTAAAAAAAATTGTTTTTAACTCAGTATCAGATTTTGTTGACTATGTTTCTGCAAAGTGCCTTCGGGCATTGTACTATATCAAAGGCGTGACATAAATACAAGTAATTGCTGGTATTGCTGTCTTTCTGTTGTTAAGTAATTTCCCCGTCATTACATTACTGTAACACATCATTTACTACAGAACAATTAATACACCCAAACTTTAGGACCATAAATACTTCATGCTTGAAAAAGTATCACTAAACTATTTTTTTTACAGTCCCTTACATTTATTCCTTATAAAACTTGAAACATTTCATGCAGATATTGAGTTATGTTTAAATGATTCGTTTTAAAATTGAAGCTAGTTCGGTGGTACCGTAAAGCGTTGTGCCACCTCATACGCATTCTTGTTTGTGCTACCTGATGATGGATGGAGTTTCTTCCCTTTGCTACTTTGAAATTTCCAGAAGGAAAGTGCACTGTTCCCAGAGGCACCCTTTGTTCCAAAAATCAATTTAATATATCGTCCCCAGATAAGCAACGTATCAGATATTAAACTGATACGAACAGATGATACACGTGATCTTAGCCAAAAGGGCAAGAAACCTTTTTCATTTTCATCTTCCCAAAGTGGAAATTTGGAAAATATTCAAAGAGGGAATCTTATTTCTTTTGATTTTTCTGCTGAGCTTAAAACTTACCTCAATTTGAAATATAGCTTCACAAGTCATTTGCATTTTAAACATATGGAAACTTACTTCAAGATTTTTTTAATAGATTTCAAAATGAAAACTTCATATATTTGAATATAGGGAGGAAATCAATGAGAAATTCTACTGTCAATCAAATCTGGTTTAAATGTTAGAAAGGAATCAAGAGACAGTGAGGACAAAGGTCCATCTCCAATTCAATTGGGAAGAAGGAAACTAGTTTCAGAAGAATGGAAGCACCATAGAACACAGAACACAGTACAGCACTGTATGGCCCCTTCAACCAGTAATTTTCAGCCACACTTTTAACCTGCAGTATTCCACTATCAATCTAACCACAACCATCCATTTTCTTTCATTCATATGCGTGTCCAAAAGTCTCTTAAATGTCCTTTGAGACAGTGAACTCAATTCCCCAAGTCTTACCATAGATTTGGACAAGGTTAAGAGCAGACAGTGTGGAAAGAAGTATTTAAGTGGGGTATTCTAATTATGATGATATTAGGTAGGATTTGAAGAACTTAAGTAGAACAGATGTACTCAAGGATATGCACAACGGAAATGGGGAGCTTGGTTAAGGATTACTAGCATGGGGTTTTGGATAGGTTTATCCCATTGAGGCAGGGAAAAGATGCTAGGGTGAAGGAACCATAGCTAACAAGGAAGTAAGAAGCACACTTAAGATTTAGGAAGCAAGGATTAGACAGGTCTCTTGAGAGTTATAAGATAGCCAGGAAAGAGTTGAAGATGGGTCTCAGGAGAAACAAAAGGAGACATGAGAAGGCTTTATCCTATAGGATTAAGGAAAACCCCAAGGTATTCTACACACACGTGAAGAATGTAGATGAAGAGTGAGGGTAGGACCGATCAGAGATAAAAGAGAAAAACTGTACCCAGAGTTGGAGGAGGTAGGGGAGGTCCTTAAAGAATACATTGCTTCAGTATTCACTAGTGAGAGGGATCTTGACGTTTGTGAGGGCAGTGTAAAACAGGCTGACATGCTGGAACATGTTGACGTTAAGAAAGAAGATGTGCCAGAACTTTTGATAGAGTTGTTAAGAAGGCATATGGTATGTTGGCCTTTAGTCAGGGGATTGAGTTCAATGGCTGCGAGGTAATATTGCAGCTCTACAGAACCCTGGTTAGACCACACTTAGAATATTGTGTTCAGTCTGATCACCTCACTATAGGAAAGATGTGGAAGCTTTAGAGAGGGTGCAGAGGAAATATACTTGGATGATATCTGGACTAGAAAGCATGTTTTATGAAGATAGGTTGAGTAAGCTAGGGCTTTTCTCCTTGAAGCAAAGAAGGATGAGAGAGGTGTACAAGATGATAAGAGGATACAGTGGAAAGCCAGCACCTTTTATAAGGCAGAAGTGGCTAATATGAGAGGGCTTAATTTTAAGGTGATTGAAGCAAAATAAAGGAGGGATGGCAGAGGAATTATTTTTTACTCAGAAAGTGGTGAGTGTGTAGAACACACTCCCAGAGGTAGTGGTAGAGGTAGATACATGAGACATTTTTTTTTGTATGACAGAGCTTGATGAAGAAGGGCATTATAAATGTTTACAGATAGAACAAGTATATTATTCATGGTATTTTGTTATTTACAGTCTTGTCCATGATGATGTATTCCTGTGGGGAACAGTGAAGAGAACTATTGTGGTGCCATTATTTCAATGCACCTCCACCAACACCAAAGAATACTTTGGCATCATTCAAAAGTATTCAACAAATTAAAGCACAAGACAAAAGAAAAAAAAATGATGTAATATACTGTAGATCTAAGGTATTGTGTACAGATCTGGTCACCGAATTATAGGAAAGATGTCAATAAAATTGAGAGAGTACAGAGGAGATTTACTGAGATGTTGCCTGGGTTTCATCTCCTAAGTTACAGAGAAAGGTTGAACAAGTTAGGTCTTTATTCTTTGGAGGGGGGACTTGATAGAGGTGTTTAAAATTATGAGGGGGATTGATAGAGTTGACATGGATAGGCTTTTTCCATTGAGAATGGAGGAGATTCAAACAAGAGGACGTGAGTTGAGAGTTAAAGGGCAAAAGTTTAGGGGTAACATGAGGGGGAACTTCTTTACTCAGAGAGTGGTAGCTGTGTGGAACGAACTTCCAGCAGAAGTGGTTGAGGCAGGTTCGATGTTGTCATTTGAAGTTAAATTGGACAGATATATGGACAGGAAAGGAATGGAGGGTTATGGGCCGGGTGCAGGTCGGTGGGACTAGGTGAGAGTAAGCGTTCAGCACGGACTAGAAGGGCCAAGATGGCCTGTTTCCATGCTGTAATTATTATATGGTTATATGGTATTTTAATTGATTTTAAACACTTCCAATAATGTAAATAACTTTTATACAGATGAGAAGTTCCAATTTAATAAGCTTTCATAGGTGTTCGAAATGTATTTGAAATTTTAAAAGAGTGAATTTAAAGTAATGAAATTTAGCAACCTATCCAGACTAGAGAATCTCATATTTGCACTCCTCACAGTTCTTCCATTCCATCAAATTCAATAGAGGAATATCTCCAAGTCCTGAATTTTTGGTGTGTTTACATCATAATTATTGAGTTAATGAGCCGCACTCCATTGTTGCTCTCTATCGTGAGCCTGGGTTGGAGTGTGGCTTGATCGCTCATGTTGCAGCTCTGATGACTACTTCAGGATTTTAATGTCTGTAAGTGGAGAATAGGTGCCATTATTGCCAGTTCCATGTTGCTATGACAGCAACTGCTTGCATTTTCACTTCCTTCACCTATGTGCAAAATCTGGACTATAATAACAGCCTAAATTCATTCTGTTGCAGGAATTGAAAGACCTCTTAGTATATTTATTTACAGTTGTAAGGGAACAGATTTCATATAATAGCAGCACTATAACTTAATTATTAAAGATCTAAAATTAGTATAGATGTTGGTTATATCCAATAGTTTGGACAGCTTTCAAAAAGGTATTATTCCAGTGTGAGTAGCTGCTTTAAATGGTTTGATTTCATATAGATTTGGTAAATATTTAATCGTTGACTTATGGATTTTTTAAGTTATTCTTCTTGAGATAATTAGTTCCAGGCTTTGTGTATGACATGAATTCAAACAGAATATCACCCCATTAGTGCAGCCTTTCATTTTGCACAATGAGTTGCTTTTATACTGTGCACTTAATCTTTGACTACTCATCAAAAATTTACCATTGTTAAGTTTAAGCATTTTGAAACTTGTGGGACATATTGATTGACCTTTAAAATATGCCAACAGATGACTGAACTCTGAATGGGAACCTAACATCTGAGAGCCTGTGGGTTAGTATCACTCTTTGAGAATGCTTGACAGCATGTCAAGATGTCTTACCACTCTGCAGTAGATTTGTTTAATTATTTTTAAGTCAATAATTTTGCTTTTAATTTAGCATTACCAGATTTACTGTGATATCAGTCACATATTGGTAATTCATTTTGCAACAAATGCAGCACTGGATTTATTTGGAACTCTCAAGAAAATAAAAGAATCACAAGGTCATCACAAGGAGTATTAACAAATGAAATCTGACATACTGGGATATCAATTGATATTAGATAGATAATGCAAACATTGCAAATGCTGCTCAAGTAAATATATTTTACTAAGGAAAGTTAGAGGTCAAGGGGTTTACGGAGGGAGTTTGTAACTTCAGACTTAGACTTAGAAATCATGTCAACTCTCCCATGATAAGATAAGCAGCACAAATGCACAAGAGATCAGACTTGGGGGAGTGCAGATGTTTAAGCTAATGTATGCCTGGAGAAGCAAATAGAGGTGGGGAAAAAGATAAGAATTTTTTTAAATTACGTGTTCCTATCTGGGTCCATATAATTAAATACATGAGATGGCAACAAACATTTTAAATAAGACACAAACAACTAAGTTTTGGCAGATCTTTGACCCCCTTATTGAAACTGGAATTGAAGTTAGTTTATTACTAAGAGATGTGCTGAGGTACACGTGGTGAGAAACTTGTCTTGCATTACTGTTCATACAAGTCAAAATATATAGTGTACTGAGGTAGTACAAGGTAAAACAATAAAAGAACGCAGAATAAAGTCCAACAGGTACCAATAAAGTGCTGTGAGAGACTAAAAGACACAGTGAAGGTGCCACATCTCTAGGGTGCCCTTTCTGAAAGACTCCCAAAGCAGTGTCCGGAGGACATTGAAGTACACTGGACCACCATCCTTGATACTTGAAAGAAAACATCATTGGATACAAGACCAGGAAAAACAAAGATTAGTTTGATGAAATGACAAAGGAATAGAAGAGCTAATCGCCAACAAAAGGAAGCTTTCTGTGTCTGGGAGAAGGACATCAACTGCAAGGCAAAAAGAGAAGCCCACTCCAAAGCTAAGACCTTAGTCCAGAGTTGAAAAAGGGAAATAAAGAATAGGTGATGCACGTGGCCTTTCAGTGGCATCAACAGAGCTCTACCAAGAGTGATTTCTCGCAGGTCGGTAGCGGTTATTTAAGAAGGGAGCTTTGAGAGCGTTTGTCCATTGTACGTGGCCTGACAGCAGTGTCAACAGAGTTCTACCAACTAAATAAAAGGACTGAAGGGATAGTGGAGTGGCCATTGTATGGGAGTAGGACAGTGGCAAGAGAAGAAGCAACAAGCTTTGGCTCAAAGGAGGTTTCGGCTAGGAAGAGGCGTCGGCTCTGTGTAAAGCATCTGTTAAAGTTTCCTTTTGTCTTTTTTTCTCTCTTATGTACCATTTAAATGGTATGTAAACTGTGGTGTGCTCTTCGTACCGGATGTTGGAGAACTGGGAGTCCCAGAGTCTCCCGGGGAACATCTGCATGAAGTGCATCCGTTTGCAGCTCCTTGAAGACCATGTCAGGGATCTGGAGCAGCAACTGAATGACCTTTGGCTTGTACGAGAGAGTGAGGATATAATTGATCAAAGTTACAGGGAAGTAGTCACCCCGAAGTTGCAGGAGGCGAGTAACTGGGTGACCACCAGGAGGAATGGAAATAGGCAGTTAGAGCAGAGCACCCCGTGGCCATTCCTCTCAAAAACAAGTATACCGCTTTGGATACTTTTGTAGGGAATGACCTCCCAGGAGAATGCCGCGGCGACCGGGTTACAGGCACTGAGCTTGAGTCTGGGGTGCAGAAGGGAAAGAGAGAGAAGACAGGAGCCTTAGTGATAGGGATTCGATAGTGAAGGGAAAAGACAGGAGATTCTGTGGTATGAATGGTTCACCGAATGGTATGCTGTCTCCCAGGTGCCAGGGTCAGGGATGTCTCAGATTGCATCCACAACATTTTGGAGAAGGAGGGGGAGCAGCCAGATGTCTTGGTACATATTGGTACCAATGACATAGGAAGGAAAAGCAATGAGGTCCTGAAAAGAGAATTTAGAGAGCTAGGTAGAAAGCTCAGAAGCAGGACCTCCCGGGTAGTAATTTCTGGATTGCTGCCTGTGCCACATGCCAGTGAGGGTAGAAACAGGATGATCTGGCAGATAACTGCATGGTTGAGAAGTTGGTGCAGAGGACGGGGCTTCAGGTTCTTGGATCATTGGGATCTCTTCTGGGGGAGGTATGACCTGTTCAAAAGTGACGGGTTGCACCTGGACCCGAGGGGAACAATATCCAAACGCGAAGGTTTGTGAGAGCTGTTGGGGGGGGGTATAAACTAACTTGGCAGGGAATGGGAACTGGAGTGAAGGGACTCAGGAAAGGACGGATGGCAACAAAGTAAAGATAGCGCACGGTCAGATTGTCAGGAAGGGCAGGCAGATGATGGGACTTAGTTGCAGCCAGCAAGCTGAGTATCAAATCATTAGGGGTGCAGAATCAGAAAGGACAGCAAATATGGTACTCAAGGCATTACATCTATATGTGTGTAGTATAAGAAATAAAGTGGATGATCTTGTTGCAATATTAGATTGCCAGGTATGATGTTGTGGCCATCACTGAATCGTGGCTGAAGGATGGTTGTAGTTGGGAGCTGAATGTCCAAGGTTACACGTTATATCAGAGGGAAAGGAAGGTAGGCAGAGAGAGAGATGTGGCTCTACTGGTAAGGAATGACATCAAATCAGTAGAAATATGTGACATAGGATCAGAAGATGTTGAATCCTTGTGGGTTGAGTTAAGAAACTGCAAGGGTAAAAGGACATTGATGGCAGTTATATACAGGCCTCCCAACAGTGGCTGGGAGATGGACCACAGGTTACAACAGGAAATAGAAAAGGAGAGTCAAAAGGGCAATACTATGGTTGTCATGGGAGATTTTAACATGCAGGTCAATTGGGAAAATCAGGTTGGTAATGGATCTCAAGAGAGTGAGTTTGTTGTGTTACGTACCCCGTAACTGGGTTGCCAAACCAGCAGAAATGGATCACTCAGTTGGACTCTGAAGTACTAGAACTAAGAAAGTTTTATTAAAGAAACAAGCAACACAGTAATCGAAAGGATAATAAATGCAACAGTTCAGCAATGATAAACACACATGTGCACAGAATTAAGATAACAGCATCAATCAAGCTCTATCGTTGTCTAGGGGTAAATGACCAAATTTCAAAGTGACACAACAGTTCAGTCCAATTTAGTTCAGTTCGCAGTAATCGTTGCCATGGCGATGGACAACGTGGGGTGAGAGAGAGAGAGAACGGGAACAACTGATTATTCAGACACCACTTCCACTCACAGACCGGCGATATGGCTCACAAGCAGCTTTCGGGCGGGTCCTTGGTGATGTCACCTGAGGTCACCGACTGTGACCCCTCCTCCAGATGCGGTCGATCCTCTGCAGTGAACCCGGCACCCAAGCAAGGGCGGACACACACCAGGTTCCCACTGATCGTACCTTTCCACCCTGGGCGTTGTCTGATACTTCCCACCGACTCGTGAGAGGCGCACCGCTTCCAGGGTCTCGTTACCTCGGGTGGCATGTGTGTCCTGCCTTAGCGAACCTGCCCCTTTTTATCCCCCTACTGGGGTATCGCCTGTCCATCACTTCAAACAGTTCAGGGTTCAAAGGGGGAGCCACTCCAGACAGCTCTCTACACATCTCCAGGTGCTGTTTCATTGTGTCCCTTATCTCTCTCTTGAAGACAGGTGGCAGACCAACTGCTGATCACACAGGACAGCTAACATCTTATCTATGTGTATTCATCACAGTTGAATGTCTAAGAGACAGCTTTTTAGAGCAGTTTGTCATTGAGCCTACTAGGGGATCAACTATATTGGATTGGGTGTTATGTAATGAACCTGAGGCGTTAAGGGAGTTGAAGGTAAAAGAACTCTCAGGAACTAGTGATCACAATATGATTGTGTTCAACTTGAAATTTGATAGGGTGAAAGTAAAGTCTGATGCAGCAGTATTTCAGTGGAGTAAGGGAAATTACAGTGGTATGAGAGAGGAGTTGGCCAAAGTAAATTGGAAGGAGCTGCTGGCAGGGATTACAGCACAGCCGCAATGGCATGTGTTTTTTGGGAAAAATGAGGAAGGTGCACGACATGTGTATTCCAAAAATGAAGAAATACTCAAATGATAAAATAGTACAACCCTGGCTGACAAGGAAAGTCAAAGCTATAGTAAAAGCAAAAGAAAGCAAACAACAAAGCAAAAATTAGTGGGAAGATAGGGGATTGGGAAGTTTTTTAAAACCTACAGTGAGCAACTAAAAAAAATCATTAGAAGGGAAAAGATGAAATATGAAAGCAAGTTAGCAAATAATATCAAAGTGGATAGTAGAAGTTTTTTTCAAGTAGGTTAAAAATGAAAGAGAAATGAGAATGGATATAGGACCGCTAGAAAATGAGGCAGGAGAAATAACAACAGGGGACAAGGAGATGACTGATGAACTAAATGAGTATTTTGCATCAGTCTTCACTGGGGAAGACACCAGCAGTATGCCTGATGTTGTAGAGTGTGATGGAAGAGAAGTGGGTGCAGTTACTATTACAAGAGAGAAGGTGCTCAAAAAGCTGAAAAACCTGAAGGTAGATTAGTCACCCGGACCAGAGAAACTACACCCGAGGGTTCTGAAAGAGGTAGCATTAAAGATTGTGGTGGTGTTAGAAATGATCTTTCAAAACTCATTGGACTCTCGCATGGTGCCAGAGGTCTGTAAAATTGCAAATGTTACTTCACTCTTTAAGAAAGGAGGAGGGCAGTAGAAAGGAAATTCTAAACCAGTTAGCCTGACTTCAGTGGTTGGGAAGATGTTGGAGTCAATTGTTAAGGATGAGGTGATGGAGTACTTGGTGACATAGGACAAGATAATACAAAGTCAGCATGGTTTCCTTCAGGGAAAATCCTGCCTGATGAACCTGTTGGAATTCTTTGAGGAGATTACAAGTAAGATAGATAAAGGGGATGCAGTGGATATCGTGTATTTGAACTTTCAGAAGGCCTTTGACAAGGTGCCACACATGAGGCTGTTTACCAAGTTAAGAGCCCGTGGTATTACAGGAAAGTTACTAACATGGTTAGAGCACTGGCTGATTGGTAGGAGGCAGTGAGTGAGGATGGCTACCAGTGACTAGTGGTGTTCTGCAAGGGTCGGTTTTGGGACCACTTATTTTTATACTGGGTATAAATGATTTTGATAATGGAATAGATGGCTTTGTTGTCAAGTTTGGAGATGATATGAAGATTGGTGGAGGGGCAGGTAGTGTTGAGGAAACAGGTAGGATGCAGAAGGACTTAGACAGATTAGGAGAATGGGCAAGAAAGTGGCAAATGAAATGCAATGTTAGAAAATGCATGGTCATGCACTTTGGTAGTAGAAATAAATGGGCGGACTATTTTCTAAATGCGGAGAAATTCCAGGAATCTGAGATGCAGAGGGACTTGGGTGTCCTTGTGCAGAATACCTTGAAGATTAACTTGCAGGCTGAGTCGGTCGTGAGGAAGGCAAATGCTATGTTAGTGTTCATTCCAAGAGATCTAGAATATAAGAGCAAGGATCTGATGCTGAGGCTTTATAAGGCACTGGTGAGGCTTCACCTTGAGTATTGTGAACAGTTTTGGGCCCCTCATCTTGTAAAAGATGTGATGGCATTGGAGAGGGTTCAGAGGAGTTTCACAATGATGATTCCAAGAATGAAAGGGTTATCATACGAGGAACATTTGATGGCTCTGAGTTTGTACTCACTAGGATTCAGAAGGATGTGGGGGGATCTCATTGAAATCTTCTGAATGTTGAAAGGCCTAGATAGAGTATATATGGAAAGGATGTTTCCCATGGTGGGAGAGTCTAGGACAAAAGGGTATAACCTCAGGATAGAGAGGCGCCCTTTCAAAACAGAAATGTGGAGAAATTTCTCGAGCCAAAGGGTGGTGAATTTTTGGAATTTGTTGCCACATGCAGCTGTCGAGGCCAGGTCGTTGAGCATACTTAAGGCAGAGATTGATAGGTTCTTGATTGGACATGGTATCAAAGGTTACAGGGAGAGGGCCGGGAACAGGGGTTGAGGAGGAGATAGGAAAAAAAAGGATCAGCCATGATTGACAGGCGGAGCAGACTCGATGGGCCAGATGGCCTAATTCTGCTCCTAGGTCTTATGATCTTATGGCCCTAGAAATACAGCGGATGCTAACTCTGGTGATATCAACAGTCATCAGCAACAGAGGCTCTGGTTGAGACCAGCAGCAAACAGGGGTGCATCATTTCTCAAACTCCGTTTGCAGCTTTCATTGCACACATTCTTCACCTCAGAAGCTAAGAATTCCCACAAGGACAGATGGAGGGCTCTTCAACCTTAACAGGTCCAAGGCAAAGAGCAAGGTGTCAACTACTTCCATCATGGAGCTCCAAAATGCAGACGACAACATCATGTAGCTCACTCTGGGGGTCTGCAGTAGGTGCTTTTGTCAGAGCACACAAGCTCCTGGCACTTGATCTAAACATCAAGAAAACCCAAGTCTTGCAAGAACCTGCTCCACATCAAACATTTAAACCTCTAACCATCCAAGCTGACAATATCCCTTTGGAAAACACTGATTATTTCCCATATCTTGGCTGCCTTCTTCTCTCAAGAGCCATCATTGACTTGAAATAAATCACAGACTAGGCTGTGCCAGTGGTGTTTTCGCCAGGCTGAGAAAGAGGGTTTTTGAAGATCAGGATATCAAGACCAACACTAAGCTTCTGGTCCATAAAGCTGTAGTCCTCCCCTCCTTGATATAGGGAGCAGAATCATGGACAACATACAGCAGGCACAGAAAATCCCTTGAAACTTACCATCAATGATGCCTCTGAAAGATTCTGAGAGTTAACTGGAAGAACAGGTGTACTAACTCCAACATCCTGGAGGAAGCTAACATTCATACCATAGCCACAATCGTGGCTCAACACCAATTGCGATGGGTCAGCCACATCATCCGTAGGCCTGACTCCCGCCTCCTAAACAACTCCTGTTTGGCCAACCCAAGGATGCAAAGCGCATTCCTGGAGGGCTGAAAAAGTGGTTCAAAGACAATATCAAAAGCCACCCGTGGAAGTGCAACATCAACCTGAATGGGTAGGAGAAATTAGCTCAGGATAGGTAATGCTGGAGAAGGACTGTCTATGAAGGGACTGCACAGCTCGAAGAATATCTCCACTGTGCCGCTGAGACTAAGCGGCTTCAATATAAATAGAGACCGGGAAAGGCCCAACCAGCTACATCTACCACCACTTAATGACCTACACCTGCTGACACTGCAACAGGGCTTGTGGATCATGGATCAACCTCTTCAGTCTTCTCAAGACCCACAAGTGACCAAATTAACCACCAGGAGAAGAATTATACTCGACTATGAGTGATCATTGATGATGGCACCTAGACAGTAAGGTGTGAAATTGTAACAAAGTAGATTGTGAGGTCCGGAGTTTATAAGAGATAGATCATGAAAATGGGCTGGAAAGATTCAATGTTTAGTTCAGTCTAAGATTATCCTCACTGTTCTCAAAAGAACAGTAAGTGTCATTAAAGACACTCGCAAGTTTCGACAGATGTACCGTGGAAAGCATTCTAATAGGCTGCATCACCAGCTGGCATGGGGTGGGTTGGGGGGGTGAGTGGAGTTACAACATAGGATTAAAATAAGCTGCAGGAAGTTGTGAACACAGTCAGTTCCATCATGGCCACTAGCCTCTGTAGCATCCAGGACATCTTCAAGGAGCGATACCTCTAAAAGGCAGCATCCATCATAAAGGACTCCCATCACCCAGGACATGCCCTCTTCTTCTGGCCCACTAGGAAGAAGGTACAGAAGCCTGAAGACACACACTCAATGATTCAGAAACAGCTTCTTACTGTTTGCTATCTGATTTCTGAATGAATCATCATCATCACCAGGTGCCGTGCCCAGATTGAGCTTTGACTGCCATGGCCCACACACTCCTGTTTCAGGTCAAGTGGATCAATTCATTGGTATTCATTTCTAATTCTCTGGCTACTGTCTCCACCATCATATGTCTTAGTCTTCCTCTTCCTTTCTTCACTTCAATCTTTCCCATAATTACCATGCGTTCTAACTCCACTTTCCTAATCACATGTCCAATGAAGTTATGTTGCCTTTTCATGATCTCACAAATTATTTCTCTTTTTGTGTTGGCTCTGTTCATGACATCCTCGTTAGATATTCGTTTTGTCCATGATATTCTTTGCATCTTCCTCAAAAACCACATTTCTGCCACTACAATTCGTTTCCTTACGTTACTAGAATGAATATTGAAGCCATTAACACTACCCTACTACTTTTGTTGCACTGCTTATTTAACTTAACTATTATAAATACATATTTACTGTAATTCACAGTTTTTATTATTGCAATATACTGCTACTGCAAAAGCAACAATGTTCATTACATGTGCCAGTGATAATAAACCTGATTCTGATTCTGAAGATGCAAAAGACAGTAAGCCATTTGTAAATAATCTTAATGGCCCGATATCTGGGATCCTCTAAGTCACTTTATCTTGTACTAGCCAGCAAACCAGACCATTGGATAGATGCTTCAAGAACCATGACATGGTGGTGAAGTATTTCGACTCATATGAGAGGACTGGACATTTGATGCATTGATAAGGATATGAATCCTGCAATGAGGCACAGGAAATTTGATTAATTGAAAGATCAGAAATTTAAAAACATAATTTTGGCAATGGTGTTCATGAACTTACCAACTATTGTAAAGTCTTAAGTGGTTCATTGATGCCTTTAGGGAATGGACATTACCCTCCTTCTCCTGCCTGGTATATGTAACAATATAAGAAATTAACATGAGTTAGTTATACCCCTTAAGCTTACTCCTCAATTCAATAAACTATGAAATGATTTGATATACAGTTTGAAACAGCCTTAGTCACACTTTCCTCACTGTTCACGTATAACCCTAAAGGCCAAAAGTCTATCTACTTCGAGCTTGAAAAGCGTATGCAATGGTTCAGTATCATCGTCAGAATTAAGAATTCAAAGATTCAGAACTGATGGAGAGGATAAAACTCTGAAGGGGAAAAAGTATGTGATCTCCTGGGGGATTTGGTGAACTAGACTCTCGAGAGTGCAGGTAGAGTTGGGGTGGCCATCACTGGGGGGCGGGGAGGATGTTGTTGGTGGATGCTGTGTTGAGGCCTGATGGCAGAAGATGAACCCGTGGTCAGCTCTATTACTCTGCACTGACTAAAGCATCAAGCAGTATTAAAATCACAAGGATAAGAGCGGAAAGCAAATAGGTGTTCAGCGCCATCTGCATGCATTTGACCAGTCTCACTCTCTTCTCACTACTATCATTGGGTAAGTGGTGTAGGTCTCTTGTGTCTCACACTGTCAGGTTCAGGAGCTATTGCTCCCTGCAGCCTTTGGGCTCCTGGACGAGCTTCACTTGCTATGGACTCACTTTCGGGGACTCTGTTGTTAATATTCTGTGTGTTACTTGTTTACTTTTTTGTTGTTTGCATGATTTATCCTCTTATTTTCACATTAGGTGTTTGATGGTCTTTGATCTGTGGGATTTTTTCAATGGGTTCTATTGTATTTCTTTATTTTGTGTTTGCTTGCAAGAAGATGAAACTCAAGGTTGTATACAATATACTATGCATACTTTGATAAAAAATGTACTTCGAATTTGTTTTTTATTATAGATTCCTTCACAAAAGGAATTCTCCACTCATTTTCTTTCTTATGAAATCCTCTCACAATCCATCAGTTTCACTGGTAACACTTCAAATTTTCTAAGCTTCAATGTATATTGTTGGGGTAATTTCATGAATGTATTGAAAGTTTAGAGTCCCCATTGGTAGACCTTCCTGGTAGGTACTGTAAGTGGTGTGAATGTGTTGCCTGAGCAAGAGAAGCTACTGACTTAATTGCTGGGAGATGAGTTTTGATCCTGTTCTCAATAACCGCAATACACAACTGGAAGGCTTCCTGCCCACCAGAGGAACTCTCTCTTTTTCTTCTTTGCTTCAACTAAAATGTCAAAAACTGCATTTAAAAATGGAAACACGAGGAATTCTGCAAGTGCTGGAAATTCAAGCCACACACATCAAAGTTGCTGGTGGACGCAGCAGGCCAGGCAGCATCTCTAGGAAGAGGTGCAGTCGACATTTCGGGCCAAGACCCTTTGTCAGGACTAACTGAAGGAAGAGCTAGTAAGAGGTTTGATAGTGGGAAGGAGAGGGGGAGATCCAGAATGATAGGAGAAGACAGGAGGGGGAGGGATGGAGCAAAGAGCTGGACAGGTGATTGGCAAAGGGGATATGAGAGGATCATGGGACAGGAGGCCCAGGGAGAAGGAAAAGGGGGAGGGGGGAAAAACCCACAGGATGGGCAAGGGGTATAGTGAGAGGGACAGAGGGAGAAAAAGGAGAGAGAGAGAGAAAGAATGTGTGTATATAAATAAATAACGGTTGGGGTACGAGGGGGAGGTGGGGCATTAGTGGAAGTTAGAGAAGCCAATGTTCATGCCATCAGGTTGGAGGCTACCCAGACGGAATATAAGGTGTTGTTCCTCCAACCTGAGCGTGGCTTCATCTTTACAGTAGAAGAAGCCATGGATAGACATATCAGAATGGGAATGGGATGTGGAATTAAAATGTGTGGCCACTGGGAGATCCTGCTTTCTCTGGCGGACAGAGCGTAGGTGTTCAGCAAAATGATCTCCCAGTCTGCGTCGGGTCACGCCAATATATATAGAAGGCCACATCGGGAGCACTGGACGCAGTATATCACCCCAGCCGACTCACAGGTGAAGTGTCGCTTCAGCTGGAAGGACTATCTGGGGCCCTGAACGGTGGTAAGGGGGGAGGTGTAAGGGCATGTGTAGCACTTGTTCTGCTTACAAGGATAAGTACTCTTCTTCCGCCGTCTCCGAGCCTACTTCTTCGGCAAGGACTTTTCAACCCTCCTCCTCTTTATGGACACCCCGCTCTGGTCTTCTGCCTGCTCTGGATCTCTTTATTGCGAACTGCCGACGGGACATCAACTGTCTCGATATCACTGCACCTTGTTCCCATTCCAACCTCACTCCTTCCGAACGCTCTGCTCTCCACTCCCTCCGCACTAATCCTAACCTTACTATTAAACCCACTGACAAGGGGGTGCTGTTGTAGTCTGGAGTACTGACCTCTACCTTGCCGAGGCACAGCAACAACTCACGGATACCTGCTCTCATTTACCCCTCGATCGTGAACCCACTAAGGAGCACCAGGCCATTGTCTCCCACACCATCACCGACTTTATCCGCTCAGGGGATCTCCCATCCACTGCTACCAACCTTATAGTTCCCACACCTCGCACTTCCCGTTTCTACCTCCTACCCAAGATCCACAAACCTGCCTGACCTGGCAGACCTATTGTCTCAGCTTGCTCCTGCCCCACCGAACTCGTTTCTGCATGCCTCAGAACGGTTTTATCAGCCCTTGTTCAATCCCTTCCTACCTATGTTCGTGACACTTCTCACGCTCTTAAACTTTTCAATGATTTTAAGTTCCCTGGCCCCCACCGCTTTATTTTCACCATGGATGTCCAGTCCCTATATACTTCCATCCCCCATCAGGAAGGTCTCAAAGCTCTCCACTTCTTTTTGGATTCCAGACCTAATCAGTTCCCCTCTACCACCACTCTGCTCCGTCTAGCAGAATTAGTCCTTACTCCTAATAATTTTTCCTTTGGCTCCTCCCACTTCCTCCAAACTAAAGGTGTAGCTGTGGGCACCCGTATGGGTCCTAGCTATGCCTGTCTTTTTGTTGGCTTTGTGGAACAATCTATGTTACAAACCTATTCTGGTATCTGTCCCCCACTTTTCCTTCACTACATCGACGACCGCATTGGCGCTGCTTCCTGCACTCATGCTGAGCTCGTTGACTTCATTAACTTTGCCTCCAACTTTCATCCTGCCCTCAAGTTTACCTTGTCCATTTCTGACACCTCCCTCCCCTTTCTAGATCTTTCTGTCTCTATCTCTGGAGACAGCTTATCCACTGATGTCTACTATAAGCCTACTGACTCTCACAGCTATCTGGACAATTCCTCTTCTCATCCTGTCTCTTGCAAAAATGCCATCCCCTTATCGCAATTCATCCGTCTCCACTGCACCTGCTCTCAGGATGAGGCTTTTCATTCCAGGACGAGGGAGATATCCTTTTTTAAAGAAAGGGGCTTCCCTTCCTCCACCATCAACTCTGCTCTCAAATGCACCTCCCGCATTTCACGCACATCTGCTCTCACTCTATCCTCCCGTCACCCCACTAGGAATAGGGTTCCCCTGGTCCTCACCTACCATCCCACCACCCTCCGGGTCCAACATATTATTCTCAGTAACTTCCGCCACCTCCAACGGGATCCCACCACTAACCACATCTTTCCCTCTCCCTCTCTCTGCTTTCTGCAGGGATCGCTTCCTACGTGACTCCCTTGTCCATTCGTCCCCCCCATCCCTCCCCACTGATCTCCCTCCTGGCACTTATCTTTGTAAGCGGAACAAGCGCTACACATGCCCTTACACTTCCTCCCTTACCACCATTCAGGGCCCCAAACAGTCCTTCCAGGTGAGGCGACACTTCACCTGTGATTTGGCTGGGGTGATATACTACGTCTGGTGCTCCCGATGTGGCCTTCTATATATTGGCGAGACTCGACGCAGACTGGGAGATGGTTTTGCTGAACACCTACGCTCTGTCCGCCAGAGAAAGCAGGATCTCCCAGTGGCCACACACTTTAATTCCACATCCCTTTCCCATTCAGATATGTCTATCCACGGCCTCCTCTACTGTAAAGATGAAGCCACACTCAGGTTGGAGGAACAACACCTTATATTCCGTCTGGGTAGCCTCCAACCTGATGGCATGAACATCGACTTCTCTAACTTCCGCTAATGCCCCACCTCCGCCTCGTACCCCATCCGTTATTTATTTATATACACACATTCTTTCTCTCTCTCTCCTTTTTCTCTGTCTGTCCCTCTGGCTATACCCCTTGTCCATCCTCTGGGTTTTTTTTCCCCCTCCCCCTTTTCCTTCTCCCTGGGCCTCCTGTCCCACGATCCCCTCATATCCCCTTTGCCAATCACCTGTCCAGCTCTTGGCTCCATCCCTCCCCCTCCTGTCTTCTCCTAGCATTTTGGATCTCCCCCTCCCCCTCCCACTTTCAAATCTCTTAGTAGCTCTTCCTTCAGTTAGTCCTGACGAAGGGTCTCTGCCCGAAACATCGACTGTACCATTTAAAAATGGAAATGCCCACCCTAATTTCAAAGTTCAAATTTCAAAGTACATATATTATCGAAGTAGGTATAAGTTATACAACCTTCAGATTTGTCTCCTTACATTCAGCCACAAAACAGATAAACCCATTAGAGCCCATTAAAACAAAGAAGACTGCTGAACATCTTGTGTGCAGAGAGAAAGCAAACTAATTGTGCAAACAACCAGAATAGGCAAATAGTATTCAGAACTGAAGTTCACAAAAGTGAGTCCACAGCCAGGCATCACCACAGCCAATTCAGAAGCCCATAGTTGCAGCCCACAGCCTTAGTTCACTACAGAGATGAATAAACCTTGTGGAGCAGCAAGCTGAAGGTGAGTAAACCTCACAGAGACAGCGAGCTGAACTGACTTGTCTCTCGCCTCCGTCCTTGACACCTTGAGCTTTTCAATCTGGCCCGACACTTAAGTTGCCCAAACCTCAGGTTGTTCTATGTTCTTGGACCCAGGCCCTGCTGCTTCACTACGCTATCGGGCCTGAGCCCTGCCACCTCAATTCGGCCTGTACCTGATCTTTCCAATCAGCTTCATGTTTAAATTGATCAAACCTTGGGTCTTTCCTCGCTTTCGGGCGTGGATCCTTCTGTCTTGACTCTGCCTCCCCTCCGCTCTCCTTCCCTCAGTTCTGCTGCATTGAATATCCTCCTATTCCACTCCAGCATTGGCTCATTGCCCACTCTTGGGCCCAGACCCCACTACCTTGGTACAGCCCATACACAGCACACCATCCTGCACCTTCAAGATGTCAGTTCACACTGCAAAAATGTCAGGTCGTTCAGGCAGTTCAAAAGCTCAACTCCGACAAGAAAGTTGCAGGTTATCATTTGCACTGATCATTTACCAGAAAACAACGTAATTAATAAAGTTTTTGATTTTTTTCTTTGTTTTATTTGCCACCAGCAAATAATTACTGAGCTTCGCCAGTGCCATCTTAAACCAGAAGAACCCTACTGTGACATCCACCATATTTCCAGTCTTACTGACTGACTTCCACTACCATTTGCACTACCCTCAGTCAACGTGAAAGCACTCACCACTTTCCGAACATCGCTCGCGATCTATTTCAAACATACGGGTCTCCCACTGGATTTTATGCTACGACCGGTTTTTCCCAATGTCTTCTCTCTTCATCTCCTCTTGAACAAAAACCAAGACCAACCTTATTATACCTCACCAAGAAAAACGTCCCACTAATTGGATGGCAGATTCCACATCATCCCTTATCTTAAACAATAACCAAACAGGTTATTAAGTTTATCATTGGAAGCAGTTCTGGAGGAGGTGGGACCGGTACAAACAGGACAGTCTGCACCTGGACTGGACTGGAAGGAACCAATGTCCTAGTGGGAGCGTTTGCTACTGTTGTTCAGGAGGATTTAAACTAATGTGGCAGGGAGATGAGAACAAGTGCACAGAGGGGTGTAAAATGACAGTAGAAACAAAAAGTAGTAAGGTGAGAAGTAAAAGTGGCATGGATTTGTGAAAGGAAAATCATGTCTGATGAATCTCATAGAATTTTTTGAGGATGTAACTAGTAGTGTGGATAGGGGAGAACCAGTGGATGTGGTATATTTGGATTTTCAAAAGGCTTTTGACAAGGTCCCACACAGGAGATTAGTGTGCAAACTCAAAGCACACAGTATTGGGGGTAAGGTATTGATGTGGATAGAGAATTGGTTGGCAGACAGGAAGCAAAGAGTGGGAATAAACGGGACCTTTTCAAAATGGCAGGCAGTGATGTGTGGGGTACCATAAGGCTCAGTGCTGGGACCCCAGTTGTTTACAATATATATTAATGACTTAGACGAGGGAATTAAATGCAGCATCTCCAAGTTTGTGGATGACATGAAGCTGGGCGGCAGTTTTAGCTGTGAGGAGGATGCTAAGAGGATGCAGGGTGACTTGGATAGGTTAGGTGAGTGGGCAAATTCATGGCAGATGCAATTTAATGTGGATAAATGTGAGGTTATCCACTTTGGTGGCAAGAACAGGGATACAGACTATTATCTGAATGGCGGCCGATTAGGAATAGGGGAGGTGCAACGAGACCTGAGTGTCATTGTACACCAGTCATTGAAAGTGGGCATGCAGGTACAGCAGGCGGTGAAAAAGGCGAATGGTATGCTGGCATTCATAGCAAGAGGATTCGAGTACAGGAGCAGGGAGGTACTACTGCAGTTGTACAAGGCCTTGGTGAGACCACACCTGGAGTACTGTGTGCAGGTTTGGTCCCCTAATCTGAGGAAAGACATTCTTGCCATAGAAGGAGTACAAAGAAGGTTCACCAGATTGATTCCTGGGATGGCAGGACTTTCATATGATGAAAGACTGGATCGACTAAGCTTATACTCTCTGGAATTTAGAAGATTGAGGGGGGATCTGATTGAAACGTTTAAAATTCTAAAGGGATTGGACAGGCTAGATGTAGGAAGATCGTATCCGATGTTGGGGAAGTCCAGAACGAGGGGTCACGGTTTGAGGATAAAGGGGAAGCCTTTTAGGACCGAGATGAGGAAAAACTTTTTCACACAGAGAGTGGTGAATCTGTGGAATTCTCTGCCACAGGAAACAGTTGAGGCCAGTTCATTGGCTATATTTAAGAGGGAGTTAGATAAGACCCTTGTGGCTAAAGGGATCAGGTGGTATGGAGAGAAGGCAGGTACAGGGTTCTGAGTTGAATGATCAGCCATGATCGTACTGAATGGCGGTGCAGGCTTGAAGGGCCAAATGGCCTACTCCTGCACCTATTTTCTATGTTTCTATTAAGAGGTGCATGGATGGATTTAATTATTACTAGCATACCTCTTATCCTAAATCTTATGAAGTTGGGTGCTGAGGTGTACAAAAGCAAAATTATGATAGGTGTAGCTGATGAAATTATAATAATGAAACGATTGCATAAATTAAACGTGTTTCCTGTTCCATCACGGTGGTATGAAGTATGCAATAACTCCATGCAATAGCTTTGAACTTCACAATTTCTCATTATTTCAGTTTTTTTTATCTTTTTACAATAAATATTAATGAGACTAAATACATATCGGGTAGCATCTGGAAACTCTTGAATGCATTGCTTTTATTTGCTTCTTTACAGCCAAAACAGTGATTTTTAATTCAATTTATTCTACATGTCGATTGTTTCTGGTACCTAAACAATGTAACATTTTGATTTATCTCTGATATATCTCACTTATCTTGAGATTTCTTTTAAATTCCTTAAATGAAAATTAAATCTATTTCAATGTAAAATAAATGTAAGAAAAAAGAACATGCTGCAGATATTGAATTGTAATCCGTATAGGCTTTCTGCATTTCAAATACAGTGAGATGTCAACGGGAATGAAGTCATTCAGTTGTTTAATTAATCTGGAACAAATGTACTTGCTCTGGTTGGAAAGAAGAATGGTGGACAGTGTCCAATTAAGCAAAGAGTATTCTTCGTAATGTTGCATTGCTATATAAATTGATGGTCGGATTACTTTCCATTGCTGCATGTGTGAGTGGGAATTAAACAACATTGGCAGGTACTTCTGTTCTCAGAGTTTACATAAAACAGAGATATTCATTTGCCAACTTTCCAGGTAGGGTTTTGTATTGTCCTCAAACTAAACATAATTGTTGGTAGATTTTCTCTTGAACAGTAAGATCAGTGGCCACTTTATTAGGTACAGAGGCTTGAAGGTTCATTGATTTAGAGACCTGACTGGAGTCAGTGCCTCGTAATTTTGACTCTTGGTAAGGTCTCCCATGCCAAACAGGTCAAAGGGTAGAGGCCAGACTAAGAGTGGTCTACAAGTCCTTCAGGTTTGGGGGTTCTGCTTAGGGCTAACTACACTGACTAGTTAAAAAAAAATTGGTACAGAAGCAGCAATGAAAAAAACCTTCTAAATCTATAAACGCCTGACGAAGGGTCTCGGCCTGAAACGTCAACTGCACCTCTTCCTAGAGATGCTCCCTGGCCTGCTGCGTTCACCAGCAACTTTTATGTGTGTTGCTTCTAAATCTATGCCTGACGGTATTCCTAAGTCTCCACCTGGGATTTGTATGACTGACAATAGTCAAAACTGAGAGGAAGCTACTGGCTTGATGGAGGAAGCCCTGACACCAACAAAGGACCCTTCATTGCTGCCCTAGCCACCAGTGGTGTAACGGGCAAAACCCCATACACCTGCTTGCTAATACAATTAGTTATTCAGCCAATCACATGACAGCAATTCAAAGCAGCAAGTCATGGTGTAACGGGCAAAACCCCGTACACCTGCTTGCTAATACAATTAGTTATTCAGCCAATCACATGACAGCAATTCAAAGCAGCAAGTCATGCAGACATCATCACGAGGTTCAGTTGTTGTTCAGACCGAACATTAGAATGCAGAAGAAATGTGATATAGGTGATTTTGACCGCAGAATGATTGAATGTGTCAGATGGGGTGGTTTGAGTATCTCAGAAACTGCTGATCTCCTGGGATTTTCATGCACAACAGTTTCGAGAGTTTACAGAGAATGGTGTGATTAAAAAAAAACAAAGAGGAGCAGTTCTGTGGGCAAAAATGCCTTGTTAATGAGTGCGGTCAGAGGAGAATTGCCAGACTGGTTAAAACGGACAGAAAAGTGCCAGTAATTCAAATAACCATGATTTACAACAGAGGTAGGAGGTATCTAATGAAGTGGGCACTGAGTGCATACCTAAGTATAATAAATATCTCAGTCTTAAATACAGACATAGACTTCATCTCTGTAGCTCTATGTAACAAGGGGTTTCAATGACTTATAACATCTGAGTGAGAAAAAATTGCCTTAAACTCACTCTAAATAGGATGTCTCCTTATTCTGAGATGATTTTTGATTTTGATTTCTGTGTCAGGGAGCATCCTCACTACATTTAACCTCTCTAGTCCTCTATGGATCTTATATATTTAACTAAAGTTGTGTCTTCTTCTTTGGAACTGCAAGTACACCATCACAACCTATATAACGCTTCCTTGTAGGAAAATTCCTCCATACTCTGGATCATCCAAGTGAATCTCTACTGGACCACCTCAAATGAAATATCTTCTCTTCACAAGTGACCAAAAATTGTTCATGGTACTCTGGCTATAATTAGTCAACTGTTAAACCAGATAGAGCTACCAATAGAGTATCTTTTCCTTTTTGTAAACACTAATTACCTTGCTTTATCAATTCTCCATCCAATACTATGTTTGAATAATTGTAACCCACCTGTACTTCTATTGATTTTCTTCAAATCTTGCTAAGTATTTAACCAAAACCCTTCAGAATTCAGAATCCTACATTTCCTTTATTTTCCTTTGTTGAAACAATCTCCAGTTCTCCCAATTTCCTGTTAACATTTCCATTTTTGGGAAAAGCATGACTGAATTCAACACCATTGGACACCATGTTCCCATTGGATGATAAGGTGGGAAAACATCTCTACCGAAGGAGATGTAAGGCACACCTTCCCCTCGCTAGCCTGCAGTTACCTTTGGGCAAGGTGTAGCACCTGCTTAGACCTCAGATCAGGATCACATGAAGCTATGGAAACAGGTGGAGGATGGTCATTTGAGTAGATGGTGTGTATCACAAGTCCTGGCTATACGACCACTGATGCTAGGCAATCTCTGAAGGGTGTTGATAATGCCTGGGCTCATTCATCTTGTAAAGATTCTGCCCAGAAGAAGGCAATGGCACACCACTTCAGTGGAAAAAAATGCCAAGAACAGTCATGGTCATGGAAAAACCATGTCATACAATTTGGCACATAATGATGATGATGATCTATTCTAGTTCTGTTCCTCTTCCTCCTTCAGATCCTTCTCTTCCACTGCTTGCTATCTTATTACAGGCAAGTGTGATCTTATCACAGTGATGAGCTTGTGTAAAGTGCAATGGAGTTTAGTAGGAATGCAATTGTAAATGGCAATTTAATGAACTGTTTTCCCCTTTTGTTGCTAATAGATCATTGCAATACAATCAGCAACTAGCAGAAATAACTGGAAAGTTTTAAAAAGCGCTGTAGACAGCTAGATGAATTTTGTATTAATGTTTTCTCTGCAGAAATACAGAAGTAGGCAAAATATGTTTGATTTACATTTGGAAAATCTTAGGGCTGAAAAGGCATTATATAAATGCAAATCTTTTCTTCTCAGTTGATCTGTGTGATTGTTAATTGCAGGAATTTCAAACTCTATTTGAAATCTGAGCTGCTGGTATCTTACAGTGATATACTCAAAAGAATTGCATATCATTCATTGACCTATAAAAGTAATTTACTACATTTTGTATTATACTTGCACCTTACATGAGGAAAATGTTAAGATGCACCAAGAGATGATGTGTTTTCAGAAGAAGGTAATAATTCAATTACATTTCCCTTATTATGTAAATTCTGGGTTGATTATTTGATTTTGGGGGGATGACATCATTTGTATTCAGGAACTGTTGCACTCAGCACACAGCCAATCAATTCTTTTTGAAATGTAGTCATTGATAGGTAATTCTTAACAGATTATATACAAAGAATTACACCCCTGAAACAGATCTGAATGAAACATTTTTTTATGAGGATGAATGTTTAATAAATGCCTTTCTCTTCAGCGGGAGCTCAATGCAGCTGATTTTGAACTACCAGTCAAGACTTCGAATTGAAGCAAATGATTGGAACCACATTTAAGAGGCTTGCAGTCTTCAGATCACGGATCAGATCTTCCACTGCTCCATGAATGCAATTCATTGGCATCACATTGATCCTCCTTGCTTCACCCAAGGCATGGTTTCCAGATCAATGACAATGTGCAAGTTATCTCTGGCCTTGACATGAATGACTGGCTGTGTTGACAGCAATGAGGGTTGACTCTAAGCTTGCCAGCTTATGCTGTTGTAAGTCTTCCAAAAATCAGTCAAGAAATGTTAAAAATTACAAATATTTTAAAAAAATTTAAACTGAATTAACTAAATCAAAAAGGAGACTTTGTTTACCTTTCCTCCATCAGTCAAATTTTCCTTTTCATTTTTCACTTCAGTTTAATCTAAGTTCGGTGAGTGCATTATCAGAGCTGAGAAATCTGCAGAAGATTCCACTATCCTATTAGACTCCAGGAAGGAAGTGTGTACAGTCCTAGCAGAGGGGCAGGAGGTACAAGTAATGATCATCAAGTTTCTTAACTCCTCTTGAGCAACTTGACCCCAACTCACCAACAAGATTTTCGTTTGTACTAGGAATGTGGTTCTGGTATGAAATCTGCCCCAGTGACCTTGACAACAGCAGATGCCTATGTTTCACCTTCCAAAGTGACTGAACAGTAATAATTATTGTTCACTACAAAATAACCAACTTTTACTAACATTAGTATGGCCAGATTGGTTCAAGCTGACAGGAATGTGACAGTAACTCAAATAACCACATGTTACAACAGTGGTGTGCAGAAGAATGTACAACACATCGAACCTTGAAGTAGCTGGGTTACGGCAGCAGAAGACCACGGATATATCTTTAGCTATGGTCCACTTGGAAATTCTTAAAGTCCTTAAAGCTATTATTTAAATTGTTAAATAGGTATTTGTTTACTTTCTATAAATTTCCTCATACTGAAAAAATGCAACATGTTATAATTGTTACACAAGGTATCATAGAAACATAGAAAATAGGTGCAGGAGTAGGCCATTCGGCCCTTCGAGCCTGCATCGCCATTTATTATGATCATGGCTGATAATGGTTATGTTATTAATGGTTCATCTTTTTCCAGTGAAGGTCAGCCAGAACTAGCTGTAAAAAAAGCAGCAGTTAATATTCTTATATTCAATTATAAAAAAAAAAGAAATCTTTCCTTTGAAGTAGATTTGTTATTGCAACACGGCGTTTAATTTTCTCTCTCAAAATTACATCAAGCAATACATTGTGTAGCATAAATGACACTGGGCACATCATTAACAAAGGAGGTGTAAAGCACTTCTTCCCTCCACTCACCTGCAGGTCACCCTTGGTCAAGGTGTAGCACCTGCTGAGCCTCCCCTCGATTAGGGTCATGTGAAGCCATGGGGGCAGCTGGAAAATATCACAAGTGTTGGTTTTGTGGCCACTGACACGAGCCAGACAATTTCTAAAGAGTATTGATAATGGCTGGGATCATTCATCTTGTAGATTCACTGCCCAGAAGAAAGCAATGGAAAACCACTTCTGTAGAAAAATTTGCCAAGTGCAATCATGGTCATGGAAGGACCATGATCACTCATGTCCAAACTATTAACCCCATCCCATTTCTCATTTACTTATTCACACGATACAGACATCAGAGGAAAGACCAGTTTTAATTGCCCGTGCACTGAGGAATCAGTTAAGAGCCAACCATATTGGTTAGTTTTGACTCTCAAAGAGAAACTCTGGGAGATTTTCTTCCCTGAACACACAGAAAACCAGGTAAGATTCATGACAATCCTGTTATTTCTTGGTTACTGAAACTAAATTTTAAATTGAAGTTTTGTTTAAATAACTTGCATTCAAATTCTCCTCCTGTTACTGTGCAATTCATGACTCTGGCAGCTACTCCGAACATTATGTTACTATAATCACTTGCTGTCACAGTGCATGACATAAGTCGAGTGATCTTAAGATATGCATAGTCACAGAGGCAGAAACAGACTACAAGGTAGATCAAAATAAAAGATTTATGAATGCTTTCAAAACTTCCTTGAAGAAGTACAACATTCCTACTGACTTCTGGGAAACTCTGACATAAGACCAGTCCAAGTGGAGAAAAAGGATTTGAGTTGACATTGAGAACCTCATGGCTGTGCAACTAAAGCAGACAATGGTTCTGCATAAACGATCAAAAAAACCACACCTCTTCAAAAACAATTTATTTACCTGTCCTAAGCACGAGAAATTCTGCAGATGCTAGAAATCCAAAGTAACATACATACACACACACACACACACACATTCAAAATATTGGATACCATCAGCAGGTAGAGCAGCATCTATGGAAATGAATAAACAGTCAACTTCTTTACGACTGGAAAGGAAGGGGGAAGATGCCCAAATAAAACAGTGAATGGAGGGGAAGGACGGCAAGCTGGAAGGAGATAGGTGAGGCTAGGTGGGTAGGAAAAGTAAAGTGTTGGAGAGAAAGGAATCTGATAGAAGAGAGTTTACCATAGGAGAAAGGGAAAGAGGAAGAGACATAGGGGAAGGTGATAAGCAGGTGAGAAGAGGTAAGCAGTCAGAGTGGAGAATAGAAGAAGAAGGGCGGAGGAGGGAAATTTTATTCACTGGAAGGAAAAATCAGTATTCATGCCATTAGATTGGAGACTACGCAGATTGAATATAAAGTGTTGCTCCTCCACACTGAGGGTGGCCTCATTGTGGTCCAAGAGGAGGACACTGACGGAACTGTCAGAACGGGAATAGGAATTAGAAAAAAAATGTTTGGCCACCAGGAAGTACCACTCGATGAAACGGTGACCAAATGTACGATGGGTTTCACTGATGTAGAGTAGGCCGCATTGGGAGGAATGGACACAATAGACAATCCCAGCAGATTCACTGGTGAAGTGTTGCCTCACCTGGAAGGGCTGCTTGGGGCCCCTGTCTGAAGGTGTTAGGGCAGGTGTGTCACATTGGCTACTTCCAGGGATAAGTCCCAGGAGCGAGATCCATGGAGAGGGACGAATGGACAAGAGGATCACAGTGGAGTGATCCCTGCAGAAAGTTGGGGGGGGGCGGGTGTGCGGGGAAGACAAAGATATGTTTGGTAGTAAGATCCCTTTGGAGATGACGGAAGTTGCATAGAATAATTTGTTGGATGCCGACCTTTTTAGAGCGGTAAGTAAGGGCAAGAGGAATTCTATCATCGTTAATGCGGTGGGAAGGTGGGGTGAGTGCAGATGTTCAGGAAATGGAGATGATGCAGGTGAGATTAGCTTCAATGGTAGAGGATAGGAAACTCCATTCGTTGAAGAAGAAAGACATATCCAATGTCCTGCAAAGGAACACCGCATCCTGGGAACGGATGCAGCAGAAACAAAGGAACTGAGAAAGCACAATCGCATTTTTACAGGAGACAGGGTGGGAAGAAGTATAATCAAGATAACTATGGGAATCGGTAGATTTATAAAAGATGTTGGTCGACAGTCATTAAGACAGAGAGATCGAGAAAGAGATGGCAGGTGTCAGGAATGAATTTAAGGGTAGGGTGGAAGTTGGAGGCAAAAGTGATGAAATTGATGAGCTCAACATGAGTGGATGAAGCAGCACTAATGCAGTCATCAGTGTAACAGAGGAGGAGTTGAACAGCATTACTGGAAAAGGCTTGGAACATAGACTGTTCTACGTACTAACAAAATGGCAGGCATAGCTAGGGCCCCTGTGGTGCACATGGCTACCCTTCAAGTCTGGAGAAATTGGGAGGAATTGAAATTGAAATTTCAATTTCAAAAAAGAAATGGAATAAATAAATAAATAAATAAATACTCAGAGACGGGTAGCTGTGTGGATCGAGCTTCCAGCAGAAGTGGTTGAGGCAGGTTCTATGTTGTCGTTTAAAGTTAAATTGGATAGATATATGGACAGGATAGGAATGGAGGATTATGGGCTGAGTGCAGGTCAGTGGGACTAGGATAGGGTAAGAGTTCGGCACAGACCAGAAGGCCGAAGATGGCCAGTCTCCGTGCTGTATTTGTTATATGGTTACATGGTTATATGGGAGGACCAAAGGAAAAATTGTTGAGAGTGAGAACCAGTTCTGCCAGATGGAGGAGGGTGATGAAGGATGGGAAACAGCTAATTCTTTTATTGAGAAAGAAGCAGAGACCTTTAAGGCTTTCTTGATGAGGGATAAAGTTTCTAGGGACTAGACATCCATGGTGAATATGAGGTGGTCAGCGCCAGGGAATTAAAGGTTAGTGAGGAGACTGAGAACATGAGACTGCAGGACGATGCATTGGAAGGGGTGAAGTTCAAGGTGGAGAAAAGAGTACTGAAGTTTAGACAGTCGATGTCGCGTCAGTACTTCAAGGTGAAAAACTCCAGTGCAGGCAGAGAAATGGAGCTGGGTGTCGAAGAAGAGAAGGAGGGTTGAAGACAGGAGAAGGGGTCATCATTGCAGGGTATGCAATTCTTGCCAAAGGACTTTTCCTGTCCTACTGGTGGTACGGTTTGTGCTTTCCACAATAACCTTATAACCTCCTTAGAACCTACAAAAGTGAAGAGGAAACAAGTTCCTGTTGATTTTGAATGACTGAAGAGGTACATCTAAGATAGATATTATATATCACATTATATCTCACTGCAAATTTAAGAATAGGGTAACCAACATCTGCTAGCTATTTTACATCCCGGACATTTGTTTAAAATATCATGGTAAACAACCGAATGATGCAGAGGACTTGAAAGCAGAGGAAAATCAATCAGAAGACATGATTCATGTCAATGTCAGGGGCTTAAAGTAGAATATGATTCTGGATGTTTACAGATAATTGCAAAATTTTAAAGGGCAAAATAGGAAGTAATATTTCAAAGATAAACCTGTGAAATTATTATTAATGTCTATTTTGTCAACCAAGGCAAATCAGCGAGGCAGAGTTATCTTTCTGCTTATGATTCAAATTAGTATATTGGAAATAGTGGTGGAATCACATCCTCGTTAGGAGTTTAACCCGAGATTTGAGGACCAGTTTGAACTAATATGCACCTAGTGGCCACCTTATTAGGTACACCAGCTGATTAAAGCCAATTATGTGGCAGCAACTCAATGCATAAAATTTGCATGCAGTCATAGTCATGAGGTTCTGTTGTTTTCAGACTAAACATCAAAATGGGGAAGGAACGCGATCTAAGTGACCTTGACCACAACAAGATTGAATGTGCCAGATGGGGTGGTTTGAGCATCTCAGAAACTGCTGATCTCCTGAGATTTTCATGCAGAACAGTCTCTAAAGTTTACAGAGAATGGTGCAAAAAAAAACAGCAAAAGGAAATCAAGTAAGCAGCAGTATGGTCGGTGAAGACACCTCACTGATGCGGGAGGTCAGAGGAGAACGGCCAGAATAGTTCAAACTGACAGGAAGGCAACAGTGACTCAAATAACCATGTGTTCCAACAGTGGTGTGCAGAAGAGCATGTCTGAATAACACAACACATTGAAGCTTGAAGTGGTTCGGCTGCAGCAGCAGAAGATCATGAACACACATGCAACACACGGAAAATGCTGGAGGAACTCTGCAGGCCAGGCAGCATCTATGGAAAAACAGTAAAGTAGACATTTCAGGCCAAGACTCATCATCAGATCTGGGAAAAAAGATGAGGAGTGAGAGTAAGAAAGTGAGGGGAGAGGAGGAAGAACCACAAAGTGAGAGGTGAAACCAAGAGGGGTGAGGAATGAAGTAAGGAGCTGGGAAGTTGATTGGTGAAAAAGATACAGGGCTGGAGAAGAGGGAATCTGATAGGAGAGGACAGAAGGCCATGGAAGTAAGAAAAAGGGGAGGGGCACCAGAGGAAGGTCTTGGGCAGGCAAGGAGATAAGGTGAGAGAGGGAAATGGTGAAGGAGTGGGGGACATTACTGGAAATTCAAGGAATCAGTGTTCATGCCATCAGGTTGGAGGCTACCCAGATGGAATATAAGACATTGCTCTTCTGTGCTAAGTGAGGTCTCATCATGACAGTAGAGGAGGCTATGAAGTGATGTATCAGAATGGGAATAGGAAGTGGAATTAAAATAGGCAGTCACTGAGATCCCACTTTTTCTGGTAGATGGAGCGTAGGTGCTTGGTGAAGCAGTCTCCCAATCTGCATTGGGTCTCGTCGATATACAGGAGGCCACACTGGAAGCACTAGATACAGTAGATACCCCAACAGACTCACAGGTGAAGTATAGCCTCACCTGGAAGGACTGTTTGGGGCCCTGAATGGTAGTGAGGGAGGAGGTGTAGGGGCAGGTGTAACACTTGTTCCATTTGCAAGGGTAAGTGCCAGGAGGGTGATTGGTGGGGAGGGATGAATGTACTAGGGAGTTGCATAGGAAGTGATCCCTGTTGAAGGCAGAAAGTTAGGGGTGGGGAGGGAAAGATGTGCTCAGTGGTGGGAGATGACAGAAGTTACGGAGAATTGCATGCTGGATGCAGAGGCTGGTGGGGTGGTAGGTGAGGACAAGAGGAACCCTATCCCTGTTAGGGTGGAGGGAGAATGGGGTGAGGGCAGATGTGTACAAAATGGAATAGATGTGGTCGAGGAAGGGAAGCCCCTTTCTTTGAAGAAGGAGGACATCTCCTTAGCTCTGGATGAAAAGCCTTTGAAGAAGGAGGCCAGTTTACTAAACACTGTACGTGGCCACTGAGTGTATATTGTGTGGGTTGGAGGAAGTAAAACTGAAGACTAAAATATAAAGTAGAATAAATTGCTTGAAAGGCAAGTTAACATTTACAGATAAAAAATAATTAAGTAAAATGTTTCCAAAATGTTAAATTGTGAATAATATTGCAAAAAAATCAAATTCTGACAGATATCAGCAACAAACACCTGACAGAATCGAAACTAACTTATTGATTCATTACCTTGTTATACACAAAGATCAGGTTATTAATTTTAATCATATGTTTGACTTCAAAGTTGATATGAACAATTAAATATTCTTAGTTATAAAATGTTCAAGGCAGTCAAGGAAGAATCGCAAGTTGGGTCCAGAATCCAGATCAAAACACTGAACTGAAATGACTTCTATAAAAACTGTTCAAATAACATTTGCAATATTAATGGAATGGAAATCAAAAATTAAAGTTTGTAATAAAGTTGTAACCGGAAGGAATTTTATTAATCCAATTATAGATTGAGATTGCGATGTTACAATGCTATGCAAAGTGCTAAGCATAATTATCCTCGCAAAATAAGATGTCTATTCAACAAAGAGGAAACTGTTAGTTTTTTAATGAGGGAGTGTTGTATAAATCGGACTTAAGTATCTAGGGCATTTGATCTCTGATTCCAGGATGGATGAAAATAAAATGAGGCTGATAACAAGCAAAAAAATAAAATTAACAAGTCTTCACTGTAGAAGTGAAGAAGTGAGAAGTGAGTTTCTGATGATCTTGTGGGGAGAGGGAGGGATACGACTGGAGTAGAGGAGGCTGGAAATGCTCCTCTTCCCCCTCACTCTATTATAGCAATTTTCTTATTTGTACTGAGTGCCTTTCCAGCAACAACCAGTAAATGTCACTCGGGGAAGACTTTGGATAGTTTCTGGCAAAGCTTCAGGTAAAATGTCACTCAGATGCTTTTGACATCTGGAAACATGGTTAACATTCAAATCTGATCTTGTAGAATTCTCCAAACAACTGGACAAACTAATAGTCTTGAAATTAAAGGGCATTATTTGAATTAGCATGTGAAAGAGCAGCATTATTGCAGGGCAGGAAACATTTGAAAGGACAAGTCTCATCAAGAGTAAGTCATTGTTTGAATTATCAAATGAGAGAGTGGCATCATTGCAGGGCAGGAGCCATTTGTAAAGATCAAGTCACATCAATAGTGAGTTTTATTTGGGCCAATAAAAAGAAGGGAAATGTAAGTGAAGCAGCCCTTGTGGGAGTGGTCATTGTTGGAGTGGGCCAGTGTTAGAGTGGTCAGGCTTTGGCTCAACAGGCTTCGGCGAGAACAGACCGAGGCTAAGGGTGCTGAGTTGCTCATTCTGATAGTGGAACTTGGGCTTGAGCAGTTGGAGCCTAAGGTATAACAAGCTCAGCAAGAAGAGGTTGAATAAGGGACTAGAAGAGTGTGTAACTCAAATGTTTCAGAGTGAAGGCACAAGTAAGAACAAGAAGGCTTTTTTAATTGTCTGTAAATCCTTATTCCGTAGTTCTGTGATGGTTAAGGTGGTGGAATGCTCCTCTAGTGGGATGTGGGATTTAAGGGTACCTGACGGTCTCTGTGATTACTACATCTGCAGGAAGTGCAACCAATTTCAGCCCCTGACTAACAAGGAACTGCATCTGGAGCTGGATGTACTCAGGGCCATCTGGGAGGCTGAATTCCTCATAGATGAAACTTTTACTGAGGCAGTAAAGAGTGCACACTTCAGATAATACATAGTTAACCACCAGAAGTGAGGTGAGTATGCAGTCAGCGCAGGTTTCCCCTGTAGCCATTCCCCTCAGTAACAAGTCCATCCCATTGGAAACTGCTGGGAGATGTGACCTATCAGGGTACAGCAGCAATAGCGAGGCCAGTGGCACTGTGGCCAGCTCTGAGGCTCAGCCAGGAAGGGTAAAGTCAGGCAGAGTGATAGTGATAGGAGACTTCATAATTAAGGGGACAGACAAGAGCTTCTGTGGCCAAGAAAGTGACGCCAGGATGGTATGTTGCCACCCAGGTGCTAGAGTCCACAATGTCTCAGAGTGGTTGCAGAACATTCTCAAGTGGGAATGTGAGCAGCCAGAGGTTGTGCTGCACATTGGTACTAATGACATCTGTAGAAAGGGGAAGGAAGTCCTGTGCAGTGTGTATAGAAAAAGGGGACACTGGGTCATATACTGTCCGGGTGCAAAACAGCTCTAACTCAAGGACGGTAAAGGTGGCGCCATGATAAGGTGCTTCTGGCTGTTGTTGACACACTAGAGTGAGCGAGATGCAAGAAGAGGAGGGCTGGCACAGATTTGAGGAAGGCCATCACCTTCATCAAAGAGGGAGCCAGGCCTTTCGTAACCAAAAAACCAAAGCCCAATCTGCTGCTAACAGCTAGGTCCTGGGAGATGAGGGTCGATGTGGGAAGGAGGTTGCAGTTCCCGGATGTGGTGCACACAACCCTACACCCAGACATTGTACTGTGGTCAACTGAAGACAGGAAAATAATTCTGGTTGAGCTGACTGTGTCGCGGGAGAAGGGATGGGAAGAGGCCCACGAGAGAAAGGTCTTGAAGTACCAGCCCTTAGTGCAGGAGTGTAAAGACAAGGGATGGCAGGCATGGTTGTTCCCTGTGGAGATCGGCTGCAGAGGTTTCCCAGCCAAATCAGCATGGCGGTTGTTGTCAGATCTGGGCCTGGATGAAAGGTGCAAAGAAAAAGCAGCTCATAGGATGGGGGAAGAGGCAAAACGAGCCTCTTGTTGGATTTGGAGTAGGCGAGAGGAGGGAAGCTGGAAGCCAGGAGCAGATGGGCAGTGATTTGGCCACCACTGCCGGCCCGCCAGCTGGAGAGTATCGTAGTTAAAGGTCGAAACACTCTGTAAAGGTTGGGAACCACCTGATGACACCTGCTCCTGGCTGAAGGCTATGGTTACCTAAAAAGGTATCTGGAGAATGCATCCTAACAGGTGTATGTAACAAGTAACAAGGAAAGAGGCTGAAGAACAGGACCTCCAAGGTAGTGATCTCTGAATGCTAGTTTGGGCAGGAATAAGATGATAGTACAGATGAATGAGTGACTGAGGAAGTGACGCAGGGGGTAGGGTTTCAGGTTCTTGGATCATTGGAACCTCTTCTGGGGCAGAGGTGATCTGTACAAGAGGGACGAGTTGCACCTAAACTGGAGGAGAACCCAGTAT
This sequence comes from Mobula hypostoma, assembly GCF_963921235.1. Taxonomy (NCBI): domain Eukaryota; kingdom Metazoa; phylum Chordata; class Chondrichthyes; order Myliobatiformes; family Myliobatidae; genus Mobula; species Mobula hypostoma. The sequence continues at coordinate 84,793,380 of NC_086101.1, read as the reverse complement.
CCTAGCCACGAGTTTGCTAGCACTGCATGAGAACGTTTAAACTAATTTGACAGTGAGTTGGGAACCTGAGCACCAGGTCAGATATGAAGGGATGAAGAGGAGGGTAGATGTCAGGGCAAGTAACAACAGGGAACAGTAAAATAATAGATGTGATAGGACAGATAGTTTGAAGTGTGTGTTATTTTAATGCTAGGAGTGTTATGGCTAGAGCATGGATCAGTACATAGAACTATGATGCTGTGGCCATTACTGAGTCTTGTTGAGAGAGAAACAGGAATGGGTGCTTAATGTCCTAGGGTTTTGATGATTTAGAAATGATAGAGGGAGGTAAATGGGATGGGGGTGGGGTATGAGTTGCACTATGGATCAAGGACAATATGACAGCTGCGCTGAGAGGGGACATAATGGAGGGCTTGTCTACTGAGTCTATATGGGTAGAGCGTTTAGACAGGCACATGAATGTGAAGAAAATAGTGGAATATGGACATTGCATGGGTAGATGGATTCATTTTGGGCAGTTTTTGATTTACCTTTTAGTTGGTTCAGCACAACACTGTGGGCCAAAAGGCCTGTTCCTGTGCTGTACTGTTTGATGTTCTGTGTTACCTCATAAATTGGAAGGAAGGGTGCAATCACCTGATCCAATTGTACTCCAGACTCCCCAGTGGCCACTGGGACATTGAGGATTAGGTATGTAAGCAGATAAAGGAAAATGTAAAAAAAAAACAATAGGGCTGTTCTCATGGGGGACTCCAACTTCCCGAATATAAACTGCGTCCTTCTCAGTGCAAGAGCTTTAGATAGGGCAGAATGTGTTAGGTGGATCCCAGCGGGTTTCTTAACTCAATATGTAGATAGTCTGACAAGAGGAGGGGTTGTACTAGATCTGGTGTTGGGTAATGAGCCTGGCCAGGTGACTGACCTTTTAGTGGGTGAACAGTTAGGGAAAAGTGACCACAGCTCTTCAAGTTTTAAGATGGCTGTGGATGAGGATAAGCATGGACCTTACAGGAGCAGGGCAAGTTATGAGAGCATTAGGCAGGATCTAGGGAAAGTTGATTGGGTACAGCTGTTTTTGGGCAAGTCCATATCTGACATGTTCAAAGACCAACTGCAAAGAGTATAGGACAGGTATGTTCCGGTCAGAAGGACAGACCAGGATGACAAGGTAAGAGAACCTAGAATGTCAAAGTAAGGTGATGAATTTAATCAAAAAGAAAAAAACATGTAAAGCTTAGGAAGTTAGAATCTATCAGAGCTCTGAAAGATTATAAAGAAACCAGGAAAAAAAAACTCTTAAGAAGGGAATTAGGAAAGAGAGGAGGAACCATGAAAAGTCCTTGGAAGTAGGTTTAAAGAGAATCCCAAAGCATTCAATACAAACAGCAGGAGGAACAGGATAACTAGGGAGGGCCACTAAAGGATGAAGGGGGCTACATATGCTCGGATGAATACTTAGTGAGTACTTTGCATCAGTATTTACCAAGGAGAAGGATATGGAGGATAGGGGGATCATTGCTAAGAGTATTGATATGCTAGGGCATTTTGAAATAAAGGAGGAGGTAGTGTTGGGTCTCCTAAAGAGCATTAAGGTGGATGTTCCCAGGGCAGGATAGACCTCAGACTATTGCGAGAAGCAAGTGAAGAGATTGCTGGGGCCTTGATCTATATCTTTGTGTCCTCTCTAGCCACAGGCAAGGTCACTGAAGACTTATGAGTAGTTAATATTATTCCATTTTTCAAAAAGGGAACAAGGGATAATCCTGGAAACCATGCCAGTGGTAGAGAAATTACTGGAGAGAATTCTTCGGGATAGGATTTATGAGTATTTGGTAAACCAAGACCTAATTAGGGAGAGTCAACATGGGCTTGTGTGGGGCAAGTCATGTCTTATTAACTTTACTGAGTTTTTTGACAAGGTGATGAGGGTGAATGATCAATGTCAAGCAGTGGATGTTGTCTGCATGGATTTTAGTAAAGCTTTTGACAAGGTCCCTCATGGGAGACTTGTGCAGAGAACTAAGATGCACGGGATCAATGGTAAATTGGCCAGTTGGATTCAGAAATGGCTTGCCATAGAAGACAGAGGATAGTAGTCGAAGGGACTTATTTTAACTGGAGGTCTGTGATTCATGGTGTTCTGCAGGGATCTGTACTGGGACCTCTGCTATTTGTGACGTATATAAATGACCTGAATGAAATGTAGATGGGTGGATTCGTAAGTTTGCACTTCATATAAAGATTGGTTGTGTTGTTGATAGCAAAATTGACGTGCAAAGAATACAATGGGATATAGATCAGTTGCAGATATAGATGGAAAATGCAGCTCAATCTGGCCAAATGTGATGAACCTTGATAGGTCAAATATAAAGAGACAGTACACTGTAAAGGGCAAGACCCTTCACAGTGCTGATGAGCAGAGGGATCTGGGGGTCAAAGTTCTTTGCTCTCTCAAAATGGCTGTGCATTTTTATAGGGTTATTAAAAAGGCATGTGGCACACTTGCCTTCATTAGTCGAGGTATTGAGTCCAAAGTCAAGAAGCTACTTTGCAGCTTTATAAAATTCTAGTTAGGCTGCATCTGAAGCATTGCATACAGTCCCCATTGCCCCATCATAGGAAGGATGTTGAGGCTTTGGAGAGGTTGCAGAAGAGGTTTACCAGGATTCAGGGGGCATGTGCTATAATGAGATGTTGGACAAATTTAGGATATTTTCTCTGGAGTGCCAGAGCCTAGGGGATACCTGATAGAGGTTTATAATATTATGAAGCCATAGACAGAGTAGACAAACAGTATCTTTATCCCAGGGTTGAAATGTCTAATTTCGGAGGGTGTGCATTTAAGGTGTGAGTGGTAAGTTCAAAGGAGATAAGAGGGGCAAGTTTTTTTTTTACCCAGAGTGCCTGGAATGAGCTGCCTGGGGTGGTAGGAGAGACAGATACATTAAGGACTTTTATGAGACGTTGGGAAGAAGCACATTAATGTGAGGAAAATGGAGGGATATGGACATTGTGTAGGCATAAGAGATTACTAATTTGATTACTATTTTATTTGGTTTGGCACAACATTGTGGACTGAAGGACCTGTTACACTGCTATACTGTTCTATGTTCCAAAGTGAAAGAGCTACCCTCACTCTCAAGAAATGGGCAGACTTTGTAAAAACACTTCCATGGTCTGTTTGCCAATAAGAAAATATTACCACAAAATACAGACAGCTCTACACTTTGAAGGAAAATTATCTGCTCTTATTTTATTTAGTGCTTATTTATTAACTATTATTATTTCTTTCCTTTGGTACTTGCACAGTTTATTGTCTTCTGCACTCTAGTTGAACACTCAAGTTTGGTGGTCTTTCGGTGATTGTGTTATGGTTATTATTCAATAAGGTTTATTGAGTATGCCTGCTGGAAAATAAATCTCAGAGTTGTATACAGTGACATAAATTTATTTTAAACTTATTGAAGTTTAAGAATGAATATACAAAATTCAAGGCGAAAATATCTAATTACAGATGATTACTTTGCTCATGAAGCATTTCTTAAATAAAGTGGTCTATTCAAGCATTTTTCTAAGATTGAAGTTAGTTCTGAGATTATTTATCCCCTGCAGAGATGTTTGCCACATTCCCCACTTATCACTTCAGAAGAGCTCCAACACAAATCCCATTGGACCAGAGTTTTCTGAATCAAGGTATTTCATAGTGTATGTTCTGACTGAAAAGTTTTCCTGAAAACTTGAAGAAATTCTTTTTCTGTGCCTTTGATTGCTTGAAGTGTCATTTAGTAACTGGTACAGAGGGTCACAGGGCAACTAAAGAAAGTTGTCCAGTCCAGCAAGTCCCATTGTATCTCCTTAACCAATGGGATTTTGGGATTATATAATAAGCAGAAGAATTATGGGAAACAAGTTCAATTAAATTGCAAGGTTCAATGTCAGATAAGATACAGAAATAAATAAAGAGAGAAAATCATTGTATGAGAAAAAAGGATGTAACAGAGTGAGCACAAAGTTACAGTTAAAATTTGGAGTGTGTTCCAAAGCCAAGAACCTCAACTAACTAAAGTGCTAAATCTCAGATCTGCAATTTATTGGAAATACCTTTGTGCATTATGTTCATACTATTAGTTAGTCTTAAACTCAGCAACAAGTTTAATAGACAATTAGGACTTACAACTTGGCATCATTAACCTCATTGCTCATGCTCTACTGGTGCTCTCTGGCTTCCCAAATAACACTTGCAGTACCTGTCTACCTTTGTGAGAGAAGTGGTCTGATAATCACATACTGTATCAATGCAGCTACAAAGAAGGCATGACAGCATGGTACGTCACCTAAGATATTCACAAATTTCTACAGATATACCGTGGAGAGCATTTTAACTGGCTGCATCACCATCTGGTGCAATGGGGGCAGTGCTACTGCACAGGATCAAAATAAGCTGCAGAGAGTTGTAAGCTCAGTCAGCTACATCATGGGTATTAGTCTTCATAGCATCCAGGACATCTTCAAGGTGCAATGCGTCAAGAAGGCAGCATTCATTATTAAGGATCCCTATCACCCAGGTCATGCCTTGTTTTCATTGCTACCATCAGGAAGGAGGTACAGAATCCTGAAGGCAGACACTCAAAGATTCAGGAACAGCTTCTTCTCCTCTGCCATCTGTTTTCTGAATGGACATTAAACCTATGAACACTACCTCACTATTTTTTTAATTTCTACCTTTGCAGCACATATGTAGCTATTTTATCTATATATAGTTTCAGGAAATGGCTGTACGTATGCAGACGTGACTCCATGCTGCTGTGAGATTAGTTCTACCGGTTTGGAGCTTAGTTATCCAAAAATATCATCCATGAAAGATACAATCCTGGACATGAAGGACCCACACTAGTGCACTTTACAAAGATAATTTTCTCCTTACTGTTAGTCGCTAGTTGTTCTATTGTGACCAATTGCTGCTGTTCTAAAAGTGTTTGGTTTGCACTGATGCTTCAAGTTGCACAAGTCCACAGGGAATTGTGTGCAGGTGCTGACTTTGCTGACTGTACATCTGTTTACAAATGTGCATGCAAAAGTTGGCAGCCCCCCAGCTGTATGAGAGACATAATGAACAGAAGGCATACAGAGAAAAAAGGGGAAGAAACAAAGAAAAAAAACACATAAGAGAGAATGCATCATCTCAGTATTTATCGCCAAATCTTTTCCTAAATCAATATTAACAAAAAGTATTGGACAAGGTAACTATGCTGGGTGGCGGGGTGGAGATAAGACTCTACCAGATGAGGTGTAAGGCGCTCCTTCCCTCGCTAGCCTGCAGATCACACTTGGGCAAGGTGTAGCACCTGCTGAGCTCCCTCCCCCTTTCAGGGTTACAGGAAGTCATGGGAGTGGGTGCTGGATGGTCTTATGAGCAGATGGTACCTATCACAAGTCTGCGACCACTGATGCCAGGCAGAGAATATCTGAAGAGTAATGATAATGGCTGGGGTCATTCATCTTGTAAAGACACTGAGCAGGAGAAGGCAATGGCAAACCACTTCTATAGAAAAAATATTGCCAAGAACAACCACAGCCATGGAACCATGATCGGCTACGTCATACGACATAGTACATGATGATGTGATAATGAACTGTGCTTCACTGAGAATATTCTTACCAATCTTTGCCACAACTACATTGATAGTGGCTGACAAAATATTTGCAGCTATAACTGTTTAGGCCCTGACTCCTAGGCTTGGATATTGATATTTACAAAGCTTGCAATTTGCCAATGCTCTTGCTAGTAAGGAGATCACTGATGTACTACTGATAAAAATAAACACTGCTACTTTTTCTCTTGCTTGAAACCAACATGCAGAGCTTTGCTCCAACTGTTGGTTTATTTCTAAGGCAAGGTGATATTGACTGCACACACTTTGCTTTGTAGTTGATGCATGTTGGTTATAGCCTTTGTTGCTACCTAGCTGCTTCTGAACGTGTTGTAATCGATGTTGAATATCAGACTTGTATTTTCCATCATGGTTAGCCTAAAGGGATGCAAGGGATGCAATGCACTCCTATGCATTAAAGGGATGAAAAACTCGGTGACAACCCCACCATTTATTACATAAACAAGTGGGTTTTAATTGCCATTATAATTTCCACTGCGGTTTTCTTTTGGAAATTAATTACACTGTCTTTCACTCCGAGCCTTATACGAGCCCCACTGCTAAACATCAAAATCCAGCAAATTCAGGAGGAGGGAGGAGAAGATGGTGGCGCGACGCAGCGCGCGCGGCCGTTCCGAATGATATTGTATGTGTAACTAGGGGCCGTGCACAATCCTGATTTGATGGAGACAGCCATGAGAAGCATGGAGGAACACCTGGAGAAACATCTGAAATGCCAGCTTCGCTGCCGCTGCTACTGTGCGATCGAGAATCTCCGGGGGGAAGGCCCCAGATCCTCGGCTTTGCCTATTGCCTGTTGCCGGGGCCAGGGTTGAAGCGCTCAGCAGAGATGCTGCTCGGTGCTCGGTGTCAGAGAGCTGGTTGGAGGCTTGGAGTTTTCGGACGGACTCGGAGTTAGACTGTGCTCGGATGCTTCATCGGCAAGTTTGCAGCACTGGAGATTCACCGTCTGCATGAGATGATGGGACTTTCGAGAGACTTTGAGACTTTTACCGTGCCATGGTCTGTTCTTATCAAATTACAGTATTGCTTTGCACTGTTGTAACTATATGTTTTAATTAAGTGGTTTTTATGAGTTTTTCAGTCGGTTTGTCATGTGTTTCTGTGATATCATTCTGGAGAAACATTGCACCATTTCTTAACGCATGCATTATTAAACGACAATAAAAGAGGACTGTGTGTCCTCATAATCTAATCTAAATTCCTTAAAATGTCGTTCATTCATTATGCGTCATGTCGTTGCCTTTCCATGACCATCATTGTTCTTGGCAAATTTTTCTATAGAACTGGTTTGCCATCGCTTCTTCTGGGCAGCATCTTTACAAGATGGGTGACCCCAGTCATTATCCATACTCTTTAGAGATTGTCTGTCTAGAATCAGTAGTCGCATAACCACAACTTGTGACTTGCACCAACTGCTCATATAAGCATCCATCACCAGCTCCCATTCCTTCATGTGACCCTGATCGGGGTGGTGGGGGTGGTAGGGTGCTAAGCAGGTGCTACATCAAGCTATGGGAGGGAGGGAGTACCTTACACCTCCTTTGGTAGAGTCATATCTCCACTCCGCCATTCAACTTAAAATATCAGGGAACCTAGTACTGGTACAATGAAAAGTATGGAGGGTGAAAATCTACCAGCACATTCTTGTGTTTTCCAGTTGACTGTATTGATTTACTCCTCTAAATGTGAGAAACTACCTGTTACATAATCTTTAACTCGTTTTATCCTCCATTTTGCTGCACTTAACTTCATTCTCAATAGTTCTGCTTCACTGTACTCCACTCTAAATACAGTACAAGGCTTTATCAATGGGAGTCTACATGAATTGCCCTATAGAGCTGTAAATTGGCTCCCTCACTGGTTACCCCTCCCCTCCTCTGCCAGTCATCCCTCTTCCTCCAATTCTATTCCACTGCAGTTGAAGGATTTTAATCTAATTTTCAGGCCTGCCTTTGACTTTTCTCTCACAATCAAAAGAAAATCTGCAGATGCTGTAAATCCAAGCATCACACACAAAATGCAGGAGGAATTCAGCAGCCCAGACAACATCTATGGAAAACAGTAGTCTGATGAAGGGTCTTGGCCCCAAACATCAATTGTACTCTTTTCCATATATGCTGCCTGGCCTGTTGAGGAAGGAGGACATCTCTGATGTCCTGGAAAGGAAAGTGTTATCCTGGGAATAGATGCAGTAGAGTGAAAGAACTGAGAAAAGCAAATGGCATTTTTACAGGAGACAAGTTGGGAAGATGTATAGTTAAGATAGCCATGGGAATCAGTAGGTTTATAAAAGAGTTATGTAGACAGTTTATCTCCAGAGATGGAGACAGAGAGATTGAGAAAGGGGAGAGAGGTATCAGAAATGGACCAAGTGAACTTAAGGACAGGGTGGAAGTTGAAGGCAAAGTTGATGAAATTGACATGCTCAGCATGCGTGCATGAAGCAGCACCAATACAGTTGTTAATGTAGACCAGGACGAGTTTGGGGGCATTACCAAAGAAGGCTTGGAACATGGCTACATAGCCAATGAAGAGGCAGGCATAGCTGGGAGCTATGCAGGTGTCCATGGCTACCTGTTGAGTTTGGAGAAAAGGGAAGGAGCTGAAGGAGATGTCGCTGAGCGTGAAGACCAGTTCTGCCAGACAGAGAAGCGTGGTGGTGGAGGGGAATGGGTTGGGTCTTTCGCTGAGAAAGAAGTGGAGTGCTTTAAGGTCTTTTTGATGGAGGATAGAAGTGTATAGGGAAACATCCATGGTGAAAGTGAGGCAGTCAGGACCAGAGAATTGAAGTTGTTGAGGAGATTGAGAGCATGTGAAGTGTCATGGATGTAGGTGGGAAGGGGATAGAATGGAGTTGAGATATGCAAACACAAGATCAGTGGGGCAGGAGCAGGCAGAGTCAATGTCTGGTTTGTAGATCTTGGGTAGGAGGTAGAGGTGAGCATTGTGGGGTAAGAGAACTATGTGTTTAGTGGCAGTGGATGGGTGTTCTCCAGAGTTGATGAGGTCAATGATAGTGTTGGAGGTAATCTTCTAATGTTTATGGAGCAGGGTCTTTTTTATCTCAGTTTCTCTCGTGTAACTTATTCTTTTGTTCAACCACAGATTTGAAAAAAAATCTTCCTCTTTTTCTTTATCTCAACTAAGTTTTTGCCCTATCGATTGTCACCTGGGCCATTTTTGCAAATTTGACTACGGTTGTGGAAACAGATACAAACAATATTCACTGAAGAAGAAATTTCAGAATATAAAGATGTACTTCTATCATAAATGATCCTTATTATTAGGTTTACTCTTTAATATTGATGCATGAATGAATAAAGATTGAACCATTCCTCTCATGGGAAGCAAAAGAACCTTATACTGCCTTCCAGAAGAAAAAATATTTGAACATGAGGAATGGTTTTCTGATTCCAATAGATTGAATGATTTTCCATTTACTCACTTTAGATATTTATTAAGAAACCATTCATCATAAATCCATTGACTGAACATAACCATATTTTCTATTCTTCAAAAGAAAAATAGAGTTTTAGATTGAAATTGATTTACTATGATCTATGATGTGCATGAATTTACAAGTACCTGCCTGTTAAAGTACGAGGGGTGATTGATAAGTTTGTGGCCTAAGGTAGAAGGAGTCAATTTTAGAAAACCTAGCACATTTATTTTTCAACATAGTCCCCTCCTACATATACACACTTAATCCAGCAGTCATGGAGCATACGGATCCCTTCTTTGTAGAAGTGGTCCAGAGCTGGGGTGATTGATAAATTCGTGGCCTAAGGTAGAAGGAGATGAGTTGTTAACTTCAAACTTCCTGTATTATCACTCAAAGAGTTGACCTGCCCATGCACATAACAGAAGTGTCTTGGACCTCCAGGTAGTCCACAGCAGGGATGATTGATAGGTTCGTGGCCAAATGTAGAAGGATATGAGTTATACAGCTCTCGTTACATGCATGTGCAGTTCAACTCTTTGAGTGAAAATGCAGAAAGTTTGAAGTTATGAACTCATCTCCTTCTACCAAGCACGGGAGGATGAACCTTGGGCGCCCTCCTGAGACTATAGTCAACATCCTCCTGGAAGACAGTGGCACGGCTAATGTAGATGAACTGAACACACTGATGCGGGAGAGGGAGAAGTGGATAGTCTGTCATTGTGCCCGACGCCAGCCCCCTAGGCCTGAGTCGACGTAGTAGTAGTAGTCCTTCTACCTTAGGCCACGAACTTATCAATCACTCCTGCTGTGGGCCACTTGCTGGAGGTCCAAGATGCCAACTTCCTACAAAGAAGGGATCCATATGCTTCATGATCACTAAACTAAGTGTGTAAATGTAGGAAAAATAAATGTGCTAGGTTTTCTAAAATTGACTCCTTATACCCTAGGCCACAAACTTATCAATCACCCCTTGTATCATAATGTACGCTGTAGTTTGATTTTTAAAATTTGCACTTGTTTTAAAATTGCCACAAGAAGTCCCCGTTGGGGAACGCAAATATATTTATAGTTCTAAAGTGCTAGCAGTTTCTGGGTCATGACGAGCTTTGAGTCCTCAATATCAGCAATAATGCAGACTCATGAATGACAGGAAGGTCTCATATCATTCAGAGTCCATGTTACCAAGCTCCCTACAGCTCTGCTGGATAGCCTGAAGACTCCTCACTTCTTTTTGTTCATTGAAGTCTCAACCAATTCCACTTCACACTCAGCCACAATTAATATCACTGATGTTGGTACTATTTTAATTTCCAGATGTTACTTAACCACTTAAACATAAATTCTATGGCTGCATGGATCTGCAATATATGGATTCAAACACATCCATTTGAAACATAGAAACATAGAAACATAGAAAATAAGTGCAGGAGTAGGCCATTTGGCCCTTCGAACCTGCACCGCCATTCAGTATGATCATGGCTGATCATCCAACTCAGAACCCTGCACCAGCCTTCCCTCCATACCCCCTGATCCCTTTAGCCACAAGGGCCATATCTAACTCCCTCTTAAATATAGCCAATAAACTGACCTCAACTGTTTCCTGTGGCAGAGAATTCCACAGATTCATCCCTCTCTGTGTGAAGAAGTTTTTCCTCATCTCGGTCCTAAAAGGCTTCCCCTTTATCTTCAAACTGTGACCCCTCATTCTGGACTTCCCCAACATCGGGAACAATCTTCCTGCATCTAGCCTGTCCAATCCCTTTAGGATTTTATATGTTTCAATAAGATCCCTCCTCAATCTTCTAAATTCCGACGAGTATAAGCCTAGTATGAAAGTCCTGCCATCCCAGGAATCAATCTGGTGAACCTTCTTTGTACTCCCTCTACGGCAAGGATGTCTTTCCTCAGATTAGGGGACCAAAACTGCACACAATACTCCAGGTGTGGTCTCACCAAGGCCTTGTACAACTGCAGTAGTACCTCCCTGCTCCTGTACTCGAATCCTCTCGCTATAAATGCCAGCATACCATTCGTCTTTTTTAGCGCCTGCAATACCTGCATGCCCACTTTCAATGACTGGTGTATAATGACACCCAGGTCTCGTTGCACCTCCTCTTTTCCTAATCGGACACCATTCAGATAATAATCTGTTTTCCTGTTTTTGCCACCACATTTATCCACATTAAATTCTGCCATGAATTTGCCCACTCACCTAACCTATCCAAGTCACCCTGCATCCTCTTAGCATCCTCCTCACAGCTAACACTGCCGCCCAGCTTCGTGTCATCTGCAAACTTGGAGATGCTGCATTTAATTCCCTCATCCAAGTCATTAATATATATTGTAAACAACTGGGGTCCCAGCACTGAGCCTTGCGGTACCCCACTAGTCACTGCCTGCCATTCTGAAAAGGTCCCGTTTATTCCCACTCTTTGCTTCCTGTCTGCCAACCAACCCTCTATCCCCATCAATACTTTACCCCCAATACCGTGTACTTTAAGTTTGCACACTAATCTCCTGTGTGGGACCTTATCAAAAGCTTTTTGAAAATCCAAATATACCACCTTCACTGGTTCTCCCCTATCCACTCTACTAGCTACATCCTCAAAAAATTCTATGAGATTCGTCAGACATGATTTTCCTTTCACAAATCCATGCTGATTTTGTCCAATGACTTCACCGCTTTCCAAATGTGCTGTTATCACATCTTTGATAACTGACTCTAGCAGTTTCCCCACCACTGATGTTAGGCTAACCGGTCTATAATTCCTTGGTTTCTCTCTCCCTCCTTTTTTAAAAAGTGGGGTTACATTAGCCACCCTCCAATCCTCAGGAACTAGTCCAGAATCTAAAGAGTTTTGAAAAATTATCACTAATGCATCCACTATTTTTTAGGCTACTTCCTTAAGCACTCTGGGATGCAGACCATCTGGCCCTGGGGATTTATCTGCCTTTAATCCCTTCAATTTACCTAACACCAGTTCTCTACTAACATGTATTTCACTAAGTTCCTCCATCTCACTGGACCCACTGTCCCCTACTATTTACGGAAGATTATTTATGTCCTCCTTAGTGAAGACAGAACCAAAGTAATTATTCAATTGGTCTGCCATGTCCTTGCTCCCCATAATCAATTCACCTGTTTCTGTCTGTAGGGGACCTACATTTGTCTTAACCAATCTTTCTTTTTCTTTTCACATATCTATAAAAGCTTTTACAGTCAGTTTTTATGTTCCCTGCCAGTTTTCTCTCATACTCTTTTTTTCCCCTTCCTAATTAAGCCCTTTGTCCTCCTCTGCTGAACTCTGAATTTCTCCCAGTCCTCAGGTGAGCCACTTTTTCTGGCTAATTTGTATGCTTCTTCTTTGTAATTGATACTATCCCTAATTTCCCTTGTCAGCCACGGGTGCCCTACCTTCCTTGATTTATTCTTTTGCCAAACTGGGATGAACAATTGTTGTAGTTCATCCATGCGATCTTTAAATGCTTGCCATTGCTTATCCACCGTCAACCCTTTAAGTGTCATTTGCCAGTCTATCTTAGCTAATTCACGTCTAGTACCTTCAAAGTTACCCTTCTTTAACTTCAGAACCTTTGTTTCTGAATTAACTATGTCACTCTCCATCTTAATGAAGAATTCCACCATATTATGGTCACTCTTACCCAAGGGTCCTCTCACGACAAGATTGCTAATTAACCCTTCCTCATTGCTCAATACCCAGTCCAGAATAGCCTGCTCTCTAGTTGGTTCCTCGACATGTTGGTTCAAAAAACCATCCCGCATACATTCCAAGAAGTCCTCTTCCTTAGCACCCTTACCAATTCGGTTCACCCAATCTACATGTAGATTGAAGTCACCCATTATAACTGCTGTTCCTTTATTGCACACATTTCTAATTTCCTGTTTAATACCATCCCCAACCTCACTACTACTGTTAGGTGGCCTGTACACAAATGAACTGAATTCATAGTAACTAATAACAGGAGACTACTTGAATGGGGCGACTTGTCGTCTGAAAAGATATTTAATCAACTGGGCCTATACTCTCCTGAGTAAAAGAATGGAACAGTAATCATATTGTTACATACTAAATTCTTATTAAATTGAATAGCATAGATGCGGGGACCTTGTTTTCTTGAACGATTCAAAAGGGTTAGACATTCAGAGGGTTGTGGACCTTTGGAGTTCTTTACCCAAGAGAGCCATGGCAGTGCAGTCCCTAAGTTTGTTTGTAAAGAATTTGATAGACTTTTGGATGTTAGTGAAACATCTGGAGTTAGTGGAGGAAAACAATACTGAGTCAAAGACGAGTCATACCCTAATTGAATAGTGGGAGATGTGATGGAATGAATGAACCATTCCAACTTCTCTTACTTGTTCTGTAATTTACTCCTAATCTTAACTTACTGCTCATTTACATTGTTTTTAATAGTTTGAGGAATATGGGTGTAGCTGGTGTTTATGCATAGTGTAGTTGAGATGCTAAAGCTTGTGTTGCTCTGTTATCCTGCTCTTTAGTTCCTACTTGACTGCTCTACCCATTTTTTTCTCTTTTATCAGCAGTTAGTTTTCAACTTGATGAGCTTCTGTAGGTGTTGTTGTCCTGTCCGTGAAGTTCACATTCCGGTTCACGGTCCGGTCTATTGTTCTGGGTTTTCGGTTTTCTCCCTTGTTCTGTTGAGTGCCTTCATTGCGGTACCTGACTCTCATTTCAGTCTGGCACATAAATACCTCTGCAAACCAGGGATTGTTTTGCTGGACTGTTCCCTTCCCTTCCCCTTCCTTCTGAAACCTTCGCCTGAAACCTCGTCAAGTTCAACCGCCGGAGTGAGACCGGAGCCTTGCCTCGCCAAGATAAGAAACTACTTATTGTTGAGTTTGGAACTGTCTCTTTGTGTCCCCGTGTTTAGTGTCCATGTTCTGTGTACGAGTCCTGGCCCTATGTCCTGTTCCCAAGGAGAGGTCCCGACTCTGTGTTCTGTGTTCCCGTGCTCAGGTCCAAGGCTCTGTGTTCCTGTGTTCCTGTGTTCCAAGACCAAGTCCAGGCGTCGTGTTCCAGCTCTGTCCAAGTCTGAGCTTCATGTCCTCGCCCAGCCCAGGAATACCTTGTCCAGCCCGGTGCTGGAGGTTCCTCGTTCTGTGCTGGAGATTCCTCATCCTGTGCTGGATCGTCCCCATTGGAATCCTCAGCAATTTATCTCGGCAGTCATCCTGGCCCTGCGTCCTAGAAAGGGTCCCGACCCTGCGCTCTAAGGAGGAGTCCCGGCCCCTTACCCTAGACCCTAACTAAGCCGGTCCAAGAGCTGGGCCAAAACCTAGTCCAGGAGTACCTCGCCCAGCCCAGTGCTGGAGGTTCCCTCGTCCAGACCAGGAGTTCCCTGGTCCTGTCCACTCCTAGTCCAAGAACCTCATTCTGTCCAAGTCAAGGCTTTGTGTTCTTGTCCTGTCCATGTGCCTCGTCCTGTGCAGGATTTCCACGTCCAGTTCAAGCCATGTCCATGTACCTCGTCCTCTGTAGCCACCTCCTGTCCTTGTCAAGATCCTAGTCCCAAATCCTTGCCTAGACCTGGGTTCCGGTTCCGAGTCAAGACCCAGGTTCCGGGTCCTTGTCCAGACTCTGGTTCTGGAGTTCCGAGTTCCTCGTCCAGGCTCCTTGTTCCTAGTCCCACATCCCACATCCGGGTCCCGTGTTTCTAGTCTAAGTCCGAGCCCAGGTCCTGAATCCTAGTCTTGTCTAGGGCCTGTGTCAATGTCAAGTGTCATTTCTTCCCTTGCTTACTTGACAAACCTAGTCCTGTTCCTAGAACTGCAGTGTTTCTGTCTTGCATTTGGGTCCGCTTCCAGCACCCCCTTGTAACAGTAGGACCTTTAAATTTCCAACATTTATCTGCAATAATCTCTAGAAATATTATGATTTAAAAAATATTTTAAGCATTCAGAGTCTGTTATATCACTTTCTAAGTTAAATATCAGCTAGTTAGGTCAACCTCATTTTGAATCCAGACCATCCTGCAGCATTTAACTGAGGCAACTTTGCTGAAGAATTTGCCTCTGTACCACACCTTTGAGGCAGCTGAGTACAATTGAAATGCAGATGCAGTATGGCTTCAACTATACCTTCATTCCAGAAGAAGAATTTATCCTGGTCTCTAGCATATATTAACAGAAACGTTCCTACAATTTATAGACTCTCCACCTCAAGTTCTCTATATTTATTGCTTATTTATTTATTATTATTATTTCTTCTGTATTTGCAGTTTGTCTTTTGCACACTGGTGAATACCCAGATTGGTGCAGTCTTTCATTGGTGTTTATTATTCCATTATGGATTTATTGAGTATGTCCACATGAAAATTAATCTTACGTCGTGAGCCCTGCAGTCCTTTGCAGCTTGCTGTACAGCGTTGGGCTTCTAGGTTTCTTGAGCACCTGTATTTACTTACTGTTGTCTTTAACTAGAGTCATTAATCCCTTGCACTTTCTGGTTAATCTTGCCAAGTTAATTTTGACCGGCACGGGTTTTCCACATTCTATGATTACCCAGTATTTAATTTAGACTCTTGACTAGTGCTGATGTCAGAGTCCTCGTCCTCGTGTTTGTGGACAATGATTTGTCTTATGCTGTTGCTTGGTTGTGTGTCCGATGCTGATGGTATTCCTATATATAACCTCTTGTTTCCATCTCTTCATGGGGAGTCTGCCATTCCTCCGCTCCTGGGTTGACTCGTTGATTGCCAAAGTGCACAACGAAGCTCATATCATATAATATATAACTCACACTCGTCACAAAGATAATACTACCACAAACTAATTAACAAATAATAAGCAACACACATCAAAGTTGCTGGTGAACGCAGCAGGCCAGGCAGCATCTATAGGAAGAGGCGCAGTCAACGTTTCAGGCCGAGACCCTTCGTCAGGTAGTCCTGACGAAGGGTCTCGGCCTGAAACGTCGACTGCGCCTCTTCCTATAGATGCTGCCTGGCCTGCTGCGTTCACCAGCAACTTTGATGTGTGTTGCTTGAATTTCCAGCATCTGCAGAATTCCTGTTGTTAACAAATAATAAGGTGCATTTAGGAGGCAAGTCAAAAAGTAAACAGTATAACTCTACTGGTGCTTCATATGATTTTAGACTTGGAGAAAGAGGCTGTTTTCCATCCAAACACCTCTTGTCTGAATGCTACGATACCTCCTACCTGATGGAAGGGGATCCAAGGAACAATTGTTCTTTCCTGCAAGAAAATCCACAGTTCCATTCACACCTCTTTCTCCAGAGCCCTGCATTTTTTCTCTTATTTAGCTACTATCCTGTTCACACTAATAAGTTCTTCTGGTAATTGTTGATTGGCTGAATTTCCTTCAATTGTTGCTCTCTATAATCTAGAAACACTTGTGGTGTTTGGAAGACTCTTCCAAATACTGGAATCTTGAACAACAAAGAAATTGTTGGAAGAATTTAATGGGTTAGCAGCATCTCTGGTGGGGGCGGGTGATGGGGATAAACAATTGATGTTCAGGGTTGAGAGCTTTTATCTGGATTCAATCTTCCATGATATTCAAGGCTGAAATAGGTAGACCTTTTTATTAGGTGAGTAAAGTATTACAGGAAAGTGGAGCTGAGGTTCTGCTGAAGCTCATATGAGAAGTTCAGATAATCGATGAATTTATTGAATGGTTTCAGAGATAAGAAAGTCTGCATATTGTTCCTATTTCCTAAGTTCTTATAGAAAGCAGCTTTCAAATTATCTATTGTCATTGTCAAATGGTGTAAAGAGGGCTAGGAATCCCCTGTTACCATTGCCATTGAGTGCAATTCTTGATTTATCCATTTTAGATTATATTTCTCATTAAGGTGAAGCAATGCTAAAATGTTCAAATAATTTTTATCTGGCTTACACATTCTGCTTGATTATTGAGGTAAACATATTTTATTTGTATTGGAAAGCAGCAGTATCCTATGCTTTTATATTTCTACAAATTACTATTCTAAATCTTTTCATGGTCTAGTATCTCTCCTGACCCACTCAAGTATTAGTTTTCTATTTTCTATGTAAATTTTCAATAAGGAACAATTCTTATGATAATACATTAGGTTCATTCCAAATAAACCTTGATTGGATTTCTAAAACATTATTTAATTTATAAATTTTTACTAGAATTTCCCAGCTTCACTATAGATGTATAGCGAATTTCGGTTAATTAGGCCATTGGTTAATTGGAGCAGATGTTTATTTGGGACAATTAAACTAAAAAGTACAATACTAAATTAAGAAAATAACCAGGATTCCCTTCACTTATTTAAGACACTATGCCACTTAATTGTGCAGGAGGCTGTTGCTGAATATCAGTCGCATGCTCTTGTGTGGCCATTAGACAGTACACCATGCTTAGAGTGATAAGATTTTAAATAGTGTCAGTTGCATGTGTTTGTGTTTTAAAATAAATCCCTGATAGTTAGCAAGAAGTAAGCATTCAGAAAATTCTGAACAGTTTTGCTCACTGTGGTTTCAAACATTCCAGAGATGCCAGAAATTGCCAGGAGTGAAAATGAAAAGATTTTACTACTTCAACAAGTTACGAATTATGAAGAACTTGAAGATATCAACAATCATCTTGTCATTACAATGAAAATGAAGTTTTGGAAGATGCAATCATGTAAATCATTGTATGAAGGTAGTCTATTATCTGCACTAGGTGTCTACGCTGATTTTGTTCAGTTACAGCCAATCAAAAGAACACAGCAAATAATTTTTTCTGCTGATAACTATCAGGAACTCAGTTTTATAGCACTGTTCAGGTATTTGTACCATTCGGATTTGTTATGTATTTCACTTAAATACATTAATTTTACTCAGTTAAATGGTAGTTTGTCTTTTTTTATACCTTTTTAACACTTTCCATAATATTTTGGCCAAAATCCATGATACTTAGGACAGCCATTTAACTGGTCCAAAATGTACTGCTCCCAATGTGTCCCAGATAATGGGATTCCACTGTATAAACCTGGTTATCTGCTTACACCAACTTTTCTTTTTACAGTGGCTCTCCATGCTCCCTCTGCTGGGAGTAACTAACATTACATATACATAAAATATATTAATTATTGTAATTCTGTATGTTGAAATTGAAACAGAAAATAAATACTAATATGTGCATGTGAATTGAATAAGTTCAACTCTGGTGAACAAAACTTTTTCAAATTGACTAAGATCACTGCAAGCAAAGGCATTGTTTTTTTGAGATACAAGGGACCGTACATACAGGAATCTGGAGCAACACAAAAGATTCTGAAAGAACTCAGCCGGTGAGATAGTATCTATGAAAAGCAATGGGTATTTTGGAGTGTGACTGTTCATCTGGACTGAAATCATCTTACTGTTTGATCTCTCCTCCATATGACTTCAGATCAACTTTCATTTCCTTCATAGAACACAGAGAAAAGTCAAATGAGAAAAAAAGCACTAATTCAGATAAAAGCTTATCTACACATTTTAATATAAAATCATACTACTGAGTTTACTGTATCTTAATAATGTGTAATTATATAGGCTTCCAAAAAGAGTAAAATATGTTTTAATCTTCAAAATGTAATTTCTATTGCATGATAATCAATCCTTTGTAGTTTATAAATGAATACAAACTTGAAAAAAATAGTTCCAACTACTTTTGAGCTATAAGCGTGTGTGAACCATGTTATCAATATTGCTTTGTTTCAAATTCTCATTATGATTATCTCTGTGATTTAAATGCTTATCCTGTTGCAGTTGTTATTGGAATGTGATTAAAGGGTAGCATTCTGAATTTAAGAACATATCAATAAAGTGCAATTAAGTGCCTTATTTTTGCTATCTCTCCCTCATTTTAAAGGGACCTTTAACAGATATTAAAGAGATTTTAATTTAATGTTGCAAATATCTCTTCATCTTGTTATCCTAGAGATGAAAGATAACAAAAACAGAAAATGGTAGACAGGCTCAGGGGCTTATAAAGAGAGGTGCAGGTTAACATTCTAGGTCTGTGACCTTCCTTCATCTGTAGATTTTAATCCATAGGAATAAAGTCATCAAATAGAATCATTAACGCCACTTCTATTGCCACAGATCTGCCTGACACATAGATTCCAACATTTTCCATTTTTATTTCAGTTTTCCTGCATAGGCAGTTTTTTTTACGTTTTTACAAATGACAATTTGCTAGTTTAGTCAACTATCCAATGCCTTCTGAAATACATGAGATAATTTAATAATAGCAGCTGTCTATTGCTGTTTGCTACCATTGCTTAGAAAGCTATTCATTTGGGGACCAGAGTTTCATTTTAACCCAGACAGAACAGATTAAAAGTCCCTTCTTCTTAACAGTCATTAAAACATTGAAGCAAAATAAGTTTGGACAACCTCACTCTAATTCATATCTAATAACACACTGAGCAAGGCTGTGCAAAAGAAAAATTGTGGAAATGTAAATGCCGCAGTGGTACTGAAAATGATCATACAAATTAATTTGATGTGTTTCATTCTCAAAAATTCATAATGTTCCGTGTGTCTTTTGAAACACTCATTTATCATAATGTAATATGATTGAAAATTTGAATCCATAGTCATGACAGCAAAATTCTGCTTTCAAGAATAAGTAGATATTTCAAAATGATTCATTATATATATTTTTAAATTATAGTGTACTGATAGAAATGTATGCCATCAATCTAAATATTGATTAAGGTTGTTTATAAAGAGGAGTACTTGAGTATCTTGCATGTTTCAGGACCTTGATCTTTCAAAGGACATTGGAGATATTACATTTTCCTTTTTGAATTAATATATTGAAAACCTATAGTAATAAATGTGGTTTATACTGCAATATTCTAAGTTATGTGAAATAAATTGAATCCACTATCCACTGATGCTCAAACTCATGTGCCAGTTAATGCAAAGATTTGACTCTGGTACATATAATCATTTAGTCTCAACAATTCTTGCAGATAAATTATGTCATTTTCTGCCAGCAATTCTAAATTGCAATGGTACATGAACTTTTGCAATAAATCATCTAAGATTTAACATACGTTTTATATGTGTCAATAAATGAAGATTGCTACTGTTGGTGGTTTACTTAAGTGACATTACTTTTAAAGGAATAAACCTGCCTAAATCACATTGATTCACAGTGAGGAAGAAAACAAATTGGCTCTTCTCATGCATCTCTCCACAAAATCCTAGAGTCTCTACCATGCAGACTTACTATGGCATCTAAATTCTTGTCAATAATTCCGGAGTGTTATGAGCTCAGGAATGATCATCCCCAAGATGTGCGAGATTAAATTGAGAAAAACTATCTATCTTAGCAGGATTTGAGATAGTTAGATTCCCTCTCATTACTTCTTCAACCCTTGTCCAAGCCAATTTGGACCTATTTATTAAATAAGAATGTCCTATTAACTATATCTTAATGGTTAAGATACATGTATTGATTTCTGTTTGTTATGGTCCTTCCCAATGGACAGAGAGTAAGGAGTACATTTTGATGTTGTCTTTCAAGTAACCAGTACCTTTACATTTTAGACTTAATTATTTCAACATACCCCTGGCTGCTTCCCTTTGTTCTACTCACGATAAGCCTAATGCCATCCAAATGCCAGTCAAATGTTGCCAGGCAGATTGCAGCCTGCACTGCTACTTAAAATACTCATATTTGGTGAGTTGGGTTAAAATCAGTTCGATTTCAACGTCAAGTGGATCTTCCAGAGGATCTTGATTTTTACTGTTCTTTGTCATTGAGTAAACGAGACATAAGAAATATATGAAATAGAGATATGTATAGCCACTTATGTCATACCAGACAGAATACATTCAGATCATCTCCTATACTTACATACAAATGCAATTTCCTGCCCTATTCTTTTTGATGCCCCTAGTGTTGAACACCTGTATCAACCTTAAAAATATTCTGTCACTAAATACAGCTCACTGAGCTGTAGAATTCCAAAGGTTCATCACTCTGTAAGTGAATTCATTCTTTTCATTTCAATCATAATTATTTGGCTTTTATCTTGACATTATGCCTTTCATTTCTAGACTCTCCGGCCAGAGGAAACAGTAATGCAGAAGCTTCCTGTATATTCTCTCTAAGAAATTTAGATCTTAAAAAAGTGTCTGTTGGATTTTAATTTGAACTATTTCTACCTCACCATTATTGCAAATATATTAATATTCCAGCTGGCTTTGATCTTCAACCATGCTGATTTTAATAAGCTATTCTTAATCTTCTATAGAGTATTAATTTCCCTAAGGTCGGTCAAATTTTGCTTGAGACTGCTGTAATTTAATGGTAAACATCTTTTGGAGGATGTTATAGCAGCATTTTTTCCCCCCACAAACCTCCTTTGTCCGCAAACGTTGGAAGAATTAAAAAAAGTAATTTCTTTGTGTTCATTTAGGGGTCATTCTAGGTAATGTAGTTTAATCAATTTTAATTGGGTAACTTTCAGGTAAACCTGAAGACATGGTCTGAATTCTCATTTCTTCTATTGAATGTGGAAGCCTGATTATTTGCAAATTATTTCTGCACTAGGAATTTTCAAGGTCATTCCACTTCTCAACATTTGTCTGTGTGGTTTCCAGGGAAACATTTCTTTTTAAATGCCATTGCAAGGCTCTGTCTGTCTCTGCTTGGCAGACATTAAGCTCAGGGAGATCATACTCTTTCTTCATAGCTGCCCCCAATAGCCACCTGTTTTTGTTGTCTTTCATTAATGCCAAATATATTTGTGAGGTCTTTGAAATAAAGCTTGCAAGTGAAATATTGTTTTCAATTTAGGACAAATATTTAACCACCCCTAGGCTACTATTTTATAAATCTATGTGAAATTATAGTTTCAGAATTGAAAGCAAGAAACTTCTCCAGAATTTTCAAAAAAAGTCCTTGCAGTTTTATGTAGGCATCTGTTAGTCTCGTGAGACAATGGATTTGCGCCTTGGAAGGTTTCCAGAGTGCAGGCCTGGGCAAGGTTGTATGGAAGACCAGCAGTTGCCCATGCTGCAAGTCTCCCCTCTCCACGCCATTGATGTTGTCCAAGGGAAGGGTACTAGGGCCGATACAGCTCAGCACCGGTGTCATCACAGAGCAACGTGTGGTTAAGAACCTTGCTCAAGGACACAACACACTGCCTCAGCTGAGGCTCGAACTAGTGACCTTCAGATCACTGGACCGACGCCTTAACAACTTGGCCACACGCCAGCACAACATGCCTTGCAGTTTAAACTAATTTTAATTGAGTTGTACTTGACAGCTGCCCTCTGGAGCTTCCTGGATAAATATTTATATTCTGCAAACTTTATATCACCTCGGAATGGCCAAAGTATCTTTATGGAAAACATGATCCTGAATTAAACATAAATAATTACAGTTAATTCCATTACATATCATGTGTTACACCACTTTGGTAGGTGTAACATCCTCTTCATTTGTAGATCCTGACAATATTTCAAATAGAAATTTGTTCATTAAATGCCAAGTGTAAAAGTCCTTTTGAGAGAATCTGTTTGATTGCATATTTGCATATCCAAGAGTACCTTTCAATAACTGTTTCAAAATGTTTAGCTGCTTCATTGGAAATGCAAGTTTTCAAAGTCAGGGTCCAATCATTGAATCTCCCACTGAGCTCGATCCTCCTTAAGAGAACTTTTGACAATTATCAGTAAATGGGCCAGGTGAGTAGTTAGCTATTGGAAAGACATAAAGCAGAGGACATGCTTATTAATTTCACATTTATAAATTACTGTTAACCATAAATGTATATTTAACGAGGTCTAGAGTTCTATACTTTGCATAGAAATGTCTAAAGATTCTTGTGGATTCCCATCAGTTAAATAATAAGAATTCACCTCTAGAAATCTTCTCAGTAGTCAATGGAAGGAGGTGTCACTCTGTTTCAAAAACTTCAAAACAGTGTGAATCCAGCTGTTCTTAAAAGAGAAAATGTTTCAGGAAATTGCTGGCAACTGGGAGTTGGGAACTGCGCATTTTTCATGAAACAGGACATAATCCTTTTCGTGACTCACCACTACCCACTGTTAAGTCCTTGGACTCACTTTATACCACACGCTGTCAGAGCAGTGCTGCCAGGATAATCAAGGACACGACCCACCCAGCCAACACACTTTTTGTCCCTCTTCCCTCCGGGAGAAGGCTCAGGAGCTTGAAGACTCATACGGCCAGATTTGGGAACAGCTTCTTTCCAACAAGACTGCTGAACGGATCCTGACCCGGATCTGGGCCGTACCCTCCAAATATCCGGACCTGCTTCTCGGTTTTTTTGCACTTCCTTACTTTCCTTTTTATATTTTCTCTTTATGATTTATAATTTAAATTTTTAATATTTACTATCGATTTGTACTCCAGGGAGCGCAAAGCGCAGAATCAAATACCGCTGTGATGATTGTACGCTCTAGTATCAATAGTTTGGTGACAATAAAGTATAAAGTTCAGAAGTTCCAGGATGTGAAATGCAGTGAATTCTAGTCAGATTGGGAATTACTGGACTAGTACATTTTGGCTTGATTTATTAGCTTCCCCAATTAGCCAAAGTTTCGTGGAAATAGTTAATAAGGTATAAAAAAGACAAGCTATCATTTCACTGAGTAACAAATTATGCATTTAAATTAAATACAGAACAATTAGAACACTACCAAAACTACTACAGTACAGTCCTGACGAAGGGTCTCGGCCTGAAACGTCGACTGTACCTCTTCCTAGAGATGCTGCCTGGCCTGCTACGTTCACCAGCAACTTTGATGTGTGTTGCTTGAATTTCCAGCATCTGCAGAATTCCTGTTGTTTACAGTACAGTAAAACTGTTCTTAATAGTTATTGACTATTCATCCAATGTATGCTGCCATGTTCTTGTGATTGACTGTAAACGAACAAAATAAGCAGACACCTGGTGGAGGTAATGGATTGCCTTCATGCAAAGTTCTTGACAATTGCATCCTCCATGTAAACATTCAAGGTGATTGCCCATGTCTTCAAATTCTTCATAGGTCTTAACTTGTTGAAGTAATGAAATCCTTTCATTTTCACTCCCAGCTGTTTCTGTCATCTCCAAACCTGAATGCTGGAAACCGTGGTGAGCAAAACAGTTCTGAATTATCCTTCTGCTTATTTCTCTCCAAATATCAGTGACAAAAATTACTGTTTTGGAAAACAAACACAGGCAACTGTTGATATTTAATATCTGTTCACTCTATGCATGATGTAGTCTAATGGCCACACAAGTGCACATAACTGACGCTAGTTAATAACTGTTTGGCAACAGTGTCCTGATCCAATAAAGTGGCATAGTGTCCCAAATAAACAAAGGTAAACCCGATTATTTTCTCTTTTAGTTCTTGCTCTTCAAGAATTGCTACAAATAAGTGGCTTCCGAATTATCCAATGGCTGAATTAACCAGAATCCACTGTATTGTTTCATTCATGTTAAAGCCTAATGGCCGATATTTAGAATGCGAAAAGCAGGTGGGTGAAGTAAAGGGAATAGTTTTAAGAGAACACTATTTTCTCAACTAAATTCACAGTTATTGTCCATCATGTTTTAATGTTTTCTATAAACTAGTTTTGCAGGGGATGGGAACCAAAGCACTAAATCAGATAGTGGAGGGGTGGACAGGAAGGTAGATGTCAGGGCCAGTGAAAACAGACCGGAGCAAACTGATAGATAAGATGGGATGGATACTTTGAAGTTTGTGCATTTAATGGTAGGAGTATTATGGGTAAAAGTGATGAACTTAAAGTGTGGATCAGTTCATGGAACTACAGAGACTTGGTTAAGAGAGGGATAGGTATGGGTCCTTAGTGTCCCACCATTTTGATTTTTTAGGAAAGATAGAGAAGGAGGTAAAGGGGGGGGGGGGGAAGAATTCCACTACCCATCAGGGACATTAGAGAGAACATAATGGACGTCTCGTTCACTGAGACTTTGTGGGCAGAATTTACATATAGGAAGGATGCAGCCACTCTGATGGGATTGTACTACAGACACCTAATAGCCACAAGGTCACTGAGGAACAGATATGCAGGGAGTTTAAGGAAAGATGTTAAAACAATAACGTTGTTGTCATGGAGGATCTTAAGGTCTCTAATATTAACTAGAACCTTCTTAGTGTAAGAGGTTTAGATGGGGCAGAATCTGTTAGGTGTATCCATATTAAATCAATATGTAGATAGTCCAGCAAGAGGAGGGGCTGGACTGGACTTGGTGTTGATAATGAGCCTGGCCAGGTGACTGACCTTTCAGTGAGTGAGCAGCGACCAAAACTCCTTCAGTTTTAAGGTAGCTCTAGATAAGGATAAATTTAGACCATATGGGAGAGGATTGGAGCAGGGCAAACTATAAGAGCATTAGGCAGGAAGTAGTGAGAGTTAATTAGGAACAGCTGTTTTTGGACAAGTCCACACCAGACATGTGGAGGGTGTTTAAAGACCAATTGTACAGAATACAGCAAACATGAGAAAATCTGCAGATGCTGGAATTCTAAAGTGACACACACAGAATGCTAGAAGAGCTCAGCATAACAGGCACATCTGTGGAAAAAGAACAGTGGACTATTTGGGCCGAGAGCCCAGAAGTCCTTCTAGTTGAGGCGACTCATGACCTATGAGTCTGTTGGGTTATCTGCTGTATCCAGTGCTCCCGGTGTGGCCTCTTATATATCACTGAGACCCAGTGTAGATTTGGAGACCATTTCACTGAGCACCTTTGTTCCGTCCGCCACAAAAAGCAGGATCCCCCTGGAGGCCACTCATTTCAATTCTACTTCCTATTCCCATTTTGACATGTCAGTCAATGGCCACCTCTGCTGCCAGGAGGAGGCCACAGTCAACTTAGAGGAGCAGCATCTTATATTCCATCTGGGTAGCCTCCAACCTGATGGCATGACCATTGATTTCTCTAACTTCTGGTAATTCCACCCCCCTCACCATTCCCCATTCCTGTTTCCACTCTCACCTTATCTCCTTACCTGCCCATCACCTTCCTCTGGTACTCCTTCCCTACTCCTACCTCACTTCTTAAAATACACAGTACTTCAATTTTTTGCATGATTTTTAATCTATTCAATATATGTGTACTGTAGTTGATTTACTTATTTTTTATTATTATTATCTTTATTATTTATAATTTTTTCCTTCTATATTATGTATTGCATTGAACTGCTGCTGCTAAGTTAACAAATTTCAAGTCACGTGCCAGTGATAATAAACCTGATTCTCATTCCTTTTCTTCCATGGTCTTCTGTTCTCTCCTATCAGATTCCCCCTTATCCAGCTCTTTATCTCTTTCACCCTATCAGCTTCCTGGCTCTTTACATCACACCCTTCCCCTCTCCTGGTTTCACCCATTACCTGCCACCATGTACTTCTTCCTCCCCTCCTTCCTCCTTCTTACTCTGACTGCTCCCTTCCCTTTCAGTCCTGATGAAGGGTCTTGGCATGAAACACTGATTGATCGGACTGTTTCAGAGATGCTGCCCGGCCTGTTCTACCTCTAGCATTTTGGGTGTGTTTCACTCAGAAGGAAGGATAAAAGTGACAAGGTAAGAGGACCTTGGATGTCAAGGGAGGTGATGAAGTTATTCCAGATGAAAAAGGAGAAGAATGTACAGTTTTGGAAGCTAGAATCAAAAAGTGCCCTGGATGATTATAAAGAAGCCAGAAGACAAACTAAGAAGGGATTAGGAAAGCCAAGAGTGGCCATAGAATACATCAGGAGCAAGAAGAAAACTATACCTCTCAAGCATAAAGGGATTGGTTGGATGCAGAGAATGTGTGTCTGAATCATTGATGAGTACTTCACATCAGCATTTACCAAGTAGATGGATGTGGAGGATAGGGAGATCAGTGCCAAGAATATTAATATGCTGGGGCATTGCAAAGCAAAGGAGGAGGTAGAGTTGGGTCTCTTAAAAAGCTTTATGGTGGACAAATCCCCAGGGCGTAATGGGATATACCCCAGGTTATGGAGATAGTCAAGTGAGGAGATTTATGGGGCCTTGTCCAATAACTTTGAGCCTCTCTAGCCCCAGGTGAAGTCCCAGAGGACTGGTGAGAAGTTAATAATGTTCCATTGTTCAAGAAGGGAATCAGGGATAATCCTGGAAACTATACAAGAGACCAGAGAGTCTCAAATCATGGTAGGAAAGTTACTGGAGAGAATTTTTAGGGATAGGGTTTATCAGCGTCTTGAAAACCATGGCAAGATTATGGAGAGCCAGCAAGGATTTGAGATGGGCAATTGGTGACTTGATTGAATTCTTTGATGAGGTGACAAGTGATGAAGTTAGGGCTGTGGATGTTGTCTAAATGGATTTTAGTAAGGTTTTTGGCAAAGTCCCTCATGGAAAGCTCATCTTGAAGATTAAGATGTGTGGGATCAGTGATGAACTGGCAGATTGCATTCAGAACTGGCTTGCCCTGAAATACAGAGAGTGGTGATCAAAGGGAATTATCCTAGCTGGAGGCCGGCGATTGCTGGTATTGCTCAGGGATCTGTATTTTATTTTTTTGTTTTATTTAGAGATACTGAGCAGAACAGGCCCTTCCGGCCCTTCAAGCCTTGCTGCCCAGCAAACCACAAATTTAACCCTCGTCTAATCACATGACAATTTGTAATGACCAATTAGCATACTAACTGGTACATCATTGGACAATGGAAGTACACTGGAGCATCAGGAAGAAATGCACGCACTCATGGGGAGGAAGGTACAAACTTGCTTTCGGAGGGTGCCGTAATTGAACTCTGAACTCTGACACCCCAAGCTGTCATAGTGTTGTGCTAACTGCTGTGCTACTGTGTAATGCGACCTCCACTGTTCGTAATGTATATATATGGCCTGGATGGAAATGTAGATGGATGGGTTAGTAAGTTTGCATATGATATGAAGATTGTTGGTGTTATGAATAGAGCAGATGACTGGTAAAGAATACAGCGGGATATAGAGCAGTTGCAGATTTGTGCGGAGAAATGGCAGATGGAGCTTAACCTTGGTAAGTCAAATGTAAAGAGACCGTAGACTATTATGGACAAGATCCTTAACAGTGTTGAGGAGCAGAGGGATCTTTGGGGTCCAAGTTCATAGCTCCCTGAAAGTGGCTACACAGGTTGATAGGGTGATTAAGAAGGCATTGAGTTCAAAAGTCAGTGAGTTATGGTGCAGCTTTATAAAACTCTAGTTAGGCTGCGTCCCGGGAATTGCATATGGCTCTGGTCACCCCATTATCAGAAAGATGTTGAGGATTTGGAGAGAGTGCAGAAGGAGTTGTCACGTACCCCATGACGGGTTAAAGAACCAGCAGAAATGGAAAACACTTTGGAGTCTGGTATTGCTACGAATACTCATTTATTAGTAACTACGCAATACAGTAATAAATTCAGATATATCAAACAGGTTAGCAATGATTATTTTTATAATATATATATGTGGAAATAGAAAAAAACCAAGCTTCTTCAAGCCCAGGGGTAAATGGATACAGTCTTACGGTGATGAGTAAAGTTCAGTTCAGTTCGTGGTATTGAGTTCCGTAGTGGTGGAGAAAGAGAGACAGAGTGAGAGAGAGGTGTTTAGTTCTTCGGGTGAGCTGATGCCGTCGATCTTCCCGTTGTCCTCCGAATCTTCCAAGTTAGCCAAACTTGACCAACTTAAGAGCACCGTCTTCAAGTGATAGTCTGCCAACCCAGGCGAGGGTTAGACACACTGGTAGACTCCACAAGGTCGCTCTTTCATGCACTAATAATCACAGATCGATACCTCGTAATTGATCCACGGTCCCACACTCATGGGCACCTAAACAGGATAGTTGTAACTTCACCACACCTTAATGCGTCTGCATGTCCATTCTGTGAAACAAGCAATTACGCTGATTTAAATACTGTTGTGCTGAACATCAGCTGTCCACCAAGTAGCTCCTCCCTTCTCTCTCTGTAGGAACTTAGAAGCTGCCAGTGTCCTTGCAGAAATTCCAAACAAACTGTGAGCAGTCTTTGCCTCTCTCTCTCTTTTTAAAAGCACAGTATGTAAGGGATAATTCAGGATCCTGTCACAAGGTTCATCAGGATGCTGCCTGGATTAGAGGCCATGTGCTATAATGAGAGGTTGGACAAACTTGGGTTGTTTTCTCTGGAGCGGTGAAGCTGAGGGGAGATTTGATAGAGGTTTATATTATTATGAGGGGCATAGATAGAGTAGGTAAGCAGTGTTTTTTTTTCCCAGGGTTGAAATGTCTAATACCAGAGGGTATGCATTTAAGGTGAAGGGTGTGTAGTGTAACTTAATAGGAGACGTAAGGGGCAAGTTTTTTTTTTACATAGACTGCGGTAGGTGCCTAGAATGCATTCCTGGGGTGTTGGCAGAGACTGAGAATTAGGGACTTTTAAGAGACATTTAGATAGACACATGAACGTGAGGTAACTGGAGGGATATAGACGTTGTGTAGGCAGAGATGATTAGTTTAGTTGGCCATTTAGTTACTAATTTACTTGGTTCAGCACAACATTGTGATCTAAAGAGACATTTCCTGTGCTGTATTTTTTTATTTTCTATATTACTTTGCAGTTCTAGAATCTGTTTGGCTGTACACACACTTGTTGAATCAGGGACACCAACTTTAGGCTCAGCTGTGTGCTAGAAGTATACTGTAGGCCATCAAACTGAAATGTTAACTCTGTGGCTTGTAGCATAGATACTGTGTTACCTGCTAAATACTTTCTGTGTTTTTTTTTCATATTTCTGGCATCTGCAGCTTTTTCATTCTTTGTTTCTTCATCTAAAAAATACTTAAAATAAAGATAAACCTTTGTAACGCATATATAGCTGGAGTGCCTAAAACCTTTGTCAATGTGGAGTGGAGAGCCAGTTTGTAAAGCAGACGGGAGCAGAAGCATGTTGGGGATGTCGAGGGTGGTGCACCACAGCAGGAGAGTAGCACAGATGGCAGAGAAGGAGAGCCGGGGGGGGGGGGTGTGGGGTGGGGGTTTCCATGGGAGCAAACATACCTGGCCTTGAGACACCAAGCAATTGGTTTAATGATCATTTCAGAATGTTTCCCTGGTGCTTCTCACTCGCTCCTCTTTTTCTTCCGCTTTTCCCAACCACGATTCCTCTCTCCCTGCCTGCCTGCTTCCCACTCCCAGTCCACAATAGAGACCAATATCAGAATCAATTTTATCATCACTCGCATATGTTATGGTTTTTTTCTGCAGCAGTACTGTGCAATACATAAAATTGCTCCATGACTCTGCAAAAGCCTGAGGTACTGTAGCTATATATATGTGCCTAAGACTTTTGCACAGTAATGTACTTAGAAATAAAGGATTGTAAGCAGATACAATCTGCCTTTGTATTCTAACATCAGAATTACATTCTTACTGTAATTCATGAAAGTTGTTCTTGTTATGTATGACGTTACATCTGTGCATTCATACTATTATTGTAAGGGCATGTTAATCATTGGTTGATGGAACTATGAGTTTTAAAGATATAACCATACAACAATTACAGCACGGAAACAGGCCAACTCGGCCTTTCTCGTCCATGCCGAATGCTTACTCTCACCTGGTCCCATCTACCTGCACTCAGCCCATAACCCTCCATTCAATTCCTTTCCTGTCCATATATCTATCCAATTTAACTTTAAATGACAAGTTAAATATCTTGTTCCACACAACTACCA
This sequence comes from Mobula hypostoma, assembly GCF_963921235.1. Classification (NCBI taxonomy): domain Eukaryota; kingdom Metazoa; phylum Chordata; class Chondrichthyes; order Myliobatiformes; family Myliobatidae; genus Mobula; species Mobula hypostoma. The sequence goes on along the minus strand of NC_086101.1, from coordinate 84,762,544 downwards.
CTCTCTGAGTAAAGAAATTCCCCCTCATGTTACCCCTAAACTTTTGCCCTTTAACTCTCAACTCATGTCCTCTTGTTTGAATCTCCCCCACTCTCAATAGAAAAAGCCTATCCACGTCAACTCTATCTATCCCCCTCATAATTTTAAATACCTCTATCAAGTCCCCCCTCAACCTTCTACGCTCCAAAGAATAAAGACCCAACTTGTTCAACCTTTCTCTGTAACTTAGGAGATGAAACCCAGGTAACATTCTAGTAAATCTCCTCTGTACTCTCTCAATTTTATTGATATCTTCCCTATAATTCGGTGACCAGAACTGTACACAATACTCCAAATTTGGCCTTACCAATGCCTTATACAATTTCAACATTACATCCCAACTCCTATACTCCAGGTTCTCCGGGCCTGTGCACGCGAGCTAGCTGGAGTGTTTGCTGACATCTTCAACTGCTCCTTGCTTCAGTCTAAGATCCCCTCGTGTTTTAAGAAGGCAACAATAATCCCAGTGCTGAAGAAGAGCAAGGTGGCATGCCTGAATGACTATCGACCTGTGGCTCTGACATCAATTGCTATGAAGTGCTTCGAGAGATTGGTTATGGCACACATCAACCACAGCCTACTGGTCAACCTCGATGCTTTGCGATTTGCCTACCGAAGCAACAGATCAACAGTAGATGCCATCTCTCTGGCCCTACATGCCTCCTTAGAACACCTGGAGAATAAAGATGCACATGTAAGGCTCCTTTTCATTGACTACAGCTCTGCCTTTAATACCATCATTCCAAATAAACTGATTGCTAAGCTCTGGAACCTGGGTCTTAGCACTCAGATCTGCAGCTGGATCTTCAACTTCCTCACAGACAGGACCCAGGCCGTAAAAATAGGGGACAAGCTCTCCTCTACTACCACTCTGAGCACCGGTGCCCCACAAGGCTGTGTACTCAGCCCACTGCTGTACTCACTGTACACCCATGATTGTGTAGCCAAGTTTCCATCAAACTCAATATGTAAGTTTGCCGATGACACAACGATTGTAGGCCGTATCTCGGGTAATGATGAGTTTGAGTACAGAGAGGAAATTAAGAACCTGGTGGTGTGGTGTGAAGACAATAACCTATCCCTCAACGTCAGCAAAACGAAGGAATTGGTTGTTGACTTCAGAAGGAGTAGCGGACCGCATGACCTAATTTACATCGGTGGTGCGCAAGTGGAACTGGTCAAAAACTTTGAGTTCCTCGGGGTCAATATCACAAATGACCTGACTTGGTCCAACCAAGCAGAGTTCACTGCCAAGAAGGCCCACCAGCACCTTTACTTCCTGAGAAAACAAAAGAAATTTGGCCTGTCCCCTAAAGCCCTCACTAATTTTTATAGATGCACTGTAGAAAGCATTCTTCTAGGGTGCACCACAACCTGGTATGGAAGTTGTCCTGTCCAAGACTGAAAGAAGCTGCAAAAGATCGTGAACACGACGCAGCACATCACACAAACCAATCTTCCGTCCGTGGACTCTCTTAACACCGCACGCTGTCGGAGCAATGCTGCCAGGGTAATCAAGAACACGACCCACCCAGCCAACACACTTTTCGTCCCTCTTCCCTCCGGGAGAAGGCTCAGGAGCTTGAAGACTCCTATGGCCAGATTTGGGAACAGCTTCTTTCCAACTGTGATAAGACTGCTGAATGGATCCTGACCCAGATCTGGGCCATACCTTCTAAATATCCGGACTTGCTTCTCCGTTTTTTTGCACTACCTTACTTTCCATTTTTCTATTTTCTATTTATGATTTATAATTTAATTTTTTAATATTTACAAATTTTTACTATTTTTAATATTTAATATTTGTAATCCAGGGAGTTGGAAGCGTGGAATCAAATATTGCTGTGATGATTGTACGTTCTAGTACCAATTGTTTGGTGACAATAAAGTATAAAGTATAAAGTACTCAATGCTCTGATTTATAAAGGCCCCCATACCAAAAGCTTTCTGCACCACCCTATCCACATGTGGTTCCACCTTCAGGGAACTATGTATCATTATTCCTAGATCCTTCTGTTCTACTGCATTCTTCAATGCCCTACCATTTACCATGTATGTCCTATTTTGATTAGTCCTACCAAAATGTAGCACCTCACATTTATCAGCGTTAAACTCCATCTGCCATCTTTCAGCCCACTCTTCTTAGTGGTCTAAATCTCTCTGCATCTAAGTGGTCTAAATCTCTCAGCAGAAATGGTTAACTTAGATAAAATTGTTAAGTTAGAATTCAGTAAATGCCTTCAACAAGGACCCGCATGATAGGCTTGTCAGGAAGCTTAGCTCCCATGGAATCCAGGGAGAGCCATTGAGAGAGCAGAGAGTGTTGGGTGGAATGGAGGCCCGTGGCTAATTATGTGCCAAAGGGATCAGTGATGGGGCAACCTTAACTCATTATCCAAATCAAATGATTCAATTTATTATCGGAGAATGTATACAATATACAATCTGAAACAATTGTCTTCGCAGACATCCACGAAAAACAGAAAAAACCCAAATGAATGAACAACAGAAAAATGTTAGATCCCCAAAACCCCCCCTCCCCACCCCCACGCAAGCAGCAGCAAGCATCAACACATCAAGCTCCCCCCTCACCTCGTTTCAGCAAAAAGCATCAGTGTCCACCACCCGTCGAGCAAAAGCAAAACACCCAAAGGGAGACCATGATCTGCAGTCAACTAAAACTATTGATTACTCGACAGTTCGATGTTCCACAGGCTCTCTCTCTCGCTTAAAAAGGACAGAGAGATTTTAATAGTCAAAGGGAAGAACGACAGACACTGTTATGATATTACAATCTGCCATGTTGCTTTTTATTCTGAGATTCTCCAATTTGAGAATCGACAGCAAACTCTTCCACCATCAAGTGAAGAGAAACAGAGTGCCACCGCTGGACTACAGAGACCTCCGTCCATACATCCACCGCGGCAAGATCTTGATCTTCCATCGTCCGTGACACATCAGTCAGCAACACCAGCTTGGAATCAGTCGTCCACAGGTCCGCACCCTGGAGCCACCATTTTTCAAGCTGTGCCTGTGGTACGTCAGAAAATGGTCAGCTGGTGAGTTCCAGGCTCAGGAACTCATCTGCTGTAAAAAAAAAACAGAGTTTGAGTGCCACTTGCAGATCAGGACCTCAATAGAACCCCGACCACCGTGAAAAGGAAAAAAAGACATTAAAGAGAGGACCTTAAGACGTTTCCACTGACGAGCTCGAAGAGACAGAAACTTGGTGCCATCTTACTTTGACATAATTTATATAAATAATTTAGATTTGAATGTAAAGGACTTGATCAATAAGTCTTGCAAATGACACAAGACTAGGAGATTCTGGTGATTGTGATATTTATTGTAGATCACCAGGAGACCTTGATCAGTTAGGGATATGGGCCAGGAAGTGGCAGATAGATTTCAATACAGGTAAGTGTGAGGTGATGCATTTTGGAAAGACAGTCAGCTTAGGACTTATACTATGAGTGCTAGGCACTAGGGAATGCAATGGAACAGAGTGAACTTGGAGTACAAGGGCACAATTCACTGAAAATGGTATCACAGGTAGAGAGGGTGTTGAAAAAGGCATTTAACATGCTGGCCTTCATCAATCAGGGCATTGAGAATAGGAGCTAGGAAGGTAGTTTGCCGTTGTATCAGTCATTGCTAAGGGTGCATTTAAAGTACCATGTACATTTTCTGTCACCCTGTTATAGAAAAGATGTGATTAAAATGGAAAGAGTGGAGAAAAAGTTGACGAAGATGTTACCAGGGTTAGAGGGTCTGAGTTATAGGGAGATCTTGGCCAGGCTAGGTCACTATTCCTTGGAACTTAGGAGAAAGAGGGCTGACATTATAGGAATGCTGAAATTTTGAGAGACGAATACAGACATCCCACCCTGCAAAAACTCATTTCAGGGAGGTAGCACCATCAATTTGCGGGAGACTCTCGGAACTTCCAGGAGAAGTGGGATGTCTGCAATAGAGTAGCTCCTTAGCAGCTAGCCAGCTAGTTTAAATAACGTTAGCTATGCTAATGAACAAATGACACTTCTTAAACTCACCTCAAGCAACACACATAAAATTTGCTGGTGAACACAGCAGGCCAGGCAACATCTCTAGGAAGAGGTGCAGTCGACATTTCGAGCCAAGACCCTTCATCAGGACTAACTAAAAGAAGAGCTAGTAAGAGATTTGAAAGTGGGAGGAGGAGGGGGAGATCCGAAATGATAGGAGAAGAGAGGAGGGGGAGGGATGGAGCCAAGAGCTGGACAGTTGATCGGCAAAAGGGATATGAGAGGATCATGGGACAGGAGACCTAGGGAGAAAGAAAAGGGGGAGGGGGGGAAACCCAGAGGATGGGCAAGGGGTATAGTGAGAAGGACAGAGGGAGAAAAAGGAGAGAGAGAAGAAGAATGTGTGTATATAAATAAATGGGGTATGAGGGGGAGGTGGGGCATTAGCGGAAGTTTGAGAAGTCAATGTTCATTCCATCAGGTTGGAGGATACCCAGACGGAATATAAGGTGTTGTTCCTCCAACCAGAGTGTGGCTTCATCTTTACAGTAGAGGAGGCTATGGATAGACATATCAGAACGGGAATGGGAGGTGAAATTAAAATGTGTGGCCACTGGGAGATCCTGCTTTCTCTGGCAGACAGAATGTAGGTGTTTAGCGAAACGATCTCTCAGTCTGCGTCGGGTCTTGCCAATATATAGAAGGCCACATTGGGAGCACCGGATGCAGTATATCACCCAGCCGACTCACAGGTGAAGTGTCGCCTCACCTGGAAGGACTGTCTGGGGCCCTGAATGGTGGTGAGGGAGGAAGTGTAAGGGCATGTGTAGCACTTGTTCTGCTTACAAGGATAAGTGCCAGGAAGGAGATCGGTAGTGGGGGGGGGCGAAAACGAATGGACAAGGGAGTTGCATAGGGAGCGATCCCTGCAGAAAGTAGAGAGGGGGGGAAGGGAAAGATGTGCTTAGTGGTGGGATCCCGTTAGAGGTGGCGGAAGTTATGGAGAATTATATGTTGGACCCGGAGGCTGGTGGGGTGGTAGGTGAGTACAAGGGGAACCCTATTCCTAGTAGGGTGGCGGGAGGATGGAGTGAGAGCAGATGTGCGTGGTATGGGGGAGATGCGTTTGAGAGCAGACTTGATGGTGGAGCAAGGGAAGCCCCTTTCTTTAAAAAAGGACATCTCCCTCATCCTGGAATGAAAAGCTTCATCCTGAGAGCAGATGCAGCGGAGACGGAGGAATTGCGAGAAGGGGATGGCATTTTTGCACTCCCCATCGATCTCCTTCCTGGCACTTATCCTTGTAAGCGGAACAAGTGCTACACATGCCCTTACACTTCCGCCTTACCACCATTCAGGGCCCCAGACAGTCCTTCCAGGTGAGGCGACACTTCACCTGTGAGTCGACTGGGGTGACATACTGCATCCGGTGCTCCCGATGTGGACTTCTATATATTGGCGACACCCGATGCAGGCCGGGAGATCATTTCGCTGAACACCTACTCTCTGTCCGCCAGAGAAAGCAGGATCTCCCAGTGGCCACACATTTTAATTCCACGTCCTATTCCCATTCTGACATGTCCATCCACGGCCTCCTCTACTGTAAAGATGAAGCCATAGTCAGGTTGGAGGAACAACACCTTATATTCCGTCTGGGTAGCCTCCAACCTGATGGCATGAACATTGACTTCTCAAACTTCCACTAACTGTAAAGACCATGCAAAACCATCCTAAGCTACAGGGTCAAATTTGAGTTCTTCCTCTGAATTTTTGAATACATCAGTTTTCTCTACTTGATTGATTTTGTATTTGTGCTTTTCTTTTTGATGTCACCAAGGTGCACAAAGCCTCACTTTAATTTACTTTTATGTTTATTGCCATCTTAAGTAGAGGATAAAGCGGATTAATATTCAAGCATAATCTTCCCTTTCATTTGTGAATCCCAGTGTGATAAAACAAGGAGGACACAATTTTTGTTATCTGAATGCTTTAATCACCCTCCAGGTCTCTCAATCACTCTGTGTTTCTCAGTATATTGTCCTGGAGATTTGTTTCCATAACCTGAGAATTGCAGTTTAATATTGATCACAACAGTCCTAATATTAATGGATGTTTGTTTCAGCTTGGGTAAATAATTCATAATCAATCGCAACTCACCTTCCACATCAATAAACAATTGCTAGAAGCATCTTCAAGCTGGATGAATACTTCAAAGTATTCCCCATACACACAATGCAAATAAATATCTCCATTCAAATTCCTTTGCAACATGTGCATTCAAAGAGAGAAGCAAACATATGATGCTGGGTCATGATGCATTGATGAAGGAGGAATGCAAAAAGATACTATAATTCACATTAATAGTGTATCATTTTTCGTAAGAATTCAGCAACATTCCTGGCCAAATAGCACATATTACACTCAGAACTAACTGTATGTACTGGGCTGGACTTTTGTGTGTAACATGCCTCATTTTTTATTTTTCTTTCTCTTAACATCTGCAAAATTTTGAGAAATTGGGGAAGGAAATTGAGAAAGACTATTTTCCCTGAAGAGTAGAATACTGACAGTGTCACTTTGTACGCAACAGTACTCAAACTAACCTTGAAGCAATTGCTACTTCAAGCAGTCCCCAGGCTACAACACAGACCTGTTCCTGAGAACCGTTTGTAACTGGAACTGTGTACACGTTGGAAATGAAGAAAATATGTGTGTGGGGGAGGATCCTGGAATTAGCTAAGGCAGGAGAACAAACAGGTTCAGAAAGAACGGCAACCAGCCGACTTTGCAGACAGCGAGTGAGCAGATAGGTCTGCTGAATGCTCCTAGCTCTGTTTAACTCCACTCAACCCTCAGCTCATGGGGAGGTGTGGAGAGGAGGCACATGAAAGTGTCCCATTCCCACCTAGCAGAAGAACCCTGCAGTCTCACAGCAACTGGTAAACCTATCCCCATCAATCCTGCCAATCTTCACATTGCTTCCTCATATCCAAAGAGCATCTATAAGCAGGGAATTCATAACCAGGAGAGAACCTATAAAATCATAAGACCATAAGACATAGGAGCAGAATTAGGCTTTTTGGCCCATCGAGTCTGCTTCACCATTTCATCAGAGCTGATCCATTTCCCTCTCAACCTAATTCACCTTCCTTCTCCCCCATAGCCTTTCACACCCTGACTAATCAAGAATATGTCAACCTCTGCCTAAATATACCCAATGATTTGGCTTCTACAGCCATCAGTGGTAGTGGATCGCACAAATTCACCATCCTCTGACTAAAAGCATTCTCCCTCATCTCAGTTCTAAATGGATGTCCCTCTATTTTGAGGCTGTTCCCTCTGGGGTCCTAGACTCCCCGACCAAAAAAAAGCATCCTCTTCACATCCACTCTATCTAAGTCTTTCAACATTCGATAGATTTCAATGAGATCCATCTCATTCTTCTAAACTCCATCCAGTACAGGCCCAGAGCCTTCAATTGCTGCCCATAAGTATGATAACCCTATCATTCCATGAATCATTCTCATGAACCTCCTCTGAACCCTGTCCAATGTCAGCACATCCTTTCTTAAATACAGGGCCCAAAACTGCTCACAATTCTCCAGTGAGGTCTCACCAGTGCCTTATATAGCTTCAGCATTATATCCATAGTTTAATATTCTAGTCCTCTTGAAATAAATGCTAACATTGCTTACATTAACCAAACTTTAATGCTGAATTTCAGTTTGAGTTAAAGCTCTATTTGTTCCCAACAAACGTAGGTTTACAACACAGAGCCTGCGGAGTAGTTTTGCCTTGTGTTTTATTCAAATCCAATGTTAACCTCACAGTATTACATGCATTATAAATCGACTGGGCATGTACTTTAAATGGTTAGGTGATCCCAACGCTGTCTGCTGAAACATTCACTCCACATGGGTATGAGCTCTGGAATTTTTAGCAGGATGGTCAGCATTGGCAGATGGGACATTGTCAGTATGCAATAGGCCTGGCGTCAATCTTGTCAGCTCAGTGTTGAACAGCGTGAATAGCTGCTTGGCATCAGATTCTACAAAGGCTTGTGCATTGGTAGTGTTAGGTAGCATCTATGGATGGGAATAAACAATCGATATTTTGGGCTGAGAGCCTTCATCTGTAGCTGCTACCTGACTTCCTGAATTCCTCTAGCATTTTCTGTGTGTTGCACAAGACTTCCAGCATCTGCAAAATCTCTTGTGTTTGTGTATTGGTCAAGTACGCTCCTATATAATGTGCTTAACATTGTTGAGATGTTTGTAACTCTGTTCCTTTTCTAGACTTTTTTTCCATCCCTCTTCCCAACTTGGTTAAGAGCAGATTGGTGCAAGCCCCTTCTACCTCTGTCACTGTATGATCAATTAATAGAATGTTTCATGGAACATAGAACATTATGGAACAGTGTAGACCCTTCAGCCAACAATGTTTTTTGACCTTTTAACCTTCTCCAAGATCAATCTAATCCTTCCTTCCTACTTAGCCTTCAATTTTTTTTCATCATCTATGTGCCTGTATAAGAGGTTGTTAAATGCCCCGAATGTATCTGCCTGAACCATCACCATTAGCAGGACATTCTATGCATTCACCACTCTCTGCGTAAAAAACTTACCTCTGGCATCCTGTCAATCTGGTCACATAAGGCCCAAGTACAGAGAGAGAGGGAGAGATATCGAAGCAAGTCGATAGTTCGCAGACTTTACGGCAAACAGGATTTTAAGGGAAAGGAAAATAATAAACGTGAGGCCAAACAAAGACATTAACTAAAACTTTCAAATGGAAAACTAGACATCAACAGTATGGTTGAAAGGAATATCTAAATATAAAATGAATCCCACTCGTCTTCTGCGACAGTCAAATTGATATTCCACTTTATCAGGCAAGGCCGAAGATAAGCAGGCAGTGTAATGTTGGTGTGCTTTGTCAAGTCTTAACAAATGCTACAACAAAAATAAGGAAGTTAAATACTGCCATAATGAAAGAGTAATTAGCTGAAACGTGCATATTTATGAGCGCAATTGCTGAATCTGCTGCGCAGTCCACCTACAGGGCCACATTGACCCTACGGCAGAGACGGTGGTTGTAACACATTCCTTCCTATTCTTTCCTCCAATCACCTTTAAATTATGCCCCCTCTATTAGTTATTTCTGATCTGAGGGAAAAAAGTCTAGCCACTTGATCTACGCCTCTTATTATCTTATACACCTCCATCATGTCACGTCTCACGGTGTTTTGCTCCAAAGAGAAAACACTAACGCTCCCAAGCTATCCTCAGAAGACATGCTCTCTAATCCATGCAGCATCCTGGTGAATCGTCACTGCATCTCCTTTAAATCTTCCAGATCCTTCTTATAATGAGGTGACCAGAACTGACCACAGCATTCCAAGTGTGGTCCAACCAGAGTTTTATAGAGCTGCAACATTACCTGTGGTAGCATTCAGTCCCTGCCACAAGAATAGGCTGTTGCTGCTCACTGACTGTAACCTCTCTGTTCCTGATTTTGGACAGGAGACAAGAATTATACAAGTAAGGGCTAGCAGTTGAAGTGTTCTGGTCCTGATGCCAAAGAGTTTGGAGACATTTCAAACCCATCCAGCTCACGCAGCCTGGCTGTAGAGAGGAAGCTGCCAAGCTGTAAAGGAAAGCAAGTAGTTTCTTGAGTGCAACATACAGATGCCTTAGAAATTTCTGTTTATAATCACTATTGGATCATTTATTAATCTTTCAGAATATTGGGACATGTTCAGAAAATTCCCAGACCATCAGAACTCTGTATTAAGTTACCAGTTGCCGGTGAAGATATTCGGTGACAGTGTAAAGTGATCGTGTTCACTTGCAGCCACTCTAAATGTTCAAGTTCAAGTTTAATTGTCATTCAACCCTACATGAATACAGCCAAACAAAGCAGCTTAACTCCAGGGCCGAGGTGCAAAACACAGTACCAACATTCATACACAGCACAAAGCACATACAGTATAGCACATCATAAACATAAGAAATTCTGCAGATGCTAGAAATCCAAAGGAACATGTACAAAATGCTGGAGGAACTCAGCAGGTCATGCAGCATCTGTGGAAGTGAATAGATAGTTGGCGTTTTGGGGCGAGACCCTTCTTCAGGACTAGAAAAGAATTAACAACATAAATAACAATAGAATTACTTAAAATGAAACATTAAATATAACATTAGATATACCATTAAAGCACAGTAAACACATCTACAACAACAAATGCTATTAACTCCTGTGTAGATTTAGATTTGATGCACAATTATGGCAATGAAACATTTATGGAATATACTGAATCACTGATTATTAAGTGAATTAAGGTTTTGGGATGTAATTTGTGCAAAGAATTAACAATTTGAGCAGACATAAATAATTCTTACCACAATTTTATTTAGGATCCAGCTTGTAAATTATCAACAATTACTGTATTTTGCTGTCTAATAACCTTATTTTTGTTCAGCTGATAATTCTCAGCAATAATATTCTCATACTATCTTGTCATTTCTTCAATTTCACTACATATTTGAGACAATTTAATGGTTACAGAGCAGGTTGATAAGTAACAACATAATCACTTAAAATGCAGGATGTAATATTAAAAGTTGAACTATAAATTATAGATAATGTTGATTTGAATTAAACCTTTGAAGCAGAAATATGTTGTGAATCATTGAATTGATAAAATTACTGCATTAAAGGTTACTTTACTTAAAATTAAAAGCTATTAACAGATGCTGAATTTTAAATTAAAATGATAGCAATATATAGACTATTTATGGTAGAAAAGTCCATACTGTCATAAGACTTTTAATGCACAGTAGATAGGTGAAATATAATTGGGTGCTAATCATTTACTTACATTTATGGTCTTGATATAGACTTATACTTTACACTAACCAGGCCCTGATTACATACCTGGACAAGTCCTAAAATCCAGTGCTGATCAGCTGCCTCAGTGAGGACATGAACGCATTCCAATATGCCAATCATTGCAATAGGTCTACAGCGGTCACAATCTTGCCAGCTCTCCACTATGTTCCAGATCACCTGGACAACTGGAATACATGTTAGGTTGTTGTTCATTAACTATACTGTAGCTTAGCTCTCAACACCATCATCCCCAAAAAGCATACAGTCTAGCTCCTAGACCTGGGCCTCTGTACTTCCCTCTGCAATTGGATCCTTGACTTCCTCACTGGGAGACCACCCTCAGTATAGATCAGACACCTCGCCTCCTCCTCAAAGACTCATTGATAATTAAACACATGACAGTTCAATGTGTTCAGTCCTCTGCTCTTCTCTATACTTATGAATGTGTGACTAAGTGGAGCTTCAACACCACCTACAAATTCACCAATAATACCATTGTTGTTGACATATTCATTGATAGTAATGAGGCAGCATATAGAATTGAGATAGGTCAGCTGGGTGAGTGATGTCATAACAATAATCTACCATTCAACATCAGTAAAAAACAAGGAATGAATTGTGGACTTTTCGAAGGACAAGTGAGTTTCATGAGCACCAGTCCTTATTGAAGGGTCTGCATTAGAAATGTTGAGAATGTTCAAATTCCTAGATTTCAACATCTCAGACCTATCCTAGGCCCAGAACATCGCTGCAATTATGAAGAAGGCACGCCAGTTTCTCTAGTTTCTGGTTGACTGACAGAGACTGGTAGTATTCCACTAGGGTCAGCGATGCGACTGCTTTTTTCATGTTATATATTAATAATTTGGATGACAGAACTGATGGTTTTGCAGACAAGTTTGCAAATGAGAAAAAGATAGGTGGAGGGTCAGGTAACATTGAGAAGCATGGAGTTTGCAGAAGGACTTAGGCAGATTAGGAGATTGGGCAAAGAAGAGTCAGATGGAATACAGTGTAGGGAAGTGTATGGTTATGCATGTAGGTAAAAGGAATAAAGGCATAAGCTATTTTCTAAACTGGGAGAAAATTCAGAAATCAGAGGTGCATAGGAACTTGGAAGTCCTCATGTAGGATTTCCTAAAGGCTAATTTGTAGGTTCAGTTGGTGGAAAGAAAGGCAAATGCAATGTTAGCATTCATTTCAAGAGGACTAGAATATAAAAGCAAGGATATAATGCTGAGGCTTTATAAGACATTGGTCAGACAGCACTTGGAGTGTTGTGAGCAGTTTTGATCCCCTTATGTATCTAAGAAATGATGTGCTTCCACTGAAGAAGGTCCAGAGGAGGCTTATGAGAATGATCCTGAGGAAAAAAAGATTAATGTATGAGGGGCATTTGTTATCTTTTGGCCTGCATTTGCTGGAGTTCAGAAGAATGAGGGGGGGATCTCATTGAAACCTATCAAATATTGATATCTCTAGAGAATATGAATGTAGAGAGGATGTTTGTTGTAGTATGGCTGTCTAGGACCAGAGGACTCAGCCTCAAAATAGAAGTACATATGTACAGAACAGAGATGAGGAGGAATTTTTATAGCCAGAAAGTGGTGAATCTGTGGAACTCATTGTAGTTGATAGGTACTTGATTAGAAAAGGCAGGCGAATGGGGTTGAAAGGGACAAGCTTGCAGTTTTCTGGTTTAAGATGGCACTACTGAAGGTGAGTATTATTCAAAATGCAAGAAATTCAACTAAACACATTATTAATGACACCTATTCTGAAGTAAATTATGATAAACTATTACTACAAACAATGAAGAGGTGAGCAAAGACAAAGCTGATTGGAAGGATGAGCTGTGCTGATGCATTGTCAAGCCAAACCTGCTCAAGATGGGGCTGTGGATGGAGTTAGAGTGAGCGATTTGGAGAGGAAACAAAGCAGAAGGGTTTCGATGTTTGTCCAACTAACCTGAGGCCGAGGTAGGATAGCTCTAAGCACTGCGCCAATTTGGAGAGGTCAGGTACAACCTTGGGCTGGATGGCAAGGTCTAGGCCCAGAGCATATCACTGGGTGACAAGGTCTAGGCCCAGAGTGTATTGCAACCACGGGGCTCCAGTCCTAATGCAAGGCATGATCCACTGTTTGGACAATTTAAACACCGGCCCAGATAGGCTGGAAAGGCAGGATGTTGGAACCAGAGGTGAGGGTCGGGCTGATTTTGCACTGAGGCTGTGAAAATGCCCTAACTGCTATGCTCCATGTCTGTGCGTTTTGTGGTGATTTGCCCTGCTAATATGATGAACTGAGACCGAATCTTTGGGCCTACTCTAGGTTGCTCCGTGGATTCAGATTTAAGGAATCGATTTGGTCTGGAATGCTATTGTTTGCTTTTATTGTTTGTATATTTTGCATTTTTTCTCTTTCTCTGCACATTGGGTGTTGTTCTTTATTTTCTTTAATTGGGTTCTTTCAGGTTTCTTGCTTTGTGGCTGCCTGTAAGCAGACAAATCTCAAGGTTGTATGGCTTATACATACGTTGATAATAAATCTACTTTGAATCTTTGAATAAATCAGCCATGATGGAATGGCAAAGCAGAGTTGGTAGGCTGATTGGCTTAAGTCTGTACCTATGGTATGTCTGAGGTCTTATGGTCTTATAGACTTCTTACAAGTTGAAGGAGAATCAGCATTCCTTTGAAGACTCTAACAAACTTCTATAGATATACAGTGGAAAAACTCTGACTGGTTGCAGCACAGTCTGGTAAGAAAACTTCAATGCACAGGACTCTACAGAGAGTAGTGGACTCATCCTGTTCTATCATGACTATAGGTCTCCACAACATTGAGGACATCTCCAGATTTCAATGCCTCAGGATGGTGGCATCCATTATCAGTGATCACACCATCCTGAACATGCCCTTTTTGTCAATGCTGCCATCAGGCAGAAGGTGCAGAATCCTGGTGACTCACACCTCAAGATTCAACAAGTTTCTTCTTCACCAGCACTGCCTTGAAATTACCTGAGAAGTGCTAACATTACACCTGACTATACGTAGTTTCCCCTCTCTCAGCTTGCACTAGTGTCATTATATTTATTTTGTCATGTAAACTATCTGTAATTTAAGTTTATTTTAATGTATGTTTGTCAGATTTATAATGTATTATGCTACTGCTGTAAAAAGTTAATTTTCATAGCATTTATACCCTACTGATGACAATATACTTGAACAATAATGGCAATCTTCCTTTCTTACTCATTCCACCACTTCTTGATTATATAACTAAAAGGCATAAAAATATAAATGCATACTGAATGCACAAAACTTGACAGGGAGAGGGCATGTGGGAATTATGGTTGTAAAAGTTTGGATTCTGGGATTCATAAGTAGCAATATAATGTACTAAAACCAGTTAGTTATGTTGAAGCTGCATATATACTATGCTGCAGCATATTATTTCAGCTTGCTTTCATTAGAAGGAAGAAATAAAGAAAGATTTGCAATTACAGTGGATTCCGGTTAATTGGGGCAGCCATTTATTGGGACAAATCTTAAAGAACAAAATCAAATTGAGAAAATAGCCTAGGTTCCCTTAGTTTATTTGGGACACTATGCCTCTAAATTGGGACAGGATACTATTGTCAAACTGTTCCTAACTAGTGTCAGTCGTGCACACTTCATGTGGCCATGAGACACTGCATCATGCTTTGAGTGAACAATTTTTATATAGCGCTACTTGTGTGTGTTTGTTTTCAAAAAGCAGTGATTTTTGTCACTGGCAGTTAATGAGTAAAAAGCATTACGATAACTCAGAACTGATTTGCTTACAGGATTTCAAGAACTGAAGTTCAGAGATATCAGAAATGGTTGGGAATGAAAATGAAACTATTTGACTACTTCAACGAGTAAGGACTACAAAGAATTTGAAGGTATCAATTATCATTTTGAATGTTACAATGAACAGGACATTTTGGAAGATGCAATCATCAAAAGAATCATTTGAAGACAGAACATTTGTGGCACTAGGTGTCTGTACTGATTTTGTTCACTTACAGTCAATCAAAAGAACATGGCAGCATACACTGGATTAATTCCTCCATTAATAAACCAATACTGTTTTATAGTACTGTTGCAGTTTTGATAGTGTTCTTTATAATTAGCTCTATATTTCATTTAAATACATGATTTGTTACTCAGTTAAGCAGTAGTTTGTATTTTTCATACCTTTTTAATGCTAATCTTCAGCTAATTGGGGCAGGTATTTCACTGGGCCAAAATGTACTGGTCCTGAAGTGTCTCAATTAACTGGAATTCCCTGTATATAGCATCTTCTATGGGGCTCCAGGACCACTTGAAAGGAATACTGGCAAGCAAAAGTAAGTAAATGCAATCATTATTGTAGTATAGATATAGGCATTGTTATGATATAATCCTTTGAATAATTTCAATTACTTGAATATCACTGGCTCTAGTAAGATGGCAGCACACTTGGATACAGCAGACCCTCTTGGATAAAAGATACAATTAATCATCCTTTATGTATTTTTCATGATTACAAGACACTGCTGGATACTAAGGCAGGTCAACCCCACTAGCGAGCTGCTGGATAGTGGCAAAGCTGGGCTTGTTGTGCAATGTGTTGCAGTCTGCTTTAGCCACCCAGGGAAGGAGTCAGAGGCAATTCAGAATCTAAAAACTGGTGGAAGTGATTGTCTTGGATGTTTGTCTTGTGCTCGCAAGACCCTGTTAGGGTTGGGTAACGTAGAATACTACAAGTCCAATTTGTTGGTTGATTGGTGAAACCGACAGCGGGGCAGGTACGTTGCCTCAGTTGTTTCACGGACAAGGCCCTAATGCTGTGAGGTTGCCTTATTCAGATGCTGGAGCTGGCCGTGTGTCAATGGATTCCACA
Source organism: Mobula hypostoma (assembly GCF_963921235.1). Taxonomy (NCBI): domain Eukaryota; kingdom Metazoa; phylum Chordata; class Chondrichthyes; order Myliobatiformes; family Myliobatidae; genus Mobula; species Mobula hypostoma. Next base: position 84,746,699 of record NC_086101.1, on the reverse strand, counting down.
CTGGGTTGAGAGCTGTCACTCCAGTTGGTGCTGTCCTCCAGTGTTCGCTCCTGGGGAGACAAACCGGACTGATCGCCTTTCTTTGTGGCTGCACTTGTGCAAGCTGAGGAACTGCTGCAGCTTGATTATGCAGAAATATGGCTCCAGGACAATACCTATGCACCACCAATCTACAGACCTTGGCACTCTGGGACTTGGCCTATTTTTTTTAATAGCTTCCTTTTTAGTTACTGTTTTTCTGTGAACATAATTATGTGTGCTATATCTGCTGTGTGTGACTGTTGGTTCTGTGTTTTGCATCTTGGCCTCAGAGGAATGCTGTTTTATTTGGCTTTGTTCCTGCATGTGGTGGAATGACAATTAAACTTGAATTTGTTGTGTAACTTCTCTGCAGTGGTGTATCAATAATAAAAATGAGTCCGCTTACCTGCTAACAACAGGAATTCTGCAGATGCTGGAAATTCAAGCAACACACATCAAAGTTGCGGGTGAACGCAGCAGGCCAGGCAGCATCTCTGGGAAGAGGTACAGTCGATGTTTCAGGCCGAGACCCCTGAAACGTCGACTGTACCTCTTCCTAGAGATGTTGCCTGGCCTGCTGATGTGTGTTGTCCACTTACCTGCTGATTGTTTCCCTTCCATTCCCTGTGATGGAAATCTAAAAGAGAAACAGAACTGCCAGAGATGCTCAGTCAGTCAGGCAGCATCTGTGCAGGGTGAAACAGTGATAAAGGTACAAGAGCCTCAGGACTGGCACCACCAGGTTCAGGAACAGTTACTACCCCTCAACCATCAGAGTCTTGAAGCAGTGGGGATGCCTTCACTCAACCTCATTTGCCTCATCATTGAAATGACCCACAACCTATGGACTCACTTGCAAGGATTCTCAATCTTATGCTTTTGATATTTATTGCTTATTTATTTATTATTATTATTTCTTGTTTCTTGTATTTGCACAGTTTGTTGTCTTTTGCACACTGGTTGAACACCCAGCTTGGTGTGGTCTTTCATTGATTCTATTATTTTTTTTATTCTATTATGGACTTATTGAGTGTGCTTACAAGAAAATGAATCTCAGGGTTGTATATGGTGACATATATGTACTTTTTAAATAAATTTACTTTCAACTTTGAAATGTAAATTAAAAATATCTATTTGAAGTTGTTGAATTCAAGTGTTGCGCCTAGGAGGCTGTAATAAACCTGACTGGATGATGAGGCGTAGCTCTTTTAACTTACATTGAGCTTTTTGGGGTAATCTAAGAGACTGAGGAAAGCAAGGTCAGAATGGGAGAGAAATAGAAGCATTAAAGTGACAAGTTATCAAAAATTTTGGAGTCATATTTGTGAAGCAAACATGGGTATTCTTTATAATTGTCATCCAGTTTGTAGATTTTATAATACTGAGTAGGCCCCACTGGGAGCAGGGAGTATGTTGTAGCCCTTGACTGAGTATAAGAAAATTGTTGTTATATGTGGAAATAATGTTTGAGGTCCTAGGTTGTAAGGAAAGAGGAAATAAAACAGGGGTTGCCAAGCTTTTTTATGCTATAGACTAATACATATAAAACAGGAGGTCTGTAGTCCCCAAGTTGGGAACCCTTGAGATAAAATGACAGGTCTTCTGTCTCTTGTGGTTGCATATAAAGGCGTTGAGCAAAGGAGAGTTGATATTCATCAGAAGATATATGCATACAAATTAAAATAAATTGTGTATATACAGTTGTTTATGGAATTGTAGTACTCTTAGGAAAAAGAGGCAAAACATTTTGTGAGAACCAAAGAATTGAGAAATTTATATTGTGGAATCAGATAGATGGTTTTGCGTTTTATTAATAATAGTGGGGGGTCTGGAAATTAATGACAGAAGAGATAATGGAGCAGAAATGCTGACCACTTTTAAAAGCTTTCGTGGTCAGAATGTGAAAGTCCTTACCTGCAGGGGAACACACTCTTCTGTGCTACTAGTATTTATATAAGGGAAAAGGATTCAAGATGCTCTTATAAACTCCTTGAAAAATGCAGTATTCCTACTGACTTAGGAGTCCCTAGTTCATGCTGACTCAAATAAAATAAAGAACATTTGGCGTAATATTGAGAACCTCTTGCCCATGCACACAAAATCCTCCATGTACACAGAAAATGAATTATTCTATCTCATAAGACTACTACTTTCTGGTCCCACCAGGCAGTCATCCTCATGTTGCCTCCTCAGCCACCACAGACTTGGAGTGGAAGGGAATCAGTTAGAGAGAGCACATCTAAAAGAGAATAATATCTTTGTAATTAAGATAGCATCTTAAACATAATAGTACTCATTATTAATGTATTAGTAAATGTCACTATGAAAAGAATTCTGAATAATCCTCAAGTTTGCTTTTCTTTTCATCATGACACATCTTGTTTCTACAGAAGTAAACAATTATCCTGCTTGCAATTTCTAAATTTCAGCTTTTAGAGTTACATCACAGAAACAAATCTGTCAATCTAAAGTTATCTCTGTGACGGGCAATGTTTCTGATGCTTTGTGCAAAGACAGTCACTTTGTAATTGATATTCATAAAATATTGGCTCAGAGTTTTAATATGTCAGCTTCACAATGAAGGGTTTATAGATCATGTTTCCTAATGCTACTCAGAATAGTAAACAAACTCTTTAGGTGATTAGGAACTGATTGAAACACTGATTGTCAAATGAATTGAGATTTAATTAGGATTTGACTCTGTGTGATCTGTATTACAACCCGCTAATTAAAGTGATGTTTTTTCTAACTGTCCATATGTTTGTTGAAATTAAATGTGACTGTGCATATTGAATTATATTTAGTAGTTTAAAAGCACATTCATGTACTTACTTAGGTCATCATTTCTTAGGAATAAGGTGGCATCTCTTAATAGAATTTTAAATCTTTTGTAGCTTGAAGCTTTTTATCAGCATAAGAAATTCAAAATAATATTCCAATGTAATTCACAAACACTAATTTTATTTACCTTCAAGACACAAAGTTGTGACTGAAATAAATAACAAAACTTAAATACTAAAATAAAAAAACTGCAATCAGTCACTGCACTTCCATGTTACACTTACATATATTTAAAGATTAATGTTTGATCTATTAACAGAACAACTGAACATTTTTGGTCATAATCATATTACATTTTATTAGAGCTTATTTTGAGTAAATTGATGATTGTATTTCAGCATAGTTGTTACACTTTAAAATATGTGACTGTAAAACACTTTGCCTGCTGTGTGTTACTTGAGGCATCTGAAGAATTGGTGAGTTACAAATCAAGGCAACACATTTTTATTAGCTGCATGGACTTTCAATGTATTACCATGTTTTTTTTTCATGTTACTTTAACTTGAATTACTAATAAAATTCTACAATTATATGAAGGCAAATGTTACAATTTTTATTCTTCAGATGACTCATTGTCTGTTTTTAAATATTTTACATATTTTCTGTCAAATTGTTCATTATATTATTTTCTTTATATCAATATTCTGTAGATTCTCAAAAAATCTTGTCTAAATAATAATGATTATCTTTATAATATATAATCTCTGTTTTCAAACAAATTATACAATTATCTAAAAACTTACAACATGAATAAAAAGCCATTGTATATTTTCACAAGATATAAATAGTTGCATTTAATTCATTCATTTATGCAACGGTGTCAGAAAAATGTGTCTTAAATTTTGTAAAGGGCTAATACTCATGAAGCAGAAGAAATATCAGAAGAGCAAAATATATTTTAAAAAGGGCTGATATATTATTTCCATTTTATATATTATTTATTTCTTTATTCTTTACTTCAGTAAAGCTTTATATGACACTTATTACAAAAAAATTGCTAACCACTTGGGGTTTTCAATGGAACATTATTGTCAGATATAGTAACGCAATGGGGGTCTCATGATTCTGTTTTCTCGGAACAGAGTATATGCCATATTTATCATCAGATCATAAACCAAGTCCAGGGAGTAGAATGGATTCATTGTTCAACAATGCTGCCAATCACCTTGTAGTTATGCACAAAACTTATCCAGAAAATATGCTTCTAACAGGTTGGAATTGCAATTAAGTAAAAATTGAACAAAGCTGTTTTAAGACTAATGAAAACAACAGGAATTCTGCAGATGCTGGAAATCCAAGCAACACACATCAAAGTTGCTGATGAACGCAGCAGGCCAGGCAGCATCTGTAGGAAGAGGTGCAGTTGACGTTTCAGGTCCTGACGAAGGGTCTCGGCCTGAAACGTCGACTGCACCTCTTCCTACAGATGCTGCCTGGCCTGCTGCGTTCACCAGCAACTTTGATGTGTGTTGCTTAAGACTAATGAACATCTGTTTCAAGTTCAGAAAATAATTGTACCACATCTTGCTCATTAATAAACAACTCTTAGATTTTGAAATTTCAGCCTGGATGATAGGTAACAGTTAGTTGACAGTTGATGGTATTTAATGACAATAGTATGCCCCTGTTCTACTACCTTTACATATGTGCTTTTTTATAGTACATCATCAAAGCAGGGAAATTTGATATGTTGGCAAAGTAGAATCTTCATTTTTTTTTAACAACACAAGTGGGTACAGCAATCCTATAAATAGAGCACATTCATCATATGGCTGTTTCCTACCTAAATTCCAAATGGTATGCATCTGATGGGTATTTTAGAACAAATTTATTTTCACTGTGCAGCATATTTGTTTGAATGCTACCTTTCCCCTAACCTCACCATACTTTTGATGTAATTTTTAAAAGGCAGCTAGCTAGTAGTATTGACCAGAGAAATGCATGGATTTGAAAATGGCATTGCTGTTCATACATTCCATAAGAACATTTTAAAGATTCATTTTCATTTCACTTGGTCGGTGTAATTTTCTAAAATTGAAAGATGAAAAATGACAGCCAGGTAAATATTTGAACATTCATAGTACTTCTAGATTTCTGATGAAATATTGAGTAAATATGTTATAGTTCATTATTTTTTGTATTCAACCATCATGCTACTTTTGAGTATGTTTAATGTGTACATTTTCATTGTCTAAAATAAAATCTTTTTGACAAAATAGTTTTGCAATATCTTAGCTCAGACTTCAGTTACTGGATATTGAGTTTTCATCGCTTGCGGTCTAATCTGCACATATTTCTGAACGTTCTGGTTATAAATGTGCTTTCTCCTCAGCTCTGATTGATTCATATGAGAAATAACGGCAAAAGGCAGGATTTTTTCTGGGTGTGACAATATAGATACATGATATGATGAAGTGCTTGGGTACCAGTTCAGTCCCTGACTCTAATAAGCTTCTGATTGCAGCACTGCTGCTCTGAGGAAGAACTGAGCAGAGCCAGCTGCATTTCTACAGGGAGAGAGGCAGGATATTAGACAATAATTGACTCCATTTATTTTGTAAGAGATGACTTAATAAGAAAACAAGACAATATTAAAATATGTTTTCACTGATGTCTTCAGAATGACAGATGTTATTATTAAAAGTTAATATAAAGTGCAAAATACTGTTTATAAATAAGACCACTCTTTTCATTATGAAAAATTAAAACTAAATACCACTTTCACAAAGAAGAGAGTTGCAGAGTGGAAAATGATAGAGGCATTGCCAAGGCAAGTCAGCAATGTTAAGGCATGAGAGTTTTTTTTTAGGAACTGGTCTTTGCTAGCAAAGCCCATCATTTACACTCCTCCATAATTAACTCTTGAGTAGGATGGTGTTAAGCATTCTGCAATCGACTATCTGGTTAGGTCATTTTAGAGGATGATCTGGACTATCAGTAGGTCAGACTACGTAAAGACAACAGATTTCCTCCTTTGCAGGGCACCACAGAGGTGGGGTTTTAGGACAAGAATGTAGAACCAAATGAGCCGTCAACGTACTGCAATAACCCAATAGCTCTGCAGCAAAATCTATCCATGGTTAAAGCTAGTGGGGAGAAGTCTGTTCATGCCAATGCAGAAAGTCAGCTACCAATGAAATAAGTGAGCAAAAAATATCCCAGTTAATTTGCAAATTTAAATCAAGATTATATAAATTAGATTGATTGCTTAATGATGCTCTAGATTTTTAACAATTTTACATGTTTTTAGATTTTCTAATTGCTTCAATGAATTATAGTGCATTTTAAACATTTTGAATGTTCCACAATATCTGAAACATGCAAAGGAAAAGCAAGTTCGACGTTAGAATAAAGCACAGGAATAAACCACAACATTCCCCACTACAACTCCTGCCCCCCTACCCACCCACCGTCCGAGTCAAATCTATTGCATCATTTACTGTAATCACAGCTACTTTGATAATCTAATTGTAATTTCAGTCCGACATTCTTGGACCATTCACACTAAACTCTCATGCCTTTGCTTGTCAAGTGTCCATCTGCTTCCAGTTTAAAAGATTCAAAAGCATTGTACCCTTTAAGGAAGGGAATTTCAGAGATTAATATGCTTCCGAGAGTAAAATAGTCATCTCATTTTTTTAAAAATCATGATTGGGTAACTGCTTAATTCAAAAAAAAATGAGCCTTAGTTTTAGATTCTCACACAAGAAGAAATACCCTCTTCATGTCAAGGCCCGCCAGGTTCTTATAGGTTTCAATCAAGTAATCTCGCTCTTCTGAACTTCAGCTTCTACAAGCTAGATGATACAACATAGACCCATATCAGAATTAGGTTTATAATCACGCACATATGTCATAAAATGTGTTTTTTCTTTGCAGCAGCAGAAGTACAGTGCAGTACATAACATTACTGCAGTATTGAGCAAAAGTCTTAGGCACCCTTAAGACTTTTGTACAGTACAGTAAAAGTGGGTAGTTTCTACTCTAGTTATTTTTGTTACTGATTCAAGTTTGAAGCCATCTATATACTATAATATAGGGTCAGGTCACAGATCTCTCAGTGGGTGAGAATCTGGGGGACAGTGACCACCGCTCCTTGGCCTTTAACATTTTCATGGAAAAAGGTAGAATCAGAGAGGACAGGAACATTTTTAATTGGGGAAGGGCAAATTATGAGGCTATAAGGCTAGAACTTGCGGGTGTGAATTGGGATGATGATTTTGCAGGGAAATGTACTATGGACATGTGGTCGATGTTTAGGGATCTCTTGCAGGATGTTAGGGGTATATTTGTCCCGGTGAGGAAGATAAAGAATGGTAGGGTGAAGGAACCATGGGTGACAAGTGAGGTGGAAAATCTAGTCAGGTGGAAGAAGACAGCATAAATAAGGTTTAGGAAACAAGGATCAGATAGGTCGATTGAGGAATATAGGGTAGTAAGAAAGGAGCTTAAGAGGGGGCTGAGGAGAGCAAGAAGGGGGCATGAGAAGGTCTTGGTGAGTAGGGTAAAGAAAACCCCAAGGCATTCTTCAATTATGTGAAGAACAAAAGGATGACAGGAGTGAAGGTAGGACCAATTAAAGATAAAGGTGGGAAGATGTGCCTGGAGGCTGTGGAAGTGAGCGAGGTCCTCAATGAATACTTCTCTTCGGTATTCACTAAAGAGAGGGAACTTGATGATGGTGAGGACAATATGAGTGAGGTTGATGTTCTGGAGCATGTTGATATTAAGGGAGAGGAGGTGTTGGAATTGTTAAAATACATTAGGACGGGTAAGTCCCCGGGGCCTGACGGAATATTCCCCAGGCTGTTCCACGAGGTGAGAGAAGAGATTGCTGAGTCTCTGGCTAGGATCTTTATGTCTTTGTTGTCCACGGGAATGATACCAGAGGATTGGAGGGAGGAGAATATTGTCTGCTTGTTCAAAAAAGGTAGTAGGTTTTAGTCCAGGTAATTATACACCAGTGAGCCTTATGCCTGTGGTGGGAAAGCTGTTGGACAAGATTCTTAGAGATAGGATCTATGGGCATATATAGAATCATGATCTGATCAGGGACAGTCAGCATGCCTTTGTGAAGGGCAGATCGTGTTTAACAAGCCTGATAGAGTGCTTTGAGGAGGTGACCGGGCATATAGATGAGGCTAGTGCAGTGGATGTGATCTAAATGGATTTTAGTAAGGCATTTGGCAAGGTTCCACATGGTAGGCTTATTCAGAAAGTCAGAAGGCATGGGATCCAGGGAAGGTTGGCCAGGTGGATTCAGAATTGGCTTGCCTGCAGAAAGCAGAGGGTTGTGGTGGAGGGAGTGCATTCGGATGGAGGGTTGTGACTAGTGGTGTCCCACAAGCATCGGTTCTGGGACCTCTACTTTTCATGATTTTTATTAACGACCTGGATGGATCCCCTCCAGTTTGCCTACCAGCCCCGACTAAGAGTTGAGGATGCCATCGTCTACCTGCTGAACCGTGTCTATGCCCACCTGGACAAGCCAGCGAGCACTGTGAGGGTCATGTTTTTTGACATCCAGTGTGTTCAACACCATCCGCCCTGCTCTGCTGGGGGGAGGCTGACAGCGATGCAGGTGGATGCTTCCCTGGTATCATGGATTCTTGATTACCTGACTGGCAGACCACAGTACGTGTGCTTGCAACACTGTGTGTCCGACAGAGTGATCAACAGCACTGGGGCTCCACAGGGGACTGTCTTGTCTCCCTTTCTCTTCACTATTTACACCTCGGACTTCAACTACTGCACAGAGTCTTGTCATCTTCAGAAGTTTTCGGATGACTCTGCCATAGTTGGATGCATCAGCAAGGGAGACAAGGTTGAGTACAGGGCTATGGTAGGAAACTTTGTCACATGGTGTGAGCAGAATTATCTGCAGCTTAATGTGAAAAAGACAAAGGAGCTGGTGGTAGACCTGAGGAGAGCTAAGGTACCGGTGACCCCTGTTTCCATCCAGGGGGTCAGTGTGGACATGGTGGAGGATTACAAATACCTAGGGATATGAATTGACAATAAACTAGACTGGTCAAAGAACACTGAGGCTGTCTACAAGAAAGATCAGAGCCGTCTCTATTTCCTGAGGAGACTGAGATCCTTTAAAATCCTCCGGATGATGCTGAGGATGTTCTACGAGTCTGTGGTGGCCAGTGCTATCATGTTTGCTGCTGTGTGCTGTGGCAGTAGGCTGAGGGTAGCAGACACCAATAGAATCAACAAACTCATTCGTAAGGCCAGTGATGTTGTGGGGATGGAACTGGACTCTCTCACAGTGGTGTCTGAAAAGAGGACGCTGTCTAAGTTACATGCCATCTTGGTCAATGTCTCCCATCTGCTACATAATGTACTGGGTGGGCACAGGAGTACATTCAGCCAGAGACTCATTCCACTGAGATGCAGCACAGAGCGTCATAGGAAGTCATTCCTGCCTGTGGCCATCAAACTTTACAACTCCTCCCTTGGAGGGTCAGACACCCTGAGCCAATAGGCTGGTCCTGGACTTATTTCATAATTTACTGGCATAATTTACATATTACTATTTAACTATTTATGGTTCTATTACTATTTATTATTTATGTTGCAACTGTAACAAAAACCAATTTCCCCCAGGATCAATAAAGTATGACTATGCCTATGTGGGGGTAGAAGGGTGGGTTGGCAAGTTTGCAGACGACACAAAGGTTGGTGGTGTTGTGAATAATGTAGAGGACTGTGGAAGATTACAGAGAGACTTTGATAGGATGCAGAAGTGGGCTGAGAAGTGGCAGATGGAGTTCAACCCAGAGAAGTGTGAGATAGTACACTTTGGAAGGACAAACTCCAAGGCAAAGTACAAAGTAAATAGTAGGATACTTGGTAGTGTGGAGGAGCAGAGCAATCTGGGGGTACATGTCCACAGATCCCTGAAAGGTGCCTCACAGGTAGATGGGGTAGTTAAGAAAGCTTAGCTTTCATAAGTCATGGGATAGAGTTTAAGAGTCGTGAGGTAATGATGCTGCTCTATAAAACATTGGTTTGGCCACACTTGGAGTACTGTGTCCGGTTCTGGTTGCCTCACTCTAGGAAGGATGTGGAAGCATTGGAAAGGGTACAGAGGAGATTTACCAGGATGCTGCCTGGTTTAGAGAGTATGCATTATGATCAGAGATTAACGGAGCTAGGGCTTTACTCTTTGGAGAGAAGAAGGATGAGAGGAGACATGATAGAGGTATACAAGATAATAAGAGGAATAGATAGAGTGGACAGCCAGCACCTCTTCCCCGGGGCACCACTGCTCAGTAGTACAAGAGGACATGGCTGTAAGGATAGGGGTGGGAAGTCCAAGGGGGATATTAGAGGAAGGTTTTTTACTCAGAGAGTGGTTGGTGCGTGGAATGCACTGCCTGAGTCAGTGGTAATGGCAGATACACTAGTGAAATTTAAGAGACTACTAGACAGGTATATGGAGGAATTTAAGGTGGTGGGTTATATGGGAGGCTGGGTTTAAGGGTTGGCATAACATTGTGGGCCGAAGAGCCTGTACTGTGCTGAACTACTCTATCTATCTATCTATCTATCTATCTATCTATCTATCTATCTGTAACATAATATTTCAGTTGAGAGAGCAAGTAGTTTCAAGTTCCTCGGTATGCACATCTCTGAAGCTCTCACCTGGACTGTACACACTGGCTGTATGCCAAAAAAATGCACAACATCTCTTCCACCTCAGGTGATGGAAAAAGTTTGGTATGAGCCCTCAAATCCTCAAGGGCTTCTACAGGGACACCATCAAGAGCATCCTGACTGACTACATCACCACCTGATAAAGGAACTGCACCAACATTGATTGCTGGGCATGGTAAAGAGTGGCACAGACAGCCCAGCACATCTGTGGATTGGAACTTCCCTCCATTGAGGACATTTACTGCAGCAGGTGTGTAATGAAGACCTAGAAGATCATTGAGGACTCCAGTCACCCCAAACATAAACTGCTTCAGCTGCTTCCGAATGGCAAACGTTACTGCAGCATTAAAGTCAGGACCAATAGGCTACAGGTCAGCTTCTTTCTACCAGCCATTAGACTTATAAATTCACATCTGTGCACTACGATGGAGTAATAATGCAAACACTTTTACTCCCTTATATTGTGGGATGGAAGTACAATTTAAATAAATTCAAAAATAATTCAAAATTTTAAAAAATGCATATTATTTAATTTGAAATTACTGAAGGTTTCCCGTTACAGTTAAATTGTAGTTACCCTTTTAGGTCAAGCATTGCTCATTCTCTAACTCCAGATAACTAGATAGAACCTACAATGCTGATCACAAAGGTTATTCCACTTCTGACTCCTTTCAAGGAGTCCTTTACAATGTTTTCAACTTTAACTGCAGCTGCTTCCCCTTTTCTTGCTGCATTCTTGTAATCCAAAACCCTGATAATTTGAGAAACATAATCTTCCCCTTGACTAAACCATCTTTTATCCTGCTTGTCTGATTGGAAACAGAAGAGACTGCAGATGGTGGAAATATGGAGCAACATACAAAATGCTAGGGGAACTCAGCAGCTCAGGCACCATCAATGGAGGGAAATAGACAGTTTCAAGTCATTAATTCTTCTAGATCCTCAATCTCTTACACAGCAAAGGCAATTTACTGTGGCCTATCAGCACATTGGTAAGAGGAATCCGGAGCACCTGGAAGAAATTCAGACAATCAAAGAGAGGCCATGTCAGTTCCATGCAGATAACACGAAGTTGGGATGAAACACAGGCCATTTGAAACTCAAAGCAGAAATCTATTAGCAGCTCCTCTGTGTCATCCCACAGGCTGCTCATTTCAGGTACTATTTCAGGAAACATTCTTCAAACAGCTTCTATTGCATTAATATTCTTCTATCAAACCTGCGCACATGGGGCAAGGCAGAGTCATCTGCGTGCCCACTGTGCTCCAAGCGAGGAACCCTGGAGCACATCCTCAGAGGCTGTGCAAGGGCACTTGGTGAGGGACGGTACAGGTGGAGGCATGATCAGGTCCTGAAGACCATCGCTGAAACCGTCAGTGCAGGCGTTGAGTGGGCGAAGCGGTCCCGACCTTCCAAGCAGACCATTGCCTTTGTCAGAGCTGGGGAGCAGCCAATACCTGCCAAAAGAACATCTGCAGGCATTCTGACCTCTGCAAGGGACTGGCAGCTGTTGGTGGACCTCAAAGAGCAGCTGAAGTTCCCCAACCATATCGCAGCCACCACCCTGAGACCAGACATTGTCCTAGTGTCTGAGTCTACTAAGCAAGCGGTGCTGCTGGAGCTGACAGTCCCATGGGAAGATAGCTGGGAAGATAGCTTGGAAGAGGCCTTTGAAAGGAAGCTCTCCAAGTACGCAGGACTGATCAGCAACTGTCAGCAGGCTGGATGGAGAGTGAGGTGTCTCCCAGTGGATGTTGGTTGTAGGGGATTCATAGCCCGTTCTTTAGTTAGAGCCTTCAGCATTTTGGGCATCGAGGGAGAGAGGAAGAGGAGAGCCATCTGCAATACCACCGATGAGGCAGAGAGGGCCTCAAGATGGCTGTGGCTCAAAAGAGGGGAGCCATGGAGTCATAAGTAGCTAACCATCTGGACACAAGCTGGGGTCTGATCAGCCCCAGCTGGGTCACCTGGAGGAGGTTGTATGATGTTGAAAGACCCAAAACACCCGTTGATTCCAGGAACATCACTGAAGATGTGTCCAGAAGCATCAATAGATGTATGTACACAGCTTAAAATGGAGGCCCACACTGTTCACAGCTCTCTGCATGTGTTAAATAGTCAGGTTTTTTCATAATAAAAAAAATAAGATTTTATTAGCTTTCCTAGTCACTACCTGCTGCTAGCATGTCTTTTGTATCATACACTAGGATATCTACAGCAGATGCTTCATGATCTCTAAGCTCTGCAATCGCTTACTATTTAGAAAAATTATTATTTTAAAAAATACTGTCGGGGTTGACAATTTCACATTCTCCCACATTAAACTCTATTTGCCATTTACAGCCAAATTCAGCGAGATGAATTAGATAGCTGTTGAGTTTTCCACCCAGCTGTTCCATGAAAAAGGCTCATTCTGACCAGCCCCTACAATCACACTGGGCCTAATATTTTCAGATTGAAACAGCCTCATTCAACAAGTGGAGACTAGTGAATCCAGATTAAGAGAAATACTTATTAACAAAATGGATGTGTCAAACTTAAGAAACAGTTTTGGTGCCATGTTTTCTTTCTCAACATCTAAAAATAGGCTCATTATCATATAAATGTTGTGGCCACTTTAGCTACTTTATAATAGATAAAATGATTGATTTATTTAAATAATAATGTTCTTAAATCTTAGGATGCAATCTAAGGCTTGGTGCTTGCAATAAACAAACTTCTGCTATCTGGCGTAGTGAACTTAGCCTATTTATCTTTCTTTATTTGCTACAGATTAATGGGGTTTCTTCTTCTTTGTAACTCTTAAGTATGAAATGCTTTATATTTGATGAAAAGAAAGCAGCATTTGTAAGAGATGTCCAGCACTGAAAGTTCAATTAAATACCTCTTCAAAATTCATCAAAGTAAAAAGTCTCAAATAAATGTAACATTTCTTGCACATTGTAACATTCAGAAGCACAAATGAAGTATCAATTACAATGGAATCAGCTAATCAAAATATGAAATTATCAAAAGATATGAATATTTCATATATACAAATCATTCTCTCCACATTGTAATAAGTTTTTTTGATCTTCTGTTAAAAGAAAATTAAGTTTTACATTTTACTCACTGGCATGTAGTTATAAAGCAGGTGAGTTCTGCTTTGTGTGAATGCCTTTTCATATAATTCTAAATAGGCTTACATTGTGCTGATGGATTTCAGTACATGACATGCAAGATGCAGAAGAAACATGAATAGCTAATCTGTTATCACATCATGGTCAGTGTCTTTTACTTCTTTGTGTATCCTGCACAGATTACCAGAACACTATTTTTGCATGCATTTCATTATTGCTTTTGAGAACCTGATGCATTGAATTCACGATGTGGAAACAGCATCCACTAAATTACACCATTGACTACATTACATCATTCACTGTCGGGCATTATGCCACATTTTGAGGTTCGAAAAGTGACACTCAGTTGTTAGATTTCCCATCACAATACAATCCAAGAACTGGGTAACTTAATGTTCTTAATGACTAGTAAATCCCAATTAAGAACATCAAGTTCAAGTTCAGTTTATTGTCATTCAACCTTACACATGTATACTGCCAAGCAAAACAAATGTTTTTCTGGACCAAGGTGCACAACTTCATACATATAACTTACACACACACACACACACACACCCCATAAAGTAATATTACCACAACTAAATCAACAAATAGCAGCCTCTATGGAAAAAAGTACAGTCGACGTTTTGGGCCAAAACTGTTTTGGTTTTAGATGCGGCCCGGCCTGTTGAGTTCCTCCAGCATTTTGTGTGTGTTGCTCAGATTTCTGGCATCTGCAGACTTTATCTTGTTTGTAACAAATAATAAGCTGAATTTACAAGACAAGTTACGAAGTAAGTAGAATAACCTAGGCCTGAGGAAATCTAGGCATGATGCTGGAAATTCAAGCAACACACAAAAAGTGCTGGTGAATGCAGCAGGCCAGGCAGCATCTCTAGGAAGAGGTACAGTCGAAGTTTCGGGCCGAGACCCTTCGTCAGGACTAACTGAAAGAAGAGATAGTAAGAGATTTGGAAGTGGGAGGGGGAGGGGTAGTTCTGAAATGATAGGAGAAGACAGGAAGGGAGGGGTGGATCTAAGAGCTGAAGAAGGGAGAGGATCATGGGTTGGGAAGCCTTGGGAGAAAGAGAAGCGGGGAGGGGAGCCTGGAGGGTGGAGAGCAGGCAAGGAGTTATAGTGAGAGGGACAGAGGGAGAAAAAAGAGTGAGAGAAAAAAAGGGGGAAAATATATTTTAAAATATATTAAATAAATAAATAAGGGATAACACTACTGACTTTTCTATGTGATGAGACCTGAGTGGTGTCAGGTTAGAAGAAACAGTAGCAGGAGTTTGCCACTTGATTCCTCAAGCCTGATCCACAACTCAGTACAACCTTTCAGCCTGAAATATTACCTCAGTGTCACTTTCATCTCCTAACTTCAAGACTTTGATTTCTTACATTTCTAAAAAAAAAATCTGTTAGTCAGCAAGGAGGAGGGGAGGAGAAGATGGCGGCGGGACGCAGCGCACGCGGCCGCTCTGAAATGATACCGTATTTTTAAGTAGGTGCTGTGCACAATCCTGATTTGATGGAGACCACGTGAGAAGCATGGAGGAACATCTGGAGAAACTTCTGAAATGCCTGCTTCGCTGCTGCTGCTACTGTGTGATCGAGAATCTCCGGAGGGGAAGGCCCCAAATCCTTGGCTCTGCCTGTTGCCGGGGCCGGGGTCGAAGCGCCTGGCAGAGATGGTGCTCGGTGCTCGGTGTTGGAGGGCTGGTCGGAGGCTCGAAGTTTTCGGACGGACTCAAAAGTTGGCTGTAGCCGGGTGCTACATCAGCAAGTTTGAGGCACTGGAAGCTCATGGCAGCAAGAGTTTTTCTTCTTTCTACCATCTGCGTGAGATGATGGGACTTTCAAGAGACTTTGAGACTTTTTTTTACCGTGCCCATGGTCTGTTCTTTATCAAATTATGGTATTGCTTTGCACTGTGTAACTATATGTTATAATTATGTGGTTTTTGTCAGGTTTTTCTGTCTTGGTTTGTCTTGTTTTCTGTGATATCATTCTGGAGGAACATTGTATCATTTCTTAATGCATGCATTACTAAATGACAACAAAAGAGGACTGCGTGTCCTCATAATCTAGTTCCTGTTTTGAATATACTTGTCAACTGACGTTTTCATTATGGAAAGGCAAATCCAAAAATTCATTAGTAACCAGGGAAAGAAATTTATTTTTACCTTCATCCAGACTCCAAAACACTTATTGAGAAACTGCATCCATTGAAATTAGACAACTTGACAAGGATAAACACCATGCCAAGCTCTACATGAGTGGTTTATGCTTGAATGAGCCAGAGGGTCAGGAACAGGATGCAGATTAGGATGACTGGATGTTGTGCTCATTTTGTCATTCCCTTAAGTTTATCCAGATGTAGGGGCTGAGAACATTGGTCACATGTGCAGTAGGGGTCAGGAGTCAGAACCGTGAGTAACTGGACCAGCAATCACAATCAGAATCGGGTTTATTGTCATGGAATGTCATAACAGATTCGTTAGCTCATCATAGCTAGAGGTGGTAGTGGGGATAAGCTTATTAAATGCTCCCGATGGTGTTTGCCTCAAATGGCCTCTGACAACCACCAGCTCATGTCCTTCGTGCTGCTTAGCTACCAAGCCCAGAGGAACTGTTTCTACTGAGAGTAGAAGGGGCAAACAAGAGAAAATCTGCAGATGCTGGAAATCTGAGCAATACACACAAAATTCTAGAGGAACTCAGTAGGCCAGGCAGCATGTATGGGGAAAAAAAAGAACAGTCGACTTTTCAGGCTGAAACCCTTCTGCAGGACTGGAAAAATAAAAAAGGAGAGGAATATATTTAAGAAGTGTGTGTGTTGTGGGGGGAGTGGAGGGCAGAGAAGCACCAGGTGAAACCTGGAGGGGAAGGATGAAGTAAAGAGCTGGGAAGTTGATTGGTGAAAGGGACAGAAGGCTCTTTCCACCACCTGTAATGGACCTGTACACTTCTTTATCCTCAGTCAGATCCACACTTTTAATTGTCGGTTCTTTGACTTTCTTGTATCCTACAAGGATCAGAAGATCGCTCATCTACAGACCACACAACCTGCTGATTTCAATGCTGCAGGCTTCAATGTCTCCAGACCGCGATCCCTGCTGCCGATCTTAACGGCTGTAACAATCCAGAGCAGGCTCAAAGCCCGGACTCCACCGCCATCAATGTGGGTTCCAATGAACTCGTACACCCCTCACGTGCCGATTGCGCAACCAACTTCAACTCCGGCCATGATCTCCAAGCCGGGTTTTCACATCCTGCCACTGAAGCCCCCGTTCTCTCCTTCTCCCACCACCACTCCACAATTCCGTCTCTCTCAGGTCCCACAGCCAACTCTTGGGTCATTGGAGACTCCATCTTCCTCTCACCCTACCGTCCCTGAACACTCCAAACCTTCCTTCTCCTCAGACACTACCAATCCCTTTCTCCCCTCTGATCCCAAGTCTAATCCATGCTGGGTTTTCACCATCCCCTCTGACCTCCCCTTCTCTGAAGCAGAACATTCTGTCCTCAGTAAGGGCCTCACTTTATCCCCCTGCGCCCACACTTCAGTGAGTTCCATGACCACCACTACGCTGAGCTCTTCTTCCGTCACTTCTGTCTCCGAGCCCACTCCTTTGGCAAGGACTCACCAGCCCATACTGATGACGGCTTCTCCCGTCTTCAACCCTCTTCCTCTTTCTGGGCACCCCGCCCTAGTTTTCTACCTGTTCTGGAGCTTTTCATTGTCAACTGCCTACTGGACATTAATTGTGTAGACTTTAACACTACCCTCTCCTATTCCAACCTCACTCGTTCTGAACACACTGCTCTCCACTCTCTCCGCACTAATCCTAACCTCACCATCAAACGCGCAGACAAGGGACATGCTGTAGTAGTCTGGCGTACTGACTTCTACCTTGCCGAGGCCCAGCGCCAACTCTCAGTCACCTCCCCTTACTTGTCCTTCAAACAGGACCCCACTAAGGAACACCAGGCCATTGTTTTCCACACCATTTTGACTCTGGGGATCTCCCATCCACCGCCACTAATTTCATAGTTCCCTTCCCCCACCCACCCTGTTTCTACCTCCTACCCAAGATCCACAAACCCTCTTGTCTAGGTAGACTCATTGTTTCAACTTGTTCCTGCTCCGCTGAACTCATATCAGCATACCTTGACTCTGCTTTATCGCACCCCCCCCCCCAACCAGTTCAGTCCCTTCCTACCTTCATTGGTGACACCTCACACAGTTTTGATCTTTTCAAGGGTTTCAAGTTCCCTGGCTCCATCAACTCATTTTTACTATGAATGTCCAGTCCCTATACACCCCCACCCCCCACCATTTTTTTCTGGACACCAAACCTAACCAGTTCTCCTCCACCAACACTCTCCTCTGTCTGGTGGAACTTGTCCTCATTCTCAATAGTTTCTCCTTTGTATCCTCCCACTTACTTCAAACAAAAGATTTAGCTGTTGGCACTCACATGGGTCCCAGTTATGCCTGCCTGTTTATCAGCTACCTGGAACAGTCAATGTTGCAAGTCTACACTGGTGACCGTCCTGCACTTCTCCTACACTACATCGAGAACTGCACTGGTGCTGCTTCCTGCACCCGTGCTGAAATTGTTGACTTCATCCGTTTATCCTCCGGCTTTCACCCTGTCCTCAAATTTACTTGGTCTGTTTCCGACACCTCCCTCCCTTTTTACGATCTCACTGTCTCTATCTCTGGAGGCAGCTTATCCACCAATAATTACAAACCCTTGGACTCTCACAGCTACCTAGACTACACCTCGTACCACCCTACTACTTGTAAAAATGCCATCCCCTTGTCTCAATTCCTTTGTCTCAGCTGCATCTGCTCTCAGGATGAGGCTTTTCATTCTAGAACAAAGAAGATGTCTTCCATTTTCAAAGAAAAGGGCTTCCCTTCCACCACCATCAACGTTGCCCTCAACCGCATCTCTTCCATTTCATGCATGTCTACTCTTACCTCATCCTCCCATCACTCTACTAGGGATAGGGTTTCTCTTGTTCTCACCTACCACCCCACCAGTCTCCGCATCCAGCACATAATTCTCTGAAACTTCGGCATGGCAGGGAGAGTTTTTCTTCCTTCTCCCGTCTGTGTGAGGTGTGGGACATTTGAGAAACTTTGAACTTTACTGAACTCACGGACTTCTTCATCAAGTTATGGTATTGTTACACTGTCTGTAACTATATGTTATAATTATGTGGTCTTGTCAGTTTTTTCAGTCTTGGTTTGTCCTGTGTTTTGTGATATCACACCGGAGGAAATAATGTATCATTTCTTAATGCATGCATTACTAAATGACAATAAAAGAGGACTACATGTCTTCATAATCATACCTCCAACAGGATCACACCACCAAGAACATCTTCCCTCCACTTTCTGTTTTCCGCAGGAATCGCTCCCTAAGCAACTCCCTTGTCCATTCGACCCACCCAACTGATCTTCCTCCTGGCATTTATCCTTGCAAGTGGAACTTGTGCTACACCTGCCCCTACACCTCCTCCCTTACTACCATCCAGGGCCCTAAACACTCCTTCCAGGTGAGGCAATACTTCACTTTTGAGTCTGTTGGTGTCATTTACTGTGATTCGTGCTGTTAGTGTGGCCTCCAGTACATCGGTGATATCCGATGTAGATTGGGAGACCGCTTTGCCGAGTATCTACGCTCTGTCCGCCAGAACAAGTGGGATCTCACAGTGGTCACACATTTTAATTCCACTTCCCATTCCCATTACAATATGTCCATCCATGGCCTCCTCCACTGTCATGATAAAGCCACACTTAGGTTGGAGGAACAACACCTTGTATTCAGGTTTGGGTAGCCTCCAACCTGATGGCATGAACATCGATTTCTCAACCTTCCAGTAATGCCCCCCAACACCACCATCCTTTCCCCATTTCCCCTCCCCTTTTCCCTCTCTCACCTCATCTCCTTGCCCATCCATTGCCTCCCTCTAGTGCTCCTTCCCCATTTTCTTTCTTCCATGGCCTTCTGTCTCTTTCACCCATCAGCTTCCCAACTCTTCACTTCATTCCTTCCCCTCCAGGTTTCACCTATCACTTGGTGGTTATCTCTCCCACTCCCTGCCCACCTTTTAAATCTGCTCCTCAGCTTTTTTTCTCCAGTCCTGCCGAAGAGTTTCAGCCAGATACATGGACTGTAATTTTTCCCACAAATGCTGCTTGGTCTGCTGAGTTCCTCCAGCATTTTGTGTGTGTGGAACAGGCAAAGGTGGGTTACTGGCACCTTAAAACCAGTTAATTTGGGCAGATAGGGCTCATCAGTCATGGTTGGCAACTCATCTAGGAGAAGGAAAACTCTGATCTCAAAACTGCCTTACAACTATACCCACTCATGGGGAAGGCTTTGAGAGTAAATCCTGTGGTAAAATCTGGAGTTGGAGTCCCTAAGGCAGTCCTGCACTGAGTTCAATGCTGACTGGCAACTTCTGCGATGCTGTTGATACCAAACTGTATTGGTTTCTGCTGTTCCTTTGGATTCATCAGCTGCATGGAGAGGAGTAGCCTGCCACATGGACAATAGCTTGCTCTTCAGACTGAAATGCTCTGGCTCGCATACTGGCTTAAGTATCACACAGGACACGATGTCCATGGTCAACCTTGACCAATGGAGACCCTCAATGTCACAATATCCGTTGTTCTGTGGCAGTAGTACAGTGCAGGACCTAAATTATTCGTATGAGTTACAATAAAAATTGAATAAATAAATACTGCAAAAGAGAAATGTTGAGAAAGTGTTCATGGGTTCATGGACCATTCAGAAGTCTGATTAAAGACTAAAGAAACTTTCCTGAAACACTGAGTGTGGGTCTCCAGGCTCCTCTCTGATGATAGTAAAGCAGGAAGGCATGTGATGAATGTCGTCTTCTTGAGATACCACTTTTTGAAAATGTCCTCAATGGTAGGAGGAGTGTTGTTCATGATGGAGCTGCATGAGTCCACAACCCTCTTGATCCTGTGCATTGGAGCTTCCATGTCAGGCAGAGGACAACCAGTCAGAATGCTCTCGGCAGTACATGTGTACAAATTTACTCAAGTCTTTTGGGGATATAGGCCCCATGTGTGTCTGATGTCAAGGAATTGAAATGTGGGATAAGTGTGCAGCTGAAGCTGGGGGCAGGGAATGAGGTCACAGTGTGCTACAGGACCCGGACACTGGGGATGTGGGTAGGATGTCTAGAATGCAGCTGTTGGAGAAGATATGACATGGGCCTATTGTGTGGCTGAAGCCAGGGATAGGTGAAGTGTGCTGGATGTCTGCCTTGCGCTAGTTGTTAGGAATGAATGTGGGTGGGTCTGGGTCAGAGTTGAGGATCATGACTGGGGCTTGCTGGTCCTGAAGCTGGTATCTGGAGGGAGGCAGTGGCCAAGGCATCCAATGTCTGAGTGTGTGTGTGTGTGATTGTGCCTATGAATAAATGAATGTACCCTTGCCTGGTGGCACTTGCTTTTGTTCCTACCATGGTCACCCATACAGAAGATCCTGGTACCCCAGTCACTCAGACCTCCAAGCTTCTCCTGCTAGTGTTTATAATGAATGTAAGTTTCACCCAAGACCTTAATTCAGGATCTGGAGTCTATGGACCACTTGCTTAATGCTATTGGTCCATGACTTTGGTTAAGGATTAATTCCTCTTCCATTCTGTGTCCCCTCATTGTAAATCATCCACTCTGTCAAGAATTTATCTGCTTCTTCTTTAAATACATCCGATTACCTAGCCTTAACAGTCCCATGGAGTGGAGAGTCACAGAGTTTCACCAATTTCTACAGAAGAAAGAGGAGACAAATTATTAGATCACCAGTTTAAAGGTGAGTGCAAAAGAATTAACCATTGTTTTACACTACAGATAAAGGTGCTCTGGAATGCGGTGCTTCTAACCATGGTGCTGCTTGTAACATTCAGAAGGAAAGCAGATAAACTGAAGAGAAGTGAAAACAATTGAAATATTTAAGAGTTTTAGAGAATGGTGCAGATAACAAAACAAAAAAATTCCAGTGAGCAGCAGGGAAGAATAGTTCAAGCTGACAGGCAGGTGACAGTAATTTAAATAACTATGCGTTGCAACAATAGTGCAGAAGACCATCTCTGAACACATAATACATTGAATCTTGAAATGGACAGTCTACAGCAGAAGACCACGAACATACACTCAGTGGTCATTTTATTAGGTACAGGAGGTTCCGAATAAAGCAGCCTGTTCAGGTCTTCGAGTTTGTTTTGGAAATATTTCTTAGTAAACCTCTTACAGCCTTATTTGCAACCACAAAAGAAATGGAAAGTCATGTTACATTTTTAAAAATTTTAATCCTTCTTTCCGTTAAATAAAAATAATAATATAATAGACTGTAACAACAATAGACAATTAGAAATGGGGATAATGTAATAATGTAACAACAATAGGCAATTAAAAATGGGGATAAATACTTGCAAAACAATTTTGCCAAAATTGGGGTAAAACCACTTAATGAGACAAATGAGGCTTTGTCTAATTACAATCATTTGGAAACCCCCTTAATTGAAGGGGTGTTTAGGGTGAAAGATAATCTTTAACATCCAACTGAGTGAAAGTATCTTTTTATGAATTGTTTCCCATTAACCTTTATTGAAGTAAATGGAACACCAAATTGACTGGATAGGGCTGGACGCTGTCCAGAGCTGCTGTCTTGGACCCTGCTGGTCTTTTTCTAGATACAGACAACTAACCTTCATCACACAAAGATTGTCCGTCAAGGCAGACCTGCATCTGAACAGTGAGTAAGCCTCAGATGTCTAACCCTGAACACCATTACACTATAATTTTTCAAAATAATTGACACTGAAGAAATATAAAAATTGTAACAGTTTCCTGTCTGTAGAACTTTAAATTTATACCAAGTAACCAAGTTCTTAATTTTTATGGCAGCTTTAAATATTGAACTGACTCAAATTAGCAGCCAGTCGGGGAGTAGGCACATATAAATTAAAATGCTTTTGTCCTTCTCTGTACATCTTTTAGTATTATAAGTCACTTTGTTCCTTTCACTTAGTGACCATTGTTTATTGTCCTTAAGGTACTCATCAGTTTTTGGTGTTTGGTGTGTTTATTAATGAAATTATGACATATTAACTCTTTGCCAGTAAAATATGTTAGAACATACAATACTGCACAAAAGTTTCAGACGTCCTAGATTTTTTTATATAATTTCAGATGGTATGGCCTCCACAGAGCCTGAATCTCAGCATCAGCAAGACTGTCTGGGATTAACTGGAGAGACAGAAGCAAACCAAAGCCTGTAGAAGAAATGTGGCAAGTTTTCCAAGATGCTTGGAACAACCTACCAACTGATTTTGCTTCAGTGCACCTAAGAGAAATGATGCAGTTTTAAAAGTAAAGGTTGGTCACGCCAAATATTGATTTAGTTTAGTTTTTTACAGTTTATTGCTCTTTATAGCAATTTTTTTGATATTTAGGAACTTTTCATTAATTTGGAAAGCATCTTTTTTTCTTTATAGATTTTTTTCACATATCACTAAGACCTTTGGACAGTACTGTATATATACACTGAGAGGACATAGAGCATACCTCATAGAACAATACAACACAGCTACAGGCACAGGCTCTTCAATCGTGATTTCTGTGCTTATGATGATGTCAATTTCAACAAATCACAGCATCCCATACGTGGTTTACACCCCTTCATTCCCTGCCGAAACATGCATCATGTACCTGCCTAAATTCCATTTAAATGTTGTATTTGTATCTGCTCCTGCTTCCTCTCTCAGAACATTCCAGGCATCTACCACTCTCTGTGAAAAGAAATGCCTTCTGAACATCATTTAAGCATCCCCCATTTCGCCCTTGCTTTTAAACTGTTTGACATTTTTATCATGGGGAAGAGATCTACCCTATCTGTGCCTCTCACAGGTTGTCCTCAGCCTCTGATGCTCCAGAGAAAATAATACAAATTTGTCCAACCTCTCCTTATAACTAATATTCTCAAAAACAATAAACATCCTGGTGAACATCTTTGTTAGATTTTGTAACTTCAAAACATAAAATTATTGGAAGAAAAACAAGGGAGTCGAGAGATATGAGTCTTAGTAAACCTAAAGTATTCTACAATCAACAATGGTTTTGGTTCTAAATGCTCCTGCATTACTTTTAAGAGATCGGCAAAGCTCACTTCAGCTGGTTCAGCTGGAGCAATTAAACTCCTAAGCAAACTGTATGGCTTTAAACCAAATGCACTCAGCAAAACTGGCATTCACTTCTCATTGTCTATTCCATTTGCTTTAAAATATTATTAAATCTGCTCAGTATGCAATATCCAGTTACCGATGTAGCTGGCCATTTCTGCTTTTTTTTATAATGATTATCACCTGGTACTCACTGTTTACGAACCAGTGAATTTTTTCCATTTTCTGCCAATTTTTAAACTCAAAGTCAAAGGAGATCATGCTGTGCTGCTTTTCTTTTAAAACTTAATCGTTCTCACTGTGCTTTTTTAACTTGAACGTCTTGTGCTTCAACATGGTAATCATCTCAGGTTCATTTAAAATGACCTTATCACCACTGTTACATTTTGAAACTCTGAAATATAAAATTAATTGGAAGAAAAATAAAGGAGTTCAGAAATAAGAGTCTTAGTTCGTTTTTACTTAAAGCAAGGCACGGACATATGACATAGTTCCTTCATGACGTCTGCAAGTCACCTGATATTACATATAACCTGTAATTACTTAAATGAACTATAATGCTTAATAAAACAGTATATTAAAAATTGCTCAAATCTTACTGAAATATTAAACACACAATAGTCTTCTGTATCTTTTCCTCAGCCTCCATGCTGTTTCTGCAAAATAGCATTCAGAATTTCACGAAATACACAAAATCTGATCTAACCAATGATTTATAGAGCTTCATTGTGACTTCCCAGCTTTTCTACTCAATGCCCAGACTGATAAATGCATGTTTCCCATGTGTCTTCTTTAACACCTGATCAACTTGTGTTGCCACGTTTATGGAGCAATGAACTTGGACCCAAGATCCTTCTGTACACCATTGCTCCTAAGGCTCTTTTAATTTATTATATAGTTTCTTCTTGCATTTGACTCCCCAGAATGCAACACAGGCAACACAGCAAGTTGCCTAGATTAATCTCCATTTGCCATTTCTCTGCCACTATCTCTAACTGATCTGTGTCCTGCTGTACCTTTTGAGAACATTGCACACTAACCACAACTGCATCTATTTTAATGTCACCTACACTTCTACTAATCGGACCTGATTTCATCCAAATCATTAATGTATATTACAAACAGCAGCGGTCCCAGCCCTAATACCTATGGAACACCACTGGTAGCAGACCTTCAATGAGAGTGACATTGCTCCACCACTACCTTTTGATTTCTATGGCCAAGACAATTTTTAATCCAATATTCCTTGCTTCTCTGGATCCCGTGTGCATTAATTTTCTAGATCTGCCCAAGGTGAGTGATTTATTGAATGTTTTACTGGTCTATGTAGATGACTTCCATTGTCCTCCCCAGTCATCTTCATCACTTCCTCAAAAGCTCCATCAATTTGGTAAAACATGATCTGCCTTGCAGGAAGCTATGCTGAGTATCCCTAATAAGTCCATGCTTTTCCAAATATGAGTATATCCAATCCTTAAGAATCTTCTTTAATAATTTCTCTACCACTGGTGTAAGGTTCAGCAGCCTATAATTTCCTGTTACATAATATTACCCCAAGGAACAAATGAACACGCCGGAGCTATACAACGTTAAATGTTAGTATCTTATCGAAAGAATAGAGACAACTGACTGAAGAGATTACAAGATATATTTCGAAGCATTCCAAGACAAACCAGACATAAGAAAGTAAAGATGATGTTATATTTTATTGACCTCAAGTGGAGAGAGTTGTGCTATGCCATAAAAACCATAACTGAAACACTGCAGCATGTATCTGACACATCATTCATTCATTCATTACATGCCGTGTTGCATGGCGTGGGTGGTCATGGTCTTGACCATGATCGTTCGTGGCAATATTTTCTGCAGAAGTGCTTTGCCATTGCCGCCTTCTGGGCAGTGTCTCTACAAGATGGCAGCCATTATCAATACTCTTTTAGAGATTGTCTGCCTGGCATCAGTAGTCACATAACCAAGACTTGTGATATGTACTAGCTGCTCATACAGCCATCTGCCACCTGCTCCCATGGCTTTACATGACCCTGATCGGGGGGGGGGGGGGGCTAAGCAAGTGCTACACCTTGCCCAAGGGTGACCCACAGTCAGCAGTGGGAAGAAGTGCCTTACACCTCCTTTGGGAGAGACATATCTCCACCCTACCACCCAATTTATTATTGCCCAGCTAGCAATGAAAAATTGATCACTATCAGTTCTTACCTTGCAAGTCCAGGGAGAATCCTTTGTAACTTTCTTAACGGAATCAAGTAAGCAGTTTTGCAGATATTTTGGATAACTAATCAGAGATCCGATTTGCAGAATTTGCAGGTTGAAGGATAAGAGATGAGATAAATTGTTGACAGAACTAACTGCGGGAAATGGTACACAGTAATGGTATTCAATCATTATAAAGACTAAAAATGTTGAATCCCCAACAACAATACCAGCGGTGAAGGCAAAAATCTGAAAATGCAGAAAAGGAGCTTTGATGGTGTAGATTTTGTAGATGACATCAGGAGCCGCTGAAAAAGAAATGCCCCACCTGTGGAGGAATAGCAGGCATGATGTGAATTGGTAAAACTATTCCTACAAACAGTGCACAATGAAAAGGATTAGGCCAGATGGGGAAAGTTCTCTTTTGTATCTCCAGAACCTCATCAAAAGAACAACACAGGAGCCTGGGATAACTTGTCTACTTAGTTTCTCTTCAGAGTGGTGCTCACTTAATAGTGTAATGATGTATACCATTCACACACATTTTACACATAACCCATAATGAATTATGTAAACAAAAATGCTTAATCAAACAAATCTATTTACAATATATTAGTGAAATATTAAGTAAGGTACACTCCTTCCTGCTTATCTATAAACTCCAACCCAATATGGAATGCATCTCAACAGTATACACAGTATGCTATATAATACAACTGCTATATAGACATCAATAGCATAATAAATTTTAAATTTCCCTATTTAAGTCTAAAGATTTAATTACGTGGAGGATTTCTTAATCTTATGGGATAACATCTTTCCAGTCAAAGGTGGAGCAGGGTGTGGTGGAGGGATGGTCACTCTGCTTGGCAGGTGAGACATGTAGCTGTGAAAACAATCTTATGTTCTGCGGCCTCTTCTGTGATGGTTGCAGGAGTTGACTCTGGGACTGCAGGAAGTGGTTCTGACAGCTCTGGACTTTTTTCTTCGCTAACAATTGACTTTGCTTTCCTCAATTGATTGGTGTGTCATCTCCAGATGACATCAGACACGAACTCCACTGTGTGAGAGAGTGGTCCAGTTCTGTCCTTAATCTTTCTGAGTACCCACTTTTGATCACCTCTGTAGTCCCTCGCCCGGACTGCTTCCCCAGGAGTGATACATCGGAAGTCCTTGTTTGATGAGACCTCAATTTGTCTCATCTGTCCAGCATACTTCTTCTGAGATTGGGTTTGAAGTGAACAGAAAGCAAGGGGTGACCCAGGAGCAGCAGAGGTGGTGAGTTGCTGGTTGTGGTATGTGCTGCACTGTGACATGCAAATAAGAATTTGACAAGCTTTTGATTCAGTGTATTCTGCTGACAATGCCTGCAGTGCTTTCTTCAAACTCTGGTTAATCCTTTCCACCAAGCCATTTGCAGCTGATTGTACAGTACAGATGTAATATGTCTTATTACGTTAATTTTCAGGAATGACTGAAACTGTTACAGACTGAACTGTGCTTCATTGTCATTGACTAAGTGTTCTGGATCACCAGTCCTTGAGAAAAGGCTTCTCAGCACATCAGCAATGTGTGATGCTGTAGTGGAGACTATTGGAAACACTTCCAGCTCACTGGCAACTTCATCAAAGATGGTACAAGGAACCAGATGAGGTTTATAAAATTTGGGTGTGGCGTTTTCAATTAACACCATTTTACCTTAAAATGTTTGAGTTTTCCAACATCATCCTTGAACACTGCTGCACCATCATCCAGTACCTTCCTTAATTCACTTTCTGTTGACTCTATTGCAAGGGTTGTGGCATGCAAATAGTGGATGCATGTTCAGTCAAATTGTAGTTGCCGCAGCCGAATACGACTCCACAGTGCTGGCCTTCCTCTTTTTACCATATACAAACTCAATGTGGCTTGCTGGTGGTTGTTTTTCACTGATACAAATGTCAGTCCCACAAGAATTATTTTTTCTGCAGTATAAGTTCTTAGTTGGATATCTGCAGGCTTCAGTTCAGTATCTTTGAAATGCTGTTCAAACTCAATCTATGGAACGACTGAAACAGCTGAGCCAGTGTCCAATTCCATTTTAATTAATTTGCCATTCACTTCTGATGTAAGCCATATTTCTTGTCTTGTTAATTTTCACATTTAAAATCCCAAGACTACCCAGTCCTGTGTCACTCTCATCATTATTTGATTTTTCATCCAGCATGCAGATCAATACTCGATTTCAAACTGCACTTGACTTTTTATCTTTTTCTCTTCCCTGTGCAATCCATTTATATTTGTCAGTCCAACATGTTCTTTGTATGTGTCCTAGTTTATTGCATTTTCTGATGGTTTCACCTTTAAACCTGCATTGGTTTGCTGTATGTGAGCTCCTGGCACAATGGCAACACGATTTGTTCAGCCAGGTAGAGTTCTGCCATTACAAATTTGTTCACGCAGACTTTCAGTCTTGATTGCCACTCCATTGTGTCTCTGGCTGCTCTTTCCATTGAGACAGCAATTTCAATGACTGTTTTAAACGTGACTTGTGCCTCAGTTAGGAGGTGTTTTGGAATGCTTTCTTCTAATATTCCATAAGCTAAATGATCTCTCAGAGCATCATTAATCCCATCACTGAACTGCCAATGTTGGGACAATTTCTTCAATGTAGCCACATACACTGACTCTCCTTCCTTTTGATTTTGCTTATGAAATTGAAAGCATTCTGCAATCAAGAATAGTTTTGGTTCTAAATATCCCTGCATTACTTTCATGATATCAGCAAAGCTCATTACGGCTGGTTTGGTAGAAGCAGTTAAACTTCTAATCAACCTGTATGCTTTTCTACCCATTACACTCAGCAACACTGGCACTTGTTTCTTGTTGGCTATTCCATTTGCTTTCAAATACCTCTGTATTTGTTCCGTGTACATCATCCAGTCAATGTTGTGTAATTGGAGATGTCTATCTTTCCGATGTAGCCAGCCATTTCTGTCCTTTATTTATTTATTATTATTGTCACCTCATACTCATTTTTTATGGATCCCATAAATTTGACTCATATTCTGCTTTTTTATAAACTCAAATGTTTCTCTCGCCTTCCAAAGAAAAATGTGTGCTGCGCTACAACAGTTTGCTAGTCAACTTGGATTTGTTAAAAGATTCCTCATCACCACTGTTGTCTTGTAACTCCAGAAGCTAATCGAAAGAAAAAACACAGAAGCCTGGGATAATTTGTCGTCTTAGTTTTTCTTTAGTGAGTTGCTCACATATGATGTGGTGGCATAATGATGTATGTCATTCACGTACTTCTTACATATAACACATAATGAATTAAGTAAGCAAAGAATGCTTGATCAAACAATATATTTACAATATTTTTCAAATATTGAATACACTGCAGGGAGAGCCAATTAGAAACATAGAAAGATAGAAATCTACAGCACATTACAGGCCTACGGCCCACAATGTTGTGCCAACCATGTAACCTACTCTAGAAGCTCCTTAGAATTTCCCTACCGTATAGCCCTCTATTTTTCTAAGCTCCATGTACCTATCTAAGAGTCTCTTTAAAGACCCTATTGTACCTGCCTTTACCACCTTCGCTGGCAGGGCATTCCAAGCACTCACCATTCTCTGTGTGAAAAACTTATCTCTGACATCCTCCTGTTACCTACTTTCAAGCACCTTAAAACCATGCCCCCTCGTGTTAGCCGTTTCAGCCCCAGGAAAAAGTCTCAAACTGTCCACACGATCATGCTTCTCATCAACTTATACACCCATCGTATAGTATTGGAGCCATGAATTGTAAATTTAGCATAAGACCATAAGACATAGGAGCAGAATTAGGCCATTTGGCTTATCGAGTCTGCTCTGCCATTTCATAAGAGCTGATCAATTTTTCTTCTCGGCCCCAATTTCCTGCCTTATTCCCATATCCTCATATCCCTTCATGCCTTGACTAATCAAGAATTCATCAATCCCTGCCTTAGGTATAGCCAATGACTTGGGTTCCACAGCCGCCCGTGATAGCTTACAATTTAGGTCAGTAGCAAGTGTAGGCAGTTCTCTGCTGGTAGAAAACACTGACCATCTTTTCAAGAGTCTGCATTACTTTCTTTGGCAGAAATTCCAGCTTACGACAGGAAAATTAAGAAGGCTAAATCTTTGCATATGAGCAGATAATTGTTAGTTAATGTGTAAAAATAAAAGGCAATACTTTCACTTATGTGGCAGGAATATAGCTTTGTTTTATTTATAGCCTGGATAAATCTCACTGTAAGATTTATTGACCTCTTGTAGGAATTTTAAAATATGATCACGTTTTTAAATGCTATTCCTCTTTAATTTAGATTAGATATTATTAAAGTTTATTGATTAATTAAAACTCAGTTTCACTTTAATGTAAATAATGATTTAGGTTGTGAGTCCTTAACCTTAACTCAAATAAATTATTTTTATTTCACTATTCAGTTGCACCTTCATCAATTTTTCAATGGGAACTGCTCAGTCGGTATGAATTAGAGTGATTAATGCTTTGTAATTGAGAATAATGAATGAAGTTCAGGAGATGGACTATGTACAGTGCTTTAGAAACAATGTGATTTCTGTCCATATCAAGATAAATTTAACCTCTCTCTACTCATTTTCTGGTAGATGAGGAAGACAATTTTGTAATTAGATATCATGTCTCAAAGCAGGTGAGTGTAAACGCAAACTTCACTTTTAGAGTGATGAGCAATTTCCAAGGATAGGACACTCAAAGTTAGCCAATAAATATATCAAGAACATCCTTATTTGATAACTGTGTGCTTAGCAAAAATAAATGTAAAGAAGGCAACGTTCCAAACTGATTTGCTACCTCTTCACATTAAAACTCCATTATCAACATTATACGATAGCTCAGAAGGTTAAACATGCAACCTTTCAGGACAAGGATTCTGACCTGAAGCATTTTAACTCATAGACTAGAGGAAGAGGTGAGGCCTGGAGCAGATTAGTCATGATCAAATTGAATGGCAGGGCAGGCTTGAGGGACTGAGTGGCTTACTCTTGCTCTTAGTTTCTTACATTACTCAGGGTGGAGGAGTAACACTTTATATTCTGTCTGGGTAGCCTCCAACATGATGGCATGAATATTGATTTCTCCTTTTCCATTAAAAAAATTCCCCCACCTTCCTCTATTCCCCACTCTCACCTTTTACATCTTCTCACCTGCCCATTCCAAGTTTGCGGATGATGCAAAGACAGGTGGAGGCACAGGTAGCGTTGAGAAAGCAGAGAGGGTGCAGAAGGAATTAGACAGATTACAAGAATGCACCAAGATGTGGCAAATGGAATATGGTGTACAAAAGTGAATGGTCATGCACTGAGGTGGAAGGAATAAAAGCACAGACTATGTTCTAAATGGGGAGAAAATTCAAAAATATGAAGTGCAAAGGTACTTGGGAGTTCTCATGCAGGATTATTTGTACGTTGGATCAGTGGTGAGAAAGGCAAATGCCACATTAGCATCATTTTGAGAGGACTAGAATATAATAGCAAGGATGTAGTGCTGAGGCTTTAGAAGACCTCATTTGGAGTATTATGAGCAGTTCTAGGCCCCTTATTTCAGAAAGGATGTGCTGACATTGGAGAGGATTCAGAGGAGGTTAATGAAAATGATTCCGGGAATGAAAAGCTTATCGTATAAGGAGCAATTGATGGCTCTGTGCCTTTACTCGCTGGAATTTAGAAGAATGAGGGCGATCTGATTGAAAGCTATTGAATGATGAACAGCCTAGACAGAATGGATGTGCAGAGGATGTTTCCTATGGATCAGAGGGCATAGACTCAGAATAGAGGGGTGTCCATTTAGAATGGAGATGAGGAGGAATTTCTTTAGCCAAGAGTGTTGTGAAACTATGGAACTCATTGCCACAGGTGTCTGTGGAATCCAGGTAACTGGGTGTATTTAAGGCGGAGATTGATAGGTTCTTGATTAGCCAGGGCATGAAGGGTTACAGGGAGAAGGCAGGAAAATGGGCTGAGAGGAAAATGGATCAGCCATGATGAAATTGCAAGGAGATTGAACGTACTGAATGGCATAACTCTGCTCCTGTATCTTACTGTGTTAATGAATTTTATTGTTTGAGGAAAATAATTTAATTTGTAAACTGCCAACTCCATAATAAAAAAAAACTTTGCATGTAGTTCTAGTTTTCCTCTTCATTATGCATCTTGTTTTCCATTTTAATATATTCATTTATATTCCAATAATTTTGATTTTTGTTTCACCCTTGCTTCTGCAGTGTAATTTTATATTTTCAAGAATATTCACCATTAAAGTATTCTGTACTTTAGGTTAATACTTGGTGGATAGAAAAAAGCATCCAGAACAAAACACAATGTTCTCAATTGTCCCAGCAAGACTAAAGATTAAGGATAATTTTCAGAACACATTTGGAAAATCTTGTAAGCAACATCTTAAGCTTACCTGTGAATCTAGCTTATAATATATTAATGCAAAGCTTGAGGGCAGATTTTGAAGATGGGTATGGAAATAACATTTTGATGCCTCATTAAAGCTCCATTTGAAGTCAAATGTAAAGGTATTCCACACATTGCATTTTGAACCAACAATTGAACAAATATTTGAGATCTTCAAACTTTTGTCCTTTGCAGAGAATGTTAAAGCAAGTTTTACAAGAGAAGGGAAATGTTAAAGACTCTCAGCTGCATCATACCTTTCATCTGCATCGATTGATCTATGCTCTAAGAAGATGGGTAAGAAACTGAATCTGCATGAACTTGAAGGGCAAATCAGTTCTGGTTTGCCAGAGTAGAACATCAAAGTAGGACTAATTAATAGGATCAGATTACATTTTAATTGGTGAATAACACATTTTAAACAGACATTGGTGAAAAGCTGAAAGGTAAAAATACTTGGAGCAAGTAAGATTGTTGAAGAGAAGCTTTTGACTTTATTGATGATACTTGAGGGGAGTGTATCAACAGACTTAATGACTCACCTTTGCAATGCTGATTTTGCTTGAACTCCTCTACATGACACATTGGGCTGCAGTTAGTTTGAAAATACCAACAGTTCCATGTTGAACAGTCAGGTGATTATTACTGTTTTGTGTCCCTCTACACCCTAAACATTTGTGTCAGGTATGTTGGGACTCAGTGTAAAGTGAAGGGATAATTTACTCGGTAGTCGAAAGCCATTTCTACCGTGCCAGTCATTGACTGGCTTGTTTGAAGGTTGCAGCAGCTCTTTCCCATTAATTGCCTTGTGTGTTTGGCACCGGTGTCCAGTTTCTGGCACTTCAGGGGCTTTCCTTTGTCTCGGGCCTCATCTTCACACCTAGGTTGTGACCAGTGCTGAAGAACTGTTGGGAAAGTATGCTGCAGTTACACAAGAGCCCACGTGCACACTTAGATAACTATTTGTGCTGAATGTTTAGTTTTGTAGTTTGTGTAACTTAAGGTAGCTTAGATCTTTGGTCGAATGTTTTACTGTTTGCCTGTAAGTAAATGATTACTGTGCTTATTTGCAATCAGCATCTTCTGTCTCACCTAGCAAACCCATGAACCTGGCTCCTTGTGAAAATCAGCAAGTCACAACCTTGCTGGAAGAACTTAGCTCACAATTTTCTCCTTGATGAAACTGGTAAGCATTAACTTGCTGCAATTTGGCAGGGAAGCCTACCCACTGAACGCACATTATTTTATCCTAAAACAGTTGAGTGGAATGTGAGGGAAAATGTAAATTGTCATTTTTATTCTTTCTCATTCATTTATCTTTTGGGAGTCAGGCATTGCTGTCTAGGCTAACATTTATTGGCCATTCCTAACTGCCCTTGAGGAGGTGATGACACTAAACTGCTGTGGTTCTTCAGGTGGCGAATCAGAGTCAGATTTATTATTACTGACGTGTGTCATGAAATTTATTGTTTTGTGGAAGCAGCACAGCACAAATTCCCCCACGGTGTTGTAGAGCACAATTCATGAATTATCTGGTGAAGAAATATTTTTATATATTTTCAAAAATAGCCCCAGTGCTGTACTCAAGTTTGTTGACATCACCACTGTTACTGGCCAAATCGAAGATGGTGCTGAATCAGCATACAGGGGAAAGATTGAAAATCTGGCTGTCATAGCAACAGTCAACATCAGCAAGACCAAGGAGCTGATTATAGACTCCGGAAGAAGGAAAACCAGAGGTTCATGAATTCCCTACACAACTCCCTTGTCCATTCGTCCCCCCCATCCCTCCCCACTGATCTCCTTCCTGGCACTTATCCGTGTAAGCGGAACAAGTGTTATACATGCCCTTACACTTCCTCCCTTACCACCATTCAGGGCCCCAAACAGTCCTTCCAGGTGAGGCAACACTTCACCTGTGAGTTGACTGGGGTGATATACTGCATCCGGTGCTCCCGATGTGGCCTTTTATATATTGGCGAGACCCAACGCAGACTGGGAGACCGCTTTGCTGAACATCTACGCTCTGTCCGCCAGAGAAAGCAGGATCTCCCAGTAGCCACACATTTTAATTCCACATCCCATTCCCATTCTGACATGTCTATCCACGGCCTCCTCTACTGTAAAGATGAAGCCACACTCAGGTTGGAGGAACAACACCTTATATTCCGTCTGGGTAGCCTCCAACCTGATGGCATGAACATCGACTTCTCTAACTTCTGCTAATGCCCCACCTCCCCCTCGTACCCCATCTGTTACTTATTTTTATGCACACATTCTTTCTCTCACTCTCCTTTTTCTCCGTCTGTCCCTCTGAATATACCTCTTGCCCATCCTCTGGGTCCTCCCCCTCCCTTGTCTTTCTTCCCAGACCTCCTGTCCCATGATCTTCTAGTATCCCCTTTTGCCTATAACCTGTCCAGCTCTTGGCTCTATCCCTTCCCCTCCTGTCTTCTCCTATCATTTTGCATCTCCCCCTCCCCCTCCAACTTTCAAATCCCTTACTCACTCTTCCTTCAGTTAGTCCTGACGAAGGGTCTCGGCCTGAAACGTCGACTGCACCTCTTCCTACAGATGCTGCTTGGCCTGCTGCTTTCACCAGCAACTTTGATGTGTGTTGCTTGAATTTCCAGCATCTGCAGAATTCCTGTTGTTTGGGTTCATGAACCAGTCCTCAATTGAAGACCAGAGATGGAGAGATTTAAGAACTTTAAAATTTTATATGTTATTATTTTGGAAAGCCTATCCTGGGCCCAGCACTTGTGTACAATTATGAAGAAAGTACGGCAACGCCTCTACCTCCTTAGGAGTTTGCGAAGATTCAGCATGGCATCTATAACTTTGACAAATCTCTATAGATGTGTAGTGGAGAGTATATTGACTGGCTGTATCACAACATGGTATGGAAAACACTAATGCCCTTGAATGGAAAATCCAACAAAAAGTAATGGATACAGCCCAGTCCATCATAGGTAAATCCATCCCCAACCATTGACCACATCTACATGAAATGCTGTTGCAGGAAAGCAAAATCTTTCATCAGGGACTGCACCACCACCCATGACATGCTCTCTTCTCACTGCTGCAATCAGGAAGAAGGTGCCAGAGCCTCAGGATTCGCATGACCAGGTTCAGGAACAATTACTACCCTCAACAATCAGGTTCTAGAAAAAATTATAAAAAATTAAAAATGCTGGAATAATTTAAAAGCACTTTGAAAGCTTCAGAGTAAGTTTCAACTTTAAAGCAAATATTATTAATAAATTAATTGAACACATCTTATGTTCATCATTGTTTCTCACAACCACATTACTTACCAGATTGTAGAATTATAACTGGAGAGCTTAAGAAGATTATGTTTCCCTTTTCAATTTCAGATTCAGTTATTTATCACATGCACAATACATGGAAACATACTGTAAAATGCATTATTTGCGTTAACAACCTACCAAACCTCAGGATGTTCTGGGGGCAGGCTGCAACTATCACCACATATTACAGTACCAACATAGCATGCCTACCGTGTTCAGTAGAACAACACAGGCAAAAACGCCACCAACAACAGAAAAACAAGCCACTTTCCCACATTCACACACACAGAGACAAACATCCAACACCAGGCCAGGCTGCCTCTGGGCCTCAGACGTCCAATCCTTGGACCTGAAGGCTCAGATCACAGACATTAGGCATCCAAATTCTGGACACCCCAATGGACAGCAGTGGAGAACAAATGAGAAGTCACTGACAAATGTGGGTGAATCATTCTTCCTTGTTGGGTCAAACCCTTGGACTCCCTGTCTCACTGCAGCTCCAGCAATTTGGGTCCAATCCCAACCTCCAGTGCTCTATGTGTAGAGTTAGCACCTTTTCACAAGGATCTCCTCTGTCTGCCCCAGCATCTTTCCACATTCTAGAGACATTAGATTAGATTATGAGGACACACAGTCCCCTCTTATTGTCATTTAGTAGTGCATGTATTAGAAATGATACAATGCTTTTCCAGAATGATATCACAGAAACACGTGACAAACCTACTTAAGAGCCAACAAAAACAACATAATTATAACATGTAGTTACAACAGTGCAAAACAATACTGTAATTTGATAAGAACAGACCATGGCACGGTAAAAGTCTCAAAGTCTCTCGAAAGTCCCATCGTCTCACACAGACGGTAAACCTCCAGCGCTGCCAACTTGTCGATTCAGCATACTGAAAATATCCGACCACAGTCCGATTCCGAGTCCGTCCGAAAACTCTGAGCCTCCAACCAGCTCTCGACACCAAGCACCGAGCACCATCTCTGCCGAGCGCTTCGACCCCAGCCCTGGCAATAGGCAAGGCCAAGGATTTGGGGCCTCTGTCTCCGGAGATTCTCGATCGTGCAGTAGCAACTGCAGTGAAGCAGGCATTTCAGAAGTTACTCCAGGTGTTCCTCCGTGCTTCTCCCGGCTGTCTCCATCAAATCCGGATTGTGCATGGCCCCCTAGTTAACATATAATTGATATCATTCGGAACGGCTGCGCGCTGCGTCGCGCCACCATCAATATGACAATAATTGTCTATTATATATTGCCCTGCTGTGCAGATGTATGGTAGAATCTGGGGCCAGTGGTGCTGTTTGGGGGGTAGGAAATTGATGGAATGTAGGGAGAATAAACTAAGGTTAGTATAGAATTGGTGTAATATCATAGTATCAAGAAGATGGTGATAACGAACAATACTACCAAAGGCAACATCCTCAAGATGGTTCATAAAGCAATTCCTTTCACTTGTTTTACATATTCTTTTTATTTCAGATATGGTTCTGCTACTGTTAGGGCTTGTTATCAACATTCTGGTGGTGTGATTTCAGGCTGATCGGCCAAGATGGCCCTTTGCTCTCTCCAGGAGTGTTCCATGAGGCTGTGACCAAAGCATGCAGCATTGAGGCCAGGAAGCTAGGAGACGCGGTGCAAGCCCATGATCGACTCCACCTCTCGCTGTTCAAAGCGCTGAGGAAGATTGAAATCATCGAGGCGGGTGTGGAGGGCGAGCGAGTGTTCAGCGCTGTCTACCAGCCTCTCACTCGCTGCTGCTGGAGAAGGTGTCGGCATGTGGTTGTCTCTATGGCCTATCCATCAGAATCGATGTTGGAGATGCTGTTCATGTCGGCCTCTTCCAGTATGCTGGCGTTAGTGCGTCTGTCCTTCCAGCTGATTCTCAAAATCATTTGCAAGGACCTTTGATTGTATTGATCCAGGGCTTTCAGGTGTCTACTGTAGGTGGTCCATGATTCAGCTCCATACAGTAAAGTAGAAGTAAAAGTATCATGTAAGTGATATAAAGAAAATTAAGGACCCTGGGATTATGGAATTCCAGATGGAAAAGAGCAAGTTAGAATGTTAATTTGTTTCTGTTCTAGGTCACTACTCATGGATGTATATTAATGGCTTGAACTTCATAAACTTTGATAACGGTGGAATTTTAAAAATGTCCCTGATTCAGATCCATCCAGAAGGGCAACTGCTCTATTAACCAAAGTTTGTACAAGTTTATAAGCTCTGTAAACTGTTCTATGCCTCTCATAATTCTATGAATCTCCATATGGTCACCTCACAGCCTTCCATACAGCTTCTGATTCAAATTTATTTATCACGTGTGCATCAAAACATTCAGTAAAATGCATCATATGCATTAACAAACATCTTGGGTATCCCACAAGTTTGGCCACTTATTCCAGTGCCAACAGTGCATGCCCACGATGTTCAACAGAACAACACAAGAGGCAGCAACAACAGCAACAAGACTACAACAGCAAAACAAACCCTTTTCCCTCTTATCCACCCACCCACTCAAACACATTAGCAGGCTACCAACCCCAGGACAAGTTGCCTCCAGGCCTTCAGTACTTGCCCATGGACTCTCAGATTTTCAGATATCAGGCCTCCAACCTTTCGACCCTAGCCCAGACTCACAGACTGGCAGACATTGGGCTCCTGATCTCCACACAAGCTGACCCAAGGGTTTTGACCTTCGGGCCTTCACCTCCAGACTCGCTGACTTTAGTCTCCAAACTTCAGGCTTCTACCTCCAGATTTGCTGTGTTCTGGACTTCAACCTTCAGCTTTGCCGGCTTCTGGAGATTGACCCTCAGACTCAGCGATCATGGGTTGACCTCTAGGCCTCAGCCCCAGGACACAACAATCATGGGTTTGAACTTTTCAGTCTGTACTTCTCGACTCATACGGACCTTTGACCTTGTTGGCATGGGGAGAGAGGTCATCAGCTCTCATGACTCTCAGCCATTTGGAACTTGGACCAGGAAATCACCAACCTGGGGGTCACTGGTCTCCACCCTTAGCGCCTGTTGACCTGCCCTCTGGGATCACAGGTATTTGAACCTTGGTCTTGGCCCAGGACTTGCCGAACATGGCTGTGACCTTTGGGTCCCCACTTTCAGACTCACATGGCGCCCTGAGCTGTGGATTCACTGATCTGGAGGTGGGAGCAGGTGGGGGGGGGGTTGGTTTGACTGGGCCCTTATGACATGACTGACTTACGTATTCACCCTGTTATGGCCGACCACATCACTGGACAGTGTGTTGACCAGTTCTGCAGACTGTACTCCAAGTGCAGTCTAATGAATGTTTTTATAGCTGTTGGCATGACAACCAGTGCTTCATGGTCAGTGTGGAAGTTGATGGGCTGAAGGGTCTGTTTCAGTGAGGTATCGCCAATGACTGACTCTTCAACTATTTTTTTAAAGGGGAAGCCTAGAAGTTCGAATTGATTATCAATAATATTCATCTTGTGACTGATGACCATCTCTGTAATCTGATATTTGTCATTGGTGAAGGTTGAAATAGATTTAGCTGACTTTTGGATCATTTTATATCTGACTTAATATTACAAAATTAGTTCAAAATAAAATTCATGAATCAATGCTCCTTTAACAACAAACAAACAAAAATGTATTGATATCCCCTCTGCTTCAAATTATAAATTCATTGTTGTGAATGTGTCTTTTTTTTTGAACATCTGCAAGAAAATGCATAGATGAAACTAAGGCTTAATGAGCTTTTCTCTGCTGATGCAAATTCATTTGCCTGCTGCTGTCAGATTTAATAACTGCTCCAACCTATTTCTTCTGATGTAAGCATGCCTCATTGTTGAAGCAGAGATATTGTTGAAGCAGAGATTTTGAAGAAGATCTTAAAATTCAAAATAATGCTGTTACTTTTCTTGTTTTAGCATCCTTAATCGAGCCCGCCCCCACCCCCGCAGGCTCCCCTTCTCCACGCAGCTGATGAATCCAAAGAAACAGCAGTGTGGCATTGGTGGCATTTCAGGAGTTGCCAGTCAGCATTGACTTCAACATAGGACCACCTCAGGGTTTCTAGCGCTGGATTTTTCCTCTGGGGTTATTCCCGAAGTCTTCCCCGTGAGTGGCAGGACAGTGGAGGTTTGACATCAGACTTTTCCTTCTCCTAGATGTTCATGGCTACCGAACTCTATCTGCCCGGAGCAACTAGTTTTAAGGTGCCAGTAACCCACCTTTGCTCCTTCTCCTGTCAGTAGAAACGGTTCTGCCAGGCTCAGTCGCTAAGCCACATATGAAGGCAAGGAGCTGGACTTGGTTGTCAGAGGCTGTTGGAGATCCATGTCATTGGGAGTGGGAGGAGGCTGGAGCTTAGGCAGTGGAAATTTATAGCAAATACCCCTCACCCCCTTTCAGCATTGATAACCTAAATTAACCATACTTAATACGAGCAACACACATCAAAGTTGCTGGTGAGCACAGCAGGCCAGGCAGCATCTCTAGGAAGAGGTACAGTCGCCGTTTCGGGCCCAGACCCTTTGTCCACGAGGGTCTCGGCCCGAAACTTCGACTGTACCTCTTTCTAGAGATGCTTCCTGGCCTGCTGCGTTCACCAGCAACTTTGATGTGTGTTGTTTGAATTTCCAGCATCTGCAGAATTCCTCGTGTTTACATACTTAATACCAGAGTGTTTTTTTACGATCTCAACATCATGAACATACACTTGCTTTTGAAACACTAAAAAGGTGTCAAGGAATTCAAAACTATTATCAGAAAATGTCTTACATGAAGCTACATAACAAGTAACATGATGGATGACAGCTTAGTCAGAAGTAGCTTTTAGTTAGCATGTTAATAGAGAAAAGGTGGGAATAAAGACAATGATCTAGCCAGAAATTCCAGAGTTTAGCACCTAGGTGAAATGATTAATTACAAGGACTGCGATGATCAAAAGAGTCACTGGTAAAAAAAATGCTGAGAGGTTTTGAAGAACTAATTAGCAAAGATGGATGAATGGGATGAGATTTCATCCAGGTGGAGAAGGAAAAGTTAAGTATTTCCTCAGTAGGAATCCTGCTATGGACCCAGAATTGTTATTTTGGGAAGGAAATTGTCAACCTTTGATCCTTTTCAACAAGTGTGAACTGATGGGTCAAGTCAGTAGACATTTGTTAAATTCATTTGCAGAATCTGGATGTTGCTGGTAAGATCTTTTGCCCATTGTTAATTTATTTGGAGAAGCTGATCCTGCGCCCCACCTATTTGAACCATTTAGAATGATGAAGATACTCTCATAGTGCTATTCGATAATAATCCAGTAAGTCAAAGTGTATGCAGTCTGGTGGGGAACTTGCAAGTGATATACTTAACCAAGCATCAGCTGCCCTTACCCATCTCAATGGTAGCAGTTTTCCAGTTTAGAGGGTGCTGTTAAGGAAATTTGGTGAATGGTTGCAAAGCATCATACATATGGCTGATGCACTGCAGAACAAGTAAAAAAAAATGCAGCAAGTCACTACTTATCTATTATTGTCTATGGTCCAGAAATTCTTTAGTGGATCACATTGTCTTTCTGGTTTTTCATAAAGGAATTTCTCTTGGGAGCCGATCAGTAACCATAGTTGGGTACCCAAAAAAATACATGATCAATGATATTAAACCATATGAAGAATTGTAAAATCCCTTCACCTCATTTGAGTACTCAAGGCCAGTGAATGGTGCATGCCACACACACTGAAGCATGCTTTAGAACTGGAAGGTGTAAACATTTACGAACAGGATGAATGAATGGGAGAAGCTTGGCAATAGAATTGAATGTGGGAAAATCTGAAGACATATACTTCGTTAAATTGAACCAAAGGACATATAGTACTTACATTGGAATTGAAGTGTTCTTATGAGTGAATCAGGGAGATGGAGTTCAGAAAAAGTGAACAAAGTTGGTGAGGTTCAGTTTTTCACTCCTCACTTAAGAATAGATAGATATACTGTAGTAGGATTGGTGGCAGTACAAAAAAATTCACTCAGATAATCTCTAAAATGAGTTTATCCTATCATAAGGGAATACAGGTGAATTTGCCTGTATTCTTTGAAGTTTTGGAACAATGAAGGGTGATCTTATTGAAACACGTAAGATTTTTAAAGGGGCATGACAGGGTAGATGTTGAAATACTTCTGTAAGTGTAGAAGTCTCAAGTGAGAGGCATAGTTACATAGAGGGGCTATCATCATCATCATCATCATCATCGTTATGTGCTGTGTTGTATGACGTGGGCGATCACGATCTTTCCATGACCATATTGCTCTTGGCAATTTTTCTACAGAAGTCATTTGCCATTGTTGTCTTCTGGGCAGAGTCTTTACAAGACAGATGACTCCAGCCATTGTGGATACCCTATAGAGATTCTTTGCCTGGTGTCAGCGGTCACATAACCAGTATTTGTGATACACACCAGCTGCTCATATGACCATCTACCATTTGCTCAAATGGTTTCTAGTGAGCCTGATCAGGGGAGGGGGGTGCAGCTAAGCAGGTGCTACACCTAGCCCAAGGGTGACCTGCAGGCTAGCAAAGGGAAGGAGTGCATTACACCTCCTTTGGTAGAGTTGTATCTCCACTCTACCACCCAATATAGAGGCGTAATTATTTACAACTGCGATTTAAGAAAGTTCCTTTCACTGAAGGTGGTGAATTTATGGATTTCCTGACCTTGGAAGGTTGTGATGGATGGATCACTGGAGGTATTTAAGATGGAAGAAGATAATCTTTGTAAAGGTTGGGATATATGAACGATGGGGTACTCCCACAGAAGAAGAATTGAGGCCTAGTGCGGATGAAGAAAGATCATATTCAATCAAGGTGCATGCATGATTGCCCAGGGGACAGCTCCTGTTTTCTCTGTTCTTGTATGTGTGTTTATTATATGCTATACAAGAAAAATCTGAAGCCAATAAAGTGGGGTGTTTGACTTGGGGTTCATTGATCAATTTGATTTAACAGATTGTAAATTTGTCACCTAAAATTTTCGTGGGAATCAAGAACTGTCAGTTCAATAGATGGGTAACTGGTATTAGTACTGGCATTGGTTTATTATTGTCACACGTATCAAGATACAGTGAAAAGCTTGCCTTGCATACTGCTCATACTGATCAAATCATTTCAGTGCAGTGAGCTAGAATAAGCTGAAAGAAAAATAGCAATACAGAATAAAGTGTAAAAGCTATCAAAAAAAGTGCAGTGTAGGTAAATGATAATGTGCAAGATGATGACAGGGTAGGTTGTGAGAACAAGTCTCCATCTGTTTGGACAACAGGTCCATTCAACAATATGATAGCAGTGGGATAGAAACTGTCCTATAATCTGCCGGAAGGGAGGAGAAAGAACAGAGAATGTTAAGAGTGGGTGACATCTTTGATTATGCTGGCTGCTTTACTGAGGCAGTGAGAATATTATATATTACCAATATTACACAAGACCGAAAGTTTTATCAACTCTGTTACAAACAGTATGTTGGCCTTTATTACAGCAGACTGGCCAATATTCTTCTGAGTTTAGAAGAAATATGGTGACCTTATTAAAGTCTACAGAATTCTTGACAGGGTAGATATAGGGATGATGA
Source organism: Mobula hypostoma (assembly GCF_963921235.1). Taxonomy (NCBI): domain Eukaryota; kingdom Metazoa; phylum Chordata; class Chondrichthyes; order Myliobatiformes; family Myliobatidae; genus Mobula; species Mobula hypostoma. Next base: position 84,703,262 of record NC_086101.1, on the reverse strand, counting down.
TTTCCCTGGTTGGAGTGGCTTGAACCAACTATCTCAAAGTAAGGGGCTGGCTACTCAGGGTTGAGATAGAAAGAATGTTTTTTCAAACAGAGGATAGAGAATTTTTGGTATGTTCTTATCTAAGAGAGATGTGGGGACTCAGATGCTGGATTGGTGGTTGTCCATTGTGTCCAATGATGACAGAAAACCTGTGCGGGCAAGTTTTTGAAGTGGAGCAGCTTCATTCTCTCAACCTCAGAAATTTGGGTCCAGTAGTAGGAAGCACTGTTGGTGAAGGGGCTTGTCGTGTCCTTTCCAGGGCAGCCCACTCACCTTTGGTTCCCACTGGATATTTAGCTCTCACCTGAGGCTCCAAGTAGCAGTTTGCATGCAGCAGCAGCCAGAGCCCAATACACCCACTTCGACAGGTAAGTGTATTTGGCGGCCTCATAGCCTAGTGAGATCGGGACATGCCTGTACTAGCATGCAAATTCAGCTCTGGCTGACTGGGTGGATGAGATCTACAGTGACATCCAACGGCTTGGAAGGTGGTACTGTAGTGCTCCAAAGAGAGCGAAGGGCACGATAAGGCACAGATGATGTCATGGCCATCCACTGCAACCAAGGAAGACCCCAATACTTGGATAACTATAGAATAAAATGGGTTAATACAGGAAAGTGGCAATGAAGTAAGTGATCAACTATGAGTTTATCGAATGTCAGTAGCTTACTCACACTTGTATTTTTATGTCCTCTTGATTGTTATTCCGATATCCTAAGCAGGAAGGGAGAAAATGAGAGCAAACAAAAAAAGGTAATTAGAGAGGGATTCATCAGGAAACTTCAGCCTATGTGTTCAGTCACTTGTGAAATTAGTCTTTGTAGGACAATGAGTGGATACAGTGAGTTTAATAGTTTATTCCACTGATGGAACGTTCATATGCTAGACGAGTAATTAATTAGCTACTTGCAGAAGCAGATGTTTCAATTTTCTGGTAGAACAAATGTTTTTCGAACTTTGATATGAAACCATATAAAATAAAAAGATGCAGTGGGCTTCAAGTGGCAGCAGTTAAAGAATAACATTATAAGGAAGGACAGTCATACACGTAGTGCTTCATCCTACTATCAGCAGCCTTCATATCTGATGCTTACAACTACTAGGTGTGAATATTCCCCATATGCAACTTGAGCTCCCCAAGAACTCAGATATTTGGCACTCATCCGGTTCCACTCATCCATCATTGCCATGTTCCTTGCTGTATAATCAAGCACCAGAACACTACTACTTCAGAATCCTAAATTATCTTGTTTGAGTCTTTCCAGAGCTTCACTCCTTCATATCATAGCAACAATTATAGCCTTATAATGCTCAAAAGACAAATGCTACTTCTACAATGCCAAACTCCTTTTTCCTCGGCTGCATCTGCCATACTTTCAGCTGTCTGGACCTTAACATGAGAGAACTTTACAAAGTTTCTCACTTCTTCCCAACAAGTACACAAAAGAATACAAGAAAATAGGAGCAGCAGTAGGTCATCTGACCCTTCAAGGATGACCTGTCGTTCAATGTAATCATGGCTGATCTCCAATATTAAGAACCTCTTTAAGACTTGACCCTTTGATGAAGCTTTTATTTGTCTCAGTTAGCTCTATCAAATTACTATAGATGTACCATGGAAAACATGCCAACTAGTTGCATCGCCATCTGGTATGGAGGCGCCAAAGCACCAGATGGGAAAAAGCTGCAGAGACTAAGCCAACTCCATTATGGACACTAGCCCCTCAACCATTTAGGACATCTTCAAAAGGCAATGTTTCAAAATGGTGGTATCCATTATGATATTATAGGTGTAATGCCCTGGTTAATATTTTTTTCTGCTATACTACAGGTATTTCATTTTAGCAGTTCTGTAAGAGCACTCTGTTCTGCTTTCACAAGCACGAGGAAATCTGCAGATGCTGGAAATTCAACACACACACAAAATGCTGGTGGAACGCAGCAGGCCAGGCAGCATCCATAGGAAGAAGCACAGTTGACGTTTCGGGCCGGGACCCTTCGTCAGGACTAACTGAAAGAAGAGACAGTAAGAGATTAATGTGAGCTGGGACCAACATGGCGGTGGCTGGCTGTCCTGAGGGACCTCGGTTCCACATCTGATACCAGTCATTCTGCCGAATGGCTGCTTGTTGTCATGTCCTGTTGTTGTCGCTGCTGGTAGTTGTGCCTCTGGTGGCTCCTGAGACGCTGCACCACTCTGTCATGCTCGAGCAACGTAGCGGGAAGCTGAGAGTGGTGCGGGGGCTGCGGCGAGATGGGGTGGCATGGGCCAACTTCACAGACAACATCAGAACCACAGGCTGGTCCTACCTTGACCTGGGTACAAATGGGATGTATGATAATAGAATTCAGGCTTATGCTGAAGGAGTGCTGGAAGCTGAGGTCACACGTCCAGAGGGGGAGAAGTTTGCAGCGTGACGGCAGCGCACGCGGCCTCTCTGGTGATTGATATCTGTCAAGTAGGGGACCGTGCACAATTCTGATTTGATGGAGAAATACGTGAGAGTACAGAGGAACATCTGGAAAATTCCTGAAAAGCCCGCTTCGCTGCTGCTGCTACTGTGTGGTAACCAGAATCTCCGAAGCAGAAGGCCCCGAATCCTTGACTTTCTCCCTTTTGCCGCCGCTATCGGGGACTCGGGAGTCGATCGAACTGGAGACTGTGAGACTTTTTTTTACCATGCCCATGGTTTGTTCTTCATCAAATTATGGTATTGCTTTGCACTGCTGTAACTATATGTTATAATTATGTGGTTCTGTCAGTGTTAGTCATTAGTTTGTCCTGTTTTCTGTGATATCACTCTGGAGAAACATTGTATCATTTCTTTAATGCATGTATGCATTTCTAAATGACAATAAAAGAGGACTGAGTGTTCTCATAATCTAATCTAATCTAATTTGAAAGTGGGAGGGGGAGGGGGAGATCCGACATGATAGGAGAAGACAGGAGGGAGAGGGAAGGAGCCAAGAGCTGCACAGTTGATTGGCAAAAGTAATACGAGGCTGGAGAAGGGAGAGGATCATGGGACAGGAGGCCTAGGGAGAAAGAAGGGGGAGGGGAGTGCCAGAGGAAGATGGAGAGCAGGCAATGAGTTATTGTGAGAGGGACAGAGAGAAAAAAAAGGAAAAAAATTAAAAAAGAATAAATCAATCAATCAATCAATAAGGGATGGGATAAGAATGGGAGGAGGGGCATTAACGGAAATTAGAGAAGTCAATGTTCATGCCAGCTGATTAGCCACCACCCCCCCCCTCCACCCCACCAACCAGGATCACGTGAAGGTATGGGAGCAGATGGTGTATAGTCGTATGAGCAGCTGGTGCATATCAGAAGTCTGGTATATGACCACTGATGCCAGGCAGACAATGTGTGAAGAATATTGATAATGGCTGGTGTCACGTGTGTTGTAAAGATACTGCCCAGAAGAAGGTAATAGCAAACTGCTTCTATAAAAAAGGTGCCAAGAACAATCATGGATCATGGAGAGACTGTGATGGCCCAGGTCATATGACACGGCACATAATGAACGAATGAACGATAACCAAATTTAAAGAACGCTTGATGAACTTGGCTACATAACCAAGATATAGCTGTTTACACTTCTTTCCAGATCAGAATTAGAAGAAATTTGCTAAAGAAATTATGAGATCATTTAAAATGCAAATGAAATGAATGCTGAGCATCAAATAATAAATATTTTGAACGAATACTTTCTGAATGTATTCCCAACTGGATATAAGGTGAGTAAAACTATCTAGTAACTAATTATAAATGGGAATTGATTAAAAATCTAAATTGAGAACTCTGAAACATATAAGATCAAGTTGAAATTTCGTCAACACACATCAAAGTTGTTGGTGAACGCAGCAGGCCAAGCAGCATCTATAGGAAGAGGCGCAGTCGACGTTTCAGGCCGAGACCCTTCGTCAGGACTAACTGAAAGAAGAGTGAGTAAGGGATTTGAAAGTTGGAGGGGGAGGGGGAGATGCAAAATGATAGGAGAAGACAGGAGGGGGAGGGATGGAGCCGAGAGCTGGACAGGTGATAGGCAAAAGGGGATACGAGAGGATCATGGGACAGGAGGTCCGGGAAGAAAGACGGGGGGGGGGGGTGACCCAGAGGATGGGCAAGAGGTATATTCAGAGGGACAGAGGGAGAAAAAGGAGAGTGAGAGAAAGAATGTGTGCATAAAAATGAGTAACCGATGGGGTACGAGGGGGAGGTGGGGCCTAGCGGAAGTTAGAGAAGTCAATGTTCATGCCATCAGGTTGGAGGCTACCCAGGGGCTTCCCTTCCTCCACTATCAACTCTGCTCTTAAACGCATCTCCCCCATTTCACGTACATCTGCTCTCACTCCATCCTCCCACCACCCCACTAGGAATAGGGTTCCCCTGGTCCTCACCCACCACCTCACCAGCCTCCGGGTCCAACATATTATTCTCCGTAACTTCCGCCACCTCCAACGGGATCCCACCACTAAGCACATCTTTCCCTCCCCCCCTCTCTCTGCATTCCGCAGGGATCGCTCCCTACACAACTCCCTTGTCCATTCGTCCCCCCCATCCCTCCCCACTGATCTCCCTCCTGGCACTTATCCGTGTAAGCGGAACAAGTGCTACACATGCCCTTACACTTCCTCCCTTACCACCATTCAGGGCCCCAAACAGTCCTTCCAGGTGAGGCATCACTTCACCTGTGAGTCGACTGGGGTGATATACTGCGTCCGGTGCTCCCGATGTGGCCTTTTATATATTGGTGAGACCCGATGCAGACTGGGAGACCGCTTTGCTGAACATCTACGCTCTGTCCGCCAGAGAAAGCAGGATCTCCCAGTGGCCACACATTTTAATTCCACATCCCATTCCCATTCTGACATGTCTATCCACGGCCTCCTCTACTGTAAAGATGAAGCCACACTCAGGTTGGAGGAACAACACCTTATATTCCGTCTGGGTAGCCTCCAACCTGATGGCATGAACATTGACTTCTCTAACTTCCGCTAGGCCCCACCTCCCCCTCGTACCCCATCTGTTACTCATTTTTATGCACACATTCTTTCTCTCACTCTCCTTTTTCTCCCTCTGTCCCTCTGAATATACCTCTTGCCCATCCTCTGGGTACCCCCCCTGTCTTTCTTCCCGGACCTCCTGTCCCATGATCCTCTCGTATCCCCTTTTGCCTATCACCTGTCCAGCTCTCGGCTCCATCCCTCCCCCTCCTGTCTTCTCCTATCATTTTGCATCTCCCCCTCTTCCTCCAGCTTTCAAATCCCTTACTCACTCTTCCTTCAGTTAGTCCTGACGAAGGGTCTCGGCCTGAAACGTCGACTGCGCCTCTTCCTATAGATGCTGCCTGGCCTGCTGCGTTCACCAGCAACTTTGATGTGTGTTGCTTGAATTTCCAGCATCTGCAGAATTCCTGTTGTTTGCGTTGAAATTTCGTATTAGATTTGATTAACTTTATTTGTCACATGCATATTGAAACATACTGTGAAGTGAGTGGTTCACATCATATCAAATCAGTGAGTAGTATTCTAGTTGCCACACTTCTGGTGTCAATATATCATGCCCACAACTCACTGATCCTAACCATGTGCCTTTAGAATGTGGGAGGAAACACATATGGTCAAGGGGAGAACATACAAACCCTTTACAACAGGGGTTCCTCGGACACCGCAGTTAATGGTAAGGGTCCATGGCATAAGAACGGTTGGGAACCCTTGCCTTACAGGGAGCTGCAGGAATTGAATCGTAATCCGTGATCACTGGTGCTGTAAAGTGATGCGCGATCTGCTATACTGCTGAGTCACCCTGATGCTTTTCAGTTTCAGTCATGGCACTGCAGTTCTGGAGGTTAGCTATCCCTTTAAATTGAAGGACAGAAACTCAGAGGAATTCAGGAGCATTGATAATTGTTATATCTGTTAAGAATGGGTTACGTAATATGGAGAAAACTATGGTAGTCATGATATTGGAAGATGAATCAGCTTCACTTCCTGAAGTTACTCGTGGTCAATTTTTTTAGAGTAAAATGTAAAGTTAATCCATCTGGTACTTACACTTAAATGGTTTTCACTTGATGATAAATGGCTACTTTAATACTAAGAACTCTCGGGTGACTGCAATTAAATAAAGACTTAAGTGTTCAATACAACTTACAGACAGTTTTAGTCTGCATCAGAGCAAGGTATTAGGTTTATTTATTTGCTGTGCCAGATAATAGTAAATCTACTTAATTGCTTCAAAATTAAATCGATGGGGAAAGCTAAAGTGATAATATTACCAGAGGTGCCAGCAGGGAACGAAAAGCATAAGTATCAACATTTATTGGCAATATTTCATATATTATCAGTACTAAGTGAAAACCATCTTGATTGCTGAAATCGTGAAGCTATTTTTAAAACTTATTCTACAACCGGATTTTATTGTGCAGTTTTTGTACAGATTCAGTCATATATTAATACATTTCTCAAATTCCCATTATGAATTTAGCTTGCTATCACACAAGTCGCAATTTACGTTGAGGTTGCTGCCCTTAACATGAAGGGTTTGCTCTTGCTGGCTATTTTCATCTGTTATCAAAAACTGTGGGTATTCAGTTGTTTTTAAATGGCACTAGGTCTTGAGCTTCCACATATATCACCAACCGTGGAAGTCCTGGACTTGCTGACCGGTTTCAAAGAGCAAAGTAGGAGTTCAGGCCTATTGAGCTTAGTGATTCCAAAATAGACTTTAGGGCTTGGGATTAGGAAACAGATGGAAACGTAAATCTTTTGAATTATTTATTTTGTTTACTTTATGTTTTACACTGTTTTCAAATATTTACTTCAATTATGATACTTACTAAAATTTATCTGAGGTACCTAAAATGATCTCTTAAAAAGAATAACAAAATTTGCACCTGACAATACTTTAAAGACAGTTTAGGGAAAAGGCCTTCCACATTTCATTTACAAATCTATTCCAACTGCTGATTCCATAGCTCTCAAGATTTCAGGTCAGTAAGATTGGCCTTTCATCTGTAGCCTACATATGAATCTATCTTGATAGACTAGGCAGATGGAAGACTTTTAGGAACTTCAGGATATTCCGGTTCATGGTGGAATGTTTCACTGTGTAAAAACTCCTTGATATTTTTCATCAAAGGAAATCTGCAGAACCTCTCAAGAGTACTTATATTTAAACGTGTCCACCAGATTGAATCCAGCAGACTATAGTAATATTAAATTGCCCCAAACTAGGAAGACGTTCCTGGGGTAATGAACAGCAATTCTATTTTTTTTTAGGCAGCAACATTGTTCTGTTATCAAAGCAGTAACATAATGCTCTTAATGCTTTTGAAATTAAATAGGTTTCTTCCTTTTCCCTGGATTATATAATGAATGCATACAAGAAGTCAATTTGCTTCTTGACTGTGTTACGTACCCCGTAACTGGGTTGCCAAACCAGCAGAAATGGATCACTCAGTTGGAGTCTGGATTACTAGAACTAAGAAAGTTTTATTAAAGAAACAAGCAACACAGTACTCTAATCAAAAGGATAATGAATGCAACAGTTCAGCAATGATAAACATACATGTGCACAGAATTAAGATAACAGGATCAATCAAGCTCTATCGTTGTCTAGGGGTAAATGACCAGTTTCAAAGTGACGCAAAGTTCAGTTCAATTTAGTTCAGTTCAGTTCGCAGTAATCGCTGCCGTGGGAGATGGACAGTGTGGGGGAAGGAGAGAGAGCAAAAAATGAATGAATATTCAAAGCTTCCAGACAAACCTTCGCAGTCAGCTTTCGGGCAAGTCCTTTGTGATGTCATCTGAGGTCACTGACCGTGACCCCTCCGTTTCCAGATACGATCGTTTCCCTGCGCTGAACCTGGCACCCAGGCAAGGGTGGACACACACCAGGTTCCCGCCGACCGTGCCTTTCCACCCTGTGCATTTATGGCCCGGTACTTCCCACCGACTTGTGAGAGACACACCGCTTCCAGGGTCTTGTTACCTCGGGTGTCGTGTGTGTCCTGCCTTAGCGAACCTGTCCCTTTTTATCCCCCTGCTGGGGTATCGCCTGTCCATCACTTCAAACAGTTCAGGGTTCAAAGGAGGAGCCGCTCTTGACAGCTCCTTCCCCTTCATTACACATCTCCAAATACTGCTCCATTGTTTTCCTGAAGACAGGTGGCAGACCAACTGCTGATCACACAGGACAGGTAACATCTTAATCTATGTGTATTCTTGTCACAACTGTTATCAACCATGTTCTAAATAGATTGTAGAAATTCAGACATGAGGAAATCTGCAGATGCTGGAAATTCAAGCAACACACACAAAAATTGCTGGTGAACACAGCAGGCCAGGCAGCATCTATTTGAAGAGGTACAGTCGACATTTCGGGCCGGGACCCTTCGTCAGGACTGACTGAAAGAAAGGTAGAGATTTGAAAGTGGGAGGAGGAGGGGAGATCCGAAATGATAGGAGAAAACAGGAGGGGAGGGGTGGATCTAAGAGCTGGAGAAGGGAGAGGATCATGGGACGGGAAGCTTGGGGAGAAAGAGAAGTGGGGAGGGGAGCCCGGAGAGTGGAGAGCAGGCAAGGAGTAATAGTGAGAGGGGCAGAGGGAGAAAAAAGAGAGAGAGGAAAAAAAGGGGGGAAAATAAAAAATATATAAATTAAATAAATAAGGGATGGGGTGTGGAAGGGGAGGAGGGGCATTAACAGAAGTTAGAGAAGTCAATATTCATGCCATTAGGTTGGAGGCTACCCAGACGGAATATAAGGTGTAGTTCCTCCAACCTGAGTGTGGCTTGACAGTAGAGGAGGCCGCGGATAGACATGTCAGAATGGGAATGGGACGTAGAATTAAAATGTGTGGCCACTGGGAGATCTTGCTTTCTCTGGCGGACAGAGCGTAGGTGTTCAGCAAAATGGTCTCCCAGTCTGCGTCGGGTCTTGCCAATATATAGAGGGCCGCACCAGGAGCACCGGACGCAGTATATCACCCCAGCCAACTCACAGGTGAAGTGTCGCCTCACCTGGAAGGACTGTCTGGGGCTCTGAATGGTGGTGAGGGAGGAAGTGTAAGGGCATGTGTAGCACCTGTTCCGCTTACAAGGATAAGAGCCGGGAGGGAGATCGGTGGGAAGGGATGGAGTGGACGAATGGACAAGGGAGTCGCATAGAGAGCGATCCCTGCAGAAAGCCGGGGGGGGGGGGGGGAGGAGGGAAAAATGTGCATGGTGGTGGCCAAAGTTACAGAGAATTATATGTTGGACCCAGAGGCTGGTGGGATGGTAGGTTAGGACAAAGGGAACCCTATTCCTAGTGGGGTGGCAGGAGGATGGGGTGACAGCAGGTGTGCGTGAAATGGGAGAGATGCGTTTGAGAGCAAAGTTAATGGTTGAGGAAGGGAAGCCTCGTTCTTTAAAAAAGGAGGACATCTCCTTCTTCCTGGAATGAAAGGCCTCATCCTGAGAACAGATGTGGTGGAGACAGAGGAATTGAGAGAAAGGGATGGTATTTTTGCAAGAGACAGGGTGAGAAGAGGAATAGTCCAGGTAGCTGAGAGAGTCCGTAGGTTTATAGTAGACCAGATAAGCTGTCTCCAGAGATAGAGACAGAAAGATCAAGAAAGGGGAGGGAGGTGTCAGAAGTGGACCAGGTAAACTTGAGGGCAAGGTGAAAGTTGGAGGCAAAGTCAATGAAGTCAACGAGCTCAGCATGCGTGCAGGAAGCAGCGCCAATGCAGTCGTCGATGTAGCGAAGGAAAAGAAGGGGACAGATACTAGTATAGGCTTGGAACATGGATTGTTCTACAAAGCCAACAAAAAGGCAGGCATAGTTGGGACCCATATGGGTGCCCATGACTACACCTTTAGTTTGGAGGAAGTGGGACCAAACCAAAGGAGAAATTATTAAGAGTAAGGACTAATTCCGCTAGGTGGAGGAGAGTGGTGGTAGAGGGGAACTGGTTAGGTCTGGAATCCAAAAAGAAGTGAAGAGCTTTGAGAGCTTCCTGGTGGGGGATGGAAGTATATAGGAACTGGACATCCATGGTGAAAATAAAGCGGTGGGGGCCAGGGAACTTAAAATCATTGAAAAGATTCGGAGTGTGAGAAGTGTCATGAACATAGGTGGGAAGGGATTGAAAGGGGCGGGGGCGGGATAAAACAGTGTCGAGGTATGGAGAAATGAGTTCAATGGGGCAGGAGCAAGCTGAGACAATGGGTCTACCTGTGCAGGCAGGTTTTTGGATCTTGGGTAGGAGGTAGAAACGGGAAGTACGAGGTGTGGGAACTATAGGGTTGGTAGCAGTGGATGGGAGATCCCCTGAGCTGATAAAGTTGGTGATGGTGTGGGAGACAATGGCCTGGTGCTCCTTGGTGGGGTCATGATCGAGGGGTAACTAAGATGAGGTATTCATGAGTTGACGCTGTGCCTCGGCAAGGTAGAGGTCAGTACACCAGACTACAACAGTAGAAGTTATTATTTTTTGTTTGTTTTCTTTTTAACTGGTTAAGCGTCTTCCTTCATCAAAGTACCAGCCAAGGAAGCACAGCAAGAACTGCAGCTTCCAGCCTGGCAATTCATAATACTCTATAGGTCAGGGCATTGGTGCTTTCTTGATATAAGGGAACCTCATGATGTTTAAATCCCACTTCACTCAATCTATTATTGCAAAGTTTGAAAGGATTAACTTTGGTTTCTTAAAGTAATAGCTCATTCCTCATGTCCCCTACAGCGAAAATATTATAACAGTGATGGATTCAGCCTTATATTTATAAGTTAGAGTTAAGATTACAAATCTGAAATAATGGATAGTCTGCCAAAACTAACCATTTTCCCAAATGTGAAATTGCCATGGTATTCGGCGAGTGCTTTTGTAATTGATGGTGAGAATTGTTGTTCGCTAATGCACAGCTTGCCATTGCGGTGCATTGGAAATGCTGCTGTCTGCTCTCCGAGCAAAGGAAGACAGTCTTGAATGTTCACTTGTTAGAAATGTCACAATATTATGGGTTGACTAGATAGTGACCTTAAAGAAGAATGCTATAGTGTGGGACTCACATCAAGAGCTTCAACATTAAAAGAATCTTTTCTCATTCCTGTAAAGCAATTTTCATGAGACTTCAATGCAGGGACTTTGTTCTTTATCATTTAGCATTGCTATTTTCAACACTGTAGGGTAGATTTTAACCATTTTGACACCCAGACTAGTGGGCAATAAGCACCAAACAGGTATTCCATTACAGCTGATAGATCTGGGCATACAAGATGTTGGGAGACTAATTCAGAATGGTTGTGGAGGGTACACTGCTCACAGGGGGAGGGATCAACAGACAACCTACTGGAAGCACTGAGCATCTTGAAGCATCAACAACTCTTTTCTTTCCACAGACGCTGATCTACGTACTGGGTTCTTCCAGCAGATTGTTCAAATGTTTCAAGGTATATTTATTATCAAAGTTTGCATGCAGTATAATACCCTTGGAGTAATCTCCACGGACGGCACAAAACCAGTACAAAGAAAAACATTAACGCCCCCCATGCAAAAAATACTAATTGCACAAATTGCAACAAGAACATCAACACCTCACCCCCAGAGCAAAAAAAAAACACAAATCAGGCAAACGACAACAAGAACATCAACTCCCCCACACAAAAAAAACAAATTGTACAAATGGCAACAAGAACATCAACCTACCCCCACATGTGAAAAAAATATCGCTCAAATGGCAACATGAAAGAATGAGCAAAAACATAGAAAATAAAACACAAAATCGAAAGAGTTCTGTTCAGCTCAGTGTCCATTTGTCCAATCCATAAAAGGTAAACTGTGAACTCCAGATACCAACATCTGCACAGTCTCCTGTGTTTCCAGGTGATGAGCGTCCTACTGACCTTGTGGGGGACCCAAAGAAACATGATATTCTTCTAGCACATCACCCTCCCCCACCCCACACACAAACCCTTTCTCTTTTGTAAATTTTAGTCATAGAGTTAGCTAAAACTGCACAGAGAATTTCCATCACCTGGTCATAGATAACCTGACCATCAGGATTCAGCATGTGTTACAGAAGTTGGGTTTGCATCTCTGTTGGACAGGTGCAGGATATTGTGGTTTTTTATTCATTCTTTTTGTTTCATTTAGTAAATACCAAAAAGAGGGTTTACGTCACCAGTCACATTGCTAACATAGCACTGGCAATCCTGGTATGCTTCTTACTAACCAGACCGCCAAGAGGACCACAAGCTTGTCGTAGGGTTTGGAAGCTTGCACGCCTCAGTGAACCAGAGAGCTATGTTGTCTGGAGGCAAATCCTTGTGCTTTGGCTCTTGGTAGGGTCACCTATGCCAAACAGGGCAAAGGGTGGAGGTCAGACTAAAAGTGATCCTCCTGTCCTCCAGGTGCTGGGGTTTAGCTCAGGGCTAACAACCCTGAATGATAAAATAAAATTGTTATGGAAACAGCAATGAAGAATCCTTCTACATCTGACCGTGATGGTGTTTCAGAGTCTCCACCTGTGACTTGTATGACTGACAATAGTGAAAATCGAGAAGAAGCTACTGACATAATGAGGGAAGCCCTGAACACTGCCAGAGATGGAGGACTTTCATTGCTGTCCTAAACACCAGCAGCATAATTACTAACCAGAGCGTCTGTGGAATGTGGGTTGAAACTGGAACACCTGGAGGAAACCCACATGGTCATTGGGAGAATGAATAAACACCTTATGGACAGTGGTGGGAATTGAATTCCAATTGCTGGCACTGTAAAGCGTTATGCTAGCCACCATGTTATTGTTCTGTCCTAAGGTTCTGAAGGTTGTGGGACCTGCCTTGTACTATGGTTAACAACATTGTTTCTAGACTAGAAAAGAATTTGCAATGATAGGGGAGGATCCACAGCAGTCTCTAGACCAGTAATTCCCAATGGGGGGTGGGTACTGCCCCCCCCAATTGGGCAGTTACGTGTCCTAAGGGGGCATTAGCAGAAATAGGAGTTGTTGGGACGTTCAAGATTCTTGAAGGTCAGTAAATAGCACTCTAACTTGAGGCACGAGACCTGACTGATTATTAGTAGAGCAGATACTTTCAAAAACAAAGGATGAGACACTGGGACACAAGAAGAACCATAGCTCTGCAGGCGGTGAGCACTCATCATCACAATATGTTTGAAACTCAACAATCTCATCAAACCTTGATAACCAAGCACACATTATTGGGATGCATAAATTATCAACCAGGGTGCGCAACAGTTGCCTTTGACTCAAGGCATGGAGTAAGTTCATGCAAGTCAACAGTCAAGTACTTCCTCTCAACATTCTCTACAGATCTACAAAGACAGGTCGTGCAATGATACTGTGCTGGCCAAAACCACAAGGGGAAATAGCCATTAGTGAACCCTCCAACCACGAGGATTCCTCTTGAGTGGTCCAAAGTGACCTTGGCTTCATATGTGTGGTCAATAAGTAGAGTTGGGGATTATGAGACCTTACGTGATCGGTCAGTCGTGCTAACTGGAGTAGTATAAAGGTAGCTAGCCGAACACCAGCTCTATCCTGACTAACATTCAGATTCCAATCTGAGTCTACCATGGTTACATCCGTGTCAATTCGTTGCCGTCATCAACATCTAACAGGCATTCCCAGTTTCTGTTAATTTAGCCCCATTAATGATAGATAAATATGTACAGCACAATCTCTATGAGTCTGAAGGCAGTGAAGCCTTGAATTCTAATCCTGCTTAGAAACAGAAACTACAGGAAGTGTTACATACCTGGAGTATTGTTTTATTCTGTTCTCATCAGATCAGTGATGCCCCATGTGAGTTATTTGTAATACCGTTTAATGAAGCCATTAAACCATCAAGATTGCAAGGTAGAAGAACCGGAAGACAGCTTGCAAGATTGCAAGAAGAAATGATCAAAATTCAGGATGATGAAGATGCAAAAATGCCAGCTTTTGTGGTATGTGGCTACACTATCTTACAAAGTTTCCTGGTCTTTGGAGAAGAACCAAACAGCTCTTCATTGCACTTTCATCCTCCTACCTTGTTGAAAGAGGTTTCAGTGCAGTGAACTACATATTCACAAAAAACAGAAACACAGTAACTCCTTTTTCCAGAAGATAGTGAATCTTTAGAGTTCTCTGCAATAGTGGGTAGAGGAATTTGGATCACTGGAAGCACTTCAAGTGAAGGTGGTGGGGAAACTGCTGGAGTCAGTTATCAAGGATGTGATAACAGCACATTTGGAAAGCGGTGAAATGATCGGACAAAGTCAGCATGGATTTGTGAAAGGAAAATCATGTCTGACGAATCTCATAGAATTTTTTGAGGATGTAACTAGTAGAGTGGATAGGGGAGAACCAGTGGATGTGGTATATTTGGATTTTCAAAAGGCTTTTGACAAGGTCCCACACAGGAGATTAGTGTGCAAACTTAAAGCACACGGTATTGGGGGTAAGGTATTGGTGTGGGTGGAGAATTGGTTAGCAGACAGGAAGCAAAGAGTGGGAATAAACGGGACCTTTTCAGAATGGCAGGCGGTGACTAGTGGGGTACCGCAAGGCTCAGTGCTGGGACCCCAGTTGTTTACAATATATATTAATGACTTGGATGAGGGAATTAAATGCAGCATCTCCAAGTTTGCGGATGACACGAAGCTGGGTGGCAGTGTTAGCAGTGAGGAGGATGCTAAGAGGATGCAGGGTGACTTGGATAGGTTGGGTGAGTGGGCAAACTCATGGCAGATGCAATTTAATGTGAATAAATGTGAAGTTATCCACTTTGGTGGCAAAAATAGGAAAACAGATTATTATCTGAATGGTGGCCGATTAGGAAAAGGGGAGGTGCAACGAGACCTGGGTGTCATTATACACCAGTCATTGAAAGTGGGCATGCAGGTACAGCAGGCGGTGAAAAAGGCGAACGGTATGCTGGCATTTATAGCGAGAGGATTCTAGTACAGGAGCAGGGAGGTACTACTGCAGTTGTACAAGGCCTTGGTGAGACCACACCTGGAGTATTGTGTGCAGTTTTGGTCCCCTAATCTGAGGAAAGACATCTTTGCCATAGAGGGAGTACAAAGAAGGTTCACCAGATTGATTCCTGGGATGGCAGGTCTTTCATATGAAGAAAGACTGGATGAACTGGGCTTGTACTCATTGGAATTTAGAAGATTGAGGGGGGATCTGATTGAAACGTATAAGATCCTAAAGGGATTGGACAGGCTAGATGCGGGAAGATTGTTCCCGATGTTGGGGAGGTCTAGAACGAGGGGTCACAGTTTGAGGATAGAGGGGAAGCCTTTTAGGACCGAGGTTAGGAAAAACTTCTTCACACAGAGAGTGGTGAATCTGTGGAATTCTCTGCCACAGCAAACTGTTGAGGCCAGTTCATTAGCTATGTTTAAAAGGAAGTTAGATATGGCCCTTGTGGCTACAGGGGTCAGGGAGTATGGAGGGAAGGCTGGGTTCTGAGTTGGATGATCAGCCATGATCATAATAAATGGCGGTGGAGGCTCGAAGGGCCGAATGGCCTACTCCTGCACCTATTTTCTATGTTTCTATGTTTCTATGAATAAAGATTTATCAAGCCCAGCAAGTGCAGAAGCATCTCCATTGTCAAAGGTCAAGTCACGGATAAAAGATTTCATATTGACGGAACACCTGTCCCAACCGTTTCAGAAATGCCAATGAAGAGTACGTAGCTCGCATCAACAAGACCTGGCTGCCAGGAAAACTCAAGCTGTGGTGCTTCCAGTTAGCCACACTCCCTAGACTCATGTGGCCTTTAACAGTGTATGAAATCCCCATCAGCAAGGTTGAAAAGCTCGAAAGAATAATCAGCACACATGTAAAACAGTGGCTTGGACTTCCACGATGCTTAAGTCCTGTTGGACTGTACGGGAACGGCAAATTGGAATTACCAATTGCAAGTCTTGTGGAAGAATTCAAATGCACCAAAGCAAGGTTGTTCATGACCCTCACTGAATCTGAAGATACTGTTATTCGAACAGCGGCCTCCCGTGTGGCAACAGGGAGGAAGTGGTCCCCATCTGAAGCCAGAGTGCTAAGTCTGCTCTTCGCTTCAGCGATGTGGTTGGCCAAGTCCAACATGGGAGAGCCGGTCTCGGGCTCGTCCAAAAAGCTCCTCAGTGGCACAAGGCAACATCAGTGCAGAAGAGATGGCTCGTGGTGGAGGAGTTGAAAAGACAGGAGGAGGCAGAGCGACATGCCAGGGCTGTCTCAATGGCCAAGCAGGGCCAATGGACTAATTGGGAGAGCCTGGAAAAGAGGAAACTTAGCTGGCGTGACATCTGGGAAATGGAGGGATCTTGGCTAAGTTTTGTCATCAGAGCCACTTTTGACCTCCTACCCACACCCCAGAACCTGAACCAGTGATGGAGAGAAGACCCCGCTTGCTTTCTTTGTCAAACATCTGCATCACTAAGGCACATTTTAACTGGATGCACCACGAGCCTCACCCAGGGGTGGTACACTTGGCGGCATAACCAAGTTCTCAGACAGCTGGCATCAATCTTGGAACAGAGGTGAATCACCACAAATACACTCCCACAAACATGGGCAGGAAATGTCCACATCACACAATTTGTACCAGCAGGCCAACCTCCAGAGCGCCATATAACATCGAAAGATGTAAGCATTCTGCAGGTTGCTCGGGATTGGAAAATGGATGTGGACTTGGGAAAAAAGCTTATGTTTCCCCCAGACACTGCGGCTACAACACTCCGGCCAGACATGGTCCTGTTGTCCACAACAGCCAAGCTGGCATAGGTTGTGGAATTGACAGTACCATGGGAAGATGGTGTCGAAGAAGCTTATAAGAGGAAAAAGACCAAGTACTCTGAACTGGCAACTGAAGCTGCCCAGAATGGCTGGAAGACCAAGATTTTCCCTATAGAAATGGGATGCAGGGGATTCATTGCTACATCTATGACCAGTCTATTGAAGAAGATGGGGGTGAGGGGCCACTTCCTCCAACAAGCAATCAAGTCCTTGTCAAATTCAGCAGAAGAAAGCAACAATTGGATTTGGATTAAAAGGAAAGACAACAACTGGGCTGCAAGATGAAGACAGGAGGGTATGGAACTGAGGGGGGTGTATTTGGGATGCCAGGTAGCATCGTTGAGCCCTCTGGAGATGTCGTGGGCTTATCAACAAAACACAAAGAAAGAGGGTGCACACCTGATGACCCCAATGACGTACCTACCCTCCCCCCTTGTCACCACTCCAAGCCCACTGCCAACATCGAGAGTGCCGACTTACCATAGGGATTGAAACATCAAGTCCTAGTAGCTCTACTATTGAGATATCAAACAGCAGTGTATTGAGAAATGGCACTGAAGCTAAGTTATGTCATGATCCGGTCCGTGAAGTCCGTATTCCGGTTCACGGTCCAGTCCATCGACCCTTGCGCCAGGTTTTCCTGTCTACCCTGTTTCTGTTCTTGTTGAGCTCTAATTGAGGCAGCTAATGCTCGTTGGGGCTGGCTGCATAAATGCCTTCAGAGACCAGGGCGTGGCAGCTGGATTGTTCTTGTCCCTACTCCTTGTATCCCTTCCTCTGTCTTCTGTTTCCTCACCTGAAGCCTTGCCGGTAACTCTTGCCTCACCTGAAGTTCTCGTTTCACCTTGCAATGCCTTGTCTTGTCGGTAACTCTTACCTCGCCTGAAGTTCTGTCTTGCCTTGCATTGCCTGAAGCCTTGCCTTGTCTTGCTGTCTTGTCCTGGAGCTACCCAGTACCTAGCTCCCTTCCTGTCCCTTGCCTCCGTCGAGTAAGCCTGGCCATCTTGGCATTACCTGCGGTTGGTTCTGTCGCTTCCTGTCCCATGCCTCCATCGGGTGGTGATCCGTGCCCTGCCCAGGAGGACACTGCCTAGCCTCAAGCCTGAAGACTCCAGCCTCCTGCCTAGCCTCAAGCCTGAAGACTCCATCCTCCTGCCTAGCCTCAAGACTGAAGACTCCAGCCTCCTTCCTAGCCTCAAGCCTGAAGACTCCAGCCTCCTGCCTCCTGCCAAGCCTCGCCTAGTTCTGGGATCCGAGCCAGAGGCAAGACCCAGGTACTGGGTCCCTGTCCAGTCTCTGGCTCGGAGTCCAAGCCTGGGCTCCTAGCTCTCTTGTCCAGTCCTGTTCCAGGTTCCTGGTTTTCATGTCCATGGCCTTTCCCTCAGCACGTATCCTAGTCCTGTCCCTAGTACTTCAGTGTCTGTGTCTTGCACTTGTGTCCGTTCCCAGCCACCTCCTTATGACAAGTTGAGGCCAGTATAGATCAGCCATGATCATATTGAATGGCAGGGCAGCATGAAGGGTGTGATGACCTAATTCTGCTCCTATTTTCATGTGATCTTCTAAACAGGCATTCAGAGATGACAGCAAACACCAGAATTCACAACTCCTGAGCACTTCCTACAATCACAATACTTTCTCCTGCCTGATTATTTCACCATATTTTATGCTTAGAAATTCCAAACATAGAAACAGGTGACAAAATATTGCGACATAAATACGGAAACCTGACATTTTTCCTTGAATCTTTTATTTCTCAAGATGCAAGGAAGATAGCTGATTGCTTTAACCTTAATCTGAATTAACATTTCAGGCCAGGAAAAATTAACTCTGGTTCTCTTTCCACAGAAATTACCAAACTTGCTGAGGGTTTCCAGCATTTTCTAGTTTTATTCATGTCTTTGTTCTCACCAGGAGAAGATGGCGGGGTGGGATGGTGATGGGGATAGTGTGAGAGCAGAGGAACAGACAATGGATGATTCATGGACAACTGTATTAGAAGAGAAGTCACAGTTTAGGAAAAGGGCTGACATCACAAATGAATCTCAATGGAAAGTTTCTGAATGGTATGATTGTCAGGGAAGGCATAGATACTACTGTAGGTTTTTGTGAATAAGACGTGCAAAAGTCATTTTATGTGCTTATCAAAAGCCGCAGACCTTTACTTCCATTATGAGCAAACCAAAAACTGTCACTTTAGAGTGATGTTATTACATCAGATACTGTCTCTTAAAGTGAACACAACAACTCAATGATGGTGTTTCTGAATTATATAGAAGAGTTTCTTTTATGAACAATGTGCGTCATCTGCCCCCTATTATGCAATGTGATAATCAGGATTCTGCATATGTTTCTGAAATTGGGTTTGCCCTTCTGTTGGCCCAATGCAGAATATCATGGCTTTTTCAAGGTCCTCCTGATAAAATACTTGGTACATGATTTAGCCATAACCAACATTCTGCTTTGTCACAGAAACAAATACAGGTCATTAAGTTAACACAAAAGCCCATCATTGACAACTGCTAGATTCATCAACATCCAAGATTGAAGGACTGAGAAGACTGCATCACTCACAGCATGACTGGTTCTATGACTAATGGATTGACCATTACATGATGTGCTCTGTTACCTTCACCAGACAACACTGGCAACAGAAACACTGTGGCAAAAAAAAAATCAGATTTGAAAGATTGAAAGTCTACGAAAGAAAACTCTGTTCCGTCAATGACAATGCAGTAGTTTCAATCAATAGGTGCCTTAAAGTGATAACTGTGCCTAGTATGTCCTGAATTCTACCATAATTAAATTGTGTAAAGAAACACTCATTTTTTCTCCAACAAAAAACAACAGTATGGGTTTGCTGGGAATGATCAGCAAATCCAGGAGCTCATTCACCATTAATGCAAAGGGATTGTTACTAGAAATACTGCTGCCATCTCAGGGAAAATCAACCAGATCTTATGGCACTTGAAGGTCAGGAGCCACAGCATCTATGGATTATTCAGCTGTGAGTAGTACGTACATAGCACAGAAATCCAAGCACTCACTTCAAAATCAAGGTCAGAGAGTTATTTAGTGCTTGCTACAAGGAGCGCTTGAACATAGCTTTCAACCAAGACTTACAAATGTCTGAATTCCATGCTACACCATCTACAACTATTTCAGTGTATTTTCTAATTTTCTAACAGTTGAAAAGGTCATTCAATAGCTGAAAAAGTAGTTGATGCACTTGTGTTGCTGTGGTTTCTTTTGTTGCTTGTTGTGTTCTGTCTGTTCTGTTTATGCTGTTCTGCTGAATATTGTGGAGGTGCTTTGTTGGCGCTAAGATGTGTGGAGACATTTGTGGGATGCCCCCAGCACATTCTTAGGTTGTGTTGATTGCTAATGCAAACAATACATTTCACTGTATGTTTCTTTGTCCATGTGATAAATAAATCTGAATCTGAAATCCTTGCATCACTCTAACCCGCAAGTTAATGAAACAGCAAAACGCTCACATCAGCATAATGTACATGGTGTTTGTGATTAACAACATCTCACAGATTCTCTAAAGTCTGTCTGCCTTCAAATATTAATTAAATATCAACATTTGCCACACGATGACATGAAAGCTGTGATCGTAAATGATGAATCTATCACAGTCCTATTCTAGTACTGACAGGTTCAGAAAAATCTGTGTTCTTTCTAAACCCCCCTCTTTGCAATACAGCATCTCACATCCACTACTGGAGTGGCATTAATCTTAAGGTTAAAAGAAAACATTTTAACCTTTGTCATTTCATGACTACAACCAAGGTTACTTGCAAATGTTGAGTTACAGCATGCAGGATGATGTATCCTTACATACATATTCAAAGGCCAAGCTCTATATTATTAGTGACTCCTTTAATTAAATGTTTGATCGTCTGAGCGTAATGCTGCATAGACAAAAGACTATGGTCTTCTCAAAACATACCCCACTGCACTATATGGCCTTATAACTATAAAGATTCATACCAAAACCCTGGAAAATTTGGATAATTTTTTCAACTTTGGGGGTCACCTCACAGTGAAGTCAGCCATCATGATTAAATTTATTGCCTCCTCCAGGGTGCCAAAACAGCCTTTAGCCAACAGGGTTAAAAGGGCATTTAGACAGCAAGACCTCATATTCAGCACTAAGATCATAATCTACTGAGTGACATTGATCACCACACTAATCAATGATTCAGAGGCACGGACATGCATGTTTCTGAAAACTATTCTCTACCTACATTAAATTAAATTTATATTAACGTGCTAAGAAGCACCACTAATGTTTGTTTCTGCTAAATCATTACCAATTGAAAGATAGGAAAGCCAATGTTAGTGTCCTCTTTTAGTTCAAAATTCCAATCCAAGTGCCCTAACCTGCCCAACAATCTCCAATTATTTGCATATTTAACACCAGACATGTCAACTATGTTCTCTGCTGTGAGGGATGCAGAAGAGGATGGAATAAATGTGTCAAGGATATTCTCACACCTTGAATAAAAATATAACATCCCTCCCTAGGACTGAAATGGAGAAAGATCACCCAGGAGGTTAATGAGCAAAAATCAAGTCAGGAGCATGACAAACAATGGAAAGCACACAAAGTCTCACCGGACGCTCACTCACAATCAAACAACTCCTGCCCAACCTAAGGCAGTGTTACTACTCCACATGGATGTTACGTCTGTACAGCTACATATCAATTAAATAAAAGCATGCATGTGGAGGTGAGGTTAACTGGAATATTAATTTTGCAGTGAGAGAGAGCAACAGGTCAATGTACATGGGTAAGCTATCAGTTTCTTGTTACATGCAACTAGTGCTAAGAGAGTCATTGGACTAAAACAGATAGATCTATATATTATATTTCCTCCCCCTTTAAGTTAATGTAACATAAAACTGTATATGTAACAAAACATACAATTTCCTTTTAACAACTCTATTCAAATAAACATGCTTTCATAATAACAGTCCATAACTAACTTCACTATACTAAAGATTCAGTCTTTTGGGTGACGCTCTGTTTCTTTCAGGATAGCGCCTCTGAACCTGTGAAGTGTCATGTTGCTATTAGTGACATGATCATCACTGAGAGGTAATTCTGCTGACTGTAATGTGTCCACCTTGTTGCATGCAACTGACACAAGTGTGTTCTTCAGCTGAGCATCCAGTATCTGGTTCACATGACTTCTCCATGTCTAATTTTCAGCATCCACTGTTCTTGTAGCTATCCTACAGGGTACCCTCTTATCTTCTCGCTAATAACGCTCTGGGACTTCCTGTCCAACCTCAAGTTGGTTGAACTGTTTATTCTGCACTTCCCTCCATAGATCTGGTTTCAGGAGGTCTATGTGTGATCTCACATTCTTCTTCATGAACGGCATTGCAGGTGTTTGATTTGTCATTGCATGAACAGAGTACCGAAACACAAAAAGTAAGTTGTCCACTTTGGGCTATAGAGAAATGTCCTCCTTATCCAAAGCTTTAATAGAGTTTTTGAAGGTTTGGGTAAACCTTTCAGCTAACCCACTTGTTGCTGGATGGTCTGAGCTCATGAATAGTCTGAACTCTTCTGCCATAGAACATGTATTGTGGTGCATTGTCACTCACAATTTATTCCTGTAAGCCATTTTTGGAGATGATAGTCCTCAGAGTGAAAACAGCCTTTTATGAGGTCGTTGACTTCATTGGTGTGACCTCAGGCCACTTCGAATGAACATCCACAACAATCAGAAACATGGAATTCATGAATAGCCCAGCAAAGTCAATATGCACTCTTTGCCATGGTGCAGATGGCCATTCCCATGAGTTTAAAGTTATCTGTGTGAGTGCATTTTGAACTTTGTGTCATCCCGAACAGCTTTTGGTCTAGTCTTTAATCTGTCTATCTATTCCCAGCCACCACACATAGCTCTGAGTGAGACTCTTCATCTTGACTATACCCAGGTGTCCTTCATGCAGATTCTGTAACACTCTGATGTGCAGTTCAGAGGGAACCAGAACACAAGATCCACACTTACATATATGATTACCATGAGCTGGCCATCCTTGTATGGTGATGTCATAGACTTCTGACAATGTCAGATCATTCATTGTTTCCTTTGTATTTCGGTATTTATCGGCAACTGGTACACCAATGCTGTGTGGAACAATTCTGCTTGGTCATAATATGAAGACTTTTCTTCTTCAGTTGCCAACAACTGACAAGCCATCAGTTTGCACTCTTGTTTGGTGCCCTTGAACTCTTTTCATAAGAGTGGTTTCCTAGGAAAAGTGCCTAATGTTGTAACCGGGTAGCAATCAACACTGGGATTCCCTTCCTGGGATTGAAAATGGACACAAGGGGATGGTGATCTGTCACTAGAGTAAACATTTGTCCATAGAGGTAGCAGTGGAACTTCTTTATTCCCCATACTAGACTAAGGGCCTTTTGGTCAATCTGTGCATAGTTCATTTCTGCACTCATCGGTGATCTTGAAGCAAATACAATCGAGTGTTCAGAGCCATCTTTCATAATGTGTGACAAAACAGCACCAATGCCATAAGGGGATGCATCCTAGGTCAGTATGACAGGCAGAGATGTGTTATAATGGGTGAGCAGCTCATCTGATGTTATTAGTTTCTTTGTTTCCTTGAATGTTTCTTCACATTTTTCTGACCATTCCTACTTTGCTCCTGCCTGTAACAGTGCATTCAATGGGTGCAGCACTGTGG
This sequence comes from Mobula hypostoma, assembly GCF_963921235.1. Lineage (NCBI taxonomy): Eukaryota > Metazoa > Chordata > Chondrichthyes > Myliobatiformes > Myliobatidae > Mobula > Mobula hypostoma. The sequence continues at coordinate 84,679,691 of NC_086101.1, read as the reverse complement.
TAATTTTGGGAGAAACTGGTGTTAGTAGTTTACAAGGCCCAAGTATGACCTGAGTTGTGACACAGTTTCTAGTTTGGATGCTTGCAGCACTGCTTCAATCTTCTCTTGTGACTTATGTAAGCCATGCTTGTCAATGACCTGTCCACAATATAACATTTAATTCTTGATAAACATACATTTCTCTCTCTTTGCATGTAGACCATACTCACTTAGCCTGGTAAGTACTTTTTCAAGCTTCTGGAGTTGCTCCTCATCGCTCTTGCCAGTCACAATGTTGTGATCAAGGTAACATTGTAATCGTGGGATATCTTGGAGCATCTACTCCATTGCTCCTTACCAAATTTCTGGAGCGAATGCGATGCCAAAGATGAGATGATTATACTTGAATAGTCCCTTGTGAGTGTTGATTGTGAGGAACTTCCTACTTAACTCCTCAATCTCCATTTCCAGATGAACTTGTGACAAATCAATCTTTGAAAACCTCTCCCTGCTCCCTGCCTGCTGAAGATGCAAAACTGTCTTTATTCACCATAGGGGATACTGCACAGTATGCAGCACAGAGCTGATGCTCACTTTGACATCTCCACATATGCGAACAGCTCTGACCTTCCCTTTCTTCATCACAGGACAATGGGCATGACCCAGTCACTCTACTCAAGCTTGGAGAGAATGCCAGATGCCCCCAAGCTCTGAAGTTCAGCATCTTCTTTGGGATGAAGTGCGTAGGGTACTGGACACACTCTATGGAATCTTGGTCTTGTTGCTTCATCCAGTTCAATTCTGGCCTTCATGCCTTTGAGTTTACCAATACCCTTCTCAAATAGTTTCTCATTAGCATTAAGCAGCTGTGACCATCTCCGGTTAGTGCGACCATTGGCGATGCATTTGCCTTTTGATGACACTTTGAGAGCTTTGGTTGTGTACCATTCTAGTTGAACTTTGCTCAACCATTCACATCCGAATATTGCTGGCCCTCTACTTTTCTACACTTAAAGCTATAACTGCTGTGTTTTGCCTCTGCCCACAGCATTTACTTTCAGTTTGCCTTTGGGAGAATTTTTTTTTTGCCTGTATAGGTCTTTAGCATCACTGAGGTCTTTTCTAATGGTATGTTAGAGAACAGTCTGTTGTTGTCAGCTTACGAAATTACAGACAATACTGATCCTGTATCCAGTACCAATTTCAGTTTTCCTTCAGACACATTTGTTGTGATCCATATGATTTTGCTGTCTGCTTCCGTAATGCATGACAACATTACAGCTCTTGGCATGACTGCTCACCTTTGTTAGATTCTTTGTTGTCTGATGCAGTTTCCCGTTCAGGCGTTTTGTGCATTCGTTTAGTTTTGTGTTTGAAACTTTTCACTCTGTGTGTTTTCTCTCTTTGGTTGTGCTTTTTGTCTGACTTTCACACTTTGTCTAGGTGACATTGTCTGTGACACTGTTTGCAAACTTTTTCTTTGAACCAGCTGTCATTTGCACTATGCCACATTGATAACACTTTTGGCTTTTTGCACCATTCATGGACATTTTGTGCATTTCATAGTCTAAACTCGTTTTCTGTTTTCTTTGTTCTTTTGTGCAGAGTCTAATAATATTGCAAAAGCCAACGCCTATTCTAAGGTTTGTTCTTTTTCTGACAGTATCCTCTTTTGAGTGCTTTGCTTATACATGCTATGTACAACCCTGTCCTTTAATGCATCAAAAAGTCCATTTTCAAAGTCACAGCACTGGGAAAGTTTGCACAGTTCCGCAATGTATTCAGAAATGCTTTCATCCTTTGATTTGTTTCTTTGTGAAATCCAAATCTCTCAGCTATTACTAGTACTTTAGGGCTCAAGTGATTTTCTAAAATTGCAACAATTTTATCTTACTTGCTGGCTTTTCAGAAGTTATTAAGTTGCACAGGAGCCTGTAATTTTTCCGCTCATTAATTCACAAAGTGTGAAGACTTCCTTTTCCTCACCCACGTCGTCTGTGTTACAATATAGTTCAACCCTCTCCATAGACATTTCCTAGTCCTCATTAGCAGTAAAAATTCATCAACTTTTCCATCCATCATCACGTTATTTGCTCTTTAACTTTGTTAGCTGCGTGTCTCTTACTGTGTACGGTGTGCTATTACACATGCACTCCTTTATTAGCATCTGAAATGGCCTTCTCTGCACTGATTTACTCTTTCTTCTCGTTGTCTCTCTCCCTTCCTCTGAATCCAGTATTGCATTACTGCCCATGCTATTCAGGTTTGTACTTATCACCAATTTGTTATGTCTACACAACTACATTCAATTAAATGAAAGCACGTATGCGGAGGTGAGGTTAATTGGTATATTCACTTTGCAGTGAGAGAGAGCAACAGATCAATTTGTATGGATATGTTATCAGTCAATAGGTAGTGGTAAGGGGAGTGATTCTGCTAAAGGAAATAAATCCATACATTACAATGGACATCATCGGTCACCCGAGAACATCCAGGACAAGCATGAGAGAACATCACCCTTGATCATGTGGGACTTTGAAATTTTAAAGGATGCCTCATTAACTATTGTGCATTGTGGCCCTCCATTGAAGTTGAAATACAAGTTGCTCTCTATCGATATTTCATTGTTAATTTTTATGTTGCTTTCCAAGAGATGGTTTATGGGTTATTAGCTTTGTGTTGGCTATGGATGACTTCTTGTCTGACTTACTCATGTTCTGAACTTTATTCAACTAACATTTGAATTGAGATCAACATAAAATTTCTCTTTTGTGGCGATGAGAAGTTACTTCATGTTTCAATCTAATTGCATCTTAGTCCATGATTCTTATAGTCTTGGTTTGCTACTAACCAAGATAAAAAGATTTGTTTCATTATGATTGGAAGCAATTCATTTAATTACCACAGAGAAATCAATTCAATAGCTCCTTAACAGTGCAGTCACTTGTGTTCTCTCCCTGTTACCACCACTCTTTCAAGCAGCTCAATTAATTTAGAAAAAAAATAGATTAAAAAGTCCCAATCCTTAGATCATTTACTTTTACTCTGTAATTATTTTTTCAGAATATCTTTACGGATGTTTGCATTTTTCTTTTATTATCTGTTATTTAAATCAATGATTCATTCTTTTCATCTTCTCTTCTAGTGATCTCTGTATTAGTTGCTACTTATTTGGTCCTATTCACATTATCTTTCTTTTGGTCTCATTTACATTCTTCACTTGAATAATTATTCTTCAAACCCTATCTCACACATTTAAATATTTAAATACTTCTTGGATTTTTATTTTTACTTATACTGTTCTGGAGATTTCAGACGACTTTATTTACTCTACTGATTTTTTTCTTCTCAGCGCATTTTCACGGCTGAATTTATAGAAATAAGCACATGTATTTTGGGGGCACAGATCATTATTTTAGTACATGTCCTGTGCTTTATTATTAATTCGAAACTTTTCAAGTATTAGCTCTGTTCCTCATCAAACAGAAACGTGGATGCATTGATTTAACTCCAGGGGGCAGAGTTGACCTCACATCTCAGTTGACAGGTGGCACTTTGGGTGTTACACTGAAATTTTAACCTCGAGTTTACGAGCTCAGTCTGAGGTGAGACTGGAAACTATGACCTTCTGACCTACTGAGAGTAGTGCGATCACTTGATTTAAGTGTGATATTCTCTCAAGGAGTTATTCCCTTAATGGAAAATACTTGTGTCTGACTTTGTTTAATGTGGGAAAGCTGATGCAGGGGCATCCACCACATAGTTTTTGATAGATCGAGATCAAGGTCCACTGGCATGGCATGCAAGATTACTGGGAACCCTTCACTGCTGAGCATTCCTCCGCCTTCACTTCCATTGTGGTGTGTCATCACCTTCTACCAGTTCAACCGTTGAGGTCTTGGTCGGATTGTCCTTTGTCTGAAACCTCCCCTTTGACCTTACCAATATGATTGACTCTGTAAGGAGCAAAAGTCTAGATCACTTTGCTCTTAGGATCTCAGAAACTCACAGACCACTTCACCATGGCAAGGTGACAATTCTCAGGAGGATGCCAGTACTGATATGTAATTTCAGAACTTCAGATAATATTATTAATATTCAGCAATTTTCTGCTAATTTGTTTTTTTTCACAAGCCCCTGATTCTAGACATAAAACATTACAGAAGAATTTGTTAAGGTTACTTTCCCTTGCAAAGCTATATGCATCCAAACTTAATGATGAGTTTGAAAGAATAGGAAGAAAACATCATATATTGTTATATGCCTGGCTCATACATCTAACGTGGGTTCCTGGAAACAATTCTACAGTTCTGTAATTGATAGCTCTGGCCCTCAATCTGTTGAAATCAATATCTTTTGTAACAAAGACCCTTACTTGATTCCTTTAAGATGGCGGTGTGCTCAGATTCAGCGTCTTCTCCTGGGCCAATAAAAGTGCTTTTGTCTTCTTTAAACGTCTTCTTACAGTTGCAGCACACTGCTGGACACTGAGAACTTCAGGTATTACAGGTCTATACCATCAGTGAGTTGCTCAATAGCAGAGGAGCTGGACTTGGTGCGACTAGGTTACTGCCTGCTACAGAAAGGTATTGGAGTTGGTGTACAATGTCTTTGCCAGTCTAACAGTGAGTGATTATCTTGGATGTTTTTATTGTGTTTGCAAGACCCATTGGAGATTGGTAACGTACAAAACTGAAAGTCCAGTCTGCTGGCAAGACCAGCAGCAGGTTAACTGTTTGGCCTCAGATGCAGTGAAAACTAGGACTTCTGCCGTGGGCTTGTCTGTTGCAGCAGTCCAGGAGGGAAGATGTCACAGGTGGTATGACGCAGCTTCTGTGCTGGATAGGAGGTTATCCCTTCCCATTGTGCGAAAAATAACTCTACTTTAGGCTGGGCAGGAGATATTTGAGTGTGGGTGAGTGCTTCATGAGACTTGTGCATTTTCCATTGTTTGCCATGTTCCTGACATAATGATTTTTGCTCATTAACCTCCTGGGTGATCGTTCTCCATTTAATTCCTAGACAGGGAATAACATGAATCAGTTAAGGATGTTCCATATTTATTCAAGGTGTGAGACTGTCCCTGACATGTTCATTCCATCCTGTTCTGCATATTTCACAGGAGTGAACATAGTTGACATGTCTGGTGTTATATATGCAAATGACATGTCTCACCCTTTGGAAATGGTTGGGCAAGTTCAGGCAATTGGTGGTTGGAATCTTGAGTTAAAGGACACTGACATTGGCTTTCTTATCTTTCAAATGGTAATAATTTAGTAGAGACAAACGTTGGCGGTACTTCCTAGTACTTTAATATGACATTCATTCAATGTAGGGAGAGAATGGCTTTCAGAAACATGCATGTCCATGTCTCTGAATCATTGATGAGGTTGGTGATCAATATTACTCATTAAACTATGAGCTTAGTGCTGAATATGAGGTCTTTCTGTCTAAATGCCCTCTTAATTCTGTTGGCTAAAAGTACTCTGGCACCCGAAGGTAACAGTGAATTTAATTATTGATGGCTGCCTTCACTGCAAGGTGGCTCCCAAAATTGAATCAAATTATCCAGATTTACTAAGGTTTTAGAATGGATCTTAATCGTTTCAAGGTCATGCATTGCAGTAGAGTATGTCTGGAGAAGACCATAGTCTTCTCTCTGATTAGCGTTAGGCCCAGACTATCAAACATTTCACTAAAGAGTCACTGACAATATACAGCCCGGTCTTTGAATGTGCATGTAAGCAAACATCATCTTGTGTGCAGTAATTCAATATTTGAAAGTGACCTTGAATGATAATTAAACTTGAATTTATTTGCATAGCTGTGAATTGTCAAGTTATGACCTTCATAAAGTGCTGGCCAACTGCAGTTAACATTTTATCCACAGTGTATTCAAGTCCAACCTGGAATAGGATTTAGGAATAAAGGGTCAAAGGATCAACTTTACAACATGCAACTTCAAGATGGAAGTCAATTTTTATCAAGTCCCTGGGTTGCCACTGTTTGCGAAACAGAATGGCAGCACTATTGCTTCCAGAAACAAACAGTAATATTGTATTCTATGCATGAATGATTTTCTTGTTGCATTTGACAAAACATACCTTTTATCTCACTCTTGTGAACCTAATGATAAGCTCCAGAGACCAACCAAACACAACCTTCATTTAGTCCCATTCTGTGTGCAGAATCTGGTTTAATGCCTCCTGGGACATGCTTTCTTCACCAGAACAGATCCTAACTGCCTTCTTTGTTGCTGTTTCTGCTCCTTATTTGGAGCCTCAGGGTAACCAAAGCCCTGTTTACATGATCAGCATTCAAGAAGAGAAAGATATAAATCCATGAGACTTTTCAAATTCTCCATGAAATTACAAAACACCTGACATAACTGACAATAAACTTGACTGAAAAGCTCACAAAAATAAAGCTCACTTTAATAGATCCTGAATCCTTCTAAATACTACATGTGAAGTCTGTTTGCTGAGACAAACATAACTTACTTTGTTTTTGACAGAAGAGACTGATGCATTAATAACACATGCAAGTGATACAGAACACTGCATTGCATAGTTTCACTTCAGTATATCCTTTTAGACTCAGACAACATTTAAAACAAGAAATGTATTTTGTGTCAAAATTTTACAAGTTTATTTAAAGGTAACTTCAACACATGTCACCTGATGAGTCTATTTTGGAGTTACCTGTGCCCCATTCCGTTGTGTCCATGAGCTTGTAACATCAGGTTTAGGAATAGTTACTACCCCTCAGCCATTAGGCAAGAGGGGATAACTTCACACGACTTCACTTGCCCTATCATTGAAATATTCCCACAACCAATGGACTCACTTTCAAGCACTCTTCATCTCATGTTCTCGATAATTATTTATATTTGCATTTGCACGGTTTGCTGTCTTCTGTACTCTGATTAAATGCTCTAGTTTTGGGGTCTTTCTTTGATTCTATTATAGTTGCTATTCTATAGATTTGTTGAGTATGTCCACAAGAAAATGAACCTCAGGGCTGCATGTGTTGACATATATGTACCGTACTTTGATAATAAAATTTACTTTGAACTTTGAACTTTATGTCTTCTATGTTTATCAGTGGCTTTTTGTGGTGGTGTGATTTTAGTGGCTAATAGTACAAGGGCACATGTGGTAAAGCTGCTGCCTCACCATGCCAGAGAGCTCATTTGATCTGACCTAGTATATAGTCTGTATAGAGTATGCATGTTTCCTCTGTGACCATATCAGTTTCCTTTGGGTGCCCCAGCTCCCTCCCATATCCCAAAGGTTGGTTTGGTAGGTAATTATGAACTGAGGCTTTCTGAGGCATTGGTCATACCACACTTGGAGTATTGTGAGCAGCTTTGGGCCATTTAAGAAAGGATGTAAGAAAGGATTAGAAAGTTTAGAAGAATGAGAGGTGATCTGATCGAAACATATTGAATATTGAAAGGCCTAGATTGAGTGGACATGGAAAGGATGCTTCCTATAGTGGGGGAGTCTAGAACCAGAGCGCACAGCCTTAGAATAGGAGGATGTCCCTTTGGAACAGATGTAAGGAAGAATTTCTTCAGCCAGGGGGTGTTGAGTCTATGGAATTCATTGCACAAAAGCCTGTGAAGGCCAAGTCATTGCGTATATTTAAAGCAGACTTCATAAGTTCTTGATTAGTAAGTGTGTCAATGGTTATGGGGAGAAGGCAGGAGAATGGAGTTGAAAGGGATAGTAAATCAGACATGATGGAATGGTGGAGCAGGGCCAATATGCTGAATGGTCTGAACTTAGATGGATGATAGAAAGATTGTGTGAAGAGTAATAATGGAATTAATATATGATTGGTATAATCGGTTGTTAATTGTTTGTGCAGAGGGTAAAAGGACCTATTCCTGCATTGTAACACTCTATAACTTCTTGAATAAATGAAAAATGTTTCATATTTTTCTACATTCCTTTTGCTGCACTGTATTTGATAAGAAGCTTTAACATAGTCTGTCAAAATTAAAACACAAGGACATCAATGGTGCTAACAAGGTAACAGACAAATAAACTGATGTTGTTTTACTTTCAGTTATGTTGGCCAAGCTTTATCAGGTAAGTAAGTATTTCATGTCTGTGCAAAGTTTACCAATGGCTATTTGACATGCAGTACATTACTCATCTTCCTTCCGATAGACTGGACATCTGCTTAAAAAATGAGGAGACTGTTCGGAATAGTGGGCAAGGTTTGTAATTTAACTTTTGTGCAATGTATTCAGGAAGTATTACATAGAAGCAATTAAGCTCTACCCTCTGCTTTGGACAGTTTTCTCATTTCTTGACTGGTGCAACTTTGTCTAAAGGGCAGAAGGGAAGTGAACAATATTTATTTAATATTCAATGCAAGGACTTGGCTGCTTTTCAGTGGACCTTCCCTCACGCTGTGCAAGTATGAACGTGGAGATGAAGACATATCTAGTAGCAAAGACTCAGTCAAATATCCCGCCTATGCTCTGCTTGAGCAAGGTGATCAAGTACTCCTAATGTTCCTTCAAGGAAGGGTGGAAAAAATGATGGTTGAAAAGAGAAACAGAGATCTTATAGCTTGTTAATAGCTAATAAAAGGCTGAAACCCATCCACAATGTTCTACGTACCAAGAAATATTCCACTGCAGGAACAGGAAATGCTTGCCTATAAATAGTTGCATAAAGAGATAAATATTACAAGCTACTTTTAAATTACTTACACATTGTGGTGTGTCAAGAACATAAAACAGTATATACATTTGAGATCTTTCAAAAATTTATTTGTATCTGTCACTAGAGAATATGTTGCAGGTCATTGCATTTTACTTCATATTAAGATAAAAGTTAGGAAATAGTGTTTTTTGAATCACAATGTTGATATCCTGATCATCACCAGCATTACCTTACATATAAATAGTGATTTTTACATAACGGTGCAGGAACAGAGCATTTTAAAAAGTTTACCTCAATGAAGAAAGTCATGTAAACCTTTTGTAAAATATCTAATAATCATGAAGTTACTAAAGATGCTGGAGAGATCACAATTAAAAGAGAAAAAAATAAATTTTGCTTTATCCTATCCTAACTGAAAACCACTAAACAGATTTGAGAGATTTCTTCCCTCACTTTGATGTCTGGGAAACATTTCATTTTATTAATCCAGAAAGAGGAGTTATGACTGGAAATCAATCACTTCAAGTTTTGATCTACACCATGCTATTCTATAGAAGAGTATATTGGTAACATGTGGCCTTTAAATTTTCATACATTAGAGTTATAGAATTGTCATGTCACAGAGCATGCAAACACAAGCAAATCCTTTGCTTTACCGTCCCTTCCCCCTTGTCTGTGCTGGTCATCAAATATCTGCCTGCCTATAGCAATACCGTTTTCCAAAATTATGCCTGTAGTCTTCTAAGCTATGGCATTTCAGGAGTACTTCTAAATGTGTGGCGTGTGGTCAAGTGATTAGGGTATTGGGCCCACAATCTGAAGGTCGTGGGTCTGAGTCTCGGCCAAAGCAGCGTGTTGTGTCTTTGAGCAAGGCACTTAACCACGCACTGCTCCAGTCCACCCAGCTGAAAATGGGTACCAGTAAATGCTGGGGGTTAACCTCGCAATAGACTGGCGTCCTATCTGGGCAGGAGTCTCGTACTCTCAGTCGCTTCACGCCACAGAAACTGGTATAAGCACAGGCCTGATGGGCCACTTTAAAAAACTTTTTTGTTCTAAATGTTTAGAAATGTGAGAAGAACACCCTTTCAATCAGTTGTTTCCAGATTTCATCTACCCTTTGGGTGAAAGAATTCTTGCTCAAAATTCCAGTCTCTTACCCTTAAGCTTTTTGCTATCTGGGCTTGACAGGAAATGTCCTTTAGCATCTACCCTCTTAAACCCCTCATAATCCTGTATCTTAATAATATCATACATCCAAAGCAAACTAACCCAGCCTATTCTGCCTGATCTCATATCTAGCATACTCCAGCCCAGACATTATCCTCAGTGCAGGACCTTGACTTGAATCACTGATAATTCCACAGATCCATTGTTTGACCCATCGACTTCTTCCAGCAGTTTATCTTTTGCTCCAGCTTCCAATATCTGTAGTCTCTTTTGTCTTTGTAATCTTGGTTAATCTCTTCTGCATCCTTCTCAGTGTGGTGACATTTTTCCCATAGTGTTGTCACCAAAACTTCATTCTCACTGTAGTCGTATTAATGTTTTATAGAGCTGAACCAGTCTCCTTATTTTTCTGTTCTACGGTAGGTGCCAGTTAATGAACCCATGTCCCATATATTTTCTAAACCACCTTATCTACTTATGTTGCTACCTTCAGTGATCCATGTACGCCAAGGCCCTTCTGTTCCTCACTATTTCAAACTGTCCTACCATTCACTATCTTTTCCTAGCTTTATTGGCCCTCCTAAAAGATAACACCGTATATTTTTTCAAGATTAAATTACATCTGCCATTTCCCTGTTAATCTCATCAAAGTAGCAGTTCTGTCGCTGAAGACTTCCTTTCTCGCTATCCACAATGCATTCAATCTCCAAAACAGAAATAATCACAAAAGGACTACAGAAATTGGAAATGCTCATCAGGCCAGATGGGATTTGTAAAAGGAGTACAATGTTAATGGAGTTAATGAAGCTGACAGAAGGTCTCCAATCTGAGACATTAACTTGCTTCCTGCTTTCTCTGGTGGATCTCCCAGTGGCCACACATTTTAATTCCACATCCCATTCCCATTCTGACATGTCTATCCACGGCCTCCTCTACTGTAAAGATGAAGCCACACTCAGGTTGGAGGAACAACACCTTATATTCCGTCTGGGTAGCCTCCAACCTGATGGTATGAACATCGACTTCTCCAACTTCCGCTAATGCCCCACCTCCCCCTCGTACCCCATCCGTTATTTATTTTTATACACACATTCTTTCTCTCACTCTCCTTTTTCTCCCTCTGTCCCTCTGAATATACCCCTTGCCCATCCTCTGGGTTGCCCCCCCCCACTTGTCTTTCTCCCTGGACCTCCTGTCCCATGATCCTCTCATATCCCCTTTGCCTATCACCTGTCCAGCTCTTGGCTCTAGCCCTCCCCCTCCTGTCTTCTCCTATCATTTTGGATCTCCCCCTCCCCCTCCTACTTTCAAATCTCTTACTAACTCTTCCTTCAGTTAGTCCTGACGAAGGGTCTCGGCCTGAAACTTCAACTGTACCTCTTCCGAAAAATGGCTGGAAGATTGTTTTAAGTATCTTGGAGAACTTGTTACAGTTCTTCTTCAGATTTTGGCTGTCTAGCTCTCTTCTGTCTCTCCAGGTAATCCCAGACAGCCTTGATGATGTTGAGATCAGGGCTCTTTGGATGCCATACCATCTGAAACCATGTAAGAAATCTAGGGTGCATAAGTATTTTGCTCGGCACTGTACTTGCTAAAATATTCTGTAACCAATATCACACCGGGGACCTAATCAAAGGCTGTAAGCACTTAGGCCTCAATTAACTTAGTATGCAATTCTAAACATTCAATCCAAATTAAACAGACAGGATCTCCCCTGAATGAGGTTTACAAGAAGATGTTGTTTCCTGCTTAGCATTGCTGCCTACTGTACCTCCAACACTGCTTTTAGGTCAGCTGCAGGGTCATCAGCCAGGGATGACTACTCAATGGTGTTTTGCTTCCTTAGCCCTGACATATCTCCTGGTGGCAGACCTGTGGCAGGGATGTCTCCTGGCAGCTTCCAGTGGGATAAGTCAGTCCCTCAGTTTCTGTTTTTCTGCTTCTGCCACAGCCAATCACTGGCCTTTTTTGCGTCTTCAGCCAACTCTTCAGTGGCCCTCCTGAGCCTCGCTCCGGTCACTGCCGTATCATGGCCTAACCTTGTCATTGATGTGCCAGTGAAGCCCCAGCATCCTACCTGCACAGGGTAGATGGTGGTCCTCTAGCCAGCTTGCTTACATGCAGCTGTCAGGTCTTGGTACTTCAGCCTCCTCCACTCATGAGCAGCCTCCACTCCTTCCTCCTATGGCATGGTTAACTGAATGCAGAGGACTGTCATTGCAGCCATGGACCACAGTACTCTGTCTGGGCGAAAATATGTGGTGGTGATTTCCATGGGAAGCTGTAGCTGTCGGCCAAAATCTATCCTCACGTTCTACCCCTTGCCTGTAGAGAGGAATCATGAAGGAGGTCTTGGGAGGATGCATTCAGCCCTTTACCAGCAAATGGGATGATCTGTTGTACCACTGGGGAAAGGCTGCTTCTCGCATCCCACCTGCAGCTCTCTAGAATCTCTGCTGGTTTCTTTAGGATCTGGTCATACTGCCATCTTTAGCGCCCTTGTGACAGCTGAGCCTTGCATTCTGCCAGGATGTGTTGGAGGTTGGCATTGGTGGAATCACATAGGGGACAGTTATCCTCACTGCTGAACTACTGGTGAAAGTTTCCAGAACAGGGCACGGAGTCAATGGTTGCCTTGATGAGGAAACTGAGTCTGGCTTGTGGGATCTTCCAAGGTCTGACCAGCTGAATGACTGGTTGATGGTGCCCTCCCATGTTGTCCAGCTTCCCTGGCAGCCCTGTGCCATTGTCTTCACCCTGTAGATCTCCTGTTCTGTCCTTATCACCTCCTCCACTACTGTGGCTTTCCTCTGAGGCCTTGGACCAGAAACATGCTGCCTTCCCCCGGCCAACTCCCGCATATCCAGCCCGGACTCTGCCAACAACTTGATGCTGAAGTCTGCTGCTGGCCTGATCTACTTCAGCTTGAGCTCTCCATTTATGGCCGGTATGGATTGAAGCACTGGGACTCCTCACCAACAGGTCAGTGGCTCCCTCAGCTCAATGACCAGTTGGATTCTCTCCTGTTTGTACGCCAGGCTTTTGGATCTCAGAGGCAGCTGTAACAGGTTTTTCCTGAAGAGGCGAGTGTCTGAAAAACACGGAGACAGCCCCAGCCATTTCTGGATGTACATGTTGGTCATCCCATCCATCCTACTGGCTGTTGATGAGGAAATATTGCACATTTTCAGGGGCCATGTCACCTTTTGCTACAGTGTGAACTGGTAGCACCATACTTTATACTTTCCGGGTAGTTGGTTCTGGTCAATTCTGGCCAGACCCTCTTCGAGCTGTTTCTGTGCTACTTTGCTCTTCTGCCTGTCAGAGAGCTCTGCAGTGTATTGCCTCCCAAGGCTTTGGATGGCCTGCATGGCCAACACTGGGATTTCCTTGCCCTCTACAACAAAGCAATGTTGTCGCTTCTGACCCCTTGTCAGAGGGATAGGCTTTGCAGCTTGGAAAACTGGATCTTCATCCTTGCCCATGTGACTAACTCATCCAGCTTCTTCAGCAGCCTTCTCGTGCATGCAGCCATCTGAAGAATGCATGTGACATCAGCCATGTAGCTTCTCAGTGAAGGAGGCCTCTGTCATGACTGCAGCTTTATCCCTCTAACCACCTGTCTTGCTCCAATAACGATGATCTCAAAGGCTGCCACAAACAAGATGGGAGAAATGGAACATCCCATTGCAATGCCTATTTCAAGACCTTTGTAAATTCTTGAAAAGAGAAGTCCATCTGGAGGTCACTAAAGTAATTGGAAACCAGGCTTCTAATGCAGTTGGCAAAGCAAAATAACTCAATGGCAAAGTTACTGAGTTGGTGAAGCACAGATCTATGGATCCATGGCAATAACGCTGACCTTGAACAAAGTTATGCTGAATATCTCTCACTAATTTCTATCTTTCCAGCTGCAGATATTTTCTGTCCTTCAGAAATGTTTTCTTCAATAAATCTACTATCATTGATGCTGCATTCTTTGGACAATAACCCTGCTGCCCTTCATCAGTAAGGCACTAAATTAAAGCTGCTCATCTGGCATCACTTTTATTGCCAGGTTAAAAAAGAACAGAAAATTTCTGCCAGAGCAGTCATAGTTTCTTCCAATAACAATTTGGGATGAATCTTAAAAGGTATTGGGGATTTATCTAACTTTAAGCATACAAAAACATCTAATATTTCCTCCTGTCAGATAGTAATTTTCTCTAGAATTCTCCTTCCCTCCATCTGTCTTAACATGCATGTGTGGGGCCTAGCTGGATCTGGTGTGTCACATATCATATCTGAGCATATTAGCTCAGAAAAAAATCCACACAGCTATGATTTGAGATTCAGATACTTGTTGTGACATATGGACACTTTATTTCTCTTCACATTCTATCCTGATACGTTGTTCAATGTTCACTGCTTGAACTCAAGCAGAAATTTGGGAGGAAATATCTCCTCAACAACTCCTCTGCCTCCATAACATATCTTTGACTCTCTCATCCACAAATTGGGCATTGTCCTGACTTTCTCATCTCATTGACTTTTGAGCCAACAACCTTCAAGGAACAGGATCAGAAGTGTTACCAATTGAACAGCCTCACTTTGAGGAGAACCCTTCTCAATGCTTTTGATCCCAGCAAGTGTACTCATATCTTGCCAGTGCAACCGTAGAATCTAAGTATCTAAGAACCTCATTCCAACAGAGCAATCAGTGGTAGAAACTGGCCACAGTGATGATATTTCTCACAGGTCGGCGACATTGGTTTAAAAGCACAGAAGGAACAAGAAGGGCGGCCATTGTTGGGAGTAGGCCTATGGTAAGAGTAGGACTGTCAAGCTTTGGCTCAAAAGAGGCATTGGCTCTGAGTAAGATTCTGTTAAGCTTAATTGCTTTTTTTCCTCTTACTGTACAGAGTGTAGTAAATGGCTGCTGTGTGTTCTTCCTGCTGGATGTTGGAGTCCTCGGAGACCCAGAATCTCTCAAGGAACTACAGCTGCAGGAAGTGCATCCAGCTGCAGCTCCATGAAGATCATGTTAGGAATCTGGAGCAGCAGCTGGATGACCTTCCACTTGTGTGGGAGAGTGAGGAGATCATTGAACAGAGTTACAGGGAAGTAGTCACCCCAGAGTTGCAAGAGGCGGGTAGCTGGGTGACCGTCAGGAGAAATGGAATTGTGAATAGGCAGTTATTGCAAAGCGCCCCCCTCCCCTCCCATGGCCATTCCCCTCAATAATAAGTATACCGTTTAGGATACTGCTGTGGAGGATGACCTCCCAGGGAAATACCACGGAGACCAGGTTACTGGCGTTGAGCATGAGACCATGGTGCAGAATGGAAAGAGGGAGTAGAGGGGACTGGTAGTGATAGGGGACTCAATAGTCAGGGGAACAGACAGGAAATTCTGTGGATGTGAACAGGACACCTGAATGGTATGTTGCCTCCCAGGTGCCAGGGTCAGGGATGTCTTGGATCACGATCACGACATTTTGGAGAAGGAGGGAGACCACCCAGATCTCTCAGTACATATTGGTACCAATGACATAGGAAGGAAAGGCAAAGAGGTCCTGAAAAGAGAATTTAGAGAGCAGGTAGAAAGCTGAGAAGCAGGACCACCTGGATAGTAGTTTCTGGATTGCTACCTGTGCCATGTGTCAGTGAAGGTAAAACAAGATGATTTGGCAGATTAATGGGTGGCTGAGAAGTTGATGCAGGGGCAAGGCTTCAGGTTTCGGATCATTGGGATCTCTTCTGGGGGAAATATGATCTGTTCAAAAGTAACGGGTTGCACCTGAACCCAAGGAGAACCAACATTCTTGTGGGCAAGTTGGGGAGGGTTTTAACTAATTTGGTAGGGGAGTGGGAACAAGATTGAAGGGACTCAGGATAGGATAGATGGTAAAAAATAAAAGATAGCATGCAGTCAAACTGTCTGGAAGGGCAGGCAGATGATAGGACGTAATTGCAGCCAGCAAGGTGAATATCAGTGCATTAGGGATGCAGAATCAAAAAGGACAGCAAATACAGTACTCCAAGTATTATATATATATATCAATGCACGGAGGTTAAGAGAAAGCTCTCCCCAGCTTTCTTCAACTTATACAAGTGCTGCCGCACGTCTTCCACCTCTGCAAGGGCCGGTCGCCACGACCTCTCTCTAAACAGGGTCTCCTCGGTCACCCGGATAGTGTGATGAGTGCTCTTGGAACAAACCACATCAAACTAGTCAGTGGAAAAGACTCCTTCCAGCTTCAACATCTTCTCTACCAGCCTCCTCTTTCCACACCGCAGGCACTGGGGAGTCCCCGAAGTTGAATGACTCAGCTGTCAGCTCGCTCTCAGTCCACTCCGTCCGATGGTCTACCAGTCCTCTCCACATGCGTCTTCCTTCTTCTCTCGTCGACCAAGAGCCTGTGAAAATCTCTCTTCCAGATTTATAAGGAAGAACAACATTTCTCCCGTTGGATGGCCCCTGCATTCCAAAGCCCCGTTATCTCTAGTTATAACCCAAACATTGCTGCTACAGAGAAACCATTACATTAGCAGTGAAACATTACAGAAAGACCATTACATTAGCAGTGAAACCTTACAGCATGTTACATAAGAAATAGGGTGGATGATCTTACTGCACTGTTACAAGTTGCCAGGTATGATGTTGAGGCCATCACTGAACCGTGGCTGAAGGATGGTTATAGTTGGGAGCTAAATGTCTAAGGTTACATGTTATATTGGATGGATAGGAAGCTTGGCAGACAGGGTAGCATGGCACTGCTGGTAAAGAATGCCATCAAATCAGTAGAAAGATGTGACATAGGATTGGAAGATGTTGAATCCTTGTGGGTTGAATTAAGAAGCTGCAAAGGTAAAAGAACCCTAATGGTAGTTTTATATATAGGCCTCCCAACAGTAGCTGGGATGTGGACCATAGGTTACAAAAGGAAATAGAAAAGGCGCGCCAAAAGGGCAATGTTATGATAGTCATGAGAGATTTCAATCTGCAGGTCAATTGGGAAAATCAGTTTGGAAATGGAGCTCAAGAGAGTAAGTTTGTTGAATGCCTATGAGGTGACTTTTTAGAGTAGATTGTCGTTGAGATTACTAGGGGATCTGTTATACTGGATTGGGTGTTATGTCATGAACTGGAGGTGATTAGGGAGCTTAAGATAAAAGAACCCTTAGGAGGTAGTGATCATAATATGATTGAGTTCAAACTGAAATTTGATAGGGAGAATGTAAAGACTGATGTAGCTGTATTTTAATGGAGTAAAGGAAATTACAGTCATATGAGAGAGGAATTGGCCAAAGTAAATTGGAAGGAGATGCTGGCAGGGATGACAGCAGAGCAGCAATAGCATGAGTTTCTAGGAAAAATAAGGAAGGTGCAGGATAGATATATTCCAAAAGTGAAGAAATACTCAAATGGCAAAGTAGTACAACCAAGGGAAGTCAAAGCTAATGTAAAGCAAAAGAGAGGGCATACAACAAAGCAAAAATTAGTGGGAAGGCAGAGAATTGGGAAGCTTTTAAAACCCTACGGGGAACAACTAAAACAATTATTAGGAGGGAAAAGATGAAATATGAAAGCAAGCTAGCAAACAATATCAAAGTGGATAGTAAAAACTTTTTCAAGTATATAAAAAATAAAAAAAAGAGATGAGCGTGGATACAGGACCACTATAAAATGAGGCTGGAGAAATAATAACAGGGTCCAAGGAAACAGCAGATGAACTAAGTGAGTATTTTGCATCAGTGGAAGTCACCAGCAGTGTGCCAAATGTTGAAGGATACAAGGGAAGAGAAGTGAGTGCAGTTACTATTACAAGGGGGCAGATGCTCAAAAAGCTGTAAGACCTAAGGATACATAATTCACCTGGACCAGGTAAACTTCACCCTAGGGTTCTGAAAGCAGTAGCATTAGAGACTGTGGAGGCACTAGTAATGATCTTTCAAAAATCATTGCACTCTGGCATGGTGCCAGAGAACTGGAAAACTGCAACTGTCTCACCACTCTTTAAGAAAGAAGAAAGGCAATAGAAAGGAAATTATAAACAAGTTAGCCTGACATCAGTGGTTGGGAAGACGTTGGAGTCAATTTTTAAGGACAAGGTTATGAAGTACTTGATGACACAGGACAAGATAGGACAAAGTCAGTATGGTTTTCTTAAGGGAAAGTCTTGCCTGATGAACCTATTGGAATTCTTTGAGGAGATTACAAGTAGGATAGATAAAGGGGATGCAGTGGATATTCTATATTTACACTTTCAAAAGTCCTTTCGCAAGGTGCCACACATGAGGCTGGTTACCAAGGTAAGAGCCCTTGGTATTACAGGAGGGTTACTGGCATGGTTAGAGCATTGGCTGATTGGTAAGAGGCAGTGAGTGGGAATAAAAGGATCCTTTTCTGGTCGGCTGCCTGTAAATGCTGGTGTTCTGCAGGGCTTGGTGTGGAGACCGCTTCTTTTTATGCTGTATATCAATGATTTAGATGATGGAATAGATGGCTTTGTTGCCACGTTTGCAGATGATACAAGGATTGCTGGAGGGGTAGATAGTGTTCAGGAAACAGGTAGGCTGCAGAAGGACAGACAGAGATTAGGAGAATGGGTAAGAGAGTGAAAATGAAATACAATGTTGGAAAATTCATGGTCATGCACTTTGGTAATAGAAATAAACGCTCAGACTATTTTCTAAACAAAAATCCAAAAATCTGAGATGCAAAGTGACTTGGGAGTCCTTGTTGCGAACACCCTAAAGCTTAATTTACAGGTAGAATCAGTGGTGAGGAAGGCAAATACAATGTGAGCATTCATTTCAAAAGGTCTAGAATACAAGAGCAGGGATGTGATGCTGAGACTTTATAACACACTGGTGAGGCGTTACCTTGCGTATTGTGAACAGCTTTTGGTGTCTCATCGATGAGAAGGTATGCTAGTATTTGAGAGGGTTCAGAGGAAGTTCAGAAGGATGATTCCAAAAATGAAAGAGTTATCATACGAGGAATGAGGAGCTCTGGGTCAGTATTTAAGGAAAAAAGCATGTTTTCCATGGTGGGGCAGGGGGCTAGGACAAGAGAACACATCCTCGGGATAGAAGTGTACCCTTTTTAAACAGAGATGCAGAGAACTTTCTTTAGCAAGAGAGTGTTGAATTTGTGTAATTTATTACCACAGGTGACTGTGGAGGCCAGGTCATTGGGTGTACTTAAGGCAGAGCTTGATAGGTTCTTGATTGGACACAGCATCACAGGTTATGAAGTGAAGGCTGGAGCGTGGAGCTGAGGAGGGGAAAAAAGGACCAGTTATGATTGAATGGCATTGCAGACTCAGTGGTTCAAATGGCCTAATTCTGCTCCTATGTCTTATGGTCTAGGTACAGCCTGGAAAAATCATTGCAGTATTTCACATGAGCTAACAATTTGATGCAAAATCAACTACTTATTGTTTGTATTTTCATTTTGCTTCCAAAGTTTGACTCAAACCTTTCAAACAAGGCCCAGTATTATTTTCCTAGCTTCCTGAAGAAAACTTTATTAGAATAAAAGGCAAGTAAGTTTCTTTAAAGTTTTAAATTTGACCCAATTTATTACTGGGGAAATCATTATGTTTTCATGCTGTGTGAATCTGAGCAAACACATTCAGTTCTTTCATCCTTAAAAATAAGATATTTTTAGTTGTTGCTATTGTTACAAAGGTAAACATGTTTTGTTAACAAATAGCTCTTTCTTGAAACTCCCAGCTGAGTGTAATTTAAAGCACTTCCAGCATGCAGGATGGATGGTCAATAAGTCAGCCAGAGGATCAAAGTATACAAATGGCCTCAATGAATAATCAATGAGGCTTTCAATTCCCAATGACTATCAAGTGACACCTGCTAGAAAGTTAGTCTTAATATCAAATTGGGGCTTATCTAACTCAACATGATGCTTCATTATTGAATGGGCTGCTTAACCCGATGGAGGAAGATAGATTTGATGGGAAGGTGGAACATGGGGATATCAGCGTATTTATAAAAACTGACGTTATGTGTGCAGACTGTTTTGGCAATGATAAATAAGTGGACAAGAAAATGAAGGAAAGAAAGCATGGTTCTAACAGGGATTTGGAGAAGAAACATTGCAGGCATATTATTGGGTCCAATTGAGGAGACAATTGTAAAACAGGAAAGAGAATTTTCACTTACATCGGAAAAAGGAAGTGCATGTTTGAGGAGAAGTTATAGTTAATCATGCCAATTGCTGTGAACAACACCAGAATAAAAAAAGGGAAGATAGTTTATCATGTTCATCATCACAAGATATCATTTCTGACTTCTATTAGAGTTGAACTAGACCTTTGACATGGAACTTGAGACCTGACTGAAGGAATAGAATCATAGGAAAAGTATGCATGGAAACAACACCAAGTTCAAGAACAATAGAGTGGAAGGACGAGATCGGTGACAACATGGTAGTGTGAAAGGACTAACATTAAGTGTCACAACCACAGATTCGGCAGCACAGTAGATATGGCAATTGTGCTTATGAATTTGCATGTGTCAGCTAATTATTATTTAATCGTGATAGTATTTAGCTCCATACTTGTCATTGTAGTGCTTGTCGAGACTTGAACAGAGCACAGCAATATTTTGCTGCTGTTTTTCATTCAGCCTTCCCTGAGATATTAGACTTTCAAGTCAACTGACTCTGAAGACTAGCGGTATTCGTTTAATGTTTAGGTGTTCTTCTCAGCCGCAGTGTAGGCTTCGTTTTCCTTCTGAGAGTTTTAGTTAATGGCCCTGTTTGGCCTAGCATTTATTGTTTTATTTTCCCTTTAACACTGTTTGTATTAAAGTCTGTGAACTATCGACCTGCTTCAGTGTCTCTCACTCTGCACTTGGGCCATATCTGAACCTGGCAGCATCAAGTCTTGAACGACAAAGATGGACCCAGCAGAGAGAGAGCTGCTGACCTTGGCCGTGAGATTCATTGGTCAGGTGAGGAGACAAGCTACAGGCAATGGAATCTGTTCTCAGGGAAGTTACGGAGGCAATGAGGCAGATAACCTTGTGCCGACAAGCCCAGTCTCACTTGGAGGAACAGCTATCATCCCTAGCTGCAACTGTTCAAAGCTCACCCCAGACAATCGGACTCAGGTGTCAGCGATATCCACGCAATTGATCTGCGCAAAGCTTACAATCTGATTCGCATAAGGGGATGAGTGGAAAACGGCTTTCAGCACCTCTAATGGCCACTATGAATACCTGGTGATGCCTTTTGTTCTGGCAAACACCCGCACTGTATTCCAGACGTTGGTTGACAATATGCTCAGGGACATGTTGAACCAGTTTGTGTTTGTGTTTTGAGATGACATCCTTATCTATTCCCGCTCTCATCAGGAGCACGTCCCGCATGTCCAGAGAGTACTTAGACACATTCTTGAAAGTAACCTGTACGCCAAGCCTGAAAAATGTGAATTCCATAAAGACCATTTTTGGGCTATATATTTATCCCATCAGTGGCGACGAAGCATTTTTTGAGCTAAAGCGAGGTTTCACCACTGCCCTGCTGCTGCAACACCCAGACCCATCTCAGCCATTCATTGTCGAGGTGGATGCATCCGATGTAGGCATTGGAGCTGTTTTCTCTCAGCACTCATCTGTGGATAGCCGGCTGCACCCTTGTGCCTTTCTTCCCTGTCGCTTAACCCTGGCCAAACTGAATTACAGCGTTGTGAACTGGGAGCTTTTGGCTGTCAAAGAGGCCCGGGATGAATGGCGACACTGGCTGGAGGGAGCAGAGCATCGATTCTCGGTCTGGACAGATCACAAGAACCACTCCTATATTCAGGATGCTAAGAGACTCAACTCTCATCAAGCCCGGAGGGCTCTCTTCTTCACACGGCTCAATTTCATCCTCACTTATTGTCCCGGCAGCAAGAATATAAAGGCCGATGCTGTCTCCCGGCAGTTCGACGGATGTGGGAACAATGCCGATCCAGAGCCCATTCTTGCTCGCTCGTGTATCGCTGCTCCGGTGACCTGGGGAATAGAGGCAGAGGTGAGGGCCACCCAACAATCAGAGCCAGGCCCGGATGGGGTTCCTCCCAACCGGATGTTTGTCCCTGCTGCAGTGCGTTCTGAAGTGTTGGAATTGAATCATTTCTCCCATCCGGGAATTCAATCAACCTGCTTCAGTGCCTCTCACTCCACACTTGGGCCATATCCAAACCTGGTAACATTAAGGATGGTAATTTTGATAAGAGTGTTGATGATAAAAGATTTGAAGCAAGAAAGGACACTATCCGGAGCAACCTGGGTGTCAGGAATGTTCAACATTTTGATGGGATGTAGCTTGAGGCAGAGTAAGTGATAAGACTCATGTACTCAACTTGGGAGAGGGAACATGGGGGGGGGAGAAAATAGAAGAATTGATACAAGTCTATGGCAAATGAAAGAGTGGGTAATTGTGATAGCTTAGTCTAGTTGGGGACGGGAAGGTGAAGAAATACATGAATTGCTTAAGGCTGAAGGTAAGGGTGGAGATGGTGGAGATTACGGTTTAGAGAAAAAAACCTGTTTCAGAAAAGCAAAGCCAGAATGTATTGAAACAGTGAACAATGGTAATCAGGACCTGATTCTGCTATGTGATCCAGCTATTTCTTGCGATGAATGTATTCCTTAAAAGTCTATCTATTTTATTCTTCATTGAATGCCAGTGGGTAAGTATTGTACAACACTAATTGTTTTTAAATGTTACTGGGGAATTAAGGTGAAGCTGATATGTTTGTTAAGCAGCATGTAAAAGTGTGGAAGTTACATGGTAAAGGAGAAAGTTAAACTGGGAAAGAATCTTTCCCGCAACAGACAAGGTGGAAACCAAATTTGGGGATTAAAGAAAATGTGTGCAAAATGTGATATCATGAAATTATTAAATTTCTATATCTGTGATAACAGATGTTCAGTGAGAGGAAAAATGAAAGTGCCTTTGAAGTTGACCTCAAGTATATATGAGTTATGAAGTCACACAACATGGAAGCAGGTACTTTGGCTCACTGATGCCTTCTTGACCATCAAGCATGTATTAGAACTAATCTAACTTTTATAAATGAGTGATGAGGGAAAAAGAAAAGTGAAATATATGGGCGGTAAATGTTGGAAACACTCAACCGGTCAGGTAGCATCAGTGGAAAGAGAAGTAGTTAACTCATTATTAGTTTCTGGTTCTGAAACATTAATTGTTTCTCATCACACAGATTCTGCCTGTCTAGCATTTTAGAATCTTATTTCAGACTAACAGTGCCTCCAGTTATCTACAGGAATTCTGCAGATGCTGGAAATTCAAGTAACACACATCAAAGTTGCCGAAGGGTCTCGGCCTGAAACGTCGACTGCACCTCTTCCTAGAGATGCTGCCTGGCCTGCTGCGTTCACCAGCAACTTTGATGTGTGTTGCCTCCAGTTATCTTTTGATTTTCAGAGAGAAAATTAAGATATAGAAATTTAAGATGTAGAGGGCAGAATATCAAGTTATAATTTGGTGATGAGTACTACTTTTTCTGTTTTTTCTTGATAACTGTCTGAATGGAAGCCAACACATCAACAATCATAAAACAAACTCGTGCCTTCTTTAATTTCTTGGCAATTAATTGTTATTGAAACACATGTTCAGGTCAGTTATTGATTAATTGAATTTTAAGCTCTTTCTTCTATTGCAAATCTATAATTCTGATCTATTTTTAATAATGCCAGATAACCTTGTTTTCCTCTTAATGTATCATGGGGCTCCTTGAGCAAATTAATTTCAAATGATGGTGTAATTACAAATAAATCACAATATAATTAAGAATTTGTTAGGAACTTGCTAAACTAAAACATAATTAATCAAAGTCTTTTTAAAATAATCTGTAAAAACTAATTTTTGTTAGATTATAATTTTTTCAGATGTTATTCTTAACCAGTGCTGGCCAGTTTTCTTCCTGACATAACATCTTAGATTCACAAACTTACTTTGGAGACAATCAGGGTTGAGTCTTGATTACATTACAGTAGTGAAGTATCTTCTTTTGGATAAGATATTAAGGCAAGGGTCTTTACTTGTTGTAAAATATTGATCGTGCTATGTAAACAGCAGAAATAGTCTTCACAGAAACAGAAGTAGAGTGCAGGAACTTGCTTTCAATGCATCATGCCTGTTCCGACAATTATGCTAAATTAAACCAATCCCATTGGCTTGCACATGGCTCACATTGTCTATTCCTTGCCTGTTTCTGAGCTTGTCTAAATACCTCTGAAACATTGTTTTTCCATGTCCTGCACGCCCTTCAACAAATAATACTTGCCCCATAGATTACTTTTAAACTATCCTCCTCCAAACTTAAAGCAAAACCCTCCAGTAGTTGATAGCTCCACTCTGGGATAAAAGCTCTGACTATCCACCTTATCTATGCTTCTCATAATTTTATATACTTTTACGAAATTTTCCCTCAGCCTCTAGTGCCCCAGAGACAACAATAGAAGTTGTTCAATCTCTCCTTGTAGCTTACTGCACTCTAATCAAGGCAACATCCTGTTGAATCTTTTCTATACCTTCTCCAAAGACACTACAATAATCCTGTGGTGTGGGAACCAGGAATGCACACAATATTTCAGATGTGGCATAATCAAAGATTTATCAACTACAACTTGAATTACCAATTTTTACATTCGATGCCTAAGTTCGCCATCACCTCTTTTGAAGCCTTTACAAATCACTTTCAGGGAGTGAAGACATGCAATTCAAGATCCAAGTGTACATCAGTACTTCCCTATTATGTTTGATCTCCAAAGTACATTACCACACACTTATTTGAATTAGCCACATTTTCCCTTTCTTCAAATAAATTTCCAGCTGATATACGTATATATATATATATATATATATATATATATATATATATATAT
The DNA here is from genome assembly GCF_963921235.1 of Mobula hypostoma. Classification (NCBI taxonomy): domain Eukaryota; kingdom Metazoa; phylum Chordata; class Chondrichthyes; order Myliobatiformes; family Myliobatidae; genus Mobula; species Mobula hypostoma. The sequence continues at coordinate 84,654,958 of NC_086101.1, read as the reverse complement.
CAATGGTTGTATCATTTGCAAATCTAACGAAGTCCAATTTATTTAATATATATTACAAGGTACAGATCCTTGTGATCTGGTCACAGACCTCCAATCAGGAAAGTACGTCCCCAGTACCCTCTGCCTTCCATGATCAAGCCAATTGTTTGATTTAATTTACCAGAACAGTCAAGAACCCAAGAAACGTGGTATTTGGGACCACTCTAGCAAGACGGATCTCATCAAATGCTTTATTAAAGTCCTCTATGAAAGCCCCGACAATGTCTTCCCTTGCCTCTCACAATTTCCTGGGATAGAACTCATTATCTATTTTCTTTCATTATTGCTCAGAAGACATTACCTTATTGCTACTTGTGGGAACACGGCATGCATAAGGTGGTTAAGGTTTTTTCTCTATAATATGATACTGAATATTCTTCAGATGTAAGTTACAGACAAAAGGGCATAAGACCATAAGACTAATACAACATAAGAACCGAATTTGGCCATTCAGCCCATCAAGCCTGTTCCACCATTCCATCATAGTTGCTTTATTATCCCTCTCAATTCCATTCTCCTGCCATCTCCCATAATTTTTGATGCCCTGACTAATCAAGAACCTGTCAACCTCTGCTTTAAGTATACTCAGTGACTTGGCCTCCACAGCTGTCTGTGGCACAGGTGTGCCCTCTGGTCCTAGACTCACCTGCTATAGGAAAATTCCTCCCCACATCCACTCTATCTAGATCTTCCAATATTCAGTATGTTTCAATGCGATCCCCCCATATTCTTCTAAGCTCTACTGAGTACAGGCCCAGAGCCATCAAAAGTTCCTCATATGTTAACACTTTCATTTATGGAATCATTCTCGTGAACCTCCTCTGGAATCTCTCCAATGTCATCTTTTCTTAGATAGGGGGCCCCAAACAGCTCACAATATACTAGGTGTGGTCTGACCAATGTCTTATAAAGCCTGAGCAATACATCATTGCTCTTATATTGTAGTCCTCTTGAAGTGTATGCTAACATTGCATTTGCCTTCCTTACCACTGAGAATACTTCTCATTTAGTGCAATGCTATTACAACTTGGGACAATCCATAGTTTGGAGTTCAATTCCCATTCCATTCTGTAAGGAATCTTTACATCCTCCCCATGGAATATGTGGATTTTCCCAAGTGCTCTGGTCTCCCTCCACAATACAATAGCAAAGACACAGATTTGCAGTTACCCCAAAGACTTTGCATTTCATCTGGCATTCTACATACTACTGGCTTTTTCTCTCCCTAATAAAGGAGAAGGAGGTGTCTCCGTTTTTCACCAGTGAGTGGGGAGACATAACAAACAACTCGCTGGTTTACGATGTTAAAAATTCGTTACGTCGCTTCTTCTGAGCTCTGTTCCCAACGATCTCAAAGATCCCGGGTCTCTGGGCATACAGCAGATATCCCATCTCCCCAGACGACACACGGATCTCCTGAAGTAACACTGATCCTCGATCCGCCCATCTGCAGAGCCCTGAGATCTCAGGCTTCCAAATCCGAGCCAGGCTCTCAGGCTGAACCCTTGGTGTGCCAAGAAACAGCCAGTCCTGAAACCCCGAGAACAGGTCCCATTCCCGCAAAGAACCGAAGCCAGCATGTAACTCCAGGTCAGGGTCTTCTAAAGAACCCTGAAAGGGAAAAATAAAGATATTAGAGATGGAAATAGATCTGTTTCCGAAGATGCAAGCAAAGGAGCCGCCGTTTAGCGCAATTTCAACTTTGCTCCGCCTCTGTAAACTCCCTTGTATGAATTTTAAATTCCCAGTTGCTATGATGAAATTCAAACTCATGTCCATCAATTAATGTTTCAGAATTCCATCTGCCAGTTGAATTGCTTAACCCCTGCACTAACTTACCTAACTAAAACATCTCTGAAGAGGTGGTAAAAGAAGTCCTGATGAAAGATCATGGTCTTGCAGTATAAAACCTATGTTTCTCTCTCTCCATGTGATAACCAACCTGCTGGGTGTAACGGGCATTTTCTATGTTTTCTTATATCTCTGTGTTCTCTGGTGAAAATACAATTTCCTTGAATTAGCTACACTTTGCAGATTTAAAGTCAACAGCTTGATCCCTTTGGACTGTAGTTTAACATCGGGTGACTAGTCAGCATTGTAGCCAGTGTATCTGAATGCAAAGCACACCACAATATATTTACCGGAGCTGATAGAGAGATAAACTGAGCAACTAACTTTTCAAATCCATGAAGTGCACACTCATTCAGCAATGAGAAATCCCCCATGGAACTGTGTGTGAGGTTTGTTTTAAGCCAGCTTGCATCAACTGATCATTTAAGAAACGCAGTAGGACAGACCTATTGAGGCCACGGTGAAAGAAACATTTCTTTCACTCTGGGCACACAATTGGAAGTGATCAATACATTCCTGAACAAATAGTTATGCTTGACGTGCTGTTTATTTATTCATTTAGAAATACAGCGGGGAACAGTCCCTTCAGGCCCAATAAACCACGTCGCCCAGCAACCCAGCTATTTTAACCTTTGCCGAATCACAGGACAATTTACAATGAACAATCAGCCTAGTAACTGGTCCCTCATTGGACTGTGGGAGGAAACCCACATGATCACAGGGAGAACATGTAAACCTCTTACAGACAATACTGGAATTGAACTCCGAACTCCAATGCCTCAAGCAGCTTACTGCAATGCTACAACAGCGTCCTTTAAATGTATTCTCTAATGTCTTCCTATCACTTTCTATACCATGCTTGTAGATTGTCAAGAATGGGTTACAATATATGAATGTTTCATTTCACTATATAGCCTCCATCACATTTCGCAGTTGCCTCTTGGAGAATAAGACCAGACAAGGTGGGGAGAAGATTCACAAGATGATAATAGACCTGACCAGTTCCATTCCACTTCTGCGCTCCTCCATCTGGTGGAACTGATCCTTACACCCAACAATTTGTCTTTTGGCTCCTTCTACTCTCTCCAAGCTCAAGGTGCAGCCATGGGCAACCGCCTCTCTTTTCATTGGCTACAATGCCCCTGAACCCCGGAAACACACCTGAGCAGTGCAGCAGAGGTATGTGCTATGCATGACTTGATCTGAAAGCACCTACCTAACTGGCTGAGTACCTCCAGCATTTTATGTGTTTTGCTCTGGATTTGCAGCATCTGCAGAAATTCTTGTCTTTATAGTAGTGAACTATGTATCTGAGGTCATAGGCAATTATTGCAGAAGTATTCCATCATAGCTGTTTTATTATTCCACTCAATCTTATTTTCCTGCCTTCTCCCCATAACCTTTTATGTTCTGACTAACTAAGAACCTATCAAACTCTGTTTTAAATATACCTAATGACTTGGCCTCCACAGCCATCTGTGAATTGTACAGATTCACCACTCTCTGGCTAAAGAAATTCTATCTCATCTCTGTTCCAAGTGGACATCCGTCTGTTCTGAAGCTGCACCCTCTGGTCCTAGACTCTCCTACTATAGGAAACATCTACTCTACATCCACTCTGTCTAGGCCTTTCAATATTCAATGGGCTTCAATGAGATCCCCATCATTCTTCTAACTCAAGAGAGTTTAGGATCAGAGCCATCAAATGTTCCCCAATGGTAACCCTTTCATTCCCAGAATCGTTCCTGTGAACCTCCTTTGGACCCTCTCCAATGCCAGCATACCTTTTCTCAGAATTGTGGCCCAAAACTGTTAACAATACTATAAGTGCAGTCTGACTAATGCCTTATAAAGCCTCAGTTTAGCATCCTTACTCTTATATTCTAGTCCTCTTGAGATGAATGCCAACATTGCATTTATTTTCATTATCACTGACACAGCCTGCAAGTTAACCTTTTGGGAATCCTGCAAAAGGACTCACAAATCTCTTTGCACATCTGATTTTTGAATTTTCTCACTGTTTAGAAAATAATGTACGGTTTTATGAGTGCATGACCATACACCTCCCTACAGTATAGTCCATCTGCCACTTCTTTGCTCATTCTACCCATTTCTCCAAATCCTTCTACAGACACCCTGCTTTCTCAACATTACCTACCCTTCCACTTATCTTTGTATCCTCTGCAGACTTGTTCACAGAGGCATTAACTCTATCATCCAAATCTTTTACATATAACATGAAAACATGAAACCAACTCCTGTAGAACAACACTTCCACTGGCAGCTAACTAGAATAGGCCTCCTTTATTCCAACTCTTTACCTCCTGCCAAACAGCCAAACTTCTATCTGTGTTAGTATCTTTCCTGCAATACCATGGACTCTTATCTTGTTAAGCAGCTTCATGTGCAGTACTTTGTCAAAGGCCTTCAGAAAATCCAAATAAACAATACCCAGTGACTCTCCTTTGTCTATCCTGCCTGTTATTTCCTCAAAGAATTCCAACAGATTTGTCAGGCAAAATTTCCCCTAAAGGAAACCATGCTGACATTGACCTACATTATCATGCAGCTCCAAGTACCCTGAAACCTCATCCTTAATAATGGGCTTTAACATCTTCTCAACAACAGCAGTCAGGCTAACTGGTCAATAATTTCATTTCTCCTACCTCCCTCGTTTTTAAAGAGTGGAGAGTCATTTGCAATTTTCCAGTCCTCCGGAACCATTCCAGAATCTAGTGGTTCATGAAAGATCATTACTAATGCCTCCCCAGTCTCTTCAACTACCTCATTCAGAAGCCTGGGATGTAGTACATTTGGTCCAGGAGTCTTACCTTCAGACCTTTCAGCTTTCCAAGCACCTTCTCCTTAGTAACAGCAACTACACTGACCTCTGCTCCCTGACACTCTCGAATTTCGGGCATACTGCAAATGTCTTCCACAGTGTAGACTGACAAAAAAAAAACAATATTAAGTTCATCCACCATTTCTTTGCTCCCCTTTTCTACCTCTCCAGCTCCATTTTCCAGTGGTCTGATATCCACTCTCGTCTCTCTTTTACTTTTTATATATCTGAGAAAACTTTTCGTATCCTCATTGATATTTTTAGCTTCATGTTTCTTCTTTTAATTCCTTATGGCTTTTTTTAGTTGCCTTCTGTTAGTTTTTAAAACGTTCCCATATGCCCTCTCTTTTATTTTTATGTTGTTTTTGTCTTTCCTTGTTATCTATGGTTGCCTCATCCTCCCTTCAGAATACTTCTTCATCTTTGGGATGTTTCCATCCTGAGCCTTCTGATTTTCCTACAGAACTCTAGCCATTGTTGTCTGATGTCATTCCTGCTCAATGTCCCCTTCCAATCAACTTTGCCCAGCTCCTCTCTCATGCTTTTTTAATTCCCAGTACTCCACTGTAATACTGATACGTCTGTCTTGATCTTCTCCCATTCAAACTGTAGAGTGTGTTCTATAATATTATGATCACAGTTTCCCAAGAGTTCCTTTACCTTAAGCTCCCTCATCAAATCTGTACATTACACAACACTCAATACAGAGTTGCCTTTCCCCTAGTTGGCTCAACCCAAACTGCTCTAAGAAGCCAACTCATAGGCATTCTTCAAAGTCCCTCTCTTGGGATCCATCACCAACTTGATTTTCTCAATCGACTTGCATATTAAAATCACCCATGTCTATTGTAATATTGCCCTTATTACATGCCTTTTCTATTTCCTGTAGAAGTTTATATCCCACATCTTGGCTACTATTCAGGGACCTGTTTATAACTACCATCAGGGTCTACTTACTCTTGCAATTTCTTAACTCTACCCACAATGATTCTACGTCTTCCAATCCTGTCACCACTTTCTACCAACATTTTTTACCAACAAAGCCAGCCCATTCTCTCTGCCTACCTGCCTGTCCTTTCAATACAATGTGTATCCTTGTATGTTAAGCTCCAAACTATGATCTTTCAGCCGTGCCTCAGTGATACTCACAATGTCATACCTGCCAATCTCTAACTACCATTACAAGATCTTCTACTTTATTCAATATACTGTGTGCATTCAAATATAACACCTTCAGTACTGTATTCATCATCCTTTTTGATTTTGCCCCCATGTTACACTTCACCTTATCTCATGGACTACAATCTTGCCCTATCATCTGCCTATCCATCCTCACAGCATCACCAAACACTGTATCAACTTGAATACCAACTACTCCATCCTCAGCCCTATTAGTCCAGTTGCCATCCTCCTGCCAATTTAGTTTAAATCATTCCCAACAGTTCTAGAAAAATTGCCCACAAGTATATTGGTCCTCCTCTATTTCAGGTGTTACCCGCCTCTTTTATGCAGGCCATACCTTTCTCTGAAGAGATCCCAATGATTAAGAAATCTGAAATCATGCCACCCTGCACCATTTCCTCAGCCCCTCATTCATCTGCACTTTCATCCAATTCCTGCCCCGACTAACACATGCACTGGGAGTAATCCAGAAATTTTCCCCTTGGAGGTCTTGTCATTCAGCCTTTTCCCAACCTCCTTATACTCACTGCACAATGATAACATCCCAGTTTTAATCCATATCTGGTTCTTTTGTGGCAGATTTCCAAAACTCATGCTAGATTGATGTCCACTAATAGCACCATCATCTCTATCCTACTTGATAGATGGTAGACACAATAACTCATTAAAGTCTTCAACATTGTTATTATTACTGCCTCCCCTCTGAGTAACCCACTATTTTCCCTTCCTATTCCTCCTGCATTTCTGTCTCTGAGTTGTGGCCTTTGGCATTACAGAAGAGAGTAGCACTTGAATGCATCTCCTTGATCATAGAGTCATGGAAAAAAGCACAGCACAGAAACTGACCCTTTGGCCCAACCAGTCTGTGCAGAACCAATTAAACTGCCTACTCCCATCGACCTGCATCTGGTCCATAACCCTCCATACCCCTACCATCCATGCACCTATCCAAACTTCTCTTAAACAGTAAAATCGAGCTTGAATGCAACACTTGTGCTGGTGGCTCGATCCACACTCTCACAACACTCTGAGTGAAGTAGTTTTCCCTCATGTTCCCCTTAAACATTTCACCTTTCACCCTTAACCCATGACCTGTAGTTGTAGTCCAACCCAACCTCAGTGGAAATAGCCTGCTTGCATTTACCCTATTTATCCTTTCATAATTTTGTATACCTCTATTAAATGTCTCCTCAATCTTCTACGTTACAAGGAATAACGTCCTAATCTTTTCAGTCTTTCCGTATAACCCAGGTCCTCCAGTCCCGGCAATATCTTTGTAAATTTTCTCTGTATTCTTTCAAACTTTTTTACATCTTTCCTGTTGACCAAAACTGCATACAGTACACAAGCTAGGCTTCAGCGCTGTCTTATACAACTTCAACATAACATCCCATCTCTTGTATTTAATACTTTGATTAATGAAGACCATTGTGCCAATCTTTTTTTTTACAGCCCTAGCTACCTGTACTGCCACTTTCAATGAATTATGGATCTGTATTCCCAGATCCCTTTGTTCTACCATAACAATGCTGCAGCACCCAGGTAAATCAGTTTGTTCACTGTTAATTAATAGGAACATAATAAGCACATACACGTTGTTCTTGAATATGCCAGCAGATTACATGTAGCCTTTTCTCAAGAAGTCCCATGGACTTCTTAGCCATCTGCCAGTGTTACGTACCCCGTAACTGGGTTGCCAAACCAGCAGAAATGGATCACTCAGTTGGAGTCTGGAGTACTAGAACTAAGGAAGTTTTATTAAAGAAACAAGCAACACAGTAATCGAAAGGATAAAAAATGCAACAGTTCAGCAATGATAGTCACACATGTGCACAGAATTAAGATAACAGCATCAATCAAGCTCTATCGTTGTCTAGGGGTAAATGACCAAATTTCAAAGTGACTCAAAGTTCAGTCCAGTTTAGTAGCTCAGTTCGCAGTAATCGTTGCCATGGCGATGGACAACGTGGGGGAAGAGAGAGATAGAACAGGAACAACTGATCATTCAGACACTGCTTCACTCACAGACCGGCGAGATGGCTCACAAGCAGCTTTTGGGCGGGTCCTTGGTGATGTCACCTGAGGTCACCGACTGTGACCCCTCCTCCAGATGCAGTCGATCCTCTGCAGTGAACCCGGCACCCAGGCAAGGGCGGACACACACCAGGTTCCAGCTGATCGTACCTTTCCACCCTGTGCATTGTCCAGTACTTCTCACCAACTCGTGAGAGGCGTACCGCTTCCAGGGTCTCGTTACCTCGGGTGTCGTGTGTGTACTGCCTTAGCAAACCGGTCCCTTTTTATCCCCCTGCTGGGGTATCGCCTGTCCATCACTTCAAACAGTTCAGGGTTCAAAGGGGGAGCCGCTCCAGAGAGCTCTCTCTCCCCCGTCCCTTTATTACACATCTCCAGACGCTGCTCCATTGTTCCTTATCTCTCCTTCCCCTGAGGGCAGGTGGCAGACCACTTGCTGATGTTACTGATGCTAACCCAGGCCAGCAAACATCTTAATTTTATGTGTATTCTCGTCACACCAGTGAGAAGAGGATAGTGTTCTGGAGCCCAGAAAGGTGTGGCATATTGATTAATCTTTTCTCATTTATTCTATACCTTCCTTATATTTTAGACTGATTGAGGAAATGGACATTATCTTCATTGTCCTCATTACAGTGATGCAACCTCTCATGAAACATTTGAAGTTCATTACTGGGATAAGGGTGAGGCTGCCTTCAGAAAAGGTGGGGTATGTTGAGTTGTAGAAATAACATTATCAGCTTAACAGTTTATGAGCGTGTCTGTGTGTTTATGCTTGGATAATCACTGTCTTTTCACTTGCCTGGATTTCACCTTGGCATACCTACTGAAATCATAAAGTTTTTTCCTTTATTGCTCCAATAAGCAGGAGTCATATATTTGGAGGAAGAAACATACTGTCTCTTGTCAGGTTTTACGTTGGTGGCCTAAATGGTGTTCCATACACTACTCTCCAAACATCCCTATCATAGAGCTTTCTTCCTGGCAGATTGATCAGTGTTTTGATGGTATATTAGAACTGCATTCTCTTTCCTATGGCTTCTCTCTCCACAGTAGCCTTTGTAAAAGGTGCAGAAGAGGTTTACCAGGGTGCTGGTTGGTTTGGAGGGCATGTGCTAGCATGAGAGGCTGGATAAACTTGAGTTGTTTCCTCTGAAGCAGCGGAGGCTGGTAGAGGTTTATAAGATTATGACAGGCATAGATAGAGTAGACAGAGAATATCTGTTGCCCAAGGTTGAAATGTCTAATAAAAGAGGGCATGCATTGAACATTCGAAGCAGTAGGTTCCAAGCGGCTGTGAAGGGTAAAGTTTTTACTCAGAGAGTGGTAGCTGCCTGATATAGTGGTAGAGGCAAATACACTACAGCCTTTTAAGAGATGTGTAGATAGGCGCATAGATCTAAGGAATTTGGAGGGATATGGACATTGTGTAGGTAGGAGGACTTAGTGTTTGGGTCTTTTTGATTTACTTTTTAGGTGGTTCAGCACAACATAGTGGGCCGAAGGGTCTGTTTCTGAGCTGTTCTGTTCTATGTTCTATGCTGTATATGTGTTCTTGACTTCCAGTTGTCATGAAGAGCACTCCTTTAAGAGATACATTTATCAAATCAGGAACCACACAGGTTCCACAGGTTGTAGTTTGAAGCTTCATTATGGAAGTAAGAAATCCTTGTTGGATCCTGATGATTTTGATCCAAGGTGCTTTTAGAAGTCAGGAATGAGGTACAAAACTTCATGAAGTTGATCAAACAATGAGAACAGGAACAGAACAGTGATAGGGTTCTACTACATGATGAAGAGAGAGAAAAACTAAAGATGGCACCTAGCATAAAACAGCTATTTTTATACTACCGAGATAAGGCAAACCCCATTCAAGTTTATAAATAAGTGACAACCAATTAGAAAGTACTAATTTAAATACTGCAGACCCAAGATAACCAATGAGGAAACACTTATTCACTTAATGTAGCACAAAGAAGCTTCTAGAGCTTTTCAGAATTATACTTTGTATAACCACTAGAGGCATAGTAAACTGTTACGTACATACTATAGTCACCCGGAATCACAGTAAACAGTTACTTGTATATTTGGTAATTATATAAAATGCAAGCAGAAAATTAATTGTTCAGCTGCAAAGAAAATAACAATTGAATACTCTAATCTAAGAATCAAACAGTTGAATCCAACACCTAAAATAGTTTAAAACTTATTTTTGACCCCTTCCTCCACCATCAACTCTGCTCTCAAACGCATCTCCCCCATTTCACGCACATCTGCTCTCACTCCATCCTCCTGCCACCCCACTAGGAATAGGGTTCCCCTTGTCCCCCCCCCCGCTTTCAGCAGGGATCACTCCCTACGCGACTCCCTTGTCCATTTGTTCACCCCCCCCCACCCCCCCGCAATCCCTCCCCACTGATCTCCCTCCTGGCACTTATCCTTGTAAGCAGAACAAGTGCTATACCTGCCCTTACACTTCCTCCCTCACCACCATTCAGGGCCCCAGACAGTCCTTCCAGGTGAGGCAACACTTCATCTGTGAGTTGGCTGAGGTGATATACTGCGTCCATAGCTCCCAGTGTGGCCTTCTATATATTGGTGAGACCCGACGCAGACTGGGAGACCGTTTCACTGAACACCTATGCTCTGTCCTCCAGAGAAAACAGGATCTCCCAGTCGCCATACATTTTAATTCCATGTCCCATTCCGATATGTCAATCCATGGCCTCCTCTACTATTAAGATGAAGCCACACTCAGGTTGGAGAAACAACACCTTATATTCTGTCTGGGTAGCCTCCAACCTGATGGCATGAACATTGATCTCTCTAACTTCCGTTAATGCCCCTCCTACCCTTCTTACCACATCCCTTACTTACTTACTTACTTACTTACTTACTTACTTACTTACTTACTTACTTTATTTATTTATTTATTCTCTCTCTTTTTTTTCTCTCTCTGTCCCTCTCACAATAACTCCTTGCCTGCTCTCCATCTTCCTCTGGTGCTCCCCTCCCCTTTTCTTTCTCCCTAGGCCTCCTGTCCCATGATCCTCTCCCTTCTCCAGCTCTGTATCCCTTTTGCCAATCAACTTTCCAGCTCTTAGCTCCATCCCTCCCCCTCCTGTCTTCTCCAATCATTTTGGATCTCCCCTTCCCCCTTCCACTTTCAAATCTCTTACTATCCCTTCTTTCAGTTAGTCCTGACAAAGGGTCTCGGCCCGAAACGTCGACTGCACTTCTTCCCATAGATTTTGCCTGGCCTGCTGTCTTCCACCAGCATTTTGAGTGTGTTTTGAACCTTATTGTGGTTTAGTTCTCGATGGGAACCATTTCGGGGCTACTATTAATTGCTGTGAAATTTAGAGAGCCAAAAATAAATGAAATTAGTTTTCTGGAATATAAGCAGGTAATTTTAGATTATCCATAGAAGTCTGAATGTGGAAAGGGAAAATTATGCGTATGGGTTTGAATTGTTGACTAAATTTTATGATCTGTGAGTATCTCCAGAACAATAATTGCCAATATTCATTAATTGTAAGTTTCATCTGACACATTTGATACTTTAATGAGATAACAAAATGTTTAAATACTGAAGGCACAGTATATGGATTTTTAGAAATGGTTTGTTGCAGAGCAGCAAGAGAACAACATTAAATGGAATGGGACAGTTGATCTTCCTAATAGATGGAATATATTTAAATAAACAGACCCTGGTTATAGAAGCATAATGTGAACATTGGCAGTAACATAAATACAGGGAAAAAATGAAAATGGTGGCAACACTTAGCAAATAAGATAGTAATAAATTAATAGTTTAGGTTCTGAACAGAGGTAATTGTCCTGAAATAATAGCACACTTTCCCTCTCTCTGGACAAATGCTTACTGATTAGGTGAATATTTCCATTATTTTCACACTTTTTTATTTCTGATTTTTGGTATCCCCATGTATATTCTATTTGCAGAATGTACACTATGCTTGAGATGGCTGCAGCAGGTAGTGCTGCTGCTGCTCATCTCCCCTAACCCTGGTTCGATCCTGACATCCCACCTTGATGGAGTTTGCACATCCTCTTTCAGTATATGTGTTTCCATTGGATGTTCCGCTTTCTTCCTACATTCCAATAATGTGCTGAAAAGTTAATTGGCCCCCGATAACCAAGGTATTTTTAATGTCAGGAGAATCAGGGGAGAATTGAAAAGCACATAAAAGAAAATAGGTTACTGGAGATGTAGTGGGGGAATGGGTCAGTGGGTGAAGTCTGAGAGGCAGCATAGACTCAAAGGGGCAAATGGCAACCTACTATGTCATAAGGAAAATAAGAAATCAGAAAAACCGGAGAAGGGCCTCAATAAGAAGATGCCAATGATGAAAACTTTCGTTATTATGTGATTCATTGAAGATCAGTATTTTGTTTCCATGATTTCCCACCCAGCAATATGGGTTTGAGATGAGACTGAATATTAAACTTGTCCACTAGGTTAGTAATCTGTAATTTTGCTTTCACTTCTGAGTTGAACCTCATCTAATGTCTCGCTGCCCCAATTTTGTAATTAGGAATTGGGCTATTATTGTCACGTGTATCAAAATACAGTGAGAAGCTTTTGTTTCCATACTATCATTCCATACATATATTTATCAAGGTATTACAAAAAAATAACACAGAATATAGTGCTCCAATAACAGAGAAGTGCAGTGCAGATAAACAAATAAAGTGCAAGGTCCACAGTGGGTCAAATTCAGAGCTTAGGATTTCATCTTTATTGAATAAGCGATCTTTTCAAGGGTCTTAAAAAAGTGGCTATCCTTGACCCTTCTGTATCCTCTGCCTGTTGGGGTTGGGGGGTGGGTGGGGGGTTGGGCAGAGGATACAGAAAAGAGAATGACTCCAATGGTCCTTGATTATGTTGGCTGCATTCCTGAGGCAGTGGAAAATCTAGACAAAGTCAATGAAGCTGATGCTGTTTTCTTGGGATAGATTGGTTTGTGTTCTGCAATTTCTTGAACAGTTGCCAGACTAAGATGGGTGCTTTCTATTGTACATCTGTACAACAGAGTGAGATGGGACATGCTTAGACATGCTGAACTTCCTTAACCATCTGAGGAAATTGAGGAACTACTTTGATTTCTCAGCTAGTGTTTAGTGGCTGGCCAAGACAAATTGTTGGTGATATTTACACCTGGGGACTTGAACTCTTTATCATTTACACCTCGCACCATTGATCAGGACAGGGAAATGTACTCCTCCCAGCTTCCTGAAGTCAGTGTCTAACTCTTTAGTCTTAGTGACATTGAGGGAAAGATAGTTGTCTTGCCACTTAGCTACTTATCTAACTATCTCTATCATATACTCTATCTCATTGCTGTTTACGATCCAGCACATTACAGTGGTGTCATCTTCCGGCTTGACATTCTCTACATCACCTACTGAAGGTGAAGACATTAGACTAAGAAGATCAAAAATTGCTTGCCTTTGAGTAACTTACTTTATCCTTGAGATCCTCTTCCCCACACAGCCAAGTATTTGTATTTTACTAGCCCTCACCACTGTCCTCATTAATACTAAGCATGAAAGCCCGAAGAATGTCAGCCTAACTTTAATAAGTTCTTCCCTATCTTCTGTTTCTAATATTGTAACATTTACTACCTGAAGCCACAAACATGGACTAGATTTCAGTTGGGCTGGTTACCAGCATAGACCTGAAAATCTTGTGCTGGTTTTTGCATAAGCTGCAGGCAAAATTATTACCTCGACCATTTCATTTATTCCTATTGGATTCAAAGTATTGAATATTGACATCCCTCAAGGGTTGCACAATGTATTTCACAGTTGAAATTTAAATAAGATTATAAAAGTGCTATCACACTTAACATCACTACCATGAAATTAGATTTAGACATTTTGAAATAACTTACATATTCCTTATATACAATTTATATATTGTATCTAAATATTAAAGAATTAAAATTTTATTACATTCTTTCATCATAGGTTTGCAGGACAAGATGTTCATCTATATTTAACTTTGTACTTGTCCCTCTTAAAGTAAAATTGTGTTGGAATTTAATTATCTGAAGCTGTCTGATATGATTAGATTAGCGTCAAGGAAGTCAAGTTGTCTCCTTTAATAATGATTTCTGTTATTGTCACATCTTTCTATGTTCCATTTCTTTTCAATGGATCCCAACCTATCTGTTGTTCCCCTGAGAAGATTAATCAATTTTGCTTTCCACAGGCAAACCACCATGATTAGCATTATGTATACTCACACATACAAGATTTTATTCCTCAACATGAAGTTTTTTCAATGAGATAGAATGCCTGGCTTACAACAAAGTTTCTTATTATAACCTTATACTTGCTGTCACTATTTGATTGCCAAATTGGAATGAACAATAAGAGGAAACTATTGTATAGTTTGCCATTTACTTGTCAAATCGGGTTAATTGCACATCAAAATACACAATAGAGAGATGGGAATGACGTCAAAATGCCACTTAGAGATTATTACAGTTTATTGATTATTTAAGATCTGCAACACTTGTAAGGAAATAGAGATTGGAATTAAATCAGAATTACAATTGACATGAATTATTGGCATAAGCTCTTTCATACAGATATGCTATCAAACATGCTCATATTGAAGCAAGTTTTAAGTGTCATAATATAATGTCACTGGATTGCAAATCAATATCTAGCCTGTGGGAATTCAACTTGTATTAGTTAAAGTACAAGAAAAGAAAGCTGATGTTGGTATACATGACAGGTGTGGAAAATGACTTATCAGTAAATGACAGCCGTTCCTTCTAACCCAGAAGATTTGCACCATTAAGTAGATTTCACAGTTTGTGACTCATCAAAGTGACAATCGCATGTTGGGTACCTTCACTTACCTCAAGAATATAATTCTTCTTTAGGAACTCTGTTCCCTGTGCCATGGTAGAGAGTGTTCAATGTAGAAGAAGGAAAAATATTCATTTTTATTTATTTTGTGTTACGGTAGGTGCGCCCAGCCCTTCAAGTCATGCCACCCCAGCGTCCCCCGACAAGCCCAAGTAACCCTAACTCAATTACAGGACAATTTTCACTGACCAATTAACCTACCCCCTATGTCTTTAGATTATGGGAGAAACCCCATGAATTCCATGGGGATTTAGTTAATTGGGACACATCGGGACCACTACATTTTGGCCCAAATAAACGGCTACCCGAACTAGCTGAAATTTTATGGAAATAGCTAAAAAAGTATTAAAAGAACAAGCTACCATTTAACTGAGTAACAATTATGTATTTAATTGAAGTATAGAGTAAGTTACAACATTACCAATACTACAACAGTACTATAAAATTGTGTATTAGTTCCTAAAAGTTACCATTGGAGGAATTCATACATACAGTGTACACTGATGGGTTTTTTTGATTGATTGGAAATTAACAAAATCAGTGCATACACTTAGGTAATGGACTAATACAATGTTTTCAATGATTGCATCCTCCAAATCTTGATTTTCATTGTAAGAAGTTCTATTTTAACGTCATCAGTCCACAGGACTTGTTTCTAAAATGCATCAGGCTTGTTTAAATGTTCCTCTGAAGCTTTGGAATAGAACTTTTTGGCCGCAATGAGCAAAGGTATATTTGGAGAAAAAAGGGTGCAAACTTTCATGAAAGTACCCCTCTCCAACTATTAAGCACAGGGGTGGATTGATCATGCTTTGGGCTTGTGTTGCAGCCAGTGGCACGGGGAACATTTTACTGGTAAAGGGAAGAACGGATTAAATTAAATACCAGCAAATTCTGGAAGCAAACGTCACACCGCCTGTAAAAAAAGCCGAAGATGAAAAGAGGATGGCTTCTACAACAGGATAATGAACCTAAACACACCTCAAAATCCACAATGGACTACCTCAAGAGGCGCAAGCTGAAGGTTTTGCCATGGCCCTCACAGTCCCCTGACCTAAATATCATCGAAAATCTGTGGATAGACCTCAAAAGAGCAGTGCATGCAAGGCGGCCCAAGAATTTCACAGAACTGGAAGCCTTTTGCACGAAGAATGGGCAGAAATCCCCCAAACAAGAAATGATAGAGTCTTAGCTGGCTAGAAAAAGAGTTTGCAAGCTGTGATACTTGCCAAAGGGGATGTTACTAAGTACTGTCATACGGGGTGCCCAAACTTTTGCTTTGGGCACTTTTCCTTTTTTGTTATTTTGAAACTGAAAAAGATGGAAATAAAAAAGTTGCCTTGCATAAAATATTAAAGAAATGTGTCATCCTTAACTTTATGCCTTTTGGAAATCAGTTCATCTTTTACTCGCTTAGCTATTCACAGTAACAGAAATTTTGACCGGGGTGCCCAAACTTTTGCATGCCAGTGTAAGTGCACACACAAGAAAATCTGCAGATGCTGGAAATTCAAGCAACACACACAAAATGCTGGTGGAATGCAGCAGGCCAGGCAGCATCTATAGGAAGAGGTACAGTCGATGTTTCAGGTTGAGACCCTTCGTCAGGACTAATGGAAAAAAGAGACAGTAAGAGATTTGAAAGTGGGAGGGGGAGGGGGAGACCCAAAATGATAGGAAAAGACAGGAGGGGGAGGGATGAAGCTAAGCGCTGGGAAGTTGCATAAATGCACGCTAGTTAGAAACTGTTAAGCAACAGACTCCTGCTCTAATGAAGTGGCACTGAATCCCAAATAAACACAAAGGATCCCAGCTATTTTCACGATTAGCTTTTGCTTTTTTTTAAGAGGGGTCCCAAGTAAGAGACTACCCCAATTAAAAGATAGCCCAATTACCAGAATCCACTATACTTATTTGATGATTTATCATAAATTTTAGGTTTGCTTGAGCTCACCACTATGGGTCACTCCAATAAATAGGGTATACATTTCTTAAGGTATGCACTGATTCATTGTAACACCCGATATTATTAGAGGTGAGGGCAGTAGGAGGGGAGGTGGATGTGATGTGAAAATAGACATCACGGATATTTTAAAGAAATTTGGATAAGTACCTCGATGGGAAGGGTATGGAGAGCTGTGTCCAGGTGCATGTCAATGGGACTAGGCAGAATAGTACTTCAGCATGGATTAGATGGGCTGAAGGGCCTATTTCTGGGCTATAGTGCTCAATAACTCTATGATTCTATCATAATCACATGCAATATTCCAAAAGATTAAGCTGATGTGTCAACAATGTTGTAAATTCAAGATGCTAATTCATTTTACTGAAGGTTACATGAACATGTATTGGTTCCATATGGACATCTGCCTCTAAAATTTTTGTAATTTCACTAAAAGCAACAAATAATTTCATGCTGTTGTGATTAGACTAAGCTGTGAGTTGTCTTTAACTTGACCCTACTTTGTAGAAGTTTTCACTCAAGATTTTAGCCTCAATTGTAGATCTCAATTTTTGAAAGTTGTTTCAAAATGATACAATGATACAAGGACACAAAAATTCAAAGGAATGTTCCATGACTTTAACAATGTGTGGTTCCTGGATTTAACACAATAATCCAGCTGAGGTTCAGCCCCATTATATAAAGATTAATAAATTCAATCCCCATGCAGGGTTTCGATCGAAATTTTAACATTTTTTTTTTACCCTTTTCCTTCTTTTCTTCCTCCACCTGTGATTTTCCAAGCTAATATTGTGGACCATATGCATTTGTAAATTTGAGATATAGACATTGTTGCTGCTTAGACAAACACTACAGAATTTTCCCCAAAATCCAATAACATACAGGTGTCCCCCGCTTTTCGAACGTTCGCTTTACGAAACCTCATTGTTACGAAAGACCTACATTAGTACCCTGTTTTGGTTTCAGAAAGTGTTTTCACTGTTACGAAAAAAATCAGCGCGCGATAAAAAATCAGCACGCGATGAAAGGCAACGCGCACCCCAAGCAGCCGCTCTCCCCCGGATTCAGAACGGCATTACCTTAACACGTTGCATTGAACAGCCGTTTGCAAGTTGAGTTCTAAGGTGTTGGAAAAGCCTGAAAGTGCTCGTAAGGGTGTTACACTCAGCGTAAAACTACACATAATTAAGTGTTTCGATCGTGGTGAACAAAGTAAGGACAAAGTGATTTTGACCTGTGGAAGCTGACGAAGATGATGTTGACGAGGTTTTGGCATCCCATGACCAAGAACTGATAGGTGAAGAGCTGATGCAATTGGAAGAGGAAAGGATAACAATCAAAACCGAATGCAGTAGCGAAATGAACGTGAAGCCACTGCGTGAGATTTTCGCTGCAATGAAAAAGTACGACTTTAATTTTGAAAGGGTACGTCGGTTTAGGGGCTATTTGCAAGATAGTTTGAGTCTTTACAAAGAACTGTATGATAGAAAAATGCGCGAGGCTCAGCAGTCAAGCAAGCCTTTCACATCAGCCACAGCAGACGACGAACCTCGACCTTTGACATCGAGGCAGGCAGTCATAGGAGAAGATGAGTCTCCTGCTCTAATGGAAACAGGCAACGAGATGACACCCCAATGTCCCACTACCCCAACACCCAGGCCGCGGACAGATACAATACTGATTCGCTGAGAATGCGGCAGTAGCCGGGAGACACTCAGCACATCTTTAAGAAAAAAAAGCCGAAATAAACATGCTAATTAATTAGGTGCTGCCCCACACGCAAATGTCGGCCCAGATCAGAGGCGATGCAATTGGCACTGATCTGGGCCGACAATTACGTGTCGGACGGCACCTAATTAATTAGCATGTTTATTTTGGCTTTTTTCTTAAAGATGTGTTGTGTGTCTCCCGGCTACCGCTGGACCCCTGCACGCTTTACAACAACGTATCAGTCAGCCACCTGGAGGGTGGGGGCCACTGCACCACCCAACCTGCGACGACTCAGTCTAACACACCATCATCAGTGTGCTTGGCGCTATCTTCCCAATTCCGGTGAGTGATACTACACTGTACATACATTATTTCTACTTTATATAGTCTGTGTATTTTTACATGTTACTTGGTATGATTTGGCAGCTTCATAACTTAAAGGTTACTGGAGAGCGCTTGTGCCGTGCTTCTGCGGAGAGCGCTTGCGTGAGATTTTCGCTTCGGCGAACAGTGCCGGCAATGATTGTGGAAAAGTATTTCTACTTTATATAGGCTGTGTATTAATCATATCATTCCTGCTTTCACTATATGTTACTGTTATTTTACGTTTTATGTGTTATTTGGCATGATTTGGTAGGTTATTTTTGGGTCTGCGAGCGCTCACAAAATTTTCCCATATAAATAAATGGTAATTGCTTCTTCGCTTTACGACAATTCGGCTTACGAACCATTTCATAGGAACGCTCTACCTTCGGATGGCGGGGGAAACCTGTAGATACCCTTTATCAATTCTCTTCTTTCTATATGGTTTGGTTGTAAGAGTCAGCAGATTGTACTGAAGCATTGTTTTTAAATTGGATGTCTGTGCCGCATGGATCCACACAAGCTTCTTCTGTTGTTTGTCCTCCCTAGTAACAAACTGGATGAGAATTGGTGGTATAGTGGGCAGTGAAGAAGATTCTCTAAGAATTCAACAGGATCTAGATCAATTGGAAAAGTGGGCCAATGAAGAATGGATGTAACTTAAATCATTGTATTTTGGCAAGTTAAACCAAGGCAAGATTTACTCAGTAAATGACAGGGCCCTGGAAGCTGTTGTGGAACAGAGAATCCTAGTGACACAGGGAATTTGTTCTCTGAAGCTAACAACACAGGTAGACAAGAGTGGTGAAGAAGTTATTTGTCATGCTTGCCTTTATTGTTCAGAGCATTAGGCAAAGACATCATTTTGCAGCTGAACAGGATGTTGGTTAAACTGCACTTGGAGTATTGTATGCAGTTCACATTGCTATAGGAAGGATGTTATTAAGCTGGAAAGAGTGCTGAAAAGTTTCACAAGGATGTCACTGGGATTCAAAGCATTTTTTATATAAGGAGAGAGTGGAATGTGTGGAGCTCTACTTCCTGGAGTGCAGGAAGTTGAAAAGTAACTTTATAGAGGTACTTAAAATCATGAGGGGCATAGTAAAGGAGAATGGGACGAGGCTCTTATCTTGAGTAAGGGAGCTGAAAGTGAAACGGCATAATTTTAAAGTAAAAGGGGAAAGATTTGTAGGGGACCTGAGGGACGACTTTTTCACTCAGAGAGGGACGGGCATATGGAATAAGTTGCCAGAGGAAGTATTGGAATAGGTACAATTATAAAGTTTAGAAGGCATTTAGACAGGAGAATGGATAGGAAAAGTTTAGACAAACCTAGGGAAATGCTGATAAATGGTGTAACACTGCCAGCATGGATAAGATGGACCATAGGATTTGTTTTGATGGTCAATGACTCTACAAATCTGCAAACGTCAAACATATTCTAGTTCCTTTTGCAAAGTTTGATCTTCTGAGGTTAAAAGACTCCATACAACTTTGAGTAAATCTATTCAATATCCAAAGCTAATACTACAGAAACTGGTAAATTGGATGTCCTATGGAGTTTAGAGAATGGGTGGTGACCTTACTGAAAGTTTATAAGATCCTTTGGAGACATAGAAGGGCAGATAGTTTGTTTCCATTTGTGGGGGGATCTCAAACAATGAGATATTGCTATGAGTTGGGTGGTGGGGTGGAGATACATCTCTACCAAAGGAAGTGTAAGGTACTCCTTCTCTCCACTAGCTTGCAGATCACCCTTGGGCAAGGTGTAGCACTTGCTTAGCCCCCTGATCAGGATCTTGTGACACCACAGGAGCAGGTGGTGGATGGTCATAGCAGCTCGTGCCTATCACAAGTCCTGGTTATGCAACCACTGAAGAGTTTTGATAATGGCCAGAGTCCACGTCTTGTAAAGACACTGCTCTGAAAAAGGCAATGAGAATCTACTTCTGCAGAAAAATTTGCCAAGAACAATTATGGTCATAGACCATGATTGCCCATGTCATACAACATTGCACGTAATGATGATGATGTTTGCCACAAGATTAGTGTGAGAACTTTCTTAAAACAAGTGTAGAAGGAATATCTTCTGGGAGATGATGATGAATCTCTTTAACTCTCCACATCAAATAGTTGTAGAGCTAAATCATCTGGGGTATTTAAAGAGATAGAAACAATTTTGAAAGATCAGAGAATTGTGGGATATGGGAAACAGTTCTGAAAAAGGTAATGAGGCCTGGTGAGACCTGTAGGCCAGGCTTGAGGGTTGCTATGACTTACTCCTGCTACTATCTTCAAAGCAGATTGAACATCAGTAAAGCAGTCTGATGTTAATACCAAACTTCTGATTTAATGTTTTTAAATTTCTGATATCAGAGAGGCAGTTAATAAGACAGACTTTAATATTAGCTCCGGTTTGAGAGCCGTTGTTAACTCAACAACATGCATAACTAGCTTTCTGAACAAGAAATATTTGTCATGTTCTAAATGGCTTAAGCAGTCTCTTTAAATTCATGATTGCATCAAAGACACATAGTCAGTGCATTTTATCCAATTTAGTCAGGTGTCCAAGACAAATGGGGACAATGTATGTAGGTGTACTGTTTTATTATTCATTCAAACGCACAGATAATATGCATCTCTCCACAATTAAATTATGTTGGAAACAAGTTCTATCACCTATCCTTATCACTCTTACCTCCTGTTCATACAAGAAAGCTGTAAAAGCAAGGAAATGGGAGATGTGGACACTTGGCTCCTCGATATGGTCATGGATGTTCTGCCCTAGGTCACATCTACTCTTTGTGCCAGCTCCAAAACTAACTCAATTCCCTAGTTCTTCCTTTTGTGCACCTCCTGTGATCCGGACATAAAAACACAGGAATTCCAGAGATATTGCAAGAACTATTTCCTACATAACTTTCTTATATCATTTCCCTTTTATCCTGTGATCACATTGTTTGAGATTCTACCATTAGCAGAAATTGTATCTTACTCTACCTGCTTCGCTCTGATCTTATGTGTTTCAATAAAGCCACACCTCTTCCTTCTTAACTCAAAGGAATATTGTGTCTAACTATTTTAGTTATCCATAATAAGACTTCCCTTTCATATCAGGAATTAAGGAAGTCAAGGGAAGTCTTATTATGGATGACTAAAATAGCTAGGCACAATAATCCTTGGAGTTAAGGAAGAGGTTTTTTTTTTTCTAGACTGCCTCCTATGCTTGTATATCAGTTATTAAATAAGGGGACCAAATCTGTGGACAGTACCTCAAGACTGGCCTCATCAACACCCTGTACAATGTAGCAAAGTATCTCAAACGTTAATTGGTATGCCCTAGTAATAAAGGCCAATGAACAATTCAAACTGCATACTGACATTTTTTGTGTTTCATTCACAAGAATACCTAGATCCCTCTGTGTGTCACTTATTTGCAGTCTTCCTCCATTCAGATGATAGCTTACCTTTTGCGTACCAAATATAGTGAAGAGTGTAACCTCACACTTTGCTGCATTCAATCCATTTGTCACGTTTTGTCCACAGTCTTGAAATCAACTTGCCCTAGTTTGATTCCTTACACTTTTCGCATTCATTCATAAATAGGATGCAGAATTGGGTGGAGAAGTGGCAGAAGGAGTCCAATCCAGTGAAGTGTGAAATGTTCCAATTTGGAAGATCAAACTTGAAGACAAAAAACAGGATTAATGGCCGAATTCTTAGCACTGTGGAAGAACAGAGGGATCCTGGAGTCCAAGTCCTTAGATCCATCAAAGTTATTGCATAAGTTGATTGGGTGGTTCATTTTTATAGTATTGTCATCATTTCTAGTTACCCCATTCTAGAAAGGATGTGGAAGTTTTAGAAAAGATGCAAAGGAGATTTACCAGGATTCTGCCTACAATAGAAAACATTTATTATGAGGAAAGTTTGAGCAAGTTAGGGCTTTTATCTTTGGAGCAACAGAGGACTTGATAGAGGTGTATAAAGGGATAGAGGGATAGATAAAATAGACAGACAGCATCTTTTTTTTCCAGTGTGGCAATGCTGACATCTATTTAAGGTAAGTGGAAGAAGGTTTAGGAGAGATGAAAGAGGTAGATTTGTTACACAGAGTGAAGGGTGACTGGAATGCATTGCTGGGGCTGGAGGTAGAGACTGATATAATAGTGATATAATTGAAGAGAAGCTGAGATCAGTACATGGATGTTAGAAAAGTGGAGCGTTATGGGCTGTGTAGGAGGGAAGCGTTAGATTCATCATGGAGGAGGTGTATAGAGGTCAGCACAGAATTGTGGTCTGAACTGTGCTCCATTGTTCTATGTTCTGTCTTCCAAATTCTCATGGACAAATGCATGAAGTCCATGCAAACTATATGAGGAAAGCATTTATTTATTTACTGGCTGACATCCAGTGCAGAATAGGCCCTTCTGGCCCTTTGAGCCATGCTGCCCAACAATTCCACAATTTAATCTGAGGCTGATCATGGGACAATTTACCATGACTAATTAACCTACCAACCGGCTAGTCTTTGGACAGTGGGAGGAAACCAGAGCTCCCAGAGGAAAACCACGTGATCATGGAGAGAAAATACAAACTCCTTACATGTCACCTGTACTGTTCAGTCCTCTGCCAATCACTATGCTACCATGTCACCCATAAATAGTAGATGGCTTCAATCTGTCGAACTCTAGGCTATCAGCCCAGCACACTCCCACTGCTCATAAATGTCTGAGTACATTCCCTGAAAGTTGTAAATGATCTAAAATCAAAATAAAAGTTTCAGAGGATGAAACCTAAAATACAAAACAGAAAATACAAAAAGTAATATTTTAACAGTTTCTGAACTGCTACTCCTCTCAGTGTTGAAGCAATTGAAGACACTAAAGAAAACCTTGTCTTTGATTGCTTATGCCAACTAAGTGCAAAAATCCTAGGTGAAGATTGCACTCACCCATTATTGTTCAGTTCTACAATGGAAATAAATGTTAAGAGATGAGCAAAACTAGTGACCAATACTTTTGCATCCATTTAGCACTGATGAACAAAAATACATTTATTTCCTTGTAACTTTGCTTTGGCAGTCTGGCACACACAGCAATTTAGACCCATGTTTCATGTAACTGACAGTTTAACCATCCCTCGCACATTTCCAACTCATCATCTTTGAGTGTGGGAGGGGTAGACGTTACTGCTATATAATATATTGTTTCCAGAAACACTTCTATAATGATTTAATGACATTTCTGTGCATCTTTATTATCTGTGCACTTACAGACTAACTGTGTCTGCTAATTTTCAAAGGGTAAAGGTCTGAGAATTGAATAACATTAGCTGCACTTTAAAATAATTGATCAGATGTGTTGGACTTCGTAAGACTTTTAGAGATGCACATCCTTCTTTAATCTTAACCTAAGGTTAAATTTAATATCGGTCATTTACACATACTGAAAGTCTTTTCTGTATAAGTACTTTGTAGTTCATTCCACATTTTGGCAGCCCTAAATTATTGTTCATTAATTGAGGAAAATTAATGCTGTGATTTTTCTACATTTGCAAACTGCTTTATATATCTAACATGGTTTAAGTGTAGTCAGATGCATAGAAAAGCTGAGTCCACTCAATTCCAATGATGTCACTCAACTCAAATCTAGAAAGGACACACTCTACTGTGCCAATGAAAGTATTTTGATTTTTTTAAAATTGCTCCACCTATGGTCTAAATTGTAATTTCTAATTCCCTGCTGTAAATTCACTGTGAGTTGAATGTACATTGCTCAAAATCCATTTATTAAAACATAGAAGATGCTTGGCAACAGGAACAGGTTCATGACCACGTCTGTTCACCCATGGTCTATATCCGTCAGTTCCCTGCCTGTTCTTATGCCTGTCAAATACCTCTTAAATTTTGCATTGCATCTACTTCCACCACTTGCCCTGCCAGTGTTTCCCAGGAACCTACAACTGTGTGAACAAACCTATCATGTAAACCCTTCATAAACTTTTTCTCACTCAGTTTAAAGCTATGCCCCCTAGTATTTGACTGGATTAAAGATTCCATCTGCTCTGTCTGTGCTTCCCTTAAACTTACAGAACCAAGTTTCCTCTCAGCCATATGTGTCCACCATTTTCTCTGCTAGGACTGTTAGAAATAATATGGAGAACACATATTCATTCCATATATTACAGAGGTGTAAATATGTTCTGACTAACTGTATCCACCTGATGAGATATTGTATTTGAGAAATCACACAGAAATGCACAGGGAAATAATAACTTTGCCAAATAAGATGTTAAGTGCATGGTAGTAAATGCCATTCTAACTTGCCCAGCAACATATCCTGCTAATTCTTCAGGTTGAGTAGATGGGAAGGACAGCAATCGTTCATGGGATTTATTAGTAACAGAGTTTCAAACACTTTTATCATGAGGCACCTCCCTGCGGAAGATTTGGTTTTCTTGTTGAGTCAACTTGACAGGAAATAAATTCAAAGCCAGAAGAATCCAAACAGAGACAGTTTTTAAGATTTTCATTGTAAGACCAAAAGGATCAAGAATACTTCCACAAGGAATATTTAGGATTGATTTTCAAAAGGCTTTTCTCCCTTTGTAACATGAAATACATTCTCATTGTCCGAGAATGGTAGAATGGTTACAGGACAGAAGGAGGCAATTGTCTCTCATGGTCATGGTGTCACAAAGCATTGATAACCAGACTGTCCCAACGATCATGCACCCATTCACACCAGTCCCATTCTATCATCCTCACATTTTTATCAGTTTCCAGATTCTGCCATACACTAAGATACCAACCAACCTCCAAACTTTCAGATCTTTGGAATGCAGGAGGAAGCCATATCATCCAAAGAAACCAGATCATCCAAAAAGGAAGATAAACTCCATACAGGCAATGTTTGAGGTCAGGGTGATTACTGGAGTTGTGAGTCAGTGGTTCTATGTGCTTCACCACTGTTTCACTCTAAATCATGTTTAACTGATTAACCTTCTAGTACCACCAAATAAGCCTTCTTCTGTAGACACAGATTCCACACATATTCTGTAAAAATGATTTTCCTCGTCAGTTAGTTCCCATTGCCTTTGTTTTAAACCTGGGAAATGTAGTACTCTGTTGAGACCCTCAGTTCCTATTAACAGACTCCTGCCTCATGACATTGTGCCTTTGGTTATGTACAGATGGCAGCTTTTTTTTCTCGGAGAAACTGACCAGGTCAAGACAAAGCCTGGCAGACTCCCTTAGCTAAGGTGAGGATAGATCCCATTTCTCAAACCCACCTACACATGCCTTGAGTTAAAATCCAAAGATTCCATGTAAGACTATTATTTCATCGATTCATAAGAGTTACATAAAATTCCTTGTGAGAACCGACACATTTACTGTCATTCAGTAATTCTCACCTGACACTAAATAAAACACTGCAATCAGAATCCTTTCATAAGAGAGCTTTTTCCTCTGAAATTGCTGAATGTCTTTCCACACCTAATCATCAGAGAGAAAAATAAATAACTTGAGCGCTTTATGCCACATTTGGATTGGCACTGATACATTGGACTTAAACGTTTAAACAATGCTAATTCAATGCATTGTATAGCATTTGGCTTTATTTTAAGAAATGCATAGGTTATCTTATTTTGACCCTTGTCAGCGCTTCCTATAAGTAACATTAGAAGATAAGCATGGACATGATTTTGACTGGTGTGAGATCTGCGGGGTCGACCACAGAGGTTACATCCTAGCTGTCTGGATAAGCAAGCTTGGGAGAGAAAGCTGTTGCCCATGAAGCAAGCTCTCCCTTTCTATGCATCCGATGAATCCAAATGAATGGCAGAGACTGATACAGCAGTGTTGCAGGAATTACCAGTCAGCATTGAACTCAACGTAGGATTTCCTTTGGGACTCCAGCTCCAGACTGTTCTCACAGGGTTTACTCCCAAAGCTTTCCCCATGAGTGGGTATAGCTACAAGGCAGATGAGGTTTGAGATCAGAGTTTTCCTTCTCTTGGATGAGCTGTCAATCATGCCTGACAAGCCCTATCTGCCTGAAACAACAGGTTTTAAGGTGCCTATAGCCCAATTTTGACTCTTCTCCTGTGAGTAGAAATAGTTCTACTAGGCTTAGTAGCTAAGTCATATGTGAAGGCCAGAAATGGATTTGGTTGTCAGTGGCTATTTGAGACACGAGCCATTGGGAGAATTTAATAGGTAGTGGGAGCTTATCCCCTCTACCAACCCCTTGGGTATGACAACTTTTAAGAAACACATGAGTTTGACTATCATAAGAAAACAGAAAATGTAGTAAATACACAGCAAGTCAGGCCAATTTTGTGGGGTGAGAAACAGAAAAAACATTTCAGGTCAAAGAGCCTTAAGCGGACTTGGCCTTTCATCTATCAATTCAAGGGTTCATTGATTTTAATTCTGTTTTCCTCCAATTGTCTTTTTCTTTATCTGACGCATATCTCCCTATTATTTACACAATCTAATCTGCAATAGAAATCTGACTGTGTCCATTCCTGTCTTTATTTTAGTTGCTGCTTCAAATCAATGTTTTATTTCTACTTTTCTTTTTATTGTTACCTTGTCTATGCCTCTACTCTAATTTCATGCATCCTTTCATACCTCCCCTCACTGATACCCAATCCAAATAGCCATATACCAATTCTTCAGCAAGCTTTGAGCTTCCCACTTCACTATTTTACCAGGTTTGATACATTCTAAGATGAGCTTAGACTTTCTTTTTGTGCTTCTCTGGAGCAACTTCAATTGTCCCTTTCATTGGTTATCTATCTCAGCTCTCCACTGGAAATTAAATTTGTCAAACTCTTTCTTGGCCCAGTAACCATTTCCAGCAGGGACTCTGCCCACTCTTCACAGCTCAATCAAGTGTATCCATTTATCTGTAAATGAGTGCAGAAGACAACAAACTGTGCAACTACAAAAAGAGGAAATAATAATATAAATTTTAAAAATAAGTATCGAGAATATGAGATGAAAAGTCCTTAAAAGTGAGTCCATTGGTTGTGGGAACATTACAATGATGGGGCAAGTGAAGTTGAGTGAAGTTATCCCCCTTGTTCAAGAGCCTGATGGTTGAGGGGTAGCAACCCTTCCTAGTCCTGGTGGTACGAATCCAAAGGCTCTTGCATCCTCTTCCTGATGGGAGCAGTGAGAAGAAGACACGTCCTGAGTGGTGGGGGTCCCTGATGATGGATGCCGCTTTCTTGTGACAGTGCTTCACCATAGATGTGCTTCAATGGTTTTGAGGGCTTTACCTGGGATGGAGTGGGCCGTATCCACTACCTCTTGTGAAACTTTCTGTTTGGCGTTTCTATGCCAGTTTATGATATGTGACATTTGCATTAACTCCATAAACTTGGCGGAAACTTGGTTAAAAACTGATGCTACCTTCCGTTTACAGGGATTTCCAGGTTAATGGCCTGAGTTGCGTTTACCTTTCCCTTGAAAGTCAGATCTTTCTCTTCTTGATCCAATTCTTACCAAACTGCTGTTCACATTCTTAAACCTTTCTTAGCCTCGATGTTAGTTGACAAGGCAAGTGTACTAAATACCTTCTTCACCACCCTATCTGTCTATGTTACCATAGCTAATGGTTTCATAGATTACTATTACCTGTCTAGAATCTTCAGTAGAATCAGAATCAGAATCAGGTTTATCATCACTGGCATATGTCATGAACTTTGTTGTTGTTGTGGCAGCAGTACAAAGCAGTAAAAAAAACAATTACTATAGTTGCAATAAAAAATAAGTAATGTAAAATACAGCAAAGTGATGATGTAGTGTTCAATGCTGGTTCATGGACCATTGAGAAATCTGATGGCAGAAGGAAAGCATGTGTTCCTAAAATGTTGAGTGTGCATCTTTCAATTCTGGATATTGGAGCCTCCATCCCTGCAGTGCTGCAACCAGTTAGAATACTCTCTATGATATATCCATAGACATTTGTTAGTCTTTGGTGGCTTTCCAAATCTCTTCAAATTCCTATGGCTGTAGACTGCCTTCTTCATGATTGCATCAATGTGGTGGGCCAGGGATAGATCCTCTGTGTTGTTGGTACCAAAGAACTTGAAGCTACTGACCTTTTCTATTGCTGGCAACTCAGTGATGAACGGTGTATGTTCTCCTGACTTCCCTTTCCTGAAATCAATTCCATAGTTTTATTGATGTTGAATGCAAGGTTGTGACACCAATCAACCAAACTGGACTCTGATAGGCTTCATCATCTGACACCTATCAGAGCTCAGTTTGCCTTATTTGAGATTGAGAATTGTTGTTTGGGTGTTAATTTATGTTAACTTAAGTTTATGTCAGCTTCTCAGAATCAGAATAAGAATAAGATTTATTAATGTTGACATATGAAATTTGTTGTTTTGCAGCAGCAGGAGGGATAGGGGCTGTAAAACATTGAGTATGTGCCTTCGTGCTCCTGTACGTCTTCTCTGATGGTACTAGCCAGAAGAGAGCATGTGCTGGATGGTGGATGTCCTTAATGATGGACATCGCCTTTTTTGAAGCATCGCATTTTGAAGATGTCCCCATCAGTAGGAAAACTAGTGCTCATGATGAAGCTGGCTGAGTTTAAAACCCTCTGTAGCCTTTTTTGATTCTGTGCAGTGGCCCTTCCATACCAGATGGTGACAGAATGCTCTCCATGGTACACCTGTAGAAATTTGGTGGAGTAATTAGTGACATACAAAATCTCCTCAAGCTCCTAACGAAACTCCTTCCTGAAATCCACAATCAATTTCTTGCTTCTGCTAAGGATGCCACTCAATTAGCTGATCCAGAACGTAGAACACAGAGCAGTACATCACAGGGAAAGCCTCTTTCGCCAACAATGTTATAGTGAACCAATAAATTAATAATCATATGGCCAAGGAAACTGATTTCTTCTGCCTGCACCATGTCCATATCCTTCTATTTCCCTCACATTCATGTACCTATCGAAACTTGTCTTAAAAATCCCCAATGTATCTGCCTCTACCACCACACTAGGTCGGGCATTCCAAGCACCCACCACTCTCTACGTAAAAACTTGCCCCTCACGTCTCCTTTGACCTTACCCCTGTCACCTTAAATGCACCGCCTCTGGTATTAGACATTTCAACCCTGGGAAAAAGATGTTGTCTGTCTACTTTACCTATGCCTCTCTATCAATTTATCTCACTCCTGTACATCACCTCATCACCATCTGAGATTCTGCTGACAATTGTTGGGTCATCGGGGAATTTATAGATGGCATTTGCACTGTACCTAGTCATACAGATGTGGGTGTAGAAAGCAGAGCAGTGGGAGAAGCATACATCCTTGAGATATGCAGGTGTTGATTGTCAGTGAGGAGGAAATGTTATTTCTGATCCATACTGATTGTAGTCTTGCAATGAGGAAGTCAAAGATTTAGTTGCAGAGGGAGGTACAGGGGCCCATGTTTTGAAGCTTATTAATTAGTACTGAGGGAATGATGGTGCTGAACACAGAGCTGTAATCTATAAACAACAGCTTGACCGGTAATTGCAGTTGTGCAGGCAGTCCAAGGCCGAGTGGCGAGCCTAGGAGTTTGCATCCAGTGTAGGCTTATGTTAGTCCTCATCTGGTAATGCACTGTGCTACTGCTGCAAAAAGATTATTCATTTTCATCGCATTTATACTTGTGTATGTGTGCCTATGACAACAAGAAAATTTGAATTTAAACTTAAACTATAGGGCACAATTTGTACTTTCTCAAGTACAGGCCCTTCCAAGGTTACAAATGGTCAAATTACACTGGACAACTATTTTTTTTCAAACATGTTGCTTCCTCAGAATGTTTTTGTGATTATGATAGACCACTTGAAGCTGACCACAAATATAATTTTAGACTCCTCGTGTCACGTAGGAGTTTGGAGAAACAATAAATTAACTTTTATTGACTATGATGTGTTTAATTGCATAAAGAGGCTGATACTTTGCAATAGTTCAACTAAGCTAAAAATGTTTTGTTGATGATTTTCATTTGTACTCAGTGTCTGAGGCTTCTCGCTTAAGTGCCCAACAATAATCAGCCAGCATTGGTGGATTTCAGTTGCCCTGATTACTGTTTCTCCATGACTTCAATGCCCTGGTGAAACCTTTCACTATGCTTGTCACTGACAGTGCCAAGATTTGCAGAGAAGTCTAAGTGGGAATGCAGAAAATGAATCGTTAGTGATATGTTGCACTTGATGGTTTTGTATGTTTGAAGAATGTTGTCAACCAGCTACACATAGTTTGGAGCTCTGTAATTGCCAAGAAAATTCTGAACAACATTCTTGAATGCCTTCCATGTGATTTTCTCCAATCCCACTAGAAGTTCTTTGAGTTGCCTGTGATTGCTGATCTGTCTGATTTAAGGACCAACAAAAATGCTACCCTGAATCTTGGCATCAGTAATTCTGACATGAATTATGAATTGAAATAAAAAATATAGGCAATTTTTTAAAAAATGGTGCATGATAGGGAAATGTTAATAGTGACTGTCATTATCAGCAGCCCAAAATCCATAAGATACACCCAAAAGTATTCAAGAAACAAAATGTTTGTTGTATAATGTTAGGTACAACTCATACACATGATCAAGCATTTGGGAGATGAATGGGATAAGCTACTGTTGGGTTGCAGGCACCTTCTTCTGTCTGGGAACAACTGTATTTCCAACTTGTAAACTATCTAGTTTATGAACAGTCTGCAGGAACAGAGCCCTGTCGTAACCTGGGGTGTGGGGGAGGGAGGAACAGAGTACATAGTAGTTTCTGTATATCATTCATTTTTCTGCTGCATGTAAACAATTTTGTCGGTTTTCCAAAGAGTAAATTTTTAAATGCTTATTTCACGGTCATTTCATTCAATTTCAAAAAAGAACTAGAAGGTGAAATGTAGTTAGGATGTTAATGAGATAATGTTGTTTTAATTTGCCTGTGGATGGTTAAGTGATAAGAAATTAGTTAATATGACTTGGCAAATGCATAACACCTGACATTAATTATGTTGAAAAGATTGAGTATTTCAGTGTTGTGAATACAGGAGATAAAATGTACATATAAGTAGTCTGTGAAGCAATAGGACTGTATGGAGGGTTGCGAGTAGACTGGAAAATGGCGGAGAGAGAGAACATCAAGGACAGAGCAAAGCTGTTGAAGGAAGATTTTGGCGAGAGTGGAAGTGAACAAGAGATGGAGGTCGGCGGGAAAGAGGAACGGAATAGAAAGAGGAAGAAAAGAAAGCAGAGGTACGGGATATCAAACTCTGAGGAGTCAGCGGGTGATCAAAACAGTACAGCAAAACAATGGAAAGAAGATAAGATTAAAGCAATTATAAAACTAAGTGAAGACGGGGCGTCTTTTGGTGATTGGAACCCAATTCATTTGATGAAGGTGCTCAACAAAATTATAGGCAAGATTAAAAGAGCAAAAATTTTACAAAATGGATCACTATTAGTGATTTGTTGGGATAGTGCTCAGCAAGGTAAAGTGATAAGATTAAGTAAAATAGACGGCAAAGAAGTACAATGCTCAATACCCAACAATAGAAAGTGGACTAGAGGAGTTATTTCGGGGATACCAACAAAAGTTACTATGGGTGCGATTAAACAGAACATAAAAGGAGCAAAAATTATTGAGGCCAAACGTTTGAAAGTTACAAGAAACAGGAAAGAATGTGATAGTTTATCGGTAATGATTAACTTTGATGAAGAGAGATTACTGACTAACGCCTGCATAGGGTATATGTGTTATGTGGTTAGAATATATATACCACTGCCTTTAAGATGCTATAAATGTCAGAAATTCGGGCACATTGCGGCGGTCTGCAGAGGAAAATAAAGATGTAGGAGATGCACTGGAGAACATGAATATGGGAAATGTGAAGCAGGAGCTAGGCTGAAATGCTGCAATTATGGCGAGGAACACAGCGCAGCTTACCCAGGGTGCATTTATAGTAAGAAGGCGGCTGAGTTACAATATGTAAAAGAACTCAAGGAATCAGTTATGCAGAGGCAGTGAAAGAATTTGCTGAAAAAAGGCTGTCAAGCAAACAAATACAGGGACTAATAAACTGGTGAATTGTGAGGGCTGTAATATGAAAGATAAGGATACACTATTAATCAGTAAAAAGGATTTTGTACTTTTTATGGTGGATGCAATTAATTGTTCAGCGCAAACAAGCAAAAGAACTGAAAAAATTAAAATTATGGTCAAGTCTGCAGAAAAGTATCTTGGTATTAAAGGGATTAGGGGAAGAAGTCAAAGAAATGCTGAATGGAGGATCCACCAGTTCACAGGCAGGGGAGATGGAATCTTAATGGCAGTATATTTATCGCAAATGGTCAAGAATTTAAGAAATATGTTTCAGAACTTAAGGAAAATCCTCAGATTTTATGGTTGAAGCCCAGGGAAAATGTACAGAACTCCAACAACAAATAGAAGTACCCGACAAGAACAACTGTGAGTTGGAAAGAGATTGGAAAATGGAGGAAATTATCACAAGGATACAAAAGGAAAAGGAATTTGTTGCAAAGTGAATTATCTACATTCAGATTATAAAATGAAAACATGGAAGCAAATGAAGAAGAACTCTAAGGTCTCAGTAAACAACTGCAGGCTACGATCCAAGAAAAAGAAAACCTGAAAAACAGATAGACTTGGAAAAACAGCAATTTTAAAAATATAGCGTGGGATAATTACTATTCTTTAGTGACGATTTTAGTCTTACAAGTGATGCAGATGAAATCAATGTAATTGAGGTAATGCAACTACATGAAAACATGTGACAAAATTAGGGAAGAATAGCAGTTTGCGGCATTATCTAATGAGTGCATTAAGCATTCATGAGGAATTGCAACTACAGAGTGATGCTAATAGAGAACTACAGGCTGTACGACATATTTGGTTGGAACACTACAAGTCTAGCAGGTGGTGGTAATTCACTGAAAAACTGGTTGCCAACCGACATAAAACAAAGAAGAAGAAGAAGAACTGTATGGAGAAGTATTCATGGAAAATGTTTAAAATAATTCAGTGGGAAGAAAGAGTTGTGAATGCTAAACATTTAGAAGGGTTTTGTGGTGAAGTTTATAGGTGTTGATTAAATTTGATGGACAAAAGTAGCTGGTTAGGGTTAATTTAGGTTATATGAGTTGTATGGTTTGAGTCTAAGTTCCACCTCCTCTGAGAAGTTTTCAATGGTAGAGGTTTGGTAGTGTAGCAATGACATATAAGGATAAAATGTGGTGTAGTTGATCAGTGGAGAACATGATTATGGCAACTATGGAGAAGGTGTTAGGCTAAATTGTTACAATTGTCGAGGAGTTTAGGAGGGTTAATGGTGCCTTACAGCAACTGCTTTGCTTGCATCTTTGGAAACAGCTCTATTTTCATCTTTAATATCTCTATTTTTCCCTTTCAGGGTTCTTTTAAAGACCCTGACCTGGAGTTAAACACAGACTATGATTCTTTGCAGGAATGGGACCAGTTCTCAGGGTTTCATAACTGGTCGTTGTGCAGCACACTAAGGGCTCGAACTAACAGCTCCGCATGCCTTTGGAGGACTGAGTTTTCATGGCTCTGGAGATGCGGGGGGTGGGGGAGGGGTGATCAGAAGTCAGTGTCCAAGCAGAAGATTGGTGCGTCATAGGAGATTGAAGATCTAAGGCTGTGTGCCCAGAGACTCGAGAGCTTTGAGTACAGAGCTTGGAAAAAACGATTCAGCGGACTTTTAACATCATAAACCAGTGTGTTGTTTGTTATGTCTACCCTCTCACTATGAAACAGACACACATCTTTCTCCCTTATTAGGAAAGGAGAGACAGCCTGTGGTATGTCAAACGCTGGGTGAACAATGTAGTCTTTGGACTACTGCAAGTCTGTGTCTTTGCTGTCGCCTTGCTCGTGCTTGAGTGATTGGTAGTGGGTGCCGATGCTTTTTTGTTGCTGGTGGGGGTAGGGGGAATTGTTGCTTGCTGCCGCTTATGCGTGGGAGGGAAGGGAGCTGAGGGGGACTTCGGGGTTCTAACACTTAACCGTCATTCATTCTTTGGGGTCACTCCTCTGTTTTCATGGATGGTTGTGAAGAAAAAGCATTTCAGGATGTATATTGTATACAGTACATTTCTCTGACATTAAATGTACCTTTGAAACCCTTGAGAACATAGTTTAAAGACAGTGTGTAAAGTGTATGATTGTATAACAAAGGATTCTCTTTGCTGATAAACTTTGTCACTTTCATGGCAGATGTAGTAAATTGTACAGGGCAAACTAAATTAGGACAGAAAAAAAATAAAATTATAAGTTGCGGAGAAACATCTAGAGATAAAAGACAATTCCAGAAGTTTATAATGATGCTTTAAATGGAGGAGTAGATAATATTCAGACTTCAAAGAAGAGTTGTTATCTGTTTTTCTAATCTTACAGTGGAATGTTAGAAGCCTGTTAGCTAACGGTCAAGAATTTAAGAAGTCATTGAAAAGGTACCAAATTATCTTGGTTCTCTATATACATAGAGCACCTGGTTGAAATCTTGTTTAATTTTTAAGATACAAATTTATGTTCTCATAAGACACGAATGGAAAATAGATAATGGAGGAGGCAAACAACAGGAATTCTGCAGATGTTGGAAATTCAAGCAACACACAGACGAAGGGTCTCGGCCTGAAATGTCGACTGTACCTCTTCCTAGAGATGCTGCCTGGCCTGCTGCATTCACCAGCAAATTTGATGTGTGTTGCTTTAATGGAGGAGGTGTGGCTACCTTTGACAAAAATGGGATAGCAATGGGAAAGCTTTGGAGATTGGGCTGTTTGAGTCAATTGTGGTTGAAATTTGGGGTTGGAATAGTACAGTACAGGTAATAAATTTTTATAATGTTTGTGAAAGATTAACATCTGATATACCAGAAAGTGTGGGTGGAAATGGGAAAAATAAGGTCATATGCTGAGGGGATTTTAATGCTCGTAGAACTATGGGGGGCTGTAGTGACACGAATGTGAACGGGATAATGGCGTAACACTTTCTGGAAGAAAAGTGTTTGGGTTGCTTGAATGATGGTAGAAGTGAAAGGATAAATCTACTTAACAACACTTTTTCTGTTCTAGACCTTAACGCTGGTATCTGAGGATATAGCAATTGTGCGTAACTGGGACCTGTATAATGATACAACATTAGGGAATGATCATTTTCCTATTGTCTGTACAATGGCAATAGATGTGTATCAGAGGACAGGTTCTCGTATCCTCGGAAATTAGGATATATTTGACAGTTCATGTAAAAGTAAATTTCCTGATTGGTTGGTTTTGGAGTACATCGAGTTGAGTAGTAATACCTTGTGCTCTGTACTCAACTCAATAGCTGACGAATCAATTCCCAGATCATTGGGAGATAATAAAAGGAAAACTGTTCCCTGATGGATGGATGAGTGAAAAGGGAGCAGAATAAAGCTTTTATGAAAGTTTGGCTGTGTTACTCCTATTCATCTTTCATACAATATAAAAGAGCTCAAGCTATAGTAAAAAAAAAGTGGTGAGAAGGGCAAAATAAAGGTGTTGGAGAATGTATTGTGATAGCATTGGGAAATAGATCCAGGTGGGGGAAGTTTAGGGTATGATATAGAAAATGGTGGGGTGGTGAATTGTAGGTGAGAAAATATGATGCATGACTGTTTTTGTATGGTGGGGAGAAGGTTGCAGTTACTGACTCTGAAAAAGCAGAATTATTATTAAAAAACATATGTCAGTGTATAGAGACCAATTTAAATAAAGAAGAGAGGTCTTACAGGAAATCAATTTTGGCAAGCAATTCGTAGATTGCTGAAGGGGGGAAGAATGAATTTTCCAGTTCCGAGAGGGGACTTCTGGGTCATCAAGGGAATGGCGGCGTAAGGAAAAGGTCTCTCGACAAAAAAGAAGGTAAACTGCCCCAAAATCGAATTTAGACGAATACTTAATATTGCATAACTATATTAATAAAAGGGGCAAGGATGATGTCTAAGAACAAGATTAAAAAGTCCGCTCCAAAAGCTGATAAACATAAAGAGACGCAGCAAGGCGACGGGCCTAGCTCCCCCACGGCAAGCCAGGACGGAGATAATGAGGGGGAATCGGTGACTCTGTCTTTGATTCTCGGAGAGATTCGCGAGTTCCGACAAGATAACAGCAAACAGCTGGAAGGTATTAAAGGAGAAATAGTAAAAACTAACTCGCGGATAGATGAAGCCGAAGCGAGGATTGTTGGAATTGAAGAGAAGCTACAAAATGCCTAGGAAATGATAGCAGAAATGCTGAAGCTGCAAGACCAACTCCAGTGGAAACTAATAGATCAAGAAGGCCGCTCAAGAAGGGAAAATGTGAGGATCTACGGAGTTCCCGAAGGAACCGAAGGTAAACCTGGATTGATGATTCCCTTCATAGAGAAGCTGCTTAGAGAGAACCTTGATATACCGGCCACAAAAGACCTACAGATAGAAAGAGCTCACCGCACATTGCCACCACAGCCTCCAGCAGGCGCCCAGCGCAGATCGATTCTGGTCAGATTTCTCAGTTACAGAACGAAGGAAGAGGTGCTTAAACGGGCATGGCAAAAGAAAGGTTTCATGTGGAATAACTGCAAAATCAGTTTAGACCACGACTACGCACCGGGGATTCTTGCCAGACAGAAGGAATATACGAAAACACGGAGAGTCCTGAAGGAAAACAACATCAGATTCCAGACCCTGTATCCAGCTCGGCTGAGAGTCTTTTACGACGAAGGGACAAAAACTTACACTACGGTGGAGGAGGCAACGTCGGACCTGGCGGACCGGGGACTACCTATTAAAGTTATCACCCAACCGGAGTTGCTACTGGAGAGGATTCGGCAGAAGTCGTGGCAGTTAGTGGGGCGAGGACGCTCCACATGAACCAGAGTGTCAAACTACAAGGAAAAACTGCAAATATTCAGACGCGAATGTACAGAGAATACAGATTAATTAAGAGAAATGACTGAAAAGAGTAAATCGGACTTAAAGTAAAATGAAAACTGGTAACTGAAAATAAACTAGGCGGAATAACTTGAATGATAGCAATTTGGTCGAGACATAAATAGGAGAAAATTCTCTATGATTATTCAAACTGCTGAGGGCCCTCTAACACACGGTGAAGATAGAGGTTATCCCTCTGAACTGAGGCGGGTCGGTGCTCAGGCCTCACTGTGGGAAGTCGGGAAAAATTTTCAAATGTTACACTTTCAAAAATGTCTCGGGTGTGGTTATATGTCTTGGTTTACTGTTGAGAAGGGATTGTTTACTGTTTGGTTAGAAAAGGAGAGTGTTTTTTTTTCTACTAGAGAAAAATGCAAACTGAATTGGTAAAAATAATTTCCTATAATGTTAATGGGGTTCTGAATCCAATTAAAAGAAATAAGATTATGTCTAAATTGAAAAAAGAGAGGGCACAAATAGCTTTCCTCCAGGAAACACATATGAGCCAATCTGAACATGGAAAATTAAAAAGAATGGGCTTTAAGCATGTATTTTATTCATCATATAACTTGAGTCACTAAAGAGGGGTAGCTACTTTAATATCAAGTACTCTTAATTATGAACGTATTTCAGAGACTAAAGACAAAGAAGGACGGTTTGTAAAAATCACAGGAAGAATAGAAGGTACAGAAATAACATTGCTGAATGTTTATGCTCCTCCAGGTTGTGAATGGTCATTTTATAGACACATTTTTGACCTAATGGTCAGTTCTCAAGGGGTAGTAATTTGTGGAGGGGATTTTAATATTAGATTAAATCCTGTATTAGATTCTTCAAGAATAGTTACTCAGAATAAACCTCTGACTCGGAAAATGAATTCATTGATGGAGGAGTTGGGAATTATAGATGTCTGCAGGGAATTACACCCTACTAGTAAAGATTATACACATTACTCTTTCCCTCATTCAGCCTATTCAAGGATAGACTATTTCTCTATCTTTAATACAGATAGACTCAGGATAAAAAACTGTAATATTGCAACAATTGATCTGTCGGATCATAGCCCAGTCTCTATGTCTCTAATCCTGGAAAGGAAAATGAGGAAAACACTATGGAGGTTAAACTCACATATACTCAATAACCTGAAAGTAATGGAGAGATTAAGGGGAGAAATCAAAGAATATCTAGACCTTAATGACACGGGAGAAACATCACCAGTGATCTTATGGGATACATTGAAAGCTGTACTGAGAGGGAAAATTATTTCCATTACCACTCACATGAAAAAAATCAATGCACAAAAATTAGCAGACATTCAAGGAAAATTAAAACAACTTCAAGTTGTAGATAGCAACAAAAGTAATTCAAATCGAAAACAGGAAATTAGGAAATTGTAAAGTGAAATTGACGATATTTATACGTTGGAAACTCAAAGAAATTTTCTTTACCTGAGACAAAAGAATTATGAAGTAGGAGGTAAATCAGCTAGATTATTAGCATATAAATTACGAAAACAACAAGCAGACAATACAATTCATAAAATAAAGAATCCAAAGTCAAAGCTTGTGGAGAGTGCAATAGGGAAAATTCAAGAGAGTTTTGAAACATATTATCGAGAGCTGTACTCCCAACCCTGGGCCCCCAATGAGCCCTATATAGACAGTGTATTGAATTTTTTAGATCTACCTAAACTTACAGATTTACAAAATGA
This sequence comes from Mobula hypostoma, assembly GCF_963921235.1. Classification (NCBI taxonomy): domain Eukaryota; kingdom Metazoa; phylum Chordata; class Chondrichthyes; order Myliobatiformes; family Myliobatidae; genus Mobula; species Mobula hypostoma. Next base: position 84,615,363 of record NC_086101.1, on the reverse strand, counting down.
AAGTTTATTAGAACCAGTAACTGTCAAAGAACTGAACATAGAAACATAGAAGATAGGTGCAGGAGTAGGCCATTCGGCCCTTCGAGCCTGCACCGCCATTTATTATGATCATGGCTGATCATCCAACTCAGAACCCCGCCCCAGCCTTCCCTCCATACCCCCTGACCCCCGTAGCCACAAGGGCCATATCTAACTCCCTCTTAAACATAGCCAATGAACTGGCCTCAACAGCTTGCTGTGGCAGAGAATTCCACAGATTCACCACTCTCTGTGTGAAGAAGTTTTTCCTAATCTCAGTCCTAAAAGGCTTCCCCTCTATCCTCAAACTGTGACCCCTCGTTCTGGACATCCCCAACATCGGGAACAATCTTCCTGCATCTAGCATGTCCAATCCCTTTAGGATCTTATACGTTTCAATCAGATCCCCCCTCAATCTTCTAAATTCCAACGAGTACAAGCCCAGTTCATCCAGTCTTTCTTCATATGAAAGTCCTGCCATCCCAGGAATCCATCTGGTGAACCTTCTTTTTACTCCCTCTATGGCAAAGATGTCTTTCCTCAGATTAGGGGACCAAAACTGCACACAATACTGGCCATCTCTAGGTTAAAGGCTGGAAAGTCCCCGGGTTCTGATGGGTTTACCTCAGAGTGGTACAAGTCCCTGAAGTCACAGTTAGCCCCATTACTACTTAACACCTTTAATTGGATCTTGCAGAGAGGAGAAACTCCACCTTCCTGGAGAGAAGCGATTATTTCAGTTATTCCTAAAGAGGGTAAAGATAAACTAGAATGTGGCAATTATCGGCCAATTAGTGTTCTTAATTTAGATAACAAGCTATTTACATCTATATTAGCGCGCAGATTGGAAAAGCTTTTACCTGGCCTAATCCACTTAGACCAGACTGGATTTATTCAACAAAGACAAACACAGGACAACATAAAGAGAACTCTGCACATATTGGAACAGGTTAATAAGAACGAGACAGAGACAATGGTAGTAGGATTGGACGCTGAGAAAGCTTTTGATTCCATTAGTTGGGCATTCCTATACAGAGTGTTAGGAAGATTCGGCTTTCAAGAAAAGTTTATTAATTCAGACTCTATATGACAGCCCTACAGCCTGAATTAAGATAAATGGAGACCTCTCTGACTCCTTCACCTTAGAGAGAGGCACTAGACAGGGATGCCCAATTTCTCCTCTCCTTTTTGCGCTATATATTGAACCGCTTGCCCAACTAATAAGACAGAGCGAAATCGTAAAAGGTATCAAGGTGGCAGGGATTGAACAGAAAATGGCATTATTCGCAGATGATGTTTTGGTCTATCTGAGTGAACCAGAAAAATCATTTATAGCATTGTTTACACTGTTGGATGACTTTGGGAAAATATCAGGTTATAAAATAAATGTAAAGAAAACGCAGGTTCTGTCCCTAAATTATACACCATCCAAAAAATTGCAGGATACATACGATCTTAAGTGGGAAGCTAAATCATTAAAATATTTAGGAATAACCCTGCCGAAGGATCTTTCAACACTGTCACAGGTAAATTATGGGCCATTAATCTCAGAGATAAAAGCAGATATACATAGATGGAATCTTATCCACTTTTTAAGTTTAAATTCAAGGATAAATACTATAAAAATGAATATTCTTCCTCGGTTATTGTACCTTTTCCGTACTTTACCGGTGGAGGTGGATGATAATCAATTCAGGGAATGGAACAAATGGATTTCCCGCTTCATTTGGCAAGGAAAGAAACCTAGAATTCGATATAACACCTTACAGTTAGGGAAGGAAGGAGGAGGTATGGTTCTTCCTTGCCTGAGAAATTATTTTTATGCCTCACAGATAACCCCTCTATTATATTGGTGTAATAGAGAATATAAGGCTAGATGGAAGGAAATAGAATTTGGATTATTTGTCAGTTTTCCTCTACAGGCCTCAATAGCTGACAAAGGATTGATGGCCCAGTTGGAAAAATTTAAAAACAGTTGGATAAATCTTACATTAAAAGTATGGCAGAAGGTGGTTAATTCATGTGGAATTAATAACATGTTAAAACTCTTTAGATGGTGTGCATATGATACCGAATTCCTTCCCAACAGAGGAGATAAAAGATTTGAGTTATGGATAAAGAAAGGTCTTACAACCTACCTCTCATTTATAGATAAAAGAGTATTACAAAGTTTCCAAATCCTGCAGGACAAACATGGCCTAGAACATAATGACTTTTTTAGGTACCTTCAAGTACGAAACTATGTTAACCAGAGTTGTAGATATACAGACCTATCAACAGTAGAATTAGAATTTTTCAAGATTCTGAATTCGGCTTGCAGTTCAATACCTAGTAAATCAGTTTCTCGAGTATATAATGCACTCTCCCATGCTAAAAATGTAAATACACTGTATATTAAAGAGAAGTGGGAGAAAGAAGCGGGGTTGGTACTTTCAGAGGAGGCTTGGGGGAAAATCTGCAGCTTTCAATGGTCCTCGACTAATTCTTTGACTTGGAGAATACATTGTTGGAAAAACATTATAAGATACTTCAAGACCCCATATCAGGAAAAATATAAAGATACAAATGTGACATGTTGGAGAAGGTGCGGCTCCAAGGGGGCAAATCATTTTCATATCTTCTGGGATTGCCCTAAATTAAGTCTATATTGGGAAGGTATTCGTAGAACATTAGTGAAGGTACTTAGGTCCCAGATACCTCTGAACTTTGAGATGCTCTATTTGGGGTATGTATTGGTTTCTTGAACAGAAAGAAGATATAAAGTTGCTGCAGGCCCTCTTAGCGGCAAGTAAGAAATCAATCACTAGAAAGTGGCTAAATCCAATACCACCTACATTAGAAGATTGGCACAAAATTATCTTGGAAATATTTAAAATGGAAAAGTTGACTTATTCCCTGAGAATTCAAAAAGAAAAATTTTATCAAATCTGGAATAAATGGATTGTATATATAACCCCAATGCGAGCAGACTTTAGATGACTCTCCTAATGATTTATACTGCTCTTCTCATCAACACAGTAATATTGCTAACGTAAGCACCCCTAGTCTAAATGTCTTTTTTTTTGTTTACTTTTGGAAAATAGAGAATTAACACAAGTAAAGGGAAAGATTTGGGAAAGGGATAAAAAATGGAAAAATTAAGTAAATAAGTACATAGGGATTGGATAATTATGTCTGCGGGCAGGAGCAAGCATGAACAAATTAGGATATAAACACCTACAGTGGTTGTTACATAGGATTACATACAACATTTTGGACCAGTGGAAATGGTCCAGAAGAGTTATATGGAAACTATTATTACCATTTTTCTTAACAACTAATACCATTACTTAGCCTAATAGATTAGAATTACCACAGTACATAATTATCTATTTAAGTGTCTAGTTTCCTTTTATATCATCTCAATGTGTACTTAAGAATGTATAAATAATTATAGTTTTATACATATAAAAAAATGGAAAAGGTTATATGTGTGAAAAAGTACATGATATTTGTGAATTCCTTATCCAAATAAAAATAAAATTTAAAAGAAAAAAAAAACTTTCCAGTTCCTGCTTGGATGTTGAATTTCCATTGCTTGAACTTAAAAGGGCTATTATTGGTGCTGATCCCATATTATTACAAATATGGGAAAGATAATTTGTCTGAATATGTCTACATGATTATAAGATTGGAAACTTGTGTCACTGTTATAGGACTGGAAGCATGTTGGTTTTGAAATTCTTTAATACAGTATGGATTACAGGGTGACTTCCTGCTTTCTGTAAATTATACTTTACACTTTATTGTTGCCAAACAATTGATACTAGAATGTACAATCATGACAGCGATATTTGATTCTGTGCTTCCCGCTCCTTGGATTACAAATCAATAGTAAATATTAAAAATTTAAATTATAAATCATAAATAGAAAATGGAAAGTAAGGTAGTGCAAAAAAACCGAGATGCAGGTCCGGATATTTGGAGGGTATGGCCCAGATCCGGTTCAGGATCCATTCAGCAGTCTTATCACAGTTGGAAAGAAGCTGTTCCCAAATCTGTCCATACGAGTCTTCAAGCTCCTGAACCTTCTCCCGGAGGGAAGAGGGACGAAAAGTGTGTTGGCTGGGTGGGTTATGTGCTTGATTATCCTGGCAGCACTGCTCTGACAGCGTGCGGTGTAAAGTGAGTCCAAGGACGGAAGATTGGTTTGTGTGATGTGCTGCGCTGTGTTCACGATTTTCTGCAGCTCCTTCCGGTCTTGGACAGGATAACTTCCATACCAGATTGTGATGCACCCTAGAAGAATGCATTCTACGATGCATCTATAAAAATTAGTGAGGGTTTTAGGGGACAGGCCAAATTTCTTTAGTTTTCTCAGGAAGTAAAGGCACTGGTGGGCCTTCTTGGCATTGAAACCTGCTTGGTTGGACCAAGTCAGGTCATTTGTGATATTGACCCCGAGGAACTTAAAGCTTTTGACCTGTTCCACTTGCACATCACTGATGTAAATGGGGTTGTGCTGTCCGCTACTCCTTCTGATGTAAACAACCAATTCCTTCGCCTTGCTAACGTTGAGGGATAGGTTATTGTCTTCACACCATGTCACCAGGTTCTTAATTTCCTCTCTGTACTAAAACTCATCATTACCCAAGATACAGCCTACAATTGTTGTGTCATCAGCAAACTTATATATTGAGTTTGATGGAAACTTGGCTGCACAATCATGGGTGCACAGTGAGTACAACAGGGGGCTGAGTACACAGCCTTGTGGGGCACCGGTGCTCAGAGTGATTGTAGAGGAGAGCTTGACCCCTATTTTTACAGCCTGGGTCCTGTCTGTGAGGAAGTTGAAGATCCAGCTGCAGATCTGAATGCTAAGGCCCAGGTTCCGGAGCTTAGGAATCAGTTTATTTGGAATGATGGTATTAAAGGCAGAGCTGTAGTCAATGAAAAGGAGCCTTACGTATGCGTCTTTATTCTCCAGATTGTTTATTAGCAGTTGTTATCCCTATATTGAAACCTGGTGAGCATTAATCAGATCATTTCAGTTATAGGTCTATTTCACTAACTTCACATGTGCATAAGATAATGGAATGAATGGTCACAGTAAGGCTTTCTTATTTTGTAGAAAGTAGTTGAAAACTAGCTGTATATCAATCTGGATTTTGTAAAGGGTGAATGACCATGGACTTGGTGTTCAGTTTGGAATCTGATATTCGTAAGTTTTAAATTAGTAAAAAGATCTGTGGTAGTAGTTTTTTGATATAGAGAAAGCTTGTGATGTGTAATGGACACAAGGATGCTGCTTAAATGGAAAAGATCAGAATAAGTCATAGAACGTTCAATTGGATTCAGGATTTTTTTCGTGATAGGAGGTGCAAGTTAGGGTGCAAACAAAATTCTGTATGGAGTACAAGATAGAGAACAGAACTCCACTGGGGCATGTGTGTAGCCCACTCCTTTTTAATATTATGATAAATGATTTTTTTTCAGTGTTAGCACAGACATTTCCAAATTGTTATGCTGATGATGGTGTAGTATAGAAGAGAGGCAGCAATATAAATTATATACTGCAGTTAGAAAAATACTGTATAATGAAGTAGAGGAATGGGGATGTGGGTGCGGATTTAAATTCTGTTACAGAGACTGAAGTTATTTGTTCTTCTAAACGGATATTCCACCTACAATTGATCTCAGGTTGCATGGTAAATCACTTAAACAAGAGTCAGTAGCAAAGTTTCTAGGTATGTGGATGAACACAAGTCTGACACGGTAGGTGCATGTGAATAAAACTCTACAGAAGTGTAAAATGCCCTTAATTGAGCTTAGCTTTGTGTGATTAGGTGGTCACTTAAATGTATATTGCTTTAATCAGATATGTTTTTAATAATGGATTTGTTGCTTATGGGTCAGACTCACCAGCAGAATTAATGTCCCTAAATAAAATTCAAGCTCAAGCTCAAACATTAAAATTGTGTTGTGGTGCCAGTAAATCATTCCCAATTTCAGCATTACTAGAAGAACTGGGTTAATGTAAAGTCAGACATAAAGTTAGTCATCCGATATTGGTGCTGAGATGCATCCTAGGATGTGCTGGAACACCTGATCAGGATGTAACTTGGGGTCATCAGGGGTTTCAGGTCTTTCAACTTCAGACATCTTTGCCTAGCAAACCAGCCAGGGTTGATCAAGGGCTGGCTTGTGTCCCAGCAGCACTGGTCCACAGGTTCAGGGGTTAATACAAGAGGATATGATGTTGGCCATCCAATATTGTCAACATTAATAGAGTGCTGGGAGTATTGTATTCTTATGGTCTTCAGTTTTGGTTGGATGGGAAATAAATGGGTTGTTCAATGTGGACCATAGTCCCAGTGTACCCCTTTCTGTCACTCCTCCATGGTTTTTCTATTTGTTTGTGATTGATTTTGGCTTTCAGGAAAAAGATCAAGATGAGGAGTGATTGTTTATCATCAGTAGCACGGGAAATTCAGCAATATACATAAGGTAGATATTATAGGTTCTTGCTTATCTACACAGATGGTTTGAAACATTCAGAACAGGTATTTCAGATGTTTTTGTTTGTTCCTATATGACTATTAGGAAAACGCTACCAAACAAAGTATCAGTATTCATGTCTGAGATGGTTGCTATCATTTTAGCCTTGGACTGAGTTGAAGTAAATTTTCATTATGTACTTCTGTGCTGTGATTCGTTCTTGGTCTTGACATTTTTTTTAAAGCAAAGTACTTCAAATTGTAGGCCAGACATTCTTCTTGAGATTGGACAATATCTGCTGAGGCAGCAGGGTTGAGGCCTCTGCATCAATTTCCTATGGGTTCCTACCCATATTGAGGTTGAAGCAAACAAGCTGGCAGACATTCTTGTAAGCAATTACTTAAAAATAAAGGATATAGATGTAGTGGTGCCTTAGCATAAGGGGGAGATGAAAACCATTGTTATGAAGTCTGTTCAATCACCCTGGCAACAAAGTTGGGATAAGGAAAAAAGGATGACATTTATATAAATTTCTGGGGATGGTGGGAACTCAGCTACAAGATGGATATAAAAGAAGAGAATTTGTACTTCCATATTTACATACTGGGTTGAATAACTCCTTGAACAGATTTAATATGCATGATATGGGCATCTGTAGGGAGTGCACTTGTCAAGAAATGGTGCAACATGTATTGTTTAAATGAAGTTCCTATGAGGTGCAAAGGAAACATCTTATTGTTAAATTGAGATCTTTGGGACAGACACAGTTTTACATAGAACATTTGTTAAGATAACACTGTATTGTAATGTTTATCAGTGTGCATTTGACTTTCTGAAAAGCATTAGAGTTTTTGATATTATTTGAGTTTTTTGCGGGGAGGGAAATTGGAGGGTATACTTCTTATCTCATTACTCCACATTCCTATTCAGTAGGTGGTGGTAATGCACCTCATGTTGATATGCAACCACCATTAAACTTTACAGGAGGAAGAAATCTGGGTGCTAGTATAGGAAAAGGTTTTAACAAAACTGTCGGCCCAATCTGGGGGAAAAAAAAACAAATCAAGTAAGTCAAACATTGCAATATTTAGGAAATTGTTTTTAAGATAATTAAACTACCTTTTGTTCACTTCCGCTGGATTGACTTGCAGTGTTGATAAGGTTGAAGGGAAGAAAGCTTGTGCATTATGTGTGGGTCTAAGAATCTTGAGATGTAATGAGAACAACAATTAAATTGAAGAGCCTATGACTGGCTGATGAGAATGCTTCCTCTTTAAGCATGGCAAGGCAGCTAATGTACATATTGCAACAGTTCCTGCACTATTTATGTGATAGCAGAGGAGGCGGTCCTTTGGCTCATGATGTCTGTGTCAAGCATATCAAACTGAGCTATATCTCTTTTGCCTACACATGACCCATAATCCCTCCACTCTTTTTATATTTAGATACCTTGCTGCCTCTTAAACATCAAAACATAAATCTAATTCAAATGAAGACGCAGGAGTCCAAAATGCAGGTCTAACTTCAAGTTTACTTTAAGTGAGGCACGCACACAGCACATGGTAGTGTGATGTATGCAATTAATATATATTTTTACATATAACCTGTAATTAATTATTTAAATGAACAAGTATCTCAATCAAGATGCATATAATCCTATAAAAAGTATTCCCCCCCCCCCGAAGCTCTTGTGTTTTATTGTTTTACAGTATTGAATTATAGTGGATTTAATTTGTTTTTTTGACAGTCTTTTCCTGTTGATCAGTGTCAAAGTGGAAACAAATCACCACAAAGTGACCTAAATTAATTGCAAGTATAAAACACAAAATAATTAATTGCATAAGTATTCATCCCTTTAATATGACACACCAAATCATCACTGGTGCAGCCAATGGTTTTAGTAGTCACATAATTAGTTAAATGGAGATCTGTTTTTGGAGACCTGTGTGCAGTCAAGGTATTTTGACAGTAGTTTAAAAATACACCTGTATCTGTAAAGTCCAACTGCTAGTGAGTCAGGTTCCTGACAAAAACTGCAACATGAAGACAAAAGAACACTTCAAGCAACTCTGTGAAAAGGTCATTGAAAAGCACAAGTCAGGAGATGGATACAAAAAAAAATTATAGGTTACTGAGTATCCCTTGGAGTACAGTTAAGTCAATCATCAAGAAATGGAAAGAATATGGCACAGCTGTAAATCTGCCTAGAGCAGGCTGTCCTCAAAAACTGAGTAACTGTGCAAGAAGGGGACAAGTGAGGGTGGCCATCAAGACACCTATGACAACTCTGGAGGAGTTACAAGCTTCAGTGGCTGATATGGGAGAGACTGTGTATACAACAACTGTTGCCCAGGTACATCACCAGTCGCAGCTTTATGGGAGAGTGCCAAAGAGAAAGTGACTGTTGCGGGGGGGGGGGGGTGGAGGAGTGGGGAGAGAAAAACTCATGAGTTCTTGACTGGAGTTTGCCAGAAGGCATGTGGGAGACTCTGAAGTCAGCAGGAAGAAGGTTCTATGGTCTGATGAAGCCAAAATAGAGCTTTTTGTCCATCTGACTAAACACTTTGTTTGATGTAAGCCAAACACCACACATCAAAAACACACCATCTCTACCGTGAAGCATGGCGGTGGTTGCGTTCTGTTGTGGGAATGCCTCACTGCAGCAGGCCCTGGAAAGTCCAGCTCCTGAAAGAGAGCATTATTGAGCTGGAGTTGATGAATTAAACATCATCCAGGAGGCAGAGCAATTAATAGATAAGACTTTTAAGCAGGTGGTTACACTCGGAGTGCAGAATTCATGCAGTAGATGGGTGAACACCGAGAGAGGTAAAGGGAGAAATAAGTCGGTGCAGGGTCCCCCTGTGGTCATGCTCTCAGCTACAGGTATACAACCTTTGGATGCTGATGAGGGGTTGACCTAGGCAACAGCAGCAGACCAATAGCATGGTGGTTGGCTCTGAGCCTTAGAAGGTTAGGGTGAAGTCAGGCAGAGCAATTGTCATAGGGCCCTTGATAATTAGGCAGACAGATAGCTGTGGCAGCAAAAGAGGCATCAGGGTAATGTGTTGCCTCATGGGTGCTCGGGTCCACAATGTCTCTGAGCAATTGCAGAATATTCTTGAAGGGGAGGTTGAGCAGCCGGAGGTCATGGTACATATTGGTACCAATGACACAGGCAGGAGAGGGGTAGGGGTCCTGCGCAGTAAGTTTAGGGAATTGGGAAGGAGGCTGAAGAGCGGGACCCCCAGGGTGGTCATCTCCAGATTACTCCCCGTGCCACGAGCTGGGGAAGGTCAGAACAGGAAGATGGTGTGGACAAATGAGTGGCTGAGGAGTTGGTGCAAGGGCAGGGTTTCAAGTTCTTGGATCATTGGAACCTTTTCTGGGGAAGGGGTGACCTATGCAAGTGGGACAGGTTAAACCTGAACTGCAGGGCAACAAATATCCTGGGCGGGAGGTTTACTAATGCTATTGGCGAGGGTTTAAACTAGATTTGTGGGGGGCATGTGGCCAAGTGGTTAAGGCGTTTGTCTAGTGATCTGACGGTCACTAGTTCGAGCCTCAGCTGTGGCAGTGTGTTTGTGTCCTTGAGCAAGGCACTTAATCACAGATTGCTCTAGTGTCTTTGCGAGGAGTGGCGCCCCACACAGACTTCCAATCCTTGTAAGGCATGAAAATGCCTGACGCAGGCCTCTCATGGTCTGAGTCTATGTTCCTTCCCCCCTCCCCTCCCTCCTCCCTGTGGGGCGGGGGTTGTGTGAATTGAAGTGAAGCGGCAGTGGGTGGGGCGGTTGGCGCACAAGTAGAGACAGCCTGCAGGGAGTTTATGAGGAAGTGTAGGCAGACGATGGAGCAAAGATGCACTCAGCCAGATGGTTTGAGATGTGTCTATTTTAATGCAAGAGTATCATAAACAAGGCGGATGAACTTGGAGGGTGGATCAATATGGAGAACTATGACATTGCAGCCACTACAAAGATTTGGATGTATCAGGGGCAGGTATGGCTGTGGAACATGCCACTCTTTAGATGCTTTTTAAAAAAAGGACAAGGAGGAAGGCAAAAGAAGTAGGGGTACGGCATTGCGATTCAGGGATAGTATCACGGCTGCAGAAAAGGAGGAAGTCATGGAGGGATTGACTACTGAATCAGTGTGGGTAGAAGTCAAAAACAGGATGGGTGCGATAAGTCTATAGACTCTTTCCACCCCCCCACCCCCCATAGTAACAGAGACATGAGCAGATAGGGAGACAGATTCTGGAACAGTACAATAAAAATAATAGAGTTGCCGTGATGGCTGATTTTTACCTCTCCTAATATTGACTGGCATTTCCTCAGAGCAGGAGGTTTGAATGGGGTGGAGTTTGTAGGGCATGTTCACAGAAGTTTGCTGAAGCAATAGATGGATAAACCAACTAAAGGCGAAGCTGTACTTAATCTGGTATTGGGAAATGAACCACGTCAGGTCTCTCTGTGAGAGAGCATTTTTAGAGGTAGAGATCACAACTTTATCCCCTTTATCATAGCACTGGAGAGGAATAGAAGCAGACGATTTAATTGGGGTAGTGGGAAATATGATGCTATTGGGCAGAAATTAGGAGCATAAATTGGGAGCAGACATTCTCAAGCAAAGGCAAGGCAGAAACGTGGCGAACGTTCAGGGATTCGATTGTGCGGATAGCTGGAGGCTTTTTCCCAGGGCTGAAAAGGCTAACATGAAGTGATGTATTTTTAAGGTGCTTGGAAGTAGGTATGGGGGGACGTCAGAGAAGTTTTTCACACAGAGATTGGTGGGTGCATGGAATGCACTGCCAGCGATGGTGGCAGAGGCAGATACAGTAGGGTCTTTCAAGACTCTCTTAGATGAGTACACGGAGCTTAAGAAAATAGAGGTCGGTGCAGTAAGCAAATTCTACACAGTTTCTGGAGCAGATTACGTGGTTGGCACAACGTGGGCCAAAGGTCCGATAATGTGCTGTTGATTTCTATGTTCTATGTATACAGAAATGGCTTAAAAACAACAAAGTTAATGTCCTGGTGTGTCTAAGTCAGAGTCCAGACCTCAGTCCAGTTGGGAATTCAGATTATGAAGACACGTGGTCCTCTTTTATTGCCATTTAGTAATGCATGCATTAAGAAATGGTACGATATTTCCTCTGGTGTGATATCACAAAACACAGGACAGACCAAGACTGAAAAAACTAACAAAACCAGATAGTTATAACATATAGTTACAATAGTGCAACAATACCATACTTGATGAAGAAGTCCATGAGCACAGTAAAAAGTTCAAAGTCTCTCAAACGTCCCACATCTCGCGCAGACGGGAGAAGGAAGAAAAACTTTCCCTGCCATGCCCGACCACAGTCCAACTCTGAGTCATCCGAAAACTTCAAGCCTCCGATCAGCTCTCCGACACCGAGTACTGAGCGCCATCTCTGTCCGAATGATTCGACCTCCATCTCGGTCGCCAACAGCAGGCAAAGCCGAGGATTTTGAGGCCTTCCCTCTGGAAGATTCCCAACCGCGCAGTAACAACAGCAGTGAACTGGCGTTTCAGAAATTTCTCCAGATGTTCCTCTGTGTTTTCACGTCTGTCTCCATCAAATCAGAATTGTCCATGGCCCCTATTTAACGGATACGGTATCATTTTTCACCGGAGGGCTGCGCACGGGCGGCGCGCTGCTCTCTCTCCTCCCACAATTTATGGCTGGACTTGAAAAGGGCTGTCCACTCACAACCCCATGCAATCAGACAGAGCTTGAGCTGTTTTGTAAAGGACAATGGAGAAAAATTGCAGTGCCCAGATGTGCAAATCTGATAGACCTATCCACACAGATTCAAGGCTGTAATTACTACCAAAGTTGCATCTACGAGATTCTGATTTGACGGTGGTGAATATGTGTGCAATCAATTATTTTGTGTTTTATATTTTCAATTAATTTAGATTTCTTTATAGAGATCTATTTTCACTTGGACACACTGTTGAGATCTGTTTTCACTTGGACACACTGTTGATCAGAGTCAAAAAAGTCAAAATAAATCCTCTGATTTAATGTTGTAATACAATAAAACATGATAACATACAAGATGGTTTTATTGAAATACTAAATACACAACACTGCATCTGCTTTTGTCACTCTCCCTGGCAGCTGTTCCAGCGGCCTGCTTTCCTGTTGTTTGTTTTTAAACATGTTCTGTATATCTCCTTTACACTCAAATTGTATATCCTCTATAACATGATATTTTTACCCTGTGGGGTGGGATGGAACGTCTGTTTATAACATCTCTGCCTCTGACTTTCGTAAACCTGTCCGGTTAAAGGATTGCTTCGGGTGTAAATATGGAACAAAGGGCCCGGATAAAGGGTAGGATATTTGGGGTCGCGATGCAGAGAAATCTCTTCACTTGATGAACCTGTGGAATTCTCTGCCACAGAGGCCAAGTCACTAAGTGCTGACTGGACAAGGAGGCATTAGAATAAAGGTTCAATTATGTTACCATGTAATTAACAGAGTGTTCCTGTGCTACCGGCTGGTCTAGTCCTGTTTTTAATGTTCCTCACCACTGCAGTCTCCATTTCTTCCAGCAGGGTTTCCACCTGTGGCACACTTTAATGAATTGTTAAATGCTGGTGAAAGCACTGATTTTAGTTGTAACATACTGTTTGATGTTGGTGAAATGATCAGCCTGAAGGAATATTTGAATCTGTTAAGTCATGTCTCTTTGACAGCAGATTGCTCTTTTTCTTTTAATCTCAGGTGGATTTGGGTAAAAAGAAGCGATGAACAAGTGCATGAAGCTCTTATTTTGACAAAGATGTTAACTACTGTCAGACCTTGCAGATTTCTGTTCCAGTTGTTTCAGAAAGGCAGCAACAGTTGTCACGTAATTAATAAAATTATTTGGCATGGTATTAATGCTGGGAAAATGTCATTCATGCAGTGATCACCCTCTCATCCTTCCCTCCTTTAGAGATGCCTCTTTGGAAATCCACATGACTCGTCTATCTGCCATGCCTAATTTCAGTGATGAATTTTGTTTACTACTCCTATGTGACTTGTCATGTTGAAACAGCAGTATAAACAGAAAATAGGGGTGCAGAAGGGTGCTGAAATATAAGGTTTCCTGACAAATGTAGACTGTTGTTATACATCAGCATACAAGGTAGGATCCCACCAGCTGAGATGTTAGGGTCTGAATACAAGACACATAATATAACACATCATGATTTAGCAAAGCCTACTATCAAAATCAGGTTTAGTACCACCAGCAGATGTCTTGAAATGTGTTAACTTTAAGGCAGCAGTACAATGAAATACATGATAAATATGAGGGAAAAAACTGATTTACAGTAATATATGTTAAATACTTAAGTTAAATAAGCAGTGCAAAAAAAAATTTAAAAAAGGTACTGAAGTAATGTTCAAAGGTTCAAGTCCATTTGGGAATTGGATGGCAGAAAGGAAGAAGCTGTTCTGAATTGCTGAGTATATTCATTCAGGCTTCTGTACCTCCTTTCCTGTGGTAACAATGAGCAGAGGGCATGTGCTAGGTAGTGGGAGTCCTTAATGATGGACACTGACTTCCTAAGGCACTGCTCCTTGAAGATATCTCAGATGTTATGGAGGCTAGTACCTATGATGGAGCTGACCAATTTTACAAGTTTTTGTAACTTACTTTGATCTTCTCCATGAAGAATATAATGCATCAGGGGGAAATGAATCCATGAAGAAAAGGTCTTATTGACAATCTTGATGCAGTGGTGTGTAATAACTTCTGGTGTAATCTGTTCAGATCTGATTTTTTTTTTCTGGAGCATATAAAATGTGGGCTTCTGATGATACTGACTGCAGGAAGTCTTGTTCATACTGTGGTTTAAAATTTAGATTTGTGTTGCAAACAAATGTCTAGCTCTGTAATAACATCTGTTGTGAAACAGGGTGCCAGATTCGTCTGTGTAAGATTAAAGTATGACGGGGTGGCTCCTAATCATTTGTATTACATGGTCTCATGCAGCGCCTCCAACTTTGGGGGGGGGGGGGGTGACCTGCTAGATGTTGGACTATTCCAATCTGCCATTCATGGTGTTGAAGGAATAAAACGAACTGCATTTAGCTGATGTCTATCTGCTGAAATTGTTCATCTTTTTGCTGTTCTAATAATGTACAATATCTGAAATCCACAAGATAGTATCTGTTAGTACTAATTGGTATAGTTTTACTTTGTCTTTGGAAATGCTAATAGTCAAATAATAGAGGTGAAACATGTGAATAAATCCAGAGCCACTTGATAAATGTGCATTGGTATACTGCATTATGACTCACAAGCCCTGAACTACATCAACACACACAAAATGCTGGAGGAATTCAGCAGGTCAGGCAGCATCTACGGAAATTAATAAACAGTTGCTGTTTCACACAGAGCCCCTTCTTTAGGACCGGACTAAATGATGTCTGTTTTTATTTACTTCAATGCATATGTATAGAAACACAATCATTACAAAATTAACACAAGTTAAGCAGACCTACAAAAGGGTAACTTCTGGTATGTTTCAATCTTTGGAAAGTGGTAAGTTGTCGATCCACTTCTTTTTATCCAAGGTAAATAAGCTTCATTTTATATATAAGCCAGCAATGTTGTGCCTAAGGGGTTCAAAATGGAAGCTATACTATCATCAAGAATGAGCAGAGTGGACAGAAGCTATGGAAATACCAGAAAATGAGAACAACTAGGATTTGAGCAGTAGAGTTTAGCGTATCTCCAGGAAGTATTCATGCAGGATTGTATCAGAATTGAACAGATGAGTTAAAGTGACTACAACATTAACACCAGTAACCAGTACATTCAGCATTGGTTGAAGCTGCCACCTTGTTAACTTTGCCTATTAGCAGACAACTGTGTCCTTTTAATATGACCATATTTATTTGAATTTCCTTTGAAGTGCAGATCGGCAAGCTTTAATGAAATTACCAAATACAATCCTGGAGTAAAGATGTTACAAAGCATAACAGATAACGAAATACAATCACAAATGGGGTTGAATTCCCACTGCTGTCTATAAGGGGTTCGATCATTCTCCCTGTGACTGTGTGGGATTCCTCCAGCTTCTCTAGTGTTTGTCCACATACCAAAAACGCGTGGTTAGGGTTAGTGAGTTGTGAGCATACTATATTGTCAACAGAAGCTAGGTGACACTTGTAGACTCCCAACGTACCATCGCTTGTTTGATTTGACACAAACTATACACTTTAATGGTTACAATGTGCATGTAACAACTAAAGCTAATTTTTCTAAAAAAAACTTTTAAACAATAATATGCAAAAGTCTTAGGCACATACATATAGCATTGGTTCCTAAGACTTTTTCTCAGTACTGCAGTAATGTTGTGTTACACTGTACTGTTGCTGCTGCTTAAAAAAACACAAATTTTGTGTCATATGTAGTGAAGTGGGTTTCTATTGTGGACTGAGAGTGGGAAGGGTGCAGGAAGAGGGCAATCATGGTTGGGGAAAAAGGAAGGGAAATGGAAGCGCCAGAGAGAGATTCTGTAATGATCACTAAATTAATTGTTTGGAATCACATTGCTTTTTGTCTCAAAGTTGGGTGTGTCTACACCCATACCACCCTCTGCCCCAGTACTGTTCTGCTCATGTGGCACTCCACTCTCATCCCGATATCCTTTACACCCACCAGATTTACAAACTCACTCTCGTCTCCACAGAAACATAGAAACATAGAAAATAGGTGCAGAAGTAGGCCATTCAGCCCTTCGAGCCTGCACCGCCATTCAGTACGATCATGGCTGATCATCCAACTCAGACCCCTGTACCAGGCGTCTCTCCGTACCCACTGATCCCTTTAGCCACAAGGGCCATATCTAACTCCCTCTTAAATATAGCCAATGAACTGGCCTCAATTGTTTCCAGTGGCAGAGAATTCCACAGATTCACCACTCTCTGTGTGAAGAAGTATTTCCTCATCTCGGTCCTAAAAGGCTTCCCCTTAATCCTCAAACTGTGACCCCTCATTCTGGACTTCCCCAACATCGGGAACAATCTTCCTGCATCTGGCCTGTCCAATCCCTTTAGGATTTTATACGTTTCAATAAGATCCCCCTTCAATCTTCTAAATTCCAACGAGTATAAGCCTAGTTGATGCAGTCTTTCATCATATGAAAGTCCTGCCATCCCAGGAATCAATCTGGTGAACCTTCTTTGTACTCCCTCTATGGCAAGGATGTCTTTCCTCAGATTAGGGGACCAAAACTGCACACAATACTCCAGGTGTGGTCTCACCAAGGCCTTGTACAACTGCAGTAGTACCTCCCTGCTCCTGTACTCAAATCCTCTTGCTATGAATGCCAGCATACCGTTCGCCTTTTACACCGCCTGCTGTACCTGCATGCCCACTTTCAATAACTGGTGTATAATGACACCCAGGTCTCGTTGCACCTCCCCTTTTCCTAATCGGCCTCCATTCGGATAATAATCTGTTTTCCTGTTTTTGCCACCAAAGTGGATAACCTCACATTTATCCACATTAAACTGCATCTAACATGAATTTGCCCACTCACCTAACCTATCCAAGTCACCCTGCATCCTCTTAGCATCCTCCTCACAGCTAACACTGCCGCCCAGCTTCGTGTCATCCGCAAACTTGGAGATGCTGCATTTAATTCCCTCATCCAAGTCATTAATATATATTGTAAACAACTGGGGTCCCAGCACTGAGCCTTGCAGTACCCCACTAGTCACTGCCTGCCATTCTGAAAAGGTCCCGTTTATTCCCACTCTTTGCTTCCTGTCTGCCAACCAATTCTCTATCCACATCAATACCTTACCCCCAGTACCGTGTGCTTTAAGTTTGCACACTAATCTCCTGTGTGGGACCTTGTCGAAAGCTTTTTGAAAATCCAAATATACCACATCCACTGGTTCTCCCCTATCCACTCTAGTAGTTACATCCTCAAAGAATTCGATGAGATTCGTCAGACATGATTTTCCTTTCACAAATCCATGCTGACTTTGTCCGATGACTTCACCGCTTTCCAAATGTGCTGTTATCACATCTTTGATAACTGACTCTAGCATTTTCCCCACCACCGATGTCAGGCTAACTGGTCTATAATTCCCCGGTTTCTCTCTCCCTCCTTTTTTAAAAAATGGGGTTACATTAGCCACCCTCCAATCCTCAGGAACTAGTCCAGAATCTAAAGAGTTTTGAAAAATTATCACTGATGCATCCACTATTTCTTGGGCTACTTCCTTAAGCACTCTGGGATGCAGACCATATTGCCCCTGGGGATTTATCTGCCTTTAATCCCTTCAATTTACCTAACACCACTTCCCTACTAACATGTATTGCCCTCAGTTCCTCCATCTCACTGGACCCTTTGTCCCCTACTATTTCCTGAAGATTATTTTTGTCCTCCTTAGTGAAGACAGAACCAAAGTAGTTATTCAATTGGTCTGTCATGTCCTTGCTCCCCATAATCAATTCACCTGTTTCTGTCTATAGGGGACCTACATTTGTCTTAACCAATCTTTTTCTTTTCACGTATCTATAAAAGCTTTTACAGTCAGTTTTTATGTTCCCTGCCAGTTTTCTCTCATAACCTTTTTTCCCCTTCCTAATTAAGCCCTTTGTCCTCCTCTGCTGGACTCTGAATTTCTCCCAGTCCTCAGGTGAGCCACTTTCTCTGGCTAATTTGTATGTTTCTTGTTTGGAATTGCATGTTGACAAATAAAGTACTGTGCAGATGTCTTAGGCCTCTAGCTCTAAATATAGTGTCTATAAAAAGTATTAACTCACTTTTGGAAGTTTTTATGTTTTATTGTTTTACAAAATTGAATCACAGTGCATTTAATTTGGCTTTTTTGACACTGATCAACAGTAAAAGATTTGTGTCAAAATGAACACAAGTACTCTTTTTTTTAAAACAAAGTAACTTAAATTAATTATAAATAAAAGAGACAAACTAATTGATTGCTTAAGTATTCCCCCCCACTTTAAGTTGGTATTTAGTGGGTGTTCCTTTGGCAGCAATTAGAGCCTTGAGTCTGTGTGGATAGGTCTCAATCAGCTTTGCACATCTGAACACTGTAATTTTTCCACTCTGCTTTACAAAACTGCTCAAACTGTCAGATTGCATGGGGATCGTGAGTGGACAGCCTTTTTCAAGTCCAACCACAAATTCTCAATTGGACTGAGGTCTGGACTCGACATGGCCACTTTAGAACATTAACTGTGTTGTTTTTAAGCCATTCCTATGTGGCTTTGGCTTTATGCTCAGGATCATTGTCTTGATGAAAAACAAATCTTCTCCCAAGCCGCAGTTCTCTTGCAGACTGCATTAGGTTTTCCTCCAGGATTTCCCTGTATTTTGCTGCATTTATTTTACCCTCTATTTTCACAAGTGCTCCAGAATCTGCAGTAGTGAAGCATCCCCACAGCATAATGCAGCCATCACCATGCTTCACGGTAGGAATGGTGTGTTTTTGATGATGAGTGGTGTTTGGCTTACGCCAAACGTAGCGTTTAGTCAGATGGCCAAAAAGCTCATTTGTGGTTTCATCAGAACGTAAAACCTTTTTCCAGCTGACTTCAGAGTCTCCTACTTGTCCTCTGGTGAACCCTAGCTGAGATTTCATGTGAGTTTGTTTCAACAGTGGCTTTTTCTTTGCCACTCTCCTATAAAGCTGCCACTGGTGAAGCACCCAGGCAACAGTTGTTGTAGGTGCAGTCTCTCCCATCTCAGCCACTGAAACTTGTAGCTCCTCTAGATTTGTCATGGGTCTCTTGGTCCCTTGGTGGCCTTCCTCACTAGTCTCCGTCTTGCATGGTCACTCTTTTTTTTGAGGACAGCCTGCTCTCAGCAGACTCACAGCTGTGATATAACCTTTCCATTTCTTGATGGTTGACTTAGCTGTAATCCAAGGGATATTCAGTGACTTGGAAATTTTATTGTATCCATCTCCTGAACTGTGTTTTTCAATAACCTTTTTGTGGAGTTGCTTGGAGTATTCTTTTGTCTTCATGATGTAGTTTTTGCTAGGATATTGATTCTCCAGCAGTTGGACCTTTCAGATACAGGTGTATTTTTACTACAATCAATTGAAACACCTTGACTGCACACAGTTCTCTAAAACAGATCTCAATTAAGTAATTATATGACTTCTAAAGCCCACTGGCTGCAGCAGTGATGATTTGGTGTGTCATATTAAAGCGGGTGAATACTTATGCAATCAATTATTTTGTGTTTTGTATTTGTAATTAATTTAGATCACTTTGCAGTGATCTGTTTTCACTTTGACAGGAAAGACTCTTTTGCAGCTGATCAGTGTCAGAAAGCCAAATTAAAGCCACTGATTCAATGTTGTAAAACAATAAAACATGAAAACTTCTGGGGAGGGGTGGGAAGGTCAACACTATATGTACCTAAGACTTTTGTACAACACTACATATCCTATTGGATGAAATCCAAGAACAAATACTCATAACTTTAAAGTTATGTAAACTGGTTATCTTGTACAAAATGAATGGATACAGCTGTGCTGAATTCCACACTGTTTCTTTAAAGAGGCAATGATTACCTTTTCTTAGCTTGAGTAGAATCTCATGCTGAAGGCTATGCATGATGGAGAAAAAAATCTTTTTTTTATCATCGGGAGCAGCATGTCACTTGCACCTTCACACATGCACTCTTCCTGCAAGTTTTAAGCTCATCAACTACGTTGTCCCTCTCTTCTCATGACTACAATCCCAAATCTATTATTGACCGTGCTTTGTCCTTAATTGCTTGGAGCACTAGATTGTTTCATTACACGCTTGGATGTAATTATTCCAATTGAACATTTCTACAAAGACCCATCAATAGGTCACAGTACACTTCACCTAGGGAGAATCAATTTCAAATGTCCAGGAGCATTAATTACTTCAATTACAGTAATTATCCTTCAACCACCAGGCTCTTGAACCAGGGTGGATATATTTTTTTAAATTTATTTATTGAGATACTGTGCAGAATAGGCCCTTTTGAGTCAAGCCACTTTGCAATCCTCCAATTTAATCCTAGCTTAATCAAGGGACAATTTACAATAAGCAATTTGCCTACCAACCAGTATGTTTTTGGACTGTTAGAGGAAAGCAGAGCATCTGAAGGAAAAACCCAACAATTCACAGGGAGAACATACAAACTCCTTACAGGCAGCAGCTGGAAAGGAACCCTGGTCGCTTGTCTCTACATTGACAAGTACAGTACTGTGCAAAAGTATTAGGCTCCCTAGCTTTATATATGTACTTGTATGGACTTTTGCACAGTACTTCAATTGCATACTGGCATTACTAAAGATCCCACATCTATCATGCAGGAGGGAAATATAAGTTATCTGTATTTCTGAGTCAATCCTACACATAATGCAGGTGTGGGAATAAATGTCACCCAATAACTCCAAATGAACAACAGATGTTGAATATCAATTTTGTCATGACAACTGTGCATGAGTAAACAGCATTTTAATAAATTCCAAGTTTATAGGAGTAACATTTTTTTCCTAATGAATCAATAATTTTGGAATTAAAAACAAATGTCATCCCTATAATTAGTTTCCCTTAGCACCTCAGATGAATTGTCAATCGTCTTTATAATTAAAGGTGAGAAGCTCAGTGCAATTTTATCTCCAAGTGTTCTGTAGACCATACGGCTGTCCTTGGAACCTATCTCAGTCTGGGGTGGGGTGAGGGGTGGGTGAAGGGTTGTCATTTTTTCTCCAATTCAAGCCACATAAGTTCATTTTTCCAGGCCCTTTGCCAATCCCAACGACACTTATAGCTCATCCACATGTGCCAGATGAAGCTGTACAAGCCTGTCTTAATATTTAGCACAGTTTTATTATTTATTTGTAGGACATAAACCTCGACAATGAAAGCTTGAATAACCAAACCCATTTCACGTTGAAGGTGATAATAGCCATCTATTCAGCCTGCTGATGGTACTCTCACAGTGACTTCAGGGATTGAAATCCAACAATGAATAGTGATATTTTTGACTTGAATGTCATGTCATTTGGAAGGAAGCTAACAAGGAGTGTAAGACTTTCTGTTTTGACAATCATTTGGACCATGAATAAATGTGGTGAGTACTCGTAAGTGTTGCACATTGACACAAAAATATGTATTACTAGTGAGTTGTGCGTGTGGCATGAGCAGGAGATAGTTAATTTGTGGTTTTCATGTCACTTTCAAGAGTTGTACATGAGTAGACTTCTGTAGTAGCCCTTAGTGCTGTGTTCTATTGGTTTGTGTGCCGTTTCCAGAAAGTATCCTAGATGGTTCAGATTTTAGTCCTAACAGAACTCTGGCACTGGGGCAAAACATTTCCCTTGCCATACTCGGCAGTTCCCTGCAGTTTTTGTGGAAAAATACAGAAGTGAGATATGATTGACCTCTCTTGTAACTGTTTTGTAGTCTCTTGGATATGCCCAAGTGTTTCAGGGTGACTGTCTTCCACTGCCTCAGACCCATAGGAATCTGAAAACTGGTGGTCAGGTGGGAATCAACATTTTCAGTTCCTTTTCCAGATACTTCTGTTACTTTGAGCAGCCTAGAGTTTAAGATTGCCATTTGGAATTTGATAAGATCTTTCTACTTTAGAGGAATTTTAAGGATGTCCCTGAAAGACTTGCTCACTGCGATTGGTAACCTTTTGCAATGGTGGAATTTCAAGTAGAGATTGTGAAGTTATGTAGCTTCAAAACATTAAAGTATTTCAAAGGAAGGCACAAAGTCTGAAATGTGGGTCCAACTTCATGTTTACTTTTTGCTAGGTGTGCAGATATCACTTGGTAGTGTGACATATGTAATTCACATATTTATGTATATAACCTGTAATTAATTATTTAGACAAACAAGAAAGATTAATCAAACTATATGTGTATATATGATTACTCAAATATTACTTAAATATTAAACACAACATTCCTCTCTGCTTCTGTATAAACTCCAACTCAACAGAGAATGTGTATCCACTATATGTGCAGTATACAACTGTTATGCACAGACATCCAGAGCAAAGCAAATTTTAAATTGTCCCATTCCAGTCTAAAGATTTAATAAATGTGGAGGATTTCTAACTCTTGTGGGAAAACATTATTCCTGACAATAGAGGTCACTTCTCAGATGAGATGTGTGGCTGTGAAATAATCTCATGATTTGAGCCCCCCTCTATGATGATTGTAGGAGTTGACTCTGAAACTTCTGGAAGTGGTTCTGACAGCTCTGGACATCTTGCTTCTTCCTTTGGGTCATTTCCATCTACTTTTACAATTACCTTTTGTCATACAATAGCCTTAATGTACACAGGGTAGATTCTGGTTCTCACTATTCACAAAAGCCAAATGCCTGTAACTTTCTTGGAGTTCTTTGAACTCCCTTACAGCTTAAAATCAAGCCACTTTTCACAAGTAACTGCCAATTTAACACATCAGAAGCTTTCTCAGATATGATGCCAAAAAAAAATTGTTGTAGTCAGACCACTGCTTTCCTCACTTTCATGATTCCTTTAAACAGCATGGTCCTCCCTTGGTCTAATATAATTTCCAACCAGGTTTTTATTAATTTGCCTTTCACTTCTGGTGTAAGGCATATTGCTTGTCTATTATTAGTCTTCATATGGTGAATCAGCCCCGTGCTACTCTAATCATTATCAGATTTTTCATCAACAGCATGCAGAAATGAGTTCTCTATTTGAAACTACAATTTGAATGTTTATACTTTTCTCTTCCCATTTACTTTTGTCTGACTGACATACTCTTTGCATGTGTCCTACTTTATTGCATTTTCTGCAAGTTTCGGCTTTAAATCCACATTGGTCTGGTGTTTGTGATCCCTTGCCACAATGATAACACGATTTGTTCAGCCAGGCTGCTTTCTGTTTAGACATTGCAGCTTTGATCATGATCACTTTCATTCCTGACTGAATTGCATTGATGTCTGCTGTTTCTATTGACGCAGCAATTTCAACTGTTTTTTAAAATGTAAGTTTTGCTTCAGTTAGGAGTCTTTTTTGAATGCTTTCTTATAAGATTCCACAAACTGAACAATGTGTCAGAGCACTGTTAGGCCCATTACTGAGCTGATAATGCTCGGACAAACTCTTCAATTCATCCCATGAGCTGAAATAGACTCCCCTTCTTTTTGATTCCACTTATGAAACCTAAAGCATTCTGCAATCAACGATGGCTTTGGTTTGAAATGTTCCTGCATTACTTTGCAGTCAAACCTCAAAGCAATCTGTATGACTTTAAAGAAAATGCACTCAACAAAATTGATTTTTGTTTCTCATTGGCTATTTAACTTGCTGCAAAATAGTGTGTGAGTGTGTGTGTGTGTGAGAGAGAGAGAGAGAGAGTGTGAGTGTCAATGTTTCTGACGTAGCCAGTCATTTCTGCTCTTTTTTTGTAATGATAAATATGACCCGGTACTCATTATTTATAAACCTGTGAATTCTTCAGTTTTCCAACTTTAGAAAAAAAACTCAGTTGTTTCTTCCCTTCTGAGGAACAGGTGCTGCACTATATTTTCGTTAACCTGACCATCCCTCACTGAGCATCTTTTTTTAGTTCAAATGTCTCACTGCACTTCACAGGTCACCAGCTGCCTTGGGTTTATTTTAAAAATATGACTATATGATATATACGTACAGTATCTGAAATACATCTTATGGAAATGTTTGTTTGATGATGAACTTCAATAAAAAAATTACAAAAAATACCTGTTGCTAATGTGATGTTTTGTAACTTCAAAACATTAAACTCATTCAAAGGAAGACAAAGGAGCCAAAAATGTTGGGTCTAACTTCATGTTTACTGAAGCAAGGGATGCATATATCTCATGGTAGCATGATAATGTATGCAGTACATGTATTTATAAATATAGCCTATAATTATTTAAACAAATAAGAATGCTTAATCAAACTATATATATATATACACACACAAGATTACTCAAATATTATTAAATTATTAAATACACAATGGAGACCATACAATATAGAAGCAGTTAGGCCATTCAGCCCATCGAGTCTGATCCTCCATTCTATCATGTCTGAATTATTACCCTTCTCTATCCCATTCTTCTGTCTTCTTCCCATTACCTTTGATGCCCTTACTAATCAGAAACCTATCAACCATTGCTTTAAATATACCCAGTATCCTAGCCCCCACAACTGTCTGTGGCAATGAATTCTACAGATTTACCACCTTCTGGCTAAATAAACTCTTCCTCAGCTCTGTTCTAATTGGACATCCTTTTCTCATGAGGAAGTGCCCTCTGGTCCTAGATTCCCCAGCTCTATGAAACATCCTCTCACTCTATGTAGGTCTTTCAGGCTTTAATAGGTTTCAATGAGATCCATACCTCAGTCTTCTAAACCCAAACAAGTGCAAGCCAAGAGTCATCAAATGCTCATTATTTGTTCACCCTTTCATTCCCAGAATAATTTTCAAGTGCCTGTTTCTTTTTTTTGGAGTATGGACGAAAGAGCTGGTTGATTGAGGGCCAATTATGTGGATATCACAAGAGTTTCCTGATTCTACATCCATTTACCATTTAACTGCTTTGTCAATGGCCCTCCTTCCATCACACAGGCAGAACAGAAAATCAGAATTGAAAATGGTGGGTTTGCAACTCCTCAGAAAATGAAGCAAACTTGGTCAGTGTGCCGGGATACCTCACCTGTATTTTAGACTGTTTCCTTTCCAAGTGAGCCATGAGGGAATTGAACACTACAGAGTCAGTGATATCTCCCTTTGACAGAGGGACAGTAATGGAAGAACCTGAATCTGCTTGTGCTTGGGATGTTGGACTCCTCCAATTACAACCACTTTCTTCATGACTAGTTTCCTCACTCCAGTGTGCAAGTCATCTTGCCTTCCTAAGTACATGGATTAGTTAACTCTCCAGGTTATTTTTGATGTGTGATTATGAATATCGAGTGGGTAGTCAAAATATTTCTAATTGAATAAAATGAAAAATAGCCATTTCTTGAGTAAGCTATACTTTGATTTTTTCCCCCCCAAAATTCAATTGGGTCAGGTTGCTAATGTCAACTTGCTGTAAGAAATGTAATTTTGCCACTAATTTAGCTAAATAAAATGTTGGATAAATAGTAAATGTATTGGATAATTTCATTATGCAGATTCTACTGAATTTTTTGAGTGTTAATAAAATGTCCATGCAGTCAGACTTGGATTGTTCTGTTATTTTGAACTGCTGGAAAAAATGATTTACTTTACAATGTGAATATTAGCACTACATTTTGTTTTTTAAAACAGCTTTTATAATGCCTTCAAAATAAACAGATTTAAAACCATCTGAGCAATTGTACAGGCACCAAACCAGATTTTGAAGTAAAAAGGAAAAATACTGAAAGCATTATGTCCGGACAACTATCAAGAGAGAGGAAAACATTTCAGTTTTCAGACTTTTCATCAGAATTTGCTTTAGGACAAGAAGAAATTTAATTATTTTGCCAGATAAGTGAATGCAGTAATCCCCACAGGCATTCCATACAACAAATGGTGTTTGAAACATTTCTGTTATTCACATTTGATCTTTTAAATTTGTTTGATGTAATATTTTGTATTCAGAGGGAACTTCTGGAAATGATGAATGATGTTTCTGCCAACCATTAGAAATGTTTGTACCGACTGTCACAAAGGGCACAAATGATTAACCAAGGGCATGTTGGAGCTTATGCCTTGCACCAGTGGACTGCAAGGAACTGTCAAGTGTCACTGTCTTTCCTGAGTGGTAATGCAAGTGCTTGAAACATTTTAAGAACTCAACCCTTGCTGTAGAAGAGAATGACAACTGAATGAAGTTATTTAGAGCCAAGCGCTTCACCTTGACAAAAGAATTGCTCTTGTTCATGAAGGATCCAGTCACTTCTCTAACACAGTTCAAGGACCACCTGCCAGATGCAGGGGATTATTCAGCAGTTACCATGTGGTGATGTGGTAGAAAGCAGCGGTATAGCTATACACTTGTTACAAATTGATTGAATGTACAGACTTTTATCTGTCTTTTATAACAGTGACATCAGATCATGATATGCAAACACAACTTCCCATCACTGAAATGCTAACTTTTGTAAGGGATTGTGGAAGTAATCAATGAATGTGTGTCAGGTTTATCCTGCTCTTGATTCAATGATAGCGCTTCATTAAAAATTGACTGGCTGCAGCGTAATAGCTGCAGGCTTCATCTCCCCTCCTTCCTAATAGGAGTACTGTGCCCTCTTCCCCTTTATTAAGTTATCTATTTCGGCTCAGCTTATCATCTGAGTACGATCAGAAATATTCTGTTGACAATGTGATTAATGGAAAGTTCCTAAGTGAAAGATGGATTGATTATGGTTTGCTTATCACAATGCTACCATGGATGCAGTAGAATACCGTTTGGTCGTTAAAGATTCTAACTGGTTAAGTTCTGATTGGGAATTCAGCCTGCTCTTTAATGGGTACCTATTGGAGATCATGGGGCTGATGTGGGCTTTGTATGGAAATGCTAAACTACTTTTCATCAGATTTATCTTTAAAAGTCAATAATGCATGCGCGTTGAAAAATTGAAGCAGGAACTTGGCTGAAAGTTAGCTCAATTAAGCCCTACAGTGAACAGTGACCATCTAGTAGTTGAAAGCATAACATGAAGAAAATTTGTGGAAAATGATAATACTTGATTTGTGATGGTTATTGAAATGTCATCCAAGAAGGCAACCAAAGTTGTACAATCAGATTAAATATGATGCAGTTTTGATAGTTGATTGCAGAAATGTGTATGGTTGAAAGGGCAGTGTGTTTGAACCAGGCAGTGGAAGAGCAAGTGTTTGTAAATCCTCAAAGTTTAACTTCCTGTTTCAGTACTTAATGTCAACCTCTGTTATTTCCTTTATTATTCTATTTCATGATAACTTTATCTATTTAAAGTATTTTGGACAGAAGATTGATTTTAGGCAGTAATATTAAACAATCAGTAAAAGAAAAATGAAGTCATTTAAATTTAAAATTTTGCTTTTAAATAACGATGTGAAGCGTTAATATTATAGCTTCAATTTAGATAGTTTAATAATGTGCTTAATGCCAGAAATATTAAAAGACTGCAAGAATTCATAGCTTGAGCAGAAGGGTAAGCTCTTCCACAATTTTGTCCTCAATCCTGTCACATCCATCATAGGGTTGGAGCTTCTGTATCATGCTGTTTAAAGCCCATCCAGGGTGCAGTGGCTTGATGAACATAAAATATTGCTCTAAGATAGATGCCATGGCATCTGTCATGCACCTGGTCCTGACACACCTAGAATATAAGGGCACTTATGTCAGAATGCTGTTTCTGGATCTCAGTTTGCATTCAGCACTGTTGTTCCTTGGTGAACAAACTCCTACTCCTCAGTCTAAGTACAGCACACTGCAACTGGGTGTTGGACTCCCAAACTGACAGATCTCAGATAGTCAGGCTGCACAACTGCTTCTCTCTCCCTGTCATCCTCAACATGGGTGCCCGCCCCGCACCCGGGGTTGTGTGCTGAGCCCACTGCTGTACACTCTACTCAGAAATGACTGAATGACTAAACAGTCGAGTAATCACAAAGTCAAGTTCGCTGAAGACACGACAATGGTGGATTCATCACCAACAGTGTAACAATGTTAAGACAGCTGCTGAGAGGAGGTGGAAGTGCTTGAGGCCTGGTACCAGGCAAATAACCATTTTCTCAATGTCTACTAGACTAAAGGGAAGGTTATCGACTTTAGGAGAACTTGCACTACTCACAACCTTCTTTAAACAGGTGCCACAGCAGTAGAAAGTGAAAGCAGTTTCACGTTCCTGTGAGTACACCTCCCGTACAACCTTTCATAGCCCGAGAACACATTCCACACAATCAGGAAAGCTCACCAATGCCTCTACTTTCTGAGAAGTCTGAAGAGAAATGGACAATAAACGTCTATGCATACTCATGTTCTTCTACAAATGCACGGTAGGGAGCATCACTGCATGGTACGAAAACTGTACTGCAGTGGACGGGAAGGCTCTACAACAGGTAGTCAAGAGTGTGCAATGCATCCTCAGCACCAGCCTACCTGCCATCGAGGACGTCATGAAGCATCTCACCCACCCTGCTCATGGACTGTTCCTCCCATTTGTATCAGGGAGGAGGCTATGTGGCATCCACTAGACTCAAAAAGAGTTGCTTTCCCAAGCAATAAAGCTGGTTAGCACCTCTACCCACAAACCCACCCCTCCACAATCATCCACCATCACTACTTTACATTATGGACATACGATCAATCTATGTATATAAGCTATCTTATGCATTTAGACCATAAGACCATAAGACAAAGGAGCAGAAGTCGGCCATTCGGCCCATCGAGTCTGCTCCGCCATTTTATCATGAACTGATCCATTTTCCCATTTAGTCCACCTCCCCCGCCTTCTCACCATAACCTTTGATGCCCTGGCTACTCAGATACCTATCGATCTCTGCCTTAAATACACCCAATGACTTGGCCTCCACTGCTGCCCGTGGCAACAAATTCCATAGATTCACCACCCTCTAACTAAAAAAATTTCTTCTCATTTCTGTTCTGAATGGGCGCCCTACAATCCTTAAGTCATGCCCTCGTACTAGACTCCCCCATCATGGGAAACAACCTTGCCACATCCACACTGTCCATGCCTTTCAACATTCAAAATGTTTCTATGAGGTCTCTCCTCATTCTTCTAAACTCCAAGGAATACAGTCCAAGAGCGGACAATGTTAACTCTTTCATTCCCGGAATCATCCTAGTGAATCTTCTCTGTACCCTCTCCAACGTCAGCACATCCTTTCTTAAATAAGGAGACCAAAACTGCCCACAGTACTCCAAGTGAGGTCTCACCAGCGCCTTATAGATCCTCAACATCACATCCCTGCTTCTATACTCTGTTCCTCTATAAATGAATGCCAACATTGCATTCGCCTTCTTCACCACTGACTCAACCTGAAGGTTAACCTTAAGGGTATCCCGTATAAGGACTCCCAAGTCCCGTTGCATCTCAGAACTTTGAATTCTTTCCCTATTTAAATAATAGTCTGCCCATTTATTTCTTCTGCCAAAGTGCATAATCGTACACTTTCCAACATTGTACTTCATTTGTCACTTCTTTGCCCATTCTTCCAACCTATCCAAGTCTCTCTGCAGACTCTCCGTTTCCTCAGCATTACCGGCCCCTCCACCTATCTTCGTATCGTCAGCAAACTTAGCCACAAAGCCATCTATTCCATAATCCAAATTGTTGATGTACAATGTAAAAAGAAGCGGCCCCAACACGGACCCCTGTTGAACACCACTGGTAACCGGCAGCCAACCAGAATAGGATCCCTTTATTCCCACTCTCTGTTTCCTGCCAATCAGCCAATGCTCTATCCACGTATGTAACTTCCCCGTAATTCCATGGGCTCATATCTTGTTAAGTAGCCTCATGTGTGGCACCTTGCCAAAGGCCTTCTGAAAATCCAAATATACAACATCCACTGCATCTCACTTGTCTAGCCTACTTGTAATTTCCCAAGAAAATTGTAGTAGGTTTGTCAGGCAGGATTTTCTTTTAAAGAATCCATGCTGAGTTCTGCCTATCTTGTCATATGCCTCCAGGTACTCTGTAACCTCATCCTTGACAATCGACTCCAACAGCTTCCCAACCACCGATGTCAAGCTAACAGGTCTTTAATTTCCTTTTTGCTTCCTTGCCCCCTTCTTAAATAGCGGAGTGACATTTCTAATCTTCCAGTCCTCTGGAACCATGCCAGAATCTATCGACTTTTGAAAGATCATCGCTAATGCCTCCACAATCTGCACAGCTACTTCCTTCAGAACACGAGGGTGCATTCCATCTGGTCCGGGAGATTTATCTAAATTTAGACTACTCAGCTTCCTCAGTACTTTCTCTGTCGTAATTGTGACTGCGCACACTTCTCTTCCCTGCCACCCTTGAGTGTCCAGTATACTGCTGATGTCTTCCTCAGTGAAGACTGATGCAAAATACTCGTTCAGTTCCTCCACCATCTCCTTATCTCCCATTACAACATCTCCAGCATCATTTTCTATCGGTCCTATATCTACTCTCACCTGTCTTTTACTCTTTATATACTTGAAAAAGCTTTTAGTATCCTCTTTGATATTATTTGCTAGCTTCCTTTCATAGTTAATCTTTTCCCTCTTAATGACCTTCTTAGTTTCCTTTTGTAAGCTTATTTTGTAAGCTTATTTATATTTATTGTATCTTTTATATTGTATTCTTTATTGTATTGTGTTTCTTTTTGTGCTGCATTGGATTTGGAGTAACAATTATTTTCTTTTCCTTTACACTTGTGTACTGGAAATGACATTAAATAATCTGGAATCTTGAATCATACAGGAACAGGCCCTTTGGCATACAATGCCTATACTGAAGACAATGCCAAATTAAACAATTATTTCTGCCTTTATATGATCAATATCCAAAGTTTTTACATATTCATGTCTCTCTAACAGTTTCTTAAATGCCAGTAACGTATCTGTTTCTACCACTACCATGGCAGACTGTCATGAGCACTACCATTTTGTTTAGTTTATGAAAAGAATTTACCTTGCACATCTCCTTTTTAAAATTTCCCCCTCTCCTTAACTGCATGCCCTCTGGTACCTGATATTTCTACTATTGGTAAAAGATAATGGCTGTCTACTCTTTCCTGGCTTTTCAACATTTTATAGACTTCTATCAGGCCCTCGTTCAGCTTCCAACACTCCAGAAGAGGATTTTTACATTTGTTCAAACTCTCCTTTTTAACTATACCTTCTAATCCAGGCAGCATCCTGATAAACCTCTTTTCTACTATTTCCAAAGCCTGCACATCCTTTCTGCAATGAGACAACCAGAACTGCACACAATATTCCAGATGCCGCCTACAATCTTCAACCTGAAAAATTAATTTGTCTCCCTTTACATAAAAGCTGCCTGACCTGAGATTTTCCAGCACTTGTTCTCTACTTTACCTACCCACTTTCTCTTAGGGAATACAAGTAAGTCATAAAATAACACACAATTGATTTTGAATCACTTCAAGAAGAGATCAAAGATGTTCATTGGCCTGAAGTTGATTTTCCAATAATATAGCATTGTAATTATAAGGACTGAGCTATAAATAATTTGGTGTTTTCTTCTGCTGCTGTGATGTTGTGTACAATGTAAGAATGAGTAATCCTTGCATCTCTTAGTAGAAATTTATAATTCAATGAAATGACAAAAATCAGATTTTTAAGTTTCTCTTTCTTTGTCCAAATAGGCTAATTTTCCTTTTTGTCTTCTATGAAGATTATTTTTTTTTAAATGCTGGTTAGTTAAGCAACAAATGAGTGAAATTATCAAACTTAGAGGCAACATTCCTTACAACAGGCTTCAAGGATGTGATGTTTACCTCGTACTTCAGTCCTGAATTTGGTATGCCCACACTTCAGTGCTACTGCTGGAAAAACCTGTAAACATAAACACTTCATTAAACCTAGCTTAAATCATTAGGTGTACATGAGGCAAGAGGAGAGGGAGAACTTCCCTTTGTTAGCAGATTCTTAATGCTGACCTGTAAATTGAGTATTGTGGTCTTCGTGATCTGAGAAGCTGAAATAGTGCACTTCATTTTCAGAACTGATAAATATATATGTGTAGTTTATTTTACTATGAGGAATATGCTCATACTGAGATTTTAAATTAATTTAAAAATGCCGAAACCATTTAAAATTTGATTTTTCTCCTACTGATTTTGAATGAGGGTTCCTCAACTTGAAGCCTCCCAAAAGAAGTGGATATGGCCCAGTCCATCATGGGTAAAGCCCTCTTCACCATTTAGCACACCTATCTGGAGCGCTGTTGCAGGAAAGCAGCATTCGTTATCGAGGACGCCCACTAATGAGGCTCATTGCTGTCATCAGGAAGAAGGTACAGGAGCTTCAGAACCCACATCGCCATGTTCAGGAACAGTTAATATCCTTCAACCATCAGGCTCTTGAACCAGTGGGGATAACTTCATCCGTTTCATCACTAACTTCTCCCACGACTCATGGGCTCACTTTCAAGGACTGTCCATCCCATCTTCTCAATATTTATTGCTTACTTATTTATTACTTATTAAATTTGTTCTCAGCTGAAGCACTGGTAAAACCTAAGCTGTGGGCATAGCTAAGCGTGATTATTTGCCAATTACTAGCTACTTTCTTACTATTCTAGTGGTGTTTAGTATTGTGGCTTTCTGATGATTTACATAGATATTGCTGTGTAGCCTTAATTGTTTAATGCTACTGTGTTGTGCCTTTGGGATGACATCAGTTGTAGATGTTATTATCAGGACAATGTATAGAAATATAGAAACATAGAAAACCTACAGCACAATACAGGCCCTTCGGCCCAAAATGCTGTGCCAAACATGTACTTACTTTAGAAACTACCAAGGATTACCCATAGCCCTCTATTTTTCTAGGCTCCATATACCTATCCAGGAGTCTCTTAAAAGGCCCTATTGTATCCACCTCCACCACCGTCACTGGCAGTGCATTCCATGCACGCACCACTCTCTGCATAAAAAAATGTACCCCTGACATTCCCTCTGTACCTACTTCCAAGCACCTTAAAACTGTGACCTCTCATTTTAGTCATTTCAGCCCTGGGAAAAAAGCCTCTGACTATACAAATGATCAATTCCTCTCATCATCTTATACACCTCTATCAGGTTACCTCTCATACTCCATTGCCCCAAACAGAAAAAGCTAAGTTCACTCAACCCATTCCCGTAAGGTATGCTCCCCAATCCAGACAACATCCTTGTAAATTTCCTCTGCACCTTTTCGATAGTTCCCACATCCTTCCTGTAGTGAGGTGATCAGAACTGAGCACAATACTCCAAGTGGGGTCAGACCAGGGTTCTATACAACAGTAACATTACCTCTTGGCTCTTGAACTCAATCCCATGGCTGATGAAGGCCAATGGACCGTATGCCTTCTTAAGCACAGAGTCAACCTGCACAGCAGCTTTGAGTGTCCTGTGGACACAGACCCCAAGATCCCTGTGATCCTCCTCACTGCCAAGAGACTTACCATTAATGCTATATTCTGTCATCTTATTTGACCTACCAAAATGAACCACCTCACACTTCTCTGGATTGAACTCCATCTGCCACTTCTCAGCCCAGTTTTGTATTCTATCAATGTCCTGCTGTAACCTCTGACAGCCCTCCACACAATCCACAACACCCCCAACGTTTGCGTCATCAGCAAATTTAGTAGCCCATCCATCCACTTCCTCATCCAGGTCATTTATAAAAATCACAAAGAGAAGAGGTCCCAGAACAGATCCTTGAGGCATACCACTGGTCACCAACCTCTATGCAGAATATGACCCCTGTACAACAACTCTTTGCCTTCTGTGGGCAAGCCAGTTCTGGATCCACAATACAAGGTCCCCTTGGATCCCATGCCTCCTTACTTTCTCACTAAGCCTTGCATGGGGTACCTTATCAAATGCCTTGCTGAAATCCATATACATTACGATCTACCTTCATCAGAGTGTTTAGCCACATCCACAAAAATTTCAATCAGGCTCATAAGGCACAACCTGCCTTTGACAAAGCCATGCTGACTATACCTAATCATATTATGCCTCTCCAAATAGTCATAAATCCTGCCTCTCAGGATCTTCTCCATCAACTGAAGTAAGAGTCACTGGTCTATAATTTCCTGGGCTATCTCTACTCCCTTTCTTGAATAAGGGAACAACATCTGCAACACTCCAATCCTCTGGAACATCTCCCATCCCCATTGATGATGCAAAGATCATTGCCAGAGGCTCAGTAATTTCCTCCCTCACCTCCCACAGTAGCCTGGAGTATATCTAGTCTGATCCCAGTGGCTTATTCAACTTGATGCTTTCCAAAAGCTCCAGCACATCCTCTTTCTTAATGTCTATATGCTCAAGCTTTTCAGTCCACAGAAGTCATCCCTACAATCACCAAGTTCCTTTTCCGTAGCGAATACTGAAGCGAACTATTGTTTAAGTACCTCCACTATCTGCTCCGGTTCCATATACACTTTTCCACTGTCACACTTGATTGGTCCTATTCTCTCATGTCTTATCCTCTTTTGCTCTTCACATACTTGTAGAATGCCTTAGGGTTTTCATAAAACCTGCTTGCCAAGGCCTTCTCATGGCCCCTTCTGGCTCTCCTAATTTCATTCTTAAGCTCCTTCCTGCCAGCCTTATAATTTATGTATACTTTGCTTATGTTCTAAAGTCTTTCAATTTCCTCTTTTAATTCATCATACTTCTGGTATTTTTCACTTGTTAATTTCTGTAATGAATGTTTGGAATGGCTGTAGCTACTAAATAACTTGTTCTTGTTTATTTATCCTGTATTATTATATTGGGACAGTATGGATTGTCCTAACTAAATAACTGTTCACCCATAATATAATATGTGGTATTCTGACTTGAAAACTGGACCAGATTGTGTTAAACTGTTACAGGATCTTGTAATGTGTTGGATTGTTTCTGTTTTTTCTCAGAATTTTCTATGTTTATCATTTTGAATTTGTTGGTCTTTTATTAGGTATTTTTGCCGCAAGGAACTTCTCTTTTTCTGGGAAAAGATCTCCAACTCTGAGACAGGCATTTGATGCTTCCTTGTTCACATCTGTTCCGCTCACATCATGGGGATCTTGAAGGGTCATGCTCTTCCATTGGTTAACTTTTTGTTCTACACTGATAATTTCTTCATTTTTCTGGGTTGTGCTCTCTAAGTTTAGTGGTGTATGCTTCTTATCGGAATTGCATGTGCTTGCATGGAGTGCTGATTCCTATTTTCGTTAATGAAAGTATGTCCTCGGAAGTTTTATCTGACTGTTGTGTGGATTTTAATGTCTGTTATTCCTCTTCCCCCTTCTGTTCTAGGTAGCGTTAATTTAAGCGCATTCGAATGTACATAATATTTTTTTTTAATTAGTTCAGTTCTTATTTTTCTTGGTAAATTTTCGAGATCAGTTTTGGCCCAAGATATTATGCCAAAGGAATAAGTTAATATAGGTACTGTACTACTGAACTCTGCTTGGTAGACTTTCATAAGCCTTGAAGTAAGTTCTGTCAAAAGTTTTTCCTTTATCACGCTATGATCTATTTTCTTTCCTTGTTGATATCCCAGATACTTATACATTTGATATTCATCCATCAGTTGTGTTGTATCCTGCTGCTCTGTTTTGTTATCCATTAGCTCTATTGCACCTTCCTTCACGTTTGATGTTCTACATTTATCAGGTCCAAAGTTCATGTTTATATCTTTTGAAAATAGTCTTACGATTTGAATTAATTGTTTTAGATTTACTGATGAAGAAGCAGCATATAATTTATTATTATTATTTTATTTCCTATTGTGTTTGTAGTTTGTTGTCTTTTGCATATTGATAGTATGTCCGTCCTTAAGAGTATGGTATTTCAATGATTCTATTCTGTTTCCTGCATTTACTGTAAATGGCTGTGTGAAGATGAATCTTACAGTTGTATGTGGTGAAATATGTATTTTGATAATTAATTTGCTTTGAACTCTGACCATTATTCTCATTCTACGGATGCTGTCTGATTTGACTGGCTGTTTCCAGCTGTTTTGTTTTAATTCCAAGTTCCCAGCAGTGGCACTTTTTTTCATTGGTAGTGTTTTACTTTGCGCAATTTAAATTTTGCCACTTTTTCAAACAAGCTAAACTAGGAAATCTGTTCTGCGCGATTTATCTCTGCAAGCCTGTCTCATAAAATGAATTGGTTTACAGAGCCATCTACTGGATACTTTGAGGACAGGCTCATGAAGATCTGGGATTTAATCAAGACTGGCAACAGGGACAAGATACTGGAGGGACTCAGCAAGTCAGGCAACATCTATGAAGGGAAATAACAGTTGACACTTTCGGCCAAGACATTTCATCAGAACTCTCCTAAAAATGTTATTTCTTTATTGCCCTCCATGGATGCTGCCTGACCTGTTCAGTTCCTTCAGCATTTTGTGCTTCTCATGATTTCCAGCACCTGCTGAATCTTGTTTGGATGAAGATGGCTAACCACCCTGCATTAACAAAGTTTTTTTTGATCTTATTTGAAGGGAAAAAGCTATCAATAATTTGGATATTGGTAGTTTGCTACAATTATATATTTATTATTCACTGCCAGGTACTTTCAAATTATTCTTTACATTATAAATTTCAGAGGATAGTAAGCATGCCAATTTATGTATTTTTTAATGATCAGTCACATACAATTCTACAAAATTTCTGCAAGCCAGTTATTGTCACTGATGCCACTAATGGCACTATTCAAACACTTTCATCTTTCTTGATCAAAGTCATTTCCTGCTGGTAGAAATGGAAAATTGTCAAATTATTGGCTACATTTGATGCCTTTGAGGGCAAATATTACTCACAAAACAGCTTTCTGAACTTGGCAGCTCTGCTGTGCGCAATTGTTCAATGTTTGTTTGATTTCTTTTCACCACAGGATTCACGCCTGATAGAAAATCTTGACTACCTTTCAGAAATATTGCGAATTTACAATAGAGTTCACCTGGGTTTTTGTTAGTGCTGTGAATGGGATTCCTGGGCATAGCAGTGGGTAGGTGTAGATGAAGCATTGTGAAGAGTCTGTCAACTGTTAGATCCAAACTCGGGGAACTGGTGAGAGATATTTGATGTCAAATTAACAGTAATACCTTGATGATCAGGTAGCCTGTGAGCTCTGAAGTTGGCACTGAGCTGTGGTATCTGTTGAGATCATGTCTTCGTTGTATTTCAGTCATTTTTTTTAACTCATGGGGATGGTTTTGGAGTCAGAGATGGGAGTTAGAGATCAGGTTAGGGTTTAGGGACAGTGATATGGATGAGTTAGAGGTCAGGTTAGAGCTAATCCTCTTCTCTGTTACACATTCAAAGGACAGTGACATAGATATGGAACAAAGGATATCCATAGTCAGATGTCTGGGGTATATACCATTATCCATACTGATAATTCACTTTGAATGAATTAAATTTATTTCGGTCAGTACAAACATAACAAAAAGCATCATTTTCAATGTGATTTCACAGGACAAAATTACAACAAAAAACATAGATATTCTTTAAAACAGACTGAAAGGGTGTAGACTGAAGATACAGCTTATTACGCCTACTCCTCTTACTTGTACAACAACATATTTGGCATCAATCATCACATCAAATCAAAAAAATTTCATAATCTTTTAACACAAAATCCAGTTCCAAGTATCATTTATTGACATTACTCCCATTAATTTTAAATCATGTATTTTATATTTGTTCATTAAATTATTTTAAAATAATTTTTTAAACTTGTTAAGTGTGGTGCATTGTGCTAACCCTTTTGTTGTGCTAACCCTTGAAGCATATGCGTCCTTTTGATGGAATTAGATATATTTGGATTATGATGGAAGATAGAAAAGTGCTGTAGAAACTGCATTATCTACATTCAAGTATCTAGACCAACACCTTAATCACCAGGGCAAAGAAGGCTACAGGGAAATTGCAAGTAAATAAGATTAATATACCATAGATAGGGACGTTGCTATTGTTTATGACTGAGAAAAGACTACCCATTTGTCCAATACCAAATAATACCATTTTCTTTTTTATTAAGTGCAATTGTGAACAATAGCCAGATCAGAAATGCTGATGAAGTTAACTAGTTCCCAAAGAGAACTCTGATAGGCTAATCAGATGGTTCACTCCTGCTCAGCGATAACAGGCACAAGGGTCGCTAGCCCCTGTACCCCAGAAACACACCTGAACGGTGCAGCGGAGGTATGTGCTATGCATGACCTGATCTGAAAGCATCATGTTGACTCGTAACAGATTGTGTTCACGGTGGAACAGCTTGGTCGAGGATGGGGTGATCAGCACAGATGGACAAATTATACCTCCATTACCCCAGAGCTACCATGAAGGAACTAAAACATGAAAAACTGTATTTGTAAAATCAAAAACCAGTGTTGTATGATTCCAAAACATTTTAAACACGCTTCAATGAAATCATCCCTGTTTGATTCATGTTTACTTCCACTTTCTTCTGACAGAGTTCTTGTAGAGAAAATAATCTGGCAAGTCTTTGCACCATAAGGTGAAGCAGATTCTTTAAGTAAGACCAGGTCTCAATTTTTCTGCACCCAAGTGCTTTCTGTTGCTATTCTCTTCAATTTGCCAGAAAATCAACGCTTGTTTTTGGTTGTGTTGTTACCCATGTTCATCAAGTAAAACTTGTCTTTTTTAAACATGTACTGAAAATGGAGTAGTGGATCTATTCATTCTGGCTGCTGAATTGTGCCTGCAGCTATCGAATTAAGGTTATGGCTGAGAGAAGACTCTCCATTTGTCCAATGCCGAGAATATACCATGAAGGAACTAAAAAATAAAAAACTATTTATAAAATCAAAACCCAGTTTTGGTGGTCACCATGGTAACATAGTGGTTAGTGTGATGCTATTGCAACTAGGAGCATTCCGGAGTTCAGTGTTCAAATCTGGTGCTGTTCTGGAAGTAATCTCCATTTATCCTCCCTGTGAAATATGTGGCTTTTCTCCATGTCCTCCAGTTTCTTCCCACCATCCAAAAACATACCAGCTGGGTTAATTAATCATTGTAAATTGTCCCATCATTAGGTTTGGGTTAATCGGGCTTGTCGGGTGGTCTAGCTCAAAGGGGCAGAAGGGCCTACTCCACACTGTTTTGCTAAATAAAATTAACTAAGTTTTAAACTTGGAAATTGATGTCAGGAAATATCAATGGCAAACAGAATTGCTTAATTTATTCAAAGCTTAAGATATTGGTTTGATAAAATTGTTCTGAAAGTGGCCAATTTATTAGGTACACCTGTACACGTGCTAATTAATGTAAATATACAGTCAATCATATGGAAACAACTCAATGCATAAAAACATGTAGACATTGTCAAGACATTCAGTTGTTGTTCAGACCTAACATCAGAACAGGGAAGAAACAACTTTGACTGTGGAATGGTTGTTGGTGCCATACGGGGTGGCTTGGGTACCTCAGAAACTACTGATCTCCGGGAATTTTCATGCACAACAGTCTCTAGAATTTACAGAGAACAGTACAAAAAAAACATCCAATGAGTAGCAGTTCTACGGGTAAAAATGCCTTGTTAATGAGAGAGGTTAGAGGAGATTCGCCAAACTGGTCCAAGGTGACAGTGACTCAAATAACTACATGTCACAACAATAGTGTACAGAAGAACATCTCTGAACACACAATACAATGAACTTTGAAGTGGATTGGACTACAGCAATAGAAGATCATGAACATATGCTTAGTGATACAAGAAGTACCTAATAAAGTGACCCCTGAGTGTATATTTACGTGAACACCAATTCCACATGAACATAGAGGCTGCAGAGTTTCAGAATCTGTCTATACATGTTCACTCTGACAATTTAAATCAGAAAGCCAACATATTGAGATCAAATGCTGTTCAGAGACCCACCTGAGAATAGAATTGTTTTGTTCATTGCATTCAGTGATGCTCCTGTGACCAGCTCAAGAGAAGATAATTAAACAAAAATAATCAAGTTTGTTCCACATTATTTTAAAGACTGATTTCCTGTACTTATTTTATATTTTTTTTAAAATGTTCCGCTTCTATTGGAAGAAGTTGCTGAATGTTCTGCTTTTGATCCCTTAAAAGGTTTTCTGAATAGGTTGACTTTGCTCTCCACTGGTTGATGTAGGACTTTTGATAAATATTCTTCCAGTAAAGATTATCCATATTTATTATTGGTCAAGCCATTCATTGTTAAACCATCACTAACATTCAATTACCAATTGCAATAAAAAATTATTAAAGTATTGTGAGTTTGATTATTTTCCTTTAATCAGCAACTAATGACATGTTAGTCCATAAATATATTGTGTTTTAAGTGAATTATCAGTCCTGTTCCACAAGTAGCCAAATTACAGTCAGCCCCTTGACACTACCTAGCAGAAAGAAAGCCATTAATACAGGACCCCATCCATCATTTTAATTATTAGCTTTCTACACCACCGCTGCAGTTTGTACCATCTTGCAGGAGCAGTGTAGGAAAGTTTCTTTGAAAATGCCTTTCAAACCTAGGATCAATCACTTGTAGAGTATCAAGATATCAACTTCCACAGAAGTTACCTGCTGCTCTAATCTGGTTACGTTTTGCTTTTAATGTCAAAGTGGAACATAGCACAAAAAAGTCCTTTGGTACGCTGAGTCTATGCTGACCACCATTTCTACTTGACGGGGTGAACACAGGCAACGACTGAACCAGGGTGCGGAGGGACGGCAGACTCTGTCACAGTGAGCGCTGGCAACAACTGAACCCAGGTGAGGCTCCCATGTAGAGTCAGAAACACAAAGTCAAATATATGAATACCAACAGAGCAACCGAGTGACACCGGCAGACAATTCAATCTCACCGTAAGAACTCTGCAAACAGCGCTAACAGGATAATTATGGAAATAATTATGGAAAGTGGAAAACATGGAACATAGAATATAGAACAGTACCGCACAGTACAGGCCCTTCGGCCCACAATGTTGTGCCGACCCTTAAACCCTGCCTCCCATATAGCCCCCCACCTTAAATTCCTCCTGTCTAGTAGTCTTTTAAATTTCATTAGTGTATCTGCCTCCACCACTGACTCAGGCAGTGCATTCCATACACTAACCAGTCTCTGAGTAAAAAACGTTCCTCTAATATTCCCCTTGAACTTCCCACCCCTTACCTTAAAGCCATGTCCTCTTGTATTAAGCAGTGTTGCCTTGGGGAAGAGGTGCTGCCTATCCACTCTATCTATAGACCCTGCCAGTCACATTTAAATTGACAAGATTAAGTATAAAGCGCAAGGTCTTAACAGCTCTTGTTAAGACAGCAATTAGTAAGTACAGGTGATCGAGAAACCTACATGCCAGAGAGGCTGCAGGTCTCATAACACTACTAAATCTACATTAATAATCCATTTTGTTGTTCTTCATGCTTCAGCACTTCACACTGCGCACCCCCCCCCCAAATTCTACCACTTGCCTACACACTAAGGGAAATTTAGTGCTCAATTAACTTCCCAACATACACGTCAGAGGGAACCCACATGGGAGGATGTGTAATCTTCGTGCAGGCAGCATTGACGGTCAGAATGGAACCCAAGTCTTTAGAAATGCAAGGTAGCAGATTGACTAACTGTCCTCTTCCTTCATTGATCCTGCAGCAATTCCTGGATAAAAATAGTGTACAAGAGTCTAGCCACAATTTCTAGCAGTTCACAAATAGCTTTGTACAAAGGTTATAAGATTTCCACCTGTACCCGTTACTTATTTCCAAGGATAAACACAAATCCTAACCTTTGGAGTTGCCTACATGCAGATTATCTCCAGGATCCTGTACATTCACAATAGCAGTTAAACTCCCAAAGGTATTAAGCTACTATGCAAATATAACTTGTTTGCTTTTCATTATTGTGGCAATGTTCCAAACCACTAAGTTTTACTAAGAGCACCAACACTTGTGGTAACATACTCTTTTAAAAATATTCTCTAAGGCCAAATTGTTCTATATAATTTGTCATTAATTAAGTTTTAAGTAAAAAGTATGCCTTGCCACTTTATTAGTGCCCATACATTAATGGGAGTAATCTCCAGAGAGCAGTCAAAGATAGATAAATAGTTCATTAGAATTTTCCAGTGATATTATACTGCCTTGCATTTGCAAGTAGAGGAATGTGTGACCCATCATCAACTAATATTCACTATGTCCTTAGCAATATAATGTAATTACAGAAAAAATGTAGTTTTTGTGCTTGCAACACTCACCTTTTCCTTGCCACACTTGCTGATTTTTCAAGTGGATCTTTTTGACAGATTAGAATAGGATTTTTCAACCTTGCACAGCAAAAGGAGAAAATTGGCTGGAATTATTCCTTAATTAATGTATTTAAGGCTCTTATTTCTCTCTCTCAGCAACATCACTAATACAGAGTCATGTTCTTATTTTGTCATTTCTGTTTGTTCCGTACAAAATCCCTTCTGGCAGATCTGCTTCCATGTCTAATTAATGCAAAAACAAAGCCTTTCTCATTTATACTAAATACTTCATAGTACACACATCTGACAGCAGGAAATATTTTCCTGAACTGAGCATCAGAAAATCTACAGTACTTCAAAGATAAATAATTGAGTGCAATACAATGTGTTAATATAATGCTCATCCATCAGTCTCAGGAACCAAAGGGAATAACTTCACTTGCTCCAACACTGAAATGTTCTCACAACCTATGAATGCACTATCAAGGACTCTTCATTTCATGTTCTTGATAATTATTGCTTATTTATTTAATATTCTTTCTTTCTTTTTGTATTTATACAGTTTATTGTGTTTTGCACACTGGTTGAATGCCAAAATTGGTGTGGTCTTTCACTGAATCTATTACAGTTATTATTCTATTATGGATTTATTAAGTACGTCTA
The DNA here is from genome assembly GCF_963921235.1 of Mobula hypostoma. NCBI lineage: Eukaryota > Metazoa > Chordata > Chondrichthyes > Myliobatiformes > Myliobatidae > Mobula > Mobula hypostoma. The sequence continues at coordinate 84,572,259 of NC_086101.1, read as the reverse complement.
CAAGTAAATGAATCTCAAGGTTATAAATAGTGACATATACTGCATATACTTGGATAATAAATTTACTTTGAACTTTAATATGAACAACTTCAACTCGGCATGTCACTCAAATTATTCAGTCTCAGTTCTTAATTTCATTGGCTCAAACTCTTTAAGTGAAATCCTATAGGTCATTTCCTGTTTCCAAGGAGCATATCACGATAGTACTGTCTATCCAGTTAGAATGGTGATTTAGCAGATTGATTTAGTTTGGGTGAAATCATACAAATATCTATAAACATCTTTGTCTAAATCTAACAACACTCTGTTTTAGCATAGTTTTTGCCAAAGTAGCAACAGCATACTATTTTTTCCCCAGTGTTGTCACTTAGAATATTTTCTGAAATGTGATGTGACATTTCTAGGCTGGCTTTTAGGCATAATGATAAGCATTTGATTCAATATATTCAACTGTCGAAACTTCTGCTATGATCCTGGGTAAGAGGTCTTCAGTGTTGATGCCGAGTCCATCACAGGCAAAGCCCTTTTCACTACTGAATATGCTGTACTTACATGAAACACTACCACAAGAAAGGAGCATCCATCATTAAAGACACTCAAAATCCCGGCCTGCCCTCTACCAGTTACTACCGTTGAGCAGGAGGTGCAGGTGCTTTATGTTCCACATCAACAGGTTCAGGAATAGTTATTAACCTACAACAGTCCCCTAAACCATGATGGATAACTTTATTCATCACTACTGTACTCTGAACTGATTCTATGTTCTGTAACCTCATTTTCAAGAAGTCTCAACAACTTATCCTTGCTATTTTTTATTTCCACTGTTTTTTTTTCCTTTTGCTCAACAGGTTGTTTGACAGTCTTTGGCTGTTTATGCATAGTTTTTTAAAATATAAATTATATTGTATATTTTGTGTAAATGCCTGCAAGAAAATGAATCTCAAGGCAGTACATAGAAACTTATATGTACTTTGATAATAAATTTATTTTGAACTTTGAACATGGTTAAAGAGATAAGATCCAGGATGCATCGAATTATAAATAATATTCTCTTCACTCTTTAGTAAAACAAATTAAATCACTTGCCATTAAACATTCTGTGAAGTTTTCCTTCACTGGAGTGTTTAAAAGTTCAAATCAATATCACTGTGAATGCATTCATAGCCCTGTCATACCAATTGTACATCAATTTTTTTTCTTCTTGTTTTCAGGGAACAATTCCAGCAGAGAGAATGCTATCATAAGGCAGGAGGTAGAGAGCCACAGCAGGAGGCCACAATCCATATTGCTGAAGCTGAAGGAATGAATTCCACTCATCAAAATCTTGCTCCACAGCCTTGTACCTTTCCGCACTTCAAATACACCCAACAATTTAAATAGGATGAGGATATCCATCTATACCACTCCTTCAATCAATTGGTTCCAGATTCCGATCTCAATCTATCTCAATGAATCATTTTCTGCCTGTTTTCCCACTAATTTATTCTTCTTACCCATTAATTTTTTCGTATTTATTTGTAAATACACTGGTGCGCTGGGCCCAGGACAGGTCCTTTGAAATGATAACATGTAAAGATGCTGACCCTCTCCGCCTCTGATCCCTTGATGAGAATTTGCACATGAATCCCTGATTTCCCCCTCCTGTAGTCAATAATTAGTTCCTTAGCCTTGCTGACATTGAGTAAGAGGTTGTTGTAGTGTTGTAGAGAGTTTTTTTTCTCCCTCCTGTATGCTGATTTGTCACCACATTTAACTTGGCCAACAACAGTGGTGTCATAGCAAACTTAAATATGGCATTGGATCTGTCGTAAGTATAAAGTGAGTACAGCAGGGGACTAAGCAGAGAGCTTTGTAGTGCGCCTGTGCTGATTGAGATTGTGGTGGAGATTTTTGCCGATCTGAACTGATTGGGTTCTGCAAGTAAGGAAATCGAGGATCCAATTGCACAGAAGCTACCGAGGTAATCATGAAGCACCCAGTTATATTAATCCTTTTGTATTCAACTTGCATTCTCATCAAACACGCTTAAGTACTATCATTCACTTACACAGGAGAGGCGTTTTTTTTAGTGTCCATATATCTAACATCCAGCATGTTTTGGATATAGGAAAGAACAGGAGACCCTCGGAGAAATCATATGTGGGCGCCAGTGATGACGCTGTTACAGCTTGGGCAGTCAGATTTCAGAGTTCAATCCCAGTGTCCTCTGTAAGGAGTTTGTACTCCTCCCTGTAGAATGCACGGGTTCCACCAGTTGCTCTGGTTTCCTCCCACAGTCCAAAGACGTACTGGTTAGTAGGTTAACTGGTCGTTGTAAGCTGTCCTGTCGTTATACCAGGGTTAAATTGGGGTTTGCAGGTGGCACGGCTCGAAGGGCTGGAGGGGCCTATTCCGCGCTGGAGCAGCACGTAAACACTTGAGATCAAAGTTGAATCCAAGTTACTGAAGCTGTGTAGCCGCAAATTTAGCATTATGTTTTCCTGAGCACTTTGCTCATCTATAACTCTCTATCAAAGGAAAAGGGGCTTCATTTTTATATTGCTTTGCCTTCTCATTTTTTTTTCATACATCAATTATATCTCCTCCTGGTGTGATTTTTTTTAAAGAAAATAACTCACTTTGTCCTGTGAATAAAATTCTCCCATCCTGCCATCATCCTAAATTATGCCTCTACGCTCACTGGCATATTATTACATGCTAGTGATATAATGAGCTGAACTGCACATCGTAATCCTGCTGCAGCCTAAGCAGTGTTAGGTAAAGTACCAGCATAAGCTGCCTTTTGCTAGAACTGTATCTAACACTGCTAGGCCTACAGCAGAGTTTCCATGTCATCTGTGTTTTGTCTAACAGGGAAGTATATAATTTAAGTCTTTACCTATCCTTTTCAGGAATCAGTGGACCTGTACTGGAAGTTTCTTGCTCTTCTTCTCAGTGAGTAGAGAAAGCCATTGTTTTTGTTTCTGCAGGTGCCTTCACTCCCTCACTATCAATTACATGACAGGCCTCCAGATTGAATTCCATTTACTTTTTTTATGAATCTCATGCACTTTGATTAATTTGAGTCCAAATTCAGGAGTTGCTTGATCTGTAGCAGTGCAAATGATTAGAAATCTGGTTTCAAGGGAAATCAGCTTTGAATTGTTTCACCAATACTGAGTTACAGTCTAAAATAATTATGAGATTAGAGTAAGAAAATACTGACTTCTTTTTCATCTGAATCCAGGGCCTACACTAGTAATCAAATTTGACTAAAAGAATCTTTTCAACAGAGGTCTAAGAATGATCTGAACAGCCCTAGAGACATCTGTTTCCTTAATGAAAAGAGCAATGAGAAGTAAGCATGTTCTCGGTCCTTAATGACAGATGCTGCCTTTTTGAGGGATCTCCCTCTGAAGGTTTCCTCGATGCTGGGGAGGCTAGTGCCCATGATAGAACTGGCTGCGTTGGCTACCTCCTGCAGCTTTTTCCAATCCTGTGCAGTGGCCCCTCCATACCGGATGGTAATGCAGCCAGTTAGAGAGCTCTCCACTCTGCATGTGTGGAAATCTGCGAGGGTCATTGATGACATACCAAGTCTCCTCAACTTCCTAATAAAATACAGCTGCTGCTGTGTCTTCTTCGTAATTACATCAATGCACTGGGTCCAGGATAGACCTTCAAAGATGTTTACACCCAGCAACTGAAACCACTTTCACTTTCCACTGCTGACCCCTCAATGAAAACTGGTGTGTGTTTCCTTTCTGAAGTACACGATCAATTCCTTAGTCTTACTGACATGTGCAAGGTTGTAGTTGCAACACCACTCAACCACCTGATTTATCTCACTTCTGTATATCTTCTTGTCATCATCTGAAATTCTGCCAATAATTGTTGAGTCATTAGCAGATCTATAGATTGTGTTCGAGCTGTGCCGAGACACACAGTCATTGGTGTAGAGAGAGTAAAGCAGTGGGGTAAATAAGCATCCTTGAGGTGTTTGTTACCAGCAAGGTGGAGATGTTACTTCCAGTCCACACTCACTGTGGTCTCCCGATGAGGATTTAGTTGCAGAAGGAGATACAGAGGCCCAGGTTTAGGAGCTTGTTGATTAGTACTGAGACCATGATGGTGGTTGAATGCTGAACTGTAATCAATAAGCAGCTATTGCTGTTGACATAGGTATTGCTATTGTCTAGCTGATCCAATGGCCAAGTGGAGAGCCGGTGAGATTTCATCTGCTGTAAACCTGTTGTGGTCATAGGCAAATTGCAGCAAGTCCAGGCCCTTGCTTAAACAGGAGTTGTTTCTGGTCATGACCAAACTCTCAATGCACTTCATCACAGTAGATGTCTGTGCAAGTGGGTGGCAGTTGTTAAGGCAGCTTACCCTGCTTTTTTGGGGCATTAGTATGATTGTCTCCTTTTTGAAGCAAGTGGGAATCTCTGAATGCAGCAGTGAGAGATTGAAGATGCCTTTGAATGCTCCCATCGGTTGGTTGGCACAGGTTTTCAAAGTCCTGCCAGGGCCTGACATCTTGCAGGTTTCAACTTCTCGAAAGATGTTCTGAAATCATCCTCTGAGACAGTGATCACAGGGTCACCAGATGCTGCAGGGATTTGCATAGATGTAGTTATACTCTCCTTTTCAAAGGGTGCATACTTGAACATAGTACATAGAACAGAACAGTGGAGCACACCTACAGGCCCTTCAGCTCATGATTCTGTGCCACCCTTTTAACCAGGCTCAAGATCAATCTAACCTGAACCTTTCACATCATCCTCCATTTTTCTTTCATCCATGTGGCTATCCAAAAGTCTCATAAACATCCATAATATATATGCCTTTACCCCCAACTTCAACAGTGCATTCTATGCACTTAACACCAATGTTCTCTCTAAGGTGTGTACATGAGTGTGCGCACATATGTTTTGCTACTAGTGCACAAAGGAATTTCAATCGTGCCTAAAAGGTTTCATCCTCTACCTTTTTGGCATGTGAGGTGTATTTCACGATCGTACACAATCATGTTTCCTTTTCCACTTTCTGATGCAGACGGTGTTGATAACTTGGAGTTTGCGATGATTTGTCTGTAGATTTTAGAACTGGCTTACTTATACTGTTTTTAAAGTTAATAACGTGAAAGATGGGGGGGGGGGGTTATGAAGATGGTTGCTCCTTTCTTGTGGCAACCCTCCTTGTAGATGATGCATGCCAGCAGTAATTTTAAAGTAAAATTTCAAGGTTATCATTAAAGTGCCAAAATAAATTACCTCCATCTTATAGGCAGGAAACCTATGTGGCCTTATGTGACTTGGAACCCGTAGTCATAATGCTGCTTTCCTTTGTTCAAGTATATATTAGAGTGATCCCACTATGGCTCAGCAGACTTGCAAGAACATGCTTGGGCAGGCACAGGTGGAGCTTCTAAGTAAGCTAGTAGTAAGTTTTTTTTTCTCTCTGTTAGCACATAGCTTGTGCAATGAGAATGGGTCCAGATTTGGTCTGTTCGTGAGAAGTGAGAGCCTTGGGGGACCTCCAGTCTCCTTGATAATTCCTTCTGCCTGAAGTGAACTGAGCTGCAGCTCATTAGAGACCATATTAAGGAACTGGAGTTGCAGCTCAATTCCTTCGGCTCGTGTGGAAGAATGGAAAGCTGATACATAGGAGCAGGGAGGTAGTTACAACTAAGTTGCAGGAGGCACGTCCTTGGGTGGCTGTCAGGAGAGGGAAAGGGAATAGGGAGCCAGTGCAGAGTACCCCTGTGGCTGTTTCCCTCAATAATAAGTATACTGCTTTGGATATTGTTGGGAGGATGATCCACAAGGGAGAAGCCACAGTGAGCAGGTCTCTGGCACTGAGTCTGGCTCTGTGGCTCAGAAGGGAAGGGGGGAAGAGGACTGGAGTCGTGTTAGGGAATTCCTTAGTGAACAAAGCAAACAGGGTATTCCGTAGACATGATAAAGATACTTGGATGATATTTTGCCTCCCAGGTGGCAGGATGACGGAGGTCTCAGATCAGCTCCACAGCATTCTAAAGGGGTAGGAGTAAACAGCCAGAAGTCAGGATAAGTATTGGTATCAACAGCACAGGTAGGAAATGGGGGGAGGTCCTAAAGAGGAAATAGAGGGAGTTGGCTAGAAAGCTGGCAAACAGGACCTGCAGGGTAGTAATTTCTGGATCGCCGTCTGTGCCATGTTCCAGTGAGGATAAGGATAGGATGATTTGACAGATGCATGCATTGCTGAGGAACTGGTGAAGACAGCAGGGTTTCAGATTTCTGGATCACCGGGATCTCTTCTGGGGAAGTTATGACCTGGCCTATACTGAAAGGACGGGATACGCCTGAACCCGAGGGCATCCAATATCCTTGTGGTAGGTTTGATAGAGCTGTTGGGGAGGGTTTAAATGAATTTGGCAGGGGTATGGAAACCAGAATGATAGGGCTGAGGATGGGGCAGTTGGTATACAAGGAGCTGCAGCATGTAGCGAGACTGTGAGAAAAGAAGCATGGATGATCGGGAAACATTGAAATCACAGGGATGAGTTGAAGTGGAACGCTGGGGGCAAAATCAAAAGCATGATGAATACAGGACTGAAGGAGTTATATTTGAATGCATGCAGCATGCGGAATGTAGCACCCTGGTAAAGGTTTCACTACTAACGTTGTCGGGTAGTTCATGTAATGATCTTTCTGTAGAAGCTTGTTTGGGTTATTGTTAGAGGTAACAGTGCTGAGGAACGTGAGCCACCCAATCAGGGGAGAAGGCTGGGTGAGCGTTTTTTTTTCTTGTGCCTGACACCAGTGTGAGCCAAAGTCTTTGTTCGGTGGAAGATGAAGAGAGAAGATGCAGGAGAGAGTCGGTCATAGGATTCGATCTGGTGGGGACCGTGATTCGATGGAGCAAGGTATGGGAGTCTACTGAGGATCAGTCAGTATGACTTCTGGAAGAATTGAACTCCAACCTGTGCATATTTGACTGTTTAACTATATTGGTCCCTTTTTGTTTTCTTCTTTCTTTTCTTTACTAACCATTTTAAGTTAATATTCATAAATATATTTCTTTTAATTATATCAACACACACAAAAAATGCTGATGAACGCAGCAGGCCAGGCAGCATCCATAGGAAGAGGTACAGTTATATGCAGTGTGTGGTCTGTTATTTCCAGGCAATGAGTTGTAACAGGGCAGCAAATCACAGAGCTTTCACACAAACAGGGGCTAAGGTGGGAGAGACATCCCAATCTCATGGATTTGGCAGGACCAGATTGTGTGTTCCCTAGATGTACGCAGACCATGAAACAGTGGGTCTTTCGGCTCCAATTTGGGAGACTGCCAGCGAGAGCCAATGAGCCGTTTACTGGGACACCCAAGCAGAAGTTGGAGGGGTGTTCAAGAATAAGGTAGCATAATTAGAAATTAGCAGGTACAGTATTGTGGGCATCACAGCGTTGTGGCTAAAAGAAGATCATAGCTGGGAGCTTAGCACCCAAGGACACACATTGTATCAAAGGGATAGGCAGGCAAGCAGAGGGGGTGGTGTGGTTCTGTTGGTAAATAATGAAATCAAATCCTTAGAATGAAGTGATATAGGATCAGAAGATGTAGAATCCTTGAGGGTAATATTAAGAAACTGCAAGGGTAAGAATATCCTGCTGGCCTCCAAATCATAGCCAAGATATGGGATACAAATTACAATGGGAGAAAGAAAAGGCATGTAAAAAGGGCAATGTTACAATAGTCATGGGGTATTTTAATATGCAGGTAGATTGGGAAAATCAGGTTGGTGCAGAATCCCAAGAAAGGGAATTTGTAGAATGCATACAAAAAGGCTTTTTAGGGCAGCTTCTGGTTGAGCAATTCTGGATTGATTGTTGTGTAATGAGGCAGATTTGATTTGAGAGCTTAAGATAAAGGAAGACTTAGGAAGCAGTGATCATATTGTGATAAAAAAAAAATCACCCTTCAGTTTGAGAGGGAGGAGATAAAATCAGATGTATCAGTATTACAGTGGACTAAGAAATTACAGAGGCACGAGAGAGGAGCTGGCCAAAGTTGATTGGACGGGAACACTAGCAGGGATAAGGGCAGAACAGCAATGGTTGCAGTTTCTGGGGACAATTCCGGAGGCACAGAATAGACACATACCAAAATTGAAGAACTATTCTCAAGAAAGGATGAGGCAATAGCTGATGACCAGGGAAGTCAAAGACAGCATAAAAGCAAAGGAAAGAGCATTCCACTCAGCAACAATTAGTGGGAAGTTAGAGGATTAAGAAGCTCTTAAAAATCAACAGAAGGCAACTAAAAAGCCATAAGGAGAGAAAAGATGAAATATGAAGTGAAGTTAGCAAATAATATAAAAGATGGTATCAAAAGACATTTCAAATATATAGAGAGTAAAAGAAATGTGAGAGCAGATATTGAACCACTGGAAAATGAGGCTGGGGAGGTAGCAACGGGAGACAAGAAAAGGGTGGAGGAACCTATTAAAATATGTTGTGTAAGTTTTTACTATGGCAGACACTAGCAGTATGCCAGAAATTTGAGAGTATTGGGGGCAGAAGTGAGTTTTGTTGCAATTACTAAGGAGAAAGTGCTTGGGAAGATGATAGGTCTGAAGTTAGATGCATCACCTGGAGCAGATGGACTACACCCCAGGGTTCCAAAAGAGCGAGCTGTAGATACTGTAGAGGCTTTGGTAGTGATATTTCAGGGATCACTCAATTCTGAAATGCTTCCAAAAGACTGGAAAATTGCAAATGGCATTCCATGCTTTAAGAAGGGAGTGAGGCAGAAGAAAGGAAATTTTGGGCTTGTTAGCCTAGCCTTGGTGGCTGGGAAGATTTTGGAGTCCATTATTAAGGATGAAATCTTTGGGTACTTGGAGATCCATGATAAAATAGGCCAGAGTCAGCATGGTCTCCTTATGGGGAAATTTTGCCTGACAAGTCTGTTGGAATTCTTTGAGGAAATAACAGGCAAGATAGACAAAGGAGGGTCGGTGGATGTTGTTTATTTGGATTTCAGAGGGCCTTTTACAAGATACCACACTTGAAGCTGCTTAACAAGTTAAGAACCCATAATATTACAGAAAAATACTAGCATGGACAGATGATTGGCCAACTGGCAAGAGGCAAAGAGTGGGAATGGGGAGGGCTTTTCTGCTTTGCTGCCAGTGATTACTGGTGTTCTGCAGGGATCAGTGTCCATGATCCTCTCATATCCCCTTTGCCTATCACCTGTTCAGCTCTTGGCTCCATCCTTCCCCCTCCTGTCTTCTCCTATCATTTTGGAACTCCCCCTCCCCCTCTCACTTTCAAATCTCTTACTAACTCTTCCTTCACTTAGTCCTGATGAAGGGTCTCGGCCTGAAACGTCGACTGAAACTTTTCCAATAGGCGCTGCCTGGCCTGCTGCGTTTACCAGCAACTTTGATGTGTGTTGCTTAGATGATGAAATTGATGGCTTTGTGGTCAAGTTTGTCAATGATACAAAGATATGTGGAGGAGTAAATAGTGTTGAGGGAGCAGGAAGTCTGCATAAGGACTTGGACAGATTGGGATAAATGGCAATTAAGTGGCAGATGGAATATAGTGTAGGGAATTGTATGATCATGCACTTTGGTAGAAAGAGTAAAGGCATAGACTATTTTCTAAATGGAGAAGATTCAAAAATCAGAGGTACATAGGGACTTGGGAGTCTTTGTGCAGGATTTCCTAAAGCTCAACTTGTAGGTTTAGTCTGTGATACAGAATCCAAATACAGTGTTAACATACATCTCAATAGGACTAGAACATATGAGCAAGAATGTAAAGCCGAGGCTTTATAAGACATTGGTCAGACCACACTTAGAGTAATGTGAGAAGTTTTGGTCTTTTATCTAAGAAAAGATGCGCTGGCATTGGTGAGGGTCCAGAGAAAGTTCACGAGAATGATGCTGGTAATGAGAGGCTTAATGTATGAGGATTGTTTGATAGCTCTGGTCCTGTACTCACAGGAGTTTAGATGTTGAGGGGGGAATCTCAATGAAACCTATCAAATATTAAAATGTCTGGATTGATTGGATGGAGGGAAAATATTTCATACTGCGGATGAGTCTAGGACCAGAAGGCACAACTTCAAGATAGAGGGCTGTCTATTCAGAACAGTGCTGAGGAGGATGTTTTTCAGCCAGAGGGCAATGACTCTATGAAATTCATTGCCATAGCTATGGAGGCCCTGCCACTGAGTACATTTAAAGCAAAGTTTGACAGATGACATCAATGGTTATGCTGAGAAGGCAGGAAAATGGGGTTGAGAGGGATAATAAATCAACCATGATGGAATGGCACAGCTGTCTCAATAGGCCAAATGGCTTAATTCTGCTCATATGTCTTGTGGTCTTATAATAGTACATGGAAAGTAAATGTTCTTAAAAAGAAGTGGACTGACACCAGACTGAAATGCAATTGATAAAGGTTCCTGTTCCCTCCCACCAAACTGCCAGCCAGCTGCCACTTCACCCGTGTTCAGATTCACAACCCACGCCAATGAAAGTGAAAATCATAGTTCAAATTTCAGGTAATTAGGGCAGAAGTAAAAACAAAATTTTCAGGACTGGTAAAGGATCTTACCCCAAAATGTTGACTGTTTATTCCCTCCATAGATGCTGCCTAACTTGTTGAGTTCCTCCAGCATTCTGTGTATCTTGTTGAAGACTTCCAGCATCTGCAGTATGTCTTATGTATAATACATTGGTGTAGTCATCTGTACTCCCAGCCAGTGATATCCCGCCCTTGTACTTACCAGCTAACAAGACTGTCTTTGAGAATGAATGTGCAGGCACAGAGGCAGCAGTTGACAGAGATGGCAGTGCCAAAGATGTTATTTAACAGACTTTAGCTTTTGCTTGCCCTGAACTGTAGGACCTCCATGAAGAACTGCACATGTTGACAGAAATGAAGTTGTCTGAGCAAGATGTTTGTCTCATTAATATTATGAAGGTGATAGAGAAGCCAAGAGAAAAACACATTGTGGTATAACCATACCAATGGCTGGTATTGAAAAGAACTCAGCTTTCAAGTGGTCAGAGGCCCTTAACCAGACTCTTAGATGTAAGACTGTGCACAGCAGTGGCACCATCTTATCTATGCTTGTTTTTTCCCTGTATACAATTAACCATACATTAGCAATGGATTCACAAGAAGGGAGGACGTACATTTTGCTTAAGTTATTGACTTGTGCAGGAGGATTGTTGCAAGCCCTGAGTAGTGTATAAAAGGAAGTGAATGGTAATTAGTCATTTCTTGTAGACTTTTTTGGTAAGGAGTCATTAATTCATTTCATTTCCTAAAATAAGTTGCAGTTTGCACCACCCATATTTCTTATTTGCGAGTGTGTTTTTTTTTTCTTCTGGTTCTTTAAGTTTAAATGCTGTTAAACTTTAATTTGTTTGTCCTACTGAAGAATTGTGAACTTACCTTTCCTCTCTGCAGATGCAGATTAACCCCTGCATTGTCCCAGCACTCCTTGATTTTTCCTCCTTCTAATCATAGTATGTTCTCCCAGTGACCTATTAAAACTTGAGTGCTTGTAACTCCAGTCTCTTAAAGGGACTTCAACCTAAAACCCTTTCTTTTGTTATTTAATCGATTTTATTAAACAACAATCACAAGGCAGTGCATTTTATTATTTCCATGAGTTGTCTACTTTTGCACATTGTTCATTTGTCAATCTTTTCTATTTCTAGTTTTTCATAAATTCCTTTGTATTTCATTACTTTCCTGTAAATGTCTGCAAGAAAACAAATCGCAGGATGACATATTCATACATTGATACTAAATTTACTTTGAACTTTGTATTATAATACAATGCCATCAATTGCATTTACGATAGAGATGACCAAATGAAGACACAGCTGAAAAAGAACAAATTGACTATTTTTTTGGACTTGTTATCAAACGTAGCTCCCAGTGTTGCAAGCGCCTTTCACAATGTTGATTACTGAAAACTACGTAAATCATGGAGTATTTTAAGTTCAGTAAAAATGGAATATAATTCTTGTAGGATTGCCTAATATAATGCCTTTCTGATAAAAATGAAAACAAAATCCTGACAACTTTTAAATGTGTAAGTTATTAAAGTGGAAAAAGAATGCAGCATGTCCAATTTCCCCTTAATAATGTGATGACTGACCACCTGTGGTGGGAGGAAAAAATTGAGATTCAAAAGCCATGAATGAAATCCTTGAAATAAAATATATGCAAATGAATAATGCTTCTTATTTAAAGTGAATATTATTATTCAAAATTTTACCTGAGGTGTTACTTAAGGCAGATGTTGGGTCAACCTTTCAGAGAAATCATTATTAATCATATTCATGTTCATGTCTATTCTTGTACTCACACTGAACTAATCTCAAAGTACTGAATTGGGAGATTTTCTATTCAATCTTAGAATTCTTGTAAGGATTCCTGGTAGTAGATATGAAAAGGGAAAACGTTTGAGATACTTTGCAAGTCAGGTGGCATCCGGAGTAACAAACATAAAGTTTTATGTTGGTAACCTTGAGGGCAGTTGTTACTAAATGCTGGAAAAGCATTGTTGGCCAGTGTAGTAAGCATTTTAGCATTATTTAACAGGTTGTGCAGAGACAAACTTGATTGTATCAGTTATCACAATACAATCACATTATTGGAAAAAATTGTAAAAGTCTTGGAACAATATTTTCCTGCCGACACATTGGCAGAATTTGTTTTTCACTGACCTCATAAGAAGCCAAAAAAAATCTATTGTCTTTACTTTTGTAGCTCTGGTCGTATGGCCTGCATTTACAGAACAATAGATCAAATTGGATTATCTTTTTTTAAGAGGCTAGCATCTCATAAAAGATAACCTTGGATCTGGTATCCAATCAAAAGTTCTACTATAGAATGCATATCATGTGCGGATCTAAAATTAACTCTCAATGAAAGTCACCAGTTTAGGCTGACTCCTATGAAAAATTAGGCAAGGACAAGTGGCAACTCTTTTCATATTTTGCTGTTTGACCTGACTTTGTCAATAACTTACAGAAAACAGCATAATTCTCGGTAATTTAATTAGTTAAGCACAACAGTGTGGGGCTTTTACTATGCTATACTGTTCTGTTAATTGGATAAAATTACTAATCAGTAATATTACTATATATTGTATTCAAAGAATCCATCAACAACTCGCAATAAAAAGGCCAAGTAAGCCATTGCAAATATTGTTGGAAAATCCATTGTATTTTAATCTTGCTTCCTTTCTTAATCTGAGGATTTAAGAAAATAAGACTGTAATGAAATGTAGAAGAAAAAAGTTTAACCATGATTTTTCTGAATTTAGAATCTTTGAAATTACAATGTAGAAAAATCCCACTTAATCCATCAGACCTGTTCCAACGCTTTATTTCAGTCTGAACCACCTAGCTTAATGTATGATTGCATGTTGTGAAAAGGTTTTCTCTCTTAGATGTTGTCCTTAAAATCCCTATTTTGGAATCTCATAATCTTGTCTGGTTCATATTTTGCCAGTAAAGTCTGACCCAATTATACATACTAACTGTAGAGATAGATGTCAAAATTTCAGTTTTGTCATGATGGTCAATGGGCAGTTGTGTATTGGCTACCCTTTGTGGTGCCTTTCTTGCTATTTCATCAATAGAATTTTGAGTTTTAGGAAGGGTTACAAAGGATAGCAGATGTTGTTGCACATGTTAGTTATACCAAACAGAGATGATTTCTATTCCTTGTTTGACTATCTGCCACATAAATAAAATATATTAATGATATATTGATGTCTCACACTGACCCCACATCCTCATGGATTCATAGAAGTGATGGCTCTGCATATTTTTGGAACATGGAATGGGAATTTTCTTCCATTTCAGTTTCCCATTAAAAAAAGTGATTGTAACTAGTGACTTCATTTAGAATAGGTAAATAACTTTATTGTATTTACTTTAAAATTGGACAAATAGTTCAATAACTTTGATAAAATCAAACAATTGTAAAAGTTGAAAATCTGAAGGATAAACTTATTAGGGACTCAGTTCAGAGTAGTGGTAAATTGAGCACTGATGAAGCCTGATGTTTGTAGGGTCATATCTGTTTCTGAACCTGTTGGTGTTGGATCTAAGGCTCCTGTACCTGCCTGACAGAACTAACTAGAAGATGGTTAGTGTCTTTGATGATGGAAGCTGCTTTCTTGTGGCTGCATTCCATGCAAATATTTTCAATTGTGATGAGGGCTTTGACAATGATGTACTGAGCTTCATCTACTGTTTTCTGTCACCTTTTCTGTTCCAGGACATTGGTATTTCCATACCAGGATGTGATGCAACCAGTAAAGGATCCTCTCCTCTGTGCATCTATAAAGGTTTGTCAAAGCTTTTGCTGACATGCTGAATCTCCCACAAACTTTTAAGAAAGTAGAGGTGCTGTTGGGCAATCTTTGTGATGACACTTACATGCTGGTCCCAGGACAGATCCTCTGATATGTTTACATCAAGGATTTTAAAGCTACTGGCTCTTTCTTCCTCTGTTCCTGTAATGAGGACCGGCTCATGAACCACCAGCTTCTTCCTCCTGTAGCTAATAATCAGCTCTTTGAGTTTTATTGACATTGAGTGAGAGGTTGTTGTGGTACCACTCAACCAGATTTCAATCTCCCTCATATATTTTGAATGCTTACTACCTTTGATTCAGCCAAGAACAGTGGTGTCTTCAGAAAACTTAAATACAACAATGGAGCTGTATTTAGACATACAATCATAAGTATGAAGTGAGTATAGCAGGGGACTAATCACACAGCCCTGTAGTGCATCTGTGCTGATGGTGATTGGGAGGAGATGTTTTTGCCAATCCATAATGACTGGTGTCTGCCAGTGAGGAAACCAAAGATCCAGTAGCACAGGGACATATTGAACTCCGCGTCTAGAAGCATAGTGATGAGTTTTTGGAGGGACAAAAGTTTTGAATGCTGAGCTATAATCAATGAAGAGCATCTTGAGGAGTGATATCTTCATTGTCCAGAAATTCCAGAGCTGATTGAAGAGCCAGTGAAATGGACTCTGCTGTTGGCCTGTTTGACAGTAGGCCAATGAAAGCAAACCCAAGTGGCTCCTCAGACAGGTGGTGATATGCTTCATGATGAACCCTTCAAAACACTTAATCACATTCAATGTAAGTACTCTGGATGACATTCACTGAGGCAAGTTGCCACCCTCTTTTTGGGCTCCAGTATGATTGGACATGGAACATACATCAGCACGGTACAACACTGTAAACAGGCTGTTCGGCCCACAATGTTGTATTGAACCAATTAAATTAGTAATCAAATAGTTAACTATCCTAATCTCTTCTGCCTATACAATGTCCATTCCTTCCATTTTCCTCATATTCGTGTGCCTAATTAAACATCTCTTAAAAGACCAAAGAGCTGATTGTGGACTTCAGGAAGGGTAAGATGAGGGAACACAAACCAATCCTCATAGAGGGATCAGAGGTGGAGAGAGTGAGCAATATGGTCCCAACATATCAATGCAGTTATAAAGGCAAGACAGTGGTTATATTTCATTGGGAGTTTGAGGAGATTTAGTTTGTCACCTAAAACACTCGAAAACGTCTACAGATATACCGTGGAGAGCGTTCAGAGAGGCTGCATCACTGTCATGTATATGTCATGTATATGGGGGGGGGAGGCTACTGCAAGAACCATAAGAAGCTACAGAAAGTTGTAAATTTAGTCGGCTCCATCTTAGGTACTAGCTCTGTAGTATCCAAGGTATCTTCAAGGAGCAGTGCCTCAGAAAGGCAGTGTCTGTTATTCAGGACCCCCATCACTCAGGACATGCCCATTCTTCATTTTTACCATCAGGAAGGAGGTACAGAAACCTGGAGGCACACAATTCAGAAATAGCTTCTTCCCCTCTGCCATCTGATTCCTAAATGGACATTGAACCCATGAATATTACATCACTTTTTTTTTGTTTTTATGTTATTTCTGTTTTTGCACTATTTTAGGGATGTATGGGGTGTTAGGGAGGGATAGCACCTCTGGTGGGGGAACATGTCACGTCCTTTTCAGGGCGGTTAGTCCACCTTTGGTCCCCACCTGGCACTCAGCTCTCACCTGTGGCTCCCCGTAGCTGTTTGCATGCGACAGCGGCCACACCCCGGGCAACGGCTTCGACAAGCCGGCTAAACCAGGTGAGGGTAGCCGATGGGTCTCAAACCCTCGGTGAGATAGGGAGTTGTCTATCCCAGCATGTGAAGACAGACTCCGGCAGATTGAGTGAACGAGACCAATGGAATGTCCAACGGTCAAGAAGGCGGTCTCTGCAAGTGTCGTGGAACGTGTAGAGCAGGACAAGACACAGAAGGCGTTCTGGTCATCCACTGTGCCTGGTCCCATCTCCAGCCGTCTTGACTCTGACTTGCCACTGGATCCAGATGGGAATTTGGAAGAGAGAGTGAGACTGACGCTGCGCAACTCTCCCTCACTTAAATCCAAATCACGCTCTAGTCTCATCGACGTCGACAATGGACGAACACAACACTATTTTTAATTTAACTATTTAAGATGCATACTTATACTTACTGTAATTTATTTATTTATTTATTACTTTATACTATCATGTAGGGTGCTGTACTTCTGCCGCTAAATTAACAAATATCACGACATATGCCGATGATATTAAACCTGATTCTGATTGACGCTTGCTTGAAACAGGTGAGTATCTCAGAATGTCGGAGCAAGAGGTTGAAGATGTCCAGCTAGTTGATGAGCACAGGTCAACGGCACTCGTCAGGTACACCATCTTGGCCGGATGCTTTCCGTAGATTCACCCTCCTGTAGGATGCTCTCACATCAGCCCCAGAGACTGAGGTGGGGGGGGGTCAATGGGGGCTGCGGAGGTTTGTGAAGGTGCCTCCATGTTCTGTTGCTTAAAGCACTGAGCTCAAAAGGGAGTAAAATCTTGTTGACATTTATGTTGTTTGGTTTTGCTTTGCAGGAGGTGATGCCATTAACCATTGTGTTGCCATGTTAATCTCATGTGTTTGTATTTATGTGCACATTTATCCACTTAATTTTATTTTTTATTTTTGAAAAACTTTCAACTACATATGAATTTTGGTCATATAATTTCTCTTTTTCTCCTTGGTTATTGCTGCACGCTTTGGATGCTTTCTGACTTTGTGCCAAGTTATTCGAATGCTAACGGATCTGCATGGGTACAGTATGACTCATTGCCACGTGGTAACTTAACTCCTCTGAAAGGTTCTGTTGAATATTTGAATATTTTTCAAATCCATTATATTTTTGTATGCTTGTAAAGAAACTGCTCTATCTATTTATAAGCTTTATAAAATATAATTATTGATAATATTTTAGATTAAGCCATATCATTTGCTGTAACCTGTAACTGCCATAGAAAATAACATTAGTATTGATGCAAATTACTAGAGATTGCTTTATTAAAATGAAAGAGTTTACTTAATGAGTTGGACCTTACAACTGCCTGCAAACCATTTTCATCAGCGGTTGCTAAATATGACTAAAAAAAAGGAGAAGTTGCCACAGGTGCCCTTTGTTAAAAAGTAAAAATGCACACTAGGGTTTAAACCCTTAATTAATATACACCCGTGATACAGGAAACCTTTATAGTCATATCCTCAAAAATGGTGTATGCTTTTAAATCCCTAAATACCAAGTTACATTTCGAAAAATGGATAGCATAGGCTTTAACAGTCTAAGCAGATGTTTACTTAACTTGGATAGAAAAATTAGCTGAACCAACAGGATGTGGTTTAACTTTGCAGACTGAATATAAAGTGTATAGCTGTCATCCCCAACGTAAAGCAACCAAGATTAGCTGCATAGATGTTGCAGTCAAACATGTGACCATTGGCGGGTTCCTTCATTTGCTGAAGTGCCTACAAAACTGTTGCTGCTTAATGGCAAATTGAATAGAAAGGCAAGTTGAACTTCGGGTAAGAACACACTAGTATAATTCAACTCTGACCAGATTTGTGTTAATTTATTTAATTTTACTGGTGACTAAATAGGCTGGCTCTGACAATCTTGCTTAATGTTAAGTATATCTTTTCTGGTTTGGTTAAGTTTCATGAATGTTACTTGGTAATTTGGGTAAAGAACAGGCATTCGTGCTTTGGAAAAGGTTTCCATTAGTGAACTTGAAAAATTGTGATTGTGAGAAAGGTGTTAAAAGCATATCAATTGTTTAAACTTTTAGAATGAATGTTTAATGATTCTTTTCACATGTAATTTTCTGTCTGAGGTTTTACTTCAAGGAAGTGATCATTTGGGAGTGAAGCGCATGTGAAGTAAAGATTTAGCAGAATTTCTTTTGAATTTAAATAGAATGTTCATTTTCAGGGTTTGAATGTGGAATACAATAGAATTAAGTACTTTTAATTTTTATGCTTTAAATTACTAAAAGCTTTTAAGCTGCTCATTTGGAGAACAGTTGTTGAGGCAGTAGAACTACATACACCATTGCAACGTGTTGAACTGTAGCCTATATTCAACTTTACTCCACACTAGCTAAGTCTTCCACCTGACCGTGATGCATCACCTTCCTCATCCACTATATTGCTTTTATGTCCTAGGTGCAAACCAATGATGAGGAAAGACCCTAAAAACACCCATTTTAGACAATGTAAATTTAATTGTGTAATCTTGAACAAGTTCCCTCTACTGTCTGTTACATTCAAAATGAAACATTTTATCTTTTCCTTTCCTGTTTGCAGTATGTAATAAACTTTTTAGAATTGGTTTATAAAAGAAACAAGTATCTATAAATTATGTAACACGCATAAAAGTTGCTGGTGAATGCAGCAGGCCAGGCAGCATCTCTAGGAAGAGGTACAGTCGAAGTTTCGGGCCCAACTTTCAAATCTCTTACTATCTCTTCTTTCAGTTAGTCCTGACGAAGGGTCTCGGCCTGAAACGTCGACTGTACCTCTTCCTAGAGATGCTGCTTGGCCTGCTGCGTTCACCAGCAACTTTTATGTGTGTTGCTTGAAATTCCAGCATCTGCAGATTTCCTCATGTTTGTGTCTATAAATTATGTGTATATTTTATGTCTGCAAAACTGTACATGCTTTATACAAGTTATTAAGATACTATCATTTTCAACATTAAATCATTTGTTGTGGAAATTAATTGAACACAATCTGACTTCAATAATTTTTTAAGTTCATGGTAATTATTTTCAGAATACTGATTATACTGTTAAGTCTGGACTTAATAGGTCAATTGACATATTCGTAAATGTTGAAAGCAGGAAAGCAATGTTACTTACAATACAATGTTTTATGCTTCCATATATCTCTTAAGATATTGGGAAACAGAATGAGAATATGCAACAAAGACTGTGAAATTTCCTCCACCATTCAGTAAGCTCATACCTGATCATCAAGTTTAACATCTTTCTGCCCGACTTCATATCTGAATCAGAATCAGATTTATTTTCACTGATATATGTCATGAAATATGTTGTTTGTGGCACAATGCAGTACAATGCATAAATACATATTACATTAAGAAATGCATATAAAATATATAGTGTAAAAAGAGAACAAAGATAGTGGGGTAGTATTCATGGTTTCATTGCCTTGGGTGATGGGGTGTTAGTGATGGATATTGCTTTTTGAAGAACTCCTCGATGGTGGGGAGGCTAGTGCCCATGATGGAGCTTGCTCAGTTTGCAGCTTCCTGCAGCTTTTTCCAATCCTGTGCAGTGGCCCCTCCACACCAGACAGTGATGCACCCAGCTAGAATGCCCTCCATGAAGCATATGTAGAAATTTGCTCGGGTCTTTGGTGACATACCAAATCTCCTCATGCTCCAAATGAGATATAGCTGCTGCTGTGCCTTCTTTGTAATTGCAGCAGTATGTTGGGCCAGGATAGATATCCCTCAAAATCAGCCTCAGTCTTCTGAGTGACTGTGTATCCATAGTGCTCTGGAGTAGAAATGTACAAAGATTAACAAGTGGCTTTGTTCAATAATTAGATTTTTTATTCTTAATGATATTTCATCTGGAGACTTAGACCAGTTGCTCTAAATTCTCAATTTAGAAAATCAGCGCTTAACACCCTCCTCATCAACTCATCACAGAATCTTGTGTGCTTCAATAAGATCACCTCTCATTTTTATTTTAAATCAGGAGGATATACTCATCCTATTCAGCCTTTCATTACAGCAAGTGTTCACTTCTATCAGGAATCAATATAAAGGGTACTGTAGATCACTAGGGTATGAATATAATTCCTGGGCTGTGGAGATCAACACTTCCCACAGCAATCTTTCATTTTATTTCCACAGCAAAGTCTTGCACATTTGTAGCAATGTTTGCATCCTATTGTTCTTCAATTATATTTATTTATTGAGATACAGCACGAAGTAGGCCCTTCTGGCCCTTCGAGCCACACCGCCCAACAATCCCTTGATTGTCCCTAGCCTAATCAAGGGACAATTTACAATGATCAATTAACTTACCAATTAGTACGTCTTTGGACTGTGGGAGGAACCAGAGCACCTGGAAGAAACCCATGTGGTTACAGACAGAATGTAAAAACTCCGTACAGACAGTGGCAACACATAGGTGTTCATTTTGATTTCAGTGTGCAAGAACATTTTGATTCTTCTGTGCCAACATAATCAGTTTCTTAACAATTAAGAAATATTCTGCTTTTCCATTCTCAGGGGAAAAGTGAATAATCTCAGTTTTCCCCACATTATTACATGAGTTGGTGGATTTTACCCAGTCACTTTACCAATGTACATTAATTTGTCTTCATTCTTCCACTTGCCTTTGTGTTATTAGCAAATATGGAAACATCGCATTCATATTTTCATCGAAGAAATTTATTTAAATTGCAATTGAATCTGATTGAACACTGATCCTTTTGTACTCACGAGTAACACCCTGGCAGTCCACAAATTGCTTGTTCATGTCGATGTTTCATTTTCTGTTTTCTCAATCAATTTTCAATCCATATGTTACCCTAACTGCACGAGTCCTTAAGTTCTTCAGCAATCACTACAAATACTTTTAAATATTTACAAATACTTCATCAAATGACACCATTTCAATGCCTCATTATTATATATCCTCTAAATTCTTAATAAAACTGTGTAGTTTCTTATTGACCTTGCAATATTAATTTTACTGAAACACAAAATGTCTGGACTATGCACACTGCGGAGAGCAGTTCCTTGAGGATCTTTTGTCCATGTCCTCTCAGGTGTCAGCAGGTCCATGGCTTGAGCGTCTCCACATTGAAATCAAGGATGTCAGCTGTCAGAGAGCCTGAACTCCAATTCTGTCATTAGTTTTGCCGGTGAACCCTACCATGCCGAGTTGAGAACTGAGTATCCAACCCCCTCAGGATTATAGAGTGACAGAGTCATACAACGAGGAAACAGGCTGTTCAGATCATCTGGTCCATACCATCCACAGCATCCTCCCTGCTAAACACAACAGTCCATGTTTGGCTCATAAGCCTCTAATCCCTTCCTCTTCATGTACCTAGTAAAATACCACTAAGTGCTGCAAATCACCCACCTCAATCAATTCATCTGATGTACATTCCAGGTACTCACTACCCTCTGGTCTGATTCAAAACTCTCCCCTCTTATCTTCTATCTCTGCTTTCTAGATCTGTACTCCCAAACCTGGAGAAAAGAACAGGACTGTCCACCTTATCCTTAACCCTCATGATTTTATGAACTCCTCTGAATAAAGATCCAACATGGCCAACATCTCCTATTAGATGAGGCCTCCAAGTCCAGACAGCATCCTCTTAAATTACTTGTATGCCATCTCCAAAGCAGCATACACAAAATGCTGGAAGAACACAGTTAGTCAGGCAGCATATATAGGAATTAATAAACAGTTGATGTTTCGGGCCAAGTCCCTTCTTCAGGACTGGAAAGGAAGGAGGAAGACACAAGATTAAAAAGGTGGGAGGGGAGGAGAAAGAGGATACTTAGCTGGAAGGTGATACATGAAGCCAAGTGGGTAGTAAAGAAAAGGGCTGGAGAGGAAGGAATCTGATAGGAGAGGAGAGTGGGCCATAAGAGAAAGGGAAGTGGAGGGGATCCAAGTGGAGGTGCTAAGCAGATGAGAAGAGGAAAGAGGCTCGAAACAGGTAAATGAGAAGAGGGAAGGAGGAGTGAATTATTTTCTAGAAGGAGAAATTGATATTCATAACATCAGGTTGGAGACTACCCAGATGGAATGTAAGGCGTTTCTCTTCCACCCTGAGGGTAGCCTCATTTTGGCACAAGAAGAGGCCATGGACCAACATTATGGAATGGGAATGGGAATGGGAATGGGAATTAAAATGTTTGGCCAATGGGAATTTGGCAGATGGAGCGAAGCTGTTACCCAAATTACAATGTATCTCACAAATGTAGAGGAGGCTGCATCAGGAGCACCAGGCACGATAGACGACCCCAGCAGATCCACAGGTGAAGTGTTGCCTCACCTGGAAGGACTGCTTGGCGCCCTGAATGGAGGTGAGAGAGGAGATGAATAGTACTTTGGCTACTTGCAGGGAGAAGTGCTGAAAGGGAGGTTAGTGGGGAGGGACATATGGACAAGGGAATCATGGAGGGAGCGATCCCTGCAGAGTGTGGAGGGGAGAGGGAAAGATATGTTTGGTGGTAGGATCCTATCAGAGATGACAGAAGTTGCAGAAAAGGATGTGTTGAATGTGAAGGCTCCTGAGGTGGTAGGTAAGGACAAGAAGAACACTATCAGACTTAAGGTGGTGGGAAGATGGAGTGAGCATGGATGTTCAGGAAATGGAGGAGTGCAGGGGAGGGCAACATCTGTGAGGGAGGGAAGGATACCTCATACTTTACAGAAAGAGGAGCTCCTTGATATCCTGGAAAGAAAAGCTGCATCCTAGGAACAGATATGTCCAACATGAAGGAACTGAGAAAAGGGAATGACACAAGAGAGGCCGTGGACTGACAAGTTGGAGCGTGAACACCTTGTATTCCGTTTGGGTACTCTCTAACCTGATGGCACAAATATCAATTTCTCCTTCCGCTAAAAAAAAAATTCTCTCCCCCTCCCCTCTTCTTCTATTCCCCACTCTGGCCTCTTAATTCTTCTCACTTGCCTATCATGTACACCTGGATCCCTTTTTCCTATGGTCCACTCTCTTCTCCTATCAGAAATTCTTTCCTGTCCTGCCCTCTATATTTCCTACCCACCTGGCTTCACCTATCACCTTACAGCAATCCTCCTTCTCCTCTCCCCAGGTTCTTATTCCCCCTTCCTTTCCAATCCTAAAGAAGGGTCTCGGCCTGAAACATTGACCGTTTATTCATTTGCATAGATGCTGCCTGACCTGCTGAGTTACTCCTGCATTTCTTTTGTGTTTTGCTTTGGATTCCCACTGTTTGCAGACTTTCTCATGTTTATGATTTGCTGGACCACCTCCAGCTTGGTAATGGTAGAGAAAGATATGATCTATAGAAAACGGATGTGTTACATATGACCCCTATTGTCCGTGCAGGCAGGTTTTGCTGGTGATGTTGTGGAGGTATTAAACTAGGTTGGCAAGGAGATAGGAATAACAGTGTTAGGTCAAATAATGGGACAGTTGGTGTGAAGGTAGATGCAATGTGCACTGCAACCAATTTGATGGGTTGATATGTGAAAAGTATAAAAGATTAAAAGTAATGAACTTAGAGCAAGAATTGTTGGATTGAATTATGACACTGAGGCCATTGCAGAGTCTTGGCTATACCAGTGGAGGGTTGGCTGCTTGATTTTCTGGGATTTAGATGTTTCAAAAGGAATAGGGAAAAAGGTAGAAAAGAGAGGAGAGGAGAAGCATTACTAATCAAGGATAGTATCATAGTTGGAGAAAGGGAGGCCAACGTGGATGGATTGTGTACTGTGTCAGTGTGGGTGAAATTCAGAAACAGCAAGAGAGTAAACACTATATTGCAGGTATCCTATATGCAGCCAAGTTGCAACTGAGGAACAGATCATGAGGCAGATTATGGAAAGGTACAAAATAACAGGGTTGTTGTCATGGGTGACTTCAACCTCACTAATATTGATTGGCATCTCCTTAGTACAAAATATTTAGATGGGGCAGAACTTGTTAGGTATGTCCATGAAAGATTCCTGACACAATATATGGACAGGCTGACTAGGAAACAGGCCATACTGGATCTACTACTAGGCAATAAACTTGATCAGGTGCCAGAACTTTCCGTGGGCAAGCATTTCAAAAATAGTGACCACAACTCCTTGACCTTTAGCATGGCCAAGGTTAGGAGCAGACAAGTTATTTATTAGGGGAAGGACAAATAACAATTCTATTCGGCAGGTACTTTAGAGTATAAATTGGGAAGATATGTCCTCAGGAAAATGAACAGCAGAAGTATGAAGGATGTCTAAGAACAACGTTCATGGGTTGTGGATAGCTTTATCTCATTGAGACAGGAAAAGGATAGGTGAAGGGACCATGGTTGGCAAGAGTATGGACTATTAGTCAAGAAGTAGAAGGAAGCATACTTGCAGTTTAGGAAGCAAAAATCAGATATGGCTCTTGAGAATTCTAAGGTAACTAGTAAGGAGCATAAGAAGGGACTTGATAGAGGTAGAAGGGGACATGAGAAGGTCTTGGTGCGTAGGATTAAGGAAATCCCCAGTGTGTTCTACATCTACATGAAGAACATAAGGATGACTAGAGTGAGGTTAGGCCCCCTCGGAGATGAAGGGGATAATATGTGCCTAGTCATGGAGGAGTAGGTGAGGTCTTTAATGAATACATGGCTTCAGTATTCACCAGGGAGAAGAACTTTGACAAGTGAGGTTCAGCATCAAATAGGAGTGGTACCAATGGATGGGAGGATGGCAGATGTTGTTCTATTGCTCAAGAAAGGTAAAAGGGATAATTCTAGAAATTATAGACAGTTGAGTATTGCATCAGTGGTACGCAAACGATTGGAGAATATTCATAGGATCAGATGTTACAAGCATTTGGAGAAGCATATTCTTAATAAGGATAATCAGCATGCCTTGAGGAGGTGACAAAACAAACTGATGAAGGTAGAGCAGTGGATGTGGTGTATATGGACTTTAATAAGGCATTTGACAAGTTTCCCAATAGGAGGCTCATCCAAAGAGTCGTAAGGCATGGAATCTATGGAAACTTGATTGTATGGATTCTCAGTTTGCTTCAGAAGGCAGTGACTGGTGGTAGATGGAGCATTTACTTCCTTGAGGTTGGTATCAAGTGCAAGATCTGTTTTAAGACTCCTACTTGATAATTTTTGCAAATGATTTGGATGAGAAAATGGAAGGATGAGTTAGTAAATTTGTAGGTGTGTGCAGATTTACCAGGATGCTGACTGGATAGGAGAACATGTCTAATGAGGAAAGGTTGAGTGAGCGTGGGCTTTTCTCTTTGAAGTAAAGGAGGATAATTTGATAGGTGTGTGAAAGATTGTGAAAATAGAAAGAGTAGACAGCCAGTACCTTTTTCCCAGGACAGCAATGGCCAATATCAGAAGATATGCATTAAGTTTAGGGGACATATCAGTGACACTGTAGGTTTTATTACACTGAGTTGTGCATGCCTGGAATGCACGGCCAGGGCTGTTGGTAGAGACTGATAAAATAAGGGCATATAAAGAACTCTTGGACAGGAAAGTACTGCAGATATAAGAAAAATGGGGGTTTAGAGGCTCTATAGGAGGGGAGGGTTCGATTGTGGAGCTGCTTTTCATTAGTTGGCAGAACATCATGTGCTGAAGGGCCTGTCTGTGTTGTAGTTTTCTATGCTGTATATTTTTTCTTCAACAGGGTGACCAATCTAGACGCAATACTTCGTGTGGTCTCTCCGAAGACTTTTATAATTGCAAGATTATGTCCTTACTCCTAAAATCGATGGTCTAACTATTGATAGCCGGCATGCTAAAGACTATCTTCGCTACCATGTATACCTGTGTCTATCTGGTGCCTGCTTTCATCAAACTGTGCATTTGTACTTCCATGTCTCTCTGTTCTGCAACACTTGTCAATGCCTTGCAATTCACTGTATAGGTCCTACCCTGGTTTTAATGACCAAAATGCATTACCTCATATTTACCTAAGTTGGAAGCCTGCTTCACTACCAGGAAGACCCTCTCATTTAATTTAGCATTATCAGAAAATTGAAGAATCATTGTTGGGACCTCTGATACTGATTCTGTATGTAAATGATTTGGATATGAATGAAGATGCAACAATCAACGACTCCTCAATAGTGATAAGCCTCCAGTCAGGGAATCGACCTTTAACCTTCACTCTCTGTTTCCAAGCATTGTGTTATGTGGGACCTTGTTAAAGGGCTTACTGAAGTCTATATAGACAGTATCTCTGCCCTACCTCTATCCATCCACTTAGTTATCTCTTCAAAAGCCATGGCTGATGTACGTAGCTTGACCCCATTAATTAGAATGGGATTACTGACCTTAAATGCTTTCATGTATTTCAAATTATTTAGAAACATAGAAAACCTACAGCACAATACAGGCCCTTCAGCCCACAAAGTTGTGCCAAACATGTCCCTACCTTAGAAATTACTAGGCTTACCCATAGCCCTCTATTTTTCTAAGCTCCATGTATCTATGCAAAAGTCTCTTAAAATACCCTATCGTATTTGCCTCCACCACCGTTGCCGGCAGCCCATTCCACACACCACTCTTTGAGTGAAAAACATACCTACCCCTGATATCTCCTCTGCACCTACTCCCCAGCACCTTAAACCTGTTTCCTCTTGTGGCAACCATTTCAGCATTGGGAAAAAGCCTCTGTCTATTACATGATCAATGCTTCTCATCATCTTATACACCTCTGTCAGGTCACCTCTCATCCTCCATCGCTCCAAGGAGAAAAGGCCGAGTTCACTCAACCTATTTTCAGAAGACATGCTCCCCAATCCAGGCAACATCCTTGTACATCTCCTCTGCACCCTTTCTATGGCATCCACATCTTTCCTGTAGTGAGGCGACCAGAACTGAACACAATACTCCAAACGGGGTCTGACCGGGGTCCAATACAGCTGCAATATTACCTCTTGGCTCCTAAGTTCAATTCCAGGATTAATGAAGGCCAGTACATTGTATGCCTTCTTAACCACAGAGTCAACCTGCACAGCTGCTTTGAGTGTCCTATGGACTCAGATCCCAAGGTCCCTCTGATCCTTCACACTGCCAAGAGTCTTACCATTAATACTATATTCTGCCATCATATTTGACTTACCAAAATGAACCACTTCACATTTATCTGGGTTGAACTCCATCTGCTACTTCTCAGCCCAGTTTTGCATCCTATCAATGTCCGGCTGTAACTTCTGACAGCCCTCCACACTATCCACAACACCCCTAACCTTTGTGTCATCAGCAAACTTACTAACCCATCCCTCTACTTCCTCATCCAGATCATTTATAAAAATCACGAAGAGAAGTGGTCCCAGAACAGATCCCTGAGGCACTCCACTGGTCACCGACATTGGTGTGTGGGTCCTGAGGCTCCTGTATCTCCTTCCTGATGGCACAGCAAGAGGAGAATATGGTCTGGGTGGTGAGGGGTTTGATAATGGATGCTGCTTTCCTGTGGCAGCGCTCAATATAGATGTGCACAATGGTGGGGAGGGATTTATCCATGATGGACTCAGCCGTATGCACTACATGTTGGAGACGTTTCCAGTTAGGCCTGTTTCATTATTTTAAAAGTGCTCTCAGATCCAGGCCTGAGAATTGCAACCTGTTGTTCATGCAGAAGAGCTCCTGAGTTCAGAGAATCAGCTTGGCTGGGTCTCTAGCCAGTGGAAAGTAGTTTCTTACTATGAGTAGAACGTTCAGGGAGTGTGGTGAATCCAGTTCCATATGGACCCGCAATTATGAAACTCCTTTGCATTGAATAATTCTGTTTTTTTCTTGCTTGTTCATTCTTTTCTTTTTTTTTGCAATAAGGGTGGTGGTGGCAGCAAGTTCAGCATTTATTGCCCTTTGCTAATTGCCTTATAAACGGAGTGGTTAGCTGCCACCTTGGACTGATACATTCTATCCTGTGAAAGTACTCCACAATGTTGGTGAGCAGGCAAGTGCAGGATTTAAACTCAGGAACAATGAAGAAGTTGTTTTTTTTTAAATTTGAGATATTGTAAAACTTGGATGAGAAGCTGACTGTTCAAAAGTTCAAAGCAAATTTATTATCAAAGTACATATATGTCACTATGTACATTCCTGAGATTCATTTTGTTGCAGGCATTCACAGTAAGTACAAGAAACAAAATAATAATAATAATAATCAATAAATATGCAAAAAATCAAGAACACGAGATGAAAAGTTCTTGAAAATGAATCCAAAGTCTGTGGGAGAAGTTCAGTCATGGGGTGTGTGAAGTTGAGTGAAGTTATCCCCTCTGATTCAAGACACTGTTGGCTGAGTGGTAATAACTGTTCCTGAGCCTGGTGGTGTGAGTCCTGAGGCTCCTGTATCCCCTTCCTGGTGGCACAGCAAGGGGAGAATATGGCCTGGGTGGTGAGGGGTTTGATAATGGATGCTACTTTCCTGTGGCAGCGCTCAACATAGATGTGCGCAATGGTGGGGACAGATTTATCCATGATGGACTCAGCCGTATGCACTGCTTTTTGCAGATTTTTCCATTCAACATGTTGGTGTTTCTATACCAGGCTGTGATGCAACCAGTCACTGCGCATCTATTGAAGTTTGTCAATGTTTCAGATGACATGCTGAATCTTTACAAATTTCTAATACATTAGAGGGGCTCCTACACTTTATTTGTAATGGTGCTTATGTGGTGGGCCCAGGACAGCCCCTCTGAAATGACAGCATCTAGGAATTTAAAGTTGTTGATCCTCGCCAGCTCTGATCCCCCGATGTGGACTGGCTCATGGACCTCCAGTTTCCTCCCCTTGTAGGTATAATCAACTCCTTGGTCTTGCTGGCATTGAGTGAAAGATTGTTATTGTGGCACCACTGAGCCAGATTTTCAATCTCTGTCCTATATGCTGATTCATCACCACCTTTGATTCATCCAGTGACAAAGATGTTGTCAGCAAATTTAAATACAGCACTGAAGCTGTGCTTAGCCTCACAGTCATAAGTATAAAACAAGTAGATCAGGGGACTAAGCACACAGCCTTGTGGTGCACCTGTTGCCTCCATCTTATTGCATACCAGCATGGACAGCTTCATTCGATGAAAAACTGAAAAAACAAAATAAGTTGTGTAATCAGCTGGAGACCTTGACCGACTGGATTGATTTAATATTTCAAAAGAAGGTAACAATATGTATTAATGCAGGCAGTGTCTCAGCCCGAAACATCAACTGTGCTTCTTACTTTGGATGTTGTCTGGCCTGCTGCGTTCCACCAGCATTTTGTGTGTGTTGCTCAAATTTCAAGCATCTGCAGATTTCTTTGTGTTTGCAGTGTCATTAATGTAGCATTCATGGACTTCAAAAAGATTAAAGCCCTTGGGATCCAAGTAAGCTAAAACAGATCCAAAACTAGCATTTTCATGGAAGGCAGAGAGTGATTATGGAGAGTAGTTTTTTTTTGTTTGGAAACTTATGAAACAGGGAACACTGTTGAGACCTTTAAAAGTTCAAAGCTCAAAGTAATTTTTTATCAGAGTACATATATGTCACCACATATAACCCTGAGATTAATTTTCCTGTGGGCATATTCACCAAGTCTATAGCATAGTAGCTACAACAGGATCAATGAAAGATCAACCCAAGTGCAGAGAACAACAAATGGTGCAAATGCAAATATAAATATATAGTAATAAATAACACAAACATGACACAAAAGATAAAGAGTTGTTAAAGTGAGATCATTGGTCGAGGGAACTTCTCAATAGATGGGCAAGTGAGTGTAGTTTTCACCTTTTGTTAAAGAGCCTGATATTTGTTAAATACATTAATGATTTAGATATGAATGTAAGAGGTATATTTTAAAAAACACTCAAACAAAAAATTGCTGATGTTTTCACAACTTACAGGATGATATTGATTAGTTGGTAAAATGGTCAAATCAATGGCAGAAGAAATTAATCTTGCTAAGTGTGAGGTTGTGCAATTTGTGAGGACTAAGAATAAGAGATATTCTTATAGTAGAGAGTATTGAGGAAAGGTGGGGTTTGGTGTACAGATCCCTTCATAAGCAAAGGCATACTATATAAGAAGATCTTGGTTTTAGAGTAACATTATAAGATATTGGTTAAGTGATAGCTGGGGTATTGTGTGCAGTTCTTTTGCCACAATATAGGAAGGATGTGTTTGCAATGGAGATGGTGCAGAGTAGATTTATCAGGATATTAAGCAATACACAACCTGCTGGAGAAATTCAGCAGACTGAGTTGTATTTCTTTAGAGGGGCAAGAAAGGGATTGTCATGTTTCATTTAAAAGGCTGCATTTGAATCAGTTGCTTGTCAAGTTGATTTTGTCTAGTAGAATGTTTGTTGCTGCAGATGGGGAGGTGTTGTGGGTAGGGGAACCTAAATGAGGTACTTAGAATTATGGGGGATATAGATGAGGTAAAGATTGAGAGACTTGTCTTCTTAGCAAAGTTTCTTTCATAGTACCTAACATAGCTTTTTGTGAATATTCACAATTAAAGATTATGATCCTAATTTTCATTTAGTTAATTCTGCAGATTGATATGGTTGCAACTTCAACATTATGATGAAGAACACATGTGTTCTATCTGCAATAGTCATTAACACAGTCAATCTCAGTTTACTCAGGTCAAGTTCTGAGTATTTTGGGATAAACTGTGAAACAAAAATATATTAAATCCTGAGTTATTCATTATAACGAACTAGACTGTGTGTGATAATAAGCAAAACAAAATAATTAAAACAAATAGAAATTGTGGTTCATGCTGCTGGTTTGTCCAGATTGCCACATGAACAAGATACTTTCTCACTGGTAGCTCAGTGTCATCATGGAGAAATAGTCTGAAAACAGGCCCACGTGGAGCCTACCAAATCCATGCTGTCATTAGGACCATCGATTTTTATAATAGTCCTACTCTAACTTGTTTCATTCTCCCAATTTTCCTTTCAACTGTCCTCCGGAATCTATAACTCATCTACACAATGTGGGTAATTTACAGTTGTCAATCAAGCTATGTATTTGATGAGGTAGGAAATCAGACCACCTGGAGAAAATTCACATTGTCACAGGGAGAATGTTAACATAAACACAAACACCACTGAAGTTCAGGATTAAACGAGGATCTACTTGCAAGGCCCTCTGTAGCAGCCTTAACATTGTAGATGAAGGTTTACCAGTCAAAAAAAATTATTCAGCAAGCTGTAGTACTAAAGCAAGTAAGCAATGATACTTGTTGAAGGTGAATGGGCTTGAACGTTTCAGTGAAACATAACAGCATTTCTGTGATCATAGCTTTGAAAACATCATCTATCCAAAAATGTTTAGAAAAGGGAGATTAAATAATCATTTTAATGTTCAGAGGAAAAGGATCTTAGATAAGCTTTGTGGTAAGCACACCAATATAGAAGATATTTTCCCAGAGTTTTGTAAGTTGGCTGAGCATTGTTGGAGGATGTTGTAACCAGGGTCATAGTTTGCCAGTTGTACTCAATGACTCCGACCAAGACACTACTGCAGATGTGGAAATGGATGATTTGATCATTCAGATGAGTCTATCAACTTTTGTCAAAGAGGGGATGAACATTTTCTTTATGTTCTTCAATGGACGTTGAAGATGATTTGAAGTCAGTCATGCGGTACTTGTATAACAGCAGTATGTGCGATTGAAGATTTGACATGTAATGCTGACAGAATAAATGTTTGACAATGTCTGAGAGCTTTGAGTGATGCAGTGCCATCAAATATTTATTCACACTCTCATATTTTGATTCCAATTGACAGCAAGGTGATCTGTACGTGACTATGCTTTGAGTAAGCAAGTATATCATGGTTGTGCTAGCTTCACAATGACGAACTCAATTGAATATTGTTAAATCCATGCTCAACTGCTGGTTTAACTGCAAAAGAGTTGCGAGCAGCCACCAAGCTGTTGCAAAAGGAGTTGATGTTTGAGGAAGAGAAAACCAATTTCATCTGAGACTTAGTCACCAGACTGGTGAACAGATGCAAGAGGTAACAATGATAATTCAGTGAAATTTCTAATCTAAAGTGATACTTAGTTTAAATCTGAAGCCATGTTAGAAATGTTCAGGTGGAACAAATGACTTCAATTTGTAGACACTGAAATAAAGTATGATTATTTTGATATTGGTACAGAGTCACTCCTAATCCTAAACTACAACATAGTCAAATTGTGGTTATGCAGTGCAAGTGATCAGAAGCTAATATTATTATGTGTATATTTGTCATGAGTTCCTAGATGTTAGAAAAAAACTCTTGTTCAAAGCTCCCTTATTTCCTGTTTTAGGAATTAAATTCATTGCTGCTGTGTAAAGACCCATATTAAGGCATATTACATTACCATTTCTAAATAATGGATCTGGCTTTATCTTGACTGATGATAAGTAATGCCCAAGATTCCCTATTTAACTTCCTTTATTTTCTCTATCTTATATGGTTATAATGCATCGTTCTTTTCCTAAAATCTCAAACTTCAAGTTGTTCACATTAACTTTTATTACTATCTTCCTTATTATCTACTTACAGAATTTTGAATAATATGTTACTAAATGTCTTGCTAGAAGGGTCTCTTTTTTGTATTTTCAATTCTTTAGTTACTTGTATTTCTGAACCCTCTCTGTCCTCATCATGGTGCCTTTAGTGGTGGCTGTTGATAAGTAAAGATAGCTTTCAAGATTATACTTTGATCAGTACAGAGTCATGAGATTTTCCTGCCTGGACGCCTGGCAATTGTCTTTAGAAGATTGCAAAACAAGTTTGGGAAGTTCCATGGAATACTGTAGTAGTCATGCTGTTTCCTTCCTCATTGACCAGGGTACTCCAAGAACATAGAAATTGTTGTGATGTCTATCCTCCAGTGGAATATGTCACTATTCATGAATTTCACTTCAAATTATCAGCTATTGCCTATAATATTTTGCTAGTTTGCCCTGCAAGTAAGTGATACATTCTGTGGTGTACAAAAACAGTTGTTGGCTCTCACTAGTAATCTACAACAATTGGATTAGTTGGAGATTAATTGATAATTTAATTTTTATTTACAGAGTAAATACTTTTTCTGCAAAGTCTCTGTCGAGCATGATGCCAAGTTAAACAAATCCCTTCTGGCTTCACATGATTCATATCCCTCTTTTCCCCACATATTCATGTGCCAATTTAAATGCCTCATGAATGCCACCATTGTATTTGCTTCCACTACCACCCATGGCAGTGTGTTCCAGACAGCTACCGTGTCTGTGTAAATAAACAAAAATAAAACAGTTTGCCCAGCACATTCCCTTTTAAACTTCTCCCACTTACCTTGAAACTGTGCCATCTAGTATACAACATTTTAAACAAGGACAATAATTCTAATAATAAAACTTCTCATCATTGGCTGGCTGGTGGCGCAATGGCATCAGTGCTGGACTCCGGAGCAAAGGCTCCCAAGTTTGAATCCAAGTCAGCCACCTCCCGATCACGCTATCCATCTGTGCCGGGTTGACCATCGAGCTAGCCACTCGGCCTCGTTAAAAGAAAAGGGTCAAGTCAGGAACGTTCACATCGTGACCCGGTCAATCTGAAAGGAGACCAATCCTGACACCACGCACCAGACAAGAATGGCTGACTGTCTGGTGCGACACGCTAAAAAAAAATCATTTTATAAACTTTGATCAGATCTCTCCTTGGCCTCCAATACGCCAATTCATATTTATCTAAATTTTTCTTATAATGGGTTCCCTCTTATCCAGGCAGCATTGGCATAAGCCTCTGCTGAACCTTCTCCAAACCCTTCATATCTTCCTGTCATGGGGACTCAAGAATTGCACACAATATTCCAAGTGCAGTCTAACGATCAACTTAAACAGCAGCATCTTATACTCTATGTCGCTAGGAAAAGGCATGCTTGCCATCTTTATCTACTTGGACCCCAAGATCCCTCTTTGTACATAAATGCTGTAAACAACAATCCTTATAACTGATTTCTACAATATAAAAGCAAGGATGTAATGCTGAGGCTTTATCAGGCACTGCTGAGGCTTCACTTGAGTATTGTGAGCAGTTTTGTGCCCCTTATTTAAGAAAGGATGTGCTGACAATGGAGTGAGTTTAGAGGAGTTTCATGAGAATCATTCTGGGAATGAAAGGCTCATTGTGTGAAGAGCGATTGATGGCTCTGGTCCCTCTCTCGTTGGAATTTACAGTAGATGAGTGTCGGGAGATCTCATTGAAACCTTTACAAATGATGAAAGACTTAGATAGAGTGAATGTTTTCTATGGTGGGAAGTCTAGGACCAGAGGGCACAGCCTCTGAATACCAGGACAGCCATTTAGAATGGAGATGAGGAAGAACATCTTTAGCAATGAATCTGTGGAATTCATTGCCACAGGTAGCTGTGGAGGCCAAGTCATTGAGTGTAGTTAAGGAGGAGATGGATAGGTTCTTGATTAGTCAGGTTGTTGAAGATTACAGGGAGAAGCCAGGTGAATGGGGCTGAGAGGGAAGTGGATGAGCCATAATGACATGGCAGAGCAGACTTGAGGGGCCAAATTGCCTAATTCTGCTCCTGTGTCTTATGGTCTTATACTGCCACTAACTATATACTTTCCCCTTCTATTTGACACCCAAAATTGAACACCTCAGACATGCTCAGATAAAACTCCATCTCCCATTTTTCTGCTCATAACTCTGTTTCACTATATACTGCTGTATTTTTTTTTGCTGTTTTTACTTACATTATTCAGAATTTCCTTTGAAAGAAATTACAGTTGCTGGAAGAAAATGAAAATTCTTTAATCAATAAGCTAGAGCAATATTGAAGCAAACTGTTTTGTTGTTAATTTCTGTAGCATTATTGCAGTTAACAAATGTCTATACTTTTAACAAATTAAAACTATTCTGTCTGGATATTTTTTCCTTACTTTTATTGAAAGATGTTTAACATTCTTGCTGGCATCTGAAACTCCAACTATACTCTTTTCCATAGATGCTGCCTGGCCTGCTGAGTTCCTCCAACATTTTGTGTGTGTTGCACAGGAACAGCCACTTCAGTCCTTCTTTCTGAACTATTTTAACTGCTTACCACCATTCACCTGCACCAGAGTCATAGCCCTCTACACCCCTCTAAACCACTACCATCTATTCACCCTCATGTTCCTCTGAGTGAAGAAGTTTCCTCTCATGTTCCCCTTAAACTTTTTACCATTAACCCATGACCTCTAGGTGTAGTCCTACCCAACCTCAATGGAAAAAAGTCCTGACGAAGGGTCTCGGCCTGAAACGTCGACTGCGCCTCTTCCTATAGATGCTGCTTGGCCTGCTGCGTTCACCAGCAACTTTGATGTATGTTGCTCAATGGAAAAAGTTTGCTTGCATTTACCCTATCTATGCCCCTCATAACTTTGTATACCACTATCAAATCTCCTCTCAACTTTCTACGTTCCAAAAAATAAAGCCCTGATCTATTCAATCTTTCCATATGACTCAGGTCTTCCAGACCTGGCAATATCTTTGTAAATTTTCTCTATACTCACTCAATCTTAATTATGTCTTTCCTGTAGGTAGGTGACCAAAACTGCACACAATACTCCAAGTTAGGCCAAGGTGGATATTGGAGGGATTTAAAAATACATTTGGTGGTAGGGTCCTGTTGAAGATGGTAGAAACTGCAAGGAGTGGTGTGTTCAATGAGGAGGCTCATGGGGTGGTAGACAGTACAAAGGGAACTCTATCCCTGTTATGGTGGTGGGAAGATAGGGTGAACACAGATGTCTGGGAAATAGAGCAGATGTGGGTGGGGGCAGCATCATTGGGGGACAAAGGGAAACACCATTCAGTGAAGAGGAGGAGATCTCTGATATCCTGGAAAAGAAAGTATCATCTCAGAAAAGATGCAACGGAGGCAAAGGAATTGAGCAAAGGGAATAGCATTTTTTCAGGAGACAGGGTGGGAAGAGGTATAGTCAAGATAGATATAGGAATTGGTGGGTTTATAAAACATGTCAGTCAACACTTTGTCTCCAGAGATGGGAACAGAGAGATCAAGAAAGGGGAGAGAACTGTCAGAAATGGATTCCAAGTGAATTTAAGTGAATTTAAATTGGGGGTAAAGTTAATGAAGTTGATGAGCTCAGAATAGGTGCATGAAGCAGCAACAATGCAGTCTCCAATGTAGTGCAGAAAGAGTTGCAGAGCATTCCCAGGGAAAGCTTTGAAAATAGACTGTTCTATGTAACCAGCAAAAAGGCAGGCATAGTTGGGGCCACGGCTACACATTAAGCTTGGAGAAAGTGGGAGGAGGCAAAAGAGAAACTGTTTATTGTGAGGATCAGTCCCATCAGATAGAGGAGGGTGGTGGTGGAGGGGAACTGTTGGGGTCAGTTGTCAAGAAAGAAGTGGAGAACTTTAAGGCCTTTTTGATGGGTGATGGAAGTATATAGGGACTGGATGTCCATAGTGAAAATGAGGTGATGAGTACCAGGGAATTGATAGTCATTGAGAAATCAAGAGAATGTGAAGTGTCATGGATATAGGTAAGTTCAGTAGGGCAGGAGCTGGCAGAAACAATGGACCGGACCCATAGGTTTGTGGATCTTGGGTAAGAGGTAAAAATAAGTGGTGCGGAGTATGGGAACTGTGAGGAAGGTAGCTGTTGAACTGAGATGTCCAGAGTTGATGAGGTTGGTGATGGTGTCAGAGACAATTCCCTGATGGCCTTGAGTGGGGTCCTTTTCAAGGAGTTGCCATTTGGCCTCAGCAAGGCAAAGGTCAGTCCGCCACACTACAACAGCACCCCTTTTGGTTTTGATGCTGAGGTTGGAGTTGGGCTTACATAACGACACTTTAAAAGGAAAAATAGAATGGAATGTCAAAAATCTTAAATCTTTATCACAGGAAAATGATGTAGAGTTCTAGGCATCTGCAGCTTTCAAAAAGTATCAATGCCTTGAGAAATGTTCAAAGGTGATTTTCAAATGTTATTCTGAGAGTTAAGGGAAGTTGGAATTAGCTTGTATATAACAGACCCATTAAGTGAAGATTTTAGATCTTTGAAAATGTTAAGAATTGGGCAGAGTGTAAAACCATTTCCATCAGGAAAGTCATCAGCTCATAGATAAAAATGTACAGAATCAGAATCAGGTTTATTATCATTGACATATGTTGTGAAATTTGTGAAATCACTACTATATAAGACATAAAAAATTACTATGGGTTGTAGAATAAATAAATGGGATGTTGACAAAGGGATATGACAAACTGGCCTTCAGTCATTGCATATAGGAGTCAGTTAGATAAGATGTTTGTGAGGGTACACATGGAGTATATTGTACACAATTTTGATCACTCTATAACAAAAATATTAGAAAGAGTGCAGAAAAGATTTACTGGGATGTTGCCTGGACTTGGGGGTGTTGGTTACAAGTGGAGGTTGAGTAATCTAGGAGTTTATTGCCTGAAAGAATAGATTTGAGTGGTGGGTGCTTGTATAGGTATGTATAAGATTGTGAGGAGCTTTGTCAAGGTGGTAGTGCATCATATTCTCATGGAAGGATTGATAAAAACAAGAGGAAATAGATTTACGATCAGATGTGAAAGATATAAGAGAGGCCTCAGGGCAGCTTCTTCACGTTACAGGGTGGAGCATATTAAGCATGAGGTGTCAGATATAATGGTTTAGGCATGCACATTAGCAACATTTAAAAGACATTTTGATAATGTTACGTACCCCGTAACTGGGTTGCCAAACCAGCAGAAATGGATCACTCAGTTGGAGTCTGGAGTACTAGAACTAAGAAAGTTTTATTAAAGAAACAAGCAACACAGTAATCGACAGGATAATAAATGTAACAGTTCAGCGATGATAAACACACATGTGCACAGAATTAAGATAACAGCATCAATCAAGCTCTATCATTGTCTAGGGGTAAATGACCAAATTTCAACGTGACTCAAAGTTCAGTTCGCAGTAATCGTTGCCATGGCGATGGACAACATTGGGGAAGAGAGAGATAGAACAGGAACAACTGATCATTCAGAACGGCTTCACTCACAGACCGGCGATATTGCTCACAAGCAACTTTTGGGCGGGTCCTTGGTGATGTCACCTGAGGTCACCGACTGTGACCCCTCCTCCAGATGCGGTCGATCCTCTGCAGTGAACCTGGCACCCAGGCAAGGGCGGACACACACCGGGTTCCCGCTGATCGTACCTTTCCACCCTGGTCGTTGTCTGGTACTTCTCACCCACTGGTGAGAGGCGCACCACTTCCAGGGTCTCGTTACCTCGGGTGGCGTGTGTGTCGCCTTAGCGAACTGGTCCCTTTTTATCCCCCTGCTGGGGTATCGCCTGTCCATCACTTCAAACAGTTCAGGGTTCAAAGGGGGAGCCGCTCCAGACAGCTCTCTCTCCCATCCCTTCATTACACATCTCCAGATGCTGCTTCATTGTTCCTTATCTCTCCTTCCCCTGAGGGCAGGTGGCAGACCAACTGCTGATGCCACTGATGCTAGCCCAGGCCAGCAAACATCTTAATTTTATGTGTATTCTCGTCACAATAAGTACTTGAGTAGAAGAAATTTAGAGATCTTTGAGCCAAACGCGGGCAGATGGGACTAGCTTGCTGTGCAACTCAGTCAGCATGGTTGAGTTAGGCTGAAAACCATGTCTCCATGCTGAATTAATTTGTAGTCCAATGATTTTCAAAGCTGAATTTTGAGGATGGTTTTGACTCCCAGATTTAATAAAACTGCATATTTGTAACTCTGTACAAGTCCATAGGCTTGTTAATGTGTATGTAACAATCCAGATGCATCAGCCATGAAATAAATGTAAGAGATTTTTGACATCCCCATGCTTAATTGCTTTTCAAATAGACTTTGGATTTACTAGTATTGTAGAAACTCTGTCAGTATTCA
Source organism: Mobula hypostoma (assembly GCF_963921235.1). Classification (NCBI taxonomy): domain Eukaryota; kingdom Metazoa; phylum Chordata; class Chondrichthyes; order Myliobatiformes; family Myliobatidae; genus Mobula; species Mobula hypostoma. The sequence continues at coordinate 84,533,158 of NC_086101.1, read as the reverse complement.
CCAATTTAAACCTGATGGATCCTACATTAAATCCAAACAACGGGTTCAGAAATAGGTTAATCAATGCCAACTGCCTCCAGGATACCTCATCAAGGAATGAATAGGAATATTGAAAGTTATTCATGTTTTTCTTATAACATTGAAGGCCAATTGGTCCATTGAACTATGCTGTCTGTCAGAGCATTCACATCAGTCTCATTCCCCTAATTTTCTAGTATTCAATTTTCTCTCAGATTCCTACCTTCAAGCACAGAATGTTGGAAGAACTCAACAAATCAGGCAGCATCTCTGGAGGGGAATAAACAAACATAGTCAATTACTTTACTGATCAGCACATCCTTAGGTTGTGGGAGAAATATCAATGAACTCAAAAGGTTGTGGATGAAAAATGCAAGGTGATATAAGTAAGAACATCGTTTTTTATGTGCCAAGTGGTAATGACTTGGAACATGCTAGCTGTGAGAATAATGCAAGGGGAACTATTCGTTAAATTCAAAAAGAAATTGGAGAGTCGCATAAGGAAATAAGTGGATGGCTTTAGAGAGACAAGGGAGGGAGCGCGGAAGGATAGACTGACAAGATAGACTTATTTCTGTGTCACAATGACACAATGATTTGAGGTCTTGGCATTCATCAGGTGATGTAATCAAATTGGACAAATTTTGGAGGTATAATTCAATAAGCTAGCTTGACTATTCACTGAGACTTACTATCATCAACATTATGTGCCAGCTCGTATGGCGTGGGTGATCATGGTCTTTGACCATGATTGTTCTTGGTAAATTTTTTGACTGAAGTGGTTTGCCATTGCTTTCTTCTGGACAGTATCTTTACAAGATGGGTGACCCCAGCTATTATCAATACTCTTCAGAGATTGTCTGCCTGGTGTCAGTGGTCACATAACTATGACTTGTGACATTCATCTGCTGCTCATACGACCATCCACCTCCTGCTCACAAGGTTTCATATGACTCTGATTGGGAGCGGGGTTAAGCAGGTGCTACACCTTGCCCAAGGGTGACCTGCAGGCTATCAGAAGGCGAGCCTTACACCTCCTTTAGTAGAGACGTATCTTCACCCACCACCAAGATTACCTATACGGTATTTCTAAGCAATTATGTTAAAATTTATGCAGTCTCTGAAAATAAAGCAATATTCTTTTAACAAATTCTTTAGACTATTTTTAAGTAACTGATTAAATTTGATCCTAACTTCTGCTCTAAAAAATGAATTGTAATGGAAACATAATTGATGCAGCCTGATTTAGATAAATATCTTCTGTTGGTTGCACATAGTCAAAAGCATTACTGTAATATTGACATCCAGAACCCCTGCATATTTTGTTTGCAAAATGGAATCGAATAAATTGTAATTGAAGTATTTGGAAATTTTATTTCAAAATAATGAACAAAGAAATAAAATGTAACATTTGCATGCAGGCACAGCTTTTTCGATGTGAGACTGCATTTTATTCCAACCAGAATATTTTTAAGCCTGAATAATTTTGACAACACATCCATAAAGACCTCTGTTCTCATGTTTTTTTATATTTGTCAACAACAATTTCCAAGATATATGAATATAAAAGAAATGAGTCCAGAGCAAAAATGATGTTTTCATCTATTCACATCCTTGCAGATGTGTCTTTGAAATTTGTATTCTATTGATCTTTGAATTCTATTAAAATAGAGCACTTTTATCTTGCTGAATTTAACTACAGCCCAATGCAGTCTTAAATAACCTTATAAATTGAATTTTCAATGGAAACATCTGACACCTAAAAATAAAACATATATAAGTTATGTGAGCCTTTTGTTCAAGCAGGAAGAGCAATGAATGAACAAGGCTGCAGTGTATAGTGAGGGATTCTGCATTGTGTGCTTAAGAAAGTTTTACATTTCTCCCAATGTGGTTACAGGCCATTTGACCCATTAAGTCAATACTAGTTCTTTCAGTCCCATAAAGTACTGCCACTTTTTTCTGATTTTAGTTCACTTGCCCAATCAATCCCATGATCAACATGAATTTGGGATATAGGAGGAAACCAGAGCATGGAGGGAGGCTCAGATGTTCACAAAATGAATAACTAGTCTTCAGCTATTAAACAACTTAACCTAGATTGCTGGAGTTGTGAGGGAACAGCGCAACAAAAGAACCAACAAAGGTTTTAGCTGTTTTTTTTTACTTTTCCCAGACAAAGAAAGCATGCCACATATATGAATTTCAAGCCATGTCCAACTGAGTGAGGTGCAGATACAATATAAAGTAACAGCATCATAGGCTCTGAGAATAAGTTTTGCATAAGTTATACCCGAGAGAGATGAGAAAAAGACTGTACAGAACCAGTGATTACTGCAGAAAAATAGTAGGCCAGAGTGTTCCTTTGCAGATGTAGAATTAAAGTTGTACAAGAAGCTGATGGTTCAGGAAAGTAGCTGTTCCTGAATCTTGTAGTGTGGGACTTCAGGCTTCTCTTCTTCTTGCTCAATAGTAGCATTAAGAAGAGGATATAATCCATTTAATGGGGTTGTTTGATGATAGATATTGCCTTTTTGAGGGATTAAAGTCACTCACTCATGCCATTCCAACTGTAAAGCAAATTTATTGTCATTGGCACAAGTATAGTGAGGTACAGTGACAATGGAAAGATGTTTGTAGCGGCATCACATGCACATTGTTTGACATCAACAAACAGAATACGAGTTCCACACTGCCCTTGTGCCCATGGCTTTGTCTCCTGGGTGATAGGACAATGATACCTAATGTAAACAATGACAACTTCACTATTTTAAAGGTGGGTCTCATCACAGCTGCAAGAATTATATTGAAAAACTGGGAAAAAAAAACAGATGTCCCACTGTGAAGGAATGGACTGAGGAAAGAACTAAGATTTCATCATATGAACACATGTTGGGAAGAATTAACAGTGAGGAAAAAGTGCAAGAAGTGTGGAATCAATTTTGGTTGTATGTTAATTTAAAATTAAATTAGAACTTTCTAAGTTTTATTTGTTTTCCTGTCATGGGATGGCTGTTTAAATATGCTGTACTGTATCTACTCTATGACATGCTGTGCTGCTTTGTAAAATAAGAATAAATAATAATAGAAATTTGAATTACAAGAAAAAGCAAACAGAATGTAACAAAGACAGGTGATGTTGTGGATAACATAAACGAGTGGCAACAAATACAGCAGTATATAGATCATTTGAAGTTTCGGACAGAGAAAGGACAGATAGAGTTTCACCCAGCCAAATGTGAAATGTTGCACTTTCTAAATGTAGAGACAGTACGCAGTTCAGGGCAAGTATTCAAGTTCCTTGTGTAATGATATTGGGTTTGCTGACCACAAAGTTCTAAATGCAAATGAAGACTTTAATCCCTATCTGATATAAATAGCCATGAGAGCTCTCACTAAAGGGAGATTATACTGTAATTACCCGACCTTAAAGGACTAGTTCTCTTCCTTTTTTATTCTCTACAGTGAATTTAACTGTCAATACCCATTCTCCGATCAGTGGGTCTTCTCTTCCTATAAGCTAAAAAGATGCAGATGAGCAAATCGTCCATCACAGAAATCGAAGCCAAAGGAATGGATTCTAGTGTTCCCATCTTTCTGTCATTCTTCTTGATGTTCTTTAACCCATTCCTAAAAAGCTTGAACTGCTCCCTAAGTATAAATGTTTTTTCTGCCACTTGGGTGACTTCATACGTATATGATATTTCCCCAGGTACCCCTTTTACACAAACCATCTTAAAGTTTCTTGGAGACAGAGTTCCCAGGTATCCACAACGAATGCTGTGAAGTTGGCTGCATGAGTGCACAGTCCTTCCAACTTTTAACACATCAATGGTTTGATACGCTAAGTGATATTATCCATCTGGTCTGCAAGCTTCCTTGATCTAAGCATTCTCATATAGAAATAGAGTGTTAAAACACTACAGCACAGAAACAGGCCCTTCAGCCCATCTAGTCTGTGCCCAACTATTAATCTGCTTAGTGCCATGCATCTGCACCCAGACGATCACCCTCCGCATTTCTCAGCCATGTATCTATCTACATTTCTCTTAAATGTTGAAATTGAACCTGCATCACCACTTTTTTTGGCAGCTTGTTCAACACCCTCACAACTCTCTGAATGAAGAAGTTCCCCTTCATGTTCTGCTTAAACATTTCACCTTTCTTCCTTAATACATGACCTCTAGTTCTAGCTTCACCCAATCTCTGAGGAAAAGCTGTTTGCATTTAACCATCTATACCCCTCATAATTTTGTATAGCTCTATCAAATTCACCCTCTTTCTTCTATAACTCTTGGGAATGAGGTCTTAGCCTATTCAAACTTTCCCAACAACTCAGGTCCTGAAACCCTTACAATAGCCTTATCAATTTTCTCTGCACTCTTTCAGTCCTATTGGCATCTTTACTGTAGATAGTTGACAAGAACTGTAAAGAATACTCCAAGTAAGGCCTTAATAACGTCTTATACAACTTGAACTTAACATCCCAATTCCTGTACTCAATACATTGATTTATGAAGGCCATTGTGCCAAAAGCTTACCTTACGGTTCTTTCTACCTGTGATAATACTTTCACGGAATTATGGATTTGTGTTCCCAGATCCCTCTGTTCTACCACACCCCTTAGTACCCTACCACTCACCATGTAAGTCCTACTCCAGTTTGTCCTCCCAAATTGCAACATCTCATGCTTGTCTGCATTAAATTCCACCTGCCATTTCTCAGCCCATTTTTCCAGCTGATCCAGATCCCACCTACCATGACCTGCTAAGCACAAAGCCATGTTAACTATCTCTAATCAGTCCTTTTCTGCCTAAATCCTTACAGTATATATCTAGTGCCCTAGAATCCCTCCCAATACCTTATCCACTGTTGATGTCAGGCTCACTGGCATATAATTTCCTGGCTTTTTCTTATAGCTTTTCCTAAACAATGGAACGGTTATTGCCTGTTGAAACAAGCCACTGGGGGAGGGGGGAGGGGTAGGGGAGGGGGGAGGGGGAGAGGAGGGGGTAGGGGGAGAGGAGGGGGAGCAACCTTAAAATGAAACTGAACAAAAATATCTTCATTGTCCATGGTATATGAATTTAATTTAGTAGGATTTATTTTGAATAGCACCAACACATAATACTGCTTGTGAAACCTGTAATACTTTTAAATCCTTTGAAGAGATGGACATTCAGAGAAATTTGAGAGCCAGTATAATTGAAGTAAGAAAGACATAACATTGATTAAAATGTGTAAAATCTCATGTGTAGAATGGATCTCAGGGTAGTATATCCCTACTTTGATATAAAAAAAATTGACATTAAACTTTGAACTTCAAGATTACTAACCGTTTCAGTTTCACTTTTCAGATTATTGAAAAACTCCTAGTGTAACTGACAGTATAGAGGGAATCTTTAAATTGCAAGAAGGTTGGATAGATTGGTCAGATTTGCAGAAAAACAGCAAGTGGAATTTAGTCCAGAGTACTGAGATAGGCCTTTGAAGAGGAGCAATAAAGCAAGGCAAAGTACAATAAATGGGAAAAGTCTTAAGTTTGGAGGAAGAAAAGCAAAATGTTTATGTCTAAAGATACTTAAAGGTAGCAGGATGGGTCAATAAGATAATTAAGTGTAATTCTGGTCCTTTTGTTTATTTGCTGAGCGTAGATTGTGAGAAGAGAGAAGTCATGCTGGAACTGCATACACAATTTCAGTACTGTACACAGTTCATGTCACCATATTTCAAAAAAGGTATAATTGCACTGGAGGGGCTGCAGAGAATATTTACGAGATTGTTGCTAGGATTGGAATGTTATAGCTGTGAGAATAGATTGGATGGTCTGGGGTTGATTTTTTTGGAATAAAGGAAGCTGACGGAAAACTTAATTGAGATGCATAAAATTATGAAAAGCCAAAACAAAAATAAATAATATCCCTTAAAAGATGGGTAGAGTTGAATTAATTGGATTAGAGAGGAGATAATTATTTTTATTTTCAGGGGACAGTTGGATTTTGGAACATACTAACTAAACTCGCATCATATTTAAAGAAAGTTCGGATGTGCCTTTGTTGAACTTTGTACTAGAAGGTGGAATTAGAGTCAGTAATTCTTATTTTGACTACACAAAAATTTTGGACCATGTGGTCCCTTTCTGTATCATACACTTCAATGATGATTTTTTTTCAATTCCTTGCCTGAACACCATTGCTCTGTAAAGAACCATTGGACACAATTAATAAGAATCGGTATTTTATGTGAGGCCACTCATGAAACTGCTAAGCAAGATAAGATCCCATGATATTGCAGGAAAGATAGAAACATGGGCAGAAAATTAGCTGACTGGCAGAAGGGAAACTGTGGAAATAAAGGAGGGCTCTTCTACTTGGCTGTTAGTGATAAGTGGTGCACTGCAAGGGTCAGTATTGGGTCCATTATTTTTCACATTATATAGTAATGATCTGGATGCAAAAATATGTGGACGGCCAGGTAGCGTTGAGGAAGTAGTGTGTCTGCAGAAGGACTTAAACAGACAAGAAGAATGAGCAAAGATATGGTAGGTGGATTATCATGTAGGAAAATACAAGATGAGTAGCAGAAATAAAGGTGAATTTTTTTTACTAAACTGTGAGTGAATTCTGAAATTGGAAGTGCAAAGGATCTTGGGAGTCCTCATACAGGATTACCTAAAGGTTAACTTACTGATTGAGTGAGGAAGGCAAATGCAATTTTTGCATTGATTTTGAGAGGTTAAAGTTAAAGTTAAAATCTGTCCCGAGCCTTGTGGCCCATCAGGCCAGTGCTTATGCCGGTTTCTGTGAAGTGAAGCGACTGACAGTACGAAACTCCCCACTGGATAGGACGGCAGTCTTTCTCAAGGTTAACCCCCAGCATTTTGCCAGTACCCATTTTCAGCTGGGTGGACTGGAGCAGTGTGCGTCAAAGACACAACACCCTGCCTTGGCCAAGACTCAAACCCATGACCTTCAGATCGTGAGCCCAACACCCTAACCACTTGGCCACGTGCCACTATAATATAAAAGCAACGATATAATGCTGTGCCTTTATAAGGCATTGGCCAGACCACACTTGGAGTACTGCGAACAGTTTTGATCCCTATATCCAAAAAAGAATATGCTAGCATTCAAGAGGATCCAGAGTGGGTTCACAAGAATGATCCCAGGAATGACAAGATTAACATATGAAGAGCGTTTGATGACTCTGGGTCTGTACTCACTGGAGTTTAGAAGAATGGGGGTGAGAGTCTCAGTGAGACCTGGAGAGGATGTTTCCAATAGTGGGAGAGTCCAGGACCAGAGAGCACATCCTTAGAATAGAAAGATAACCTCATAGAGTAGGGATAAGGAGGAATTTCTTTAGTCAGAGAGTGGTGAAGCTGTGGAATTCCTTGCAGAGACGGCTGTGGATACTTAGAGTGGTGATTGATGTCTTCTTGATTAGTAAGCATATCAAAGGTTATGGGGAGAAGCCAGAAGAATGGGGTTAAGCAGGAAACAAAATCGGATGGTGGAGCTGATTCAATGGGCCGAATGACCTAATTTCTGCTCTTATTGTTTTATGTTCTTATGGATTAGCACTGACTCATGGAAAGATCTGACATGGACAAGGGAATTGCAAAATTAAAATCTAAACTGCACAAGGTTTGAAGTGAGTCATCAGTAACAGTGAAAAACTGGCTGTGAAACTGGGAGCTGACGTAAATTGTAAATAGCTTGATGGGACCCTGTAACCTTGCAAGTTGTTGATACGATAATTCTCTGTTTGAGATTTTTTAAATTTATATATTAATATGCCTTAAACCATTTTATGCACAGTCTGGTGATTGTTTTTGAACCTAATTATTAAAATTTTCAAAATAATGTTGTGTAGCAAAAACATATTAATAACTGAGTTCATTAAAAAGATGAGGAAACTATTGACACAGCAAACACCATGATATATGCCTGATAAACTGTAACTTGACTTGAAGTCAATGACATCCATAGTATCTCTGCATATGACAATAATAATCTATATATATAGGGCTCTTTATTCCTCTTTATTCCATAGATGCTGCCTGACCTGCTGAGTTCCTCCTGCGTTTTGTATGCATTACTCTAGATCTGTATGGATTCACTAAAAGCCTAGTACCTATATATCAAAAAAAAGCAGATGCCAATGTGTCCCATAAGATATCCAATGGTTGACCATGGTCTTGCTGGGATTCTTGAGCATATGCTAATGATTTGACACTCAGATCTCATGCTAATTCAGTGTTGGTACAGGATCAAATCCTATCCTACCAGCTTATGTAAATAGGGGATCTACATGATCATAATGTAAATTGGGGATCTATGTGATCATTATGTAAATAGGGTATCTACGTGGTACAGAGGAGATGTCGGGCGTAAGCTTTTTATGCAGAGTGGTGATGCATGTAATAGGCTGCCGGCGATGGTAGTGGAGGCGTATACAATAGGATCTTTTAAGGAACTCTTGGATAGGTACATGGAGCTTAGAAAAATAGAGGGCTATGGCTAACCCGAGGTAATTTCTAAAGTAAGTACATGTTCAGCACAGCATTGTTTTTTATATTTGTATTAATGAAATGATTTTTCTCTAAATTTGCACCTTTAATGAATATCAGAAGCAGTTAAGAATTAATAGCTTGAGTAGATTTCTGCCCTCAACTTTGCATTCTATTGAGATCTTTTAGGGCTGTTTGCTGGGCAAGGCCTTTGCATTACACGCTTCAAGATTAATGCTAAAAACCTGCAGTCAGTGTCCAAGATCCAGATATTCAGAGAAATTCCCCCTAATAAGTACAGACCTGGGGCAAATGCAAGTAACATTTGTTTGCCCAGTTGCAGAAGCCAATGGAGGAGAGTCTTTATAAAGTTGTTTGTCCAGTTGTTATTTGGCAGGTAGAAAAGGGAAGAAGGCTGTAGGGGAGTAGCCATTTTGGAGTAGCCATTTTTGGGAACAGTTGTGTCTGAGTGTAAGTGCTGAAGCCTTGGTTCAGAAGATTTTGGTGAGAGAAGGTTGAGCAGAGATTCAGGTGAGGTTTTCCTTAGAATTAGAAGGTGGGATGGGGAGATGCACTTTTAATCAGGGCCAATATCACATCTGCCTTCAGAAAGAACAAAATTGAAGATCAGGGTGGAGTATGCTAATATACTCGGGCATTTCAAGATAAAAAAGGAGGTAGCATTGGGTCTCTGAAGGAACATTAAAGTAGATAACTATTTAGGGCCTGTAGGGATATACCTCAGGTTATTGAGAGACAAGAGATGAGATTACTGGGGCCTTGACCAACTCCTTTATATTTTATTTAGCTACAGTTGAGGTCCCAAAGGACTGGTGAGTAGCTAATATATTTCCATTAATCAAGAAGGAAATTAGGGATAATACTGGAAACTATGGACTGGTAGGTCTCATGCCAGTGGTAGGGAATTTACTGGGGAGGACTAATTAGAGATATGATTTATGATCATTTGGAAAACCATGGCCTAATTAGTGACAAACTGCTTTGTGCAGGGCAGGTTGCGTCTTATAACTTTAGTGAGTTTTTCACGGAGGTGGTGAGGGCAATTAATGAAGGTAGAGCTGTGGATGTTGTCTATAAGGCATTTGACAAGATCTCTCATGGGAGGCTCGTCCAGAAGATTAGGATGAATGGAATCATGGTATTTTGTCCTCTCGGATTCAGAACAGCCTTGCCTATGGAAGACAGAGGAGAATGGTCAATAGGACTTAATCCGACAAGAGATCTGTGATTGGTGTTACTTCACAGGGATTTGTATGGGGACCTCTGCTGTTTGTAATATATATATGTGTGTGTGTGTGTGTGTGTGTGTGTGTGTGTGTGTGTGTGTGATCTGGATGAAAACATAGATGAGTGGAATATTAAGTTTGCAGATGATATGAAGTTTGATGGTGTTATAGATAGCATGGATGACTGGCCGGAATGTATATCACTTACAGATATGGGTGGAAAAAATGTCACAGAGTTTAAACCAGCTAGCTAAAAGTGGGAGAGCAAATGTAAAAAAACAGCCCCCTATTAATAGCAAGGCCCTTAAAAGTGTTGATGTGCAGAGGGATCTGAGTATCTAAGTTCATAGTTCCTTGAAAGTGGCTACATAGATTGATAGGGTGGTATAGATGAAATATGGCATGCTTGGCTTTATTAGTTGAGGATCTGAATTCAAGAGTCAGGAAGTTATGTGGCAGCCTTATAAAACGCTGGTTAGGCCACATCAGAAGTATTGCATGCAGCATGCAGTTTTGCTTGCCACATTATAGGAAGGATGTGCAGGCTTTGGAGTAGGTGCAGAGGATGCTCAGGATGCTCGCTGGATTAGAGGGCAAAAGATTAAATGAGAGTTTAGACCAGGGATTCCCTAACTGGGGTCCATGGATCCCTATGGCATAAAAAGTTTGGGAACCCCTGGTTTAGACAATTGTCCCGTTTTCTCTGGAGCAGTGGAGGTGGAGGGGAGACCTTATAAAAACATAGATAGAGTAGGCATCCAGCTTCTTTATTGCTCGATTGAAATGCTTAATACCAGACAGTATGCATTTAATGTGAGAGGGAGTAACTCCAAAGGGGATATGCACAGCATAATTTTTACTCAGAGTTCTAGATGCCTGAAAGTCTATGCCAAGTATTAGAGGCAAATACGATAGGTGTGAAAGAGGTTCTTGGACAGGCACCTGAAAGTGTAGGAAATGGAAGGATAGCAACATTGTGTTGGCAGAAGAGATTAGTTTTGTTGGATATTTGATTACTAATTGAATTTATTTAGCGCAACATCATGAGCTGAAGAGCCTGATCCTGTGCTGTACTGTTCTCTGTTCTATGTTCTAGTGATGTGAGGTGTTGAAAATTGTTCTGGGAAGATATCTCCCATTGCAACTGCAGGTGGAATTTTATATGTCATGCCAAAAGCTGTCATTCTAATAATACTGTTGGCTGATTGTGCATTTTAAACATATGGTCTTTCAAATAGTCATTAAAGAAATTCTGACCTTGGTCTGGTTAAATTAGCTTACTGTCATTTTTGTCATTTTAGAATACTTTATCCTAATATCTTTGGGGTTATTATATCTGTTCCATTTGCTGCCTTATAAATATCACTTTGACTATCATTTATCTTAGCCACAACCTACATAGCATGGTCCTGCCAAACAGTTTGGCTTGTTTCATGATGTAAGGGCTCATATTTTCCAAAGATATTATACTATCCCACTGGGACTTCAGTTTTGAGCTCTTAAACTGTACAATACAGCAAAGGCAATATTATATATCACACTATTTTCCCTTAACTTTTTTTTGTTTTCTGTTAATATGTAGGTAAACAAAAACATTTACAAAGTATTTGTCATTGTTTCACTCCTGTTATAATTGATCGCATTTATGATATTGGGCATTTCGATAGCTGTTACTGTGATGACAAATAATTATGATAGTAACCTGGTAGCAGTGGAGCATGTTTACTTGAAAGACATACTGTGGTTGGAATGAAATAATAGATTAACCTTCATAAAACTAATGGTCATA